>NC_086017.1:148635000-150022500 GCF_029281585.2 Gorilla gorilla gorilla | reverse complement strand
GGGGAAATGAGCTGGAAATACTAGTTAATGGTGATTATGTCTACCCCAGGATTTCATACCATGCTTTCTACATGCCACTCACACTGGCCTTTTTTGGTCTTTCAAACTGATACATTCCTTACTGCCACAGGACAGTTGCCTAGGCTGTTCTCTCTGATTGCAACATTTTTCATTCCGCTCTTTGCTTGGTTAAAGTCTATTCTTCCCTCGGACTGAGCCTAGTGTCCCTTCTTAAGGGAAACCTTTGCTTTCGCCTCTGACTATGTCAATTTCTCATATTATTTATTTTTTTCATTTAAAAATTATTTTAATCATTTCTTGTCTTGACATTACCTTCAGCCAACTCACACCAAAATTCCCCCTATTATTATTGCTGTCACAACATCAGGCACTCCCACTTTATAGCACTTAGCTGTAATTTGCAGTTCATCATGTGATGACTTCATTAATGACTATTTCTTCCTCTGCAGCATCAGCTGCAAGCAACATGTTGTTTTGTTCACCCCTATATCTCCACCGCCTATCCCAGTAAATAGGTTTTGTTTTTGTTTTTGTTTTTGTTTTTTTGAGACAGAGTCTCACTCCATCACCCAGGCTGGAGTGCAGTGACGTGATCTTGGCTCACTGCAACCTTTGCTTCCTGGGCTCAAGTGATTCTCATGCCTCAGCCTCCCAAGTAGCTGGAATTACAAAATTATAAAATACAAAAATTAGCCGGACATACACCACCACGTCCAGATAATTTTTCTATTTTTTAGTAGAGACAGGGTTTTGCCATGCTGGCCAGGCTGATCTCAAACTCCTTACCTCAAGTGATCTGCCTGCCTCAGCCTCCCAAAGTGCTGGGATTACAGGTATGAGCCACTGCATTCAGCCCAGTTTTTTTTTTTTTTTTTTTTTTTTAGAGACAGTCTCACTCTGTCGCCCAGCCTGGAAGGCAGTGGCAAAATCATAGCTCACTGCAGACTGGAACTCCTGGGCGCAAGAGATCCTCTTGCCTTAGTCTCTCCAAGTAGCTGAGACTACAGGCACACATCACTACACTCAGCTAAATTTTGAAATTTTTTTGTAGAAAGGGTGTCTCACTATCTTGCCAGGGCTGGTCTGAAACTCCTGGGCTCAAGTGATACTCCCACCTTGGCCTCTCAAAGTGCTAGGATTATAGCTGTGAGCCATCGTGCCCAGCCTTTTCAATTTTTTAAATTAAGGCTGGTCACGGTGGCTCACGCCTGTAACTTTTTTTTTTAATTAGAAAAAAATTTTTTTTAACTAGGTGGCCCATGGTCAAGAAAACAAATTTTTTTTAAGAGTTAGTGTCTTGCCGGACACAGTGGATCACACCTGTAATCCTAGAACTTTGGGAGGCCTAGACCGGCAGATCACTTGAGGTCAGGACTTCGAGACCAGCCTGACCAACATGGTGAAACCCCATCTCCACTAAAAATACAAAAATTAGCCAGGTGTGGTGGCGTGCACCTGTAATCCCAGCTACTCAGGAGGCTGAGGCAGGCGAATCACTAGAATCCGGGAGGCGGAGGTTGCAGTGAGCCGAGATCGCACCACTACACTCCAGCCTGGGCGACAGAGCGAAACTCAGCCTCAAGACCATCCTGGCTAACACGGTGAAACCCCGTCTCTACTAAAGATACAAAAAAAAAAAAAAAAAAAAAATTAGCGGGGCATGGTGGCGGGTGCCCGTAGTCCCAGCTACTCCGGAGACGGAGCCAGGAGAACGGCGTGTACCCGGGAGGCGGAGCTTGCAGTGAGCCGAGATGGCGCCACTGCACTCCAGCCTGGGCGACAGAGCGAAACTCAGTCTCAAGACCATCCTGGCTAACACGGTGAAACCCCATCTCTACTAAAAATACAAAAAAAAAAAAAAAAAAATTAGCCGGGCATGGTGGCGGGTGCCTGTAGTCCCAGCTACTCTGGAGGCTGAGGCAGGAGAATGGCGCGAACCCGGGAGGCAGAGCTTGCAGTGAGCGCAGATCGCGCCACTGCACTCCAGCCTGGGCGACAAAGAGAGACTCCGACTCAAAAGAAAAAAAAAAAAAAAAAAAAAAAAAGCCGCCGGGCGCGGTGGCTCACGCCTGTAATCCCAACACTTTGGGAGGCCGAGGCGGGCGGATCTCGAGGTCAGGAGATCGAGACCATCCTGGCTAACACTGTGAAACCCCGTCTCTACTAAAAATGCGAAACATTAGCCGGGCGTGGTGGCGGGCGCCTGTAGTCCCAGCTACTCCGGAGGCTGAGGCAGGAGAATGGCGTGGACCCGGGAAGCGGAGCTTGCAGTGAGCCGAGATCGCGCTACTGCACTCCAGCCTGGGCGACAGAGCGAGACTCCGACTCGGGAAAAAAAAAAGAATTCTAGGCGAGTCCGTAAAGTGAAGGTTATGTTCACTAACAGAGAAAGGAATAAAGGAATGCCTACTCCATAGGCAGAACAGCCCCACGGGCTACTGGTTGCCCATTTTTATGGTTATTGCTTGATTATATGCTGAACAAGGGGTGGATTATTTATACCTCCCCTTTTTACACCATACAGGTTACCATAGGGTAACTTCCTGACGTTGCCATGGCATTTGTAAACTGTCATGGCACTGGTGGGAGTGTAGCAGTGAGGACTACCAGAGGTCACTCTCATCGCCATCTTGGTTTTGGTAGGATTTGGCTGGCTTCTTTACTGTAACCTGTTTTATCAGCAAGGTCTTTATGACCTATATCTTGTGCTGACCTCCTATCTCATCCTGTCTGTGACTTAGAATGCCTAATTGTCTGGGAATGCAGCCCAGTAGGTCTCGGCCTTATTTTACCCAGCCCCTATTCAAAATGGAGTTGCTGTGGTTCAAATGCCTCTGACTCTAGTGGGATCTTAGTTCACTGCAACCTCCATCTCCCAAGCAGCAAGTGATCCTCTTACCTCAGCTCCTAGAGTAACTGGGACTACAGGTGCACACCACCACACCCAAATTATTTTTGTATTTTTTGAGGAGATGATGTTTCACCATGTTGCCCAGGCTCACCTCCTGGGCTCAAGCGATCCACCCACCTTGGCCTCCTAAAGTGCTCGCATTACAGGCGTGGGCCATCTCACCCGGCCAACGTGTAAGTCTTGATTGCGTAAGAGGAACAAAATTTATCCGCCCCTTGATCAGTCTAGGGGACTGAAGTCCAAGGAAGTCATTTCACGTTTTGCTCATGTCCCCACCCTTTCAGATTGCACAATCTAGGTTTTTGTTTTTGAGACCCATCTTGTACGTGCAAGCTCCCCCATTCATTTGCATAGGTATTTCAAGACTGCTGTAGACCTGTGAGTGCTGCTTGATTTAACTATCACAACCTGGTACAAAAAAAAGCACCAAACTCCCTTAAGTAAGTCAGCTCTTTGGTTTGCTGTTTTCTTAAAAGAAAAAGGCTGGGACAGAGCACTTTTTTCAAAGCTAAAGTAATCCCTTTGAACTTAGGGTTTGTTTTGCCAGTATAAGGCCTTGTGAGCTCCCTAAGGCGCTGTACATAGGCTCTCCACCAAAAATGCAGTTTTGAATGAATTCGGGTGAAAGTGCAGATGGGCCACTGGCATTCGAATTTAGTTATTTCTGCCTTTGACTCCTTAATGGGGCAGAAAATTCTTGATTCAAGGTGTTCAAGGTAGCAGATTATGTAAATGTTAATTTAATTATATTATCTTCCTTAAACGTAAAAACAGGTTAAATTGTAGCCTAGGGTGGCTTGTCCACAAAAACAAACAGGGCAGCACATTTGCTGATGAATAGCTCACATTCCACAAACCCCTTGGGAACCTGGGATACGATCTTTGATCTAACTAACTTCACATACCAATGCTAATTGGTTTTTAAAGTGTCTGATTTATTGTTTCTCAACACCAACTTATATTTCTTTAGTGAATGACACTATTCTACAGCCACAAGTCAATAGGATTGAAGGCTAATTGCACTTAACATACTGCATGAAGGAGGCTGGGCTGGGTGGCTCACGCCTGTAATCCCAGCGCTTTGGGAGGCCGAGGCTGGCCAATCACTTGAGCTCAGGCGTTTGAGACCATTCTGGGCAACATGATGAAACCCCATTTCTACAAAAACATACAAAAATTAGCCAAGATTGCGCCACTGCACTCCAGCCTGGGTGACAGAGTGAGACCCTGTCTCAAAGAAAAAAAAATAAAAATAAAAAATAAACAAGGCTGGCCGTGGTGGTTTATGCTTGTAATCCTAGCACTTCAGGAGGCCAAGACTGGTGGATCGCTTGAGCTCAGGAGTTCCAGACCAGCCTGGCAGCATGGTGAAACCTCTGTCTCTACAAAGAAAATAACAAAAATTAGCCGGGCATGGTGGCTTGTGCCTGTAGTCCCAGCTGCTTCAGTGGCTGAGGCAGGAAGATTGCTTCAGCCCAGGAGGTAGAGGTTGCAGTGAGCCGTGATCACGCCACTGCACTCCAACCAGGGTGACAGAGTTTTGTTTTGTCTCAAAAAAACAAAAACAGAACAAAAAAACATACAATGTGATGGCATTCTTGATTTGTAAGGCTAGTCCCTGAGCCTACTTCCCACCCTTCAAGTGCCCTCACTGCCATACTGACTCCCTCCTCACCAGACTCCACCCCTTCCTTCCTTCCTCTCCTGCTCTTTGCCTTTTCTTTTTTCTTTTTTCTTTTTTTCCTTTTTTTTTTTTTTTCGAGACGGAGGCCTGTTGCCCAGGCGGGAATTTTTTTTGTTTTTTTTTGATACAGAGTCTTGCTCTGCCGCCCAGGCTGGAGTGCAATGGCACGATCTCGGCTCATTGCAACCTCCGCCTCCCAGGTTCAAGCTATTCTCCTTCTTCAGCCTCTCAAGTAGTTGGGATTACAGGCACGCGCCACTATGCCCAGCTAATTTTTGTATTTTTAGTAGAGACGGGGTTTCAATGTATTGGTCAGGCTGGTCTCAAACTCCTGACCTTGTGATTTGCCTGCCTCGGCCGCCCAAAGTGCTGGGATTACAAGCGTGAGCCACAGCGCCCAGCCTCCCTCTCCTTTTTCAATCATGATCATAGCTCGCTAAATTACAGCCCTTTTTTTTGAGATGGAGTCTCATTCTGTTGCCAGGCTGGAGTGCAGTGGCTCGATCTCGGCTCACCACAACCTCCACCTCCCGGGTTCAAGCAATTCTCCTGCCTCAGCCTCTCGAGTAGCTGGGACTACAGGCGTGCACTACCATGCCTGGCTAATTTTTCTATTTTTAGTAGAGATGGGGTTTCACTATGTTGTCCACTCTGGTCTCAAACTCCTGACCTCGTGATCCGCCCACCTCGGCTTCCCAAAGTGCTGGGATTACAGGCATGAGCCACCGCGCCCGCCCTAATTACAGCCCTTTTATGTGTTTTCCTTACTGTGTGTATATATATGTACATATACATACTGTATATATAATAAGTGGACATGATAAAATTTCAAATAGCATAAAAGAAAATAACCATAAAAATTAAATCTCCTTTCCACCTTTTCTTCCCAGCCTCTAGTTTTCCTTCTTCCAGACAACTGTTAATTTCTTGTGTTTTTCTGATGATAATCTATGGCAGCTTTCTTTACTGTTCTGCATCTTACCGATTTCACAAAACAATATTTTAGAGATTGTTTCAGATCAGTGCCTTCTTCTTTTTTTTTTTTTTTTTTGAGACGGAGTTTGCCCTGTTGCCCAGGCTGGAGTGCGGTGGTGCGGTCTTGGCTCACCGCAACCTTCCGCCTCCCGGGTTCAAGCTATTCCCCTGCCTCAGCCTCTCAAGTAGTTAGGATTACAGGCACGTGCCACCACGCCCAACTAATTTTTGAATTTTTAGTACAGATGGGGTTTCACTATGTTGGTCAGGCTGGTCTTAGACTCCTGACCTCGTGATTCGCCCGCCTCAGCCACCCAAAGTACTGGGATTACAAGCGTGAGCCACCGTGCCCAGCCGCCTTATTCTTTTTAAAGTTGCATAATATCACGTAATTCAGCTATAATCTCTCTCCTCTTTGTGTGTGTGGTGTATATAAATGTAATACATATATATATGTATTTGTGTGTGTGTGTGTATGTGTGTTTTATCAAATTTTCCTTCAAAACATTATATATCTCTAAGTTTGCATTCCAGGAGAATATGTCTAGTCCCCCTGAGTCCCAATGCCTGGCTTTTTCCTCCTTTTCTTTTTTTATATTTTAAAATATTTTATAGAGACAAGGTCTTACTATGTTGCCTAGGCTGATATTGAACTCCTGAGCTCAAGTGATCCTCCTGCCTTGGCCTCCTTTAGTGCTAGGATTACAGGCTTGAGCCACCACACCTGGGGTCTTCCCCGTTTTCAGAATGTCTGTCTTATTTCCTACAGCTTCTAGCCCTGCAAATTGTACACTGGTGTAGCTGAACACTGAACTCTTTCCTAAAAATCATGGATAAAAATGCACTTAGAGACCTGTAATCCCAGCACTTTGGGAGGCTGAGGTGGGTGAAGTGCTTGAGCTCAGGAGTTTGAGACCAGCCTGACCAACATGGAGAAACCTCGTCTCTACTGAAAATACAAAAATTAGCCAGGCATGGTGGCAGGTGCCTGTAATCCTACCTACTCATGAGGCTGAGACACGAGAATCGCTTGAACCCAATAGGCGGAGTTTGCACTGAGTTGAGACTGGGCCACTGCACTTCAACCTGGTGAAAAAGCAAGACTCCGTTTCATCTGTTTCAAAAAAAAAAAAAAAGGAAGAAAGAAAGAAAAAATTAGCTGGAGGCATATTGGCACGTGACTGTGGTCCTAGCTATTCAGGAGGCTGAGCTGGGAGGATCAGTTGAGGCTGGGAGGTTGAGGCTGCAGTGAGCCTGGATGACAGAGCAAGACTCTTTCTCTCTCTCTCAAAAAAAAAAAAAGTACATACAGGAGAGTAATTTGTTTTTCAAAAGAAAGCCTTACTGGGCACATTAGCATGCACCTGTAGTTCCAACTACTTTGGAAGCTAGGACAGGAGATTTGCTTGAGCCCAGGAGGTCAAATCCATCCAGCCAGGCAACATAGCAAGTGAGACCATTCGTGCTTGGACCTGGCCATATATAGGGGAGCATTCCAGCCCTCAAGTTGCTTGGAACCCACTGAGAGACAGGCAGGAAAACCAGTCATTTCTCAACAGTGAAGTGAGAGTCTCATAGTGGATTACTGGTCCCTAAAGAAGCATGGGGAAGCCAGCAATCAGGAGGAAGTGAAATTGAAGCTGAGGCCTTGAAGAAGAGTTGGCTAGGATAATAAGGCAGATGTGGCTCGGATCATGGAGGGCTGGTAGGGAAGATTTCACAAGCTGAGCCCAAATCCTCCCAGGCCTTCAGCCATAGAGTCAATATTCCGGAGGGAGGAAGTCAGGAAGGATGTCACCAGACGGGATAAATCTTCCCTCCAGCTCCTATAAAAGTGCTCTTTGATTCTTCTCACAAACCTACCAAGATTCTATCCATCCCAGCAGCCCAGGAATGGTTCCTCAGTATTCCTAGAGAATTTTCCTCTTGTTCGGGAATGTTGATATAATCAGTACTTGGGAACCCAAGGCACATGGCAAGGCTATTTTGGCCAGTCATGAGGAGCAACTGGCAGGCATTTCAGCAAAGTTAGGAGCCTGAAAGATCTGTGTACCAGCTGGCTCTGTGACCTTGAGTGAGCCTGTTAACTTCTCTGGGCCTCAGTTTTCCTCAGCTATAAAAAATTCATTCAGGGGCATGGTGGCTCACACCTGTAATCCTAGCACTTTGGGAGGCCGAGGCAGGCGGATCACAAGGTCAGGAGATTGAGACCATCCTGGCTAACATGGTGAAACCCTGTCTCTACTAAAAATAGAAAAAAATTAGCTGGGCGTGGTGGCAGGTGCCTGTAGTCCCAGCTACTCGGGAGGCTGAGGCAGGAGAATGGTGTGAATCCGAGAGGCGGTGCTTACAGTGAGCCCAGATAGCGCCACTGCACTCCAGCCTGAGCGACAGAGCAAGACTCCGTCTCAAAAAAAAAAAAAAAAAAAAACTCATTCGGCCAGGTATGATGACTAGTGCCTGTAATTCCAGCCCTTTGGGAGGCCAAGGTGGGAGGATCGCTTGAGCCCAGGAGTTTGAGACTAGCCTGGCCAACATAGTGAGACCCTGTCTCTACAAAAAATATACATAATTAGACAGACGTTGTGGCATGTACCTGTGGTCCCAGCTACTCGAGAGGCTCAGGCGGGAGGATTGCTTGAGTCCCAGAAGTTGAAGCTCCAGTGAGCCATGATCATGCCACTGCACTCCAGCCTGGGCATCAGAGAAAGACTGTATCTAAAAATACTTATTCATTCAAGAATATTTGCTGCCATGCACGGTAGCTCATGCCTGTAATCCCAACACTTTGGGAGGCCAAGGTGGGAGGTTCACTTGAGCCCAGGAGTTCAAGACCATCCTGGGCAACATAGGGAGACTTTGTCTCTACAAAAAAAAAAAAATTAAAAAATTTGCCAAGTGTGGTGGTGTGTGCCTGTGGTCCCAGCTACTTTGGAGGCTGAGGTGGAAGGCTTGAGCCCAAAAGGTTGAGGCTGCAGTGAGCTGTGATCATTCCACTGCATTCCTGCCTGGGCAACAGAATGAAACACTATCTCAAAAAAAGAATATTAGCTGGGCACAGTGGCTCACGCCTGTAATCCCAGCACTTTGGGAGGCTGAGGCAGGTGAATCACAATGTCAGGAGTTCAAGACCATCCTGGCTAACATGGTGAAACCCCGTCTCTACTAAAAATACAAAAAATTAGCCGGCATAGTGGCGGACGCCTGTAATCTCAGCCGCTCAGGAGGCTGAGGCAGGAGAATAGCTAGAATCTGTGATGTGGAGGTTGCAGTGAGCCGAGATCACTCCACCGCACTCCAGCCTGGGCAACAGAACAAGACTCCGTCTCAAAAAAAAAAAAAAAAGAATATTTCTAAGCATCTACTATTTGTCAGGCACTAATCTTGTTCCTGGGGAGGCAGTAGATAAAAGACAAATATGAGGAGACTGGATATTTGATTCCAGATAGCCCCCTTTTTTTTGACACAAAGTCTCAATCTGTCACCCAGGCGTGCAGTGGCAGGAACTTGGCTCATTCCAACCACTGCTCCTGGGTTCAATCAATTCTTGTGCCTCAGCCTCCCAAGTAGCTGGGACTACAGATATGCACGCCCAGCTAATTTTTTGTATTTTTTTTTATAGAAAGGGGGTTTCACCATGTTGGCCAGGCTGGTCTCGAACTCCTTGTCTCAAGTGATCCACCTGCCTTGGCCTCGCAAAGTTCTGGGATTACAGGCACGAGCCACCGTGCCCGGCCCAGATAGCCCTTTTTTGTTGTTGTTGTTTGTTTGTTTGTTTGTAACAGGTCTTGCTCTGTAGTCCAGGCCAGAAGGCAGTAGCGTGATCATAGCTCACTGCAGCCTCAAACTCCCGGGCTCAAGCTATCCATCCCTAGTAGCTGGGACTACAGGCATATGTCACTACACTCAGCTAATTAAAAACTTTTTTTTTTTTTTTTTAATAAACAGAGGGTCAGCCAGGCATAGTGGCTCATGCCTGTAATCCCAGCACTTTGGGAGGCCGAAGTGGACAGACCACTTGAAGTCAGGAGTTCGAGACCAACCTGGCCAACATGGTGAAACCCTGGCTCTACTAAAAATACAAAAACTAGCCAGGTGTGGTGGCACGTGCCTGTAATCCCAGCTGCTCTACTCAGGAGGCTGAGGCAGGAGAATTGCTTGAACCTGGGAGGCGGAGGTTGCAGTGAGCCAAGATGGCGCCACTGCACTCCAGCCCCAGCCTGGGTGACAGAGCAAGACTCCGTCTCAAAAAAAAAAAAAAAAAAAGGCTGGGCTTTGCAGCTGACATCTGTAATTTCAGCACTTTGGGAGGCCGAGGCAGGTTGATCACCTGAGGTCAAGAGTTCAAGACCAGCCTGGTCAACATGGTGAAACCTCGCCCCTACTAAAAATACAAAAAAAAATTAGCTGGACATGGTCTGTACTCCCAGCTACTCAGGAGGCTGAGGCAGGAGAATGGCTTGAACCTGGGAGGCAGAGGTTGCAGTGAGCCAAGATCATGACACTGCACTCCAGCCTGGCTGACACAGTGAGAGACTCTGTCTCCAAAAAAAAAAAAAAAAAAAGACAAGGTCCAGTTCTGTTTCAAGTTCAAGGTCAGGCTGGTCTTGAAATCCTGGCCTCAAAAGATCTTCCTGCCTGTGGCTCCCAAAGTGTTGAGATTACAGGTGTGAGCCATTGTGCCCTGTCCCCAGATAGCCCTTTTAAAGCCACATAAACATTCTATATTTATAAGTGATATTAGTAATCACACATTTGTGAAATTACCTTGCCTGAAGGAAACAGAAATTCAAAAATGGTTTTTGCTTCACCCTCCCCCTCCAATGTCACTGCCCTCTCATCTGGTCCTTAAGTTTAATTTTCTGTTGCAGAATTTGTTTTTTAAGTGGCTACTGCTCACCCTTCCCTCTTCCCCTCTGTTCTCCATCTGCTTTTTACTTTCTGTCCTTTCCCTCCCAAGATTGATGGCCTTGGCACATGTGACTGGATCTTTTTTTTTTTTTTTTTTTTTAGAGATGGAGCCTCACTCTGTCACCCAGGCTGGAGTGCATTGGCACGATCTCGGGTCACTTCAACCACTGCCTCCTGGGTTCAAACGATTCTCCTGCCTCAGCCTCCTGAGTAGCTGGGATTACAGGTGTGCGCCACCATGCCCTCCTAATTTTTGTATTTTTAGTAGAGATGGGTTTTCGCTATGTTGACCAGGCTGGTCTTGAACTTCTGACCTCAGGTGATCTGCCTGCCTCAGCCTCACAAAGTGCTGGGATTACAGGCATGAGCCACTGCGCCTGGCCTTGTGCTAATTTTTTTTTTTTTTTTTTTGAAAAAGAGTCTTGCTCTGTTGCTCAAGCTGGAGTGCAGTGGCGTGATCTCAGCTCACTACAACCTCCACCTCCCAGGGTCAAGCGATTCTCCCACCTCAGCCTCCCGAGTAGCTGGGATTACAGGCACCTGCCATCATGCCCAGCTAATTTTTGTATTCTTGTAGAGATGGGGTTTCCCCATGTTGACTAGGCTGGTCTTGAACTCCTGACCTCAGGTGATCTGCCCACCTTGGCCTCCCAAAGTGCTGAGATTACAGGCATGAGCCACCACTCCCAGGCCCTTGTGCTGATTTTTGAAGGCAGTTGAGGAAGCGGAGAAACAGAGGCAGCAATCTTTGGTGTTCTCCACTTGTAGATGTATCATTCCAACCTTTGCCTCCTTCTTCACATTACCCTCCTCTCTATGTTTCTCTGTGTCATATCTCTCTTTCCCCTTCTCTTATAAGGACACTTGTCATTGGGTTTGGACCCATCCTACATCCAGGATGATCTCATCTCTCAAGTTTCTTATTGTTGACTGGGTGCGGTGGCTCACAACCGTAATCCCACCACTTTGGGAGGCAGAGGCAGGCAGATCACCTGAGGTCAGGAGTTTAAGACCAGCCTGGCCAACATTGTGAAACCCCGAATCTAAAAAAATATAAAAATTAGCTGGGCATGGTGTCAGGTGCCTGTAATCTCAGCTACTGGGGGGGCTGAGGCAGGAGAATCGCTTGAACTCAGGAGGTGGAGGTTGCAGTGAGCAGCAGAGATTGCACCATTGCACTCCAGCCTGGACAACAGAGCAAGACACTCCCTCAGGAAAAAAAAAAAGCAGCTGGGCGCGGTGGCTAACACCTGTAATCGCAGCACTTTGGGAGGCTGAGGCGGGTGATCACGAGGTCAGGACTTCCAGACCAGCCTGGCTAATATGGTGAAACCCCGTCTCTACTAAAAATACGAAAATTAGCTAGGTGTGGTGTCGCACGCCTGTAGTCTCAGCTACTCAGGAGGCTGAGTCAGGATAATCACTTGAACCTAGGAGGCAGAGGTTGCAGTGAGCTGAGATCACATCACTGCACTCCAGCCTGGTGACAGAGCAAGACTCCGTCTCAAAAAAAAGGAAAAAAAAAAGAGATTCTTATTTCTGGCCAAGGTGACTCATGCCTATAATCCCAGCACTTTGGGAAGCTGAGGTGGGTGGATCGCTTGAGCTCAGGCCTTCAAGATCAGCCTGGCCAACATAGTGAGACCCTATCTGTACAAAATATAAAAACAAAATTAGCCGGGTGTGGTGGTGTGGGCCTGTAGTCCCAGGTACTCTGGAGGCTGAGGCATGAGAATCGATTGAACTCAGGAGGTGGAGGTTGCAGTGAGCCGAGATCATGCCACTGCACTCCAGCCTGGTTGACAGAGTGAGACTCCATCTCAAAAGAAAAGAAAAGAGAAAAAAGAAAAGAAAAAGAAACATAAGGCCGGGTGCAGTGGCTCATGCCTCTAATCCCAGCACTTTGGGAGGCCGAGGTGGGCAGATCACGAGGTCAAGAGATTGAGACCATCCTGGCCAATATGGTGAAATCCTGTCTCTACTAAAAATACAAAAAAAAAAAAAAACCTAGCTGGGCGTGGTGGTGCGCCCCTTTAGTCCCAGCTACTCAGGAGGCTGAGGCAGGAGAATCGCTTGAACTCTGCAGATGGAGGTTGCAGAGAGCCGAGATCATGCCACTGCACTCCAGCCTGGCGACAGAGTGAGACTCCAACTCAAAAAAAACAAAAGAAAAGAAAAGAAAAAGAAAAAACATAATAGATGGAATAGAACTGCAGAAAAATATGGCAAACACATTATATCTTTTTTCAAAAATAAAAATGAAAAAATTGCTCAAGGGATCCACCCGCCTTGGCCCCCAAAGGGCTAGGATTGCAGATGTGAGCCACCACACCTGGCCAACACATTATGTCTCTAACATAAAAGAAGTTCTATAAATGGATTTTAATTAAATTAATTAATTAATTTATGTTTTCTGTTTTTGAGATGGGAGTCTAGCTCTGTCACCCAGGCTGGAGTGCAGTGGCACTATCTCGGCTCACTGCAAACTTCGTCTCCCAGGTTCAAGCAATTCTGTCTCAGCCTCCCGAGTAGTTGGCACTACAAGTGCCTGCCACCATGGCCGGATAATTTTTGTATTTTTAGTAGAGACGGGGTTTCACCGTATTGGTCAGGCTGGTCTCGAACTCCTGACCTCAGGTGATCTGCCCGCTTTGGCCTCCCAAAGTGCTGGGATTACAGGAGTGAGCCACAGCACCTGGTCATGCATTTCTATTATTTATTTATTTATTTATTTATTTATTTATTTATTTATTTATTTTTGAGACAGAGTCTTGCTCTGTTGTCCAGGCTGGAGTACAATGGCGTAATCTCAGCTCACTGCAACCTCTGCCTCCTGGGTTCAAGCAATTCTCCCGCCCCAGCCTCCAGAGTAGCTGGGATCACAGGCCCGCACCACCACGCCCAGCTAATTTTTGTATTTTTAGTAGAGACGAAGTTTCACCATATTGGCCAGGCTCGGTCTCAAACTCCCGGCCTCAGGTGATCCACCTGCCTCGGCCTCCCAAAGTGTTGGGATTACAGATGTGAGCCATCATGCCCAACTTATTGTGTTTTTTCTTTTTCAAAACTTATCACTGTGAGGTCATGCAAAACCTTCAAAATATTTATGTAGGCAAATATTTTTCTTTTTTCTATAATGGTTCTGGGCTTCCTGTCTTGCTTAAAATTTCTGCCTCATTGGCCAGTAATCACATCACTTTTGGGAGGCTGAGGCAAGCAGATCACGAAGTCAAGAGATGGAGACCATCCCGGCCAACACAGTGAAATCCTGTCTCTACTAAAAAACAAAAAATTAGCCGGGCATGGTGGTGCGCACCTGTAGCCCCAGCTACTTGGGAGGCTGAGGCAGGGGAATCCCTTGAATTCAGGAGGCGGAGGTGGCAGTGAGCCGAGATTGTGCCACTGTACTACAGCCTGGGGACAGAGCAAGACTCCGTCTCAAAAAAAGAAAAAAAAAATTAGGCGTGTGTGGTGGCGGGTGCCTGTAATCCCAGCTACTCTGAAGGTTGAGGGAAGAGAACTGCTTGAACCTGGGAGGTGGAGGTTGCCATGAGGTGAGATGGTGCCACTGCACTCCAGCCTGGGCAACAGAATGAGACTGTCTCAAAAAAAATTTTTTTTTCCTCTTAAGTTTCTGTTTTGTAAATTTTTATATTTTTTAATTCTTCTGGATTTTTTTTTTTTTTTCCTAGACAGGGTCTTGCTCTTTTTCCCGGGCTGGAGTGCAGTGGTGCTACCGCGCTATCTCGACTCACACCAGCCTCGACTTCCCTCGACTTCCTGGGTTCATATTATCCTCCCACCTCAGTCTCCCAAGTAGCTGGGACAACAGATGCACATCACCACACTCACGTCATTTTTGTCAGTCTTGCTATATTGCCCAGGCTAGGTGTGAACTCCTGGGCTCAAGTGATCTGCCCACCTCGGCCTCCCAAAGTGTTGGTATTACAGCCTCTTCTGGAATTTATTTTTCAATGTTCTTGCTTTAAATCGAAAGTCAATTAAAACCAGGATCATTGGCCGGGCACGGTGGCTCATGTCTGTAATCCCAGCCCTTTGGGAGGCCGAGGCGGGCGGATCACCTGAGGTCGGGAGTTCGAGACCAGCCTGACCAACGTGGAGAAACCCCGTCTCTACTAAAAATACAAAATTAGCCAGGCGTGGTGGCGCATGCCTGTAATCCTCAGGAAGGCTGAGGCAGGAGAATCGCTTGACCGGGGGAGGCAGAGTTGCGGTGAGCCAAGATCGCGCCATTGCACTCCAGCCTGGGCAACAGTAGCGAAACTCTGATTCAAAATAAATAAATAAATACAAAATAAAAAAACTAGGATCATTTCTCACATAAACTATTGGTTTGTCACTTAATTGATTTGTCACGTTTGCTTTTTATTATGTTGTACTTCTAGATTTTATCCCTGACTACTCAACTATTTGCCCAGGGTAATATAGGAGCATTACGTTAGAATATACTAGCTTTGGAGTGAGTTAAAATGTTGGTTTTCAGTAAGTAAAATTTAAGTGTCCCACTAGAAAGAGGACTGTGATATTTCGCGGTTGGGGTCAAAGGTAACAGGAAACAAGGTAGGCAAAAAGGGGTAAAGTTTAAGGCTCTGCAGACAAATGTTAGGTGTTGTTACTGCAAAATTGAACAAAGAACAAGAATCTTGGGCTTGAAAGGCTGGACTTTTCCCTAGAAACAACCATTCACAGTGTAGGGACTGAAGGGCCAGCTGTGAGGCAGCCGAGCTAGCGCCCTATCCTCACAAAGGGAGTGAAAGACGGAGACGGGTAGCGGGAAAAAAATAAGTGCTGCGTCCAAGAATTTAGGAGTCAGTCCATGTCGCAGAACAGGGAGAAGGGCTGGGAAGAAAAGGCCAGCAAGGAACCTAGGAACAGCGGAATCTCTCGGGAGGAGGTTATGGAGGCCGCAGCGGGTGATGGGTCTCTCCTGAAGGCGACTTGCCGGGGATTCCCTATTCCGCAGTCCTCTGGGAGTCGCAAAGAGAGTTAGGAAAGGCCGTGCAGCAGCGTCGCAGCCGGGCTGGCAACGGTAGAGGAATCGGCAGTGAGGCCTCTCCCCAAACCCTGCCATCCCAGCTGCCGCCGCCGCCGCCGCCGCCGCCACCGCGGGGCCCGGGATTGGCCCGAGGGCGGCGCAGGGCGGGGCGGGGGCTGCTGGGATGCAGGCCTGAGAGGCTCGCGCGCGCGCACACGGGCGCGGGTACGGCGGCGGCGCGCGCGTGCTCTGTCGGCCTGTGCGGCTGCTGCGGCGGAGCGGGCCATGGCAGTGGGGAGCGGGCGAGTGTAGTGCTGCGCGGGGCAGGCGGGAGGTGATCGAGAGAGGCACGGATGGGGGCGCCGGAGCGGAGCGGTTGCGGCGGCCTGGGCTGCTGACTGCGCACTTGGAATAGTAGCAGGCGGCGGCGGCGGAGCGCCAGGCAGGTGAGTGCGGCGGCCGGGACCCGGATGCGGCGCGGCTGAGGGGCGGCTGGTCGCGGCGCCGGCTGCGGTGCCCCCGGGCGTGGTGGCGGTGCGTTCTAGCTTGCCGCTACCTGCGGCGCTGGCGACTCTTGTGGTTGCACCGCGCTTCCTGCCGGCTTGGAGGATAACCGCCTACCGGCCGGTGGGGGCGTCTGGCTTGGTTGCGGCCCGCCCTGGGCTCTCCAAGGTGAGTGGCGCCCCCCGGCCCCCGGGCGGCAGAGACGCTGCCGGGGGTCCCGGGCCACTGTCGCTTTGGGTCCCGTTCCTGAGGGGCGTCTCTGTGGAGAGACGGCGTACTCGCGTCCCGCGTCTATGCGGACACCTCCGGAACTTCCCGACCCTCAGGTGCCTTTTTGCGCAGAAGTGTATTTCAGAGGCGTGGACCCAGGGTTATTAGGTTACGGACATGTTTTCGAATCCCAACGCCGCTGCTGACCAGTCCTGGGGCCTTGGGCCAAAATATCCTGATGTGTTAAATGGAAATAATAATACATACACCATAAGGTTGTTGTGAGGTTAGGCATAACTGAACAAGTGCTAAGTAAATGATACCCCTGCTGCGGCATCTCGTGTTAGCTATTGCTAATTCCCGGCTGCTGGCGTGCGTTTGGGGGCACATTTATTTCCGATCTGCTCTGGTGTTGCAGTAACCGATACTGGAGTTGCTTAATATTGGAGCCTGTTAACCTCGCAGTGGCCAAAATAGAATCCTATAGTCCCTTACTAGAATCCTGCAGTCTCTTCCCGCAGGGTCTGCATTGGAACCCTGTCTCAGGTACTGAGTGGGAATTACTGCTGAAATGAAACCGAGCAAATTCGGGATTTGCTTAGGATGAAAGATGGTGGGACGTAAACTTGAAGTGCTTTGCTGTTTCATCTCAAGTGACACTTGAACTCTGCCACTTGTTACAGAGTTATAAACACACGAAGAGTATGGAAACAGACTCTTTTTTCTGCATTGCTACATCCAAAGGGAGTGACAAGTGCTTTTGTAAACATCATTGTGGGCAGTGTGACTGTCTGGTGAAGTCATGATAATTAAATGAGTACTTATTTTGAAGCACTGAATGGAAGTTTGGAGATATGATTCGTAATAAAATTATCTCCAACGAGTCAGAGGTCTCAGCAGTTCATTAATCATTTGGGGATTTTTGTGCTACATTGTAAGATTTTATGGTAAAAGCAGAACTGTTTAAGTCATAATAATGTAGCACAGGAAAGGGTGGTCAGATAAGGATCTTAACCCAGTTTCAGAATGCAGGTATGGAAGAAAGTGAAGTCTTTTTTCTGACCAGGTGTGTTGGCTCACGCCTGTAATCCCAGCACTTTGGGAGGCCGAGGCGGGCGGATCAATTGATTCCAGGAGTTCGACATCAGCCCGAGCAACATGGTGAAACCCCGTCTCTACCAAAAACACAAAAATTAGCAGGGTGTGGTGGCGGGCGCTTGTAATCCCAGCTACTTGGGAGGCTGAGGCAGGAGAATCCCTTGAACCCGGGAGGCGGAGGTTGCAGTGAGCCGAGATGGCACCACTGGACTCCAGCCTGGGCAATAGAGGGATACCCTGTCTCAAAAAGAAAAAAAAAAAATCTTTTTGAGACCGAGTCTTGCTTCTTTTTTAAAAAAAAAATTGTTATTTTTTGAGACAGGGTCTCGGTCTGTCGCCCAGGCTGGAGTGTAATGTCGCCATCTTGGCTCACTGCAACCTCCGCCTCCTGGGTTCAAGCGATCCTCCTGCTTCAGCCTCCCTAGTGGCTGAGACTACAGGGGCGTGCCACCACGCCTGGCCAATCTTTAAATTTTTTTTTTTTTTTTTTTTTGAGACGGAGTTTCGCTTTTGTTGTCCAGGCTGGAGTGCAATGACGCGATCTCCAGCTCACCGCAACCTCCGCCTCCCGGGTTCAAGCGATTCTCCTGCCATAGCCTCCCGAGTAGTTGGGATTACAGGCATGTGCCACCACACGTGGCTAATTTTGTATTTTTTTTGGTAGAGACGGGGTTTCTCCATGTTGGTCAGGGTGGTCTCGGACTCCCAACCTCAGGTATCCGCCTGCCTCGGCCTCCCAAACTGCTGGGATTACAGGGGGAAGCCACCGCGCCCGGCCCAATCTTTGTATTTTTGGTAGAGAGGGGGTTTCGCCATGTTGGCCAGGCTGGTCTTGATCTCCTGGGCTCAAATGATCCGCCAGCCTGGGCCTCCCAAAATGCTGGGATTACAGGCATGAACCACCGCGACCGGCCGAAAGTAAAAATCTCAAAGGTTTAAACTGGAATTGTATTCACTAAAGCCAAAATGACTTAAGAAACAAAAATCTAATTTACACCCCTGATTCACACCCTGAGTCCACCACCTTCGGAGTGTTTTTTAGAAGTGTTGAAAATCAAGTTGGGTTTTGATTTGTCATTTTGCACCTCTTGCCTATCTTTCTTGGTGTTCTTAAAGACTCATCCATAAAGGCTTTTGCTTCAACTTGCTTTGTGAATGTCAGCCAACTATATGGAAAAAAGTGAAAAATGAACACTGTAGTCTAAATTATGTTCTTTCTTGAGGTTTTCCCGGTTGTCTAGCTTAGACTGTTGAACTCAACAGTAGAACTACTGCTAGCCACTGTGAAAAGGCTGGGAGTCAGAAGTCACCTCTTGGTTTTAGGCCTCAACCTGGGTAAAAACAGCTGGGGCTATGGGGATGTTACCCAGTCTTATGGGCCTCTGTTTTATTTGTTTGCTTTGAGATGGAGTCTCACTCTGTCGCCAGGCTGGAGTGCAATGGCATGATCTCTGCTCACTGTGACCTCCCGGGTTCAAGCGATTCTCCTGCCTCAGCCTCCAAATTAGCTGGGACTACAGGTGCACACCACCATGCCCCGCTAATTTTTGTATTTTTAGTAAACATGGGGTTTCACCATGTTGGCCAGGATGGTCTCAATCTTTTGACCACGTGATCCTCCCGCCTTGGCCTCCCAAAGTGCTGGGATTACAGGAGTCAGCCACTGTGCCTGGCCCCAATAAATAAATTATTTATTTATTTATTTTTATTTTTTATTTTGTTTTTATTTATTTACTTATTTAGAGACTGAGTTTTGCCCTTGTTGCCCAGGCTGGAGTGCAATGCGCGATCTTGGCTCACTGCAACCTCCGCCTCCCCGGTTCAAGCAATTCTTCTGCTTCAGCCTCCCAAGTAGCTGGGATTACAGGCGCCCGCCACCACGCCCAGCTAATTTTTTGTATTTTTAGGGGTTTCTGCACGTCGGCCAGGCTGGTCTTGAACTCCTGACCTCAGGTGATCCGGCCGCCTCGGCCTCCCAAAGTGCTGGGATTACAGGTGTGCGCCACTGCGCCCATCACTATTTTTTATTTTATTTTAATTTAATTTAATTTTATTTTATTTTATTTTATTTTATTTTATTTTATTTATTTGAGACGGAGTCTCACTCTGTCGCCCAGGCTGGAGTGCAGTGGCCCGATCTCGGCCCACTGCAAGCTCCGCCTCCCGGGTTCACGCCGTTCTCCTGCCTCAGCCTCCCCAGTAGCTGGGACCACAGGTGCCCGCCACCACGCCTGGCTAATTTTTTGTAATTTTTTTTTTAGTAGAGACGGGGTTTCACCGTGTTAGTCAGGGTGGTCTTGATCTCCTGACCTCGTGATCCGCCCGCCTTGGCCTCCCAAAGTGCTGGGATTACAGGCGTGAGCCACTGTGCCTCGCCCCCAATAAATAAATAAAATACTTAACTGAGGAAAGTGAGTTCCTGCTTTATTATTATTATTATTATTATTATTATTATTATTATTATTATTATTTTGAAACGGAGTTTCGCTCTGTTGCCCAGGCTAGAGTGCGGTGGTGCGATCTCGGCTTACCGCAAGCTTCGCCTCCCGGGTTCACGCCATTCTCCTGCCTCAGCCTCCCGAGTAGCTGGGACTACAGGCGCTGGCCACCACGCCCGGCTAATTTTTTTGTGTGTTTTTAGTAGAGGCAGGGTTTCACCGTGTTCACCAGGATGGTCTCGATCTCCTGACCTCGTGATCCGCCCGTCTCGGCCTCCCAAAGTGCTGGGATTACAGGCGTCAAACACTCCGGCCCCTGCTTTATTATTTGTGTATTCTCTTGGACTTGTTCCTTTTGATTTTTTGTTTTGTTTTGTTTGAGACGGAGTCGTGCTCTGCCGTTCAGGCTGGAGTGTGGTGGCGCCATCTTGGCTCGCTGCAACCTCCGCCTCCCGAGTTCAAGGAATTATCCTGCCTCAGCCTCCCGAGTAGCTGGGATTACAAGGCGTGCGCTACCACGCCTGGCTAGTTTTTTTGTATTTTTAGTAGAGACAGGGTTTCACCGTATTGGCCAGACTGGTCTAGAACTCCTAACCTCAGGTGATCCGCCCACCCCGTCCTCCCAAAGTGCTGGGATTACAGAGGTGAGCCACCGCGCCTGGGCCCCGTTTTTTTATTTATAGAATTTGGATGACTGTGGTGGGCAGGGGGTGGTTGTGGTGGTGTACTAGAAAATCACATTATGTAAAGGAACCTTCTAGGATACTCGAGTTTTATGGCTTTCCTCCTCTTCACTCTCTTTGACTTTTCCTTCTCTTGTTGAGTTCAAAACATTCTAATGCCCCAGGGCTTCCGGCCTGTCCCTATTCCTTTCTCTACCTGTATTCTTTCTGAATGATCTCATGTTGTCCTGTCCTGTGGTTTATTTATTTATTTTTAGTAGAGAAACTAAAAATAAGTAAATTGTTGTCAACTGCTGTTGCCTCTCAAGATTTTTATCTCCAGTCCTGAACTTCAGTCTTCTGCCTGCCTACATGACACCTTCATTTCGTCTGTTTTTAGGCGTCTTTCAATGTAATGGGTTCGCATGGATCTCTTAATTCCCGTTCCTATTCCTTCCCTAGCAGTTTTCTTTCTTTCTTTTTTGAGATGGAGTTTCGCTCTTGTTGCCCAGGCTGGAGTACAGTGGCGCAATCTCGGCTCACTGCAACCTCCGCCTCCTGGGTTCAAGCGATTCTCCTGTCTTAGCCTCCGAAGTAGCTGGGATTATAGGCGCACGCCACCACGCCCGGCTAACCCTAGCAGTTTTCATGTCGTAGCACCCCTCTGCCCCACTCACCATCCTGTCTGAGTGTAAAATCTAGTGGTTATGTTTAATTTATCCCTTTGTCTCATCCTCCCTCACTGTACGCACAGCCAATCCTTGAGCACACTCTAAATTTTACCTCCAAAATATATCCCACATATGTTTATTTTCATTTCCACTACCCGAGTTCTTCCTGGGTAGTACCTTCTTAACTGGTCTCCTTGCCTCTGTTCTTACTCTATTTTTCACACAGCAGTCAAGAGTGATTTTTACTTTTTCTCCTGTTCCAGTGGATTCTCATTACACTAAGAAGTAAATCCAAACTTTATCTGCATGTCAGCCAATTATTGTTTATTTTTATTTTATTTTATTTTTAAAATAGAGATGGGATCTTGCTATATTGCTCAGGGGTCTTGAATTCCTAGGCTGAAGCAATCCACCCATCTCAGCCTTTATTTATTTTTATTAAATTTTCCTTTATCTGTCATAATCTGAGTGCTAAAAAATAAATAAATAAAATAAAAAAATTGGCCGGACACGGAGGCTCACGCTTGTAATCCCAGAACTTTGGGAGGCTGAGGTGGGCGGATCACCTGAGGTCAGGAGTTCGAGACCAGCCTGGCCAACATGGCAAAACCCCATCTCTACTAAAAATACAAAAAAAAAAAAAAAAAAAAAAAGCCTGGCGTGGTGGCATGGGCCTGTTAATCCCAGCTGTTCTGGAGGCTGAAGCAGGAGAATCGCTTGAACCTGGGAGGCAGAGGTTGCAGTGAGCCAAGGTGCACCATTGCACTCCAGCCTGGGCAACAAGAGTGAAACTCCATCTCAGAAAAAAAATAAAAAATAAAAGATAAAATTTTTTTAGAGGCGGGGTCTCCTTATGTTGCCTAAGCTGGAGTTCAGTGGCCATTCACAGGTAGTATCATAGGGCACTGCAGCCTTGAACTCCTGGTCTCAAGTGATCCTCCTGCCTCAGCCTCCCCAGTAGCTTTAGGCACATTTCACCTCTCCCAGCTTGCTTATTTTATTGTTCATTTATTTATGGTCTTTTTCCTCCAATATAATATAAGCTTCATGATGGCAGGGACCTTGTCTTCCCTGGAGTATTTTCAGGAACCAGAACAATGCCTGGAAAATTTAATTCATGGGGCCGGTCGCTGTGGCTCACGCCTGTAATCCCAGCATTTTGGGGGGCCGAGACGGGCGGATCACAAGGTCAGGAGATCGAGACCATTCTGGCTAACACCGTGAAACCCCGTCTCTACTAAAAATACAAAAAATTAGCCGGGCGTGGTGGCGGGCGCCTGTAATCCCAGCTCCTCGGGAGGCTGAGGCAAGAGAATGGCGTCAACCCGGGAGGCGGAGCTTGCAGTGAGCCGAGATCGCACCATTGCACTCCAGCATGGGCGACAGAGTGAGACTCCATCTCAAAAAAAAAAAAAAAAAAAAGGAAATTTATTTAATGTTGAATGAATAAATGTAGGAATGAAATTAGTTCTAAAATCTTTTGATTGAATGTACAATGTATATCCTGAACACACTTCCCCCTTTTTTTGGTTCCAGATTTGGGCAAATTAGACAGTAACCGGAGACCCTAGAGTTATTATTCTATCAGGTACCTTTTTTTGTTTTGTTTTGTTTTGTTTTGTTTTGTTTGAGACGGAGTCTCGCTCTGTCGCCCAGGTTGGAGTGCAGTGGCGCGATCTCAGTTTACTGCAAGCTCCGCCTCCCAGGTTCACGCCATTTTCCTGCTTCAGCCTCCTGAGTGGCTGGGATTACAGGCGCCCCCACCACGCCCGGCTAATTTTTTTTTTTGTATTTTTTTAGTAGAGACGGGGTTTCACCGTGTTAGCCAGGATGGTCTCGATCTCCTGACCTTGTGATCCTCCCGCCTCGGCCTCCCAAAGTCCTGGGATTACAGGTGTGAGCCCCCAGGCCTGGCCTTTTTGTTTTGTTTTTGAAGAGACCAGGTCTGGTTCTGTCACCCAGGCTGGAGTGCAGGGGCACAATCGTAGCTCACCGTAACGTCGAACTGCTGTGCTCAAGTGATCCTCCTGCACCGGCCTCCTAAGTGGTTATTAATAGTACTATAGGCATATACCATCATGCCTGCCTGGCTAACTAAAAAAAAAAAAAAAAATTTCTTAGGTAGAAGACACAGGCTCTTGCTGTGTTGCCCAGGCTGGGTCTCATGCTCTTGGCCTCAAGCCATCCTCCTGCCTTGGCCTCCCAAAGTGCTCTGATTACAGGCTAGAGCCACTGAACGCAGCCTTCTATTACGCGTTGTTAACTCTCTCAATCTTCGTTAAGGTGCTCTACCCCTGAAAAGACCAAGCCTTTAGACATTAAGCAATTAATGACAAAAACGAGTGTGAATTTTGTTCACTGCGTCCTGGATCATTAGTCTTTTTGAAAATAAGGAACCCAACAAAACCACCTTGTTTTGTCCTTTTGAGGCTTTGAATTTTGGTCTTGACTGAAGGGGACTGGTTTTAGGATGTGGTAGTTTGATCCTGTATTCAATCGTATTTAGTATTTTTAGAGATCAGGAATATTTATTTATTTATTTATTTATTGACCGAGTTTTGCTCTTGTTGCCCAGGCTGGAGTGCAATGGTGCAATCTCGGTTCATTGCAACCTCTCTGCCTGCTGGGTTCAAGCGATTCTCCTGCCTCAGCCTCCCGAGTAGCTGGGATTACAGGTGCCCACCACCACGCCCAGCTAATTTTGTATTTTTAGTAGAGACGGGGTTTTTACCATGTTAGTCAGGCTGGTCTCGAACTCCTGACCTCAGGCGATCTGCCTGCCTTGGCCTCCCAAAGTGCTGGGATTACAGGCGTAAACCACTGCGCCTGGCCAGGAATTTTTAGTTTAATTAGACAACTTAGTTTTTGAATCTGAGACCCTCCCATTGCACACGTGTGTGAGAGAGTGTATGTGTTGTAAGAATGTATGTGTATGTATGCTCTGAACTATTTGGTTTAGAGTTACCATATCTTTTTTTTTTCTCAATAAACTTTGTTTTGATGGGTCTCAAAATTCTGTGACTGATTTTTGGTCCAGTTGTTTCCATTAAAAACTACTGATTTTAAAAGTTAATAATTTAAAACTGCCACATGCCAAAAAAAAAAAAAAAAAACCCAAATGGTCCATAACACATTCTCCTTTTCTTCTGAGGGGTTTACAGTGCATTGTTACCATTAACCAGTCATTTACTATTAAACCTAAATGGCTGATTGAAACAAACATTTCTGAGGCTATTCTTCCACCACTGATTAAGACTTGGGTGGCAGGTATTAGGGATAATATTCATTTAGCCTTCTGAGCTTTCTGGGCAGACTTGGTGACCTTGCCAGCTCCAGCAGCCTTCTTGTCCACTGCTTTGGTGACACCCACGGCAACTCTGTTTCATATCACGAGCAGCAAAATGATCCAGAGGAGGATAGTCCTAGAAGCTCTCAACGTACATCAGCTTGTCAGGAACCATATCAACTATGGCAGCACCACCAGACTTCAAGAATTTAGGGCCATCTTCCAGCTTCTTACTAGAATGGTGATCAATCTTTTTCCTTCAGGTCAGCAAACTTGCAAGCAATGTAAGCTGTGTGACAATCCAGTACAGTGGCATAGCCAGCACTGATTTGTCCTGAATAGTTCAGGATAATCACTTGAGCAATGAAGCCAGCTGCTTCCATTGGTGGGTCATTTTTGCTGTCACCAGCAACGTTGCCATGATGAACATCTTTGACAGACGCATTCTTGACATTGAAGTCCACATTGTCTGCAGGAAGAGCGTCACCCAAAGCTTCATGGTGCATTTCAACAGACTGCTTCAGTTGTAACATTGACTGGAGCAAAGGTGACCACCATTCCGGGTTTGAGAACACCATTCGCCACTTGGCCTATAGGCACAGTACCAATATCACCAGTTTTGTAGACATCCTGGAGAGACAGATGCAAGGGTTTGTCAGTTGGATGAGTTGGTGGTAGGATGCAGTCCAGAGCTTCGAGTAGCATGGTTCCCCTGGCATTGCCATTTTTACGGGTGACTTTCTATCCCATGAACCAAGGCATGTTATCACTTGGCTTCAGCATGTTGTCACTATTCCCACCAGAAGTTGGCATAAATGCTACTGTGTCGGGGTTGTAGCCAATTTTCTTAATGTAAGTGCTGACTTCCTTAATGATTTCCTCATATCTGTATTGGCTGTAGGGTGGCTCAGTGGAATCCATTCTGTTAACACCAATTAGTTGCTTCACACTTTGGCGTATAAGCCAGAAGGGCATGCTGACAGGTCTGCCCATTTTTGGAAATACCAGCTTTAAATTCTCCGACACCAGCAGCAACAATCAGAACAGCACAGTCAGCCTGAGATGTCCCTATAATCATGTTATTGATAAAGTCTCTGTCTTCTGTATAAACCAGAAGGGCATGCTGACAGGTCTGCCCATTTTTGGAGATACCAGCTTTAAATTCTCCAACACCAGCAGCAACAATCAGAACAGCACAGTCAGCCTGAGATGTCCCTATAATCATGTTATTGATAAAGTCTCTGTCTTCTTGAGCATCAGTGATAGTCACGTAATACTTGCTGTTCTCATATTTTCATAGGGAGATATCAATGGTGATACCATGTTCATGCTCAGCTTTCAGTTTATCCAAGACCCAGGCATACTTGAAGGAGTCCTTTCCCATCTCCGTAGCTGCCTTCTCAAATCTTTTTTTTGACAGGGTCTCACTCTGTCACCCGGATTGGAGTGCAGTGGTGCAATCGTGGCCCACTGCAGCCTTGACCTCCCCAGGTTCAAGTGATCCTTCCAGCCTCCCGAGTAGCTGGGAGTACAGGCATGCACCATTATGCCCAGCTAACTTTTTTTTTTTTTTTTTTTGGTATTTTATAGAGGCAGTGTTTCACCATGTTGCCCAGGCTGGTCTCAAACTCCTGAGCTCAAGTGATTTGCCTGCCTTGGCCTCCCAAAGAGCTGAGATTACAGGTGTGAGTCATGGCACCCAGCCTAGGATCTTTCTTTTTGTGACCCCCCTCCTCCCCGAGAATGTATATCTCCTTCATTTCTTTTCTTTTTTTTCCGAGGTGGAGTTTTGCTCTTGTTGCCCAGGCTGGAGTGCAATGGCGTGATCTTGGCTCACTGCAACCTCCGCTTCCCGGGTTCAAGTGATTCTCCTGGTCTCAAACTCCAATGTCAGGTGGGTCCACCTGCCTGGGCCTCCCAAAGTGTTGGAATTACAGGGATGAGCCACCACGCCCGGCCATATCTCCTTATTTTGTTTTAATAGCTCCTCAGATATTTAGCAGATCACCTGAGGTTGACCCTTTAACTGGGAGTAGCTGGCTTACTGCTGGAATCAAGAATGTGAATCTCAACAGTCATCTCCTATATTATAGTATTGCTAGAGATAGGTCTGCAGCTCAGAATTCTCCCCAGTGCAAACCCAAGGACAGCATCCCTGGTCCTGTAGTTTGTCTTCTGGTGCTTCAGGCATTCAGGAGACCACCAGGCAAATGCAGATTTGCCCTCAAGGGAAATGCGATCCTGATTATCCATGCCTGCAGGGGGAGGATTATATGGATTAAACTAAATCCATGGGTAATCCAAAGGCTTTGTTTTAAACTGCAGTTTAACCACATTCCTGACCACAGTTTTTTCTTGTATTTCTAATAACTAATTTATAATATTTACTGATTTCAAATTTATCTTCTTCTTCTGCCACTTAGAAGTAATGGCAGTTGTGAATTTGAGAAAAGATGGAAGAAGGAGTTAGATAATCAACCAGCAGATGATTTGGTATTAACTGGGTGGTTTAGCTACAATGCTTTCTAGACCATGAAGACCTGAATTCCATGAATTCCTTACCTGCTGAGTCATTGGTAACTGTCAACAAGAGGTCAAACTCCATTTTGATACATTTGTACTTTACTTGCTTAAATGAATGAGCTCTTGTGATTTAAGTAATCAGTATTTCAGATGATCAGAATTATAACCCGATTTGAAGTTTTCCTTTACTGTTTAATAAGTTAGCCTACTGATAGTTTTTTTATTTTAAAAAATTTTTTTCATTATTATTTTTTGAGACAGAGCCTCACTCTGTCGCCAGGCTGGAGTGCAGTGGCGCCATCTCGGCTCACTGCAACCTCTGACTCCCAGGTTCAAGTGATTCTCCTGCCTCAGCCTCCCGAGTAGCTGGCATTACAGGCATGCGCCACCACGCCCAGCTAATTTTTGTATTTTTAGTAGAGACGAGGTTTCACCATGTTGCCCAGGATGGTCTCGATCTCCTGACCTCGTGATCTGCCCACCTCGACCTCCCAGAGTGCTGGGATTTCAGGCGTGAGCCACCTTGCCCGACCATTGCTTTTTTTTTTTCTGTAGCCTGTCTACTACTACATCTGACAAGTTACGTGTTTATAGTTACACAATAACTATTCATATTTCATTAAATAGTTGAAATATGATCACTTAAAATTGTTTATTCTTGATTTAGTATAGGCCTTGTATTTATTTATTTTTTTTTTAGGGATGGGGACTTGCTGTG
Organism: Gorilla gorilla gorilla; assembly: GCF_029281585.2. Lineage (NCBI taxonomy): Eukaryota > Metazoa > Chordata > Mammalia > Primates > Hominidae > Gorilla > Gorilla gorilla. The sequence goes on along the minus strand of NC_086017.1, from coordinate 149,994,892 downwards.
TTGCCCAGCTGGCCTGTAACTCCTGGGCTCAAGCGATCCCCCCACCTCAGCCTCCAGAGTAGCTGGGACCATGGGCAGGTGTTGTATTTAGATTCTATTAAAGTCAGTGTTTTCTTGTAGCTTCATAAACCATTACAAATTGCTGCCATTGTGTTATCTGAAAAAAAATGTAGTTTGTTAACTAAAACGTTTTTCTGCAGTGATAAATATCGGCTTGAACCCAGGAGGCGGAGGCTGCAGTGAGCCGAGATCACGCCACTGCAAATATATATATATATATATTTCATGTACATATATTTCGTATATATATTTCATGTATGAATATTTCATATATATTTCATGTATAAATATTTTGTATATATATTTCATATCTATATTTCACATCTATATTTCACATCTATATTTCATATATATTTCATATATCTATTTCGTATATCTATTTCATATATATCTATTTCATATATCTATTACATATATATCTATTTCATATATCTATTTCATATATATCTATTTCATATATCTATTTCATATATATATATATTTGCAGTGGCGTGATCTCGGCTCACCGCAGCCTCCGCCTCCTGGGTTCAAGCCGATTCTTCTGCCTCAGCCTCCCAAGTAGCTGGGATTACAGGCGCATGCCACACACCTGCCTGATTTTTGTATTTGTAGTAGAGATGGGGTTTCACCGTGTTGGCCAGGCTGGTCTCGAACTCCTGACCTCAGGTGAGCCACCCACCTCAGCCTCCCAAAGTGTTGAGCCACCGTACCTGGCTGCAGTTATATATTTTCTTTTTCTTTTATTTTTGAGATGGGGTCTCACTCTGTCGCCCAGGCTGGAGTACAGTGGCGTGAACTTGGCTGAACCTCCTGGGTTCCAGCTGTTCTCCTGCCTCAGCCTCCTGAGAAGCTGGAACTACAGGTGCATGCCACCATGCCTGGCTAATTTTTGTATTTTTTAGTAGAGACAGGGTTTCACCATATTGGCCAGGCTGGTCTCGAACTCCTGATCTGCCCTTCCTGACCTTGTGATCTGCCTGCCTTGGCCTCCCAAAGTGCTGGGATTATAGGCGTGAGCCACCGTACCCGGCCTAGTTATATATTTTCAAAAGTCAAGTTCCATATTTATGAGCTAATTATCATTCCCCTTAAATTTTGAGCGAGAGTTCCTGGGGATAGCCAACTGGAATAATTTTTTTTTTTCTGGAGACAGGGTCTTGCTCTGTCACCCAGGCTGGAGTGCAGTAGAACCATCTTGGCTCTCTGCAGTGTGGACCTCCTGAGCTAAAGCGAGCCTCCCCAGTATCTGGGATTATAAGTGTGTGCTACCACGTCTGGCTACCTGTTGAATTTTTCATGGAGAAAGATTTTGCCATGTTGCTCAGGCTAGTCTCAAACTTCTGGGCTTGAGTGATCTGCCAGCCTCAGCCTCCCAAAGTGCTGGGATTACAGGTGTGAACCAAAGCACCCGGCCAAGCTGTCTTAACTGTTGATGTGCACATTCACCCACCATTCCATTATTAATATTTTTCCTTTTTTTATTTTTATTTTTATTTTTTGAAACGGAGTCTTTCTCTGTTGCCCAACCTGGAGTGCAGTGACACCATCTCGGCTCACTGCAACCTCTCCCTCCCAGGTTCAAGCGATTCTTCTGCGTCAGCCTCCCAAGTAGCTGGAATTACAGGTGCCTGCCACCACTCCCAGCTAATTTTTGTGTTTTTAGTAGAGGTGGGGTTTCACCATGTTGGTCTGTCTGGTCTTGACCTCCTGACCTCAGGTGATCCACCCACCTCGGCCTCCCAGAGTGCTGGGATTACAGACGTGAGCCGCCGTGCCCAGGCTATTAATATTTTTTCTAACTGAGGAGCTTCTGGGTTTTAGGGCTTCATTTTGCTCACAAGTATTGTCTAATATCTCTGTAATTTGTACATGATGGTCCAGTGGCTCCTGACCTCAGGTGAGCCACCCGCCGCAGCCTCCCAAAGTGCTGGGATTACAGGCATGAGCCACCGTGCTCAGCCCTGAGCATTAATTTTTTTTTGTTTTTTGTTTTTTTTTTGAGACGGAGTCTCGTTCTGTCACCAAGCTGGAGTGCAGTGGCACAATCTCGGCACACTGCAACTTCCGACTCCCAGGTTCAAGGGATCTCCTGCCTCAGCCTCCTGAGTAGCTGGGATTACAGGCACGCACCACCACGCCCAGCTAATTTTTATATTTTTAGTAGAGACGGGGTTTCACCATGTTGGCCGAGATGGTCTCGATTTCCTGACCTCGTGATCTGCCCGCCTCAGCCTCCCGAAGTGCTGGGATTACAGGCGTGAGCCACCGCGCCCAGCCCCCATTAATTCTTTTTGTAGGCATTATCCTGTTGGTATACTCACATGTGTGGAAAATGATGTATGGTGAAGGCTATTTGTTGCATTATTGTTTATAATGGCAAAATTCCTGAAGTAACTTAAATGTTTTTCACTAGGGGAATTACTTTAAAAAAAATAGGACGTTCCTATGATTGAATGCTCTGTAGCCATTTAACAGAATGAAGAAAGTAGACCAGGCATGGTGGCTCATGCCTATAATCCCAGCATTCTGAGAGGCCGAGCTGGATGGATCATCTGAAGTCAGTAGTTCTAGACTAGCCTGGCCAACATGGTGAAACCCCGTCTCTAATAAAAGTATAAAAATTAGCCGGGTGTGGTGATGCGCACCTGTAATCTGAACTACTTGGGAGGCTGAGGCAGGAGAATTGCTTAAGCCCCGGAGGCAGTGGTTGCAGTGAGCTGAAATTGCACCACTGCACTCCAGCCTGGGCAACAGAGCAAGACTCCATCTCAAAACAAACAAACAAACAAACAAACAGAATGAAGAAAGTGTTTATGTACTGATGTGGAATCATTTTACCACATAAATGAGTTAGGTTAAAAAACCACAAAGGTGTGGTTACAATATGTGGGGAATACTATCATTGTTATTACATTTATTCCTATTAATGAGTAATGTAATATTGTAACAGGAAATTCTGAGGTGATGTTTGAATTGAGATGTGAAAGGTGAATTATGTAGGTCAGTGTTTCTCATCTGGGGTTGGGACTGATGTTTAGGGGCTGTTTCAGGAATGAGAGCAGGGGACGATTTTAGCTTGTACAATTATTGGGGGATGTATTAGCATTTAGTGTGCAAAGGCCAGTCATGTTAGCCTTAGTAATATAAAGTGTGCAACAGTCTTGCAAAGCAAAGATTTGTTTTGTGTCATGTAAGATCCTCAATTTTCACTTCACATAGGTGAAAACCTGTTTGTTTTAGTCCGTAACAGTGGGTCTCAACTCTGGCTGCACATCAAAATCACTTGAGAAGGCTTGATTGATTGATTGATTGATTGATTGAGACAGAGTCTCGCTCTGTTGCTCAGGCTGGAGTGCAGTGGCACAATCTCAGCTTACTGCAGCTTCTGCCTCAGGTTCAAGCGATTCTCCTGCCTCAGCCGCCCAAGTAGCCCGAGACTACAGACACTTGTGACCATGCCCAGCTAATTTTTGTATTTTTAGTGAAAATGGAGTTTCACCATGTTTTCCAGGTTGGTCTCAAACTCCTGGCCTCAAATGATCTGCCCGCCTTGGCCTCCTAAAGTGTTGGGATTACAGGTGTGAGCCACACCATGCCTGGCCTACTTAGGAAGTTTTTAAAAGATGATGAGGCTGTACCTCATACGAATTACATAAATATCTTTGAGATGATACCTCGGCATCAGTATTGTTTAAAAATGTCCTTCTTATTCTAATGTATAGCCCAGGTTGAAACCATTGCCTAAATCCTAACTTCATTTTACACATAAACAAAATATAAAAATGGCATGGTTTTAATATTCAGTTTTCCCAGAATTCACCTTCTTTGGAAATCTACAGGAGATTATGCTTTAGTTTGTTCAGAACTTTACCAAGAGTTATCTTTCTAAAATTTAAAATTTATGTCACCAGTGGCATATGTTGGTAGTGATTTTTTTTTTTTTTTTGGAGATGGAGTCTCACTCTGTCGCCCAGGCTGGAGGACAATGGCGCAATCTCGGCTCACTGCCACCTCCGCCTCCAGGGTTCAAGTGATTCTTCTGCCTCAGCCTCCTGAGTAGCTGGGACTACAGGCACGTGCCACCACGCCTGGCTAGTTTTTGTATTTTTAGTAGAGACGGGGTTTTACCATGTTAGCCAGGATGGTCTCGATCTCCAGACCTTGTGATCCACCCACCTTGGCCTCCCAAAGTGCTGGGATTACAGGCGTGAGCCACCGCGCCCGGCCCGGTAGTGATGTTTAATCACCAAGACAATATGTGCACATCAGTCTGCCTTTGTAGCTGTGATATTCAGTAATTTTAAGTTTAGGTTTAAGCTTCGACTACCTTTTTATGACTTATAATGTAGTCGTACCAGAGCATTTACCATTAGCATATATATAATTTTGTACTGTTATATTCCTTTTATTTCTCTTTATATTACAGTTAAGACTCTATATAACATATACATATATGTAACTAAAGTTTTGTTCAGTTTGTATTATGTATACATTTTGTTTCCAATGGTAAAGGGATGTTATGAAATATTTATTATTTTTAAAAAGGAAGCATTGAGTCCAGCACATGGGAAGGCTCTTTAGCAGGAGGGAGCCTGGCATTTCGGAGGAACTAAAAGGAGGCCATTCTAGCCTGAGAGGAGAGAGTGAGGTCAAGAGGTGTGTAGGATAAGGGTGTAAGATGAGCCAAAAAGAGAGGTAGAGTCCATGCAGCACCTTGTAGGCTGTGGGAAGGATCTTGGAGAGTTGTTTGACTGGAACAAAAGCTGAGGCATTGTGAGCTGTAGAGTTGCTTGACCAAGTGGAATATATAGCTGAAATGGACATTAAAGAGCATATAGTTAAACCATCTTGTTTTACAAATAAGAAAAAGGAAGTTAAGGGAACTTTCCCAAGGTCACACAGTGAATAAATGAGCTAGAGCCAGAACTTGATGACACAGTTCTTTGTTTCTGCCTGGCTGCCAGGCAGAGGAGTTATATTTTAGACATTTAGGAGCATATTGGGTTTTGAGCGAGAGAATTCCAGGATGGAGATGGCTGCATGGCTGTGTGCAGGCTGGAGGCAGTGAATAATAGGGAGTCATGAAGTCAGGACCTCCATGATTTTATTCTCTGGTCAAACTGAATCACTAAATATGAGTTTCCATCTTGACTATTATTTTAAATAGAGACAGGGTCTTACTATGTTACCCAGGCTGGACTTGAACTCCTAGGCTCAAGCTATCGATAGCTCCCACCTCAGCCTCCTGAGTAGCTGGGACTACAGGCATGTACTACCACGCCCAGCCCCATCTTGACTTAAGCTCAGTTATTTAATAGCTTTTGTTTTCCTTATTAGAGATGGGATCTCATTCTGTCGCCAAGGCTGGAGTGCAGTGGTGCAGTCATAGCTCACTGCAGCCTCAAACTCCAGAGCTCAAGTACTTGCTCCTCCCACTTCAGCCTCTGGTGACTCGGGAGGCACAAGCCACTGTGCCTAGCTAATAGTTTTTTGTGTTGGTGTACCTGTCTCCCCTTCTAGATCGTATACCTTTTACTCCCTATACATTCTGGCCCAGTGCTTTATTTATATAAAGTATTGAGTTTTACTTGTGAGTTCCCCTAGCATCAAGGTTTGAATTGGGCCATCAGCCTACTAGCATCTACATTTTATATTGCTGCATTGACTCTTTACCTGGTTGTGTATTTTGGCTCAGTAGTTTTAGGGGTGCCTGCAAGGATTAATTAATTAATGCTCTTCTCTACCAGCATATTTTAATTATTCTACTTTTTTTTTTGAGATGGAGTTTCACTCTTGTTGCCCAGGCTAGAGTGCAATGGCGTGATCTCAGCTCACCGCAACCTCTGTCTCCTGGGTTGCAGTGATTCTCCTGCCTCAGCCTCCCAAGTAGCTGGGATTACAGGCATGCGCCACCAGGCCCGGCTAATTTTTTTGTTTTTTTGTTTTTTTGTTTTTTTTTTTTGAGACGGAGTCTCGCTGTCGCCCAGGCTGGAGTGCAGTGGCGCGATCTCGGCTCACTGCAGGCTCTGCCCCCCGGGGTTCACGCCATTCTCCTGCCTCAGCCTCCTGAGTAGCTGGGACTACAGGCGCCCGCCACCTCGCCCGGCTAATTTTTTGTATTTTTAGTAGAGACGGGGTTTCACTGTGTTAGCCAGGATGGTCTCGATCTCCTGACCTCGCGATCCGCTGCCTCGGCCTCCCAAAGTGCTGGGATTACAGGCGTGAGCCACCGCGCCCGGCCTTTTTTTTTTTGTATTTTTAGTAGAGACGGGGTTTCTCCATGTTGGTCAGGCTGGTCTCGAACTCCCGACCTCCAGTGATCCACCTGTCTCGGCCTCCCAAAGTGCTGGGATTACAGGCGTGAGCCACGGCGCCCGGCCAATTACTATACTTTTAAGTTGTGCTGAAAATAAGGAAATACATAGGACCTCTAAGGTTTAGATCTTTTTGTGAATGATTTTTTGTGTACTTAATTCTCTGTAATATTAGCCATGGATTGGTCCTATTATGGTACATCATCTGCTCACCCAAATGAGGTGAATAAACTCTCAGAATTCTTGATACCATTTGGTGACTCACAGTGAGGGTAGGCTCATTGTTACTAGCAATTAACTGACAGTCTCCAGTGAAACTGTCACCTTGTGGTTTCTATTTTTTATTTTTTTAATTTTTATTTATTTATTTATTTATTTTGAGACAAAGTCTCACTCTTGTCTCCAGGCTAGAGTAAATGGCGTGATCTTGGCTCACTGCAACCTCTGGCCTCCTGGGTTCAAGTGATTCTCCTGCCTCAGCCTCCTGAGTAGCTGGGATTACAGGTGCTTGCCACCATGCCCGGTTAATTTTTGTATTTTTAGTAGAGATGGGGTTTCACCATGTTGGCCAGGCTGGTCTCGAACTCTTGACCTCAAGTGATCCACCCGCCTTGGTCTCCCAAAGTGCTGGAATTATAAGCGTGAGCCACCACGCCCGGCTGATTTTTATTTTATTTTAATTTATTTACTTTTAGAGACAGTGTTTCACTCTGTTGCCCAGGCTCACTACAGCTTCAAACTCCTGGGCTCAAACAGTCCTCCCACCTCAGCCTCCCATATAGCTGGTACCACAGGCATGCGCCACTATGCCTGGCTAATATTTGTATTTTTTGTAGAGATAGAGGTTTCACCACATTGCCCAGGCTGGTCTCAAGCTACTGAGCTCAAGTGATCCACCTGCCTCGGTCTCCCAAAGTGCTGGGATTACAGGCATGAGCCATTGCACCCAACCCACCTTGTGGTTTTTAACTACCTTATTCAAATATGTAAAAAGATTACCACTGAGTGTGTGTGTGTGAGTGAAAAATACCTAAAAAGAGGAGCAGTTGCTGCCATGTATTGAGGATTTCTTTGTGCAGGCACCAGGCTAAGTGCATAATTATTTATTTGAATGCAGTTTATCCCTTGGTATCTGTGAAGGATTGGTTTCAGGATTCCCTGCGGATGTCAAAATCCATGGGTGCTCAAGTCTCTTAGATAAAATGGTGTAGTATTTGCATGTAACCTGCACACATCCTCCTGTATACTGTGTACTACTGTATGTTGTTCTAGAGATAACCTGTGCATTTATGAATAATTTATGAATATATATATGTAAACCCCCACTCTCACAAATGGCAGCATAGCATGGTCATTATTCTATGTCTTCTCTTATCACTTAATATATTTGATGCCATGTATCTGTAGGTGTAGAACTGCTTTATTCAATGTAAATGTGTCAATGTAACATTTTTTCTGTATTTATATATGGATGGATGTTTAAATTGTTTCTAATCTTTTTTTAATTCTTTTTCTTCTTTTTTTTTTCTTTTGTAACACCAGGCATTAAGAATTTGTAATCTTTTGTTATGGTTTTGACTAGTTTTTTTTTTTTTTTTTGAGACAGGATGTAGCTCTGTCACCCAGGCTGGAGTGCAGTGGCACAATCTTGGCTCACTGCAACCTCTGCCTCCTGAGCTCAAGGCATCCTCCCACCTGAGCCTCCAGAGTAGCTGGGACTGCAAGAATACACCACCACACCAGACTAGTTTTTGTATTTTTTTGTATATATATATATATATATACACATATATATATATATATATTTTTTTTTTTTTTTTGAGACAGAGTCTCGCTCTGTTGCCCAGGCTGGAGTGCAGTGGCGCGATCTCGGCTCACTGCAAGCTCCGCCTCCTAGTTTCATGCCATTCTCCTGCCTCAGCCTCCTGAGTAGCTGGGACTGTAGGCGCCTGCCACCATGCCCGGCTAATTTCTTTTTGTATTTTTAGTAGAGACGGGGTTTCACCATGTTAGCCAGGATGGTCTCGATCTCTTGACCTCATGATCCGCCTGCCTCGGCCTCTCAAAGTGCTGGGATTATAGGCGTGAGCCACTACGCCTGGCCAAATTTTTGTATTTTTTTGTAGAGATGGAGTTTTGCCATGTTGCCCAGGCTGGGCTAGAATTCCTGAGCTCAAGTGATCTGCCCACCTTGGCCTCCCAAAGTGCTGGGATTACAGGTGTGAGCCATGCCTAGGCGGTTTTGACTAGTTTATTATGGCCAAATTTGAGATCAACCTTTGGAACATATATGTGGAGACAGAGACAAAGGATAATGGTTGAGTGGAGGAAGGAAGGTGGAGGGTTGGGGAAATCTAGAGAGAGCTAGAAAAAGTAAAGGGAAGAGATATTTAAGGAGAGAGGAATAAAGAATAGGAGTGAAATAGCCCTGGTCTTCCCAAGGCTGATACTGAAACCCAAGACTCAATTTTTTTTTTTTTTTTTTTTTTTGAGATGGTCTCACTCTGTCACCTAGGCTGGAGTGCAGTGGTGTGACCTCAGCTCACTGCAACCTCCACCTCCTGGCTTCAAGTGATTCTCCTGCCTCAACCTCCCTAGTAGCTGGGATTATAGGCGCCCACCACCACACCTGGCTAATTTTTGTATTTTCAGTAGAGTCGTGGTTTCACCATTTTGGTCAGGGTGGTGTCAAACTCCTGATTTCAAGTGATCCTCCCGCCTGGGCCTCCCAAAGCTCTGGGATTACAGACATGAGCCACTGCACCCACCCAACTCAATCTTTCTATGACTGTCTTGGAACCAGACTGTTTGAGTTTATAGTTATTAGTCATGTGATCTTGGGCAAGTTGTCTTTTCTTTCTGTCCCTCCATGTCCTCTTAAAAATGGGAGAAATGGGATTATACCTCATCATCTCATCACGTGTTGATTCATATAGAGCTGTTAGTGTAGTATCCACATTGAGAAAGCTTTCTGCTCCTTTCCCTGTCCCCAACTTGGTTCTTAATTCAGCCTTTTTCAGCCCAGGTGTATTCCTCCTCCAAACCATTTAGGTTGTGGTAAGGGCCCCACTTGTGTATCTTACACCTTTGTTAGCTTTTACCCCATTTCTTTGGAATGCTCATATCTAATTGTTTACCCCACCTGAGGATGAGGAATCATCTCTTGTAATGTCTTGTATAATTTAATTTCTGCTATCACCACCACTAAAATACTTGACATAATGCCTGGTATAGAGTAGGCCCTTAATCGGCTGGGCGCGGTGGCTCACGCCTGTAATCCCAGCATTTTGGGAGACCGAGGCGGGCAGATCACGAGGTCAGGAGATCGAGACCGTCCTGGCTAACATGGTGAAACCCCGTCTCTACTAAAAATACAAAAAATTAGGTGGGTGTGTTGGTGGGCACCTGTAGTCCCAGCTACTCGGGAGGCTGAGGCAGGAGAATGGTGTGAACCCAGGAGGCAGAGAGATCGTGCCACTGCACTCCAGCCTGGGCGACAGAGCAAGACTCTGTCTCAAAAAAAAAAAAAAAAATAGAGTAGGCCCTTAATCATGTGTGAATTAAACTGAAGAAAGACTTTGGCCTTAGAAACATTTAGCTTGGACAAGCTAACTTTTTTAGCTTTGACTCTGAGGTTTTTTATCTTTGGGAACTGTATCACTTAAGTGTGTCTTAACTCTCTGGGTGAACCATAGTCTATGAGTACGAAATGCTGGGGTAGAGCGGAGGGATTCTCTTGACAGAAAAGCTGATGTGGTCCTAAATAGCATTGGTAGAATTGTAGCCCCTCCTAAAAAGGAATGATGTTCAGTTCTAGACACCACTAAAAAAATTTTTTTTTCTTATTTTGAGGTAATTGTAGATTCACATGCAGTTGTAAAAAATAATACAGAGGAATCCATTATCCTTTACCCATAATACTCCAGTGGTAACATCTTGCATAACTATGGAAAGATACCACAGCCACGAAACTGACTTGGCTGTAGTTCATATATCTTACTCACATTTCACCAGTTTTACATTCACTTATTTCAGTGTGTATTTAGGTCATTCAGTTTTATTATATATATAGATTTGAGTGACCACCACCACTGTAAAGTCACAATAGTTCCATTACAAGAGTCTCTCATTCTGGCTGGGCGTGGTGGCTCACACCTGTAATCCCAGCACTTTGGGAGGCTGAGGTGGGTGGATCACATGATGTAAGGAGTTCGAGACCAGCCCGGCCAACATGGTGAAACCCCATCTCTTCTAAAAATACAAAAAATTAGCTGGGCGTGGTGGCACATGACTATAATCCCAGCTACTTGGGAGGCTGAGGCAGGAGAATCGCTTGAACTTGGGAGTCAGGGGTTGCAGTCAGCTGAGATCATACCATTGCACTCCAGGCTGGGTGACAGAGTGAGACTTTGTCTCAAAAAAAAAAAAAAAAAAAAAGCCAGGCACGGTGGCTCATGCCTGTAATCCCAACACTTTGGAAGGCTGAGGCGGGCGGATCACGAGGTCAGGAGTTCAAGACCAGCTTGACCAATATGGTGAAACCCCATCTCTACTAAAAATATAAAAATTAGCCAGGAGTGGTGGCACGTGTCTGTAGTCCCAGCTGCTTGGGAGGCTGAGGCAGGAGAATCGCTTGAACCCAGGAGGCAGAGGTTGCAGTGAGCCAAGATCGCACCACTTGCACTCTAGCCTGGGTGACAGGAAGACTCTGTCCCAAAAAAAAAAAAAAAACCTCTCATTCTACCTTTTTATAGCCCCAGTCACCTCCCTCCCACCCTTTCTAACCTCTGGCAACCACTAATCTGTTTTTTATGATTTTGTCGTTTCAAGAATGTTATATAAATGAAATCATCTAGGAGCTTGGCTTTTTTCTTTTTTTAGAGATACAGTCTTGCCCTGTTGCCCAGGCTTTAGCGTAGTGGTACGATCATAACTCACTGCAGCCTCAAACTCTTGAGCTCAAGCAATCCTCTGGCCTCAGCTTCCCAAGTAGCTGAGAATTACAGGCATGTGCCACTACACCCAGCTAATTTTTTAAAATTTTTGTAGAGACAAGGTTTTGCCACAGTTCCCAGGCTGGTCTTGAACTCCTGGGCTCCAGTGATCTTCCTGCCTTGGTCTCCCAAAGTGCTGGGATTATAGGCATGAGCCACCATGCCTAGCCTGTTTTTTTTTTTCAGTCAGCATAATTCTCTGAAGATCCATCTAAATTGTTATGTTTATCTGTAGAAATTTTCTTGCATATCAGGGCCAGGTGCAGTGGCTCACACCTGTAATCCCAGCACTTTGGGAGGCCGAGGCGGGCGGATCATGAAGTCAGGAGATCAAGACCATCCTGGCTTACACGGTGAGACCCCGTCTCTACTAAAAATACAAAAATTAGCCAGGTGTGGTCGTGGGTGCCTGTAATCTCAGCTACTCAGGAGGCTGAGGCAGGAGAATCGCTTGAACCTGGGAGGCGGAGGTTGCAGTGAGCCGAGATTGCGCCATTGCACTCCAGCCTAGGCATCAAAGTGAGACTCTGCCAAAAAAAAAAGGAAATTTTCTTGCATATCAATAGTATAGTTACCACATTTAGAAAATTTAACATTGGTATTGTTACCTAATATATAGTTTATATTCCAATTTTACCAATTATGTATTTTTTTCCCACAATAATATTTTTTAGTTGTCCTTAGTGGTGCCATGACAGTGTCTTAGACTTTTTTTTTTTTTTTTTTTTTTTGGCAGAGTCTTGCTCTGTCACCCAGGCTGGAGTGTAGTGGCGCAATCTCGGCTCACTGCAACCTCTGCTCACTGCAACCCTCGCCTCCCGGGTTCAAGCGATTCTCCTGCCTCAGCCTCCTGAGTAACTGGGATTACAGGCACGTACCACCATGCCCAGCTTATTTTTGTATTTTTAGTAGGAACAGAATTTCGCTCCGTTGACCAGGCTGGTGTCAAACGCCTGACCTTGTGATCTGCCCATCTCGGCCTCCCAAGAGTACTGGGATTATAGGCGTGAGCCACCGCGCCCGGCCGACATTTATTTATTTATTTATTTTTTGAGACGGAGTCTCGCTCTGTCGCCTAGGCTGGAGTGCAGTGGCACGATCTCGGCTCACTGCAAGCTCCGCTTCCCGGGTTCATGCCGTTCTCCTGCCTCAGCCTCCCGAGTAGCTGGGACTACAGGCGCCTGCCACCATGCCCAGCTAATTTTTTGTGTGTTTTTAGTAGAGATGGGGTTTCACGGTGTTAGCCAGGATGGTCTCAATCTCCTGACCTCGTGATCCATTCACCTTGGCCTCCCAAAGTGCTGGGATTACAGGCGTGAGCCACCGTGCCCGGCCCAACATTTCTTGTTTTTGATGACCATGACAGTTCTGAGGAATACTGGTCAGTTATTTTGCATAATGTCTTTCAATTGAGTTTTTCTGATTTTTTTTTTTTAATGATTAGACTGGAATTACGGGTTTTTGCGAGGAAGACCACGGAAGTAAAGTGCCATTTTTCTGACATGATATCAAAAGTATATACTAAAAAATGAATTATCGTTGTTGATGTTGTCCTTGATCAGCTGGCTGAGGTAGTTTGTTAGGTTTCCCTGCTATAAAGTTACTCTTTCCCTCTCCTTTTCATATTATACTTTTTGGAAGGAAGGCCTATGTGCAGCTCACACTTAAAGAGTGGGGCGTTATAGTTCCTTTCCTTGATGGTGGTGTATCTACACAAAGTATTTGGAATTCTGTGTGGGAGATTTATTCTGCCCTCCCATTTATTTGTTTAATCATTTACTTATATCAGTGTAGACTTGTAGATATTTATTTTGTACTTTGGTTTATAATCCAATACTTTATTACTTTGTTGCTCAAAATATTCTAGCTTTGGGCATTGGGAGCTCTTTCAGTTTGCCCTGGTCCCTTTCACGATTTCCTATCATTGTGTGTGTGTGTGTGTTCGTGTGTGTGTATGTGTGTGTTTGAGCACTTTTTTAGTTACATTACCACAATATATTCAAGGCTTACTTTGTGTATTTCTTACCTCATCCTAGGATCAGTCATTTCTCCAAGGGAACTGGTCCCTTTTATTGGAGAACAGTGTTAGAAACTAAGAGCTGAACATTATGTGCACTCTTTACCACTGGGGTATCTGCTTCTAAGCTCTCTCAGCTGATAGAACAAGGAAATATATGTGAATACTATATACATATGTCTATAAATTTATCCATACTTAACTATGTCTGTATTAAGCTAAACATTAGTTTATACTGATGTTTCTAACTCCAGTCCATTCTCGCTTCCTCTTCTTGTTTAACTGCTGTAAACTCCTACTCCAATAGTGAAAAATCTGGCTTTTAATTTTCTTTTTTTTTGAGGCAAAGTCTCGCTCTTGTCCCCCAGGCTGGAGTGCAATGGTGCAATCTTGGCTCACTGCAACCTCTGCCTCCCGGGTTCAAGCGATTCTCCTGCCTCAGCCTCCTGAGTAGATGGGATTTCAGGCGCCTGCCACCATGCCCAGCTAATTTTTGTATTTTTAGTAGAGATGAGGTTTCACCATGTTGGCCAGGCCGGTCTTGAACTCCTGACCTCAGGTGATCTGCCCGCCTCGGCCTCCCAAAGTGCTGGGATTACAGGCGTGAGCCACCGCGCCCAGCTTAATTTCCTTAATCGTATCTTTCACAGAAGTTGTAAGTTTTTTTTTTGAGACAGAATCTCACTCTGTCTCCCAGGCTGGAGTGCAGTGGCGCAGTCTCGGTTCACTGCAGTCTCCGCCTCCCGGGTTCAAACGATTCTCCTGCCTCAGCTTCCTGAGTAGCTGGGATTACAGGTGCGCGCCACCATGTCCGGCTAATTTTTTTTTTGCATTTTTAGTAGAGATGGGGTTTCACCATGTTGGCCAGGATGATCTTGAACTCCTGACCCCAGATGATCCACCCGCCTCGGCTGAGATTACAGGCATGAGCCACCGTGCCCGGCCAGAAGTTGTAGGTTTTAATAAAGACCAGCTTACCCATTTTTTTTTCCATAGATCTTGCTTTTTGGTGTTGTATAAAAACTCATAGCCAAACTGAAGATCAACTAGATTTTCCCTTTAAACAGAAATAAATACTTTTAAATATATAAAATGTATTAGTATATATTATATAGTCTAATATATTCACATATAAAACTTATATTTTATATTCATATATAAAACATTATATATAGTGTGTGTGTATATATATATAGAGAGAGAGAGAGAGAGAAAAGGAGAGAGAGAGGGCCTAGATTTTCTCCTAATTTTTTTTTGTTTTGAGACAGAGTCTTGCTTGTTGTCCATGCTAGAGTGCAGTGGCATGTTCTCATCTTACTGTTACCTCTGCCTCCCAGGCTCAAGCGACCCCCACCCCACCTCAGCCTCTTGAGTAGCTGGGACTACAGGTGTGCATTCCCACACCTGGCTCTGTATTTTTCTTTGTAGAGACACACTACTTTGTAGAGACTACAAAGTTGTTCAACAACTTTGTAGAGTTGTAGAACAACTCACCTTGTTGCCCAGGCTGGTCTTGAACTCCTGGGCTCAAATGATCTTCCTGCCTTGGCCTCCCAAAGTGCTGAGGTTACGGATGTATGCCACTGCACCCGGCCTTCTAAATGTTTTATAGGTTTACATATTACATGAGAGGTTGTTTTTTGAACTTCTTTTAACTGAGATTTTGACTGTTGTCAATAAGTAATATATTTCCCCCCTTTAATTTCTTGGATGGGACATGGGGTTCCGTCATAAGTTTTATAGTTAGAAAAAGAAATGGTAAAATGAAATTTTGGAACTTGCTGAGCAGTGGATAAAAAGCTCTTTTAATTTTGGAATTCAAATACCATATGTCATAGGGAGAAAATAAATGTATCTTTTCCTAGCCTTCAATCTGATTGAGGGAACATGACATATATAATAAAAATAATCAGCACTAAAGGCAACATGTGGTGTAGTGCTTAATTGTGTTTTTAAAAAAAACCCTCGAGTTATGAGGAGATCAATGTCAGTGTGAGCTGGACTAGTAAGAGAAGGCATCTTGGAAGCCAGACCTTTTTTTTTTTTTTTGAGACAGGATCTTGCTGTCTTCCCCAGGCTGGAGTGCAATGACATGATCATAGCTCACTGCAGCCTCAACCTCCTGAGCTCAAAAGCGATCCTTCCACCATAGCATCTCAAGTACCTGGGACTATAAGTGCCACCACCATGCCTGGCTAATTTTTAAACTTTTTAGTGTAGATGAGATCTTGTCATGTTGCCCAGGTTGGTCTTGAACTACTGGACTCAAGTGATCCTCCCACCTTGGCCTTCCAAAATGCTGGGATTATAGGTTTGAGCTACTGTTCCCACCACACCTGGACTTTTCTTTCTTTTTATAGCTGCACAACATTCCGTTATGTGGATGTACCATAGTGCATCTAACCAGTCCTCTGTTGACAAACTTTAAGAAAGTTTATAGTGTATTGGCATTACAAGCAGTGCTGTAATGGATAAATAAGGTTTATTTTATTATTATTTATTTCATTTTTTTGAGACAGAGTTTCACTCTGTTGCGCATGCTGGAGTGCAGTGGCGCAATCTCGGCTCACTGCAACCTCCACCTCCCATGTTCAAGTGATTCTTCTGCCTCAGCCTCCTGAGTAGCTGGGATTACAGGTGTGTGCCACCACACCTGGCTAATTTTTCTATATTTTGTAGAGACGGGGTTTCACCACGTTGCCCAGGCTGGTCTCGAATTCCTGAGTTCAAGCAGTTCTCCTGCCTGGGCCTCCCAAAGTGCTAGAGTTATAGGCATGAGCCACTGCACCTGGCCTGGATAAGTAAGATTTAGATTTGACTTTGAAACATTTGGTTCATATCCTGTATTATCCCAAGATACAGATTGTGACCAGAAACAATGAAGGCAAATTGACATATTTTCTGTAATAAGTGGCTCATATTTATAACAGTAGTTAACACATCCATATGTATGCATATAATTTATGTATTTGAGGGCACTACTGCAAAAAGCTATAGGAGCTGTGGAATGCTTGCGCATATTATAAAGTTTAAAAATACAAGTTTATTATGGAGAGTAAGCCTCTTATCCCCTGCCTAGAATCTGCAATATTCCAGTTTCTTGTATTTTAAGGGTGGTATTCTTCAACGTCCAGCTGTGTACAGTATCACCATTGGCAAGTTGACTTATTTCCCAGGGTGATTCCCATCCAAGAAATCTCTATTTTCTCACTATCCTCCTAATACAAGCTTATTTTGCTGCTGGCCATTCCAGCTGTTTACATTCTGTTGGTCTCTTTTCAAGTCTAATTTTTCTAGAGCAATCCTGAATAAGCAGGCCTCAATTTCTTTGAGGTTCAGAGCTTCCTCTCTTCAGTTCTAGCATTGTCCATACAACTATGTCACTCTTGGAAATCCCTGTTCTGCTGAGCATGTTTAGTTATCATGTGGGTGAATAATATAACAGTGATCTTTTCTTTTTTGAGATGGCGTCTCACTGTGTCTCCCAGGCTGGAATGCGGTGGTGGGATCTCAGCTCACTACAACCTCTGCCTCCTGGGTTCAAGCAATTCTCCTGCCTCAGCCTACAGAGTAGCTGGGACTACAAGCGTGCATCACCACACCTGGCTAATTTTTGTATTTTTAGTTGAGACGAGGTTTTGCCATGTTGGCCAGGCTGGTCTCGAACTTTTGACCTCAAGTGATCTGCCTCCCTTGGCCTCCCAAAGTGCTGGGTTACAGGTGTGAGCTACCTCACCCGGCCGATTTCTCTTAGAGTCTGAGAAGATCACTGAAGATTTAATAAATAAACCACTGATATGTGTATAATTATATTAGCACAGCTTTCTCAATCTTGTAGAAACTATTGCTCTGCTGATCTAATTAAGGAAGTTCTGATTCTTTTTGTAAGGGGAAGAATCCTTTAAAAATGGGAAGATGGGGCCGGGCGCGGTGGCTCATGCCTGTAATCCCAGCACTTTGGGAGGCCAAGGTGGGAGGATCATGAAGTCAGGAGATTGAGACCATCCTGACCAACGTGGTGAAACCCCATCTCTACTAAAAATACAAAAATTAGCCCGGCATGGTGGGGCATGCCTGTAATCCCAGCTACTCAGGAAGCTGAGGCAGGAGAATCGCTTGGACCGGGGATGGGGAGGTTTCAGTGAGCCGAGATTGCGCCACTGCACTCCAGCCTGGCGACAGAGCGAGACTCTGTCTCAAAAAACAAAACAAAACAAAACAACAACAACAACAACAAAAGAGAAGACGTACATCCTAAATCTGTTTTTGTTTTTGTGTTTTCTGAGACGGAGTCTCGCTCTGTGGCCCAGGCTGGAGTGCTGTGGCGCGATCTCGGCTCACTGCAAGCTCCGCCTCCCGGATTCATGCCATTCTCCTGCCTCAGCCTCCGGAGTAGCTGGGTCTACAGGAGCCTGCCACTACGCCCGGCCAATTTTTTGTATTTTTTAGTAGAGACGGGGTTTCACCGTGTTAGCCAGGATGGTCTCGATCTCCTGACCTCGTGATCCACCCGCCTCGGCCTCCCAAAGTGCTGGGATTACTGGCATGAACCACCACGCCTGGCTTTTTTTTTTTTTTTTTTTTTTTTTGTGACAGTCTCTGTTGCCCAGGCTGGAGTGCAGTGGCGCGATCTTGGCTCACTGCAAGCTCCGCCTCCCGGGTTCATGCCATTCTCCTGCCTCATCCTCCTGAGTAGCTGGGACTACAGGCGCGTGCCACCACGCCTGGCTAATTTTTTTGTATTTTTAGTGGATACGGGGGTTTTACCGTGTTAGCCAGGATGGTCTCAATCTCCTGACCTCGTGATCTGCCGACCTCGGCCTCCCAAAGTGCTTGGATTACAGTCGTGAGCCACCGTGCCCGACCCCTAATTCTGTTTTTAATAAATACTGATTTTGTTGTTGTTGTTGTTGTTTGTTTTTGAGATGGAGTCTCGCTCTGTCACCCAGGCTGGAGTGCAGTGTCACGATCTCGGCTCTCTGCAACCTCTGCCTCCTGGGTTCAAGGAATTCTCCTGCCTCAGCCTCCCGAGTAGCTGAGATTACGGGCATGCGCCACCATGCCCGGCTAATTTTTTTATTTTAAGCAGAGACGGTTTTGTCACGTTGGCCAGGCTGGTCTCGAACTCCTGAGCTCAGGTGATCCGCCTGCCTCTGCCTTCCAAAGTGTTGGGTTTACAGGCGTGAGCCACCACACCTGGCCAAATACTGAGGTTTTTTTTTTTTTCTTTTTTTTGAGAGGGAGTCTCGCTGTGTTACCCAGGCTGGAGTGCAGTGGCACGATCTCAGCTCACTGCAAGCTCCACCTCCCGGGTTCATGCCATTCTCCTGCCTCAGCCTTCCGAGTAGCTGGGACTACAGGCACCCGCCACCACGCCCGGCTAATTTTTTTTGTGTTTTTAGTAGAGACGGGGTTTCACCATGTTAGCCAGGATGGTCTTGATCTCCTGACCTCGTGATCCGCCCGCCTTGGCCTCCCAAAGTGCTGGGATTACAGGTGTGAGCCACCGTTCCCGGCCATACTGAGTTTTCTAAAGGCTGCTTACAGTATACTTTGGAAAGAAATTGTAAAATTAAGAATTCTTAAGCAATTGTGTCTTGCATTTAGTGATTCAGATTTACATTTTAGCTTATTTTACAGCGATTTTGTTCTTAAGAGTTGATAAGGATATCAAATCAGAATGAAAACATCATTGTGTCCTCTTAATTTAAAAGCCATAGTTTCCAAGCTTTTTGCTCTTTTGTTTTTTTTTGAGACAAGGTCTCTGTTATTCAGGCTGAGTGCAGTGGCATGATCATGGCTCACTGCAGCCTCAACCTTCTTGGGCACAAGCGATGCTTCCACCTCAGCCTCCTGAGTTGCTGGGACTACAGGCTTGTACCACCTCGCCTGGCTGATTTGTAATTTTTTCGGAGAGAGGGGCTCTTGCTCTGTTGCCCAGTCTGGTCTTGAACTCCTGGGCTCAAGCCATCCTCTTGCCTTGGCCTCCCAAAGTGCTAGGATTATAGATATGAACTACCATGCCTGGCCTGTTTTTTTCTAAAATATTCATGTATTTTTTCTCTATAAGAGGCCAAGTGATTTGTGAGGTTACTTCTTCTTCTTCTTCTTCTTCTTTTTAAAAATTTTTTGTAGAGGTGGAGTCTTGCTATGTTGTCCTGGGCTCAAGCAATCCTTCTGCCTCAGCCTCCCAGAGTGCTGGGATTATAAGTGTGAGCCACTGCACCTGGCCTGTCAGTCAGGTTGCTTCTATACCTATTTTCTTATCTAGAATATGTGGTAACAGTATTAACCTGTTTGTAAATTATCTAACAATAATTGAATGCTTTATGTATTGATGTGGGCCTCCAGTGAATTGATTCTGGTCAAAATTCACACCTTTGGAATGTCAAATTCAGTCTGCTGAGAGGCTGGAGCTTTCCTAGATAGACAAGCCACAGAGACTTTCTGAAAATCAAGGTAGAGAGCCTAAGCATTTTAGAGCTTCATGTTGTGTTTGAGAACGGAGGCCCAGAGAAGGAGGCCATCAGCTCCAGTGACTTCCCTAGGGCCTTCATGGTAAAACTCAGCATAGAATTTTCCCTCCACACCTGAGCCTCTTCCAAGAGCTTCTTTCATGTCTTGGCTTGTGTGACACCTTGCCCCAGCCTCATCCCAGGACTTTTCTGCAAAAGGAATTATTTTCCCTTGGCCCACGTGCTGCTGCAGATATACAATTAATGAACAATCTAGATATATTTGTTAAGCATCAAGGTACTGGCCACGTGTAATAATAAGCAAGAGAGGCAAATGTGTGTCCTGTGTTCAGTAATGCTATCATGTTGGTGTTTACTTGGTTTGGGAGGATAGGGGTCATTCATAGAAATGGAAAGAGGTATTGATTTAGAAACTAATGCAAATAAAGACAGGAAAATATGTTTTCTCGTATTCTAATTTGACAAAATTTAAAATATACATAAGTTTCATAAGGTGAAGATACTTATTTATGTTCTTTCTTAGTCATCCAGTCTGGAACTCTCCCTGCCTTGACACCACCTCCCTTCCCAACCTTTTTAAAAACAGTGGTTTAATTGTCTGCTTGCAGAGGTGGATACTTTTTATTCTGGTGGAAGACTGGAGCAGTGGGTGTTTGTTTACAGTTTAAGATGCCCTTTAGGATTTGCTTTCCTTGTTCCCTCAGGTCTGAACTTTCTGAAAAGTTCTGATCTAATGTGGTCATACCAGGTTTGACTATATCTTTTATTCTACTTCTGGCATTGCTGTCAATTTATCATAAGATTTTTCTTTTGTACATTTCTTTTAGCTAAAGAGTTGGCCATGGGAAACTCCGCTTTATTCACATACACCTTTATATTAATGTATTAGAGTGTGTAAATATTTTCCTATATCCATCATTTATTCATGGAACATTTTTGAGAGGATATGTATTGTGTGCTGTATGAGGCACTGGGGGTGCAAAGTTGAAGAAGATTCATGGCTCATGGTTTTAGTTTTAAGAAACTTCAAGAGAGACTGGCAAATGAACAGATAATTCTGATATGTTGGGGTAAATACAAATGATAGATAGAGATCTTATCTAGGGTATTGTGGACCACAGAATAGAGCAGGATTGGTACTTAAAATACAGTATGGGGACCCTGAGAGATCCCTGAGCTCTGGAAGGTCAAAACTTTTTTTTAAAGTAACAATACTAACATTATTTGCCCTTTTTTCTCTTTCTTTTTTCCCCTCACAAATTAACAATGGAGTTTTCCACAGGCAAGGGAACTTGTAATATCTCAATAGAGATGAGAATCCCTCCCTCTTGCCCTCTTTCCCTCCTTTCCTCCGCCACTCTTTCCTTTCCCCTTTCTACTTTCCCCCTTCCCTTTTCTTTCTTTCTTTCTTTTTTTTTTTTTTTTTTGAGATGGAGTCTCTGTCACACAGGCTGGAGTGCAATGGCGCGATCTCGGCTCACTGCAACCTCCACCTCCTGGGTTCAAGCAGTTCTTCTGCCTCAGCCTCCCGAGTAACTGGGATTATAGGCGCCCGCCACAATGCCTGGATTTTTTTTTTGTATTTTTAGTAGAGACGGGGTTTCACTGTGTTGGCCAGGCTGGTCTTGAACTCCTGACCTCGAGTGATCCACCTGCCTCGACCTCCCAAAGTTCTGAGATTATAGGTGTGAGCCATTGTGCCTGGCTCCCCTTTTCTTTCCTTCTTTCTTTTTCTTCTTTTTTGTTTTTGTTTTTAGAAACAGGATCTTGCTGCTTCGCCCAGGCTGGAGTTCAGTGGCACCATCATAGTTCACTGCAGACTTGAACTATGCTCAGGTGACCCATCTGCCTCAGCCTCCCAAGTGGCTAGGATTACATGTGTGCACCAACACACCCAGCTAATTTTTTTCTTTATCTTTTTTTTTTTTTTTTTTTGAGACAGAGTCTTGCTCTGTCACCAGGCTGGAGTGCAGTGGCCCAATCTCTGCTCACTGCAACCTCTGCCTCCTGGGTTCAAGCAATTCTCCTGCCTCAGCCTCCCTGGTAGCTAGGACTACAAGCACGCGCCACCATGCCCAGCTAATTTTTGTATTTTTAGTAGAGACAGGATTTCACCATGTTGGCCAGGATGATCTCTTGACCTCCTGATCCACCTGCCTCGGCCTCCCAAAGTGCTGGGATTTCAGGTGTGAGCCACCGCGCCTGGCTAATTTTTTATTTTTATTTTTTTTAGAGACGAGATCTGCTACATTGTCCAGGCTGTCCTCCAACTCCTGAGCTCAAGCAGTCCTCCTTCCTTAGTGTTTCAAAGCTTTAGGATTACAGGCATGAGCCACTGCACCTGCCCTGTGACTGTTTTCAACTATAAACATACCTATTCTGTCATTCTTACAACTTTGAATATAGGTAATTTTATCCATTTAATGCATTGATAATGGCGGTGGCATGATCCAGAAGCACACAATGAACATAAAATTGGGAGGCTCTGATATTTGATACAAATTGCCATGGTACAACTGCTCATTCCTGTGTAGATTATTGTTATTTAAAAAATAATACTCTTGCTATATCACCTCATTTCATTATAATGGGTACCTATGTTCTACTTGCTTTTTTGACTTGTCATCTCATTTTTACTGTGCCTAGAGAATTTTGTTAGAAGTCTTACCCCTAAATTACCTGTTTGAGAATAGGTAAACTTTTATCGAACTTACTGTAATAAGTAGGCTACATCCTACATAATGAATTGAGTAAGAAGAAAGAGGACATGGGGTATTTTTAAAAATGTTTCCTGAATCTATTCTTTTTTAGTGTGAAATTTATATGTATGTGATTTTGAAATAATTCAGAATTAATAGAAAAGTTAAAAAATAGGCCGGGCACGGTGGCTCACGCCTATAATCCCAGCACTTTGGGATGCCTAGGTGGGTAGATTACCTGAGGTCAGGAGGTCCGAGACCAGCCTGGCCAACATGGCGAAAACCCATCTCTACTAAAATTATAAAAATTAGCTGGGCGTGGTGGCGCACACCTGTAATCCCAGGTACTCAGGAGACTGAGGCAGTAGAATCACTTGAACCTGGAAGATAGAGGTTGCAGTGAGCCAAGATCACACCACTGCACTCCAGCATGGGTGACAGAGTGAGACTCCGTCTCAAAAATAATAATAATAATAGAGTTGTAGCTGGGTGCAGTGGCTCAAGCCTGTAATGCCAGTACTTTCAGAGCCTGAGGTGGGAGGATTGCTTGAGCCCTGGAGTTTGAGACCAGCCTGGACCACATAGTAGACCCCATCCCTACAAAAAAAAAAAAAAAAGCCGGGTGTGGTGGCACACGCCTGTAGTCCCAGCTACTCAAGAGGCTGAAGTGGGAGGATCCCTAGCCCAGGAGGTCAAGGCTGCAGTGAGCTGTGATTGCACCACTGCAATCTTTGGGTGACAAAGACTCTGTTTAAAAAAAAAAAAAGTGTCATGGGTTAAAAGTTATCCTCAAGACTTTTCTATTCTCCAGTAGAAGAAACATTTATATTAATAAATGAGAATTGTGAGTATTAATAAATGTTATAAAGATGATAAAGTAATGTGGTAGATAATGACCTAGATTGCTATCTTAACTGCGAGACTGTGTAGAATGCCTCTTAGAAGAGGTAACTTTGAGTTAAAACATAAATGTTATGAAGTGGCAGAAGACCTGGAGGCAGCACATTACAAGCTGAAAGAACAGCATGTACAAGAGCCCTAAATAGGAACAAAGTGTGAGGAAGAGAAAATATACCAGTAAGGCTAGAGAGTAGTTGAATGAAGAGGAAAGCAGATGAGGTCAGAGCCTGGCATGGTGGCTTATGCCTGTAATCCCAGCACTTTTAGAGGCTGAAGTGGGTGGATCGCTTGAGCACAGGAGTTCGAGACCAGCCTGGGCAACATGGCAAAACCCTGTCTCTGCAAAAAATAACAAAAATTAGGCAGGCGTGGTGGCACACACCTGTAGTCTCAGCTACTAGGGAGGCTGAGGTGGGAGGATACCTAGAGCTTAGGAGGTTGAGGCTGCAGTGAACCGTGATCATGCCGCTGCACAACAGGCTGGGTGACAGAGCAAGACCCTGTCTCAAAAACAGACAAACAAAAAAACAAAAAAAGAAAAAAGATGAGGTTAGTTGTAGACAGATACCAGATCATATAGGGTAGGTCATTTTTAATATCATGTAGGGTCTTAGTAGTTCATAGTTGTAACGCAGGTAGGGTTAACAGCAGGAAGCCTTTGGAAGGTTTTAAGCAGATCACTCCAGTGATATGATTTATGCTGTACAAGGTACATTCTGGTTGATCTGGTGCGGATTAATTGTACAGAGGTAAGATTTGACTTTGGGAAGCTGAGGCGAGCAGATCACAAGGTCAGGAGTTCAAGACCAGCCTGGCCAATATGGTGAAACCCCATCTCTACTAAATATACAAAAAAAATTAGCCAGATGTGGTAGCAGGCACCTGTAATCCCAGCCTCTTGGGAGGCTGAGGCAGGAGAATTGCTTGAACCTGGGAGGTGGAGGTTGTAGTGAGTCAAGATCATGCCACTGCACTCCAGCCTGGGCTCAGAGTGAGACTCTGTCTCAAAAAAAAAAGAGGTAAGATTTGAAGCAGAGAGACAGATTTGGAGGGTGTTGGAACAGCATAGCCTCAGCCTCCCGAGTAGCTGGGATTATAGGCATATACCACCACGCCCGGCTAATTTTTGTATTTTTAGTAGAGATTGGGTTTCGCCATGTTGCCCAGGCTAGTCTTGAACTTATGGGCTCAAGTGATCCTCTGGCCTCCCAAGTAACTGGATTACAGGCTTACATCTCTGTGCCTGGCTTGGTGAGGCTTTTGTTCAGAAGAGACATGAGACTTTGTATAGCTAGGGGAGAAAAAGTTGACCCGGACCCCGAGAGAAGCAACATGGAATTATGGAGAAAATATCATTTTCCAAGGGGACTAGTGTTAGAGATCTTGGGTTGATGACTTCAGTGAGGTGGGCAGTGCTAAGGTCTTAGTTCCAGAGATGGTAAAAGAATAGGTCCTGTTATTGTGTGTTTGTGTTGATAGTATTTAGGCCCTATTTTGGTTCATTCATTTACTAATCTATGTATTGTAGTAATGGATTATCCTGGAATTAGAAATACTTTCAAATACAAAAACAAGTGGAAAGTCTTTCCCACCTATATCCCTCAGCTACCTTGTTTCTATTCACACCATTCCTCCAACACTCCACCCCACCCAGGAAACTACTGTTCAGTTTCTCATGTAACCTTCTAGAGTTTCTTTATATAAATAAAGACAATAAAAATACAGGTTCCTGGCCAGGCACAGTGGCTCACGCCTGTAATCCCAGCACTTTGGGAGGCCGACGTGGGTGGATCACGAGGTCAGGAGTTCAAGACCAGCCTGACCAACATGGTGAAACCCCATCTCTACTAAAAATACAAAAATTAGCTGGGCCTGGTGGCGCATGCCTGTAATCCCAGCTACTCGGGAGGCTGAGACAGGAGAATTGCTTGAACCCGGGAGGCGGAGGTTGCAGGAGCCGAGATCGTGCCATTGCACAGATTCTGGCCAGGTACAGTGGCTTGGGCATGTAATCTCAGAAATTTGGGAGGCCGAGGCAGGCGGATCACTTGATCCCAGGAGTTCAAGACCAGCCTGGGCAACGTGAGGAAACCCGTCTCTACAAAAAATACAAAAATTAGCCGGGCGTGGTGGTGCACGTCTCTAGTCCCAGCTACCTGGGAGGCTAAGGTGGAGGATCACCTGAGGCCGGGGAGTTCTAGGGTGCAGTGAGCTGCTATTGTGCCACCACACTCCAGCCTGGGCAACAGAGTAAGACTGTCTCAAAAACAAAAAGAAAAAAAAGATAAATAAATAACTGCAGATTCTTGTTTCTTTCTATCTTTACCCTAAAATCCACCAATCTCAAAGGTAGCATATTATAACTGTTATTTTGCAAATTGGTCTTCCCACCTTCCCCCTTGCACAGTGTGTTTTTCACTTAAGAATAGAGATTTACACAGAAAATCTTTCCATAGAGTATATAGGATTTTTTTCCTTTTTCTTTTTTTTGAGACAGGGTCTATTTCTGTTGCCCAGGCTGGAGTGCAGTGGTGCGATCTTGGTTCACTGCAGCCTGAGCCTCCTGGATTCAAGTGATCTTTCCACCTTGGCCTCTGAATAACTGGATCACAGGCACATGTCTCCACTCCTGGCCCTGGATTTTATTTTTAGGAGTAGTTTTAGGTTCACAGCAAAATTGAGCAGGAGTACAGAGAGTTTTCACATACACCCATTACCCTACACAGTCATAACCGTACCCACACATGCATAGCCTCCCCCACTATCAACGTCCTGAATAAACAAGTTTGTTATTTTTGAGTTCACCAATTTTCTTACTTTTGGAAAAACAATCAGCTTTATGTACTTTGAAATTGTTCTGAAATTTGTTTTATAATGTTCCTCTCATTTAAAAAATTCATCTTCATCAAAAGACACCTTAAAGAAAGTGAAAACATGCCACATGTTTTGGGAAAAATAATTGTAATATATGTAATAGGGAATTAGGGTCCTGACCAGGGCTGGCTTCATGGGTGTGCAATCTGTGCAGTCACGCAGGACCCCTCATTTAGATGGTCCCCGTGCTTAGTTTACTGGTAAGCTGTCACCGTCTTGAAATTCTTAATTTTTGAAAAAGTAGCCCAACATTTTTATTTACTTATTTTAAAATGTTTTTATGGTGAAAAATTTATATTTGGAATTTGCCAGCTGAACTCAGTTTTGGTTATTCCAGTTTTGTTGGCAACATTCAAAGCATCATAATCAGGAATCTGTTGAATATATGCCTTCTCTCTGTCAGACTCAATCTGGGTGTTGACCTTGGCCATGTCAGTGTCCTAGAGCTTCTTCACAGCTTGTTTGATCTGGCGCTTGTTGGCTTTGACATACACAACTAATGCAAGTGTGGTGTGGTCTTCCGTCTTCTCATTGGTCAGGATTAAGCCTGTTTTTCTTGGGAGTGCTCTTCCTAGTATATTTTGGCTGCAGTGTCTTGGGGCAGCCTGAAGGTGGGTAGCATGCAGATATCTTTCAGCAGTGTGTTTTTGGCTTTTAAAGCCTTTGTTTGGCTTCAGCTTTGGGAGAGGCAGGGGCTTCGTTTTTCTCTTTGGTGCCATCTTGGTGAAAAGACCTCACTTTTTATTTTGCACTGTGCTCTGCAAATTATGTTGTCTGTCCTGGTCCTGAATATATAAAGCCCACTAATTAATTAGAAAAAGCCAATCCAATAAGAAAATGGCCAAAATCTGAGAGCAAAGATCTTCAGCCTCATTAGATCTTCAACCTACATATTTTAAAATGTGTAGCATTAAGAAGTGATTACATATATAAGTAATAAAATTTACGTGACTTAATTTAGCTCATTTAGATTAATACTTTTGTCTTCAACCTTTTTTGTAGTGTATGTTTTAACTGGAAAAAGTCTTCCATGAAAACGTCACTTTTAAAAAATAAGTAATGCCATCTGTTTTCCCAAAAGACTGAAATGGGGGCGACCATTCTTAGGTAAGTATCCAATTTTGTATTTTTAATTACTTATATATTGGTTAGAGTATAAATCTTTTTTTTTTTTTTTGAGGTGGAGTCTTGCTGTGTTGCCCAGGCTGGAGTGCAGTGGTGCAATCTCGGCTCACTGCAACCTCTGCCTCCTGGGTTCAAGCAATTCTCCTGCCTCAGCCTCCTGAGTAGCTGGGATTGCAGGCACATGCCACAATGCCCGGCTAACATTTTTGTATTTTTAGTAGAGACGGGGTTTCACCATGTTGGCCAGGCTGGTGTTGAACTCCTGACCTCAAGTGATCTGCCCGTCTCGGCCTCCCAAAGTGCTGGGATTACAGGCATGAGCCACTGCTCCCAGCAGATTATGAATCTTTTAGTTAACCTATGAGGTAGGGAGTGGGAGTAGGGGGGATGCTAGGTCTCGTTTGAAGATAGTCTGTTATTGAGGATTATGTTTCCTACAGAGTTAAGAACAGAACTTCATGAAGCAGAGAGGAGTGTCGGTAGTGTTGAAAGCTCTTTAGACAGGTTAGTTGAAAACTGAAGAAACTTTTTTGGATTTGACAGTTAGGAATTCATTGATGATCCCAGCAGGGGCCATTTTAGGAGGCTGTTTATGGCTGAAAATCAGTTTGCAATGGAGTGAAGAGTAAAGAGGAGGTGATAAAATCTAAATATTTCAGCTATTTCATTTATTAAACCCATATGTAATATAGCTGCAGCCATCACTTTCTTAAGCACTGGAGTTATAGTTAGGGTAACCATATATCCTGGTTCAAATCTCCTATAGATCAATTAATGCCCAATTATTTTTATTTTTGTTTTTTTTGAAACGGAGTCTTGCTCTGTCACAGGCTGGAGTACAGTGGCGCCATCTTGGCTAACTGCAACCTCTGCCTCCCATTTTCAAGCGATTCCCCTGCCTCAGCCTCTCAAGTAGCTGGGACTACAAGTGTGTGCCACCTCGCCCAGCTAATTTTTGTATTTTTAATAGAGATGGGGTTTCACCATGTTGACCAGGCTGGTCTCGAACTGCTGACCTCGGGTGATCTGCCTGCCTCAACCTCCCAAAGTGCTGGGTGGGATTATAGGCATGGGTCACCATGCTGGGCCTTTTTTTTTTTTTTTAAAGACAGAGTCTCATGCTCTGTCACCCAGGCTGGAGTGCTGTGGTGTGATCTCGGCTCACTGCAACCTCCGCCTCCCGGTTTCAAGTGATTCTTCTGCCTCAGTCTCCCAAGTAGCTGGGATTACAGGCACCCACCACTATGCTTGGCTAATTTTTGTGTTTTTAGTAGAGACGGGGTTTTACCATGTTAGCCAGGCTGGTCTCGAACTCCTGACCTCAGGTGATCTGCCTGCCTCGGCCTCCCAAAGTGCTGGGATTACAGGCGTGAGCCACCGCGCCCGGCTGAGATAATTTTTTTTTAAGAAGATGGGGTCTCAGTCTGTCACTCAGGCTGGAGTCCAGTGATGCGATCACTTCTGGGCTCAAGTGATCCTCCTGCCTCAGCCTCTTGATGGGATTACAGGTGTGAGCCACCATGCTCACCCAGCAAGAGGTGATTTAAAGTATACAAGAAGATATGCATAGGTTGTATGCAAAGACCATACAATTTAATATCAGGAACTTGAGCATTTCTGGATTTTGGTGTCTGCAAGGGTTCTGGAAACAATTCCCCCCAGATACCACAGATGACTATATATTTATTGTTTATCTTCTCTGTCCTCATTAGCATATCACCTCCATGAGAAATGGACCTCTGTTTTTGTTCACTGTTGTAACCCTAGCAGCTAGCAGAGTTCTTGGTATATTAGTAGATGCTCGGTAAATATGTATTCAGTATATAATGGCCTCCAGTGCCTTGATGCATCCCCTTTATCAATCCTGCATCTCATAGACAGTTATTTCAATTACCAGTGTCAAATTTCTCATGTTCACCTAAAAGGTTATGCTAGTAAATTCATACTGCCTGCCATGTCATGCTAGCTTATCTCAAACTAGGCCTTTACTATTGCTCAGCAATCATATTAAATTTCTCCACCATCGTCTCTGGTCTGGTTAGTTGCAACAGCCTCTTAATTGACTTTTGTGCTTCCACTCTGCACCTGTAATTCATCTTCAATAAAACAGAGGACTCTAAGGCATATATCATGTCATACCACTTTTATGCTTAAAAACTCACAAGATGCTGGGTGCTGTGGCTCACGCCTGTAACCCCAGCACTTTGGGAGGCCAAGGCAGGTGGATCACCTGAGGTCTGGAGTTGGAGACCAGCTGGCCAACATGATGAAACTTGATCTCTACTAATAATACAAAAAATTAGCTAGGCATGGTGGCGGGCACCTGTAATCCCAGCTACTTGAGAGGCTGAGGCAGAAGAATCTCTTGAACCTGGAGGGTGGAGGTTGCAGTAAGCTGAGATCGCGGCATTGCATTCCAGCCTGGGCAACAAGAGCGAAACTCCATCTCAAAACAAAACAAAACAAAAAACAAACAAAAAGAACTCACAAGACTTTGAGTCTAAACTCCTTACCACAGCCACAGAACACTACGTGGCCTGGCTCTGCCTACTTCTTCAATCTGAAATTTTTTTAAGAGATGGTGCCTCACTATGTTGCTCAGGCTGTTTTCAAACTCCTAGCCTCAAGCGATCCTCCTGCCTTGGCCTCCCAAAGTGCTGGGATTACAGATGAGAGCCACAGTGCCTGGTCAACTTCTTTAATCTCATCTTATGACACTATGGTCCTCATCCACCTTATTGTAGAAACACTGGAATTCTTTCCATTCCTCAAACACAATCAGCTCATTTCCACCTTGAGGTTTAAACTTTTTTTTTTTTTTTTTTTTTTTTTTGAGCCAGAGTCTCGCTGCAACGCCCAGGCTGGAGTGCAATGGTGTGATCTTGGCTCATTGCAACCTCTGCCTCCCAGATTCAAGCGATTCTCCTGCCTCAGCTTCCCGAGTAGCTGCGATTATAGGCATGTGCCGTCATGCTCGACTGATTTTTGTATTTTATTAGAGACGGGGTTTCACCATGTTGACGGGGCTGGTCTCAAACTCCTCACCTCGCGGGATCCGCCCCCCTCGGCCTCCCAAAGTGCTAGGATTACAGGCGTGAGCCACCATGCCCAGCGAGGTTTAAACTTACATAGCTTGATTTTCTTTTAGTTTGGTTAAATTCTTGTCTTTCAGATCTTAATGTCACCTCCTCAGAAGAAGATAACCAGTCACTATCAACTGCCATATTTTAATTCTTTTCATATCACCTTACAATTTGGTATTGTTCTTGTTCACTCCAGTGATTAGCTCCACGAGAACGCTAATCTTGTCTACAAGAGTGCCTGGCACAATGCAGGTGGTCAGTAAATATTTGGTGAATTTGGTAGCTGCCCTACGTTTTTCCTAAATGCTTTCTTCTCCCAGGATCCCAGCCTCACCACTAATTAACTATATGCCGAATAGATAACCTCAATCCCTACATTATTAAAAAAAAGTAAGATAAGAAATCCTACACTTAGCTGGGTGTGGTGGCACACACCTGTAATACTGGCTACTCGGGAAGCTGAGGCAGGAAGATTTCATGAGCCCAGGAATTCAAGGTTGCAGTGAGCTGTAATTGGACCACTGCACTCCAGTCTGGGCAACAGAGTATGACCCTGTTGGAGGGGAGGGGGAGAGAAAGAGAAGGAGAAAAGAAATCCTACAGCTTCTTCCTCTTTGCCTAAAAATTCCTTGATATATCCTCTCTTCCAGTCCTCTAGTTTCTAAGCAGAAAGATTGCTACTCTTCTAAGAGCTAAACCCTTTACCTATGTCTTTGATCTCAATCAAACTTCTCACCTCTTCTGAGTGAAAACTTAATTACTCTTTTTAATATTTAAACTGTATGCAAGCTGAGTACAGTGGCCCACACTTGTAATTAGCCAGGCATGGTGGCGAATGCCTGCAGTTCCACCTCCTTGGGAGGCTGAAGTGGAAGGATTGCTTGAGCCCAGGAGGTCGAGGCTGCAGTGAGCCCAGATCCTACCACTGCACTTCAGCCGGGCAACAGAGCGAGACTGTGTCTCAAAAAACAAAAATTATCTCAATGGTAACCTGGAAAATGAAAAAAAATTATAATACCTAATACAATGTAAATGCCTTGTGAATAGGTGTTATTGTATTATTTAGGGAATAATGACAATAGAAAAAAGTCTGTACATGTTTAGTACAGGCACAACAGAACCATTACCCAATCCAATATTTCTTTTTTTTCTTTAATTTTTTGAAATGGAGTGTCACTTTGTTGCCCAGGCTGGAGTGCAATGGCGCGATCTCAGCTCACTGCAACTTCCACTTCCCTGGTTCAAGCGATTCTCCTGCCTCAGCCTTCAGAGTAGCTGGAATTACAGGCACGCACCACCAGGCCTGGCCCCGCATCCAATATTTTCAATTCATAGTTGGTTGTATTCACGGATGTGGAACCCACCGATACAGAACACACAGATATGGAGGGCCTATTATATAATATGTTGGGTGGTGATAAGTGTTATTTTGAAGATTTATACCTTGTTTGCCATTGTCATTAAGGTATGGAAATATATTAGGGAAAAGTAGACATTGATGAAGGAGGGGTATGTTTACTAAGGTAAAGTTAGGGAAGACCTCTCTGATTAGGTGACATTTGAGTTGGCAGCTCTAAATGAAGTGAGGGAGCAGGCCCTCTGGGTATTTTGGATAGGGTGGGGAGGGCATTTTAGACTGAAGGAACTTAAATACAAAGTGTTTGAAGCTGGATGTGCTTGATGTGTTCTATGAGCTGCAAGAGGGCCAGAGTGGCTGCATTGAAGTAAGTGAGGGTGGAGGTAGTAGGAGCTGACATCATCATTGTGAATGTGGTAGAGGCTTGAGTCAAGTTGTAGACCAGAGTCAGGCCTTTTCTTCTGTGTGATGGTGGAGCTGCAGATCCAGGAGTGAGGCTGTGGTGGGAAGTGAAAGGTCAAGCTGTGGCTGAGAGGTGTAACTTCAGGCTGAAGAATTGTGAGGCCGCCAGGTGCAGTGGCTCACGCCTGTAATCCCAACAGTTGGGGAGGCTGAGACGGGCAGATCCCTTGAGTTAGAGACCAGTCTGGGCAACATGGTAAAACCCCATCTCTACAAAAAATGTAAAAATCAGTCGGGCGTGGCGGCGCATGCCTGTAGTCCCAGCTACTCGAGAGACTGAGGCTAGAGGATTGCTTGAGCCTGAGAAGTGGAGGTTGCAGTGAGCCGAGATTGCACCGCTGCACTCCAGCCTGGGTGACACAGCAAGACATCTCAAAAAAAACCAACCATGAGGTCAGATGTTTGAAGTATCTGAAAGTGAAGATGAGAGAAGAGGGTGTACAATAAAACAGATTTTTGAACACCACAGGGAGGTAGGAAGCGTTGAAAAAGGTGAGTTGGAGGCACAGAGGGCCTGTAAGTTCATAATGGACAAGTTTATTTGGCTTCAGGTTTTTTGTTTTGTTTTTGAGGTGGAGTCTCACTCTGTTGCCCAGGCTGGAGTGCAGTGGTGTGATCTCGGCTTGCTGCAACCTCCGCCTTCCAGGTTCAAGTGATACTCCTGCCTCAGCCTCCTGAGTAGCTGGGACTCAGGGTTTTTTCTTTTTTTTTTTTTTTGAGATGGAGTCTCGCTCCGTCACCTAGGCTGGAGTACAGTGGCACGATCTTGGCTCACTGCAAGCTCTGCCTCCTGGGCTCACGCCATTCTCCTGCCTCAGCCTCCCGAGTAGCTGGGACTACAGGCGCCCGCCACCACGCCCAGTTAATTTTTTTTTTTTTTTTTGTATTTTTAGTAGAGATGGGGTTTCACTGTGTTAGCCAGGATGATCTCAATCTCCTGACCTCATGATCTGCCCGCTTCGGCCTCCCAAAATGCTGGGCTTCCAGGCATGAGCCACCGTGCCAGGTCTCAGGGTTTAAAAAAAAAATTGGTGAAATACACACAATATAAAATTTATCATTTTGCTTTTTTTTTTTTTTAAATGAGGACAGGGTTTTGCCCTGTTTCTCAGGCTGGCCTCGAACTCCTGAGCTGAAGTGATCTGCCCACCTTGGCCTCACAAAATGCTAGGATTATAGGTGTGAGCCACTGCATCTGGGGAAAATTTAACCACTTTTAAGTGTATAATTCAGTGGCGTTAAGTACATTCACAAAAGTACATCATCGCTGTCCATCTCCAGAACTTTTTCATCATCCCTAACCGAAACTCCATACCTATTAAATAATAACTTCTCATTGCCCCCTCTTCTTTAGTCCCTGAGAAACCACTGTTCTATTTTCTGTCTCTGTGAATTTGACTACTCTGCTTCAGATGCCTTGTATAATTTGGAATCATACAATATTTGTCTTTTTGTTTCTGACTTATTACACTTGGCATTATATTTTTAAGGTTCATTCATGTTGTAGCATATAGTAGAATTTCATTCCTTTTAAAGGCTGAATAGGCTGGGCCCGGTGGCTCACGCCTGTAATCCTAGCACTTTGGGAGGCCAGGACGGGCGGATCACGAGGTCAGGAGTTTGAGACCAGCCTAGCCAACATGATGAAACCCCGTCTCTACTAAAAATACGAAAATTAGCTGGGTGTGGTGGCCCGCACCTGCAGTCCCACCTACTCAGGAGGCTGAGTCAGGATAATCACCCCTGAGTCCAGGAGGTGGAGCTTGTGCCGAGATCACACCACTAAACTCCAGCCTGGCAACAGAGAGAGACTCCGTCTCCAAAAAAAAGGCTGAATAATATTCCATTGTATGTACACACCACATTTCCACATTTTTTTTGTCTATGTATCTGTTGATGGTGACACTGGTGCTGTTTCTACCTTTTGGCTATTGTGACCAGTGCTGCTGTGAGCACTGGTGTACAAATCTGAGTAAATCCCTGCTTTTATTTCTTTTGCATACATCACCAGAAGTGGGATTATTAGATCATAGTGGATCATATGCTTTAATTTTTCTTTTTATTTTTTTTGAGATAGGGTCTCACTCTGTCAACCAGGCTAGAGTATAGTGGTGTAGTCATGGCTCACTGCAACCTCCACCTCCTGTGCTCAAGTGATCCTCACACCTCAGCCTCCTGAGTAGCTGGGACTACAGGTGCCTACCACCACACCTGGCTAATTTTTTGTATTTTTATTAGAGACAGTGTTTCGCCACGTTGCCTGGGCTAGTCTTGAACACCTGGCTCAAGCTGTCTGCCTGCCTTGGCCTCCAAAGGACCAGAAACAGTAGGCACTCAACAATATCATGCTGGGATTACAGGCGTGAGCCATCACGCCCTGCCATATGCTTTAATTTTTTGAGGAACAATCCTGCTGTCTTCCATACTGGCTATACCATTTTATATTTCCACCAGCAATACACAAGATTTCCAGTTTCTCCACAGCCTTGCCTGGGTTTGGTTTTATAAAAAAAAACTCTGTGGTGTTGTTTTTTGTTTTTTTTGAGACGAAGTCTCTCTCTTTTTCCCCAGTCTGGAGTGCAATGGCACGATCTGGGCTCACTGCAACCTCCGCCTCCCGGGTTCAAGCGATTCTCCTGCCTCAGCCTCCCTAGTAGCTGGGATTACAGGTGCGTACCACTATGCCCAGCTAATTTTTTGTATTTTAAGTAGATACGGGGTTTCACCATGTTGGCCAGGCTGGTCTCAAACTCCTGACCTCAGGTGATCCGCCCGCCTTGGCCTCCCAAAGTGCTGGGATTACAGGGGTGAGCCACCGCCCCTGGCCTTTTTTTTTTTTTTTTTTGAGACATAAAGTCTTGCTGTGTCACCCAGGCTTGAGTGCAGTGGCATGATCTCGGCTCACTGCAACCTCAGTCTCCCAGGTTTAAGCGATTCTCCTGCCTCAGCTTCCCAAGTAGCTGGGATTACAGGCGCATGCCACCAGGCCTGGCTAATTTTTGTATTTTTGGTGGAGATGGGGTTTTGCCATGTTGGCCAGGCCGGTCTCTAACTCCTGACCTCAGGTGATCTGCCCGCCTCGGTCTTCCAAAGTGCTGGGATTACAGGTGTGAGCCACTGTGCCCAGCCAGTAGTATAGTTGTGGTTTTTGAATAATGGAATGTTTTAAGTTTATTTCCTTAAAAGAATGTTTATCATACACTGTTTTCTGGTAGTTTTAGAAGTAGCACAAATCCTTATGCTCTGCTACAAGGTCAGAACTGGTAAAGAAAGGTGTCTTCATCCAGGCGTGGTGGCTCATGCCTGCAATCCCAGTACTTTGGGAGGCCAAGGCGGGCAGACCACCTGAGGTCAGGAGTTAGAGACCGGCCTGGCCAACATGGCAAAACCCCATCTCCACCAAAAATACAAAAATTAGCCAGGTGTGGTGGTGCATGCCTGTAGAGCCAGCTACTTGGGAGGCTGAGGCAGGAGAATCGTTTGAACCTGGGAGGCAGAAGTTGTACTGAGCCGAGGTCATACCACTATACTCCAGCCTGGGTGACAGAGCAAGATCATGTCTCAAAAAAAAAAAAAAAAAAAAAAAAAGTCTTCTAGTTAAATTTTAATGAGAGATTTTCACAGGAATTAAAATTCTGGGGCCTTAAAAAATCTTAAGTATGCTTTGCCATAAGCTTCAGGGACCGTGTCCATGTTACTTGGCTGTGTGTAGTCATGAATATGATCTTTTAGGATAGGACAGTGATTAAACAAACTAGATTTTTTTTCTTTTTTTTTTTTTTCTTTCTTTAAAAAAAAAAAAGAATACATTTGTTAACCTCCTATTTGGAAATTTTACAAGGAGCTGGAGAAATTTTCACTTTCGTGTTTACTGATTGATTGTGTACTACCTTAACTGTTGGAAAAATATATTCCCTATTCAGATGAATGATAAACCAGTAAAAGCTATGAAAGGGAAAAAATGTGATGGGATTACAGCTGCCACAGAGAGGTTTTTGAAGCTTTGCACCTTGTTTGCAATTGTCATTAAGATAATGGAAATTTTGAAAGATGATCTTAATGTCTTCAATATTGTTATAATTAGGCTTTTTTCTTGGTAAATGATGTGTCTTAATTTGAAAAGTTTTCCTTTAGGAGCTTCTGTTTTTTTTTTTTTTTTTGAGCGGAGTCTTGCTCTGTCGCCCAGGCTGGAGTGCGGTGGTGCGATCTCGGCTCACTGGAGCATCTGCCTCCTAGGTTCAAGCAATTCTCCTGCCTCAGCCTCCTGAGTAGCTGGGATTACAGGCACCTGCCACCACGCCCGGCTATAGGAGCTTCTTATGTTATGTGAACACTATGAGTAAACAGAGTGGTATAGTTTAAACTTGCCTTCCAGTTTTTCCAAGTTCCTCTTTCTCCAATTCATTGTCTTTGCCTCGGGGTTCTTTTTCATTAATATGTATGGATGTTTACGCAGTTAGAAAAAATGTTCATAAAGATGATATTGTTGAGTGCTTACTGTTTCTGGTCCTTTGATAATGTGGTGTGCTTTTTACTTTTACACAAAATAACTGTGGTCAGATTGTCATGCAGTCTGCCATAGACAGTAAGGATATTGTGAAAGAAATTCTGGCTGTCTGCATAGCATGACCTTTCAAAACTGTTTTCTTTGCTGCAAGCATTTCACTTAGCCTTTTGACTGCCACATGATAGAGGAAGTAGTACATAAAGGGTAATATAAATGGCTGCCTTGTTGGTCTCAATACTGTTTTTTAAACCATGTTAAATAGTCACATGTTATTAAATAGTTTTATGTGGAGGATTACCAGTTTTATGCATAGTAGAGTACATTTTAAGTATAATTTTATAAAACTTATAATATTTAAAATTTAAATACAGGCTGGGCACGGTGGCTCATGCCTGTAATCCCAGCACTTTGGGAGGCCGAGGTGGGTGGATGACCTGAGGTGAGGAGTTCAAGACCAGCCTGGCCAACATGGTGAAACCCCATCTCTACTAAAAATCCAAAAAATTAGCTGGGCATGGTAGTGCGTGCCGGTAATCCCA
Organism: Gorilla gorilla gorilla; assembly: GCF_029281585.2. Taxonomy (NCBI): domain Eukaryota; kingdom Metazoa; phylum Chordata; class Mammalia; order Primates; family Hominidae; genus Gorilla; species Gorilla gorilla. Next base: position 149,957,485 of record NC_086017.1, on the reverse strand, counting down.
GCTACTCAGGAGGCTGAGGCTTGAACCTGGGAGGCAGAGATTGCAGCGAGCCAAGATCGTGTCATTATACTCCAGCCTGAGTGACAAGAACAAGACTCCATCTTAAAAAAAAAAAAATTAAATAGAAAATCACATTATTTTCAAAAAGGACCTAAACTTTTTATTCAAAGTTTTAAGGATTATTAGTGAATGGAGATTATTATATATAGCTCATGACTACAAATCTGTAATTTTTGTGAGGAGACATTTTTAAAGCAACCTTTGGAGCTCTCTTTCTGCTGCTTCTGAGCACCCAGGAGAGACTGTTTTCTTTAACACTGTGAAGAGACCTGGGGAAAATGAGGAAGCACCAGCCTGATTTTATTTTACTTTTATTTTATTTTATTTGAGATGGAGTCTTGCTTCATATACTCCAGTAAATGTGGTCATGCTACATCTATTCTTTTGTTTGTTTTAACATTGTTGGTAAGGTTCATTAATGGTGATGTGTGTAGCTGTATTTTATTCATTTTTCCTATTGTAAACTATTATTTATTGATCTATTAATGTACATTAGGATTATGCCTAGTTTTTTGTTACTATGAAAACTTTCACCTTAAACATTCATGTGAATGTCATATCCTCAGATAAGCATTTTCTTTTTTTTTTTTTTTTTTTTTTTTAGTATTTATTGATCATTCTTGGGTGTTTCTCGGAGCGGGGGATTTGGCAGGGTCATAGGACAATAGTGGAGGGAAGGTCAGCAGATAAACATGTGAACAAGGGTCTCTGGTTTTCCTAGGCAGAGGGCCCTGCCACCTTCCACAGCGTTTGTGTCCCTGGGTACTTGAGATTAGGGAGTGGTGATGACTCTTAAGGAGCATGCTGCCTTCAAGCATCTGTTTAACAAAGCACATCTTGCACCGTCCTTAATCCATTTAACCCTGAGTGGACACAGCACATGTTTCAGAGAGCATGGGGTTGGGGGTAAGGTTATAGATTAACAGCATCCCAAGGCAGAAGAATTTTTCTTAGTACAGAACAAAATGGAGTCTCCTATGTCTACTTCTTTCTACAGAGACACAGTAACAGTCTGATCTCTTTCTTTTCCCCACATTTCCCCCTTTTCTATTCGACAAAAGCGCCATCGTCATCATGGCCCGTTCTCAATGAGCTGTTGGGTACACATCCCAGACTGGGCGGCGGCCGGGCGGAGGCACCGCCCCCCACCTCCCCGACGGGCGGCTTCCGGGTGGGGGCGGGGGCTTCCCCCCACCTCCCTCCTGGATGGGGCGGCTGGCCGGGCAGGGGCTTCCCCCCACCTCCCGGATGGGGCGGCTGCTGGGCAGAGACGCTCCTCACTTTCCAGACGGGGCGGCTGCCGGGCGGAGGGGCTCCTCACTTCCCAGACGGGGCGGCTGCCGGGTGGAGGGGCTCCTCACTTCTCAGACGGGGTGGCCGGGCAGAGACACTCCTCACCTCCCAGACGGGGTGGTGGTTGGGCAGAGACACTCCTCAGATCCCAGACGGGGTTGCGGCCGGGCAGAGGCGCTCCTCACATCCCAGATGGGGCGGCGGGGCAGAGGCGCTCCCCACATCTCAGACGATGGGCGGCCAGGAAGAGATGCTCCTCACTTCCTAGATGGGTTGGCGGCCGGGAAGAGGCGCTCCTCACTTCCCAGACTGGGCGGCCGGGCAGAGGGGCTTCTCACATCCCAGACCATGGGTGGCCAGGGAGACACTCCTCACTTCCCAGATGGGGTGGCGGCCAGGCAGAGGCTGCGATCTCAGCACTTTGGGAGGCCAAGGCAGGCGGCTGGGAGGTGGAGGTTGTAGCGAGCTGAGATCACGCCACTGCACTCCAGCCTGGGCAAGATTGAGCACTGAGTGAGCGAGACTCCGTCTGCAATCCCGGCACCTGGGGAGGCCCAGGCGGGCAGATCACTCGCGGTCAGGAGCTGGAGACCAGCCCCGCCAACATGGCGAAACCCCGTCTCCACCAAAAAATACAAAAACCAGTCAGGGGTGGCGGCGCGCGCCTGCAATCCCAGGCACTCGGCAGGCTGAGGCAGGAAAATCAGGCAGGGAGGTTGCAGTGAGCCGAGATGGTGGTAGTACAGTCCAGCCTCCGCTCGGCATCAGAGGGAGACCGTGGAAAGTGGGAGACGGAGATGGAGACGAGAGGGAGAGGGGGAGGGGGAGGGAGAGGGAGAGCCTTTTTTTGTTTTTTGATACAGAGTCTCTCTCTGTTGCCCAGGCTGGAGTGCAGTGGCGTGATCTTAGCTCATTGCAACCTCCGCTTCCCGGGTTCAAGTGATTCCACTCAGCTTCCCAAGTAGCTGGAATTACAGGCGCATGCCACTGCACCCAGCTAATTTTTGCAGTTTTAGTAGAGACGGGGTTTCACCATGTTGGTCAGGCTGGTCTCAAACTCCTGACCTCAGGTGATCCACCTGCCTCCCTAAGTGTTGGGATTACAGGCGTGAGCCACTGTGCCTGGCCCGGAAAAGCATTTTCCTAGAATATTATACCTAGTAATGCAATTTTTGATGCTAAACTCCCTTTGGAAGAGGTTAAATCAGTTTATTCTCCCATAAGCAACGATCTATGAAATGGCATCTCAGTGTGGTTTTAATTTACATTTTCTTGGTGACCAATGAGGTTGAACATTTTCCCCCATATGTTTATGGGTTATTTGGGCTTTTGGGAAACTAGTTATTATCCCCATTTTTTTTGTTGGATTCATATTCTTTATATGTTCATTTTCACACTGTAACTTTCAAAATTTGTTTATTTGATCGTTTTTTATTCATCTGTTTGACATTCTTCATTGGATCTCTTGTTCTTTTGCGTGAAGAACAGCACCTTAATTTGACCTACCAGCCTCCCCAGTACCATTCTGCCCCTGTACTCTGCTTGTTGAATTCCATAAATGCTTAAGGTTTCTCAGGTCTTTGCATATAGTCTTTCTTTCTTTGCCTGCCTAGCTAATTTCCTGTCTTACATTGTCTCTGTTAAAATATCACCCTCATGGGCCATGGTGGCTCATGCCTCTATTCCCAGCACTTTGGGAGACCAAGGCCAGGGGATGGGGATCACTTGAACTCAGGAGTTTGAGACCAGCCTGGGCAACATAGTGAGATCTTGTCTCTGCAAAAAATGAAAAAATTAGCTGGGTGCCATGCACCTGTAATCCCAGCTACTTGGGAGGCCGAGATAGGAGGATCATTTGAGCTGCAGAGGTTGACGATGCAGTGAACTGTGATTACACTACTGCATTCCAGCCTGGGTGGCAAAGTGGGACCCTGTCCCAAAAAAAATAAAAAAAAAAAATCACCCTCTTTATCTGCCTCAAATTAACATGTTTTAACCTCTACATTTGTTTATGAAAATAAAATAATTCTCATCAGAAGATTACAGAGGAAGAGGAGAGCTGTCGATATGTTCATTTCTGCCAGGGGATTTTAAAATGCATTGTGCAGAGTAATGAACAAGGACAAAAGTTGTTGAGCTTCAGCAGGAGTGAATGATTTGCTGGTGTCATAATGGTAGCCTCATTAATGATATCCCCCACTGCTCTTCATAATTCTGTTTTCTGTTTGGATGAAGGGTGATAAGGAAAACAGTGATATTGGACTGACTGAGGGAGGATATGTGGGTTTTAATCATGGCCTTGCAGCTACTTAGATTATGTGTTTGACTAAATTAGTGAAGGCTAAATTGCTGTCAACAGACCAAAAATGAATAATGGTCCAAACTTAATAGACATTTATTTCTCACTCATGGAACAGTTAAGTTGGATGGCCCTCTTTGGTAGGTGGTTCTCTTTCAAATGGTTTCTTCCATCTTGTGACTCTGTCATCCTCTATTCCACTATGACCAGTGGAAGAGGAAAGAGAAGGTGTAAGTGTCACACCAACTTTCTTAAATTAAGCCCTGACCTGAAGTGACACAGGTCATTTCCACTGAACATTCCACTGGAAAGAACTTAGTACATGGCCACTTCTAATTGCACAGGAAGTTGGAATGTGTATCCGCTAAGTGCCCAGCCACAATCCTGTAACTGTGGAAGAAAAAAATTAGTCTCTGCCATAGTGACCTTGGTATAGTTGTCATATTTCTGTAGGTCTCAATTTCTAAGGTATAAGAAAAGGGATCTATACTCAGGAGATTTATCACACACACACCCTTCTTCCTTAGTGATTAAATTTAAAAGGCACAAGCAAAGTGTTTCCATCGTTTCTTCATTTGCCTTGTTCCAGTTCAATTTTGAAGGATTATGAGATGCTAAAGGTAGCATTAATCATTGTCTTCTCCTTTTTATCACACCCAAGGTCTTCACAGCTCTGTGGCTTTATCCAGGCCTGAGTACAAACTGCATCATGGCCTTATAGCAAATGGAAGCTTATAATGTGAGATGAAATAATTCTGAAGTTTTAGTTGTAGGCAAATGTATTGGTATGATACTAGTTGCTTTTGAAATATAACTTGTTTAAATAGTCTACATTTTCTCTGGAAAATAAGAATTTTAAATATATTTTAAAACATCTAGTTAACAAAGTTGGCTAGAGCTTGAGTCAATTGATTGATAAATTTGGTTTGTGTTAGCAATTTAGTGCAAGGAAATTGTCTTGATAGTTTTGTAACCAAAGTTGGGTAATAGGAATTGTTTTTTAAAACTTTAATTTTTTTGAGACAGTGTCTTCGCTCTTTCACCTAGAGTACAGTGGCATTAACGTGGCCCTCTGTAGCCTCGACTGCCTGGCGTCAAGTGATCCTCTTTTACTTCAGCCTCCCAAGTAGCTGGGACCCTAAGTGTGCACCCCCTCACCTGGCTAATTAAAAAAATTTTTTGGGCCGGGCACGGTGGCGCACGCCTGTAATCCCAGCACTTTGCGAGGCCGAGGCGGGCAGATCACCTGAGGTCAGGAGTTCGAGACCAGCCTGGCCAACATGGTGAAACCCAGTCTCTACTAAAAAATACAAAAAAATTAGCCAGGCGTGGTGGGCACCTGTAATCCCAGCTGCTCGGGAGGCTGAGGCAAGAGAATCACTTGAACCCGGGAGTCGGAGTTTGCAGTGAGCCGAGATTGCACCACTGCACTCCAGCCTGGGTGACAGAGTGGGACTCCATCTCAAAAAAAAAAAAAAATTTCTGTAGAGATGGGGGTCTCGCTATGTTGTCCAGGCTGGCTTCAAACTCCTGGGCTCAAGCCACCCTCCTACCTCCATCTCCTAAAGTGCTAAGATTACAGCTATGAGCCACCATGCCTAGCCAGAAGTTTCATTTTCGTTTTTTGTTGTTGTTTTTTTTTTTTTGAGATAAGATCTCAGTCTGTCACCCAGGCTAGAGTGCAGTGCCAAGATCTTGGCTTACTATGGCCTCGACCTACTGGGCTCGAGCAATTCTCTCACCTCAACATCCTGAGTAGCTGGGGCTGCAGGTGAGCACCACCATGCCTGGCTAATTTTGTTTATTTTTTTGTAGAGATGAGGTCACACTGTGTTGCTTAGGTTGGCCTTGAGCTCCTGGGCTGAAGCGATTCTCCTGCCTTGGCCTCCCAGAGTGCTGGGATTACAGGCACGAGCCCAGAAGTTTCATTTTTATGTAAAGACATAATTTTTAGCTGGAGCATTGTGGGTCATGCTTGTAATATCAGCACTTTGGGAAGTTGAGGCGGGAGGATTGCTTGAGGCCAGGAGTTTTAGATCAGGCTGGGCAACATAGCGAGACCCTGTCTCTACAAAAAAACAAAACAAAACAAAAAAACCCCACAAAATTAGTCAGGTGAAGTGGTGTATGCTTGTAGTCTTAGCTACTTAGGAGGCTGAGACAGGAGGATGGCTTGATCCCAGGAGGTAGAGGCTATAGTGAGCTAAGATGGCGCCACTGTATTCCAGCCTGCACGACAGTGAGAGACACTCAGAAGAAAGTCTCAGAAAAAAAAAGAAAAAAGACATAATTTTAAAAACTTATTTAGCCCACACTGCTTTCTTTTTGGAAACGATAGTAACATTCACAACTAAAGTAAGTTAATTATAGTTTAAGGGCTGGGCGCAGTGGCTCACACCTGTAATCCTAGCACTTTGGGAGGCTGAGGTGGGCAGATCACGAGGTCAAGAGATCGAAACCATTGTGGCCAAAATGGTGAAACCCCATCTCTACTAAAAATACAAAAATTAGCTGGGCATGGTGGTACGCACCTGTAATCCCAGCTACTTGGGAGGCTGAGGCAGGAGAATCACTTGAACCCTGGAGGCGGAGGTTGCAATGAGCCGAGATTGCACCACTGCACTCCAGCCTGGCAACAGAGCAAGACTCCGTCTCAAAAAAAAAACAAAAACAAAAAACAAAAGTTAGTTTTCTGGTGGGCTCACACATGTAATCCTAACACTTTGGAAGCCAAGGTGGGTGGATCACTTGAGGTCAGGAGTTCGAGACCAGTCTGGCCAACATTAGCAAAACTCTGTCTCTACTAAAAATACCAAAAATTAGCCGGGTGTGGTGATGTGTGCCTGTAATCTCAGCTACTTGGAAGGCTGAGGCAGGAGAATTGTTTGAACCTGGGAGGTAGAAGTTGCAGTGAGCTGAGATCTCGCCACTGCACCCCAGCCTGGGCAACAGAGCAAGACTCTGTCTCAAAAGAAAAAAAAAAAGTTCTCAGTGCCATTTAAATTTCAGTAGAACTTGGACCTGCATAATTCTAATTTTAGAGATTAACTTGTTTGCTGATATACTAAAGTTATCTGTATATTAGAAGAAAATATTTCTCATAAGAAATGCCCCTGGGCCAGGCATGATGGCTCACACCTGTAATCCTAGCACTTTGGGAGGCCGAAGCAGGAGGATTGCTTGAGCTAGGGTTTCAAGACAGCCTGGGCAACAAAGCAAGACACTGTCTCTATTAAAAAAAAAAAAATTTGGCCAGGTGCAGCGATTTCATGCTTGTAATCCCAGCTCTTTGGGAGGCTGAGGCAGATGGATCACTTGAGTTCAGGAGTTTGAGACCAGCCTGGGCAACATGGCAAAACCCCACGTCTACCAAAAATACAAAAAATTAGCCAGGCATGGTGGCATGCACCTGTGGTCCCAACTACTCGGGAGGCTTGATGCGGGAGGATTGCTTGAGCCCAGGAGGTAGATGTTGCAGTGAGCCAAGATCGTGCCACTGTACTCCATTCTGGGTGACAGAGTGACAGCCTGTCTCAAAAAAAAAAAAAAAAGGCCAGGCGTGGTGGCTCACGCCTGTAATCCCAGCATTTTGGGAGGCCGAGGTGGGCAGATCATGAGGTCAGGAGATCAAGACCATCCTGGTTAACACGATGAACCCCTGTCTCTACTAAAAATACAAAAAAATTAGCTGGGCATGGTGGCGGATACCTGTAGTCTCAGCTACTCGGGAAGCTGAGGCAGGAGAATGGCGTGCACCCAAGAGGCAGAGCTTGCAGTGAGCCGAGATCATGCCACTGTACTTCAGCCTGGGCGACAGAGCGAGACTCCGTCTCAAAAAAAAAAAAAAAAGAAATGACATAGAGTAAAATATATATTTGGAAAATGTGTGTGTTGGTATTTTTTTTTTTTTGGCAGTAGAGGGGTGCTGAATACAGAGGACTTTATTGATGGTGCACTACAAAGTGGAGCTTTCTAGGCCTATCCCATTTTTCAGGGGGTCTGGCATGGAAACCGTGTCTGGGAAGGGAGATTCTCAGTGTGATGGTGGGGGACTGAGTGGGGCAGGACTGCACAGCAGCTGAGGGCCTCTCTCTTACTCTCATGGTCTCACTGGGGCTGGTGGTCCAGGAGGCCATGTGCACCATAAGGTCTACCACCCTGTTGCTGTAGCCAAATTCATTGTCATACCAGGAAATGAACTTGACAAAGTAGTCATTGAGAACAATACCAGCTCCAACATTGAAGGTGGAAAAGTTGTTATCACTGTTAGTTGGCAGAGACAACCTGGTACTCAGAGTAGCCCAGGATGCCTTTGAGGGGGCCCTCCCACGCCTGCTTCACCTCCTTCATGATGTCATTGTATTTGGCAGGTCTCTCCAGATGGCAGGTCAGGTCCATGATGGACACATTGGCTGTGGGGACATAGAAGGCTATGCCAGTGAGCTCCCTGCTCAGCTTGGAGATGACTTTGCCCACAGCTTTGGCAGCACCAGTAGGTACAGGAGTGATGTTCTGGAAAGCCCTGTGGCCGTTGCACCACAGTTTCCCAGATGGGCCATCAGTGGTCTTCTGGATGTCAGTGATAGTAGCATGGATAAGGTCATGATTCCTCCCATGATGCCAAAGTTGTCATGGGTGATCTTGGCCAGTGGTGCTAAGCAGTTAGTGGTATAGAAGGTTTGCTGGGAATTGTGAGGTGTTTTTGTACTTTTCATGGTTCATGCCCATCACAAACATGGGGGCATCAGCAGAGGGGGCAGAGATGATGACCCTTTCAGTTTCTCCTTTTAAATGAGCCCCAGCCTTCTACAAGGTAGTGAAGATGCCAGTGCTCTCCACAATGTAATTGTGGTGGCATCACCCAATTTGATTTTGGTGGGAATTTGCTCCTAGAAAATGGTTATGGTATTTTCATTGAGGACAAGCTTACCATTCTCAGCCTTGACTGTGCCACGGAACTTGCCATGGGTAGAATAATCATGGAACATATAGACCATGTAGTTGAGGGCAATGAGGGGGTCCTTGATGTAGACAATATCCACTTCGCCAGAGTTAAAAGCAGCCTTGGTGACCAGGTGTCTAATAAGGCCAAATCAGTTTACCTGGCTTTCACTTTCATTGTGATGTCTCAGGGATGTGACGGGTGTTACATGAGAAGATGTGGCTGTTGAATGGGAGGAACAGAAAATGTAAATTTTTTTTTAAGAAAAAAATGAATTATTGACTGTAGTAATTGCGTGATTTCATTCTAATAGGTCATGCTGCAATGATATATTGCTGTAACAAACCATCCCAAAACTTAGTGGTGTAAAACATTCATTTTATTATGCTCTGGTTCTGCAGTCAGGAATTGGATGGGGCACACCAGAGTCAGGTTGTCTTTGGCCCATGTTGTCTGGGCATCAGGTGGAAAAACATGACGTCTGAGGGATGGAGTCATTGAAGGCTTCTTCACTCAGAAGTTTGGCTATTGGTACTAGCAGTCAGCTGGAGTTTGTCAACACTCATCCTTGGCCTCTCCCATGTGTCTGTCCTGAGCTGTTCACTGCTTGGTGGCTACCTTCTAAGAGTGAGCATCTCACAAGCAGGTGTCTTAAGTGAGGAAATGGAAGCTGCAGCTTCTTAAACCTGGGAATTAGTAGAGCATTACCCCTGCTGTATTCTATTAGAGGTCAAGCCATCACTGAAGCCATATTCAAGGAGAGGGATCGTGCACCTGACCTCTCATCACATTTGGCAGGTCTCTCCAGATGGCAGGTCAGGTCCATGAGGGACACATTGGCGGTGGGGGCATAGAAGGCTATGCCAGTGAGCTTCCTGCTCAGCTTGGAGATGACTTTGCCCACAGCCTTGGCAGGCAGCACCAGTAGGTGCAGGAGTGATGTAAAAGAATTTTGTGGCCATGTTTTAAAATCATCCCAGGTCGTGACAGCAGTGCTGTTGATCATGTAATCACAATTTTTTAAAGCTAGTTTTCAATACTTTGGTAGATTATTTAGATTCTTTTTTTTTTTTTTTTTTTTTGAGGTGGAGTCTCACTCTGTCACCAACGTTGGAGTGCAGTAGCATGATCTCAGCTCACTGCAATGTCTGCTTCCCAGGCTCAAGTGATCCTCCTACCTCAGCCTCCCAAGTAGCTGGGACCACAAGTGCATGCCATCATGCCTGGTGTGTTTTTGGTAAAGACAGGGTTTTACCATGTTGCCCATGCTGGGGTTTTGTTTGTTTGTTTTTTGAGACAGGGTCTCACTCTGTCGCCCAGGCTGGAATGCAGTACCACAATCACAGCTCACGGCAATGTCTGCCTCCCAGGCTCAGGCGATCGTCCCTCCTCAGCTTCCTGAGTAGCTGGGACTACAGGTGTGTGCTACCACGCCCAGCTAATTTTTGTATTTTTTGTATTTTTTTGTAGAGGCAGGGTTTTGTCAAGTTGCCCAGGCTGGTTTCGAACTTCTGGCCTCAAGGGATCCTCTGCCTCGCCCTCTCACAGTACTTGAATTACAGGCATAAGCCACCACTCCCGGCCTTAGATTCTTAAAGCTTTCTTTCCTTGCTGATGTTTTATCCAAAACATTTTTAATCCCTTGAGAGTATTCCCATAGTTTCCAGAAGAAAAAGGTATGGGTTGGTTTTAGTAGCTACGTTCAGTCAGGAAACATTTTAAATTATTAACTGTTATATTAGTGGTATGAAATGGATACTAATGTCATTTTTCTTTCTTTCTTTTTTTTTTTTGAGGTGGAGTTTCGCTCTTGTCGCCCAGGCTGGAGTGCAATGGTGCAATCTCCGCTCAGTGCAGCCTTTGCCTCCGGGGTTCAGGTGATCCTCCTGCCTCAGCCTCCCGAGTCGCTGGGATTACAGGCACATGACACCACGCCCGGCTAATTTTTGTATTTTTAGTAGAGACTGGGTTTCACCATGTTGGCCAGGCTGGTCTTGAACTCCTGACCTCAGGTGATCCACCCACCTCAGCCTCCCAAAGTGCTGGGATTACAGGCGTGAGCCACCGCGCCTGGCCAATGTATGCTTTTTAATTTAAAAGAATGCTATATTTGAGGGTTTTGAAACAAAAGTAATTTATTAGCTTATAGGGTAATGTTATAAGTTAAATACAGGACAGTATCCAAAAGCTGTCCTGTTAATGCATAACAGATAAAGATTTCAGATCTTTTGGGATCTTAGACATAGTAACATGTGATTAATTATTATATTCCAAACCATGTAACTCCCAGTACTCATCCCATTATGCACAGGTCATAGGCTGGGGCAGTGAGGTAATGAGGGGGTTTCATGACAGCAACATTGTGGTGCTGCCTCAACTTTTTAGATGACATAGCCTGATCCCCAGACACTGCAGTCCCACACCCTAAGAAGTTCAGGCAGCTACTCTGTATTTCCCTTTTCCAGTATTCCATCCTCATCCCTTCTGGTTGAGGCTCTGGGAGGTCGAGGTAAAAAACACTGCAATCATTCAGAGAACAGACATGCCTCCGCTAGTCTCTCACTAGACCTAACTGCTCTGGTACAGGCTGGATTGCAAATTGCTTCGTTTTGTTTTGTAATTACCTCATCTCCCAATCAAGTGTGTGATATGGTATCTTAAACAGAATAAGTACTTATTAAATATTCATTTCCTTGAAATTCAGTTGTTTTCCCACTTTGTCCCTCTGCAGTTTTCTTCTCTTCCTCTTTTTGATCAAGGCCTAGCACTGAGATGACATTATCAGCCTGCCTCTCTGGACTCTCTGTGTCCTCTAGAGAGAATAACCAGTGAAAGAAGACTTGGCATCAAGGACAGATACTTCTTCAGTTTTTCTTAGTCTTTTCCCCCTCAATTTACAGTCAGTAGTGAGGGAGAAATGAAAGCTACACACAGAAGCATTTTGTCATTCATGGGCGGATAGCTTAGGAAGAAAATTGGTCTCCAAGGAAAAGGTTTAAAACAGACAAACAAATGATAAGTACTTGCCAGACCAAACTTAAACCATCATGCAAAGGAGTAATCCTGAAATGACTTGGGATAAATGCCAGCCTTTATTGGATGCTCTTTTAATTTTTACATATTATGACTTATTTTCAAAATGACAGCAGACAGAAATAACTAAAAGAATTCAAAGCCTGGAATAGTGCATTTTCTACAGCTGTAAGCTATTTAAAATTCTTCTCATGTTACTGTTTGCTATCCAGATGGCTTTCTGGCACTGGTTCAGTTCCTAGATGTGAGAGCTGTTGGTTAGTTACTCACCAGCACCACCACACACTTGTACAATTTGGTTCATGACTCACTCTCATTGCAATTACATGTGGGTACTCTGCTACACAAACAGTCATTCCTGATTGTCATGATGGTACTTGTAAACAAGAACCAGAACTGATTGGATACCATTTCTAGAAGGAAGATTTGTTGACATTCAAAAGCACCCACCTCAGTTAGTCTATTGGACCCATTGCCACTCATTGGAGTGAGAAACAGAAGCAGTCATCTAGACAATGAAACTTTTGTCTAAAATATATACTTGAATGATAGGTGCAAAAGTGTATCCAGTGAGCCACAATTATTTGGATATTTGCTTTACTCCCATACTGTTACCTAAAGTGATTAAAAAACAAAACAACCCCCACCTCTTACGAAAGAAGTCAGATGGTGGTAGGAGGTTTGGGAGAGGGTTGCTATCTGAAAGAGACAAACAAGGAGTCTCCTGAGATGCTGGCAGTGTTCTTTTTCTTAACCTGGATAGTGGTTTGCTTTGCAATAGGTATTTGCTTTCCAAAAATTCATGGAACTGTACAATTACATGTTGGGTATTTTTGTTTATGCGTTATTAGCAAAAGTGTTTAAAAACAGAAATTGCTCTCCTGTAATGTAGGAGAATTCCCTTAGTTGTATCTTCAAAGGCTAGAGAAGGTCTCTATGTTAATGTAGTAGATATTGGTCTTTGGTAGTCTTTGTCCTATTAATTTTATCTATTTAGGGAAATAATCATTTTTACCTTAAAACGTGGTTATTGTCAAACAGTGATTGGAATAGCTTAACACTTAGTGATAGTTCCCATGTCCCAAATACTGTTCACTTGAATGGGTTTCAGCAAGGGGTGGAGAGGGTGAGGAGAGAAGACTGTGGGGATGAAATACATTTCTCGTGGAAATATATATATCCATTTGGAATAACTTATCTTGTTGATGTTAGGGGTAAACACGGTCGAACATTTAGATTAGAAAAGAGGAAGGTAGACTAAAAACTAGAAATCTGAAGAGTTTTATTAGCATTGCTTAATAAAAAATTATGTGTTTGGAAGAAGACCATTTAATTTTTTAATTTTTTTTCCATTTCAAGGACTGTATTAAGTAACTTAAAATGGCATATTTTAAAGAGGCTAGCTGTATATTTTGGAATAATAGAGTGATATGACTTTTATTAAATTTTTTTCATCAGCCCTTTTAGTTTGATGAAATAATATCAATAATGTCCTCCCTCTCCACTGAAATACCAGTGTTATGGATTATATGTCTAAATTTATCTTTATACTTTTTTTTTTCTTTGACAGTATCTCACTCTGTCGCCCAGGCTGGAGTGTAGTGGCGTGATTTCAACTCACTGCAACCTCTGCCTCCCAGGTTAAAGTGATTCTCCTGCCTCAGCCTCCCAAGTAGGTGGGCGCCTGACAACACGCCTAATTTTTGTATTTTTAGTAGAGAAGGTTTCACCATGTTGGCCAGGCTGGTCTTGAACTCCTGACCTCGAGTGATTCGCCCACCTCAGCCTCCCAAAGTGCTGGGATTACAGGCGTGAGCCACCGTGCCCAGGCTGTGGTTTAGAAATACTAATGAACACATACCTATTAAGAATAAATAGCTGGGCCTGTAATCCCAGCACTTTGGGAGGCCAAGGCAGGTGGATCTCTTGACGTTAGGAGTTCGAGACCAGCCTTACCAACATGGCAAAAACTCATCTCTACTAAAAATACAAAAAAAGTAGCCAGGCATGGTGGCAGGCAACTGTAGTCCCAGCTACTTGGGAGGTTGAGGCGGGAGAATCACTTGAACCTGGGAGGCTGAGGTTGCAGTGAGCCAAGATCACACCACCGCATTCTAGCCTAGGCAACAGAGCAAGACTCCATCTCAGAAAAAAAAAAAAAAAAAGAGAGAGAATAAATAGCCGGGTGCTTTGGCTAATGCTTGTAATCCCAACACTTTGAGAGACCGAGGTAGGAGGATTGCTTGAGCTCAGGAGTTCAAGCTCAGCCTGGGGAATATGTAGCGAAACCTTGTCTCTAGTAAAAAAAAAAAAAAAAAAAAAATCAAAAGAATGATGTGGGTGTGGTGGTGTGTGCTTACAGTCCTAGCTACTCAGGAGGCTGAGGTGGGAGAATTGCTGGAGCCTGGGAGGTCAAGGCTGCAGGGAACCATGATCGTGCCACTGCATTCTAGCCTGGGCAACAGAGTAAGACCCTGTCTCAAAAAAATAAATAAATAAAATAAAATAATTTTAAAAAATACAGAATAAATTGCTAAGTTCTAACCTAAGTCCTTCCTTTGGACCCACTCAAAGTGTCTGGAACAATAGAACTTTAAAAGAGTGTATAAACTGTATGCCATCATTAAAGGCACATTGAATATAAGAAACATTTATTTTATAGTTACTTTTGAACTGTATGAGTGTCTTTCCTTCCACCCTTAATTGCCGCGCATTAGGTTGTACTTGCAGTTTTTTTCTTTTAACTTTAAACACAGTTCTAATTCTAATGTGTATATTAGTTTATATTTGGATTTTTTTCATGTTATTTCTAAACATTGCCACATATTCTTGATAAACATGATTTTAAATGAGTGCACCAAGTGGATGCCATCAGGTGGGTCAGTTATTTTTTTAATTTTTCATATTTATATATTTTGCTTTATACATGAAACTTTTTCTGTATTCAGGTTTGTAAATAGGTACATTCCAGAACTGGAATTACCAAGTTAGCAGGAATAAACTTTTTCAAGGCTCAGTGCCTATTTGCAAATTTTTTTTTTTTTTTTTTTTGAGACTGAGTCTTGCTCTGTTGCCCGTGCTGGAGTGCAGTTCTGCAAACAGGGTTCACTGTAGCCTCCACCTTCTGTGCTCCAGAGAAGGAGATCCTCCTCTCTCAGCCTCTCAAGTAGCTGGCACCACAGGCATGTGCCACCACACCCAGCTAATTTTTAAATTTTTGTAGAGATGGGGTCTCACTATGTTGCCCAGGCTGGTGCAGATGTTTTGTAAAAGCTGTTTAGAGTGCCATCTTTGATTTGAGAGGATAAGTTTAAATGTCATTTTATTATAAATGATATGATATATAATGTTATAGCAATTCTTTAATAATTTGTAGAATTACTTTAGAAATAGCTCTTACATATAATTATAGCAATTCAGAATAAATAATCACCTTTAGAAAATGAAGTTCTAGGGCCGGGCGCGGGTGGCTTACGCCTGTAATCCCAGCACTTTGGGAGGCCGAGGTGGGCAGATCATGAGGTCAGGAGATTGACACCATCCTGGCTAACACGTGAAATGCCGTATCTACTAAATACAAAAAATAGCTGGTTGCGGTGGCAGGCGACTGTGGTCCCAGCTACACAGGAGGCTGAGGCAGGAGAATGGCATGAACCCGGGAGGCAGAGCTTGCAGTGAGCCAAGATCACGCCACTGCACTCCAGCCTGGGTGAGAGAGCGAGACTCCGTCTCAAAAAAAAAAAAAAAAAAAAGGCAAAATGAAGTTCTATACTGTTCAGTTTTTAAGTACCCAGTATAATGCATACTTCACCATAAACACATCAACAGTTGGGGCTGATTTGTTGTCTTTGAGCAGCGTCGGGGGTAGGGACCAAAGCCCAGATGAATCAAGATCCCATACCTTAAGTTGCCTCTGAATGAAACCTCAAGTTGTGATAGCAAATGTAGTATTTAAAGAAGTAATGTGGCCGGGCGCAGTGGCTCACACCTGTAATCCCAGAACTTTGGGAGGCTAAGGCGGGTGGATCACGATGTCAGGAGTTCAAGACTAGCCTGGCCAACATGGTGAAACCCCGTCTCTACTAAAAATACAAAAATTAGCCGGGCATGATGGCAGGTGCCTGTAATATCAGCTTCTCGGGAGACTGAGGCAGGAGAACTGCTTGAACCTGGGAGCCGGAGGTTGTAGTGAGCCAAGATTGCACCACTGCACTCTAGACTGGGTGACAGAGCAAGACTTAGTCTCAAAACTAAAACAAAAACAAAAGAAGTAATGTTTTTTCTTTTATATTTTAAAAAGAATTCTTTTTTTTTTTCCAACTCACTGTAAGCTCCACCTCCTGGGTTCACACCATTCTCCTGCCTCACCCTCCCGAGTAGCTGGGACTACAGGCACCTGCCACCACGCCTGGCTAATTTTTTGTATTTTTTAGTAGAGATGGGGTTTCACTGTGTTAGCCAGGATGGTCACGATCTCCTGACCTCGTGATCCGCCCACCTCGGCCCCCCAGAGTGCTGGGATTACAGGCATGAGCCACCGTGCCCGGCCAAAAAAAATCTCTTTTTAAATATCTCCTATGATTTTGGTTGAATTTGTTCACCTATAGAACAAATTTATGTTGTTTTCTGCTTATCATTAGATTTAAAGGAGTAAAGTCCAGTGGGTTCTGCTGGCACATTGGTGGGGAAGCTGAGAACTTTTAAACTCTTTCCTCTTTCTCCAGTGAACAATCGACAGGATATGGGTTATAGTTAACAGTTAAAGGGTTTATTGAACTAATTGTCACTGCTGAAGTTCCTGTGCCCTCTGATAGCTTCCTTGAAAAGTTTTCATAGTTTAAAAACTCTGCTTGTCCTTAGCCTTTGATCTCTTGCTTTGATGCTCAAACAGAAGAATGATACAAGACTGAGGATCTTGCCAGGCGAGGTAGGCCTGTGAAAAGACATTTCCTTTAAATACCAAAAGAAAAAAGAAAAAGGGGAAAATTATGCTAATTGCTTTGGGGAAAAAAATCTGACTTTTGGGTCTGACTCTGTCTGTGTGTATTCCTGGATAATTTACTTAAACTCTCTTAGCTTTAGTTTTCTTATCTTTAAAATGGGTAGGGTCTGTAACTCCTAAGATACCTCCAAGTTGAAACTCTGAGTCACTTCTCTCAGGCTGAACTGTTTGTGTGGTCCTATAAAATAAGAGTGACTAAGGGAAATAGCAGAATATATTTTATTTTCAACCTAGTGGCAATAATTTAATTTCCTTCAAAATATAGCTACAAAAGATTTATTGGTTACCAATTGGTTTGTTACCTCATTTTTTAAAAGTGGCATGTTGCAGTTTTAAGTCTGACAAAACACATGATATTTTAATTGCAGAACAGCACATTTTGTGAGTATGCCCTCTCCCTCAATAATTTTCTTAAAGGGTTGTGCATGAAGCTCTGAAGAGTTACATGTCATCTTGTGTTTTTAGTTTGAATATCTCATCGGTAAATTTGTTACTAAAGGTCTTGAAAACTAAGAGCTAGTTATACTGGGTTTACATTCCTCTGATTAGTTAAGGGTCTCGTTTTCTTGACTTAGAGCTTCTTTACCCTTCAAGAATTAGCCAAAAACAACATAGCCAAATATAGGAAACATCATTCATTGGCAGATAGAAATGTATACTGTTACGTTCATTACTTTGAAAAATATAGGCTACAATTATATCTGGATAAATTATGGAGACTCTGTTGCTACTTTGAGAAATAGTAGTGATGGCAGCGGTGGACCGTCTAGAACAGCTGCTGCCATCATGCCAGCTGCAGCAAGGAGGTGTGGCCAGGGCTGCATGCTCTGTGGAGCTGGTGGGAGCTGGGGAACAAATGGGGCCACATCCCTTCCAAGTTGGTGGATGGGAGCTTCCCAGGAGCAGCTGCAGCTACCCAAACTGTGGGTGCAGACCCGGGCCTCCTGCTCCATGGAGCAGGCAGGAGCACACTCCTTGCCATTGGCCCCCCAGCCCCTTCTCTCCCATGCCAATGCAGCTGCCCAACCAGGCATCCCCACACTCCTTAGGGGCCCAAGAAGGCCCACTCTGCCCTCTCAGGCTCGGAAATGCCTGCTCCCACTGTCTAGCTTTTCCCTATTGTCGGCACCCACTCCGACCTTGGAGCAGAGTCAGGGCCAAGCCCAAGTGTTGTCACATCCCAGCCAGGTGTGCACATGCTCAGGGTAGTGCTGACACGCCAGCCCCCTGCCACCTTGGCCCCCTCCAGATTTTGGGCACCAGTGAACATAGGAGGGAAGCTGAGGGGAGGCTGAGGGCAGCTTGGCGCTGACCTGTAGGCGGTACCTACAGCTTGGGTGCCATGATCAGCAGCAGGAGGCAGACAGGTTTCTGGGCGGAAGTAGGTTGGGTCCTCAGTGAGCCTCCATCTTCAGGCCAGGGAGGGTCTGAAGGCTAGGGACCAGGCTGCCAGTTCCATGGACTAGAGTGGGAACTTGTGCCTTTTCTGGGCCTGCCCCAGGCTGCCTGTGGACCAGTTGGCACACACTTCCTTCTCCCTGAGGCCCATAAAAGCCCCAGGCTCAGCCTGAGCTGAGCAGACATCAGGATGACCAGCTGCAAAGAAGAGCTACCCATTCCAGGGCCTCCTCTTGGTTGAGAGCAGCAGACATCAGGACAACAGGCTGCAGACAGGAGCTACCCACTCCAGGGCCTCCTCTCTGTTGAGAGCAGCAGACATCAACACAACAGGGTGCAGAGAGGAGCTACCCATTCCAGGGCCTCCTCTCTGCTGAGAGCAGCAGATGTCAGGACAGCCAGCTGCAGAGAAGAGCTACCCATTTCAGGGCCTCCTGTCTGCTGAAGAGCTGCAGAGATGATAGGATGACCTGCCTTCAGAGAAGAGCTACCCACTCCAGGTCCTCCTCTTAGCTGTTGTCACTCAATAAAGCTCCTCTTTGTCTTGCTCACCCTCCACTTGGCTGCGTACTTCATTCTTGGGACCTGCCAATTGAGGCTAAAAGAACTGTAACACAAACAGGGCTGAAACATGACCTTTGTTCATCGCATTGCAGGCAAAGAGGAGAGAAGAGCTGTAGCCCTTTGGGGAGCCCAGACCTGGGAACTCCCCGAGCCAGGACTGTGACTTCCTCTTTGGGGCCCCAGGGTTCCTGACATCTCCAAGCTTCCGGGTGCCACCATGTCCCCCAGTGCCAGCTGTGGAAGCTGCTTGTGGTACACCTGGTCCAGCCGTAGCCTCAGGGAGAGCTAGTGCCCGTACTGGCACCTGGAGCTGCCTGCCCTGCTGCAGCAGCTGGCAAGTCTGACTGTGCAGGGGCTGGACCCCACACTTGCTCACACACCCATTGCTGCTCCACACAGTCTCCCTTGGCAGTCACGGGATCCAGTCCCATAGTGTGAATCGAGTGCAGCCTGCTAGGCCAAGTGGGCAGACTGAGCCTAGTGGGCCCTGTCAAAACTAAGGCAAAGGCGCCACTGGCCACAGATGTTTCTGGCCAGAAAAACAACACCCCAAGGATCCTGTAACAGTAGGAATTATTTAGGGCAGTGATTCTGAAAGTGGACTGTGTGAAGCCCCCAAAAGATGGTTTTGAAATTTGTTGGGTTATGATTTTGTTCTTGTTGGCACAGTGATTGAGGGAAGTGCTACTGTTAGGTAGTGGATAATCAAACATCCTGCAGTACACTGGACAGTTTTGTATAACAAAAAAAAGTCTTATATAAACACGATTTTTGAATTTTCTACAGATATCTATGTATTTGAAAAGCTTGTTTTTTTGTTTTTGTTTTTGTTTTTTGTTTCGTTTTTTCTTTGATACAGAGTCTCTGTCACCCAGGTTGGAGTGCAGTGGCGCGATCTTGGCTCACTGCAACTTCTGCCTCCCAGGTTCAAGCGATTCTCCTGCCTCAGCCCCCCAAGTAGCTAGGATTGCAGGCATGTGCCACCATGCCCGGATACTTTTTTTTTGTCTCAAAAAAAAAAGGGGGAATACTGAATATGACAAAATTGAAAACCATTCTTCTGGAGAATATTTAGCTTAATACTATATATCTCCTTAGAGTGTTTACAAAGTTTGACAGCCAGTCTAACTCAGTTATTAGTAAATTGCTAATGACAATATTAAGGTAGATATATTTAACCTTGCAGTATTCCCTCTGATGATTTACTCCTAGTTGGGTAAAACATTTCTAGGTCTTTAAACACAATAATTCTGCTTTACAGGCATCTTCAGTATGTTGCTGAATCATTAGAATATTTCTGAATCAATTGATACTTTGAATGTGAGGGTTTTGTCCTTGAAATTGTAGATAGGGGAATTGATTTTGGAGATTGGTGTGATGTTTCTTTGTAAGTGAGGAAGGATTTTTCTATTTTTAAGCATGGGCAACTGTTAAAGTAAAGGATAAAATTTTTCTTTGTAAGCGAGGAAGGATTTTTCTATTTTTAAGCATGGGCAACTGTTAAAGGATAAAATTTTTCTTTATGATGCACCTAAAGATGGCATAAGAAAGATACTTAGCCTTTGCAGTGTATTTTGCCATTAAAAAAATTTTAAGACATTTAAAATGTGAAATATAGCACAGATATAGAAAAGTACATAAAACATAAAAACTTAGTGAATTATTCTGAAATGAGTTTTTTATTTTCTTTATACTAGAAACAATTTTCAGTCTGTTGGAGCTTGAGAAATAAATAATGGTTATCCCTTTGACATCAAGGGAGTTCTTCAGCCTATTTAAATTTAGGAGAGGATGCCATATCCTGAAAATAGCAGTTTTATAGTCAAACATTAGTTAAAAAAATACATCATTTTCAGAAACACCTATAACATTACTGGGATTGCAACACAGTGAGGGTGCCATCTTTAAGTTATAGGTGAGATCCATTTTATGTTCTTCTTCACATGACAGGAGTTTATGTATTTGAGACATGGCAGCATTAGGCAAAGCCTGATCTATGCAAAAGAATTTTATATGTTTGTTAATATTTTTTACTTTATTCTTTTAAGGAAAGATACATGGACTACCTGAAATGTAGGTTGAGATTTTGTAAAACCACATGCAAATAGACTTGAATATCTGAGTTAAGTAATTTCAACTTTTTTTCTTTCACCCCACTTCGTCTCACTCTTCCTTCCGTCTCACTCTGTTGCCCAGGCTGGAGTGCAGTGGCATGATCACAGCTCATAGCAGCCTCAACCTCCTGGGCTCAGGTGATTCTCCCATCTTAGCCTTCCAGGTAGATGGGACTACAGGTGTGTGCCATGTAGTCCCATGCACAGCTAATTTTTTTTTTTTTTTTGAAAAGAGGGGGTTTTGCCATGTTGTCCAGGATGGTCTTGAACTCATGTGCTCAAGTGATCCCCCAACCTCAGCCTCCCAAAGTGCTGGGATTATAGGCATGAGCCACTATACCTGGCTAGTTTTCTTAATTTAAAGAGTTGTAGGATATGTAGATATATATGGCATTTTATCTATGTATTGGTAAAATATTTTGATTTCATATAAAGGTATCACTTGCGGAGGCTGTTTATGATATTTCTTAGAGTAAGTGCTGAAAGACTATATTGAAGATTGCAAGGTTCAAGTTTTCCTGTCAAGCATGATTTAAATCAAATTTTTAATATCCAATATAATTGTCCTACTAGCAGATTCTTTTTTTTTTTTTTGGAGATGGAGTCTTGCTCTGTCATCCAGGCTGGAATGCAGTGGCATCATCTTGGCTCACTGCAACTTCCGTCTCTCAGTTTCAAGCAATTCTCCTGCCTCAGCCTCCTGCATAGCTGGGATTACAGGCAGCCATCATGTCCGGCTAATTTTTGTATTTTTAGTAGAGACAGGGTTTCGCCATGTTGGCCAGGCTGGTCTCGAACTCCTGACCTCAAGTGATTCACCTCCCAAAGTGCTAGTGGGATTATAGGCGGGAGCCACTGTGCCCGGCCTCCTTCTCACAAATTCTATGGGATTTGTTACTCATTTCTTCATTTAACCATAAGTGATTATTTATTGAGAGGCTAATATGTGTCAGGAGCTAAAGAGCTAGAAATAATATGAGACTAGGGAGAGATGAGTACACAGTGAGCTTTAATACAGTGTGCTCCAGTGTTGTCACAGGTATGTCCTGGGTGCTTGAGACACACCGAGGAGTATCAGGGAAGGTTTCCAGGAATCTAGAATAATAAAATTTGGTCAGGCAATATGGAGCTGAAGACATCTTAGGAAGAGGGAATAATCTGTTTAAAGTAGGAGGCAGGAGAGAATGTGAGATATGCTGGCAAGTACCTGTGATTCAGCATGACTGGACTAAGGATCCTGTGTGTTGAATGACACATTTAGAGAGGAAGGAAAGTAGGGGCCCAATCATGAATTCATTCTCATAATTCAATTTATTTTAAATTAGTCTTGCTTTGTTGCCTGTGCTGGTCTCGAACTCCTGACCTCAAGTAGTTCTTCCACCTTGGCCTCCGAAAGTGCTAGGATTGTAGGTGTGAGCTGCCATGCCCTGTCTCATAATTCATTTTATTTTTTATTTTACTTTTTGAGACATAGTCTCACTCTTGCCCAGGCTGGAGGGCAGTGGTGCAATTAACAGCACACTGCAGCCTCAGCCTCCTGGGCTCAAGTGATCCTCCTGCCTTAGCCTCCCTAGTAGCTAGGACCACAGGTGCATGCCACAACTCTTGGCTAATTTTTTTTTTTTTTCTTGAGAGATGAGGTCTCACTATGTAGCCCAGGCTGGTCTTGGGCTCCTGGGCTCAAGCAGTCCTCCTGCCTTGGCCTCCGAAAGTGCTGGGATTACAGACATGAGCCACCACTCTTAGCCTTGTGATTCATTTTAGATATAATCATTTCATCAAGAATTTTTTTTTTTTTTTTGGAGACGGAGTCTTGCCCTGTCGCCCAGGCTGGAGTGCAGTGGCACGATCTCGGCTCACTGCAACCTCCGCCTCCCGAGTTCAAGCGATTCCCCTGCCCCAGCCTCCCAAGTAGCTGGGATTACAGGGGCGTGCCTCCATGCCCAGCTAATGTTTGCATTTTTAACAGAGATGGGTTTTCACCATGTTGGTCAGGCTGGTCTTGAACTTCTGACCCCGTGATCTGCCCGCCTTGGCCTCCCAAAGTGCTGGGATTGCAGGCATGAGCCAGCGCGCCTGGCCTTCATCAAGAAATTTTTGTATCTACCTTAATGCATTTTCTCTAATGGCTTAGAAATTTAGAATTTTATATCTTGGCAGTTGATGCTATAGGATGGGAGTGCTGGTGAGATGCAGTCAGTCTCTTTGAAAAGATTACTGCTCTGGGCATTATGTCTCAGATGCCTTACCATTTCCAGCTGTCTGGTAAGGGTGAGATCCCAGAGTTTTATTTTTCTAGTTTCACACTCTTTTATTAGTATTGTATTAATTGGGTGATTTGGTTTCAGTTCTGAGAGTCTTGACAAAAATCTGTGTTGAAGAAACTAGGGACATGTACAGGTTTATTATGTTTCTAATTCTGTGACAGAGGGCTGATGTTTCATAAACCCACCTCAATTTTAAATGCTAACTTTTGGGCCGGACACAGTGGCTCATGCCTGTAATCTCAGCACTTTGGGAGGCTGAGGCGGGCGGATCATGAGGTCAGGAGTTTGAGACTAGCCTGACCAACATGGTGAAACCCCATCTCTACTAAAAATACAAAAATTAGCCGGGCATGATGGTGTGTGCCTGTAATCCCAGCTACTCAGGAGGCTGAAGCAGGAGAATTGCTTGAACCTGGGAGGCAGAAGTTGCAGTGAGCTGAGATCATGCCACTACACTCCAGCCTGGGCGACAGAATGAGACTCCATCTCTAAACAAATACATACATACATACATACATACATACATACATACATACATACATTCTAACTTTCATTTTTCCTCCAGCTTTTGTTGGCAGCTCTTGGTTAGACATAGTACTTGAGTTACTTGTTCAGTAGCTGGCTTCCACCTCTGTCTTTGCATGGTGGTATTTGAATATAAGCAAAGTATATATATATATATATATATATATATATATATATATATATATATATATATATTTATTGTTGTTTTGTTTTTTTTTGAGGCAGAGTCTCACTCTGTTGCCCAGGCTGGAGTGCAGTGGTGCAATCTTGGCCCACTGCAACCTCCACCCTCTGGGGTCAAGCAATTCTCCTGCCTCAGCCTCCCTGGTAGCTGGGATTACAGGTGCCTGCCACCATGCCTGGCTAATTTTTTTGTATTTTTAGTAGAGACAGGGTTTCACCATGTTGCCCAGGCTGGTCTCAAACTCCTGGGCTCAAGCACTCCACTTGCTTCGGCTTCCCAAAGTGCTGAGATTATAGGCTGAGCCACCCTACCTGGCCCTGCAAAGTATGGTCTTTATAAGTTAATACAGCATGTTTTCATTCAGCAAATACTTATTGAATGCTTATTACTTGCAAGATTGAGAAGCTCCTACACCAGATCTTCAAAGGCTGCTCTGAAGTGATTTGCTTAATTTTAGGACTAGTGCCTTAATAACATGTGTAGTGACTGTGTAGTTTTGTTCATGTTTATGGAAGTTTATTGGTTAAGAGTTCCTGAGTATAGAGACCTTTCCATATACTGTGGTGAGAAACAGTACTTTAAAAAGCATGTTGACAATACCTGAATTATGTGATCAATCTGAGCATGGCTAAAAGTAAGACCACTAGACATTATATCTCCTCAAGGAGCTTATAATGAATCCATATTTAAATTTCCCAGATTATTTCAAAGATAGTTTTTGTTTGTTTGTTTGTTTTTTGTTTTTTTTGAGATGGATTTTTGCTCTTGTTGCCCAGGCTGGAGTGCAATGGCACAATCTCTGCTCGCTGCAACCTCCACCTCTTGGGTTCAGGCGACTCTCCTGCCTCAGCCTCCTGAGTAGCTGGGATTACAGGCTTGAACCACCATGCCTGGCTAATTTTTTTGTATTTTTAGTAGAGACAGGGTTTCGCCATGTCAGTCAGGCTTGTCTCAAACTCCTGACCTCAGGTGATCCACCCACCTTGGCCTCCCAAAGTACTGGGATTACAGGCATAAGCCACCGTGCCTGGCCCAAAGATAGTTGTGTTTTTTTTTTTGAGACGGAGTCCCACTCTGTCGCCCAGGCTGGAGTGCGGTGGTGTGATCTCAGCTAACTGCAACCTCCACCTTCCTGGTTCAAGTGATTCTTCTGCCTCAGCCTCCCGAGTAGCTGGGACTACAGGCGCACGCCACCACCCCCGACTAATTTTTGTATTTTTATTTTTTTGAGACGATGTCTCGCTCTGTTGCCCAGGCTGGAGTGCATGGTGCTGTCTAGGCTCACTGCAACCTCTGCCTCCCAGGTTCAAGCAGTTCTCCTGCCTCAGCCTTCTGAGTAGCTGGGATTACAGGCACCCGCCACCATGCCTTGCTAATTTTTGTATTTTTAGTAGACATGGGGTTTCACCATATTGGCCAGGCTGGCCTCGAACTCCTGACCTTGTGATCCACCTGCCTTGGCCTCCCAAAGTGCTGAGATTACAGGCGTGGGCCACAGTGCCTGGCTAAGATAGTTTTTTATAGTTGATTTGTTCCAGCTAACATTGGATTTGGCTGTGTCTCCTAAGTGTTTTTTAAATTCTTTAACAGTCCTTCCACCATCTTCTTCCTCCTCTTCTTGATATTGATTAGCTGGAGAAACCATATAATTTGTTTTATTGAAGATGCCACATTCTCTACTTGGCTGATTGCTTCCTTGAAGTATTTAACTTTTTTCTCTGTTTCCTGTAAACTGGCACATAGATCAGATCTAAAGCCTTGATTAGATTCAAGTTCAGTTTTGTTTTGTGTGAATGGTAAGTACTGACTATTGCATTTCATGAGGAGACACATAATGTCTGATAGTCCCACTTTTAGTAATGCTAAGATCAGGGGATTCCTGTAGTGTGAACAAGACAGACATGGACAGATTGTAAAGTTTCTTCTCCTTTCACCTTATTATTATTTATGTCTTTAGCATCTATTAATGATCATTGCCTAGATCTGTTAGTTCATTAGCGCTTGCAGAATTGTGATTTTCTAATTTATTATTCATTTTCCATTTATTAGCAAAAGAAGTTCTGAAAATTGTTTTTTAAATTTTATTTTTTTAAGACAGGGTCTCACTTTGTTGTCCAGGCTGGAGTGCAGTGGTACTATTTTAGCTCAATGCAGCCTTAGATTCTTGGACTCAAGCAATCCTCATGCCTCAGTCTCCCAAGTAGCTGGGACTACAGGTATGCACCACTACGCCTGGCCAATTTTTTGTGTGTTTTGTAGAGACAGGGTCTTGTTTGTTGCCCAGGCTGGTCTCAAACTCCTGGACTCAAGCAATCCACCCATCTAAGCCTCCCCAAGTAATGGTATTACAGGCATGGGCCACTGTGCCTGGCCTCCTGTCTCTTTTGATATGACACTTTCATTAATGGCATAATTGTTAAATGAACCTTGGTTCATTTAACTTTAGTGCTCATGTTCTTCCAATTATTATTGTTGTATCTTCTTGAAGGAAGCCCTTAAGGAATAGGTAAGACTTAAATGGCACTATTAAAGGGTACATTTGTTGGGATAGTGCGTTTGTTTTGATATGAGGAGTTTATTCCTCATGTGAACATAGGTCTAGCAGCAGGAAGGCAGAAGGCACTGTGATACCAGTCTCGGGCTGTAGAGTGATGGGAGAGCAAGAAAAATAGGCCAGAGAAATAGTACAAGGGGCCTTGCCATCTGTATTGAGCGATTTGGTGTTTTTAATGCTTAGGGGATGGGCGTGAGGTTGATAGAAAATTGTCCTTGTTGGCTGGGCACGGTGGGTCACGCCTGTAATCCCAGCACTTTGGGAGGCCAAGGCGGGTGGATCACGAGGTTAGGAGATCGAGACCATCCTGGCTAACACGGTTGAAACCCCGTCTCTACTAAAAATACAAAAAGTTTAGCCGGGCATGGTGGCAGGCGCCTGTAGTCTCAGCTACTCGGCTGAGGCAGGAGAATGGCGTAAACCTGGGAGGCGGAGCTTGCAGTGAGCTGAGATGTCACTACTGCATTCCAGCCTAGGCAACAGAGAGAGACTCCATCTCAAAAAAAAAAAAAAAAAAAAATTGTCCTTGTAGAGAAAGGGCCCTCTTGATTGCAAATTGTTCTTGTTGAGAGAGGGCCCTCTTGATTGTCATTTTCATTGGAATTTGCAGAGAAAAACTCAGCCTAAGAAGCTAATATTTTCTAAATAAAGTTTGGAGAAAATCACCTGTCGAGTGCTGGTTAACTAAATTTCTTAGGACCCTGTAATCCTTAAGCATGCAGTTTATTCAGATGTCAAATATTTATGTTGAATTTGAATCAATGTGGTGTGTGTGTGTACATATGTATGTGTATATATTTTTATTTATATGTACATAATAATTTTTTTCCTTTAGTTGGTGGTATGGATTGGATAATGTACATATATATAATTTGTGAAGTGATAAAAGTGTATTTAAATAATTTATTTCTGCTGACTTACTCTTGGTTTTTAAAATATCACATTATTTAGTTGGCCTCCTGTTATGTTATTGGCTATATTGAAATCTAAGGACTAATTGTAGATTAGTGGTCTTTATCATATCTTGGTATAAAATTTGGCTGATGGTTGTTTTGCTATGTTTTAATTACTGATTTCTAGGGCCCCGTGGTTATGAATGTGCTTCAGTTTCATAATGCCTCCTGCTATGGCAGACATCCTTGACATCTGGGCGGTGGATTCACAGATAGCATCTGATGGCTCCATACCTGTGGATTTCCTTTTGCCCACTGGGATTTATATCCAGTTGGAGGTACCTCGGGAAGCTACCATTTCTTATATTAAGCAGGTATGTTAATAGGTATAATTTCTATGTGTTTAGCATACTGTGTCACTTGGGGGAAATATCATTCTATAATAGAAAATGTTAATGTAAATTATATGTGATAATGATAGTAATGAAGTGATGGTAATTAAGAAAAATTAGCTTATGTTAGCTAGTTTGAAATGTTTGTTTGGGTTATTAAAACTGTCAAGAAGATTTTCTTTTGAGTTCGTCTTTGAAATTACTGTCTTTGAGCTTGTCACACTTTTAAAAATGTGATTTTTGGTTCATTTTCTCTTCTCTCCTTTTTATTCTCTTCCCCCTTTCCTTGACTCTTGGGGGAAGAAAGACTTTTCTGCTGTTCACCAGATATTTTTCCCTCAGCAGGCTTGCATTTTCTGTTGCGTTAGTTTTTAAAGTAAATTGATGAGCACCATTGATTTGTAAAAACCAGCATATACATGAACTTGTTTTTCTAAACTTTCTTTCTAATGTTTTTCAAAAAGCTGAACCCAATGTGAATATCAGGAGTTATGGTATTTTTAAGAAAACATATTTATGATATACCTCTGAAAACTCTTGGCTTTGGACAAGCCTCTTAACTCCTTTCCAAGCTTCTTCATTAGAGAAACTGGAATTCTAAAATGGCATGATCCTTAAAGTAAAAAGAAAATACAGAATTGACTTAAGCATCTCATACGCTCATGCATGGTGCACCTATTTTTATAGTCACCAGTGACAAGTATGGATTCCTATGGCTATACTTCACATTAGATTAACCATTTATCTCTTTTTAATTGTAAAATATACATAACCTGAAATTTACTATTTAGACATTTTTAGGTGTGCATTCACAGTGCTGTGCAACCATCACCAGTATCCATTTCCAGCACTTAACCATCATCCCAAACAGAAACTTCATACCCATAACTGCCCCTTCCCTCAATTCCTTTTTATTTCTATTCTGTTTTCCATCTCTATCAGTTTGCCTATTCTTGGTACTTTATATAAGTGGAAACATACAATAAATAGCTATCCTTTTGTAGTTGGCTTGCACAGCATAGTGTTTTTAAAGTTCATCCATGTTGTAGCATATATCCTAGTTTCATTCCCTTTTATGGCTGAATAATATTCCATTGCATGTATATGCCACATTTTGTATATTTATCTGTTGATGAACATTTGGGTTGCTTCCAGCTTTTGGCTATTGTGAATATTATGCTACTCTGAGCATTGGTGTATAAATGTCTGTTTGAATTCCTGCTTTCAGTTCTTTTGGGTATATACCTAGAAGTGTGATTGTTGGTTCACAGTGGTAATTCCATGTTTTAACTTTTGAGGAACTGCCACGCTGTTTTCCACAGTGGCTGCACCATATAATGTTGGGACCAGCAGTGTACAAGGGTTCCAGTTTGTCTACATACTGGCCAACACATGCTATTTTCTCCTCGCTCCCTCCCTCCCTCTCTTCTTCCCTCCCTCCCTCTCTTCTTCCCTCCCTCCCTCTCTTCTTCCCTCCCTCCCTCTCTTCCTCCCTCCCTCCCTCTTTTCCTACCTCCCCCTCCTTCCTCTCCCTTTCCTCCCTTCCCCTCCCCTCTCTCCCTCCCTCCCTCCCTTCTTCCTTCCTTTCTTCCTTCCTTCCTCTTTTCTTACATTATTTCTTTCCTTTTTTTGTTTGTCTAAGAGATACGATCTTGTTTGCCATATTTTCTGTGTGTGTGTGTGTGTGTGTGTGTGTGTATGTGTGTGTTTAATAGTATCCATCCTAATGGATGTGAAGTGGTGTCTCATTGTGGGTTTTTTTTTGTTTTTTGTTTTGTTTTTTTGAGACAGAGTCTCGCTCTGTCACCAGACTGGAGGGCAGTGTCATGATCTTGGCTTACTGCAACCTCCGCCTCCCGGGTTCAAGTGATTCTCCTGCTTCAGCATCCTGAGTAGCTGGGACTATAGGTGCACACCACCATGCCCAGCTAATTTTTGTATTTTTAGTAGAGATGGGATTTCACCATGTTGGCCAGGATGGTCTTGATTTCTTGACCTCATGATCTGCCCACCATGGCCTCCCAAAGTGCTGGGATTACAGGTGTGAGCCACTGCACCCAGCCTCATTGTGGTTTTTATGTGCATTTCCCTCATGACTAATGATGTTGAGCATCTTTTTATGTGCTTGTTGGTCATTTGTATGTTTTTTGGAGAATTATCTTTTCTAGACCTGTACTGATTTTTAAACTTTGTTTTTTGTTATTGAGTTGTAGGAGTTCTTTATATATTCTGGATATTAATATCTTGTCAGATATATATGATTTGCAAATATTACCTCCCATTTTGTTGGTTGCCTTTTCATTCTCTTGATAATGTCTTTTGCTGTACAGAAGTTTTAAGTTTTGGTGAAGTTCAGTTTACCTTTTTTTCTTAATTTTACTATTTTGAGCCTTTAGAATGAAAAGTTTACCTATCATTATTATTATTATTGTTGCTTGTACTTTCTCCTGTATGTTTTATGTAACTGAATCTGAGCTGAGGATTGGCCACAATTTTTAACTCAGGTCTGTTATTTTCAGCTCTTAGCTTTTGTACTGGCTGTTAACAAAATATGCAATCCCTTTTCGTTTTTGTGTGGTGAACTTTTATATTATCTCATCCAGGAGACATGGAAAGAGATGTTGAGAGATTGATTATGATCATTCTGACAGGACAGTGTTAGTAAGGATACCCCTGATAAAAGAAAAGAATGCAGGACAAAAATAATTTAAATATTGTATGGAGGTGGTGATACATACTTTAAATTAAAATTTTTTTTTTGATTACTCCTGATCAGTAGTTTCTGCTTACAGGAAAGTGAAATATGAAAGTTTTCATTGAGTCTTACTTGTCATAGATAATTTGCTTTTAGTAATTTCATTTATAATGCATTTTTTGTGCACTATGCCATTATATTACCCTACAAACATGGGATAATACCATATATACTCTCTTATAATTTGCTGTTGTAAGAAAACTTGAATATTTTGTATGGTTTTCCATTTCAGAATGAATTTATATTTTTTTCTATTTTTCTGAATATATTTCTGTTATTTTCACAGTTCTGTAATATTCTATAATTCATTTAACCAATCTTTTATTGCTAAACATTTGATTTCTTCATAGTTTTTTATTTTTACAAACAGTGCTGCAGTGAGCATCCTTATATCTTTGTACACTTGAGCAAGTGTTTCCATTCCAGAAAATGTCTTATTATTTTTTCTCATAGATGTTATGGAAGCAAGTTCACAATTACCCAATGTTCAACCTCCTTATGGATATTGACTCCTATATGTTTGCATGTGTGAATCAGACTGCTGTATATGAGGAGCTTGAAGATGAAACACGAAGACTCTGTGATGTCAGACCTTTTCTTCCAGTTCTCAAATTAGTGACAAGAAGTTGTGACCCAGGGGAAAAATTAGACTCAAAAATTGGAGTCCTTATAGGAAAAGGTAATATTAAAAATTCTTAGTACAAATTCTTAATATATCTATTTATATAAACATATAGTAAGTATATTTAAGACATTGCTTTTCAAAGTGTGGTCCATGGACCACTGCTGATCTGCAAATTGTTGCCAGTTTGAGATAAGGTAAGTATAGAAATTGAGAATAAATGTTTAGAAACCCCTTTAGCAATATGATATTGCCATAGCATCCAAGGGCTTATGTTTAGTATATGTTTTTGTTGTCTAATGATTTATTATTTATATAATTTTTAAAAATAGAGACAGGGTCTCACTGTGTTGTCCAGGCTGGTCTCAAACTCCTGGGCTCAAGTGATCCTCCTACCTTGGTCCCCCAGAGTGCTGGGATTACAGGTATGAGCCACTATGCATGGCTGATTTATTTTTATTTTACAAAAATATTGGTCTTTGATGGATTGGAAAGAAAAAAGTTGTTGCTTTACCTCAAATTGTTTGAGAATTCCTTGACTAAAGGAGACATTATCCTTAGTTTCTTATGAACTGCTCCTATAGAATGAACATATTTTATATACAACTCTCTATGCCAACCAAGACTTTAAGCTGTTTGATGTTTCCATAAATAAATTATTGACAAATTTTACTTCTTAACTGAAATTATCTTTAAGTAGAAGTTATTTTGGTAGAGAGTCAGGAAATATCATGTCCACATTATTCCTTGCAAATTTATTCCATGGAAAATTGTGAGTAACACAATCAAGAACATGGAGGAGTCTCTCTTGCTATATAATATTAGGAGTCTCAGGGGCTAATGGTTTATCAATATCTTGCTTTAGAGAAGGTACTGACTTGAATTAGGAACTACAAAAGGTTACTGAGGAGGGGACTTTATAGTTTAAATACAAAACCAGAAAATCCACTGGAGGTTTATATATCTGGATTGGGTACCTGTATTGATCAGACTCACTGTTATAGGATAATATAGTACCATCCCCTTAAAATACTATTCTTTGATCTTAACCCTATAATAATTCAGGCTAGCTAATGATTATACTGTGGGACTACTCCCTCTGAGTGCATTAGAATAGAACCTTGTTAGTTTACTAAGTGATACTCTGATATTTAAAAATATTTGATTACTTCAGAGGGTGGCTAGTTTATTTTTGGCAATAAATTTTTCCCAGTTAACAAGTTTATAGTTATGTATCATACAAAATTTTTTCTTATATATTAGTGATATATAATTAGAAAGCATTATTAGAAAGCATGCCTTTCTATTTTCTAGAGCTACAAAGGTGTGTTTTGTTTTGTTTGTTTGTTTTTTGTTTCTGTTTTTGTTTTTTTGGTGACAAGGTCTCGCCCTGTTGCCCAGGCTAGAGTGCAGTGGTGTGATCATGGCTCACTTCAGCCTTGACTCGACCCTCAGTCTCAAGCGATCCTCCCACCTCAGCGTCCTAAGTAGCTGGGACTACATACAGATGCAAGCCACCATGCCTGGCTAATTTTTGTATTTTTATTACAGTAGAGACAGGGTGTTGCCCAGGCTGGTCTCAAACTCCTGGACTCGAGCTGTCTGCCTGCCTCAGCCTTCAGAGCCACAGCACCTGGCCCAAAGATTTTTATAGAATTTAAATTTTTGTCCATTATAAAAAGTTTTCCCTTTGTTCTCATGCCCATAAAAAGTTGAAGAATATGTGGAAGAGGAGAAAGAAAGAAAAAAATCACTTATAGTCTTATCATCCAGGACAAGTATATTGACTGACAATATTTTGATATATTTCTTTTGAATAAATTATATGTATTTCAAGGATTTTATTTGTTTTTGTTTCTGTGGATTAAAATACTTAGCTTTTCTGTATTTTCATGCTAATGTAAGAAAGCAAACCAGAACCACATTGATTTTTAGGGAAGCTAAAATATTTGTTAATCCAAAAAGTACCACAGAGTAGGCCATGTTCTTTTTGATTTTTTTTTTTTTTTTTTTTAAATAGGGTCTCTCTCTGTCACCTAAGCTGGAGTGCAGTGGTGTGATCTCAGCTCACTGCAGCCTCAACCTCCCAGGCTTAAGTGATCCTCCTACCTCAGCCTCCCGAGTAGCTGAGACCACAGGCATATGCCACCATGCCCATGTAGATTTTAGCATGTTGCCCAGGCTGGTATCAAACTCCTAAGCTCAAGTCATCCTCCTGCCTTTGCCTCCCAAAGTGGTAGGATTATAGGTGTGAGCCATTGTGCTGGCCTTTTTATTTTTATTTTTATTTATTTATTTGATACAGAGTCTCCCTCTGTTGCCCAGGCTGGAGTGCAGTGGTGCAATCTTGACTCACTGCAACCTCTGCCTCCCAGGTTCAAGAGATTCTCCTGCCTCAGCCTTCTGAGTAGCTGGGATTACAGGCACCTGCCACCATGCCCAGCTAATTTTTGTATTTTTATTAGAGACAGGGTTTCACCATGTTGGACAGGCTGGTCTCAAACTCCTGACCTCAGGTGATCCGCCTGCCTCAGCCTCCCAAAGTTCTGGGATTACAGGTGTGAACCACTGCGCCCAGCTGTTTTTGTTTTTATTTTTAAATTGAGACAGGGTCTTGCTCTGTACCCAGGCTGGAATGCAGTGGTACAACCACCAGTCACTGCAGCCTCAGCCTCCCAGGGTCAAGTGATCCTCCCACCTCAGCTTCCTGAGTAGCTGAGTGCAAGCCACCAAGTCTGGCTAATTTTTTCTCTTTTTTTGTAGAGATGGAATCTTACTGTGTTACCCAGGATGTGGGCCAAGTTTCTTCAAGGCATTGGTATCTCTCTGAAATTTACCTCCTTCCCAACACTTACCAAAACATGGATTCATTGGCCACCATTACCTCTTCCTATGCCTGCCAAATGTGGCAAATAAAAATATTGAAGATTGAAATATTACATATGCTGTGCTTATGCTAAAAACATATTCATTGTTTATCTAAAATTCAAATTGAATTGCACATACTGTTTTTTTTTAACCTGGCAACCTTACCTTTTATCCTACCATAGCATAGGGGTATAATCTATATTAGACTAATGAATTTAATTTTTTTTTTTTTTTTTTTTTTTTTTTTTGTTGAGATGAGGTCTCACTCTGTTACCCACTCTGGAGCATAGCGGCGCCTTTTTGGCTCACTGCAACCTCCGCCTCCCAGGTTCAAGCAATTCTCCCACCTTGGCTTCCCAAGTAGCTGGGACTACAGGCGTGCACCACCACGCCCGCCTAATTTTTGTATTCTTTGGCA
The DNA here is from genome assembly GCF_029281585.2 of Gorilla gorilla gorilla. Lineage (NCBI taxonomy): Eukaryota > Metazoa > Chordata > Mammalia > Primates > Hominidae > Gorilla > Gorilla gorilla. Next base: position 149,923,302 of record NC_086017.1, on the reverse strand, counting down.
TTTTGATTATATACACAAATTTAAATGTTAACATTTATTTAAGAAATTGAGTAGGTTGAGTAAGAATGAATTTTCACTTTTAATACTTGAGAAGTCAAGTCAATTTTTGCAGTTGCTGATTTGTCTGTGATGACCATGGCTTGATGAGGCCATGCCTCCTGGGAAAAAATATACAATTATTTCAGTTTAACTTTAGGAACAAGGTTGCCACCTCCTCTCTCCAAAGAAAACAATAGAACCTTTAGAGACGTAATTGCCCTGACTAGGCTAAAAATACTTTTCCTGAAAGATGATGTGGCTAATCTTTTTTTTTTTTTCTGTGTTTATTCCAAATAATTATTTACAGAGCTGTTGTTTGAGTTCTGTTTGTTCTCTGTAGCAGGGTGTATGCCACCCCTATATTAATTTCTCCAAACACTCAGTAAAATAATCGTAATCAGAGGATTTTGTTAGCATTTTGAAAAACATATTTGTAAACTCCCTTATTTCTCCTGACCTATCTAAACCTGTGGTATACCTTAAGTGAGGGAAATAGCTAGTCTGTAGGATTTTTTTTTTTTTTTTTTTTTTTAATACACAGAGTCTCACTTTGTTGCCCAGGCTGGAGTGCAGTGGCGCGATCTTGGCTCACTGCAACCTCTGCCTCCTGGGTTCAAGTGATTCTCGTGCCTGAGCCTCCTAAGTAGCTGGGATTACAGGATTGCACGACTACACCCAGCTAATTTTTATATTTTGTGTAGAGATGGGGTTTTGCCACGTTGACTAGGCTGGTCTCGAACTCCTGACCTCAAGCGATCTGCCTGCCTTAAGCCTTCCAAAGTGCTGGGATTACAGGTGTGAGCCACTATGGCCGACCTAGTCTGTAGGATTTTAACACCCTCTTTCGTATGAATAAATTGTTCACTCAGTACTTTTTAAATATAAAAATTATATTTGACTGTAAATGTTACAGTAGCCTTAAGGAAAATTTAAGCTTTGCTGTTAGATTCTCTTACGAGAAGGTATGTAGGGTATTAACTAGGTTTAAAATTAAATTACTTAGTTTAAAGTGTTCGTATTTTTGATAAAATTTCTTTTTTTTTTTTTTTTTTTGAGATGGAGTCTCGCTCTATTGCCCAGGCTGGAGTGCAGTGGCGCCATCTCGGTTCACTGCAAGCTTCACCTCCTGGGTTCACGCCATTCTCCTGCCTCAGTCTCCTGAGTAGCTGGGACTACAGGCACCTGCCACCATGTCTGGCTAATTTTTTATATTTCTAGTAGAGATGGGGTTTCACTGTGTTAGCCAGGATGGTCTCAATCTCCTGACCTCGTGATCTGCCCGCCTCGGCCTCCCAAAGTGCTAGGATTACAGGCGTGAGCTACTTCGCCCGGCCTAAAATTTCTGTATTTAAGAGATCTTTATGGTGGCTCCCAAATTTAGATTGTATCAGTTTCTTAAAATGAATATGCTCAGAGATTGGGATTCAGTGTGTCTGGAATAAATGAAAGCTGTATTTTTTTATGTGATTCTAACAGTTACATGAACAGGGTCCCTTATTCATAATATATTGAAAAACATTACCAAAACATTAGTGATTGCAGTTCAGTAGTATTGAGTGTTTATACTTGAAATTTTACCAGTGACCGTGGGTGATATGGTCTTTGCTTAGACCTCACAATCCAGTGGGAAGTGAGGATCAGTAAACACAGTTTTACTGCAATGTATTAACTGCTATGCTATGTCAGAAAGGGTCACCTTCAAATACTGTGTGATCTCACTTAAATGTGGAATCTGAAAAAGTTGAACTCAAAGTAAACAGTAGAATGGTAGTTAGCAGAGCCAGTTGGGGGCATAGAAAGGGGTGTATTGGGCTGGGAAAGGGGAGACATTGGTCACTGGATACAAAGTTTCAGTTAGCAGGAATAAGTTCTGGTGTTCCATTGCAGGGGTTCTCCTCTGCTCCCTGTTGCTGGTTAGGAACCAGGCCGCACAGCAGGAGGTGAGCAGCAGGTTGGGTGAGCATTACCACCTGAACTTCGCCTCCTGTCAGATCAGTGGTAGCATTAGATTCTCATAGGAGCTTGAATGCGAAGAATCCCATTGTGACCTGCACATGTGAGGGATCTAGGTTGTGTGATCCTAATGAGAGAGAATCTAATGCCTGATGATCTGAGGTGGAACAGTTTCATCCCAAAACTATCCCCACCCCCATTCTATTGCATAGCACCGTGACTATAGTTAATAATAATGTATTGTATATTTCAAAATATTTATGAGAGAATTTTTAAATGTTCTCTTCACAAAGAAATAATAAATATTTGAGGTGATAGATAGGCTAATTAGCCAGATTTGATCATTCCACAATGTATACATGTGTCAAAACATCACATTGGCCGAGCTTGGGGGCTTATTCCTATAATCCCAGTACTTTGGGAGGATAAGGTGGGTGGATCACTTGAGCCCAGGGTTTGGAGACCAGTCTGCGCAACATAGCAAAACCCCATCTCTACAAAAAGTACAAAAAATTACCCAGGCATGGTGGTGTGTGCCTGTAGTCCCAGCTACTTGAGAGGCTGAGGTGGGAGGATCACTTGGCTTGAGCCCAGAGGTTGAGGCTCCAGTGAGCCGTGATCATGCCACTGCACTCCAGCCTGGGCGACAGAGTGAGACCCTGTCTCAAACAAACAAAAAAACTCTATCACATTGTACCTCAAAAATACATGCAATTATTATTTGCCAATTAATGAAAAACAAAACTTTTGAAAAGGAAAGTCACTTTAAATCAATTAGGTGAATCAGGGATGACCTCTTAGAAGTTGTATACCTACACTGAGCCATCAATGCTGATTAGGAATTTGGCAGGTAAAGAGAGGTGGAGAAAGGAAAAAACAAAAAGAAATGGCACATGTGAAGAATGGCCTATTCAAGGAAAAGAAATTGATTATGGGTGGTGTAGGGGGACAGATAGGACAACTAGGAAAGACTAGAGAGGCAGCCATCTGCAGAGCATACAGTGCCATCCAGGCCATGTAAAAAGTAGAGCTTTACTACTAAGAACACTTGGGAAGCTATTGAAGAAATATAGGTAGGGGAGTAACGTGATAAATTTGCATTTTAGAAAGATTGTTTAGGTTGTAGAATGAAGAGTGGATTGGAGGGATTAAGAATTTGAATAGAGAAATTAGTGAAAAAATGTTGTAACCCAAAGGAAGGGTGATGATGGCCAGGATTAGGTTAATGGTTACAGGAATTGAGAGAAGTGGACAGAGTTGAGAGACATTTAGAAGGTGGGTTAAACATGATTTGTAGCAGATTAAGGGAAATAAAGCATTTGATTTTTGTTAGATGTATATATTATTGGGTACTTATTTCCCTTTCGTCACCTGTAATACCTATTGCCTGTGAATAGGATGAATATTAACAGTGCACTAAAATGCTTCAGCCATTCCACCCAAATTACAGTCCATTCATAGCTAATTTAGAGTAATGTATTTTATTCCAGATCTAAAACTATCCAGGAAAGCATTTTACCTTTGCTGTGTTATACCTTTGCTGTGTTTTATTTTTCTATATTTAATACCACAAAATTGATTCTAGGATATATTTTTGAAATAACAACTATTGTTTTCAGTGCATAAAAATAAAAAGACAATGCAACCCTTACTGACATGCATATGTTCAAATAGTATAGTATAGATTAATTTTATGGAATAAAAAGTAACTTTCCTCACTGTGCATTCCTCCCTAATACTACGAAATACCACTAGCAATAGAGTCATCTCAAGTATCCAAAACAAAAACTTATGCACATTCTGTATTCTTTCTTTTGAATTTGCAGAAAAGGGATTTTACCTGACCCATTCTCTACCTACTTTTAAAAAATATCTGGTGCCCTTAAAAACACAAAGATTGATTGTATTTTTATCTCCTGCACCACTGTGTAATGATATATGGATGTATCTTTATTTAACCAGTCCTGAATGATGGCCTTTAGATTACATTTTAATTATTATACACAAAACTGCAGCAAATATTCATATATTGATAGTGTATCCATAGGTTTGTAGAAATAAACAATGACCACTCAGATGAGAACAGAGACTATTTATGCAGAGGTTGCTATAGTAAAAGAACTTGAGCTTGGCAGAGACTCAGAGGCAGGGGAGTGGGAAAGCTTTACAGTGAAAAAAAGGGAAGGTTTCAGAGATGCCTGATGGGAAATTATTGGCAGCAGGGAGCTGGAGGTGGGCTAACTAGAAGCAAGGCATCTTATGTGATTGGTGTTGGGTTAGTATACTTGGCTTTCTTCGTTGGTCCTGAATCTCTCAGGTTGAGATTACGATTGATAAAATTGTGAGGTCTAAGGATGTGTGTGTGTGTGTGTGTGTGTGTATGATTTCTAATAAATATTGCAAAATTGCCCTCCAGAAAGTTCATATTAATGTAGTTTCTCACCAAAACTATACTAGAATGCCTTTTTCTCTCTACCCCTTCCAGCACAGGGTATTATAAAATTTTAAAATATGTGCCAACCTGATAGGTAAAAATGAATGCACACATAAACATTTATGTATGTTGATTCATTCTTTTAGATTTCTAAAATTATCTACTGGAATAATCATAAGTTTTTGAAAAAGTTGTCATATATAATTGTCTTAATGGCAGAAGTGACTAAAAATTAAGTACAACCCATCTTTCAGCAATAGGTTTGAACTGTGCAGAGCCACTTATACATGGATATTTTTTAATACGTATATTGAAACATTTTTTGAGATTTGTGACAATTTGAAAAAACTTGCAGATGAATCACAGCCTAGAAATAGTGAAAAAATTAAAAAGTTAAGTATGTCATTAATGCATGATATGTATGTATCATTTACTACCATAAAATAGACATAAATCTATTATAAAAAGTTAAAATTTCAAAACTTACATACACAGACATTTAGACAACCATACATGGTGCCATTTGCAGTTGAAAGAAGTGCAAACAAATGTAAAGATACAGTATTAAATCATAACTGCATAAAATTAACTGTATTATACTACTGTAATAATTTTGCAGCCACCTCCTGTTGCTATTGTGGTGAGGTTAAGTGTTGTGAGCATATGCTCAGAAATGCCATGTGACTCTAATCATCTCCACTTGAGCAGTTTCTCTGTCTAGTAAATTGCATATTGCAGTAAAAAGGGATCTCTCCGAGTTCTCATGTATTTTTTAAATTGTGTTTACTGGAATACTGCAAACCTTGAATAACACTGTGGGACCCATACAAAATGCTACTTGTGATCCTGGAAGTACTTCTAAGAACAGAGAAAAGTCATGATATTATAAGAAAAAAGTTGAATGCAGCTGGGTGCACAGGCTGAGGCAAGAGGATTGCTTAAGCCCAGGAGTTCTAGGTACTAGTGTGCTGTGATTGTGCCTGCAAATGCCTTATATATATATATAAAAAAGTCTGAATAGCTTGATATGTACTGTAGATGGAGGTCTGCAGCTGTGGTTGCCTGCCATTTCGAGATAAATCAGTCCAGCATAAGTACCATTGTGGAAAAACAAATTCATGAAACTGTCGCCACAGCTATGTCAGCAGGTGCTAAACCTTGCACTTTTTGTGAATCACCTTTTTATCTCAGAGTAAAAATGCAGCTTGTATGTGGGTGCAGGATTGCTATAAGAAAGGCATACCAATAGACTCTAACCTGATTCAAGAAAAGGCAAAGTTATGTGACAAAGCAATAAGAAACTGAAGGATCTAGTACAGGAGAATTTTAATGCTAGCAAAGGATGGTTTGACAATTTTATTTTTATTTATTTTTATTTTTAATTAATTAATTTGTTTATTTTTGAGACGGAGTCTCACTCTGTCGCCCAGGCTGGAGTGCAGTGGCGTGATCTCAGCTCACTGCAAGCTCTGCCTCCCAGGTTCATGCCATTCTCCTGCCTCAGCCTCCCGAGTAGCTGGGACTACAGGTCCCCGCCACCACTCTCGGCTAATTTTTTTGTATTTTTGGTAGAGACGGGGTTTCACCATGTTAGCCAGGATGGTCTCAATCTCCTGACCTCGTGATCTGCCCTCCTCGGCCTCCCAAAGTGCTGGGATTACAGGCGTGAGCCACTGTGCCCGGCCGATTTGACAATTTTAGAAAGGTTTGGCATAAAAAAATGTCAAGGTAACAGGAGAAGTTATTTTTCCTGACCTAGAAATAGCAGATGAGTTCCCAGATGCTATTAAGAAAAATAACTGAGGAGAAAAGATACCTGCCTGAACAGATTTTTGGTGTTTTGTTTTTGAGACAAGATCTCACTCTGTTGCTCAGGCTGTATCCTTGCCCTCCTGGGCTCAAGTGATCCTCCCACCTCAGCCTCCTGAGTAGCTGGGACTACAGGCATGCACCACCATGCCCAGCTAATTTTTAATTTTTTGTAGAGATGATGTCTCACTATGTTGCCCAGGCTGGTCTCGAACCCCTGACCTCAAGGAATCCTCCCACCTCGGCCTCCCAAAATGTTGGGATTATAGGTGTGAGCTGCCTTGTCTGGCCCTGAACAAGTTTTTAATGCAGATCAAAGTGCCCAATTCTGGAGAAAAAAAATGCCACAAAGGTTATTTATTAGGAAGAGAAGTCAGGACCAGGATTTAAGACAGGAAGGCTAACTACTGTTTTGTGCAAATGCATACTAGTTTGTGATACACTTTATTTATAAAGCTGCTAACCCCCAAGCCTCGAAGGGAAAAAGAGACACCAGCTGCCAGTCTTTTGGTTGTACAACAAGAAGACCTGGACAATAAGAACCCTTTTTCTGGATTGGTTCCATCACTGCTTTGTTCTGAAGTCAGGAACTACTTTGCCAGTAAGGGGCTGCCTTTTTTTTTGAGATGGGGTCTCACTTCATCGCCCAGGCTGCAGTGCGGGGGTGCGATCTTGGCTTACTGCAACCTCCGCCTCCTGGGTTCAAGCGATTCTCCTGCCTCAGCCCCCCAAGTAGCTGAGATTACAGGCACACACCACCATGTCTGGCTAATTTTTGCGTTTTTAATAGAGATGAGGTTTCCCCATGTTGGCCAGGCTGGTCTTGAATTCCTGACCTCAAGTGATCCCCCCACCTTGGCCTCCCAAAGTGCTAGGATGACAGGAGGATTATAGGTGTGAGCCACTGTGCCCAGCCTAGGGACTGCCTTTTAAGGTTCTTTTGATATTGGATGATGCCCGTGGCCACCCAGAACCCCCTGAGTTCAACACTGAAAGCCTCAAAGTGATCTACTTACCCCCAAACACAACATCTCTAATTTAGTCTATCAGGAGGTCATAAGGACCTTTAAGGCTCATTACTCATGGTACTCTATGGAAGAGAAACTGGATAGAACATCATGAAAGTCTGGGAGTATTACACCACTGAAGATGCCATCGTTCATATAGAAAAAGTTGTGAAAGCTATCAAACCCAAAACAGTAAATTCCTGTTGGAGAAATCTCTGTCCCGATATTGTACATGACTTCACAGGATTGACAGCAGAACCAATCAAGGAAATTATGAAATAGATTGTGGTATGGCATAAAAGGCAGCAGTGGTGGTGAAGGGTTTCAAGATACAGATCATGGAGAAATCCAAGAGCTAATAAACACCACACGAGAGGAGTTAACAGAAAACAACTTCATGGAGATGAGTGCTTCTGAAGCAGTGCCAGATGATGAGGAAGAAGATGTAGAAGAAACAGTGCCCGAAAACAAATTCACATGCAGCAGTCTGACAGAAGGCTTCTGATTATTCAAGAATGCTTTTGACTTCTTTTATAATATGGCCCCTTCTATGATACCAGCACTGAAACTAAAGCAAACAGTGGTAGGATTGGTACTATACAGATAAACATTTTTACAGAAAAGAAAAAGCAAAGAAGTCAGAAATTATGATGTATATCTGTGAAGTTACATACAGTATGCCTGTGTCTGCTGCCTCCCCTTGTACCTCCTTCACTCTTCTGTGTCTGCCACCCCTGAGACAGCAAGACTAACCTCTCCCCCTCCTCCTCAGCCTACTCAGTGTGAAGATGATGAGTTATGAAGACATTTATGGTGATCCACTTCCTTTTTTTTTTTTTTTTTTTTGGTGGAGTCTCGCTCTGTCGCCCAGGCTGGAGTGCAGTGACACAATCTCGGCTGACTGCCAGCTCCGCCTCCCGGGTTCACGCCATTCTCCTGCCTCAGCCTCCCTAGTAGCTGGGACTTCAGGCACCCACCACCATGCCTGGCTAATGTTTTTTGTATTTTTAGTAGAGATGGGGTTTCTCCATGTTGGTCAGGCTGGTCTCGAACTCCTGACTTCAGGTGATCCACCCGCCTCAGCCTCCCAAAGTGCTGGGATTACAGGCGTGAGCCACTGCGCCCGACCAATCCACTTCCTCTTAATAAATAGTAAATATATTTTCACTTCTTTGTGATTTATTTAATAACATTTTCTTTTTTTCTAATCAGAAGAGAGCTGGAGTAATTAACATTTTCTTTAGCTTACTTTAGGAATATAGTATATAACATGTATAACATATAAAATAAGTGTTAACTGACTATGTTGTCGGTAAGGCTTCTGGTCATAAGTAGGCTATTAGTAGTTAAGTTGTTCAGGAGTCAAAAGGGACATGTAGGCCGGGCATGGTGACTCACACTTGTAATCCCAGCACTTTGTCAGACTGAGGTGGGAGGATTGCTTGAGCCCAGGAGTTCAAGACAACTTGGACAATATAGCAAGACCTCATGTCTACTAAAAATTTATCCAGACATAGTAGCATGTGCTTGTGACTGTAATTTCAGCTACTTGGGAGGCTGAGGTGGGAGGATCGCTTGAGCCCAGGAGATGAAGGCTACAGGGAGCCGTGATCACACCACTGCACTCCAGCCTGGGTAACAGAGCAAGATTCTGTCTCAGTGAATGAATGAATGAATGAATGAATGAATGTTATATGTGAATTTTCTCCTCTGTAGGGGGTTGGTGCCCCATCCACCATGTTGTTTGAGAGTCAACCAAACAATAAAGAACAATTTTATGTTTATGGGATTTTTGACTAATTAATAAAATATATGATAACCATTTAAAAATCACAATAAACTGAAAATTCAGTCTATAAAATTTAAGTGTACTAGGTTTTCTTTGGTTTGTTTTTATTTTTTTAAAGACTGTGAACAGTTTTAGGTTCACAGCAAAATTGAGAGGAAGATACAGAGATTTTCCATATTCCCTCTGCCCCTATGTATCATAGCCATTCCCATAGTATACCAAGTTTTGGTGAAATAATAACTTGATTCTTAGTTTTCTTCTAATATAGTATTGAAACTGTTTTTCAGATTCTTAGTCTTTCTCACATATTTTAAATGTGATTTATTAATACTTGGTTTGTAAATAAAAACAATGAATCTTTTATGTGTGGCTTTAAAATATGTATTGTGAATTACTTTGTAAAACTGGTAAGCAAACTACATTTCTTTATGAGGTTTTGAGTTGTATTTTTTTAAAAAATATAATTGTATGTTTGTCTTCTGTACATGAGATTTATTGTTTTATCTGGGTTTTCTTATCTTTAATGGTATTTTCCTCCCTAGTTTCATCTGTTTGATTAAAGCCAAGCATCCAACATCCAAGTTAGTTTTTGTTGAATATACTTTGTATTCTTTCTATATTCTTTAATTATTGTTAGCTATTGAAAATGACACCTTTAAAAAATGTGTTTAGGTCTGCATGAATTTGATTCCTTGAAGGATCCTGAAGTAAATGAATTTCGAAGAAAAATGCGCAAATTCAGTGAGGAAAAAATCCTGTCACTTGTGGGATTGTCTTGGATGGACTGGCTAAAACAAACATATCCACCAGAGCATGAACCATCCATCCCGGAAAACTTAGAAGATAAACTTTATGGGGGAAAGCTCATCGTAGCTGTTCATTTTGAAAACTGCCAGGTAGGATTATATTTTTTTAAGAAATATTTTGTAATAAATTTCTCATTTTTACCTGAATACAACTGCATTTTTAGGAGTGTCTGTCGCTTGCCTAGCAAACACTATTAGAAAGAACAATTTTAGATTTCAGATAGAAATGTATTTAGGATTATGTATAATAGTCTAAAGTGATATTCTTTACACGTATCTGTTTTGATACAGTGGAATGGTGATTTAGAATGGGATTGGCAAACTGGACTGTTTAATTGGTTTTTACAGTTTTAAAGGGATGTTAAAAAAAGAAAAAAACCTCAAAGATTTGTAAAGGGATGTTCAAAAGAAGAAGAAGTAAAAAGAATATGCAACAGAGACCACTGTGTTGTATGTTGTTTGCCAAACCTGGTCCTTTACAGAGAAAGTTTGCCAGTTGCTGGTCTAGATAGTGTTCCTTATTGGAAATATTTTTTTCTCATGTGATTTTTCTCCCCCATCGGTAGAAATGAAAGCCTAATCAAAATGGTCTCTTTGTTTCCATATTCTTAAATTTGCATTCTGTGACTATGTGAATTAATTAATGATATGGAAGTAGGCATTATAATAGAGTTGATATACAGCCCATCTATTTCTGAATGTTCATAGCAATTATACAAACTAGATGATGCTACTACTGTTGTATCAAGTATAGTGGTTCTAGCATCTAGGGTCTGGCATTAGATTAAGGTAGAAACTCAAGGATTTTTTTTTTTTTTTTTTTTTTAGACGGAGTCTTGCTCTGTTGCCCAGGCTGGAGTGCAATGGCACAATCTTGGCTCCCTGCAACCTCAGCCCCCCAGTCTCAAGCAATTCTCTTGCCACAGCCTCCTGAGTAGCTGGGATTACAGGCGCCTGCCATCACACCTGGCTAATTTTTGTATTTTTAGTAGAGATGGGGTTTCATCATGTTGGCCAGGCTAGTCTCAAACTTCTGACCTCAGATGACCCACCCACCTCAGCTTCCCAAAGTGCTGGGATTACAAGCATGAGCCACTGCGCACGGCCAGATGTTTTGTTTTGTTTTGTTCTTGAATTACTGTGAATAACCATAGCAATGACAACAACCAATTATGCAGGGTAAGTGCTCAATGACTTAACAGTCGTTATTCTGTGTTGAGCACTTATTCTGCATAATTCCTGGTATGGCTTATTTTTCATATATTCTCCAGTTCCCACACCAACCTTACAAAGTGTTGTTGTCTTTCCCCCATCTTACAGTGAAGAGACTGAAAGGAAGACAAGTTTAGTGTTTTGTGCCAGTCCTCATAGCTGGTCAGTGGTAGAGCCAGGATTTCATCCAGGTGTCTCTGGTTTTATCCAGTTTTGCCTCCTTTTAGACAACATGTTAGTATTTATTAGGACAGATGTGAAAAAAAGATTCTGCCTTCAGGCATTTTCTCTAAACAAGTAAGTTTATCTAGGGAAAAACACCATTTGTCATTCTGTCCTGAGATACGTTGAGTCTAAAGTTCAATTTAAGTCAAGATTTGAGTATCATTAAAATGTCAAGGTCAAATTTACAATACTGTTTAAGGAATTCTCCGTGGTCAAGAGAGGTAGAATAGGGGAATTTACTGTTGAAAGGTGATGAGAGTTCAACTTGAGAACACTGGCTTTACCAGGTGAGGTGGCGCACAGCCACTTTGGGAGGCTGAACAGGGAGGATCTCTTGAACCCAGGAGTTCAAGACCAGGTTGGGCAACATGGTGAAACCCCATCTGTACAAAAATTACCTGGGCATGGTGGTGCACATCTGTAGTCCCAGCTACCCAGGAGGATGAGGTGGGAGGATTGCTTGATCCCAGAAGGTGGAGTTTGCAGCGAGCCCAGATTGCACCACTGCACTTCAGCTTGGGCGACAGAGGGATACCTTGTCTCAAAAAAAAAAGGTACAATATTTCATGAAGTCATTGAAAGTTATATTGAACAACTGCTTGAAATGTGGGAAAACTATTAGGATATAAGATCATTGGTGTCTTACTGGGAGGTGAGGTCGAGGAGGAAAGAGGAGGCATGCGACTTCTCAAAATGATTCCTAGCATCCTAGCCTGTGTTCTTTGATGTGTGTGACACTGTCTTAGTCTGTTTGGGCTGCTGTAACAGAATACCATAGACTGGGTGGCTTATAAACAACAGAAATTTATTTCTCACAATTCTAGGGTTTTTTGTTTGTTTTGTTCTGTTTTGTTTTGAGACGGAGTTTCACTTTGTCGTCCAGGCTGCAGTGCAGTAGCATGAGCTAGGCTCACTGCAACTGCCCCGTTTCAGGTTCAAGGGATTCCCCGACTCAGCTTCCTGAGTAGCTGGGACTATAGACAGGTGCCACCATGCCATGCTAATTTTTTGTGTTTTTAGTAGAGGCAGGGTTTCACTCTGTTTACCGGGCTGGTCTTGAACTCCTGAGCTCAAGTGATCCACCCGCTTTGGCCTCCCAAGGTGGTGGGATTACAGGTGTGAGCCACTGCACCTGGCCTGTTTCTCACAATTCTGGAAGCTGGGAAGTCCAAGATCAAGGCACCAGTTCATTCCGTGTCTTATGAGGATTGCTTCCTGGTGCATACATAACTATCTTCTTGCTATGTCCTTACGTAGCAGAAGAGGAGAGGAAGCTCTCTGGGGTCTCTTATTTTTTTTTTATTTTATTTTTTGAGATGGAGTCTCACTCTGACACCAGGCTGGAGTGCAGTGGCACGATCTCGGCTCACTGCAACTTCCAACTCCCTGGTTCAGGGATTCTCCTGCCTCAGCCTCCCGAGTAGCTGGGACTACAGGCAGGGGCCACCATGCCTGGCTAATTTTTTATATTTTTAGTAGAGGCAGGGTTTCACCATGTTTGCCAGGCTGGTCTTGAGCTCCTGAGCTTAAGTGATCCGCCTGCCTCGGCCTCCCAAGATGCTGGGATTATAGGTGTGATCCACTGCACCTGGCCTGTTTCTCAGAATTCTGAAAGCTGGGAAGTCCTAGATCAAGGCACCAGTTCATTATGAGGGATTGCTTCCTGGTCCATACGTACCTGTCTTCTTGCTATGTCCTTACATGGCAGAAGAGGAGATGAAGCTCTCTGGGGTCTTTTTTATTTATTTTATTTTATTTTATTTTATTTTATTTATTTTTTTGAGTCGGAGTCTCGCTCTGTCGCCAGGCTGGAGTGCAGTGACGCAATCTCAGCTCACTACAACCTCCGACTCCCTGGTTCAAGTGATTCTCCTGCCTAGCCTCCCAAGTAGCTGGGACTACAGGCATGCACCACCATGCCCAGCTAATTTTTGTATTTTTAGTAGAGGCAGGGTTTCACCATGTTGGCCAGACTGGTCATGATCTCCTGACCTCGTGATCTGCCCACCTCGGCCTCCCAAAGTGCTGGGATTACAGATGTAAGCCACCGTGCACGGCCTCTGGGGTCTCTTTTATAAGGACATTAATCCCATTCATGAGGACCCTGCCCTCATGACCTAATCACATCCCAAAGTTTTCACTTCCAAATATCATCACATTAGAGATTAGGTTTCTACATATGAATTCGCCAGGGGAGACACAAACATTCAGTCTATGGCAGGCACCAACTCATAGAAAACACAGAAGAACAAGTAAAATACTGGAAAAAATAGATGTGAAATACTTAGTAAGTTTAGTTTTTAAAAGTTTGAATGTAAGACATCTTAAATTCAGGGGGGTGATTTATTTAAATTAAATTAGTGGAAAATATTATGGAATTGATGTCAGGTCAGTATAGAGAATAGCAATAAGTTAGTTGTTCAGAGTAGCAGTTGGTTGCTTTGGGAGATAGCTTCTTATATCTTTAGTATATGATCATATAATGAAAAATTACCTTGCTAGATTATGAGAGGATTCAGGTGTTAACTGTATCATTCAGTCTTATGATGAACAGATTTGGCAATGCTATATCGATTCCAAACTATATCTTCATTTTTAATTGATTAGAATTTCTATATGTTTCTATTTACATGTCTCTAAAATTGGACATAATTGCTAATTTATGGTTTAATTCGTATAAAGTATGGCTGTCTTCTTACCAGTGAGAAATGTGTAAGTTTTTAAAAATATATATACAAAATATAGCTGCAGTATGTGGCCGGGCATGGTGGCTCGCGCCTGTAATCCCAGCACTTTGGGAGGCTGAGGCAGGCGGATCATGAGGTCAGGAGTTTGAGACTAGCCTGGACAACATGGTGAAACCCTGTCTCTACTAAAGATACAAAAAATTAGCCGGGCGTGGTGGTGCACGCCTGTAATCCTAGCTCCTCAGGAGGCTGAGACAGGAGAATTGCTTGAACCCGGGAGACGGAGGTTGCAGTGAGCCAAGATCGCGCCATTGCGCTCCAGCCTGGGGGACAGTGTGAGACTCCGTCTCAAAAAAAAAAAGATGAGATGTTCATTGGAAAAATGCCTAATGGTAACCTTTAGTTAAATATTAATCTTACCTGTGGAAGCTGTGCACTATGAATACAGTAAGATGACTTTCAAATTATCAGAAATCTTTATCTTTCAGTAAACTTGTCTACATTCTAAATATGCGCCCATATAAAATTTGTTAAGGATGTACCCATATAAATATTATGTACATTTGTACATATTATTACATAATGATTGTAATGTGATTTTTCAGCATAAATATAACATTTACTGCTTTTTTCCCCATCTCCCTCCCCCTTTAGGACGTGTTTAGCTTTCAAGTGTCTCCTAATATGAATCCTATCAAAGTAAATGAATTGGCAATCCAAAAACGTTTGACTATTCATGGGAAGGAAGATGAAGTTAGCCCCTATGATTATGTGTTGCAAGTCAGCGGGAGAGTAGAATATGTTTTTGGTGATCATCCACTAATTCAGTTCCAGGTATGTATATTAACTATTAATTTACCAGAAAAGTCTATGAGTATATATATATATATATATATATATATATATATATATATATATATTTTATTTCTGACTTTAAAAATGTGTTCCCACACTGGAACATTTGGAATATACAGAAAATTATACAGTGTTAAATAGTAAATATTCATAATAGTACTTACCTCTGAGATAATCATTGTTACCCTTTTGGCATGTTTTTGTCACTTTTCTTTGCAGTTATGTTTGTATTTTAGCATAATGATTGTACAGACAAATATGTGTATGTATATGTTTGTATTCTGCTTTGCTTTTTTTTTTTTTTTTTTTTTTGAGACAGAGTGTTGCTCTGTCGCCTAGGCTAGAGTGCAGTGGCATGCAGTCTTGGCTCACTGCAACCTTCATCTCCCAGGTTCAAGCAATTCTTGTGCCTCAGCCACCCGAGTAGCTGGGATTACAGGTGTGCGCCACCATGCCCAGCTTCTTTTTGTATTTTTAGTAGAGATGGGGTTTCACCATCTTGGCCAAGCTGGTCTCAAATTCCTGGCCTCAAGTGATCCGCCCAACTTGCTTGGCCTTTCCAAGTGCTGAGATTACAGCCATAAGCCACTGTGCCTGGCTCATTCGGCTGTTTTGATTGTTTTAGTTAGCCTTATAATTATTGTCTTATATCATTATGAATTTTTTTAACACTGTTATAGCTGCTTTCTATTTCATCATATAGTATAAACGTGAAATATTCTGGGGGAGGTAAAGTATTTAAAAATCGATTAAATGGTCATCCATTGAATTGTATAAAAACTTATTTGTGATTATCCATTAGCTAACTAAAGGAAAACTTTCAATTCCAGTCTGAAATATTTATGCGTGGAATTTCCCTTGCCCCTTTTTTGTTACTTCCATGTATGGCAAGAATTTTGCAAGCATTAGGTTTGACCGTTCTCAAAAGCCTTTCTTAATCATTCGGGTATTTATTTATTTTCATTTAATTAAGAATTCTTTGAGAATATGCTTCTGTACGGCACTGAATTGCCCCAGATTATTTTTGGAGTAAAGTGGAGTTTAAATATGCTATGTGCAGTGCAGCACCCCTCTCCCTATAAGGTATACTGTTTAAAGACTAGGTCCTTGGCTTTGCCTTCAAGTAACTTGAAGATGTTTTTGTTGAAATATCTTGGAGACTAAAAAATAGTCATTATGTAAGGAATATTATTATAAGTGCCCAGTTAGAGGTTAGTAGTTACAGAATTTTAGGAGAGTCTTGTTATTTTGTGATATTATTGTTGTTGTTGTTTAAACAAGAGGGATATAGGCATGCCAATTATAAAGTAATATGTGTTTGAGAATATGGAGCTGCAGTTTATTAGCAGATAACATGATGTTACACCTCTTCTCAGGTTTCTGGTGTGGCCCTCAATTTTTGTGGTTTAGTACATATAAGGTCCAGGAGCAGTTATAACTTATGTGCACAGCTTTGGGAGTTGTGGTATTCTGATAGTAAGCTGTTGAACTCTAGTCCATAAGAAGAAACAAGATGAAAAGTGCTTGGTGGGCAACATAGAAGTACTGACTTTTCTTCATGTTCTGCCATCATTCAAGTAGATTTCTGTTTCTTTAATTTAACATTTCTTTTTACCTTAAGAGGTGTAAAGGAGAATGTATATTTTACCAGCATTATCCTCTATTATTATAAAGAAAAACAGAAGCATGTATGTGTTTTTGTGCAAGGTTAGACAGGAGAGACCCTGTACAAAAGAGAGAGAGAGAGAGAATATACAGTGTAGGCAAGGAATGTGAGAGAAATGGATCTTTCATAGTGAAAAGTTTTTGGATGAATATATTTATCATAATATCATATATAACTTCTGAGAGACATTCTGGCAGTTTTTTTTCTCTGACAAAAATGTATTTTTAATGGTTCTGAATTGAATTACGATACATTGAATCACACTCTGGATCTGTATAGGAAATTCATTCTTCTGAGGAATACGTTGGATTCCTATTCACTTTGTTAGGAATCTTTGGTAATATGAATAATCACCCCTTTTCTTATATGCCTCTAGAGAGTCATTCTAGTTTTGTGGAAATAGAACATCAGACTGGGATGATCGGTAGGTTTTTGATGGGAAGACAGCTGGTAATACTTGCCTAGAGCTCTGTGATGGAAAGGGGCCATCTCAGGACCCATAGAAAGTGTGAATCTGCCACATGCGAACCACATATTCAGCTTTTCTAGCCAAGCTGAAAGTATGGCTGAAGTATGACTTTAGTGTTAGACAAGTGGGTTTAAATCTAGGTTTTACAGATACTAGGTGTGCAACTTAACCCTTCTGAGTTTCATTTCTTTAATATGTTAAATGAGTGTAATGAGATTAGCTGTAACATACAATAATCGTCTAACTCATTTCTTTAGGTACTTAGGTGTTCAGTTAATGATAGCTATTTTTTGTATTGTGATTTAAAATTCTCATATGCTTAGGCTGGGCTTGGTGGCTCACACCTGTAATCCCAGCACTTCGGGAGGCCAAGGTAGGCAGATCACTTCAGCTCAGGAGTTCAAGACCAGCCTGGGTAACATGGCAAAACCCTGTCTCTACAAAAAATATAAAAATTAGCTGGGCATGGTGGTGTGTGCCTTTAGTCCCAGGTACTCCAGAGGCTGAGGTGGGAGGATTGCTTTAGCCCAGGAGATTGAGGCTGCAGTGAGCTGTGATCGTGTCACTGCATTCCAGCCTGGGCAACATAGACCCTGTCTCAAAAAAAAAAAAAATTTTTTTTTTTATATTCTTGATATTCTGCTGTGGTTTAAGACATGCTTTCACAGTGCATTTGATATAGTGTTGTTCAGCTTCATTTTATTCTATTGATTTAGGTGTTGGCATGAAAATCAATACCTTCCTCTTTCTTGCCCCTATAGTATATCCGGAACTGTGTGATGAACAGGGCCCTGCCCCATTTTATACTTGTGGAATGCTGCAAGATCAAGAAAATGTATGAACAGGAAATGATTGCCATAGAGGCTGCCATAAATCGAAATTCATCTAATCTTCCTCTTCCATTACCACCAAAGAAAACACGAATTATTTCTGTAAGTTTTATTTCTGAACCTTTAGTAACCCCAAAAGCCATGTGATTGTGTTAGTTTACGTAAGTTTCACCCATATTTCCTTTGCTCACTTCTCCTTCTGTGAAAACCAATGCATATTTGCCAAAAATCGATCACCATTTATTTAAAAATTATCTTTCTAGATACTATTATTTTTACTCAAGCCACAATTAAATGTAAATATGCCGTTTATATTTTTGATGTCTTTTTCTGCCGAAGAAAAATGCCATCAAATTAGAGATTTTGATTTAAATATAGGACTTCAGTGAGTAATTGGAGACATTCTAGTGGAAAAGTTAGATGTGCAGAAATAATTGAATTAACCAGTATATTTCATTTCTATCAGCTTAACTAAGGTAGTATTTTTGGTATAATTTGCCTGCCTTCTTAATACTGAATTCTTTTAGTACTAAACATATATGAAGGGCACTATTGTTTTTCAGAATGTAATATATTTGTATAAAGCAAATTTTAACTTTGTCTTTATTTGAACAGTTAATACTTTTTAGTCAGTTACTCAGTCGTCACAAATTGTATATTGAACTACTCCTTGATGATGTTATTTCTATATTAATATAAATGGTCAACTCTTAATTTATACAAAGCTTTTATTACTATTTGTTAATGCTTTTTAATTTAGTGATATCTGTTAGCATTAGTGGAATGCTGCCTATGTTTTGCCATGAAAGCCAAGTGCTAGGGGTTATAATGCTTAATTAATTAATTAATTTTTTTTTTGAGACAGAGTCTTGCTCTGTCGCCCAGGCTGGAGTGCAGTGGCGCAATCTTGGCTCACTGCAAGCTCAGCCTCCCAGGTTCACGTCATTCTCCTGCCTCAGCCTCCCGAGTAACTGGGACTACAGGCGCCCGCCACCATGCCCAGCTAATTTTTTGTATTTTTAGTAGAGACGGGGTTTCACTGTGTTAGTCAGGATGGTCTCGATCTCCTGACCTCATGATCCACCTGCCTCAGCCTCCCAAAGTGCTGGGATTACAGGCGTGAGCCACCGCGCCTGGCCAATGCTTAATTTAGTATATGTGACTTTCAGTTGTTAGTTTAGAGCTCTATTTTCATAGTTTTGCCAATAGACATTAGAACTGATGACAATTGTATTGCTAGCATAGAATATTCATTTCTTTCATTAAAATAATTTGTATTTATTTTATTCTTTTACAGCATGTTTGGGAAAATAACAACCCTTTCCAAATTGTCTTGGTTAAGGGAAATAAACTTAACACAGAGGAAACTGTAAAAGTGAGTACCCACTAAGATTTGAATTTGCCATCTGCTCCAGTATTTGAATAACTCACCGATATGCTCAATAATGTCACATTGGAGATTGAATTTTACCCATATTGATCAATTACATGATATAGAATATGGTAATTTATTATAAGACTATTGAGAATTTTTGTTTTAAAATTTTAAAATTTCGTTTTAAAATTCAAAGACTTTTGAATCATTAGAGATCTACTGGAAAGATTGACATTATTTTTCCAGTATATATTACATATTTCTTCTGTATATTATATAGAAGAAATATATGATATAGATGGGTAAGACTGTGAAGAAAGTTGAGAGAAATAATTCAAAGGTGCAAAGTAGAGTTATCTTGGTTGAATAATTCTAGAGAGCTAATGTACAACCCGAAGACTATAGTTAATGATATTTTATACAGGAATTTGCTAGGAGAGTAGATTTTAGGTACTCTTACCACTCCTTACTCAAAAAAAACAAAGGTAACTATATGTGATGATGAATATGTTAAATTTCAGCAAGTGAAAGTTAAGCCAAAACTATAGATCTCATGTTTTTATGCAAGCTTACTCTCCTCTCTCAGCCTTGCCTAGAGCTGCACTGAACCCCTCTTTCAGTCTTTTTTTTTTTTTTTCTTTTCTTTCCTTTTAAACTGAGCACAGAGAACATGTAATACCATTTCCTGGAAGAAAATAGATTACTACGTTATGGACCACAAGTTGTTAACGCATGGGGGTTTATTGCTCAATCCCATACATTTAAATAAAGACTTAACAAAGCATTTTGTCTCAGAGTATAAAGCATTTATTTTCCCTAATTTGCTGGGTAGGAAATTAAGTGAATAATTTTTGTGATCCAAGAAAGAGATTTGGTTTGTTTGAAATGTTTGTTGCGTGAAGATATATTCAGGAGCCCCTTGCCAAAAAATTACCAATGTCTTGCTTTTGTACATGGGTATTAAAGATTTTGGGGGAGAGTAGAAGGGTGGTTACCGCCTTTGGTGTTAGACAAGTGGGTGAGGCTGTGAAAAAAGTTGAGAGAAATAATTTGAAGGTACAAAGAGTTATCTTGGTTGAATAATTCTGGAGATCTAATATACAACATGAAAACTATAGTTAATAATATTGTATACAGGAAATTTGCTAGGAAAGTAGATTTTAGGTACTCTTACCACTCCTCAGAAAAGAAAAGTAACTGTGTGTGATAATGGATATGTTGGTTTACTTGACTGTGTAGCAAGCACTTCATTCTATATTAAAACATCAATGTTGTACACCTTAAATATGTGCAATTTTATAAGAAGATTCTTCGAGTAGCTATCATTAAAATAAAGGCTTTGCTTTTATATCCTCAGCTAGATTTTTCTTTTTTTTTTGAGATGGAGTCTCACTCTGTTGCCCAGGCTAGAGCGCAGTGGCACGAACTCGGCTCACTGCAACCTCTGCCTCCCGGGTTCAAGCAATTCTTCTACCTTAGCCTCCCCAGTAGCTGGGACTACAGGCACACGCCACCACACCTAGCTAATTTTTGTATTTTTAGTAGGGACAGGGTTTCACCATATTGGCCAGGCTGGTCTCGAACTCCTGACCTCGTGATCCGCCCGCCGTGGCCTCCCAACGTGCTGGGATTACAAGTGTGAGCCACTGCGCCCAGCCTAGATTTTTCTTTTTAATGAGCGTGTTTATGGCCGGTTAACCTCTGTTTTCTATTTTAGTGGTAATCCTGTTTTTATCTTTTAATTTAAATTTTTTAATTGCAAAAGTATAACAAGACTAATTGTTGCAACAAATGAAAAAGTGCAAACAGGCTGGGCGTGGTAGGTCACACCTGTAATCCTAGCACTTTGGGAGGCCAAGGCGGGCAGATCGCTTGAGTCCAGGAGTTTAAGACCAGCCTGGGCAACATGGCGAAATCCCATCTCTACAAAAAATACAAAGCTTAGCTGGGTATGGTGGCATATGTCTGTAGTCCCAGCTATGAGGGAGGCTGAGGTGGGAGGATCGCTGGAGCCTGGGAGGTTGAGGCTGCCCCTGAGCTGAGATTGTGCCACTGCCTTCCACCCCGGTGATAGAGTGAGACCCAATCTCCCCCCAAAAAACGAAAGGAAAAGAAAAAGTGCAAACATGATTAAGAAAAAAGGTACTGGTCTCTCCTTACCATCATAAGGGATTCAAAGTTAACAAGCTTTGTGAATGTCCTCCAGGTTTATAAAAATATATATAAACATATGATATGGAATTAAAGGGCTTTTGGTTGTGTTTATTTCTGTGATTTGTCAAATGGTTTGTTAACAAAGGGATGATACTATGTACATTGTTCTATGACTTGATTTATTCACTTTATAATATGTGCTGGACAGTCCTCTGGATTAGTAAATAGTAGACTTCCTTGAGGATTTTATTCTTTTTTTAAAAAAATTATTTATTTAGAGACAGGGTATTACTTTGTCACCCTCACTAGTTGAGTGGCGTGATCATAGCTCACTGTAACCTTGAACTCCTGGTCTCAAGCGATCCTCCTACCTCAGCCTCCTAAGTAGCTAGGACTACAGGTATACACCATCACTTCCAGCTAATTTTTATTTTTATTTCTATTTTCATAGAGATAGGGTCTTGCTGTGTTGCCAGTGCTGGTCTTGAACTCCTAGCCTCAAGCAGTCCTCCTGCTTTGGCCTCTCAAAGCACTGGGATTACAGGCACAAGCCACCATGCCAGACCAGGATTTCATTTTTAAAGGCAAAAATCACATGGAGTCAAATCTACCCACAAGTCATATGGAATATTATATATATATGGTTTTGTTTAGTAATTTATAGGTATAGATATAGAATCTATGTAGTAACAAATGGGAATTTCTGCTTGTTCTTCCCATTTGCAGGTTATCATATTTGTCTTCTGTAGATAATTTATCAGTTCTTTAATTTGTTTATGGTTGGTATTTCTCTGCAGCCCTTTACTTAATTTCTTCCTAAAGAATATCCAAGAAGCCTTCATTCGTGTTTTATTTTTTCTCAAGCATTATGTGTTATTCCTTTGTCAGTGGTCAGAAACCCAATAAAGTCATTGACATTTTATGTCCATATGTTTTGCCACTTCTATCAGGTATCAAGCTTGATTGATTCTATTGTTTGCCGTTGTTATGTTCATGGAGAGGATTAATGGGCTTAATGACAGGTAGTATTTAATGTATGTACCTCACCCCACCGTACCTAGCACTGTAGTTCTCTTTTTCTTTCTTCTCCCCAGCAGGATTATATAGTTGAATTTGAGTACATTAAATGTAATTATGACATGATTTTCCTTTAGATATACCTTGCTACACAGGTGAGGAGCTCCAGTAGAATGTTAAAGCAAAATCTGAAAAAAGGTGGCAGCTTTACATCTTTCTTTCCAAATTTTTTTCTTTCCTGTATGCACTGGCTAAGAATGCCAGTACAATTTTAAATAGAAGTGATAAGGGTAAATGGATTACTCAGGGTTCTCCAGAGAAACAGAGCCAATAGGATACAATATGTATAGCTATATCTATATTATCACATATAAATAAGCAAAAAATATAGAAGATTTATTATAAGAAATTGACTTAAATGATTATGGAGGTGGGCAACTGGAGACCCAAGAGAGCCAGTGGTTGAGTTCCAGTCTGAATCTGAAAGCCTGAGAACCAGGAATGCCAGTGGGTGTAGTTCCTATCTGAAGGCTGGTAGGCTTGACTCAAACCCAGGAAGAGCCAATGTTTCAGTTAGAGTCCCAAGGCAGGAAAAAAAGCCAATGTCCCAGTTACAAGGCAGTCAAGCAGGAAGAATTCTGTCTTACTTGGGGAGGGTCAGTCTTTGTTCTCTTCAGGTATTCAGCCAGTTGGATGAGGCTAGCCTACATCAGGGAGGGCAATCTGCTTTACCCAGTCTACTGATCACAATGTTAATCACATCCAAAATCACCCAGAATAATGTTTGACCAAATATCTCATTAGTAACACCCAGAAAAATGTTTGACCAAATACCAGGGTACCCTGTGACCTAATCAAGTTGACACATAAAATTAACCATTATAGTAGACCTTTTTTTTTTTTTTCTGAGACAGAGTCTCACTCTGTCACCCAGGCTGGAGTGCAGTGGCGCAAACTCACCGCACTGCAACCTCCGCCTCCCGGGTTCAAGTGATTCTCATGCCTCAGCGTCCGGTGTAGCTGGGATTATAGGCGCCTGCCACCACACCCAGCTAATTTTTGTATTTTTAGTAGAGACAGGGTTTCGCCATGTTGGCCAGCCTGGTCTCAAACTCCTGACCTCAGGTGATCCACCCACCTCAGCCTTCCAAAATGCTGGGATTACAGATGTGAGCTACTATGCCCAGCCTGCCATCTTGATTTTGTTCTTTATCTTAAAGGACAGCATTCATTCAGTCTTTCAACTTTAAATATAATGTAGTTTTTTTCATAGATGCCCCTTATTCAAGAAATTCTCTTCCTAGTTTGCTGAAAATTTTTATCCTTTAAGAAAAAGTTAATCACTTTTTCTGCATTTTTTGAGATGATTTGTATATTTTAATTCATTGGTTTTCTTTTTTTTTTTTTTTTTTTTTTTTTTGAGACGGAGTCTCACTCTGCCACCCAGGCTGGAGTGCAGTGGCTCAATCTCGGCTCACTGCAAGCTCCCCCTCCCGGGTTCATGCCATTCTCCTGCCTCAGTCTCCTGAGTAGCTGGGACTATAGGCACCCGCCACCATGCCTGGCTAATGTTTTGTATTTTTTTTTTAGTAGAGACGGGGTTTCACCATGTTAGCCAGGATGGTCTCGATCTCCTGACCTCATGGTCCACCCGCCTCGGCCTCCCAAAGTGCTGTGATTACAGGCGTGAGCCACTGCGCCTGGCATCCATTGGTTTTCAAAAGTTGAAACCAACCTTACTTTTCTGAAATAATGTTCACTCGGTCAAGATGTGTTAGCCTTTTTATACATTATTAAATTTGACTTATTAATATTTTGTTATGGATTTTATGGTCTATGCTCATAAGGAAAATTGAGGAATATTGATGTGTTCTTGACTTGTCTTTCTTTGATTTTGGTATTAGAATAACGTTGGTCAGATAATGAGGTGAGAAGCCTTCTCTATTTTCTGAACAAGTTTACATTCAGAAAATACCAGTTGGACTGGTATTATTTATTCCTTAAATATTTAATAGAACTTACTCCATGCCAGCTGAGCCTTAAGTTTTCTTTATGGGAAGGTTTTTAATTAGAAACTTAATTTATGGCCAGGAGTCGTGGCTCATGCCTATACTCCCAGAACTTTGGGAGGCCAAGGCGGGTGGATCACCTGAGGTCAGGAGTTCGAGACCAGCCTAACCAACAGGCCGAGGCAGGCGGATCTTGAGGTCAGGAGATCGAGACCATCCTGGCTAACACTGAAACCTGGGAGGCGGAGGTTGCAGTGAGCTGAGGTCACACCATTGCACTCCAGCCTGGGCAGCAAGAGCGAAACTGCATCTCAAAAAAACAAAACAAAACAAAACAAAAAAAGAAAGAAATTCAAAATTTATTTAATGGGTATGGTAGACAGATTTTCTGTTTCTTTTGTGTCAATTTTGGTAATTTTTGTCTTTCAGAGAATTTGTTTTGTTGTTGTTTATTGGCATAAAGTTCATAGTAGTCCCTTATGTTAGTTTTCTGTTGCTGGATAACAAAATACCATAAACTTAAAACAACATTTACTTACTAGCTCAGCAATCTAGGTGTACTTTGGCTGCACTCCTTTTTGAAAGCTCTGAAAGAGTCTGCTTCTGAACTGATTCAAGTTGTTGGCCCAGTTCTGTTCCATGTGATTGTAGGCCTGAAGTCTCCAATTCCCTGCTGGCTGTTGGCTGGGGTCTTCTCTCTGTAACTAGAGACAGCTCTCAGATCCTTGCCCTGTGGCCCTGTCTAACTTTTAAGTCTGGAAAATTTCTCGCGCATCAAATTTTCTCATTCTTTGACTCTTTTGCTAGGAAGAGCTGAGTGTCTTTTAAGGGTTCAACAAATAAGTCAGTCTCACTGAGGATTATCTGCCCTCCTTAAAGCTGACAGTATCATATAGTATAACCTAATCACAGGCGTCTAATCCATCGTATTTGCAGTCTGAGAGATCATATAGGATACATGACTCTGTATGAGGTCTATAACAGAAATCTCAAATGTTCAGTGTTGACTCACCACTCTGCCTCCCTGGCACTTGAACATCTTCCATCTTTGTGGGAGTGCTTGGAATTCTGTAGCATATAGCTTCCTGATCAATCTTTCCTTGGCCTTGTAGGGCTTTTTGTTTGTTTTTTGTTTTTTTAAAGTCTTGCTCTGTCACCCAGGTTGGAGTGGAGTGGATAAACACGGCTCACTGCAGCCTTGACTTCCTGGGTTCAAGAGACCCTCCTGCCTCAGACTCCTGTATATCTGGGACTACAGGCATGCACCACCATACCCAGCTAATTTTTTTTTTTTTTTTTTTTGACTTTTTATAGAGACGAGATTTCACTATGTTGTCCAGGTTGGCCTTGAACTCCTCCGCTCAAGTGATCCTTCTGCCTCAGCCTCCCAAAGTGCTGGGATTTCAGGCATGAGCCACCGAGCCTGGCTAGCCTTGTAGTGTTTTCCTCTTTCATGTATACATCTTAATTAATATTCAGCAGAAGCCTGAACTCAGTGTTGCCTAAAATCTAGAAGATGACATTATTTATAGCTGTTTATAGCTCTAGTGGGAAAGGGGTCTTCTAACTCTCAGAGAATGTATGAATTGTACCTCTTTTTCTCCTCTTTTTGTTTCTTTTTTCTCTTCTGCATTGCCCTGGTCTCTGAACAGTATTGTGGCAATAGCAACAGTGGTAGCAGTGGCAGTGGCAGGAGAAGTGGGGACAGGCAGAGCCTAAGACTCAGAGTTGAATGTCCGTTTCAATTATAGGAGTTGTAGATACAAGAGAATGGAGTAAGTCTCCCCTTCCCTCACCCCCCTAGTGTTTAGCATAGTTGCAGGAAGTGTGAGTGAATAAAGCCGCAGCTTTCTGGTTGGATAACAAGTAAAGGGGAACCCCAGCCTATTAAAAAATACTTGGAACATTGCAGAGTGAGATAAGCTCAGGAAAGCAACCTCTTAAAGTTATCTGTGTTTATAAGCTTATTCCTGAGCTGTGCATGTGAGGATCTGCTCTTAACAGTCTACATACTTTGAGAACTGAACAGTGGCATATTCCATTAGCCAAGTCTCAAACTGGTTAATGTGTAGTGCACACATGGGACAGATGCAAATAGCCCTGCAAGAAGACTTGAAAACTGAACTGGTATCGGAACTGCAGCTCACAGAAGGCTCATGGAAACTTCCAACTGTTGAACCTAACTAACTATGGTCCCCTAAAACAAAAATATCAACATTCTCCATAGGATATAAACAAGACCCAATGTCTCATAACATAATAGACAAAATATCTGGAATACAATTCAAAATTAGTTGACACATAAAGAATGAGGAAAATCTGAAGTTGTGTGGACAAGGATAGTTCAATAGACGTCAGTGATGAGATGACACAGATGTTGGAATTATCTCACAAAGACATTAAAGCAGTTGTGAAAATGCTATAACAACTAAGGGCAAATCAGCAGGAGGGACTGGAGAGGGAGAAAGTTTCAGCCATTAAATAGAAGATATAAGGAAGAATCAAATGGACAATTCAGAACTAAAAAATATAATAACTGAAATTTAAAAATACACTGAATGGACCCAATAGCAGAATGGTGATGAAAAAGGAAAGGATCAGTGAACTTAAAGATTAATCAATACAAATTTTCCGGTTTGAACAACAGAGAGAAAAATGGGAGAAAAATTCGATAGAGCCCCAGGGACCTGTGAGAAAATACTAGAAAGTCTAACATTTGTGCAATCTGACTTTGAGAAAAATAAGAGAAAGAGTACAGTTCAGGAAGACTACTTAAGGAAATAATCACAGGAAACTAGATTATTGGCAAAGTCAGCAAAAGACAGAAACACAAATTCAAGAAGCCCAAGAGAAATACAAGTGCAGACATATCCTATATCACACGTATTAGTCATACATCATAATTCCCCATAGCCTAGTTATATAGGTCTCAGGACTCCTTATCTATTAAAGTGTATAACCCAGGGAACTTGTATCTTTAATCTTAAACATTAAAAATATATATATTTAGGGAGTATAAATGCATATTTCTTACATGCATATATTGCATAGAAGTGAAGTCTGGGCATATATTGCATAGAAGTGAAGTCTGGGCTTTTAGTGTATTCATCACCCAAATACTGAACACTATGCCCAACAGGTAAATTTTCAAACCTCACACCCACACCCCCTACCCCCACACCTTCCCCGTATTTTCCTCTTTTTATCTTCTTCTTTCAGTGCCTGGAACACTGAATAAATATTTGTGCAATGAATGAATACATTTTAACGTAACTGTCTCTAACATTTTATCCTTAGTTGAAGGTCACGTAGTGTTCTTCTCATAAGTCAGAACAAAGCTACCTTTTTACAAATTGTGACATAATAAAGAATATACATTTGGTCTCCGCCGTGGCTTTTGGCACAGAGCTCCTTAAGTCCCTTGTCATTTCCTGAGTGATAGGAGCGTCTATTATTCTAATGGTTTGATCTAGTCTCAGTGTCCTGACAAAAGAGCTTTCAAGACCCATGGAATCTGGGTAATGATAGAAGTGTCTTTTTGTATGCTGACAAGATGAATGGAGACTTACAGCCCCTAGATAGCTCCAGGATGGAGCCGGTTGCCAGAGAAACCAACCACGTGAATAGAGGATTGGAACTTTCAGCTCCACACCGGGACTTCTGGAGTGGGGAGGGAGGACAGAGACCGACTTAACAGTGGCCAATGACTTAATAACCATACCTACTTAATGGAGCCTCCTCCATAAAAACCCTAAATAATGGGATTTGCAGGGCTTCTGGGTTAGTGAATATATCCACATGCTGAGAGGATAGTGCAGCCAAATTCCATGGGGACAAGCTTCTGCACTTGGGACCCTTCTGGACCTTGAAGAACATATATATACCTTTTCATTTGGCTATTCATTTCTATCCTCTGTAGTATCCTTTATAATAAATGGATAAATGTGTTTCCCTGAGTTTTGTGAGCCATTAGAGCACATTGAACCTGAGGAGGGCATTTGTGGGAACCCTCGATTGATCACAAGTACAAATAATAACCTGGGATTTGCAATTGTCACCTGAATTGGAAGTCAAGTCTTATGGAACTAATGCCATAACCTGGTAGCATCTGCCCTAAGTCCAGGTAGCATCAAAATTGAATTGTAGGATACCCAATTGGTGTCCAGAGAGTTGGAGAATTCGTTGGTGTAGGAAACCCTCACATTTGGTGTCTGAAGTGATGAAAGTAGAAGAGACAGTTTTTCACTTTTTACAAATGATCAAGGCTGGGAAATTCCCAAAACATGGGAATTTCCACCTATTCATGCTACTGATCTTTTTTTGTGTCTAATATCTAAGGGCAAAAATGTAGTGGATTTTGGCCATATTGTGGAACAAGAAGGAAATTAAAATGTTGATGTGAAAAAAATTCATATCTTATTCAACACAGAACATTTTTAATTGGTGAGTATAGGAATGCAGTCTGTGTGTTGGCTTGGCACCTCCCTGCTATAGCACAGTGGCAAGTCCTTTGCATGTCAAAGCCTGACTTCTTTTGCTCTCCTAATGTTCTGGGGCTTGTGAAGAAGTGTTTCCATGAAAATTTATTAAAGTTGGATAATAAAACATGTAACCGTATAAAGCATGATTATTATTTTTATTTTTGACACGGGGTCTCGCTCTGTCACCCAGGCTGGAGTGCAGTGACACGTCTTGGCTCACCACAGGCTCTGGCCCCAAGGCTCAAGGGATCCTTCCACCTCAGCCTCCTGAGTAGCTGGGATCATAGGCCCACACCACCACGCCCGGCTATTTTTTGTATTTTGAGTAGAGAGGAGAGTTCGCCATGTTGCCCAGGCTGGTCTCGAACTCCTGAGCTCAAGCGATCTGCCCACCTCGACCTCCCAAAGTGTTGTGATTACAGGCGTGAGCCACTGTGCCAGGTTTTTAAATCATGATTAATTATACTTTAAAATGCTTTACTTCTCAAGATTGAAGATAACCCAGATCAAACTTCAGGAAATGGGACAATTTTTATAAAATTTCATGTGATACAAATTTAGAGGATGGATTTTGTTACTGCTTTTTCTGAAAACAAAAACTTCTTTTTTTATGCTTCTTTTTTTTTTTAATGGGAGATTCTAAATTCAGAGAACAAAATTTTTAAATTCAGAGAACAAAATTTTTAGCATCATTATAAAGTTGGGTCTTTTTTCCTACTCTTGTTTCTTTTTAACGATTTGTCAACTTTAATAATTTTGGTAAATTACACAGAGATTTCTCAAGCAGAACTAATCTTAATGACTTGGCCTGAAATAAATCATACTTTGACTGTTAAATAATGATACTTATTTTCAACAAATTTTTTCAGAATGTTCAGGGTCTTTTTTTTTTTAAATTGTCACCATGCTCAAGTTAGATTAGTTCTTTATTGTTATTCTTTCCCAGATCACATTCTTTGTTGTGGCTGTTCACACAGGTGGTACGGGACTTTTTTTTAGCCCATTATAATTCAGGGTTTTTTGGGTTTTTTTTTTGAGCTTTTATAGCAGCTCATCCCTAATTCTACTTCATTTCCTATACCTGAGTTTTGCCAGAAGTTTTTGGATGCAGTTATAACTAGCATTCTGTTTTGTTTTGTTTTTAAATACTAGCGAACATTTATTGAGCCTTTATTATATGGTGGGGACTTATTTGTCTTTATTTCTCAATGTCTTTATCACCAGAACACTGAAAAATAATCATTTGTAAAATTCATAATTTTCTGCATAAACTATATTTAAATGCCATATTAAAAAGGTGACAAATTCAGGTAAGATTATCGAGAGTAAGAATTGAATACCACTTTTATCCTGATATTCCTATCTTATAACCTCCCATACAATAGATGCAAAATAGATTTTATGTATGTTTTGTTTTATTTATGATTTACCAAATCTCATTTTACAGATTGAGGTGAGCCTACACACACTGTGTGTGTGTGTGTGTGTGTGTGTGTGTGTGTGTGTGTGTCTCTCTCTCACATAGCACATACAATACAGACAGTTTTGACTTTAAAAAAAATAGAGGATAGTTAATTGACAGGAAATAAGAAAAAAAAAAAACACCCAGTAGCAAGATTCCTAGTAGGTATGTGTATAATATTAGATCCTGTGTGATTAATTGCTTGATGTGGGCTACATATTTGACTGTCTGCTTGCCCTACACCTAGTGGACAAGGCAAAGAGAAAACATGATCAGTTATAATATTCAGAATCTCATAAGGTAAAACAAACTAGTTATTTATGAGTTTGTAGCATATTTCAATACTGTAAATTGAGAGATATGCTTAGGGAATCCTTATGAATGAGACACAGTGAGTAATGTAGTGAGCACCAACACCTCTGACAACATCATATTATAGTAGGCAAAATAATGCTTCTCATCTCTCTTATAATGTCTTTCACTAGGTAGACATAAAATATAATATTGACAGTATAATCTGGAAAAAGTCATTCTAGAAGAGACCAAATTAATTCAGTCTTAGTACTGTATTCAGCCATTTGATGGTTTATCTTTAATTGAATAATATTTGGACTTCCTAAATAAATGTTGTGTGTTTTTCAGGAAATTCTGTATGCATATTTTTATTCAAAACTGGATTTGGGAAAGATTAGGCAGTGGAGACTTTGTTGTGTTCATTTAAAGTCAAATAAGATCAAAGTGTGTATACATATATATGCACACATGGATCATCAACTGAGCCTAGAGTAACATTAAATCATCTTGGCCATGCCCAGTGGCTCATGCCTGTAATCCCAGCACTTTGGGAGGCCCAGACAAGTGGAACACCTGAGGTCAGGAGTTAGAGACCGGCATGACCAACATGGTGAAACCTCATCTCTACTAAAAATACAAAAAAATTAGCTGGGTGTGGTGGCAGGTGCTTATAATCCCAGCTACTCGGGAGGCTGAGGCAGGAGAATTGCTTGAACCCAGAAGGCGGATGTTGCAGTGAGCCGAGATCATGCCATTGCACTCCAGCGTGGGCAATGAGAGCAAAACTCTGTCTCAAAAAAAAAAAACTTAAGGATATGAAGTCTCTAAGCAGAAATCATATGTGAATAGATGGCACTGCCCTCTCCCCCACTCACCTTTCATGAAGATATGTGGAGTGTTAGTTGCCTATGAAATCACTTTCATTTTCCCAAAAAGTAGCTTAAACAGGGCTTTAAAGTTTTTTTGTAGTTTGCAGGCTTATTATCTCTCTGGAGAGTAAATGGTAATAGAAATTTTGAGCAGTAAAAGGTAAGAAATCTTACAGTAACAAAATAGTTTTTTCTTTATTTTCTTTCTTTCCTTTCTTTTCTTTTTTCTTTCTGAATGAGGCAGGGTCTTGCTCTGTCACCCAGGCTGGCATGCAGTGGCACAATCTCTGCTCATTGCAACCTGTGCCTCTAGGGCTCAGGCGATCCTCCCACGTCAGCCTCCTGAGTAGCTGTGACTACAGGTGCACGCCACCACACCTGACTAATTTTTGTATTTTTTTGTAGAGATGGGCTTTTGCCATGTTGCCCAGGCTGGTCTTGAACTCCTGCGCTCAAGGGATCTGCCTGCCTTGGCTTCCCAAAGTGCTGGGATTACAGGTGTAAGCCACCTCACCCAGCCTGAAATAGTAATTTTACATTTGAAAACAGTCAGTCATGGTGCTGGTCTGCCTGAAAACATTTGGGATGGAGAGGAGGCAGGTGATTAGGTTTATCCAAGATACAGACTTCCAGACGAGTGTGATGGGAGAGAGGCACTTGCAGATAATTTTGGTGAGAGTGAAGGCAGACAAAACTATTAGAGAAGCGGGGAGAAAGAGGTGTTGGTTGTTGAAATAGAGGTCTTAGTGATGGCTACAAAGTTTTCCTTTGGGAATGTATTAACAGTAAGTTGGAATCAGGGTGGGAAGTGGTTGGAAACTGAGATGTAATAATTAGTGATTTGGAGGTGCTAGGGTGTGGTGAAGTCAAATTCAGGGTGGCATCGTGAGATTGTGTGGCTGAAGGGAAGGAGAGAAGTACCTAGTTGGAGATATTTAGGTCAAGGAACTCAGAAGTCAGATGGGTTGTTTGCCTCAGGCATGCGGACCCTGCATCAACACCTCTTAGTGATTTTCTTCTCACTTAGTCGTCTTCACATCTTGGAAAGCAATTACTGGTATCTTCCTTGTCAGAAACTTGAAAAAGTACACCACCTTTGCTTGATTCCCAAGCTTTTTTTTCTAGCCTAGCTATTTCTTCAGGTCTCATTTTCTATTTTCACACTGTACATACACATTTCTTCCCCTACCCCCCTTTTTTTTGTCAGTGTTTGCAGAGCAGATTGGGAGTTTATATGAGTTTAGTTTAAATGAATGGAATTTAGGTTAAATGTTGAGTATATAATATCATACAGAATTTTTGGTAATGTGTTTAAAGCTGTGAAATTGATTATTTCTTCAGCCTTGAAAGACTTCTCTGGAGATGATACAGAGCTGATACAGACATTGATGATGGGGCTGTTTCTTAATTGCTCAGGAGAAAATAATTGTTGTATGGTTCTTACAGGCAACTAAACTTTTATTTAGAGAAACAAAGTAATTGGGAATATGAGAAGTGAAGTGTGTCTTAATATGCCTTCACTTATTCCTATTCTTTCTAGTGTTCTATTTTAGCTGTTTAAAATACCACTCTAGACCGGTGTTAAAGGCTCATACCTTTACTCCCATCACTTTGGGAGCCAAGGTGGGCAGATCACTTGAGCTCAGGAGTTTGAGACCAGCCTGGCCAACTTGGCGAAACTCTGTCTTTACTAAAAATACAAAAATTAGCCAGGCATGGTGGTACGCATCTGTAATCCCAGCTACTTGGGAGGCTGAAGTGGGAGGATCACTTGAACCCGGGAGATGGATGTTGCAGTTAGTTGAGATCATGCCACTGCACTGCAGCCTGGGTGACAGAGTGAGACCTCATCTCAAAAGAAAAAAAAGAAAAGAAAAAATACTGAGCTAATGTAAGTTTCTGATAAGTTAGATACTTTGTGTATAGCATATGAGGTAGATATAAAGATTTTCTAAAAGTGCTGTTGTGTAAATCTTTCTTCGTAATTTTCTTTAGTTCATAGTCTTTAGAAACTAAAAATGAAAGTGCCCAGGCTTTTTGACTAATTTCTGGGAACGCAGGGAAATACCATTTAAAGTAGTTCAGAGACATGGACTTAAAGAATGATTGCTTAAGGGTGTGACTACTTAATCCTGAAACTGCCTGCTTAAAGAGAGGGAGAAAAACCCAAATGGTTGTTTTAAAAAATAATATCTAATACAAAAATAGGCATATAGACCAATGGAACAGAATAAAGAGCCCAGAAATAAGGCTGCACACCTACGACCATCTGATCTTCAACAAAGTTGACAAAAACAAGCAGTGGGGAAAAGACTCCCTATTCAATAAATGGTGCTGGGATAACTGGCAAGCCATATGTAGGTGATTGAAGCTGGACTCCTTCCTTACACCGTAAACAAAAGTCAACTCAAGGTGGATTAAAGACTTAATGTAAATGTACACTTATATTTACTTTAAATGTAAAACCTCAAACTATAAAAACCCTGGAAGACAACCTAGGCAATACCATCCTGCACTTAGGAATGGGCAAAAATTTTATGACAAAGACACCAAAAGCGATCGCAACAAAAGCAAAAATTGACAAGTGGGATCTAACTAAACGTAAGAGCTTCTGCAGAGCCAAAGAACCTATCAACAGAGTAAACAGCCTACAGAATGGGAGAAAATATTTGCAAACTATGCATCAGACAAAGATCTGTTAGCCAGTATCTATAAGGAATTTAAACAAATTTATAAGAAAAAAACATTAAAAGTGGGCAAAGGACATGAACAGACACTTTTCAAAAGAAGACATACATGCAGCCAACAAGCATATGCAAAAAAGCTTAATGTCACTTATCATTAGAGAAATGCAAATCAAAACCACAGTGAGATACCATCTCACACCAGTCAGAATGGCTATTGTTAAAAAGTCAAAAAATAAGAGATGCTGTTGAGGTTGTGGAGAACACTTACACACTGCTGGTGGGAGTGTAAATTAGTTCAACCATTGTAAAAAGCAGTATGGCGGTTCCTTAAAAAACTAAAAGCAGAACTACCATTTGACCCATCAATCCTATTACTGGGTATATACCCAGAGGAATAGAAATCATTCTAGCATAAAGACACATGCATGCGAATGTTCATTGCAGCACTATTCATAATTGCAAAGATGTGGAATTAATCTAAATGCCCATCAGTGACAGATTGGATAAAGAAAATGTGGTACATGATCACCATGGAGTACTGTGCAGCCGTAAAAAAGAATGAGATCATGTCTTTAGGGAACATGGGTGGAGCTGGAGGCTATTATCCTTAGCAAACTTATGCAGAAATAGAAAACCAAATGCTGCATGTTCTCACTTATAAGGAAGCTAAATGATGAGAACTTATGAACACAAAGAAGGAAGCAACAGACACTGGAGCCTACTTGAGGGTGAAGGGGGGAGGAGGGAGAAGAGCAGAAAAGATAACTGTTGGGAACTAGGCTTAATGCCTAGATGATGAAATAATCTATACAGCAAACCCCTGTGACAACAGCTTACCTATGTAACGAACCTTCACGTGTACCCCCAAACCTAAAATGAAAGTTTAAAAAAAAAAAAACAAAAAAAATTTCTATTTTCATTCATGGTTTCATTTAATGAGTTTTGGATTGACTGTGGTCATTTTGCTGTTATGTCTGTTTATAGGGTCTTACATTTGGACATTCAGCCATTTTATAATACTTTCTGGGCTATTTAAAAATATTTAAAGGTAACATTATATAAAATAAAATCAAAGATCATTGATTTTAATATTTGTCCCCCTTTAATCAGAGGGGACAACAATCACCAGTATTCCAGCTATCCACTATAAACTACTTTTTTTTTTTTTTTTTTTTGAGACAGCGTCTCACTCTGTTGCCCAGGCTGGAGTGCAGTGGCGCAATCTCGGCTCACTGCAACCTCTGCCTCCTGGGTTCAAGCAATTCTCCTGTCTCAGCCTCCTGAGTAGCTGGGACTGCAGGCGTGTGCCACCGTGCCCAGCTAATTTTTGTATTTTTAGTAGAGACCGAGTTTTACCATGTTGGCCAGGATGGTCTCGATCTCTTGACCTCATGATCCGCCTGCCTCGGCCTCCCAAAGTGCTGGGATTACAGGCATGAGCCACCGTGCCCAGCCTGTAAACTACTTTTATTTGTATTCTTCACACAGTTTACAAGGTGAACATGCTTTTTTTTTTTTTTTTTTTTTTTTTGAGACACAATCTTTCTCTGTCGCCCAGGCTGGAGTGTAGTGGTTCAGTCTTGGCTCACTGCAACCCGTCTCCTGGGTTCAAGTGATTCTCCTGCCTCAGCCTCCTGAGTAGCTGGGATTACAGGTGCTCTCCACCACACCCAGCTAATTTTTGTATTTTTAGTAGAGATGGTGTTCCACCATGTTGGCCAGGCTGGTCTTGAACTCTTGACCTCAAGTGATCCACCCGCCTCAGCCTCCCAAAATGCTGGGATTACAGGCGTGAGACACTGCACCTGGCTGTGCTTTTGATAATATTTTGCTATAGTATAGTATTTTGATGGTATGTTGTGTTATATTGTTTTTCATTTTAGGTTATATCATAAATCAACTTTTTCTTTGTATACAGCATAGACTTCATGATGAATTGAAAGTAGGAGACAGAGGTGACTGAGTAGCTGCTGGTACCATTGTCACTGTGGTAGAAAGA
This sequence comes from Gorilla gorilla gorilla, assembly GCF_029281585.2. Lineage (NCBI taxonomy): Eukaryota > Metazoa > Chordata > Mammalia > Primates > Hominidae > Gorilla > Gorilla gorilla. The sequence goes on along the minus strand of NC_086017.1, from coordinate 149,887,174 downwards.
ACATGAGTGATTATGCTTAGTCAGCTTCTAAGGTAGATTTTTGTTTGAGTTTGATCTGAGAGAGACTTGCACAGGTTTATAGCCTGCTAGAGGAAGATTTTTCCAATGCAGAGGAGCAAAGGAGTAACATCTCAGTACTTGGGGAGCTGGAGCAATATGGGACCAGGGGACTTGAAGGATTACGCCTTTTTCTGGAGTTGAAGGGAATTAGGTTATGTGTTCAGATGTAAATTCCTAGTGACCTGAGGATTTACTGCAACTACTTTTAGTATCCTTTGTAACCCCTGTTACTTGAATATTTATCATGTTATAATAATCTGTGTTTAGAATAACCAATTTTTTTCTTTTAGCTTAATTTTTTTCAAAAGAAAAGTTTCAAATATACACAAAAGTAGAATAGTATAATGAACCTCCATGAACCCATCATCCAGATTCAAAAGTTATTCTGAAAGCTTTTTAATAATATTTCTTTAGCTTTTAATCATTTAAAAATATTTAACTCTCTAATCCATCTGTGTTCATTTTGCTGGAATTAGATAAAAGAATATTATTTATTAAGTCAGTCATCTTTTTTTTACTATATTATGGTATGTCTGGCCTACTAACCTACAGTTTTATTTATGCCAGCATAACATAGTTTTAACTATTTTAATAGGTTTTAAACTCATAATTATATTATAAATATTTATAATTAAAATTGCTGATTACATCAGTATTTAAAATTTTATATTACTGTTTGAATATATTTTAATATCTATAGATGAAGTATGCATATATTCTTGGGTATTTATCTTCCTTTTCAAATATTGGCGTGGTAACTCTTAACTAGCCAGAAAAGCTTTTGTTGATAAGCTTTTGAAAAATGAAAGATAAGCCTAAACAATTCCACATACGTATTCATTTGTTTAGTAAATATTTATTGAGTAATATTGTGTGCTAGTATCACACCTGAATAAACTGGTATAAAAACTTTGACCTTAAAAGTGTATCACTGGGTCAATCTCTGTGTTTTACTACTGTTTTTAGCTCTACTTTCTCCCTGAGTTTTAAATTGGTGATAATTAGGTCATATCTTTTAAAAAACTGCAAATGAGTAAAATTGTCTGGGACATCTTACGCATGCCCTGCATCACTCTGGCCCCAGGCCTTTAGGGAAAAACAAAGGACCGTGATATATAGGATAATCATAGATATGGATGGAATATCTTTTGTTAGCTCTTGACTTAGTATGACAAATTCATAAATTATTTAGAAGTAGAAAGAAACTTTGGAGCCATCTCATCCATTCATTCTTTCCTACACATAGAGAAAGGTAAGACAAGACCTCAAGTAAATGAAGTCAGTGAGTAAGCATATGATAGTATGCTTATACTTACTGTCATGGTTTCTTTAGACCTGTTTAAACCGTTGAGCACCCTGGCATTTGGACCAATATGTGATTTTATAGCTGGTTTACTTAGCAAGTGAAAAACAGATTAGACTAACTACAGTTTACTGAACGATATACTGGTTAATTACAGTCTAGTGGTTCTGCAGACAAGTAGGCTTTCTAAAACTTGGCATGTTTCTTCTTCCAGTATGTTCCTTCCTTCTCCAAAATAAAGATGTTTTTAGTGTAGAAACAAACAAACAAACAAAAAGAGATGTTTTTCGTGGTACAGTATTCATGACTTTGTTTTTGTTTTTGTCTGCTTCATTACAGGTTCATGTCAGGGCTGGTCTTTTTCATGGTACTGAGCTCCTGTGTAAAACCATCGTAAGCTCAGAGGTGTCAGGGAAAAATGATCATATTTGGAATGAACCACTGGAATTTGATATTAATATTTGTGACTTACCAAGAATGGCTCGATTATGTTTTGCTGTTTATGCAGTTTTGGATAAAGTAAAAACGAAGAAATCAACGAAAACTATTAATCCCTCTAAATATCAGACCATCAGGAAAGCTGGAAAAGTGGTAATGATATACCAACTTCTGAGGATTGTTTTATATAACGGAATAATTTTAAGACTGTTTGAAATAATTGAGTAATATGAGTTAAATTATATTAGGTAACTTTGATCCCTAAAAACTGATTTTAAGAAGATAAGAAATTTCCATGTTTATATCTTTAGATTTATGTTCATGCATTTATTTATGTTTATGTTCGTGCATTTTTTTTTGTAATCTTGCTCCTTCTACCATGGATTTTCTTTTGGCAGGTTTATTTTATAAGTGTTTTATTATATATGTAATACTTTTAAGAAGATATGAAGAATGATGATGTTTGAAAAATTTACAGTTCTGCAGTCTTTCAACTGAAATTTCATGTGACAGATATGTTTAAGAATTCAGAATTTTGTGCATTTTAGAAAGATCATTGGTCGTAACTGACTCAACGTATCTTGTGGGGTCTGGGGCATAAATGTGTCATCAAACATGTTAATATTTGGAGTGAAATATATGAGTATTCACACTAAATGTGACTATCATTAGCTTTTTGTTATCTCTGGCCACTTTTTGCTGTCACATGAGCTATGAACAAACCTTCAGTTTTTAGAGCTTCTCGGATTTTGAAATTATGAATATAAGAGGATGGACCTGTTGTCATACTTTCATCTTCCATGTTATGTTTTCAGTCAAGTGTTTCACTTTCTTCTTACTTTTTGAAAGCTTTTTGGTGGGGATAGGGACATTAATTTTATATGTTTTTAAAATCTAGTTACTATATTTATCTATATATTAATTTGTGTTATTTTATTCTTTTTTTTCTTTTGAGACAGGGTCTCACACTGTCACCTGGGATGGAGTGCAATGGCACGATCTCGGCTCACTGCAACTTCCGCCTCCCGGGATCAAGCGATTCTCCTGCCTCAGCCTCCTGAGTAAATGGGGTTACAGGCACCCGTGACCACACTCAGCTAATTTTTTGTATTTTTAGTAGAAACAGGATTTCACCATGTTGGCCAGGCTGGTCTTGAACCCCTGACCTTGTGATTCACCCGCCTCGGCCTCCCAAAGTGCTAGGATTACAGGCGTGGCCACTGTGCCTGGCCGTGTTCTTTTATTCTTAACATGGGAATATAAGCATCTCCTCTGATTATCATCATATAGTCTTCTAAAAATAATTTTTAGGCTAGGTGCAGCGGCTCATGCCTGTAATCCCAACACTTTGGGAGGCTGAGGTGGGAGAATTGCTTGAGGACAGGAGTTGGAGACCAATCTTGGCAACATGGTGAGATCCTGTCTCCAAAAAAAAAAATGCCCTAAAAGTAAAATAACTTAATGACTAAAAAGTCACAGAAGCATTAGTTCCTTAGTATTTTTTTCTTCCTTAATATAGAATTATCCTCAAAATGTTTGATTATAAGATTTTTGGTACACTATGGCGAAATTAATCTATTTAAATGTTTGTATAAAAGTCCTATCAGCTCAATGCCTCCTTTTTAGAGATATATTTATATGCCTAGAGACATTATCTCCTTCCACATTGAGATTTATGTAGGTTGAAAGCTTTTAAAACACGTATTCTGATATTATACGTATTTTCTTGGATTATTAAAGATTTCTCATTTTGGCTGGGCGTGATGGCTCACACCTGTAATTCCAACACTTTAAGAGGCTTAGGTAGGTGGATCACCTGAGGTCAGGAGTTTGAGACCAGCCTGTCCTACACGGCAAAACCCCGTCTCCACTAAAAGGACAAAAATTAGCTGGGTGTGGTGGCGGGTGCCTGTAATTCCAGCTACTCAGGAGGCTGAGGCAGGAGAGTCTCTTGAACCTGGGAGGTGGAGGTTGCAGTGAGCCGAGATCACACCACCACTCCAGCCTGGGTGACAGAGTGGGACTCCATCTCAAAAAAATAAAAAAAAAAAAATCATTTTCACAAGGCTTTTTAGTCCATATTCTATTTTATTCATATACTATTTATTATGAAATGTTAATTGAGTTTTAAGGTTCTTCTTAAACGTAATAGTGAGCATTTTTCTATGTATATCTTGTTCTCATTTTAGAAGATTATTTTGGAAATCATCCAGAACTTTCTAGAACTAACATTACTGAAACCAAGGACATGTGCATGTTTACACCTTAAAGTTATTCTTAGCATATTTATGCAATGGTATCTTTTTCAACAGCATTATCCTGTAGCGTGGGTAAATACGATGGTTTTTGACTTTAAAGGACAATTGAGAACTGGAGACATAATATTACACAGCTGGTCTTCATTTCCTGGTAAGATTTACATTTTTATCCTTAGTGTTAAACCATAACTAACTTTTGGCATGTGGACTAGGTAATATTTATGAATCACCGTTCTTTCAATTTAATAAATAAAATTATCATTTTGTATTATTTATTCTAAAATAGATTTACACAAATTATTTTAATATTATCATAAAATTACTTGTTTCTGAGTAGATTTCTTTACAAATTTTGTTTTGGTTTAAAATCGGCCTATATTTTATTTTATTATTATTATTTTTTTTATTTTGTCGAGACAAGGTCTCGCTATACTGCCAAGGCTGGTCTCAAAACTCCTGGCCTCAAGTGATCCTCCCAAAGTGCTAGGATTACAGGCATGAGCCACTGTTACTGGCCTGTATTTTAAACGGTTATTTTAACAAGTTAGTATTTTAAACATACTTCCAACAAATAATGTACCATTATTTTACTAGTAACAAGTTAACTCTAGTATTAACAAATTATTCATTTAGCTCATTACAGATTGTCTAGTCTCGCCATGGGACATAACTTTTAAGTTTTGTGATGGGTAGCTTTGTCTTTAAATCTTATGCATCTCCATACCATATTTAGGAATGAAATAGACTAAACTTCTTTTTTTTTTGCGACGGAGTTTCACTCTTGTTGCCCAGGCTGGAGTGCCATGGTGTGATCTCGGCTCACCGCAACCTCTGCCTCCCAGGTTCAAGCAATTCTCCTGCCTCAGCCTCCCTACTAGCTGGGATTACAGGCATGTGCCACCACGTCCAGCTAATTTTGTAGTTTTAGTAGAGATGGGGTTTCTCCATGTTGGTCAGGCTGGTCTGGAACTCCCGACCTCAGGTGATCCGCCCACCTCGGCTGTCCCAAAGTGCTGGGATTACAGGCGTGAGCCACCGCGCCTGGCCATATTTCTGAATATATTTCTTATTTTAATGAATGTGTGTTGCTTTCAGCATTTTTTGTAGGTTTTTTTTTTCTTTTTTTTTTTTTTTTTGAGAAATTCTCCTAAGGAACAGTGTCTTCTTTATAATAACCTTTGTTGCTCCTAATTGTGCTAACTTTCTTCATGAGTAGAAGGAACATCTCTAATTAGGGAGAAATAGTAAAAACACTTTTTTTTTTTTTTTTTTGAGATGGAGTCTCGCTGTGTCACCTCGGCTGGAGTGCAGTGGTGCGATATCCGCTCACTTCAAGCTCCACCTCCTGGGTTCACGCCATTCTCCTGCCTCAGCCTCCCCAGTAGCTGGGACTACAGGTGTCCACCACCACACCTGGCTAATTTTTTGTATTTTTAATAGAGACGGGGTTTCACTGTGTTAGCCAGGATGGTCTCGATCTCCTGACCTTGTGATCCACCCACCTCAGCCTCCCAAAGTGCTGGGATTACAGGCGTGAGCCACCACGCCCAGCCTAAAACACTTTTTCTTTAGTTGGCTTTAGCCTGAAATTTGAGGTAAATGGAGCACCTTCCACACGCTTTTATTTCTCAAATACTACTCAAAATACCCTCATCAAGTGAGGTAGATGGTTTTATTTCCATTTTTACAGGTAAGTGAAGCTCAGAGAAAATAAGTTAGTCTTACATAGCTGTTTCAAACCTAGGATTTGAATGAAAGACTATTCAAATCTTCCCATTGGTCTATACTGCTTTCCCAAATGTTGGAATTTTTAGTGTAAATCTTGCATTATAATAGTGGTTTTCTTTTTCTTTTTTCCTGTCTTTATAGTTTGTTGATATATCTAGTGAAGTTGTAAACTAATTTGAATTTGAATTTTTTAATTCATGGCTTTGTAAGTGACATTTCAAAATGTTCATGTACTAGCAGTTGTCACCTGAAAAATTACTTTTGGATAATCATTTACTGACATATCTATATAAACTCTTTGCAATCTAATAGTGTGTGTGTGTGTGTCCTTCTATTCCTATCCTCTCCAGCATGTACCTCTAACAGTTTTCACTAATTATGTTATTCCCCAAATGTAGGAGAACTGTGTATATTTGACGTATTTCTTTTTGTTTGTTTGTTTGTTTGACTCAGGGCCTCACCCTGTCACCCAGGCTGGAGTGTAGTGACTTGAACACAGCTCACTGTAGCCTTGCCCTCCTGAGCTCAGCCTCCCTCCTTAGCCCCCCAAGTAGCTGGTACTATAGGCATACGCCACCACACCTGGCTTTTTTTTTTTTTTTTTTTGTATTTTTTGTATTTTTTGTAGAGACAGGGTTTCGCCGTGTTGCCCAAGCTGGTCTCAAACTCCTGAGCTCAAGTGATTTTCACCTCCTCAGCCCCACAAAGTGCTAGGATTATAGGCATGAGCCACAGCTCCCAGCCTATTTGACATATTTCTTAGGAGGAGCTAAACTTTCACAATACAATAAAATGTAGCAGCAAAATACTGTACTTTCTTGAGAATCTTAATTTAGACTCACACATGTTCTCCAGAATCACCAACCAACTTGACTAGTATTTTTAGTAAAAATTACAATTTTTGGTGGTGTTAACTTGGCATAATACTATGAACCTGATTTCCTCTCTGAGAAAATGTATGATAAAAAATAATAAATGAACTCATTAGTTCTGCATGTGTCAGCTCTAGAATTGTTACATTTAACCCAGTAGGGGCAAACAAGAAGCAAAGAAACTACAAATAATCTACCATCCAGAGTCCCTAGGTCATCATTACAAGGTATATAATCACGTTTATTATTTTTTTTCCTAACTTTCCATAATTTTTTTATGTGGACTAGGAAATACAAATGTCGATTCCTGTTTTTCCCCCTATACTTACACAAAATGACACATTCTGTGTAATGTTCTGCTTCTTGCTTTATTCACCATATCTGCATATCTACATATCACCATATCTTCTCTACGTATCTATGTAGAGAACTGTTTTTCCCCCCATGCCTGGACTGTTAGATTTTTTTTTTTTTAAGCAGAATTGTGTTCTGATAGTTCAAACAGTGCTGCTATAATGAATAACCATGCTTATGTACAGTGTATATCTGAGATAAATTCCTTAGAGGTGGGTTTATTGATTCAAAGAATAGATAAATTTATAATTCTTATAATTACAAATTGTTCCTCAATAGCGTGTATCAATTTTTGCTCTCCATGTGTAGTATATATGAATGCCTTTTTTTTTGCCAGATATGGTGGCTCACATGTATAATCCCAATGCTTTGGGAGACTGAGGCAGGAGGATCACTTGAGTCCAGGAGATTGAGACCAGCCTGGACAACATAGTGAGACTCTGTCTCCCTATACACACAGAAAAAGAGTGCCTTTTTTTCTGATCACTTTTGAACAAGGCTAAAGGATTACCTGTATGTATGGGGCTAATAAGTACTAAAATACTAAATTTGATTTCAGTTAGGTTGCATTTGATAGGACAAAAGTAAAATAGTACTAGAGAGCAGAAGTATGAAACTGTAAATTGCTGAGAAATCAGCTCTAGAGTTGTATAAATTATTAGAATTGAGCCAGGTGCAGTGGTGTGTGTGCTTGTAGTCCCAGTTACTCAGGTGCTTGAGGCAGGAGGATCGTTTGGGGCTAGGAGTTTGTATCCAGCCTGGGCAATGTGGCAAGACCCTGTCTCTAAAAAACAGGAAGATTAAAAAAAAAAAAAGAGTTGCCTCCATCCAGGTGAAAATTGAGTTTGGGCTGGGTGTGATTGCTCACACCTGTAATTCCAGCACTTTTGGAGGCTGAGTTGGGTGGATCTCTTGAGCTCAGGAGTTCAAGACCAGCCTGGGTAACATGGTGAAACCCTGTCTCTACCAAAAATTAAAAAATTAGCTGGGCATGGTGGCATGTGCCTGTGGTCCCAGCTACTCAGGAGGCTAAGGTGGGAGGATCACTTGAACCTGGGAGGTGGAGGTTGCAGTGAGCCAAGATCATGCCACTGCACCCCAACCTGGGTGACAGAAACCCTGTCTCAAAAAAAAAAAAAAAAAAGGAAAAAGAAAATTGAGTCCGTGAGGTGAGAAAATATTTAAAAAGATGAACAAAGAATTAAGGAACAAAAACTTGTAAAGATTTTCCAGCTTTAGGAAATAATTCTGAGTGTGCATACTTTATGGACATTAGACCTAAGTAGAGTAGAGCTGATATTTTTTTTCCTTAGGAGATACAGAGAGAACAACTGCACTACAGTCAGTATAAGAAAAGAAAAATTACTTTGGAGAGGGAGGATCTTAGATTGTACACCTAACTCTATTTTTTCATCATGAGTTTCTTATCTGTGAAATAAAAAAATTATATAATGCGAACTCCAGAGTTTTCTAACTACACTGAAATTCTAAAATCACACACACAGTTCTGTGAATTGACCATATTTAGGGTGGTGGAAAAGGAAAAGGAAGGAGTACCTTGAAGAAAGAAGCAGTTGATGAGGTAAAAGGAGTGCCACTTAATGGAGTATTCCAGAGGCTACCAGAGAAGGTATTTTCTGTCAGCAGTTGCAGGATAATAAAGAGCATTATCATTAGATTTGATAAGAAGAATGTTATTGATGACTTAAAATACCAATTTGGTTATTGTGACAACCATGAAGACCAGATTACATGTGATTAAGAAGTCCATATATAGTGATGACATTATAGTTTCTATGGGCCACCTAATTTTGATGGAGGGAGAGCAGTTCCAATTAAAGTCTTTTCAAGATTGAGAACTGAATTTGAATTAAGAGGTAAAGCAGTCATTCAGTTTTGTTAACTTTCTCATTTTTAAAACATGTATGCAAACTCACACTGAAATTTTGTTCCAAGCATTAACAGAAAATTAGAGGATTACTGATAGAATTGTCTGTCACACTTCTGTAGTTGACATACTTCTAAAGTGATTTTCATGGGAGGAGATCCATTACAGCTTTTTGAAAGCTTAGTTTTAAAGACATTTTTTAAGAACCAAAATTATTTGCATGTTTTAGATGAACTCGAAGAAATGTTGAATCCAATGGGAACTGTTCAAACAAATCCATATACTGAAAATGCAACAGCTTTGCATGTTAAATTTCCAGAGAATAAAAAACAACCTTATTATTACCCTCCCTTCGATAAGGTAAGCTAATTATTTAAAGGACCTCTATGCATGAAATAATTGAATGATCAGTTCCTCTATGTATAGTTTAAGCTCTATCTGTCTCTTTCAAAACTTCCCATACAGTGACAGCTTTGTTGAGTGGGAAGACCATGGATCAGGGAGCCTTCTTAACTCTGTTAGTTTTGGTTTTATCACTGACTAAGTAAGAAAAGGTACCTCCAGGCCGGGCGCAGTGGTTCACGCCTGTAATCCCAGCACTTTGGGAGGCCGAGGTGGGCGGATCACCAGAGGTCGGGAGTTCGAGACCAGCCTGACAAACATGGAGAAGCCCTGTCTCTACTAAAAATACAAAATTAGCTGGGCATGGTGGCACATGCCTGTAATCCCAGCTACTCGGGAGGCTGAGCAGGAGAATTGCTTGAACCCGGGAGGCGGAGGTTGCGGTGAGCCAAGATCGTGCCATTGCACTCCAGCCTGGGCAACAAAAGCGAAACTCCGTCTCAAAAAAAAAAAAAAAAAAAAAAAAAAAAAGAGAAAAGGCATCTCTGGAGTTCACTTTTCTTATTTGTAAAATGAAGAAATCATAATTGTTCTATTTTTTAATATCTCACGCCCTTAAAGGGCTATAAATATATTCATATGTAACTCTGAATATATAAAATGTTGTTTCAAATATTAAAGGTATAGTCACTGCTGTATTAGAATTGATACTCAAAGAACAATTGATTTTTGTTGAATATGTCTGTTAGTGGCGCTTCCTAATGTAGTTATTTTATAGAATCTATAGTAAGGACTTCATTTCTAAATACATTTCTTTAATATACACACTGCATGTCTTGGGGATAAAGAGATTATCTAATGGGGGCTAAATATAGGGCTATGGTAATTTACATGCTAAGAGAGCTGAGCTGTCATATATTTTATCTTTAGGTTTGGCATGGTGTTTTTTATTTTAAAAAATGGAGTATTTCTCTGTCATCCAGGCTGGAGTGCAGTGGCACAATTATTGAGCCTCAAATTCCTTGCCTCAAGCAACTGTCCTGCCTCAGCATCCCGGGTACTGGGATTATAAGTGAGAGCCACTGCACCTGGTAGTGTTGATTTTTATAAGGAAATCTTTGAACAAATTCTCAGAATTTAGGAGCCAGGCACCATGGCTCAAGCCTGTGATCCCATCAACTTGGGAGTCTGAACCAGGAAGATAACTTGAGGCTAGGAGTTCAAGATAGCCTGGACAACTTAGAGGGACCCTTGTCTGTACAAAAATTTAGAAGTTAGCTGGGTGTGGTGGCATGTGCCTATAGTCCTAGCTACTCTGGAGACTGAGGTAGGAGGACTACTTTAGCTCAGGAATTTGAGACTGCAGTGACCTATGGTCATGCCACTGTGCTCCAGCCTGGGCAACAGAGAGACCCTGTCTCTGGAGAAAAAAAAATGTTCAGAAAATAAGCTGAAAGTTTATTTAATTTCCTCAATCCGCTTGAGTACAAACTACCTTTGAAGATTGATATTATACTTTATAAATACTTAAGATAATCTACCTGTACATTTAAAGTATTAGCAAATTAAATTTATGTAATTCACTCTTTCTTCATTTTCATTATGATTGGATTTTATCCATCTAAGGAGTAATTTTTTATTTCAAGTTTTTTAAACATGTTTTTCTGAACAATAATTTACAACCAAATTAAATTTTGTGCTTATAATATAAATTTCAAATATGGCAAGAATCATATATGTTAGTATACACTGAGTAGAAAAAGCTACATTTTGACTCATCCAATACGTTTATGTAGTGTCTTTAGTTATTCCTTTGATAGAAATTTATCCGTAAGCCGTAGCTACTCGTGATATATTTAATAGTCTTAGCTGTGACTATTATCATGTTCAGTTATGATGTGTGTTCAATAGTTATAGGCTCTTTTGGCTCAGATGAAATGCTTTTTGAAGTACTTTTACAAATATAGCCTCCTATATTTGCAAATATAAGTATTTTTAAAGAATATTTCAAGAGAAGTTTTATTTCACCATTGCTCCAATCATCTGCAAATGGTCATTAAACTTTTTTTTTTTTTTTTGCCTTTCTAATCCCTTGGAGAGTCTTTCTTGAAGAAGATCAGTTTGGGATAGAGATTTTAGTCTTTGAATATATATAAGCCAGGGACAGCAGCCTTTAGTCCCATCTGCTTGAGGCTGAGGTGGGATAATTGCCTGAGCCCAGGAGTTCAAGGCAAGCTTGGGCAACATAGACCCCATCTCAAAAACAAACAAAAAATATGTAAATAAGTATATGCTTATTGATCTCCTTCAATTGTACAAGTTAGATATTGTCATTACTTCTACTCTTGGTGTCTGTTAATTGAAGAAAAAACATAATGACAAAAGCTTATTCTACAATTTTGTAACTCTTACATGTTTTTGTGTCTTCTTAACTAGAATACATTTACTTACACTTAAAAGAAAATTTTTGACATATATATGCTAGCTGGTACTTATTTTATCTCCAGACAATTTTAGTGCTTCCTAGGAGTCATAATCCCTTATAGCAATACCATCATTTCCCTGTTGTCAAGAGTTTAAAGCACTTGAGAAGCATGGTTTTGCTTTTAAAATTCATGTTTCTGTTACAAAGCATAGCAATGCCAGATCTTATGTAGTCTAAGTACAAATGTAGTCATTTACACTTAAAATTCTACAAATATGAGAGCCAAAATTCATTTTCTTTAATTTTTTTAAACAGATTATTGAAAAGGCAGCTGAGATTGCAAGCAGTGATAGTGCTAATGTGTCAGTAAGTATCAAGAGTTTTAAATGGCCCTTTCTTATGGAGTTGTGCACATTATTAGGTACCTTTGCCTCATAGTAATGAACTCACAGAAGACCATAACTCATATGCAAGAACAGTCTGTGAGTGTGGGTAAGTATGCACATGATAGTGTTTTGTTAAATGGCAGCCCAATTTGTGGGTGATCTGGGTTCAGTGGGCAAGCCCTTTTCTGATACAAGTACAGGTTTAGCAGGTAATCTATAAGGGATTCTGTGGCACCTCATAGATTAACAATGCTGTCATAGTGAATATTATTTAGTTTAATGAGGAGGCTGTATTTCTCTCAGGTAACAAAGCAGATTTAGTAATAGGCACACACATCATCATGCAAGTGACCCAAATTTCTTCCATCTTAGTGCTCTGCCATATTTAACATGTATTTTCTATTTCATGGTTTAATATTACTGCTTCAGCTTCCTACTTTACTATATTCCAGCCAGCAGGAACAGGAAAAACAATAGTAGTGGTCACACACCATTCTTATTCAGGATATCATTAGTATGTATCATTTCTGCTTACATGTCATTGGCCAGATCTTACTGACCATGCCTAAGTACACGCGCATCTGAGAGGTGCAGTCTTTAGCCACACTGTCAGTCATGCGCTTGGCTAAGAGTAAGAGATTCTAGTACTAAAGGAAGAAGTGGAGAATGGATATTGAGGGTCAAATAGTAGTCTCTGCCACATATACTATTCCCATTTGTTTCTATGCAGATACTACAAATAGGTTACTTTGTTGACTTGGGTTGCTATATTTATATCTATATCTACATCTATATATCTATATCTATACATCTATATATCTATATCTATATCTACATATATATATCTATATCTACATATATATAAAAATATGTATACCATCTGTGCTTTTTTATTTAATTTTTTGGCTCTTTCTAGTTTGACTTTGTTGAGCTGTAATCCAGTATTCTCGTCATCAGTTTACAACTTTTAAGTCTATTTAGCAAAGTCATTCTACCTGTAGCATGGCAGTGTTATAGAGACTAGGAGGCAAACTGGAGACAATGTGTATGTTTTTCCCATTCTCACAGAATCAAAGCACTATTTAATTTTGGCCAGTTGGTGAAATGTCTGGCCTAGGCTGTCTTCTCCTTTGCCATTAGAGCTCTCAGAATCTTTCCCTAGTTTCTCAGTGTGAGTCATCTGCTACTGCTTTCTTATTAGTGTTTTTGGCTTAAATTTTGTCTTTTGAATTTGAATGCTTGACCTTAGGAAAGAGCAGTAGTGCCAGACTCCTAGTCTTTACAGTTTACGAAAGGCTCTGGGCCAGTTTGGGACCATAATAGCCAAATTCTTCCTCTCTCTGTCTTTTTTCCCAAAGTTTTGTGTTATTCAGGTTTCTGGAGACAGTTTCAGATAACAATTTAATTTGTAAACATTGTGCAAATTTTAATAGCTTAAATTATATATATGGCCTGAAAAAAATTTGCATGATCAATTGATGAGGCTGGTGTGATAGGATCATTGTGTTTGACTGCTTTTTCTTGCTGAGGATGTAGACTTGAGAATGGCCTGGAATCTCTAAGAAGTAAGAGTTTACTGAAAAAGTAAAACAGTAAAATAAAAGTGGAAGCAATCTCAGAGACTAGTTTAAAAAAACGTGTGTTTGTGTATAAATTTAAAAAATAAAAGAAAAACTTTAAAAAGAGACAACTGCAAGAGCAGTTACCTTTAATGATACAAAACAAATTTCTTACAGGTGTTAATTTATCAGCTTATTAGGCAATTACTGAAACAGATAATTACAGTTTAAGCTTAGGAGATATAGTTACACAGGCAGGTCTTGGTTCAAGTGCCTGTCTCATTACCCTTTATAAGACAGTATTGCTCCTTGAACCTCAGATAAATGAATTAGTTTTTACTATTTCCACCATAAACTTGTACCTGACCTAAATCAGAGGGTTTGCTACACACTGAGCATGCAGTAATCTTGCCCAGGTCTGATATACTTTTACAATTTGTTTGTTTTTTATTAGGCACAAAGTACAATTAATAAATGGTAAGGATGGGTGTGATGGCTCACCCCTATAATCGCAGCACTTTGAGAGGCCGAGGTAGGAGGATTGCTTGAACCCAGGAATTTGAGAGCAGCCTGGGCCATACAGTGAGACCCCATCTCTACAAAAAAAAAAAAAAAGTATTAACTGGGCGTGGTGGCATGGACCTGTAGTCCCAGCTACTTGGAAGGCTGAGGTGGGAGGATAGCTTGAGCCTGGGAAGTTGAGGCTGTTATGACAGAGTAAGACCCTGTATCTTTAAAAAAAAAAAAATTGTAAACCAAAAATGAAAGTTTCTCTCTGTGACTCCCACCTACCTTCCTCTCCAGAGCTAACTGTAAACATTTTAATTTGTAGCTATCAATCCTAAGTTTATATGTAAATATCTCCCACTTTAAAAATAAATGAGATCTATATATACATATATAAAACTATATATATATAGTTCCTACTTTTTTCATTTAATATACTTTGTGGATATTGTCATGTGAGTATGAATAGGTCTACTTTTAAAAAAATACCTTTCTAACATTCCATAGCATTAATTACTAGTATCTATTAGATTTTTCTTTTTTTTCTTTTTTTTTTTTTTGAGACAGAGTCTCACTCTGTTGTCAGGCTGGAGTGCAGTGGCATGATCTCAGCTCACTGCAGTCTCTGCCTCCCGGGTTCAAGCGATTCCCCTGCCTCAGCCTCCCAAGTAGCTGGGACTACAGGCGTGCGCCACCATGCCCAGCTAATTTTTTGTATTTTAGTAGAGATGGGATTTCACCATGTTGGCCAGGATGGTCTTGATCTCTTGACCTTGTGATCTGCCTGTCTCGGCCTCCCAAAGTGCTGGGATTACAGGCGTGAGCCACCACGCACGGCCACATCATGTCCTTTTACCCCTTAATTCTTCAGTATTTCCTTTAAAAAATGGCATTTTTATACATAACCTGAGTAGATTCATGAAAGTCAGGAAAATAATACTGATTCAGTTCTATATAATCTACAGATTTTATTCAAATTTAGCCAGTTTTCTCAGTCATGTGCTTTATAAGTCTTGGATCCAATCTCTGGTTACTTGCTGCATTTCATTGTCAGGTATTTTTAGCTTCCTTCAGTCTGAAACAGTTCTTCAGTGTTTTTTTGTTTGTTTTTTGTTTTTTTTTAAATCTTTAATGACTGACATTTCTGAAGACTATAGGCCAATTATTTTATAGAATATCCCTCAGTTTGGATTTGCCTGATGTTTTGTCATGTTTAGGATCCCAGTTATGCATTTTTAGTGTGAATATCAAAGAAGTAAAGGTGTAGTTTTCTTACTGCATTTTATCAGGAGGCAATATTGACTTTTACCACTACTCTGGAAGTTAACTGTTATCCCTTGGTTAGTACGGTGTCTGCTAGGTTTTTCTAGTATAAAGTTAATAAATAAAGGTTTTGTGGGGGCGTATTTTGACACTAAGTAAACATTCTATTTCAGATCAAGCTGTCACCCACTTCTTTTTGCATTCACTAATACATCTTGCTTGAATCAGTGTTAGTGCAGTGGGTTGCCAATTTTAAATCTTGCTTTTCCTTTTGGATTTATTAGTTGGCTTATAAGATAGGATAGAGGCTTTTCTTCTACTCTATCTCTATCTATCTATCTATCTATCTATCTATCTATCTATCTATCTATCTATCTATCTATCTATCTTTTTAGAGTCAGGGTCTTGCTCTGTTGCCCGGGCTGGAGTGCAATGGTACAGTCATAGCTCACTGCAGCCTTGAACTCCTCTTCTCCCCCATTCATCTCTTTTTTCTTTCTTCTTCTTTTTTTTAACTTATAGGAGATGGATTTGTGATTTCCATTTATTCGATGATTTGTAATTAGTTACTGTCATTTATCTGAATGTTTAATTTATCCCAGATCTGGCTCATGGGAGCCCATTTAAGCTGTCTCTTGTCTCTTTTTGCTTTGTCCCTATCATTCTTTGAGCATTTCTTTCTTTCCGATACAACAGCGTATTCCACACTCATCTAGTACTTTCCCTACCCCAGCCTTGGAATCAGGCATTTCTCCGGAGAGTTTCATTTTTTATATTCAGTTTATTCCTTTTATTTGTGAAAAGTATGTAGGGATGGATGGATGGATGGATGGACGGACGGACAAACAAACGGATGGAATGGATTGACAGTGTCTCGCTTTGTTGCCTACACTGGAGTGCGGTGACACGATCATGGCTCACTGCAGCCTCAACCTCCTGAGCTCAAGTGATCCTCCCACCTCAGCCTCCTGAGTAGCTAGAACTGCAAGCACATGCCACTATACCTGGCTATTTAAAAAATTTCTTTTAATTTCTATTTTTTTTAGTAGAGTTAGGGGTCTCACTTCGTTGCCCAGGCTGTTCTTGAACTCCTGGGCTCAAGCAATCTTCCTGCCTTAGCCTCACAAAGTGCTGGGATTACAGGCCTGAGCCACCATACCTGGCCTGTTTAAGATCTAGGCCCTGGATATGCTCATTGCCCCTGGGTATAAAGTAAGTAAGTGCTCCTTGGAGAATGCAGGGGTGCAGTTGCTTCCAGGCCCTTTTGTGAAACAGAGCTAGACAGTATATATTTGTTTACCTCCATATGTTTGGGAAAATAAACATACACAGAGATATATTTATCTATCTATTAAAGACCATGAGTTCTCATCAATACCTCTAATATGGATCCATTCCCACTGTATATTTTCTAGTCTTTGTCTTTTCATATTTGTAATTCCCTTTTCTAATGATGAGAAATCTGGATTTCTATTAACTTTGGTGTATTTACTTATTTGCTCAATCCCCTGTTTGTAATCAGTCTTCTGGTCTTATAACTGTCTTCTTAGTCTCCACCTCATTATCCTTGACTGCTTTTTGTTGGTCAAGTCTGTATATCTGGGCAACACTTCATTAACTCAACTGTCTGTCCCCAGCAAGCACACTGTTCGTTAACATGCCATCTGAATCTCCAGCCCTTGTGAAGATGACAGATGAGTTTGTGGCCTTCCGTAGGGAAGGGAAAGGAACCATAGGTTTTTGTTTTTGTTTGTGTTTTCCCATGTGCTTATAGCAAGGTGTTTGTTTTATTTTGGTCAGTAATCATTATTATAATATGTGTGTTTGTGATTTTTAAAAAACAGTAGAAAATAGGGTTGTGATTTTTCATTGCTTTCTACCACTTTTATTTTGGTACAAGCATTTGAACATGTAAGTTCTCCAGTTATACTGTACGGTATAATTTTTCATTAATGATATTTTTGTTGTTTTATAAAATAATCTAATATTTTGTGTTTTTTTAGGCTTTTTGGTAGTTTTTACCTTGGCATTATTCAACATTGTGCTTTTCATACCTCAATAATACAATACAAACAGTACAATTATGCAGCTCCACTGCTCTCCCTACTTAGCTTATTCCTAGGTCTCCAGGGTGTTTACTTACAGTAGTCTGTAGAGGTCTAATTTGGATCCACCAAATTATACTCAGCCTGCTAGCTTTTTGTTAGCTTTTTGAACATAACAGCTGTCTGCCTTTCTCTGACATGAACAATTTACATTCTGTGTTGTTTGCAATAACAGGTTTGGCTAGGAGTTTCATTTTCAAATTCTGATGCCATCTTTTTTTTTTTTTTTTTTTTTCTGAGACAGAGTCTCGCTTTGTTGCTGGAGAACAGTGGCGCAATCTTGGCTCACTGCAACCTCCACCTCCCAGGTTCAAGCGATTCTCCTGCCTCAGCCTCCCAAGTAGTTGGGATTACAGGTGTGCACCACCGTGCCCAGCTAATTTTTGTGTTTTTGGTAGAGATGGGGTTTCACCATGTTGGCCAGGATGGTCTCAATCTCTTGACCTCATGATCTGCCTGCCTCATCCTCCCAAAGTGCTGGGGTTACGGGCATGAGCCAACATGCCCGGCTAATGACATCATTTTTTAGTGAAACCCAGTTATGCACCCTTTGTAGGTTGAATCTGTAAATATAAAACCACTATAATTAGGTCTTTTTGTGTTTATTAGTCTTTTTGTGTTTATTTTATTTAGTACAGTGAACCTTATCTGCCTACTTACAAGATCCCAAGAATTTGGAGTTTACTTATTTGATTTGTCTTTGGCTATCTTAAAGAAGATATGGTAGAATGCATCCTCTTTAATTTATTAAAACTTGGAATTCTTCAGCTTGATAGAACAGAAGCTTTCGTGTTTTTTATATTTTTTCAATGTTGATATTTGAAAGGGAGTACAGAACATTTGGAAAAATTATTATCTTATAGGAATAAAGTTATAAAAAATTTATAAAACTTTTTATGGCCAGACACAGTGGCTCATGCCTGTAATCCCAACACTTTGGAAGGCTGAGGCAGGTGGTGGATTGCTTGAGCTCAGGAGTTCGAGACCAACCTGGGCAGCATGGAGAAACCCCATCTCTACAAAAAATATAAAAATGAGCTGGGTGTGGTGGTGCTCGTCTGTGGTCCCAGCTACACAAAAGGCTGAGGTGGGAGGTTCGCTTAAGTCCAGGAGGTTGAAGCTGCAGTGAGCCAGACTGTGCGACTGCACTGCAGCCTGGGTGACAGAGAGAGACCCTGTCTCAAAATAGAAGCAAACAAAACCCTTTTCTAACATAATGGAAGATGAATCTATAATGAAATCCTAAGGGAAACAAGAGTGTTTGACTCGTAACCCTAACCTGTAAAGTTGGTGTTTGAGAAGATAATATTTCTTTGTGTCTTTGTCAGTGGTGGATACTATGCAAGAGATTCCTTGGGTTTGACACAGCATGTTAATTTCTACTGAAAGAAAATGAAATGGAGTGTATTTGACTCTCCATTTCGTTTCAATGACCATGAGGGCATGTAGCATACTTCCTTTGACTTAGTTTTCCAGGGTCTGGTAATTTTCCTATCTTACTAACTTTTATGTCAACTATTCCCAGGTAGCTAATATTTTTAGATACTGGACAGAAGTCATATATTGATCATCCTCAATAACTAGAATAAATAAGAGATTTAGGCAAAACACCTAGAATACATGTGTATATGTGCCTGCCTGCCTTTCTCTCTGCCTGCCTGCCTTTTTCTGTCTACTTAACCTGAGTGATATGCTAATCAGAAAACTGGTCTCCTAACGATTAGCTTATTTGTGTTTTTCAGGGACCTTTATTCTAGATGTAACTTTTAAATGCCTCCCAAAGATATCTATTATAGAGAATTTGTGAATTATCTTCTAGACTGCTTTGTTTAGTTATTTAAGCCTATTTGAGTTATTTATTGTAATAGGATATAGCTTGATTCAGAATTTTAATGTAAATATGTTAATGAGAAATTTGTTTTAATTTTTTAAATTATTTTTAAATTATTATTATTTTTTTTTTTTGAGAGGAAGTCTCGCTCTTGTCCCCCAGGCTGGAGTGCAATGGCACGATCTCGGCTCACTGCAACCTCTGCTCCCAGGTTCAAGTGATTCTCCTGCCTCAACCTCCCAAGTAGCTGGGATTACAGGTGCCTGCCACCATGCCCAGCTAATTTTTGTATTTTTAGTAGAGACAGGGTTTTACCATGGTGGCCAGGCTGGTTTCGAACTCCTGACATCAGGTGATCCACCCGCCTCGGCCTCCCAAAGTGCTGGGATTACAGGCGTGAGCCACCGCGCCTGGCCTTGTTTTCATTTTTTATATTCAGTTTATATATTGTCTGCTCTGTACTAGGGATATACCAGGGAAGAAGATATTTCCATTTTGAGATGAGTTTATCATCTGAGAGCATGAAAAGTAAAATGAACAATATATTTTTTAAAAATGCTAATGAGTATCATTGCAGTATGCAGTAGAGGATACAGTAAATCATGTGGAATTATTAATATTAGAGTATAATTTGTGAGATTTAGAGCAACGGGAAAAGTATGAGGCCATGTTTTCGAGGTCCTTATATCCTTTGAGACTATCTTGAATTTTATTCTGTAGACAATGGCAGAGCCAGGGAAAGGTTTTAAATATAAAACATCACAGTTATGTCAGGAAGGCTGTAGACAGAAGATCAGAACTGTTTATTGGCCAATTGGTATTTGTTCATCAGCTTAGTTTCTCTCTACCCAGTCTACAAGATAGTGGCAAACGATCCTTTTTCCACTTCTTAGATACAATTTCCAGCCATTCTACCCTACACTTTGGTCACATTGGGAGAAATGTGCTAGAAAGACTCATAGAGTTTTCAGTTTCTCACGCATTTTCATGCATGTGTTTATTGCCATTGTGATGACAAGAAAGTAAGTAAATATTTAAATCTCCACTAACAACTGGACAAACTGAAGAGAATACAAGTATTAACTTAATCTTTCTTTGTATTATAACAAAATATTTAACTCTTAAACTTTCAACTTAGGAAAGCTTAAACTTTCAACTTAATTTAACAAAGTTAAACAACTTTGGTTATGATCTGTCTTTGGTCTGTTTTCTTCTCAGTAATGTGTCTCCCTGAAGGACAATGTCCAAAAGTCACTTTTCTTAATAAAATTATACTTAATATTTCCATTCTTTTTTATTCTAGCTGTATGCTATTTTGAATTGGATTACTTTTGAAACTAGTAATAAAATAATTCCATTTATTTTCAAGTTCATATGAAATCCCAGTTAAAATACTGTCAGGTATAAAATAATATTAGAGTATAAGTCCTTACAGGATCTTCTCAGATAATTTTGGAAAGAGATTTTTAGGGAAAATCTGTTTTGATTAAGGTGGTATAATTTTAATGTAAACATGGGGAAGCATACCTCTTTCTTTTAATGTTAGTGGAATTCAGAGAGTCTGGATCCAAAACAACATGGGCTATATTCTTTTTTTAGTATATTTTCTTGTAGGAATTGGGAAGGAAAATGAGAGAACTGTATTTCTTCCATGTTTAGTTTTAGCCGACATTTGATTTGTAATCTAAGGAGATTTTAGACTTTTGAGTCAAGGCACAAGCCAAGAAGGCCTTACTTTTGTTTTTAACCTCATATGTTTAGGTCATCTTTGGTTTTTTGTTTATAGAATTTGAAAGTTAAAGAAACTCAGTTCAAATAGTAAATGACTTGCTTGTGGGTTTTTGTTTGTTTGTTCGTTTGTTTGTTTGTTTTTGAGACAGGGTCTTGCTCTGTCACCCAGGCTGGAATGCAGTGGTACACTCTCGGCTCACTGCAGCCTCTGCCTCCCAGGCTTAAGTGATTCTCCTGCCTCAGCCTCCTGAGTACCTGCGACTACAGGCATGCACCACTACGCCCAGCTAATTTTTTTTTTTTTTGTATTTTGTATTTTTTGTAAAGACGGGTTTTCACCATGTTGCCCAGGCTAGTCTCAAACTCCTGAGCTCAGGCAGTCCACCCACATTGGCCTCCCAAAGTGTTGGGATTACAGGCGTGAGCCACCTTGCCTGGCCTGACGTGGATTTTTATCCAAAAAGCAATACTGCCACCCAGTGTTTACACAGTTTACATTTTTAGATTTTTAGAAACTGTTTTAAGAATCTCTTCATCCTTAGCTTAGAAATTATTAAAGGATCTGCCTTTTTTTTTTATGGAATTATATTTTTGTATCTCACATACTTAGGTTCATTTATTATATATAAATATATATAAATTTACTGAATGTTTGCTGTGGTGTTTGCACAATTCTGTAATGAGCATTTTACTTTTTTAGAGTCGAGGTGGAAAAAAGTTTCTTCCTGTATTGAAAGAAATCTTGGACAGGGATCCCTTGTCTCAACTGTGTGAAAATGAAATGGATCTTATTTGGACTTTGCGACAAGACTGCCGAGAGATTTTCCCACAATCACTGCCAAAATTACTGCTGTCCATCAAGTGGAATAAACTTGAGGATGTTGCTCAGGTAACAAAAGATCGTTTCTGTAACTTTTTTTGGGTGTATGGTACTTGGTTGGATTCACATAAAGTATCCTTTTCTCATAGGTATATTTTCATAGACAGGATAATTTAAGCAGGAGAAATTTTGAGGTTTTAAACTCTTATACTCCACGTAATGGACCAGAACATTTCCAGAATTTAAAAATCTCAGATTTTGGGTAGGATTGCCATACCTTTCACCAAATACAATTGAAACATTGATCTTGGGACAATTATCTATCAAAAGTACCACTTTCTAAGACGTGGGTACCTTCTACCAGCTTCATCAGTGAACTCCAGAGTTTTAAATCTTTTAGACTCTTTGCAATGACTGTTCTAGAATGAATGTCCATTGTTTCAAAATTACATCTATTACAGAGAATAATATTTTAGATAATATATCATTCAGGTCAATTTTAACATTCATTTCAGTTGTCCAGTATTGCTGAATGTATGCGTTTTGACAGAATAGAAAAAAGACCATTTTGCTTCAGAAAACCACCAAATTTTAGTTCCCTGATTTAATTTTCAAGACCCTGCCAAAAAGCACTGGCATTTATTCAGTTCAAACAACCCACCAGTGCTCAATAGAAAGACCTTTGAAATGGGTTTTTTAATCAGAAGAAATAAATTTGATCTACTACAATAACCAAATTTTTTCATGTTACTTATTTCAGTTCAATGAATCTCTCTAGTATGTAGTCTTAGTAAATCTATAGTGACTAAAAATTTAGTGAAGAAATACAGATTTATCTTAATTATATGCGTTTTAAAAATCTTTGGATTTATTGTTTCACTTCTCAATTTAAGAGTAGAAAGGATTTCTTTTGTGTTTACTTTTAGTGTCTAAAGATCTTTGGAGCCAGGCATGGTAGCACACACCTCTAATCCCAGCACTTTGGGAGGCCAAGGCAGGTGGATCGCTTGAGCTCAGGAGTTCCAGACCAGCCTGGGCAACATGGTGAAACCCCATCTCTACAAAAAATACAAACATTAGCTGGACATGCTGGCATGTGCCTGTAGTCCTAGCTACTTGAGTGGCTGAAATGGGAGAATTGTTGGAATCTGGGAGGTTGAGGCTGCAGTGAACCAAATGCCATTGCACTCTACCCTGGGCAATAGAGTGAGACCTTGTCTCAAAAAAATAAAATGGCCGGGGTCTGTGGCTCATGTCTGTAATCCCAGCACTTTGGGAGGCTGAGGTGGGCAGATCAGGAGGTTGAGACCAGCTCAGCAATTTAAGACCAGCCTGGGCAACATGGCGAAACCTTGTCTCTATAACAAATACAAAAATTAACCAGACATGGTGGTGCACGCCTGTTCCAGCTACTCGGGAGGTTGGGACAGGGGGATCATTTGAGCCCAGGAGGCTGAGGTTGCAGTGAGCCAAGATTGTGCCATTGTATTCTAGCCTGGGTGACAGAGGGAGACCCTGTCTCAAATAATTAAATAAATAAATCAATCAATCTTTGGAGACATGTTATATAATTATATTATTGTGTGTACCTCGATTAAACTTGTTTCCACCTTAGACCAAATTAGACTGAAAAGGAACTATTTTAATTGCTGTGGAATAGTTATTGTCTTCTAGCCACTGATGTATTACCTAAATTCAGGATTCGTTTTCCATGAACCTTCAGTAATGGAAAACAAGATCTAAGCATTTTTTTAGTTGACACATTTGCCTGTTTCTTTTGGATAGTGTCTAGTGCTGAGTGCATATCTAAGAAATGCATCATATTATTTCATTAGAATCACAATGGAAAGAATTTCTTGCTGTACTCTTAAAAGCTGTCTTATAGAGAGGTTTGGTGAGTTTTGGCAATTTATTTAATTTTACACTTACATGATTTAATTTTTAATAATTATAAATAATCTTACCAAAGTCATTACTTTCCAATGGTAGAGTTGTTTTTAACCACAACATTGCTGAACCTCTAGTATTACATAATCTTATCTCTCCTTTTCAGTGTTATATATGGGCAGTGTATTCCAAGTATTAACTGGAGATATGAGGAGTTTTTTTTATTACTGCTATTTCAAAACCCAGGAAATGGTCTCTTCCCAACTCTTCTGCTCATAAAGAAGACTGCTGGTCCATTAGGGCCTTTGGCAAAGCGGGGAGGGGGGATCTATTAGTGAGAAAAAGTGGGGATGAGGTTGGTGCTTTATGTCTTTATATCAGTGTTTCTCAACCTGTTTTCATCACTATACCTTTAGGAGCTTTTATAGACCCTTTTCCCCCCAATAACCCATGAGATTTTGATTCCGTAGATACATGGTACATCTTTTCATGTATGTATGTGTATCTGTGCTTTATACATAAAAAAAGAGCTAGCTTTATTCAATATAGGGTTAAGAATAGCTAAGTAAAACTTAAGTTTAAAGTTAAAATTTAGGCTGGGTATGGTGGCTCAAGCCTGTAATCCCAGCACTTTGGGAAGCAGAGGCAGGAGGATCACTTGAGTCTAGGAATTTGAGACCAGCAACATAGCGAGACCCTATCTCTACAAGAATAAATAAATGAAATAAAATTAGCTGGGCATGGTGGCATGTTCCTGTAGTCCTAGCTACTCAGGAGGCTGAGTTGGGAGGATCACTTGTACCCAGGAGTTCAAGGCTGCAGTGAGCTACGATGGTGCCACTGCACTCCAGGCTGGACAACAGAATGAGACCCTATCTCTTACAAAAAAAAAAAAAAAAAAGGTTAAAATTTAAAAATTACTAGGCATTTCACTGTATTTGCTAAGTAACTATGTAATTTATTCACGTAGGTGAATTCTAATGTGTCAAAATACATATATAAGTTAACAATTTATGCTGAGTGCAGTGGCTCATGCCTGTAATCCCAGAACTTTGGGGCCAAGGTGGGTGGATCACCTGAGGTCAGGAGTTCGAGACCAGCCTGGCCAACATGGTGAAACCCCATCTAAAAAAAAATACAAAAAATTAGCTGGGCATAGTGGCAGGCGCCTGTAATCCCAGCTACTCAGGAGGCCGAGGCAGGAGAATCTGGGAGGAGGCTTGAATCCAGGAAGGAGAGGTTGTAGTGAGCCGAGATTGCACTATTGTACTCCATCCTGGGCAACAAGAGTGAAACTGTCTCAGAAAAAAGTTAACAATTTATATAAATATATGCTAATAATAGAGTAATTAAATTTTTAAAAATCATTCAAAAGTATTGTTTTCCCAAAAATATTTTTCAAATGTAAAACAACTGAAAAAATTAAGCTAATTTTTAAAAAATTAGTTAACTTTTATTTACTTTTGCTTGATATGAGAAAATGCCTTTTAACTTAGCTGGTAGATACTCATTTAGATATTGTTGACTTTTGGGGGAGGGCTTGCCATAATTAATGATAGATTGAATAACTTGTAGAATTAAATAATAAAATATAAACGGTTTTTATTGAATTCTCAAAGCTTAATTGGTCTGAGAATAAAACTTAACATCCACAAGATAGCCAACAAGCTTGCAGGCCACCACTCCCAGTATGACTTTGAGCAATCAATGGAAAGAAAATCCTCTAACCACTGCCATCTATTTGCCATAGTTTTACAGCACTGATCTTGCATACATATCATATACCTTCCATGACGTTGATGTCAGTGGTACTTAGGTGATACCCAGGAAAATCCAATGAGAGAAATTAAATACTAAGGAATAAGATTTTATCAGATGGAGTTGAGCTTTAGGAAGGCTACAAATTCAACATTTTTTTTCTCTCTCACCCATAAAATTTATTTGGGGGTAAGTACTTCATAGCTTTTCAAACTTAATCTATAGAATGTTTCAACAACAAAGACAATCTTTATTAGTCTCTATTAACAGGAATGGATTTTTGAGGCATCAATAATTAAAAGTGTGCTTTGCCTTCTTTTGACCTATCTTGGTGCTCCTGTGTGTCAAGGAAAATTAGATTACTTTTGTGCCCCATTATTTCTGAACCAGTTTCATTTTTTAAACAGCTTCAGGCGCTGCTTCAGATTTGGCCTAAACTGCCCCCCCGGGAGGCCCTAGAGCTTCTGGATTTCAACTATCCAGACCAGTACGTTCGAGAATATGCTGTAGGCTGCCTGCGACAGATGAGGTATCTTCTGCAGGTGGTTTTCTTTGGGACAAGGAATAACTTGGGTGGGTTTGGGATGAGGGTGTCTCCTTGATGTCTCATAAGAAAGAAAAGGGCTCAGAATTATTCACAGTTCAAAGCATTTGCTCATGTACTCCTGCCGCCTCCCCAACTCAATGTTTATACTAGAAAAAAAACCCAAAAGCATGCTAGGTCAGAAGGTCCTCAAGATCACCCTCAGGTTTGATGACTCACTGGGAGGACTCAGAACTCAGCACATAGTCACTTACAGATATAATTTATTGCAGCAAAAGGATACAGAGCAAAATTTAAAGAGGGAAAAAGGTTCATGGGGTGAAGTCATGAGGAAAACAGGCATACATAAGCTTGTAAGAGTTCTTTTCCAGTGAAGTCACCCCAAACACTTTTATTTCTATCAGGAGTGAGTTGTGATAATACAAGTCTGCAAGGGAAGCTTGTTAGAGACTTGGTGGCCACGGTTTTTACGGGCAGCTATCACATAAGCACCCTCTGCCTAGCATGTACCAGATTTCTATACTCCCAGCAGTAAAGTGGATATACAACATAAACCATTATTTGCACAGATAGTTTAGGTGCAGTGAGCCACTCTTATCAATTAGGGAGGGTGGTGGGAATCCTGAAATCTTAATTCCCAGATGCTAGCCATGGGCCAATCCTATAAGCAGGCTTGTTAGAGGATAGCCAAGCCTGCTGTGTTACCTCTTTTCTTCACACAGTCTGTCCACCCTCCAGAATTAAGAAATGTTAATTTTTGTCATGGGTTTAAAATATATATATATATTTTAAGCAAATACATTACAGTTAAAGTTGAAGTCCTCATAGTTTCCTTATCCAGTCTTGATTACTTCTCTTCCTTCCCAGAGGCAAACATTATCATGAATTTGGTGTGTATGCTTCTATATCACATTTTTCTGTTTCATATATATCTATGAAAATATAGACATGGAATTATTATTACACAAATGTGTCTTGCCATATGCATTAGTTTATATCATGCTTTTTAAAAATTTGGCCAGACGGCTGGGTGTGGTGGCTTATGCCTGTAATCCCTGCACTTTGGGAGGCTGAGGCAGGCAGATCACTTGAGGTCAGGAGTTTGAGACCAGCCTGGCCAACATGGTGAAACCCCATCTCTACTAAAAATACAAAAAATTAGCCAGGCGTGGTGGCCGGTGCCTGTAATCTCAGCTACTCAGGAGGCTGAGGCAGAAGAATCACTTGAACCCAGGAAGCAGAGGTTGCAGTGGGCAGAGATCGTACCACTGCACTCCAGCCTGGTTGACAGAGCGAGACTTCATCTCCAAAAAAAAATAATAATAATTCAGCCAGCTGTGGTGGCTCACACCTATAATCCCATCACTTTGGGAGACAAACGCGGGCAGATCGATGAGCCCAGGAGTTTGAGACCAGCCTTGGCAACATGGTTAAGCCCTGTCTCTACCAAAAATACAGAGACATTAGCTGGGCATGGAGGTGCGCACCTGTGGTCCCAGCTACTTGGGCGGCTGAGGTAGGAGGATCACTTGAGCCCTGGAGGCGGAGGTTGCAGGAGCTGAGATGGTGCCACTACACTCCAGCCTGGATGACAGAGTGAGACCCTGTCTCAAAAAATAAAATACAAATACATAAATAAATAAAAATAAAAATTCAACATCAGGTTTTTGAGGTTAGTCTCTCCCATTGTGTTTCAATGTCATTTATTCCTTTCACTACTGTGTAATATTCTGTCATAGGGATATATCTTATTTAATTCATTCCCTATTAAGGAATATTTAAGTTTCTCCACATTTCCCTATTATAAATAATGCTTCAGTGAACATGTTTGTACAGTCTCCCTTGGATGGTGCATTTGTGAGAATCTATGAGATTCACTGAAGAAATGACTGTCTCAGACAATGAAGTTTATCCATTTTCTTTCTAGGTTCAAAAATGAGGCTTATGTACTTTATGGTTTTTGAAACATAAAAGCCCACAAAATAGTGTGGATACTATGATCCTTTATTCTTTTTAAAATTGTGTATGTTTTAAGCTGTGTAATAGCCAAAAGAAATTACACAGACTCACCAATAGTGCTTACTTATGGGGAGTGAAATTAGGAATGTGAGAGAAGAGGAAACAGCTTCCTATTCCTATACTTTCTATTTTTTACACTATTTATAGGTTATATAATGGGCATGAATTTTACAATAAACCTAATCAAAATTGTGTTATAGATAGTTTTAAAAAATGAATTCCCAGTTGCTTCACCATCTGCTTAAGTTTGCATTGGAGACCTGTTGTGGAGGGGCCACCTGGTTCTCCTTGGGCTGAGCCAAGTGTTTTTCTTAAACGCATTGATCCCTCTGAGGAGATTGCAGTGATCCGTGTATTCCGTGTAGCTAATTCTGGTGGTTTTTCTATTGTGAAATTTCTGGTTATGAGTTTTTGGTTTTGGTATATAGTGCCTTGGGTTTCAGTCCCAGATATCTGCCTTAGACTACTAATTCCTTAACCATTTATTACCCAAGACTGTGGAGAGTAAGTGGAGCACTTGGGGCACTTGGGCTTCATACCTTATACTGCTGGAGTTGCCTCTGATAGGAGTGTGTTTACAGGTAGAATGGTTTGGAGATTGACACAAAATAGAGAACCACTAACCTTAATTAATTGAGCTCAGTTAATTACAATGTTATCTGTTATATTATTTCAATGATCAATTCCCACTTATAAATGTATTCACTTTCTCATCCTTCAAACTATTTGAAGTTAAGATTTTAATTGTACATTGGTTATCTGGGACAACTTAACCCTAATAACAGCAAAGGAAAATAAATTGTGAAAGTACTGATGGAATTTTTATTTTAAAAATGATTGTTTTACCAAGCACAAATTTTTTAGCATGATCAGAAATCAGTATTAAAGTACCTAATATTTTTGGTAACTCTTAGCTGACTGAAAATACAGTCATGAATTTTAACAATCTGTAGTAGTCCATTTTCACACCATTATAAAGAATTACCTGAGACTGGGTAATTTATAAAGGAAAGATGTTTAATTGACTCACAGTTCCACATGGCTAGGGAGGCCTCACAAAACTTAAAATTATGGTAGAAGGTGAAGGAGAAGCAAGTACCATCTTCACAAGGTGGCAGGAAAAGGGAAAGAGCAGGGGAAACCACCTCTTATGAAGCCATCAGATCTCATGAGAACTCACTCAGACTGTCATGAGACTAGCATGGAGGGCCACATTGATGCAGTCACCTCCCACCAGGATGCTCCTTTGACACGTGGGAATTATAGGGATTATAATTCGAGTTGAGATTTGGGTAGGGACAAAAGCCAGACCATATCGCAATCTAATTCATTTGATTAAAATATCTCTAGTATCTGTTCTTTGACCCTCTTGACTCCCCTTTCCCCATCTGAAATCTTCAGCTTTTTTTGTGATATTGTAACAGTGGTACAGTGAAGGAAAGCATGTAACAAGCCTGGCCAAAAGAACCATTGTGTTTCAACAAGTTCACATTTGATAGTTTGATACGAAGGGATCTTTTTCTGGCACAGGTTGTTTGGTTACTCACTGTGTCTTTTGTTTCTTTCAGTGATGAAGAACTTTCTCAATATCTTTTACAACTGGTGCAAGTGTTAAAATATGAGCCTTTTCTTGATTGTGCCCTCTCTAGATTCCTATTAGAAAGAGCACTTGGTAATCGGAGGATAGGGCAGTTTCTATTTTGGCATCTTAGGTAAGTCTTTTATATTTTAATTTGAGCCCACCAGGTGCTTTAGTAACTATAAACCAGCATAATATATTTAATAGAAAAATAGCTGCTTTAGTTTTTTTCTGAACCATTTATAACGTTTATATGATTTTGGTGCCTTCTCCTGTTTCTTGATACCAGCACTCTTGATTTTTATGATTTGAGACTTGACAAAGTAATTCAGTTATCCAAGACCCTTATGTGTCCCCCCATGCCTGCTTGATTTCTTCTTTATTTCTTCCTTCCTTTCTTTTTTTTGTGTGTGTGTGTGTGTGTTTTCTACCTGCTTGATTTTTAACTGAAATTAATAATGTATTGCTATTTTCCAGTAAAGTGTACTTATTGTCTTAATATATTTGGGCTCAATGCAGACCTATTTATTTCTTCTAGAAAGTTGTGGGTGGTACTGTCATTACTAGTATTATTGAGTGAAGGTAAAGGTATACTATAATGACAGCAATTTTATTCAATTTCTTTATTAAGTAGGTAATTTCCAGAAATACACGAACCTTACTTCACCAAGTTCATATAAGAGTAAAATCAGGAATGAGAACTAAAGTTATTCCTTTCTTTTCTAAGGAAATTGTATTAATAGATTTCTCATTTCTGACTCTGTACTCAGACATTTTTTTTCCCTCCCAATCTGGACTTCATAGTACTGAAACTAATGCTTGTCAGAAAAAAAAACTACCTTTTTTCTTTCTTTCTCTCTTTCTCCTTCCTTCCTTTTCTTTTCTTTTTATTCTTTTCTTCTTTTTTCTTTTCTTTGCTGAGCTTCTCAAAGGCAATAAGCTCTATAATGTTGTGCTCTTAATTTTAGTTTTATTTCTGAATATCGTTTTCTTATTCATATATTTTTTTCCACTCTTTTTTTTACTTCCTTGTGTTGTTCTAGAACCTTTTCTTATTTTTAACTTGTCTTTTCTCATTCATTCAGTCTTAGTTTTTAAACCTTTCAGGGAATAACAAAATAAGTATTCCTTCCTTTTTCAAATAT
Source organism: Gorilla gorilla gorilla (assembly GCF_029281585.2). Lineage (NCBI taxonomy): Eukaryota > Metazoa > Chordata > Mammalia > Primates > Hominidae > Gorilla > Gorilla gorilla. The sequence goes on along the minus strand of NC_086017.1, from coordinate 149,856,372 downwards.
GTACATCACTTTTTAAGTAAGAAAAAAATTGGAATAGATGCTAATCAGGGCATTAGTCAATTGTTTAATACCAGTCAGATTTCATAGATACCTGTTTCAGCCTATTGTCTTTAAATTGGTAAGATTGCCTTACCCCTACAAAAGCAAATCAGGTAAGATGTACACATTTTAGACTTCTTGGAATAAAGAATTAACTAATTATAGAATATCATAGCTTTTGAACTTTGAAGTATTAACTAACTATAGAATATCATAGCTTTTGAACTTTGAAGTATTAACTAATTATAGAATATCATAGCTTTTGAACTTTGAAGTATTAACTAATTATAGAATATCATAGCTTTTGAACTTTGAAGTATTAACTAATTATAGAATATCATAGCTTTTGAACTTTGAAGTTTAACAAATTGGAAAGTTGACCCATGTCACTAATAATTATGCACAAAGTAGCCAGGTGTGGTGGCTCACGCCTGTTCCCAGCACTTTGGGAGGCCAAGATGGATGGATCACTTGAGGCCAGGAGTTTAGACCAGCCTGGCCACATGGCAAAACCCTGTCTCTACTAAAAATGCAAAATTAGCCAGGCATGGTGGCACATGCCTATAATCCCAGCTACTCGGGAGGCTGAGGCAGGAGAATCGCAAGTATGAAGGGGCTGGCCACCCCATCCACATTCTAGCCAGAAATGGGGAGGGGAGGGAAGGGGAGGGACCAGCATTTCCTTCTAAGTCCAGGACTCATTTTTTGTGCACATCACTTCATCTTGCATCCTGTTGGCTAGAACCTAGTCACCTAGCGACATCTAGCTACACGTTTTTATTTTCGGCAAGCTTGAACCCGGTGGGTGGAGATTGCAGTGAGCCGAGATCACACCGGTGCACACCAGCCTGGGCAACAGAGTGAGACTCTCAAAAAAGGAAGGAAGGGAGGAAGGAAATAATAATAATAATGCACACAATGACCTTGCCATCATAAGTTTATTTTTTGTAGAATAAAGAAGTCAGTATTTATTTGGTGATCTGAAGTGTTTGATAAACAAACTGTTCAGATATCATTAACTTTCTGCAGGTCAGAAGTGCACATTCCTGCTGTCTCAGTACAATTTGGTGTCATCCTTGAAGCATACTGCCGGGGAAGTGTGGGGCACATGAAAGTGCTTTCTAAGCAGGTATCAGCTTGTTTTATTTATTCATTTTTTCTTTTTTTGACAGACAACGTTTAAAGCATGAATATCAGCTTGTTTTAATCTTCATGTTCAATTTGGTACTTGGTGTTTGATCAGTTTTATCAAATGCCATTTCTCCCACCACATTATTTCATAGAGGTCTCAGTAACAGACAACCTGATGAATACATTCTTTTATCAAAATTTAAGTCAAAAAATGAAGTTTCAATGAACTTAGCACAAAAATATTAACTGAATGCTACCTGAAAAATAATTACTCGGAATTCCTAATATAGTCTATATTAATCCCAAAGTGCTAAGAAATGCAGATGTAAACCACCACGCCCAGCCCCACCCTTTTTTTTTTTTTTTTTTTTGTGACAGAGTCTCGCTCTGTTGCCCAGGCTGGAGTGCAATGGCACTATCTTGGCTCACCGCAACCTCCGCCTCCCGGGTTCAAGCGATTCTCCTGCCTCAGCCTCCCGAGTAGCTGGGACTACAGGCATGTGCCACCATGCCCAGCTAATATTTTGTATTTTTAGTAGAGACAGGGTTTCACTATGTTGGCCAAGCTGGTCTTGAACTCCTGACCTCGTGATCCGCCCGCCTCGGCCTCCCAAAGTGCTGGGATTACATGTGTGAACCACCGTACCTGGCTGCCCCACCCTATTTTTATATCAGATTCCTAATTTCCAGTTAAACTACTCTTTTCTAATTCATTTGCATTGCCAGAAGAACTCTCATAGGCTTCCATTAGGTGTTTTTAATATTTAGGATTTTTCATGATGTTAAAAACTTTTTCTGATCCCTTCCTTTTGAAAAGCCCATTAATGATGGTAATAATAGCTAATGTTTATTCATCACTTATTATGGGTCATTTATTCTTAACAACAACATGGAATCAATATTATTAATCCTCTGAATTTTATAGAACCCTGAAATATATCTCACATCTCTGCCTATTTCACTTGTGTTCATGGCTACCATCCTAGTCCAAGCTACTATTCTTTTTCACTGGACTTCTTCATTAACTATCTAAATTGTACCCCTTGTTTCCGTTCCTACATCTCCCCCCACATTCTGTACACAGAAGATAAAGTGACATTTTAAAAATGTAGACTGTGGCCAGATGCAGTGGCTCACACCTGAAAACCCAGCACTTTGAAAGGCTAAGGTGGGAGGATCACTTGAGCCCAGAAGTTTGAGACTAACCTGCACAACATAGTGAGACCCATCTCTAGAAAAAATTAGAAGGTGGCTTGCAACTGTAGTCCCAGCTACTTGAGAGGCCGAGGTGGGAGGATTGCTTGAGCCCAGGAATTTGAGGTTGCAGTGAGCTATGATTTGATTGTACCGCTACACCCTAGCCTGGGCAACAGAGCAAGACCCTGTCTCAAAAAAAGAAGTAGATTGTATTACATCATTTCCCTTTTAAAATCCCTTCAATAATTTTTCATTGCACTATGAGTAAAATTCAAATTTTCTGCCAAAGCCTGTTAGGCCATACTTAGTCATAACTTGCTTATTGTCATCATATAACCATTTTCCACACTGCATATTTTCTGGGAGCCTCAGCTTGATGTTAAAGACAATAAAAGGATGATATATGTATGAACAAATTATTCTAACTCCTGTTTTTTTTTTTTTTTGATTGATTAATTGTGAGAGGAAGACTTTACCCTGTACATAGCTGTTCTTGTTATTACTATAAACTTACAAAAGGACAAGGTGTTGAAACACTTAAAGTATTAGACTTATGTCCATGGGGTATTCGGGACACTGTTCCAGGAAGTGTGGATATCAACACAATTAGAGATGGAGCATGAAAACTTTCAACTGTACAGACATGGAAGAAGTTTCAAATTTCACATACTTGTAAAAAGTTCCTGTTTGCTTAGCCCAGTTTTTATCTGGTTGCCTTGTCACCAGTGTCTGTACAGCTCCTGAAACTGTTGAGAAGTAGAGTGATCTGTGGTTTTAACAGATGGCTAACTTGGTAAGTTTCAGCCATCTCAATTTTATCATCAAGCTGCATAGGTCCTTCCTAGTTTCCTGTGAGCAAGGTCTCAGCCTCTGTGGAAACTGCATGCTTGAATTCATCTCCTTACATAGTCTTAGTGGTTTCCTTGCGTAGAAGCAGAATTCAAAAATGAAAACATGTTATAAATTAAATCTCTTGTTCATGGAATTTCAAGCCACATTGTTTATATTTGTGATAGACATATTTTATATGCTTGTTACAGTATACTTTTTAATTCTATTTTTAACATTTGTTTTTTCCAGTTTTAATGATACACTCGTAAAATAAGGTGCTCCTTCTTTATGCGTGGCTGAAGTTGTTACGAATTTTATGTACTGTGACATAAAAGACCCTCAGTTATTAAATAATAAAGTTGAATTTTATTTATTATTATTATTTATTTATTTATTTTATTTTTTGTGATGGAGTCTCACTCTGTCACCCAGGCTGGAGTACAGTGGCGTGATCTTGGCTCACTACAACCTCTGCCTTCCAGATTCAAGTGATTCTCCTGCCTCAGCCTCCCTAGTAGCTGGGATTACAGGTGTGCACCACCACGCTTGGCTAATTTTTGTATTTTTAGTAGAGAGGTGGTTTCACCATATTGGCCAGGCTGGTCTTGAACTCCTGACCTCAAGTGATCCGCCCACTTCAGCTTCCCAAAGTACTGGGATTACAGGCATGAGCCACTGCACCTGACCCTGATTTATTTATCTTTTGAGACATAGTCTCACTCTGTTGCCCAGGCTGGAGAGTGCAGTGGTACGATCTTGGCTCACTGCAGCCTCCAGCTCCCAGGTTCCAGTGATTCTCCTGCCTCAGCCTCCTGAGTAGCTGGGATTACAGGTGCACACCACCGTGTCTGGCTAATTTTTGTATTTTTAGTAGATAGGGGGTTTCTCCATGTTGGCCAGGCTGGTCTTGAACTCCTGGCCTCAACTCATCCACTTGCCTCAGCTTCCCAAAGTGCTGGGATTACAGACGTGAGCCATCGCACCCAGCCTAAAGTTGAATTTTAAACATAATGGTTTTGATTTAGTTGGCCATTGTTGATACACCTTGTACTACTTGCATAAATTTTTTTTTTTACTTGCATAAGTTTTGATAGCCATAGTTATTATAAAAACAAGTAATTTAGATTTGAATAACAAATAGCATGTCTGTATTCACACTTTATTATAAAATAATTCATTCTAGCTATGCTATTAATGGAAATAGAATATATTGAGATATCATACAAGAGTGATGACAAGAAGTAGATATTAAGGTTGAATAGCAAGAACCTCAGAGTTACTTCTACATAGGTTTTTCTCTAATACTATGAAGTTGGCCAAATGGACTGGTTTAGGTTAGTGATGTCTCAAATTCTACTATACAATGAATTGCAGAATTTTGAGTAGTTTAAGTTTCATATTTATCTTCTTTCTTTCTTTCTTTCTTTTTTGAGACAGTTTCTCACTCTCTTACCCAGGCTGGAGTGCTGCAGTGGCATAATCTTGGCTCACTGCAACCTCCACCTCCAAGGTTAAAGCGATTCTTATGCCTCAGCCTCCCAAGTAGCTGGGATTACAGGCAAGTGCCACCATGCCCAGCAAATTTTTGTATTTCTTTTTGTAGAGATAGGGTTTCGCCATGTTGCCCAGGCTAGTCTCAAACTCCTGACCTCAAGTGATCCAGCTGCCTCAGCCTCCCAAAGTGCTGGGCCACATTTATCTTCTTAAGTACCCATAGTGCGCACCTGGCCCACATTTATCTTAAGTACCCATAATCTAAGTCTGCTTTTCTCGAATTTGTAAGATTTTGTTTAAGAAAAGGTTTAAAGAAAGTTTGAAAATGATGCTATAACAACTGTTAAAAATAAGTTTATTGTATGTAAAATGCTTTTCATAAGTCAGACACTATTTTTACTTCAGCTGGTTATGTGTGTATATGGTTATGTGTATATGTTGGGAGCAGGTGTTATTGATTGATATGATCACATGATATTATATTACTTTTAGTCAAATGAATTTTTGGTGTGGGGAACTTATTTTTCAGGTTGAAGCACTCAATAAGTTAAAAACTTTAAATAGTTTAATCAAACTGAATGCCGTGAAGTTAAACAGAGCCAAAGGGAAGGAGGCCATGCATACCTGTTTAAAACAGAGTGCTTACCGGGAAGCCCTCTCTGACCTGCAGTCACCCCTGAACCCATGTGTTATCCTCTCAGAACTCTAGTAAGTGACTGTGCTTTGCGCAGTGAATCTCCTATGAATAGCAAGCCGAAAGTCACTGCCTTATGGGAGTAGTAGGGCCAGCTGTCAGCCTCAGGAAGTAGAATATAATTAAGGAAGGAAAATCTTAAAAGTTCTCTGAGGCTATGCTTATATTCAATAGGATGTATGCTTATCAGCTAAACTTACCTGTGGATTTAGTGAAAGTTATTACAAATGAATTTATATTTCAATTATATGTAATTAAATTTATTTTCTATATTACTGATTTTTAAGAGTTGACAATCCTAATAAGCAAAATGTTGCAAACTGTAGTAAATTATTTACTGATTGATTTTCTTATTTTAAAATGAGATCTTGTCTTGAGTGAATTTGGCAACTTATTTCTCACTTTCTCATTCCCTACAAAAGTAATAATGGAAAATAATAGTCTGTATTCAGTATATTATCAGTATTCAAATGAATCCCTTGTTAAGAAATCAGGAATGGTCTCAAAATAGTTCTAATTTTAATCCAATGATTTGTTCTAATTTTTTATTCACTAAATGTAATAATGTAAAGTTAAGCAAATAAAAGGAAACAAGAGAAGGAATGTTAAGTAGAGACGGTGAGAAGGGCCAATCTTAGGTTTTGAGTCCAGCCTATCTGGCATTAGTATATGCCACCCAAGGCTGTCCTCATGGTTGCTTTTCTACCAAGTGGGACTCTTCTAAGTCTGACTCTTCTGCAGACCTGACAGGAATAGGTGAGGAGTTTTCCTAAGCCTAGTATATAGTGGTAAAATTATAATCTTCTGTATCATTACACTGAAGTTGACTAATTTTCCCCACTTGATTTCAGTGTTGAAAAGTGCAAATACATGGATTCCAAAATGAAGCCTTTGTGGCTGGTATACAATAACAAGGTATTTGGTGAGGATTCAGTTGGAGTGATTTTTAAAAATGGTGATGGTAAGTACTGAGATTTTTAACATCAAATTTCTTAGAATTTTTCATTTGTTGCCATTTTGCTTTATCTGAAAGGTGATGTGTAGTGTAAGTGTGTAACAATTTGCAGCCAGGAAGGTAGCTATTAATGGTCCTAAAGTCAAGTTGAACATGTCCTAAATGCCTTTTTTTTCCCCTCTTATAAAATGATTTATACCATTCACTTAAATACACTGTCCTAATGAACCTTCTTTTATTTCCCCCTACAAAATACAAAACGCGCCTACTCCTTTGATTAAAAAGCTTATGAAATACAAGATATTATTTTTACTTTTTTTTTTTTTTTGAGACAGGGTCTCACTGTCACCCAGCCTGGAGTGCAATGGCATGATCTTGGCTCACTGAAACCTCCACCTCCCAGGCCCAAGTGATCATCCTACCTCAGCCCCCAGAGTAGCTGGAACTACAGGCACACACCACCACACCTGGTTCACTTTTTGTATTTTTTGTAAAGATGGGGTTTCACCATGTAGACCAGGCTGGTATTGAACTCCTAAGCTCAAGTGATTCACCCACCCCGGCCTTTCAAAGTGCTGGGATTACAAGCATGAGCCACCATGCCCAGGCAAGGATATTTTCAGTAATATATTCATACATCTTGTTTCAGTGATAGCAATATTGATTTTGCTGCCATAGTTTTGTATTTTGATGAAAGTACCTAACAGACCCAAAATGTGTAAAGGAAATGCCTCTGAAGTAATCATACCAGCCAATAGGCAGTGGTGACTTGTTAGTTATGTGACTACAAACAAGGCACAGAAAACTGATTGAGCTTCAGGTTTTTCATATCCTTGAGAATTACAGCATCTGTATGTCAGGGTTATTAAAAGGAATTGAGATAACATAAGCAAATGTGCTTATCAGAATATGTGCTTAAAACTTAAAAAGAACTCATAGGCTTTTGCTAAACATTTAATGTCACTTGACCATACAAATGTCATTATGTGGATGTCACTAGTTTCATGTGCTCTCTTCCCTGAAAATACCCTTAGACATGATAATAAATTGAACCATTACAGTTTTGTGACCTCGTGATGCAGTTACTTACGTGATTCTTAAGAACTCTCCGTGTAGTGGTAAAAGCAAGCAAGAAGGAAAAAATTAGCCATGTAATTAATGTAATACACATAACAGTGTAATACAAACAGTATTACAGCATACAATTAGTACCCCTGAACCCATGTGTTATCCTCTCGGACCTCTAGTAAGTGACTGTGCTTTGTGCAGTGAATCTCCTGTGAATAGCAAGCAGAAAGTCACTGCCTTATGGGAGTAGTAGGGCCAGCTGTCAGCCTCGGGAAGTAGAATATAATTAAGGAAGGAAAATCTTAAAAGTTCTCCGAGGCTATGCTTATATTCAATAGGATGTAACTTACACATGGTAAACAGTTTTAAAAATCTTTTAATTTAATGTCTGAAATAATGTCACAGGGACATGCTATCCAAAGAGCGTAATATTTGTTATAAAATTAGTGAAAATATTAGCACAGCGTTTGTTAATGTTTTTAGTTAATTCTGAGTTAGTCTTGAATTAATGAGTTACAGGGCATAAAAGGAAAAGCACTTGTAATGAAGCAGTTTGTTTTCCCTTAGATTTACGACAGGATATGTTGACACTCCAAATGTTGCGCTTGATGGATTTACTCTGGAAAGAAGCTGGTTTGGATCTTCGGTGAGATCTAGTCTTTTTTTTTTTTTTCAGTCTAATGTCTTCCCACAGCAAAAATATCTAGAATTTCTTGTTAATTCCTTCCCTCTTGTTCTTATTTTTAGTTGTTGTTCATAATAATATTTATATAGCACTTTACAATGTACTTTCAAATATGTTGTCTTGCCTAAACTTTTTCAGTTTAAAACTACACATGTGACTGAAATTCCAGAAAGAAGGAATAGGTTTGAACTTTAATAAGGCTTGGACAGACAGCCAGAATTACATTCCAACCTATGGTGTTGAAAGATGTACTGTGGGTCATGGCAATGACAAGGCCAGAGAAAGTCCTGTGCCTTTTTATACTTAGTCCAGGGACATTGATTTCTCTACCTACCAAGGGAAAAGAGAGGAAAATGTTTAGGTGCATTCTCAGGTTTTTAGCTTGCCACCATCAATAGGGGTAGATAGTGAGCAGAAGAGGTTTGTGGTGTCATGACAGAAAAAAGGAAACATAAAATCAAGCCTCAGACTGGGAATTGTATTCACAATGAACAGAACAAGGGGTAAATATTTAAAGAGCCCATAGAAGTGAACATAAGGAAAAGATGTGAAAAGGCATTTTATAAAAAGTATAAAAACAAACTAATAGGCATGTTGGCACACACCTGTAATCCCAGCACTTTGGGAGACCAAAGTGGGCAGATCACTTGAGGTCAGGAGTTTGAGACCAGCCTGGCCCACATGGTGAAACCCTGTCTCTTCTAAAAATACAAAAGTTAGCCAGGCGTGGAGCACATGCCCGTACTCCCAGCTACTCTGGTGGCTGAGGCATGAGAATCGCTTAAACCCGGGAAGTGGAGGTTGCAGGGAGCAGAGATTGCACCACTACACTCCAGCCTGGATGACAAAGTGAGACTCTGTCTCAAAAAAAAAAAAAAAAAAAAACTAATATGAAAATTGTCAGTTCCAATTAAGAAGTACAGATTATAAGAACAATTGGGCCGTGCACGGTGGCTCACTCCTGTAATCCTAGCCCTTTGGGAGGCCGAGGCAGGTGGATTGCCTGAGGTCAGGAGTTCACGACCAGCCTGGCAAACATGGTGAAACCCAGCTCTACTAAAAATACAAAAAATTAGCAGGGTGTGGTGGCAGGAGCCTGTAATCCCAGCTACTCTGGAGGCTGAGGCAGGAGAATTACTTGAACCTGAGAGGCGGAGGTTGCGGTGAGCGAGATCGTGCCACTGCATTCCAGTCAGGGCAACAAGAGTGAAACTTTGTCTCAAAAAATTAAAAAAAAAAAAGAACAACTGGATATCCTAACAGAGATTTTCTTAAATGATAATCCAGTCTAGGGTGCTATTGAAGCAACAAAAACACAGGTATTTTTATATACTATTATAAATTAATATAAACCTTAATGTATGAAGTTTATTTATACTCTTTATATCCAGTATTTCCACAATTTACCTTAAAATTGGAATTGTAGACAGAGATTTATACACAGATATAGTCCAGTTCATCAATGTTTTCAAATTTATTACCACATATTTTTTATAACATTCTCTTGTAATTTTAAAATCTGTGCTGTGTCTAATATTTTTCTTCTTCCTCTTTTTTTTTTTGAGACAGTCTTGCTCTGTCACCCAGGCTGGACTGCAGTGGTGCGATCTCGGCTCACTGCAGCCTCCGCCTCCTGAGTTCAAGCGATTCTCCTGCCTCAGCCTCGCGAGTAGCCGGGATTACAGGCACCCGCCACCACGCCCGGCTAATTTTTGTATTTTTAGTAGAGATGGGGTTTCGCCATGTTTGTCAGGCTGGTCTCAAACTCCTGACCTTGTGATCTGCCTGCCTTGGGCTCCCAAAGTGCTGGAATTACAGGGGTGAGTCGCCACCCCCGGTCTTTTCTTCTTTTTATATGCAGTTATTGTCAGTTATTATTAGAGATTTGCTTCCTTATTAGTATGGTTTCAGCTGGGCTTCTAATTTTGTTGATTTTTTTGTTTCCTACTTTATCAGTTATTACTTCTTTATTTTTTTTTACTTTTGTGTTTATTCTGTTCTCATTTTTTAAAATGAACTCTTGGCTGGGTGCAGTGGCTTACGCCTGTAATCCCAGCACTTTGGGAAGCCAAGGCGGATCACTTTCGCTCAGGAGTTTGAGACCAGCCTGGGCAACATGGTGAAACCCTGTCTCTACAATAATAATAATAATAATAATAATAAGCCAGGGATGTTGGCATGTGCCTATAGTCCCAGCTACTTGGGAGCTGAGGAGGGAGGATTTCTTGAGCCCAGGAGGTCAAGGCTGCAGTTAGCCAAGATCACGCTACTGCACTTCAGCTTGTGTGACAAAGTGAGACCCTAATCTCAAAAAAGAAAACAAAAAAGAACTCTTAACTTTTAAAATGGAAATATTTATGTACTTTCATAATATATCAAACAGTATATAAATTCTAAATATTTCATAATTTCTATTTTTATCTTATTGACTCCTGAACTATTTAAAATTACAGCTGGATACAGTGGCTCTTGCTTGTAATCCTAATATTTTGGAAGGCCAAGGTGAGAGGATCGCTTGAGCCCGGGAGTTCAAGACTATCCTGGGCAACAGAGCAAGACCCTATCTCAGTAAATAAATAGATAAATAAATAAATAAAATTTAATTTCCAAAGGCATACTTTTTTGTTCTCTTTATGATTTCTAATTTTATTGTGTTGTTATTGTATCAAGTATATGTGCAGATCTATATTCTCATTAAACTTCAGTTTTGATTTGTCACTTCGTAGGTATGTTACAACCTCCTATTATAATTGACATTTGTCATTGCCTGCCTGAAATCTTGTCAGTTTTTGTTTATCTTGATCTTATATTTGTTTTTTCTTTTTTTGTTTGTTTGTTTTTTGAGTCAGAGTCTTACTCTGTCACCCAGGCTGGAGTGCAGTGGCAGGATCTCAGCTCACTGCGATCTCTGCCTCCTAGGTTCAAGCAATTCTCATACCTCAGCCTCCCGAGTAGCTGGGATTACAGGCACGGGTCACCAGGCTTGGTTAATTTTTGTATTTTTAGTAGAAACGAGGTTTCGCCATGTTGGCCAGGCTGGTCTCGAACTACTGGCCTCAAGCGTTGATCTTATATTTGTAAATCTATACAAGGTTTGATTTCTTTTAGCCTCTGTGCCCTCCTTTATCATTAAGAAATATGCCTCTTAATCCCTAGTAATTTTGTTTTAGTCTGTTTTGTCCAAAATTGACATTTGTATACCAGCTTATTTTGGTTAGTATTTACCTTTGTATCTTTTATTTTTAACTTTTATTTCATTTTATATTATATTTGTCTCCTGTAAATAGCATATAGTTGAATTTTTTTGTGAGGATGGATTTACTCCAATATGAATGTATTTTATTAGGAAATTTTAATTGTTTATTGTGATTACTATATACTTATTTATTTCTACTATCTTATTGTATGTTTTATATTTACATCCTTGTTTTTGTCCTTTTTCTCATTTATTTCCTTTTATTGGATTGATAGGGGTTTTAAATTTTCATTTACCCTTTCAGTAAAATACTTTTAAAATTCTTACTTAGTAAAAAAATTTTTTTTAGAGATAGAGTCTCACTGTTACCCAGGCTTGAGTGCACTGGCATGATCATAGCTCACTGCTGCCACAAACTCCTTGGTAACACAATCCTAGCTCACTGCAGCCACAAACTCCTGGGTAGCACAATCATAGCTCACTACAGTCACAAACTCCTGGGTACCAGCAATCCTCTCACCTCAGCTTCTTGAGTAGCTAGGACTACAGGCACATGCCACCATGCCTGTAATCCCAGGCACTTTGGGATTTAAAATTTTTTTTGAGAGACAGAGTCTCACTATGTTGCTCTCTCTGGTCTCAAACTCCTGCCCTCAAGCGATCCTCCCACCTCAGTCTTCCAAGTATCTGGGATTACAGACATGTGCCACCATACCCAGCTCTTATATAGAATCGTTATATACTATATTACTTATTTTAGGGAATATTCTTAAGTTTTTAAACTGCATATTTGATTTAACAAAATTTTTTTTTTTTGAGACGGGAGTTTCCCTCTTGTTGCCCAGGCCAGAGTGCAATGGCACGATCTCGGCTCACTGCAACCTCTGCCTCCCGGGTTCAAGTGATTCTCCTGCCTCAGCCTCCCGAGTAGCTGGGATTATAGGAATGTGCCACCATGCCTGGCTAATTTTGTATTTTTAGTAAGACGGGGTTTCTCCATGTTGGTCAGGCTGGTCTTGAACTCCCAACTTCAGGTGATCTGCCCGCCTCGGCCTCCCAAAGTATTGGGATTACAGGCATGAGCCACCGCGCCCAGCCAGATTTAACAAATTCCAAAATTAATCCATAACTTAGCCCTCTTCTTGATCATTATAGGTACTTTAGGATAAATTCTACCACTTATATTTTAACTAATATTTAACAACTCCTTATATTATTCGTTACAGTGAATTTTTACTAGAATTTCTTGTATACAATTTTAAATATTTCTTTATTCACCATTGCTTTTTGTACCATACTCCCTCACTCCGGGTTTTGTCTGAAAATGAATTTATGTTACCCTCAATCTTGAGTAAGGCTGGGCACGGTGGCTCACGCCTGTAACCCAGCACTTTGAGAGGCCAAGGCGGGTGGATCACCTGAGATCAGTAGTTCAAGACCAGCCTGACAAACATGGTGATACCCCGTCTCTACTAAAAATACAAAATTAGTGAGGCATGGTGGCACATCCCTGTAATCCCAGCTACTCGGGAGGCTGAGGCAGGAGAATCTCTTGAACCCAGGAAGGGGAGGTTGCAGTGAGCGGAGATGGCACCATTGCACACTCCAGCCTGGGCAACAAGGGCGAAACTCCATCTCAAAAAAAAAAAAAAAAAAATCTTGCATAATAGTTTAGCTGGGTATGGAGTTTTTGTTTATTATTATTGGGATACAGTATAATTGTCATATCACAATTCACTGGTTTAGAGTGTACATTTCAGTGGTTATATGCATTTTCTGAGTTGTGCAACCATCACCACAATTAATTTTACAACATTTTTATCAACCCTTCAAAAACCCTGCACTCCTTAGCTGTTACCCCCAACCCCCTCCCTGAAACCACTCCAATTCTAGACAACCACTAATTAATGGTCTATAGATGTACCTTTTTTGGACATTTTATATAAATGGAAACACAATATGGGGCCTTTGTCGCTGGCTTCTTTCTCTAAGCGTAATGGCTTCAAAGTGTATTCATGTTTTAACAGTAACCAGTATTTCATTTCATTGTCAAACAATATTCTTTTGCAAGGATGTGCCACATTTTATTTATCCATACATCAGTTAATGAATATTTTGGTTGGTTTCACTATTTTGCTATTACAATAACTGCTATAAAACTATACATAGATAAATGTACACAGTTAATGCTATAAACATTTGTGTACAACTTTTGAGTCAATCTGTGTTTTAAATTCTTTTGGTAAATACCTAGGATTAAAATTACTGGAACTGATGTTAACTTTATGTTCAACTTTTTGAGAAACTATCAAACTGTTTCCCACACAGCTGCATCATTTTACATTCCAACCAGCAATGTACGAAGGTTCCAATTTCTCTTCATTCTCACCAACACTTTTATTGTCCATCTTTTTTTATTATAGCCACCCTAGTAGGTTTGAGGTGTTATCTCATTGTGGATTTAATTTGCATTTTCCCAATGACTAATGTTGTTGAGCAGCTTTTCATGTGCTTGTTGGTTATTTCTATACCTTTTTTGGTGAAATGTCCATTTAGATCCTCTGCTCATTTGTAAATTGGGTTATTTGTCTTTTTATTGTTAAGTTATAAGAATTCTTTATATATTTTATATACTAGACCCTTCTTAGATAAATTATTTGCAAATATGTTTTTCTGGTTGTTTGTTCACTTTAATTTTTAAATTGTGTGGTAGGAATCCAACTTTATTCTTTTCCATTTAGATGTATAGTTGTCTCAGCACCATTTGTTGAAAAGATTATTCTTTCTTCATTGAATTATCTTGGCATCTATGTCAAAAATTAATTGATTGTACATGTGAAGGTTTTTTCCTGAACTCTAAGTTCAATTCTATATGTCTGTCCCTATGTATAGTTTTGATTACTGTAAATTAATAATAAGTTTTGAAACCAGGAAGAATGAATCCTCCAACCTTTGTTCTTTCTCTCTTTTCATTTATCTGGGATTGTGTTAATTTTTCCTTTGTTTCTGAATAAGAATTTTGCTACTTGATGGGTTTTCTTTCAGCATGTCTAATATGTCATCCCACTTTCTTCTGGCTTCCCTGGTTTCTCATGAGAAATCAGCTGTTAATCTTATTTAAGATCCTTGTAGGTGATGAGTCACATCTCTCTTGTTCCTTTCAAGATTCTCTTTATTTTTGGCTCTTGACAGTTCGATTATAATATGCCTACTTCTATTAGAGTTTATTCTACTTTGAATTAATTGAGCATCCTGGACATATATATTATTGTTTTTCATAAAATTTGGGGAGTTTCCAGCCATAATTTTTTCATATTTTTTTCTGCCTCTCTCTCTCATCTCCTTAAACGCCATTATGCATTTATTGCTATGCTTGATGGTGTTCTACAGGTCTCTAAGGCTCTGTTCTTTTCTCTTCATTATTTTTTCTTTTGTTTCTCTGATTGGATAATTGACATATCCTCAAGTTTGCCAATTTTTTATTATGCTCATATCTGCTGTTGTGTCTACCTGGTGAATTTTAAAATTTCAGTTATTGCCCTTTTCAACTCTGGAATTTCTGTTTGATTCATTTAAATAATTTCTATCTATTGATAGTCTTCCTTTGTTGATACATCATTCTCACAGTTGTTTTGTTTTGTTTTGTTTTGTTTTGTTTTGTTTTGAGATAGGGTCTTGCTCTGTCGCCCAGGCTGGAGTGCAGTGGCGCGGTCTCGGCTCACTGACACCTCCACCTCCCAGGTTCAAACGATTCTCCACCTCAGCCTCCCAAGTAGCTGGGACAATGACAAACGGCCACTACAACTCCCGGCTAATTTTTGTACTTTTAGTAGAGACAGGGTTTCATCTTGTTGGCCAGGCTGGTCTTGAACTCCTGACCTCAGGTGATCCACCTGCCTCGGCCTCCCAAAGTGCTGGGATTACAGGTGTGAGCCACCGCCCGCAACCTTATAGTTCTTTAAACATGGTTTTCTTTAGTTCTTTGAACATGTTTAAAATAGAGATTTTTAAATCTTTGTGTAATAAGTTGAAAATTTGAGTTTCCTGAAGGACGGTTTCATTGAATGCATTTTTCCTGTATGTGTGCCATGCTTTTTTGTTTCTTTGTATGTCACATACTTTTTGCCAAAAACTGTTAACTTTAAATAATTTTACAACTCTGAAACTCAGATTCCTTTTCCCTTCAGGATTTGTTGTTGTGGCTGTTTGTTTATTTTAGTGACTTTTTTGAACTAATTATGTAAAGTTTATATTTTTTGTCTTGTGTGGTCACTGATGTCTTTACTTAGTTTATTGGTCAGCTAATGGTTGACCTGATTTTCTTAAATGCCTGGAATCCACCCCTCTTCCAGTCTGCTGAGGCACTTTATGCACATGTTGGGTCATGCCTTCAACAGTCAGCCTGGTGGTTCAGAACTGTGCCTTAGCCCTAACTTTCTGCTTTCACAAAGCCTCAAAGTTAGCCATAGTTGAGAGCCAGGGCTTTGTAAGCTCTTTCCTTTGCATGTACACAGACCTGGGAATCCGCAATAGTATCCATGCACACGGCCTTCTAGATTCCTACCAGTAATTTTGGAGCTTTTCAATGCACCATATGGACATGTAATTACCTACCTTTTCCTTTTAAGCTTTCAGTTAGCTTGTTGGTTCCCCCAACTGTTGTTTACCCCCAAGACAGCTACAATGTTAAACAAATGCCTCTGAGTATTTTTGAGAAACTCCCCAGGAAAAAGGCAGTTCATGCTAGGTGAGGTCTGAGTCAGGTCAAATAAACATAGTATTGTAAGTGGGATCTTCCTGGAAACTACCAGAGAGGCCAAAGAATGACAGTTCTGTGGGAATCAGGCTTTGAAGGAGCTCCAACTTCATTTTTCTTTCCTCTAGTGGCTGTCAGACATGCATTCACCATGATTGTGGGCTATTTGTTGTCAAGGCTACCACATAACTGGGAAGGGGGTTGGGACTAGGCCATGGTAAAACAAAACAGATTCAAGTTGGGGTGTGTGTGTGTGTATGTGTGTGTGTACGTGTGTGTGTGTGTTTTAAATAAACACTTATTGGATTGCTGCAAGCCTTTGTTTTATTTTCAGAACTCTAAAATAGTTGATTTCAACAATTTTTGTCAGTATTCTTGTTGCTTTTATGGAGAAGTAGATATTCAGAGTTTGATATCATTTGGCTATAGAAGTTTGAAATCCAAATTGACTGCTTTCCTCAGAAGCCTTGAGGATATTATTCATTTGTCTTCTAGTCTCGGTTTTCAAAAAGTCTGTTCTCAGTCTAGTTATTGGTTCTTTGTAAGTAGTGTCTTTTTTACACCTTAGTGCATCAAAAAGTTTCTCTTTGCCTTTAGTGTCTGCAGTACAATCTGTGCGTGTGTATTTCTTTTATTTCTTTTTTTATCACCATTTTCATTGTGCCTTTTCAAAGAAGTCACATCTTTTAGTTTCTAAAAACTTTGAACATTTCCTTCAGTATTGCAGTTCTCCCACTCTCATTGTCTTTTTCTGCAGCTCTAGTAAATTTATGTTAAACTTTCCTGTTCTCTCCTTTATGTCTCTTAACCTTCCATATTTTCTATCTTTTCATATCTTATAACAGTTTTACTCAAGTCTCTGTGTGCTCTGGCGTTGAGACCAGGCTGAGTCTTTTCATATCTTTATGTGACTTTCTTAGTAATTTTCTATTCTTTTCCAGTTCATTAATTATCTCTGCAACAATGTTTACTCTCCTGTATTGTATTTTTTTTCTGCTTAGACTTTCTATTCTTTTTCATCTCTTCCTCTCCCTTTTTTTTTTTTTCAACGGAGTCTCACTCTGTCACCCAGGCTGGAGTGCAGTGGCACGATCTTGGCTAACTGCAGTCTCCACCTCCCAGGTTCAAGCGATTCTCCTGCCTCAGCCTCCCCAGTAGCTGGGATTACAGGAACCCGCCACCACGCCCGGCTAATTTTTGTATTTTTAGTAGAGGCAGGGTTTCACCATGTTGGCCAGGCTGGTCTCGAACTGTTGACCTCAGGTGATCCGCCTGGCTCCATCTCCCAGGTCAAAGTGCTGGGATTACAGGCGTGAGCCACCACGCCCAGCCTAAAGTCTCTTTCAGATTGTTCTTTTTTAGTTCTTGGGATATTACTTTTTCATTTATCTGCATGACTTTATTCATTTCCTTATATAGTTAATAATACTCAGTTTTGAATTCATTATTGATGGATATTATGTTTTCTGTAAAGGTCCTTTGCTCCCCGGGTTGTGAATGGATCTCTAAAAATGAGTTTGTATTTTGTTTGAGCTGTTGCCAAAGGCCTGTACACACAATCAGCCAGTTTTTATGTTAACTCCCTGCCTTCAGACCATCACACCTCATAGATAGTTTATATTTAGATCTCATAAGAGAGTGTGGGAAGGCTTGAAGTTTTGCACTTACATGAAACTTTTTTTTTTCTTGCCCACCCAGTTTCTGGGGTAGATGGGAAACTTTCATGCCACATCATCTGATCAATGAACAGATATTTCGAGTTCCAGTCCTCCCAGACCTCAGCTTTGTGTAGTGTGGGATATGATGAGGTTCCTCTTCAAATAATCTGATCAATCTTTTATTCGTTAATTTATAGAAACCTCCCCCCCACTTTTTTTCTCCTTTTTCTCCTTTTTTTTCCTTTTTGCCTTTGTTAGATCTCCAGGCACACCACAGTACCAAGCGTTATCAGTACCAGCTCACATTCCTTTCCTTATCTAGAAAGAGGACTAACTTTCTAGCTCATTACAGACACCCCTTCCCCTTTCTCTCCACTTTTTCTTCATGTGCCCACCCTATCTAAAAAAATTCAGATGTTTAGACAACCAGGATTAGTTTAGATTGTACGACCCAACCCCAGCCAATGGGGAAAGAATGCAGAGGCAGGACTTGCGTCAGGAATAAAGGCTGTCGTGCCCCTTTGTTCAGGTGTGCTCTCATGGCAACTGGCCAAGGAGGCACCCCTCTACGCAGAAGTAAAATTGCTTTGCTAAGAATCCTTTGTTCAAGTGTTCAGTTTCCTTAGGATTTTGAGTGTTATTCCTAACAGTTCTTTGTCGGGTCCAGATCCTACCTCGTGGGCCTAAGTCCGTGACTGTTTTTGGTGGGCATTGAAATGTCAGCCAAGTCTAACTTCCTGAGCCACTGCTGTGAGAAATCTCTATTTTTGGAACCTAGAGGTCTTTTTTTCTTTCTTTTTTAACCACACCTATTTATAAAACCTTTGGACTTCATCATTTTTTTAATGTGATTTAGTATCTGCAACAACCTTAGTCTACAAGGTTGCTGGAAACGGTTAGACTTGTGATCGACTTTGTTCCTGCAAGATTATAATATCTCCTGATTAATTTCTTAAGTTTCAGTTATAGTCTGTTGATTATGAAACATATGTGTATATATATTTTTA
This sequence comes from Gorilla gorilla gorilla, assembly GCF_029281585.2. NCBI lineage: Eukaryota > Metazoa > Chordata > Mammalia > Primates > Hominidae > Gorilla > Gorilla gorilla. Next base: position 149,837,661 of record NC_086017.1, on the reverse strand, counting down.
AAACTTGCAACCCTTGCTGTTTATTGACTGAACCAGGCATTGTATTAAGTTCTTCTCGTAAGTGATATCATATAGGCTTACAACTCTATGGGGCTATGTTATTTCTTTTTAACACATTAAAAATTAAAATGCTGGAAATTTTAAACAAAGGTTACAGAAATATTAAATGGCAGAGCTAAATTCAAATCCAGGACTGTCAGACTCTAAATTAATGTCTGTTTATTATTTTACCAGTCTGGCTAAGTGAGAAAATAATGTGGTAAGACATGTCTAGTACTACTCTTTGTTTATCAGAGTATAATGGTGCCTAAAATACCTAAATTTCCTTTTTTTTAAAAAAAGAAATAATTTTTTATTTTTAGGTTTTTCCAAGTTACACTTTCCAGTAGTGTAAAGGTAGAAAGAGCAATTTGGGATTGTAGCTGTGCTTAGAATAAGGAAAAGAGATCATAATTCATCTAAAAAGGACACTGTGGCTACTACAGGTGACAGATTTTTTTCTTTTAAATTAGGAGGAATTTCCAATGCAGCTGTGTAAAAATAGAATTAGTAGCTTTGAATAGGTAGCTAGTTTTTCAAACACTCATAAGGTATACTGCATAGATAAGAGGAATAGGTCATTAGAATAAACTGTCTGCTTGAGGACCATAAACCCAGTTGGAACTGGGCTACCTGTTTTTTGTAAATGAAATTTTATTGGCACACAGCCACTTGGTTACATATTATGTATGGCTGCTTTTGTGCTGCAACTGCAGAGTTGAGTGTTTAGTCTGTAGTGCCTAAAATATTTATTATCTGGCTCATTCTGGGAAGAGTTTACCAACTCATCGTATATAAAGTAAACCCCCAGGAATATGTTTTTACTTGACTGATCCCACAAAAAAGGAGGGAAACTTTAAGCTGAAGTTTAGTAACTCATTTGTTCTTTCCAAGGTTAGCACAGAAGCTACACAGTGGTCTCCTTTGCTAATTAGTAGATTCAGGCCATATCATGAGCTTCATTTAGTTATGAAAAGCTAAGCTAAAGACTGTTTCCTGGCATTCTTAGTTCCATCAGCCTAATTGAAAACCCCAACCAAGTTATTCTCTCTTAGTTTTGATTTTATTTATCTAAATGTAAAGCACATTTAGCATCAAATGAAGTTCATTGTGACCTCAGACAATGGGAGGCACCCACATGTGGGAGTGCTGGAAATAAACCTAGTGTCTAGCTGATGGGAAGCATTGTGTGAAGAAAAAGGAACTTGTCTGTCCAGTGAGATCTTTGCTGACTTTTTGTACTTTGACCCCATGTTTTTAAAAAATGAAGGACTTCAATTTTTTTTTAAGTTCATTTCCAAACTGATACCTTTTTCTCACCAAACCTTTTTTACTGTTTCTATAAATATATGTGCTCCAATGTTTCTATTTTGTTTGTTTTTTCTTTCGGCCAGCTGTTTAGGTTAAAGTGGGTCACGTAGCACACACTCTTTTAAGGTCAATCCCAAATCTTGAGGTACCTTCTGTACATTACTGTTTTAGTACTTGTAACAGTGCCATGTTTGCATAAATGAAAATGCATATTGCTCGTTTTCATTTTTCTATGATGTTCCAAAATACTCTTTTGATATCTTTCATGTCAGCTTAGATCATTTGTAAGACACTGATGTGTTAGGACTCCCTGACCTCCTTTGGTGAAGAAGTAATAAGCAAATCTTTTAGGCTGGCTACATGTAAACCTATCTGGCCGTGGGTAGATTTGCCAGTCCTCTGCACACCCCCACTCTACCCCAACAAATACATGTGAAATCAATTTTTTGATAGTTGCCTCCATTAAGACTTCATATCTGAATTACACTAATGGAGTTTACATTTTACATCCCCCCCCCCCTTTTTTTTTTTTTTGAGACAGGGTCTCACTGTATCACCCCAGCTGGAGTGCAGTAGCACAATCATGGTTCATGGCAACCTCAACTCCTTGGGCTCAGGTGATCTTCCATCTCAGCCTCCTGAGTAGCTGCCACAGGCACCTGTCATCACACCTCGCTAATTTTTTTACTTTTTGTAGAGACAAAGTTTCACCATGTTGCCCAGGCTGGTCTTAAACTCCTTGACTCAAGCAGTCCGCCCACCTTGGCCTCCCAAAGTGCTAGGATTACAGGTGTGAGCCACCGCACCTGGCCTACTTCCCTTTTAAGAGACCTATACAAAAGTTATTTAATGATAGTGGTGTCAGCATCTCAGAGGGTTGGAGAAAGAAGGTGGAAATAATGCAAGCATTAGGTAAAAGATTTAAACTTTTCTCCTTTGGAAGCCATGGGCTAAGGTACTACTCAGACTTTGGTCATTGTGTCAGAGTCAGAATCAGAGATAAGAAAGATAAATACCACATAATATCACTCATAAGTAGAAGCTAAATAATATATACACATAGAAGCGGGGTGTGGGTTGATGGGTAGTGGGGACTTAGAGGGATGGCATGGGTGGTTGATGGCAGGTTGCTTGGTGAGTACAATGTGTATTGCTACAGTGATGGATGCACTGAAGGCCCTGACTTCACCACAGTGCAATATATCAATGTAGCAAAATTGCACTTCTACCCCATGAATATATACAAGTTGTAAAACAAATTTTTAAAGCCAGATAACTTGCTATATACCTGTTTAGAGTAAGGATATGGAACTGCCATCCCCGTGTTGTAGAATTTATTTCATTTTTAAATGTTTGATTTAGTGTGAAAGGTAACAGATTGCTACTTCAGTCAGAGAGTCTGAGAAAGGAGGGTAAACATTACTGAAATTGTAGTCTTGGCCTTTGTAAGAAGTGTAGAAGTTGAGTGCAGAGGGTACCTAGGTGAGATGATTAGGACTCCAAGAGTTTGTCCCCAGCTTGACTTCTGTCAAACTCTCTGAGAAGGATGTTTTTTCCTTCTCATTGTGAACATTCTACCCTCAAGGCACTGAAAGCTTTCATCGTTGCCTGCTTTTGAAAAGGAAGTTATTGGACTTCTGCCTACCTTGGCTGCAACTGGAGTGAGAGGAGATGCAGGAAAGTGAGAAAGTGCACTTTAACCTGTCAGTGTTTGCTTTACATGTGTTATGTCATGATAAGAATAAGGGGTCTCATTAAAAACATTAATGATGCATTAGGAGAATGCTTCATTCTCTTATTTTGTATTTTGACAGTTCTGCCCCCAACCTCATTTTGCTAGAACTAGAAAAGTGCTTTTATTATTTTTTTTTTTCTGAGATGGAGTTTTGCTCTTGTTGCCCAGGCTGGAGTGCAATGGTGCAATCTCAGCTCGCTGTAACCTCCGCCTCCTGGGTTCAAGCAATTCTCCTGCCTCAGCCTCCCAAGTAGCTGGGATTACAGGCGCCTGCCACCATGCCTGGCTAATTTTTTGTATTTTTAGTAGACACAGGGTTTCAGCTTGTTGGCCAGGCTGGTCTCGAACCCCTGATCTCAGGTGATCCACCTGCCTCGGCCACCCAAAGTGCTGGGATTACAGGCATGAGCCACCGTGCCCGGATGAAAAGTGCTTTTAAAAAAGCATACCCCGTCTCTACTAAAAATACAAAAAAAAAAATTAGCCAGACATGGTGGCAGGCGCCTACTGTAGTCCCAGCTACTCGGGAGGCTGAGGCAGGATAATGATGTGAACCCGGGAGGTGGAGCTTGCAGTGAGCCGAGATTGCGCCACTGCACTCCAGCCTGGGTGACAGAGCGAGACTCTGTCTCAAAAAATAAATAAATAAAATAAAAATAAATAAAAAAGCATAAAATAATTCAATTTTTTTGAAGGAGTTTTAGAAACTGTTTAATTTTAGAAACTATCTGATTGTGATACACGCTAACACACTCATATACTCCCTCCTCCCCACAACACACACACAGCCTCTCTTTGTCGCTCATAAAGTCCTTCGGAAGCTTTCTCAGTGCTTTTAGGAGTATGACAGAAGTCCTTACATGGCCAACAGGGACCTGCATGTTCTTTTCACCACTTACTGTGTCGTCCTCATCTTTCTGTTGTGCTCCCCCTTGTGCTCTCCTCTAGCCCTGCTGTCATTCCTCCACATGGAAGTCTTTTTTTTTTTTTTTTTGAGACAGAGTCTCGCTCTGTCGCCAGGCTGGAGTGCAGTGGCACAATCTTGGCTTACTGCAACCTCCACCTCCTGGGTTCAAGCGATTCTCCTGCCTCAGCCCCCCAAGTAGCTGGGACTATAGGAGCACACCACCACGTCCAGCTAATTTTTGTATTTTTAGTAGAGACAGGGTTTCACCATGTTGGCCAGATCTCCTGACCTGGTCGTAATCTCCTGACCTCGTGATCCGCCCACGTTCGTCTCCCAAAGTGCTGGGATTACAGGTGTGAGCCACCGCACCCGGCCAGGAAGTCTTTTTTGACTCCTGCCATGTTCTCCTGGCACTTCTTCCTTATACAGAGATCACACATGCACATTGTACATTTGCTCAGTGAGTGTAGGGACTGCTGCTCTGGTTTTCTTGTTTGTTTGTTTGTTGCTTATTTCTGTATCACCAGGATCTAACACAATGCTTGGTTAGCTGTACCCGAGTATTTACTGAGTGCATGAATTCCATCCATTGTATTTTCTGTAGCTACCTGATCTTTATTTGAACCTTTCAAGATATCTCATTCCATTTTGGTGTTCTTATTATAATAGAAATTAGAGAAAATATTTGCAACCAAAATGAGAAAAAGGTAATATTAATATACAAAGAGCTCATATAAGTTACTGAAGAAAATGTCTAAAGCCCTAATAAATAGGCAAGTAATGTAAATAGCTAAGTCACAAAAGAAATCTTAGAATGCTTAAAAGATCCAGGTGCAATGGTTCATGCCTGTAATCCCAACACTTTAGGAGGCCAAGGCAGTAGGATCACTTGAAGCCAGGAGTTACAAGCTTTAGCAACAAAGCAAGACCTCATCTCTACAAAAAACAAAAAAATAAAAAAACTAGGCAGGCGTAGTGGCACTCACCTGTAGTCCCAGCTACTCTGGAGCCAAAGGAGGGAGGATTGCCTTGAGCCCAGGGATTTGACGCTATGGTGAGCTATGATCGTGTCACTGTACTCAGCCTGGGCAATAAAGAGACACACTGACTCTTAAAAAAAAATGGCCAAAAGAGATCTGAGAATAATTATCTTTACTAGGCATCAAATAAGTGCAAATCAAAGCAAACTGCCACCTATTAATTGAGCAAAACATTTAATTGATAATCTATTTTTCAGAATGTATTGGTCTAGTTAGAATATCAATTCTTATCTTTCTGACAGATGACTAGTCCTTTGTAAATACCCAGTCACCTCTTTTCAGTTAAAGTTGCTGTCTCCAAGGAGTTTGCAATCCAATTGGGGAGGTAAAATCTCAACTCAAGAAATGAGAAGTCAGCATGAAAACCCATTGATGTCGTATTGCTTTTGCTGCTCTGATGTGGTGGCTCACGCCTGTAATCCCAGCACTTTGGGAGGCTGGGGTGAGAGGATCATTTGAACCCAGGAGTTCAAGAGCAGCCTGGGTAACATGGCCAAACCCTGTGTCAAAAAAAGTTTTTAAAAATTAGCCCGGCGTGGTGGCACATGCCTGTAGTCCCAGCTACTCAGGAGGCTGAGGTGAGAGGATGGCTGGAGGCTGGCAAGTAGAGGGCTGTAATGAACTGAGATGGTGCCACCAGAAGGATGGAGTTTCCCTTAACCAAGATAATATGTGTAGTGGCTAGTCTGGCACATGGCACTTACTGGGTATTCCATAAAGAGTAGTTTATTTCCCCAAAATGTAGAGTAAGAGTGAAAGACTTTGATCCAATGTACTTCTGTCCACCTACACAAGCAAATAGAATGTTTCACCAGAATAATTAGACAAAAAATTTTATATGTAATTGGCACATTGGAATCCTTGTAAATTACTCCTTCTGTTGGCCAAGAGATTTACTCCTTTGGTGGAACTTCTGTTTTTCCATATGACAATAATATAGTAATGGCAAGTATATCAATAATAATAAAACTTTTTTTAAAAAGTAAAGGGAAAATCTTACCAAATTAATGTTTCATTTTAAGGAAAATATGACTCTATGCCCATTTTTTTCCTTCCAGGATGTTGCCTTATGGCTGTTTAGCAACAGGAGATCGCTCTGGCCTCATTGAAGTTGTGAGCACCTCTGAAACAATTGCTGACATTCAGCTGAACAGTAGCAATGTGGCTGCTGCAGCAGCCTTCAACAAAGATGCCCTTCTGAACTGGCTTAAAGAATACAATTCTGGGTTAGTTTATTCTGTTTAATTATCATTTTTCTGTACAAACAGCCAGACAAATAGTATATGCTCCCAATAGAAGTCAGCAGTGTGTTAGAGGAAATATTAGTGTTTTTTATCTATTGCTTCATTTCTTGTTAGAACAAAATGACACATAGCCCTTCGTAAAGTCTTGTAAATGGTGAACGTTGAATTCTACTTTATCTAAATCAAATTTTGGAGCCCTGCAGTAAAGTTACAATCTATGAATTTAAGTATTTAAAGATAACTTATTGAAGCCTTTGTTCAAGTGCATCAGCTTCTCTAATTATGTGAATATATGAACTTAAGTGAGTTTTTAATGAGTTTGTAGATTGTGATTTCTCCAAACTAAAAAATGCAATGCTTGGAATTATGGCTATGGTGTTAGAAAAGCACTAATATATAGGAAATAAAAGAACTTCACAGTGTGAGGGGGAAATGGTCTGCAAGTATTTTTGGCTAAAGACTTCAGAGTCGGACACATTTTATCGAGAACTTGTAATATGCAAATCAGTTTCCAAATTTTAATCTTAAGGCCTTGTCTCCAGGGAATCTCTATTACTTACTTCTAATTGAAATCAGTGACTTAAATGTTTGAAACTGCAGTGCTTAACTCTTAAACATGAAATTGTAGTCAGTCTTTGGTCAAAACTAACAAAAATGTTCCCAACCCCTAGCATGATCTAGCAAAGCCACGGTCTCTTCTAAGTACTGTGAACATGAGTCTACTCACAGCCCCACCGAAACACAGCTCCCAGGACGTTTGAATGTCTAAGGCCCAGTTATTTAATGTCTTTGAAGGCAGCTCTCTCAGCCCAGCCCCTGTGAAGACCACCCACACTCCCCTTGGCTGATCCACATGTTCTCTCATATGGTTTTGGCAGCTCTGTGTTCTTCTCACAATTGAAAAGGAAACAGAGGTATGGTTTGGGTCTCACTCTACACGCTTGGAGGCTGAAAACCTTTTTTGCTTCTGTTCTTTTCTCTTGTTCAGGGATGACCTGGACCGAGCCATTGAGGAATTTACACTGTCCTGTGCTGGCTACTGTGTAGCTTCTTATGTCCTTGGGATTGGTGACAGACATAGTGACAACATCATGGTCAAAAAAACTGGCCAGGTGAGCTGCTCCTCAGGATCTGCCAAGGGCCTTAGTAATGCTATTACTTATGTATAGCGTAATCTCTTGTGCAACTCAGCCAGATTCTTTTGTGATTCTCAGTGTCATATCTTTGTCTTTACTTCAATTTCTCACCACCTCTCGTTTCATATATAGTCTACTACATGTATTCATTTGTTTGCTTGCTTGATGGTAAGCATTTATTTGTTTAAAAAATTACTAAAGGCTGGGCGTGGTGGCTCACGCCTGTAATCCCAGCACTTTGGGATCCCGAGCCGGCCAGATTACCTGAGGTCAGGAGTTTGAGACCAGCCTGGTCAACATGGCGAAACCCCGTCTCTACTAAAAATATAAAAATTAGCCAGGCATGGTGGCAGGCGCCTGTAATCCCAGCTACTTGGGAGACTGAGGCAGGAGAATCACTTGAACCTGGGAGGCGGAGGTTGCAGTGAGCCGAGATTGCCTCACTGCGCTCCAGCCTGGGCAACAAGAGTGAAACTCCATCTCAAAAAAAATTATTGAAAAAATTTTTGTAGTTAAAGTGGCCTGTTCTTCAATATAAGAAATAGTATTTGGGATACATTTGTACCTAACAGAAGGAGCAGATAATGTACTGGATGTATTAAATTTAAAGATTACCAATGCTATTCATATCCTTTGCCCACTTTTTGATGGGGTTGTTTGTTTTTTTCTTGTACATTTGTTTGAGTTCATTGTAGATTCTGGACATTAGCCACTTGTCAGATGAGTAGGTTGCGAAAATTTTCTCCCATTTTGTAGGTTGCCTGTTCACTCTGATGGTAGTTTCTTTTGCTGTGCAGAAGCTCTTTAGTTTAATTAGATCCCATTTGTCAATTTTGGCTTTTGTTGCCATTGCTTTTGGTGTTTTAGACATGAAGTCCTTGCCCATGCCTATGTCCTGAATGGTAATGCCTAAGTTTTCTTCTAGGGTTTTTATGGTTTTAGGTCTAACGTTTAAGTCTTTAATCCAAAAGAAGACATTTATGCAGCCAACAGACACATGAAAAAATGCTCATCATCACTGGCCATCAGAGAAATGCAAATCAAAACCACAATGGGATACCATCTCACACCAGTTAGAATGGCAATCATTAAAAAGTCAGGAAACAACAAGTGCTGGAGAGGATGTGGAGAAATAGGAACACTTTTACATTGTTGGTGGGACTGTAAACTAGTTCAACCATTGTGGAAGTCAGTGTGGCGATTCCTCAGGGATCTAGAACTAGAAATACCATTTGACCCAGCCATCCCATCACTGGGTATATACCCAAAGGACTATAAATCATGCTGCTATAAAGACACATGCACACGTATGTTTATTGCGGCACTATTCACGATAGCAAAGACTTGGAACCAACCCAAATGTCCAACAATGATAGACTGGATTAAGAAAATGTGGCACATATACACTATGGAATACTATGCAGCCATAAAAAAGGATGAGTTCATGTCCTTTGTAGGGACATGGATGAAATTGGAAATCATCATTCTCAGTAAACTATCACAAGGACAAAAAACCAAACACCGCATGTTCTCACTCATAGATGGGAATTGAACAATGAGAACACATGGACACAGGAAGGGGAACATCACACTCTGGGGACTGTTGTGGAGTGGGGGGAGGGGGGAGGGGGGAGGGATCACATTAGGAGATATACCTAATGCTAAAGGACGAGTTAATGGGTACAGCACACCAGCATGGCACATGTATACATATGTAACCTGCACATTGTGCACATGTACCCTAAAACTTAAAGTATAAAAAAAAAAAAAAGATTACCAATGCTAAAAAAAAAAAGTTGGGATGAACCCCACTTGAGTTATTTTCTCTTTTAGAACATCATACCTAATCATATATGGGAGAAGGGAGAACAGTCATGTGAGTAATAGCATTCTGGGGTACCTAGGGAATCTAGACCGTGTTGTTTATAAAGTACTTAAGTTTTCAAATGAAAATTTCATTTTTCAGAGTGACATATTTGTAAACACTTTTTATGTTAAGCAAAAACAGATGAGATATCTTAGATAATTTTTCAGTTTAGCCCCCCTAGGAATTCCTACATTAGAGGCATACTAGAATGAAAATCTCTCTGGGTCACTGTGTGAACTTTGGTTCTATGAGGGACCCACAGTTTTGTATCTCCTTGGAAATCTGGATTAGTTCTGGCTTGGGCTTTGAGAGTTGATGTGGAATGAATTTGTAATGCACTACAATACATGAATGCACCATGTACGATTGAGGAATCTCGTGTCCATACTTAAAAGGAGTCCCTTGGACTTCCGGCCAATCACATTAAACACTTAGATTTATCTCCATTTTCTTCTTATACACCTCTAAAACAATAATAAGGAATTAAGAAATATATAAACTCAAGAAGTCAAAGATGATAGGAAAATAGGCCACAGTGGGTGAAACCTATTACCAGACTTCGGGGTGATAGAAAGTGAGATAGAGAAGTGGCAGTGACTTAGCAGAACTGAGAAAATAGAAAGTCAGTACTTGTAAAGGGGTACGCAAGTCCCATAAAAGCTCTGGAATCAGAGGCACCATGTATACTGTTCAAGGAGGGATACAGAAAGAGGCTGAAACAGAACTAGTTAGCAGCTTATATATGGAACAGTTAGGCACTCAAGTCCCCTTCCGTATGCCAAGAAGGAGATAGATTTATTCTCTGAAGAAACTGGTTCTGACTCAAGCACACTTATTTCTACAGCGACTACAAGAAAGGGTCCCATATTAAAAATGGAGATGGAGTGAAAGTCGGCCTAGTAAATGGTACAATCTGCAGCCACTTCCACTTGCTTTATTCTAAGAACAGTGGCAGCCAGATGTATAGTTGACCCTCATCAAAAGACTAGGTGATTCTATTCTAGAAATCTGATTGGTTCCATTGAAAAGTCCTGCAGATCTGACAGTTGAGATTTCTCTCTAGTTTCTCTACAAGGAAGTCCACCAATCAACAAGCAAGCCTACCATGTACATAGAATTTTCATTCAGCTTTTTAGTGATTCATTGTTAAATATGAATGGTCAGCTAAGGATTAATATACTTTTAAAAAGTGACAAAAATTGAATATGTTTATCATGTACAACATATTGTTTTGAAGTATGTCTTCATTGTGGACTTGATAAATTGAGCTGACCTGTGTGTTACCTCACATACTTATCTTTTTTTGTGATGATAACATTTAAAACCTAGTCTTTCAGCAGTTTTCAGGAATACAATATATTGTTGTTAACTATAGTTGCCATGTTGTAAGACAGATCTGTTGAACTTATTCCTCCTAAGTGAAATTTTGTATTATTTGACCAGTATCTCCCCAGCCCCTGCAGCCACCATTCTACTCTCTACTGGATTAGCAGACATTTAAGGGAAACCTCTACCATGAAAGATAGAAACCAAACAAGCAAAATAGGGAAGAAAAGAAAAGAACTCTGGGAAAACAGGGTAACTGCAGTAAACAGAGGGTGATTTTAAAAATCAAAGCAAAAAAATACATTGTATCTTTAAAGTAATAATAGGATTCTGTTTTTTACAATCAGCACATAGAGGTCTTGAAAACTAGAAATAGGAACAAACAAAAAGTTAAAATAGAAATAGTGTAAATATTTTGTGGCAGGCATAGTTGTAAGTGCTTTATATATAATCTAATGCCTTCAGGCCTGATGACAACCTTATAGAGTGGTGGCAATAGCCCCATTTTACAAGTGAGGATATTAAGGCAACAGAGAGTAGACATATCAGGATTTTAACCCTGGCAGTTTGGCTCATATTCTTTTTTTCTAATCCACCATGCCTTAATATCTCCAAAAAAATATGATAAATAGAGAAAAGATCCAGAAACAATAGAGACTCAGTCCAGGGAGGTATACTCTCAGCCTAATGGGAATTCCGGAAAGAAGGAGAATGGTGTGAACCTGGGAGGTAGAGCTTGCAGTAAGCCGAAATCACACCACTGCACTCTAGCCTGGGCGACAGAGTGAGACTCCGTCTCAAAAAAAAAAAAAAAAAAAGAAGAAGAGGAAAGAAGGGCACTTACTAAGCAAATAATATACTAAGACATTTCCCGGAGCCAATGTTCATGAATATCCAGTCAAAATAGCACAAAAATTTTCTGAGGACGGAAGAAAAACACCCTTACTAAGGACCTGCACTATGAAATTTCAGTGCATCAGACGTAAAGAGAAAGTCTTAAAACTTTCCCAGAGACACAGCAGGCCACATACCAGAGTTTAGAAGTCAAAATGACTTGGCTCCTCAATAGCTACATTGGCAATTATAGGACAGTGCACGTTAGCCTTCATAATTTTGAGGGAAAATGATTTCTAACCTAAAATTCGATAACCAAACTTTTTTTTTTTTTTCTGAGACGGAGACTTGCTCTGTCGCCTAGGCTGGAGTGCAGTGGCGTGATCCGGCTCACTGCAGCCTCCGCCTCCTGGGTTCAAGTGATTCTCCTGCCTCAGCCTCCCCAGGCAGCTGGGGGACCACAGGCATGCACCACCATGCCCAGTCAAGTATAAAGGGTAGAATGAAGACATTTTTCCAACTTGCAGGGTCACAAAACTTGTCACTCCTCTGCATCTTTTCTCAGAGGCTGCCAGAATAAGGACATCTACCAAAACAAGTGCCTAAACCAATAATTATGAAGTGGGGTGATTTTTCCCTCAGGGGACATTTGTAAATATATGAAAACAGTTTTAGTTGTCATAACTGGGGGGTGGGGTAGTCTAGTGGATAGAGGCCAGGGATGCTGCTAAACACCCATACAGGACAGAACCCCATATCAAAGAATTATATGGCCTATGTCAGTGTGTGCCAGTATTGAGAAACCCTGGTCTCAACCAAAAGAGAATGTGATGTGGGACACAGAAAACGGGCTCCAAATGGGAGAAGAGGAAAGGGAAGGCCCAGGATGATGGCTCTGCAGCAGCACCGGAGAACAACCAGCCCAGCTAGAAACCAGTAGATTACCTGACTGTCTGGAAAACAGTTTTGAAGATGATTTGTAGATTTTTAAGGAGAGTTTGGGAAGAATTAATGCTAAAGTCATAGAACACTAAGCTAAATGAATGAATGAATACATGCATACAGTTTTCTAAAGGAAAAAAGGTGAACAACGTGTGAAAAATAAAAACACTGAATATTGATGTAACCAGAAATTATGACATAATGTGCCACAGTGTGTAGCATTATGTTAGCATAAAAGTACTAAATCTTTATCTTCCATAATAAGAATAGTAATATACAATTAGGGAGCAAAAATAAATATAAACATATTATTTAGAAAAATGGAGGCAGACACCAGGAAAAACACCTAGTGAGAAGAGGAAGAAGTTACCTCTAAAGAGTAGCACTCAATGTGGGGAGCTAGTAGGGCAAGGATGTACTTTTTTGTTGTTGTTGTTGTTGTTGTTGAGACAGGGTCTTACTCTGTCACCCAGGCAAGAGTGTAGTGGCATCATCATGGCCCATTGCAGCCTCGACCTCCTAGGCTCAAGCAATTGCCCCACCTCACCCTCCTGAGTAGCTGGGACCACAGGTGTGTGCCACTATGCCTGGCTAATTTTTTCCTTCATTTGTAGAGATGGGGTCTCGCTATGTTGCCTAGGCTGGCCTTGAACTCCTGGTCTCAAGTGATCCTCCTGCCTCAGCTTCCCAAAGTGCTGGGATTGCAGACATGAGCCACCACACCCAACCTGTACTCTTTTCTTGTTATGTTTTATAGAACTATTTGACTTTTTAAAAATCAGACATTTTAATTCTTTGGATGTATTTTTCTTTCTAAAGAGTCTCCTTTTCCACTAGATATCTACAGTTTAATATCAGGGTTATTTATTATTGATTGTAAAAGTCTTAAGAGTGTTAGATATGGTCTCTTCTCACCTGGCTCAGTGGGCTATAAACAGAGGGAGAAGGGCTCAGATGCGGATGGGTATAGTTCCTGGGGGTCTAGGACTATGGAGGTTTTGCCTTTATATTTGGAACCCACCAGAAAAATGAAGGAAATTAAATCCCATTTGTTTTCCAGCTCTTCCACATTGACTTTGGACATATTCTTGGAAATTTCAAATCTAAGTTTGGCATTAAAAGGGAGCGAGTGCCTTTTATTCTTACCTATGATTTCATCCATGTCATTCAACAAGGAAAAACAGGAAATACAGAAAAGTTTGGCCGGTGAGTACTGCCCTTGTGCCAAGGCTGAACACTTCTAACATTTTCTTATCTGACCAGGTGGACCAGCATTTCTTAGCTGAGATATATTTGGATCTGGGAGATATTCAGTCTGATTATAGGAAGCTTTTGGGGGAATTTGCCTGTCAGATTATTGTGCTGGTTCAGAAATTCCCAGATAGGAGAAACAGAATGCTAGAAATTTAAAATAGTTATTATATTTTATTGCCATAATATACTACCTTTTACCTGTTTCAGAACATTCTCTGAAACTATTAAGACAGTTGATAGGAAGATGCTGAAAAGACATCTGCTGTCATTGTGTATGGAGTACAGTAAGGGAACCAGAATTCAGGGCAAATTTTTTAATCTCTGATCTATTACTGACTACCTACATGTTCCCAAGCATAATACTTGTCTTTTTGCCTTTGTATCATCTTAAAATGGGGACAAAAATATGAAATTAAGGGCTACTATGATGGTTAGAGACATATCATGTAACCAACACATACTTAACAAATGATTGTCACTATCCTTTATAGTTCTGTTTGGGTTTCTGCAGAATATACCTCAGTGGGTCTAGTTTTCTCTTTGGCAAAATAAGGGGATACGATTGGATGGTCCTCAGCCTGGCGCGGTAGGTCACGCCTGTAATCTCAGCACTTTGGGAGGCCAAGGCACACAGATCACTGGAGGTCGGAGTTTGAGACCAGCCTGACCAACATGGTGAAACCCCATCTCTACTAAAAATACAAAAAATAGCCAGGTGTGGTGGCGCACGCCTGTAATATCAGCTACTCAGGAGGCTGAGGCAGAATTGCTTGAACCTGGGAGGCAGAAGTTGCAGTGAGCCAAGATCACGCCACTGCACTCCAGCCTGGGAGACAGAGCAAGGTTCCATCTCAAAAAAAAAACATTGGATGATCCTCTTGAGGGACCATCTTGAAGAGAAGAGAGAGGGAAGGCAGGATGACAGGAAGGAGCAAAAGCACTGACACTGATTGAGGGGACTTTTAAAAAATTAGTTTCTGGAATCAGACCACAAATATAGAACCCAGAAGTATGTTCAGAAATCCTTGTGGATTATAATTATAACTGATTTAATAATCAGTTCTTGTGTCTCATAGAATTAAAAAGTCTAGATTATTATTAAAAATATAATAGCCTTTAGTCATAGAATTTCTATTTAGTTTTGTTTTTGAAAAATATATTTGTGATGTTAGAGAGATTGATTGTTTTATGTAGATTTTAGTCCTGGGACAATTTTCACAGAAGTAAAAATCAGAAATGAACCTTTAGTTCAGTAGGAATTTTCTTATTCTAATAGAAAGTCTAGCTGTGTTTTCTTAATTTCCTGTATGAAATGCGCTCTCTCCCCTCTAACACTGTGCTCATGTGGTTTGCTGCATCACCCAAAGGTTCCGCCAGTGTTGTGAGGATGCATATCTGATTTTACGACGGCATGGGAATCTCTTCATCACTCTCTTTGCGCTGATGTTGACTGCAGGGCTTCCTGAACTCACATCAGTCAAAGATATACAGTATCTTAAGGTATAAAACCGCTTTTCCTTCTCTCTTGGACTTTGTGGGCATTGAGCTCAGTTTTAGCTGCCTGTTTTATTCAAGTGGCTGAAGGAAGTAGAACAAAGTCATTTCCTCTAAGATGGTTCTTAGCCAGGAGGGAAAGAATCTGGGAAGTACATAAAGGAGGAATTTTGAAGAGTAACTTGTAACCCAGAAGATTTTCCCATCAGTAGAAGGGGCGTAAAGAAGACTGGTATTGGGCTGTAGCCTTCTTACTCACATTACTGAAAGACCGCAGATCAGGAGCGGGTTGGCACCTTGATTTTCCACAGTCTGCCTTTTTCTTGCCAGGGTCTTAGTAGGTCTTGAGTCATCTTACTGGATTTGGGTGGTAGTGGCAAGCAGCTGTGCGTCCTGCAGTAATTATAAATTATTTTCATCTTCAAAAACCTTTTGGAAGAAGTCATATTATCTCCCTATCTTGGGGTTCTGCCTCCTGCAGATGATATTTAAATAAGAACATGAAGCATGCTGCCTGATGGTGGCTGGGGAGGCACAACCAATCCAGCCTCCTGCAGACTTTGATATTTGCACATCTCTACTAAAGTTATATAAAACCATATTTTCCCCCTTCCATTTTAGGACTCTCTTGCATTAGGGAAGAGTGAAGAAGAAGCACTCAAACAGTTTAAGCAAAAATTTGATGAGGCACTCAGGGAAAGCTGGACTACTAAAGTGAACTGGATGGCCCACACGGTTCGGAAAGACTACAGATCTTAATGATCAGCCTTCGCTCCTAATGTATTTGTTGGTTTCATTTCATTTTCATTTTGCACTTGCACTAAATTGAACATGACCCTGTTAGAGATGTTATAAAGGGAATGAAATCCTGGAACTCAGAGTTAAATTAAAAACAAGGCATCCCACAGAACCTAATCCGAACAATCCCCGATGATTCCCTCTGTTTTTTGAATGCTTCCAAGACTTATCATGAAAACTGTCAATGGATAATCATTTCCTGCTGACTTTGCACGCCAAGGAATGCTACTAGGGATTGTTTCCATTTTTGTTTGTTTTTTCTAATATTTGGTACTTCCCAGAATGGTGTAAATACTTCTTTTCAATGTTGTGACCAAGTATTGTCACTCAGCCAACAACTTTTCCACACCTGGGGGTTGGTGGCTGTTCTTACTTTCCAAATGAAGCTAAAAAGAAAGGCATCTTTCTTCCCTTTTAAAATTGTGTAAACTGCAAATTATAATATAATTTGAATTTATGATTATTTTCCAGAGAAATCTTGTAAACCTGTGGATACTCATTAATTCTTTTGTTAATATTTATTTCCATGATAGCATCATTCCAGCCAGACTTGCTGAAAATCTACTGGTGAGGCAAATATAATATATATAAATATGCTACATATATATTTATAAAATTTCTAGTGGGAGTTCTATATAAATGTTTCTTTGGTATTCTTCAGCCTGTGATTTAAAGTTTTACAAAAAGCAGAGCTTTTTCCTAAGTTACTTTTCAGTTAGGTAACTGTGTGATCCAGTTCTTCCAGCTGCTTCTATAATGAGGCACATATTAATACAGTTTTTATATGGTATCTATGAAAGAGTTCACTTCATAGAGAATAATACTTGAGCAAATGTATCCAAGAAAGCAAGCAAATGAAAAGAAACCTATTTATGGAATAAACTCCAGATCTGAAATTCAATATTTTAGAAAAATGCCAGCTCTTCTTACTGTATTTATTAAAACTTGTAATAATGTGATTTTTTTCAAGGATATTAGTTCAAATTGAAATGGCTTCATGCCACACGGAAATCTTTAAGTTATTTGTTGAGGTACCATATATTTAGGGTGCTAGGGGCAAGTAATGTTAATATGTGCAATAGGAACTACTGGTTTGAATGTGTAAATGGATGATCTCTCTGAGTCCTGGCAACATCCAGCAAAACTACTGCTTATTCTCCAAAGAATATTGGGAGCTCTCAATCCTCGGTGATATGGGAAAGAGAACTGAGTATTTGCCCTATGACTGAGCTTTCTATAGGAATTTTATTAAAGAATGTTTAATTTTGTTGTCCTCCGTAATGTTCTCAGTCAAATAAATGAGTGAGCTGGTTTCGGCTGTTCTTGGAATGGGTGAGCCTCTTCTTTATGGGTAGACTGGGCCTTTGGAACTTGGCACTGGAACTCCAAGAAATGGCCAAGTCAGTAGACAAACCAACCTCAGGAATAGGCTAAGGCTTATTATGGCCTCTTCCCTGACTTCTCCCCTTGTTTCCCAGCCTCATCAGGCATGGTATAGGAGGCCCCCTGGACTTTGGTGGGAGCCTGAGGTAAGGAGCCATGCATATGGGAGGAGTCCTGAGAGCTGGGTAGTTACTTGGCACTGAGCCAAGGCCAGACTGCTGCTTTGGAGCTCTTGTTCACGGGGCAGATGCTGGAGCAGTCCAGTTCCTTGGAAGTAACTCAGCTGAGGATGGGAGTTGGCCCCTGAATTCCTCATTTCCGGGGCTGGTGTAGATTCACTGAGACTTCCAGGAATAGAACTATGGAAGGACAGGTTTGTTCAGAGATCTTTGTCTAGTAGCCACCCACCATTTCATGAACCAGGCCGCAGGTCAGTAGTTTGGAGAATGGTGAACACTGCCAGGAAGAAATGGATACCATTCTTTCCAGAGGGGTCTCCTCAGCCGAAAGGAGGGCTTTGATAAGTACATGCCAAATCAGTGAAGTTCAAGTCAATTGTTTTTCCCATATGGGCACCAAATTGTATCTTTCCTGTTTTCTTTGAAGGGTTAAGTAACGTGCCCATAGTCACAGAGTAGTTGATGGAGCCAGTATTCAAACCCAGAAAGTAAGAAGCCTATTTTAATTATCTGTGCTCGTTACTCACAATGCCTCAGTATACATTTCAGATTTATTGGGTTCCACAAATAGAAACCTATGGAAATTTTGAATCAAATTGCATTAAATTATAGACAAGGTTGAGACAAATTGACATCTCCAGAATATTGAGTTTTCCAAAGTATGTAAGTGGAGTACCCATTTATTTAGATTCTCTTTCATTTATATCCACAATGATTTATAGTATTCTGTGTTTACATATTATACATCATTTGTTAGATTCCTGGGTAAGTGATTTTATTGTAAGTTTCATTGTTGTTAATCTATAGCAATCATTCTCAAAGTGTGGTCCCCTGATGAGGAGCATCAGCATCACCAGAGAGAACTGGTTAAAAATGCAAATTCTTAATTTTTAATTTTTGTGAGTACATAGTAGATACATATATGGGGTACATGGAATATTTTGATACAGGCATATAACATGTAATTATCGCATCAGGGTAATTGGGGTATCTATTACCTCAAGCATTTATCCTTTGTATTAGAAACAATCCAGTTACACTCTTTTAGTTATTTTAAGATCTATGATTAAATTATCGACTATAGTTACTCTGTTGTGCTATCAAATACTAGATCTTATTCATTCTTACTATTTTTTTTGTACCCATAGAAATGCAGATTCTTGGTGGGGCCTGGCAGCTCACACCTGTAATCCCAGCATTTTGGGAGGGCGAGGCCAGGGAATCACCTGAGGTCAGGAGTTCAAGATTAGCCTGGCCAACATGGTGAAACCTGTATCTACTAAAAACACAAAAATTAGCTGGGCATGGTGGCTGGCTCCTGTAATCCCAGCTACTCGAAAGGCTGAGGTAGGAGAATCACTTGAACCCAGGAGGCGGAGGTTGCAATAGCCAAGATCACACCAATGCACTCCAGCCTGGGTAACAGTGAGACTCCATCTCAAAAAAAAAAAAAAAAAAGAAAAAAAAAAGAAATGCACATTCTTGAGCCCTGCCCTGGAGCTACTGATTTAGAAATGGGGGTGGAGCCCCCAAACCTGTATTTTATTTAATTTATTTATTTATTTATTTTTTGAGCTGGAGTCTCGCTTTGTTGCCCAGGCTGGAGTGCAGTGGTGTGATCTCGATTCACTTTAACCTCCGCCTCCCAGGTTCAAGCAATTATGTCTCAACCTCCCGAGTTTAGCTGGGACTACAGGTATGCACCACCATGTGCAGCTAATTTTTGTATTTTTAATAAAGACAGGGTTTCACCTTATTGGTCAGGCTGGTCTCGAACTCCTGACCTCAGGTGATCCACCTACCTCAGCCTCCCAAAGTGCTGGGATTACAGGCATGAGCCACCACACCCAGCCAAACCTGTATTTTCATAAAGTTCCAGAGCAAAGGTCCACAAATACATTTGATGTTTGTATTTAGCAGACTTATAAACTTTCTAATTAATCCTAACAATTTATTTGTATGAATTTTTTTTTTTTTTTCTTGAGACAGGGTCTCACTATGTCACCCAGGCTGGAGTGCAGTGGCGTACTCTCGGCTCACTGCACCCTCTGTCTCCTGGGCTTAGGTGGTCCTCCGACCTCAGCCTCCTGAATAGCTGGGGCCACGGGCATGCACCACCACACGCAGCTAATTTTTTGTTTGTTTGTTTGTTTGTTTGTTTGTTTTAAGAGACGGAGGTTTACCACGTTGCCCAGGTTGGCCTCAAACTTCTGGACTCAAGCAATCTGTCCGCCTTGGCCTCCCAAAGTGTTGGGATTACAGGCATGAGCCACTGAGCCCGGCCTGTATAAATTATTTTGATTTTGTATGTATCACCTAAAAATACTGTTGATTTTTTTTTTTGTGGATATCTTTTTTTTTTTTTCACCATGATACATAATTTAGTAGAGACACAAACTACTCACATGGAGATGATTAGCATCACACAGTGCTTTAAGCAGATATTGGCAACACTTGAACTCACAATAGCAATGAGAGGTGGCTACGAAATTATTAAAGTAGTATATCATGTACTACAGTTAATTTTATGCAGTTATGATTTAATACTGCATTTTTGTGTTCCTATTTTTCTCTTTTTAAATTTTTTTTTTAACTTTTAGGTTTGGGGGTACATGCGAAGGCTTGTTACATAGGTAAACTTGTGTCACAGTTTTGTTGTACAGATTATTTCATCACCCAGGTATTAAGCCCAGAAGCAGAAAAGATAGCTATTGAGTACTGGGCTTAATACCTGGGTGGATCTCTTTTATCAGACTAAAGAAGCTACCTTAGCTTTCTAATTTGCTAAGGGACTTTTTAAAAAATAATTAATGGATGTGGAAATTTATCAAATGATTTTTCTGCATTTTATTCCAATGATCATAAGGTTTTTCTCATTTGGTGAGTCATGTTTCAATATTAAATCAGGTTTGCATTCCAGCAATGAGCCAAATTGATTGTAATTTTTTGTTGTTGTTTGTTTCTTCAAGAAGGAGTCTTGCTTTGTCCCCTAGGCTAGAGTGCAGTGGCGTAATCTCAGCTCACTGCAACCTCCATCTCCTGGGTTCAGGTGATTCTCCTGCCTCAGCCTCCCAAATAGCTGGGATTACAGGTAACTGCCACCAAGCCTGTCTTATTTTTTATTTATTTATTTATTTATTTATTTATTTATTTTTGTATTTTTAGTAGAGACATGGTTTCAGTATGTTGGCCCAGCTGGTCTTGAACTGCTGATCTCAAATGATCTGCCAGCCTTGGCCTCCCAAAGTGGTGGGATTACAGGCATGAGCCAATGTGCCCGGCTGATTGTGAAGTGTTTTTAAATGTGTATTCCTGGATTTGATTTGCCAATATTTGAGGGGGTTTGCATCTTTTTTTTTCCAATCAGTGGTATTAGCCCATAAGTTCCTTTTAAGATCTGTGTCAAGTTCTTTTAGGCAAGATGTAACCAACATGGCTGATGAGGTGCCTGGCACTCACCTCCTCCACTAAGTGGGACCAAAGCAGCAAATAGATAACCACACATCAAGCAGACTAAGAGAGAACACTAGAATTCACCAGGAAAGTGACAGGGCACCTCTGAGGTACAGAAGGAGAGAGAAACAAAGAAGCACCCAGCCCAGCTGGAATTGGCTCAGAGCTGGAAGGAACTTGCCATTACTAGGAAAAGGTAAGGGGGAGATTCCCAATAGTCCACGTTCCCACCAGGGATGCCCGCAGTCCTAGCCACCAGAGAGCCCCTTGGCCCTAACAGGCCCTGAGCCTAGTATAGGTTGCTGCTTGGAGTTCACAAAACTGCATTGTTCAAGAAAGGGAATTCACACTGGATCCCACTGACCGCCAACACCCAAGCAACTGCAGCATGGTGCCATTTTGAGAGCTCAGTCCCCACCAGACTACATCCTCCCTGGGACTCAACAGCCCCTGCATCTCCACATTCCTGGAGCCCCACTGACATCCTCCCACCACCACCTAGAGGGCTGCAGCATTGCAATGCCAGCTGGACCCAGTGCTATGGCCAGTTCCTCAGCACTCTAGCCCACAAGGTAACCTACACCCTAGAGAACAGGTGGTGAAGCACATCAGGGAGGCTGCCCCAAGGACAAAGAGGGCCAAAGTGTACATTCCCTGCAGCTTGGCAGCTGACTTCCTGAGACTGCTGCCACCAACTGCAATCCTGCCCTTCCAGCAGCAGGGCCACCTCATACCTGTACATGCTGTGAAGAGGCCTAAGGAACAATCCTCCCTCACACACTATCCAAGGGTGTGAGGAAAGACCTGCCAAGTCCACTCATGCTGCCAGCGCCTGCATGCACCTCTGGGGACCTAAGGACAGGCCCAACCCACCCACCACTGCCATTGCCAACACCCACCCATGCATGCCACCTAGGAGCCTGGAGACTGGGCTGACTAGCCCACTGGCACCTCCGCTGGCACTCATGCATACCACCCAGGGGCCAGAGGGCCAGCCTGTTGACATTACTGCCACAGCCAATACCACAAGTGCTACCCAGGGCCCCGAGGACCCGCCTGCCTGACCTGCCACAACCACTGCCAGCACTTGAGCCTGCCACATGAAGTACACCACCCAGGCGACTGAGGACTAGCCCACCTACCCTTCTGCTGCCGCCCCTGGTGCTAGAGGACTGACTGGCTCACCTGGTTTCCCTATCCCCAGTGAAGTCCGACTACAACGTACATAACCTCATCTTATTGAAGACAACATAATAAGACAAGATAAAGCAGAAGAAAGAATTTCTGAACTGAAGACATGTTTTTTGAAATAAACAAGTCAGACATAAAAAACAAAGCAAGCCATGTGACATATGGGACACAAACGAACAAAAATTCAAATTTGGGGAGTTCCAGGAGAAGAAATGGGCAAAGGTATAGACAGCCTATTTAATGAAATAATAGCTGAAAACTTCCCAGGTCTTGCTAGAGACATAGACATTTGGAAGCTGGAAACTCAAGGAGTCCCAAATAGATTCAATCTAAAGAGGTCTTCCCAGAGACAAATGATAGTCAAACTGTCAAAAGTCAAAAACAGAGAATTCTAAAAACAGCAAAAGAAGCCCAAAATCTCCTTAAGCCGATAAGCAACTTCAGCAAAGTCTCAGGATACAAAATCAATGTGCAAAAATCACAAGCATTTTTATACACCAATAACTGACAGCCAAATCATGAGTGAACTCCCATTCACAATTGCTTCAAAGAGATAAAATACCAGGAATCCCACTTAAAAGGGATGTGAAGGACCTCTTCAAGGAGAACTACAAACCACTGCTCAACGAAATAAAAGAGGACACAAACAAATGGAAGAACATTCCATGCTCATGGATAGGAAGAATCATTATTGTGAAAATGGCCATACCACCCAAGGTAATTTATAGATTCAATGCCATCCCCATCAAGCTACCAATGACTTTCTTCACAGAATTGGAAAAAACTACTTTAAAGTTCATATGGAACCAAAAAAGAGCCCACATTGCCAAGTCAACCCTAAGCCAAAAGAACAAAGCTGGAGGCACCGTGCTATCTGACTTCAAACTATACTACAAGGCTACAGTAACCAAAACAGCATGGTACTGGTACCAAAACGGAGATATAGACCAATGGAACAGAACAGAGCCCTCAGAAATAATACCACACATCTACAACCATCTGATCTTTGACAAACCTGACAAAAACAAGAAATGGGGAAAGGATTCCCTCTTTAATAAATGGTGCTGGGAAAACTGGCTAGCCATATGTAGAAAGCTGAAACTGGATCCCTTCCTTACACCTTATACAAAAATTAATTCAAGATGGATTAAAGACTTAAATGTTAGACCTAAAACCATAAAAACCCTAGAAGAAAACCTAGGCAATACCATTCAGGACATAGGCATGGGCAAGGACTTCATGTCTAAAACACCAAAAGCAATGGCAACAAAAGCCAAAATTGACAAATGGGATCTAATTAAACTAAAGAGCTTCTGCACAGCAAAAGAAAGTACCATCAGAGTGAACAGGCAACCTACAGAACGGGAGAAAATTTTTGCAATCTATTCATCTGACAAAGGGCTAATATCCAGAATCTACAATGAACTCAAACAAATTTAGAAGAAAAAAACAACCCCATCAACAAGTGGGCAAAGGATATGAACAGACACTTCTCAAAAGAAGACATTTATGCAGCCAACAGACACATGAAAAAATGCTCACCATCACTGGCCATCAGAGAAATGCAAATCAAAAGTGCAATGAGATACTATCTGACATCAGTTACAATGGCGATCATTAAAAAGTCAGGAAACAACAGGTCCTGGAGAGGATGTGGAGAAATAGGAACACTTTTACACAGTTGGTGGGACTGTAAACTAGTTCAACCATTGTGGAAGACAGTGTGGCAATTCCTCAAGGTTCTAGAACTAGAAATACCATTTGACCCAGCCATCCCATTACTGGGTATATATCCAAAGGATTATAAATCATGCTGCTATAAAGGCACATGCACACGTATGTTTTTTACGGCACTATTCACAATAGCAAGACTTGGAACCAACCCAAATGTCCATCAATGATAGACTGGATTAAGAAAATGTGGCACATATACACCATGGAATACTATGGAGCCATAAAAAAGGATGAGTTCATGTCCTTTGTAGGGACATGGATGAAGCTGGAAACCATCATTCTCAGCAAACTATCGCAAGGACAGAAAGCCAAACACTGCATGTTCTTACTCATAGGTGGTAATTGAAGAGTGAGAACACTTGGACACAGGAAGGGGAACACCACACACTGGGGTCTGTCATGGGGTGAGGGGAGGGGGGAGGGATAGCATTAGGAGATATACCTAATGTTAAATGACGAATTAATGGGTGCAGCACACCAACATGGCACATGTATATGTATGTAACAAACCTGCTTGTTGTGCACATGTACCCTAGAACTTAAAGTATAATTAAAAAAAAAAAAAAGCATCAAACCACATATAAGGGAATCTCCATGAGACTAACAATGAATTTCTCAGCAGAATCTTTGTAGGTCAGGAGAGAAAGGAATAAAATAGTCAAAGTACTGAGAGAAAAAAAAAAAAACGGTCAACCAAGAATCCTGTGTCCAGCAAAGGTATCCTTGAAAAATGAAGGGAAAGTAGTCTTTCTCAGAAAAACAAAAATGGAGATAATTCATTACCACTAGACTAGCCCCACAAGAAATATTTAAGGTAGCCCTACACCAGGAAACAAAAGGACAACATCTACCATCATGAAAACTTAACAAAAGTAGTAAAACTCACTGGTAGAGCAGATACTCAAAACAGGAATAGGAGTGTTGTTACTCTAAAAAAAAAAAAAAAAAAAAACACCAGATCATAAAAGAAAGTAAAAGAAGAATAAAGGAAGAAAGGATATTCAGAACAATCAGAAAACAACAAAATGACAGGAAGTCCTCACCTATTAATAACAAGCTGGAATGTCAAAGTTTAAGCTCCCCCAACTAAAAGATATAGACTGGCTGAATGGCTAACAAAAATAAGACCCAGATATATGCTGTCTACATGAAACTCATCTCACCTATAAAGACACATAGACTGAAAATGAAGGGATGGAAAAAAATACCTCATGCAAACAAACCAAAAGCATGCAGGAGTAGCTACACTTATATCAAAGGAGAGCTTAAGTCAAAAAAACATGAGACAAGAAAATTATAATAAAAGAATCAATTAGGCAAGAGGATATAACAATTGTAAATATCTATGCACCCAACATCAGAAACCAAAATATATAAAACAAATATTATTACAGCTAAAAAGAGAGGCTAATACAACAATAGTTGGGGATTTCACCACTCCCACATTCAGCATGGAAGAGATTATCTAGACAGAAATTCAAGAAACATTGGATTTAAACTGCACTTTAGACCAAATGGATCTAAGATTTAGAGAACATTTCAGGCAACAGCAGCAGAAAATAAATTCTTCTCATGAACACATGGAACATTCTCCAGGATGGACCCTATGTTAGGCCATAAAACAAGCCTCAAGAAAGTTTTAAAAATTGAAATCGTATCAAGTATCTTCTAAGACCACAGTGAAAATTAGGAATCAACAACAGGAACTTTGGGAACAAATATGTGGAAATTAAACAACATACACCTGAATAACCAATGGGTCAATGTAAAAATTAAGAAAGAAAGTAAAAATTCTTGAAACAAATGAAAATGGAAAAACATACCAAAACCTTTGTGACACAGAAAAAGCAATGCTAAGAGGGAAGTTTATAGCAACTAATGTCTATACCTGAAAAGTAGAAAGATGTTGAATAAACAACCTAAAAAATCCACCTCAAAAAACTAGAAAAGCAAGAACAAACTAAACCTAAAATTAGTAAAAGGAAAGAAAGAATAAAGAGCAAAGCAAAGCAAAATGAAATAGAAACTGAAAAAACAATACAAAGAATCAGCAAAATGAAAAATTGGTTCTTTGAAAATATAAACTCAATCAATAAACCACTAGCTAGTCTAACCAAGAAAAAGGATCCAAACAAATAGAAGTAAAAAAAGAGACATGGCTGGTCACGGTGGCTGACACCTGTAATCCCAGCACTTTGGGAGGCCGAGGCAGGCAAATTACCTGAGGTCAGGAGTTCAATACCAGCCTGACCAACATGGAGAAACCCTGTCTCTACTAAAAATACAAAATTAGCCAGGTATGGTGGCTCATGCCTGTAATCCCAGCTACTCGGGAGACTGAGGTAGGAGAATCGCTTGAACTGGGAGGCAGAGGTTGTGGTGAGCCGAGATCACGCCATTGCACTTCAGCTTGGGCAACAGAAGCAAAACCTCATCTAAAAAAAAAAAATTACAACAGATGCAACAGAAATACAAAAGATCATTAGAGACAATTATGAGCAACTATACAATAACAAAAATGGAAAACCTACTGGAAATATATACATTCCTGGACACATGTAACCTACCAACATTGAACCAGGAAGAAATAGAAAACAAAGATACCAATAACAAGTAATAAGATTGAAGCAGTAATAAAAAACTCTCCCAATACAGAAAAGCCCAGAACCAGATTTACTGCTAAATTCTAACGAACTTTTAAAGAAGAAATAACACCGGCTTTGCAGGTGTCACCACTGGGAGCCCCGTATTATCACCCATGATCAACCCCACCATGTTCTTCAACATCGCCATCGATGGTGAGCCCTTGAGGTGTGTCTCCTTTGAGCCTTTTGCAGACAAGTTTCCAAAGACAGCAGAAAACTCTCATGCTCTGAGCATTGGAGAGAAAGGATTTGGTTATAAGGGTTCCTGCTTTCAGATAATTATTCCAGGGTTTATGTGTCAGGGTGGTGACTTCACACGCCATAATGGCACTGGTAGCAAGTCCATCTACAGGGAGAAATTTGATGATGAGAACTTCATCCTAATGCATACAGGTCCTGGCATCTTGTCCATGGCAAAGGCTGGATCCAACACAAACAGTTCCCAGTTTTTCATCTGCACTGCCAGGACTGAGTGGTTGGATGGCAAGCATATGGTCTTTGGCAAGGTGAAAGAAGGCATTAATGGCTAGGCATGGTGGCTCACACCTGTAATCCCAGCACTTGGGGAGGCTAAGGTGGGTGGATCACAAGGTCAGGAGATTGAGACCATCCTGACTAACAAGGTGAAGCCCTGTCTCTACTAAAAATAGAAAAAAAAAAAATTAGCCAGGTGTGGTGGCAGGCACCTGTAGTCCCAGCTACTCAGGAGGCTGAGGCAGGAGAATAGCATGAACCTGGGAGGCGGACCTTGCAGTGAGTTGAGATCACGTGACTGCACTCCAGCCTGGGCGACAGAGCAAGACTCTGTCTCAAAACAAAACAAAACAAAAAACAAAAAAAAAGAAGGCATGAATATTTGTGGAGGCCATGGGGGACTTTGGGTCCTGGAATGGCAAGACCTGCAAGAAGATCACTACTGCTGATTGTGGACCCTCTGATAAGTTTGACTTGTGTTTTATCTTTTCGGTGTTGTTTTGTTTTGTTTTGTTTGAGATGGAGTCTCACCCTGTCACCAGGCTGGAGTACAGTGATGCAATCTCGGCTCACTGCAACCTCCAACTCCCTGGTTCAAGAAATTCTCTTGCCTCAGCCTCCCAGGTAGCTGGGATTACAGACACACACCACCACACCCAGCTAATTTTTGTATTTTTAGTAGCGACAAGATTTCACCATGTTGGCCAGGATGGTCTTGATCTTCTGACCTCGTGGTCCACCCACCTTGGCCTCCCAAAGTGCTGGGATTACAGGCATGAGCCACCGTGCCCAGCCAACTTGTGTTTTATCTTAACCACCAGACCATTCCTTCTGTAGCTCAAGAGAGCAGCCCTCCACCCCATTTGCTCACAGTATCCTATAATCTTTGTGCTCTCACTGCATTTCCCTTTGGGTTCCATGTTTTCCTTGTTCCCTTCCATGCCTAGCTGGATTCCAGAGTTAAGTTTATGATTATGAAATAAAAATTAAATCACACAAAAAAAGAAATAACACCAACTTTTATCAAACTATTCCAAAAAATTGAAGAGGAAGGAATTCTTCTTAACTCATTCTGTGATGCCAGCATTACCCTGATACAAAACTAGACATAACCAAATGAAAAATAAAACTACAGGCCAATATCTTTGATGAAAATAAATGCAAAAATCCTTAACAAAATGCTAGCAAACTGAATCCAGCAACACATCAAAAAAATAATACGATGATCCAATGGGATTTATCTCAGGGATACAAGGATGGTTTGACATACACAAATCAATAAACATGATACATCATTTCCAACAGAATGAAGGACAAAAACCATATGATCTTCATATTAGTCCATTTTCACACTGCTATAAATAAACCTGAGACTGGGTAATTTATAAAGGAAAGAGGTTTAATTAACTCACCGTTCCACATGGCTGGGGAGGCCTATGGAAACTTACATTCATGGCAGAAGGCAAAGGGAAAGCAAGAAGCTCTTCACATGGCAACAGGAGAGAGAAGTGCAAGCAGGGGAAATGCCAGACGCTTACAAAACCATCAAATCTCATGAGAACTCACTATCAGAACAACATGGAGGAATCTGCCCCCATGATCCAATCACCTCCCTCCCTCAACACGTGGGGATTACAGGTCCCTCCCTCAACATGTGGGGATTATAATTCGAGATGAGATTTGGGTGGGGACATACAGCCAACTCATATTAATCTTCTCAATAGATGCAGCAATCGCATTTGCTAAAATTAAACATCACTTCATGATAAAAACAAATTTAGCATAGAAGGAACATACTCAGTGTAATAAAAGCCATATATGACAAACACAGCTAACATCATACTGAAGAGGGAAAAGCTTAAAGCCTTTCTTCTAAGAACTGGAACCAAAGTTGCCCACTTTCACCTCTACTAATCAATATATAGTACTGGAAGTCCTAGCCAGAACAATCAGGTAACAGAAATTTTAAAAAGGCCTCCAAATTGGAAAAGAGGAAGTTACATTGTCCCTCTTTGCGTATGAATTGGCCTTATATTTTAAAAACCTGAAGACTCCAGCATAAAGCTCTTAGAACTGATAAATGAATTCAGTAAAGTTATAGGATACAAAATCAACATTAAAAAGTCAGTGGTGTTTTTATCCACCAACAATGAACTAGCTGAAAAAGAAATCAAGAAAGCAATCCCATTTACAATCACTATCCCCCCTACCAAAATACCTAGGTGTGTATATATATATATGTATAGGAATATGTATATATATATAGGAATATGTATGTATATATATGTATAGGAATATGTATATATAGGAATACACACACACACACACACACATATATAATATATATATGGAGATAAAAGACCTCTACAAGGAAAACTATGAAACACTGATAAAAAGAAATTGTAGAGGACACAAACAAATGGAAAGACATCTCATGCTCATGGACTGGAACCATACTACCCAAAACCATCTGCAGAGTCAGTGCGATCCCTATCAAAACGCCGATGATACTCTTCACAGAAATAGAAAAAACAATCCTATAATTCATATGGAACCACAAAAGATCCCAAGTAGCTAAAACAATACTGAGCAAAGAAAACTGGCCAGGCATGGTATCTCATGCCTGTAATCCTAACACTTTGAATGGCTGAGGCAGGAGGATCGCCTGAGCTGAGGAGTTCAAGACCAGCCTGGCCAACATAGTAAGACCCTCATCTCCACACACACACAAAAATTAAAATCAGTGTGGTGGCATGCAACTGTAGTCCCAGCTACTCAAGAGGGTGAGGTAGGAGGATCATTTGAACCCAGTAGGTCAAGGCTGCACTGAGCTGTGATCATACTACTGCACTCCAGCCTGGGTGACAGAATGCCTTTAAAAAAAAAAAAAAGCTGGTGGTATCACGCTGCTTGACTTCAAAGTATACTACAAACCTATAGTAATTAAAACAGCAGCCAGGCGCGGTGGCTTATGCCTGTAATCCCAGCACTTTGGGAGACCAAGGTGGGCAGATCACAAG
The DNA here is from genome assembly GCF_029281585.2 of Gorilla gorilla gorilla. Classification (NCBI taxonomy): domain Eukaryota; kingdom Metazoa; phylum Chordata; class Mammalia; order Primates; family Hominidae; genus Gorilla; species Gorilla gorilla. Next base: position 149,807,655 of record NC_086017.1, on the reverse strand, counting down.
GTCAGGAGATCAAGACCATCCTGGCTAACACGGTGAAACCCCGTCTCTAATAAAAATACAAAAAATTAGCCAGGCGTGGTGGCATGGCCTGTAGTCCCAGCTACTCAGGAAGCTGAGGAAGGAGAATCACTTGAACCCGGAAGGTGGAGGTTGCATGGGCCAAGATCACGCCAGTGCACTCCAGCCTGGGTGACAGAGCAAGATTACACCTCAAAAAAAAAAAAAAAAAAAAAAACCAGCATGGTGCTGGTATAAAAACAGACATACAGACCCATGAAACATAATAGAGAACCTAGAAGTAATTCCACATGTTTGTTGACAGCCAACTGATTTTTGACAAAGTTGCCATGAACACACATGGGAAAAAGGATCCCTCTTCAATAAATGCTACTGGGAAAACCGGATATCCATATGCAGAAGAATGAATGTAGGCCCCCTAATTCTCACTGTGTACAACAATAAAGAGTTGGATTAAAGAGTTAAACATAAGACCTGAAACTAGCCAAGTGTGGTGACTCACACCTGTAATCAGGCAGGAGCATTGCTTCAGCCAACGAGTTCTAGACTAGCCTAGGCAACATACTGAGACCTTGTCTCTGCAAACAAACAACAACAAAAACACCTGAAACTATAAAACTACTACAAGAAAACATACGGCAAAGTCAAATAGTCTTTTCCTAGACTGAACTCCTGGGCTCAAGTCATCCTCCTGCCTTGGCCTCCCAATGTTAACCCCACAAGAGATTGTTTATACAGTCACAATTTATTTAGATCTATGTCCGTTTTTACCATTGTTGCTTTTCATCCTTTCTCTTGCATTTTTAAACTTTCAACTGAAATAATTTTTTCTTCTTAGACCAAAGAATATACTTTAATATTTCCTTTGGTTAGTCTGCTCTGGATGAATTTCCTCAACTTTATTTTGCCTGGTAATAAACAGTAGTTTTGCTGGGTATACATATTTAGTTAGTTGTTTTTCAGCACTTTGAAGGTATTTTTCCATTGTCTTCTTGCTTCTGTCATTTCTATGGAAAAGTTAGCCTTATGTTTTGGTGTGTGTTTTTTCCACTAGCCACTTTTTTTTTTTTTTTTTTTTTTTTTTTCAGGCAGAATCTCACTCTGTCGCCCAGGCTGGAGTGCAGTGGCACGATCTTGGCTCACTGCAAGCTCTGCCTCCCGGGTTCACGCCATCTCCTGCCTCAGCCTCCCGAGTAGCTGGGACTACAGGCGCCCGCCACCAAGACTGGCTAATTTTTTGTATTTTTAGTAGAGACGGGGTTTCACCGTGTTAGCCAGGATGGTCTCAATCTCCTGACGAGATCCACCCGCCTCGGCCTCCCAAAGTGCTGGGATTACAGGCGTGAGCCACCGCGTCTGGCCTCCCACTAGCCACTTTAATGATTTTCTTGTTGTCTTTGGTTTTTAGCAGTTTTACTATGATAGGCCTAGAGATGGTTTTCTGTGTCTTCTTCCTGGTTGGTGTTTGCAGGGCTCAAATCTGTAGCTTGATGCTTTTCATCATTTGGGAAATTCCAAGGCATTATCTCTTTAAACCTTTTTCTGCATCATTCTTTCTTCTTTGGAACTATAATTACACATGCTTTTAACTATATAGTCCGTATTTACTACTGTCTTCTCTATAATCTGTTGTATTTTTCTTATATATATTTGTCTCACCTATATTCCAGTTTACTGTTTCTCTGATTTTGAGTTCTTAGTTTCACTATTGTACTTTTTGACTCTATAGTTTCTCTTTAATTCTTTTCAGTTCTGCTATGCCCTTTTTAAAATGTTCCTTTTCCATGCTGATATTCTCAGACTTTTTTTTTTTTCTTTTTTGAATCATCTTGAACATTTTAAACATAGTTATGGGCTGGGCGCGGTGGCTCACGCCTGTAATCCCAGCACTTTGGGAGGCCGAGGCAGGCGGATCACGAGGTCAGGAGATCGAGACCATCCTGGCTAACATGGTGAAACCCCGTCTCTACTAAAAAATAAAAAAAAAACTGAATCCAGCAACAGAGCGAGACTCCGTCGCAAAAAACAAAACAAAGAACAAACATAGTTACATTAAGCTGTACATCTAATTAACTCTTAATTTACAACCTATGTGTCTGTTTTTGTTATTTCTGCTGACCCTATTTGTGTTGTCCTGTCTCATTTGCTTGCATGTTTATTTATGTTGGATAATTACATCCGTGATAACTCTAATTTCAAGGACAGATAAACTATTTATTCTTATTCCTTAAGTACTGTTCTTTGGGGGCTCCTGCCCAAAATGTGGAAGTTTTGCTAGAGTATCCCAACCTTGGCATTCCCTTACCCTAATTTTTGTCTCCCCATCCCTTCAAGGCTGTTATAAGTACTGCTTAGACTCTTGACCTCCTGTTCTGGAATAAATAAACATTTCCAGGGTTAAGTGGTTCCAAATGCTTGGCTCATCTCTCTGGTTTTCCATCTTCTGCTACATCTTGGCTTAGATTGTCTTTTTAGCTTTATGATAACTTCAAGACTTTTTATATTTTGCCTTTTTTTTTTTTAATGGAGTTTCGCTCTTGTCGCCCAGGCTGGAGTGCAATGGCGCCATCAGCTCATTGCAACCTCTGCTTCCTGGGTTCAAGCGATTCTCTTGCCTCAGCCTCCCAAGTAGCTGGATTACAGGTGCCCGCCACCATGCCCAGCTAATTTTTGTATTTTTGGTAGAGACGGGGTTTCGCCATGTTGACCAGGCTGGTCTCAAACTCCTGCTCTCAGGTGATCCGCCCGCCTCCGCCTCCCAAAGTGCTGGGATTACAGGCGTGAGCCACCACGTCCAGCTTATTTTGGCCTTTTTTTTTTTTTTTTTTTTTTTTTTTGCAAGAGAGTTGTCAGCATTACCTTTTCCATCTTTTCTCTTACCCCCACTAACTATTCACCCATTTTAATACGGCTTCTGTCTCATTTCATTGAGCCTGATTTTGTTCATTTTCTCACCAACATCCTCCATGATGCCAAATCTAATAGACACATTTCAGTTCTCATGCTTTTCTCCTCTCAGCAGCAATTTGACATAGTTAACTTCCTGTTTTATGCTTTCTTGCCTTGCCTTCTAATCTTAGGGTTTTCTACCATCTCAAAACACTTTTCTTTTTTCTTTCTCTTTTTTTTGAGACAGAGTTTCACTCTTGTTGCCCAGGCTGGAGCGCAATGGCATGATCTCGGCTCACTGCAGTCTCCACCTCCCAGTCAAAAACTCACTTCCTTTTCAATGTTTCACTAAGTCTTTCTCCTTTATCCAATTTTAATTTTTTCTTTGCTTCTTATAAACAATTTTATGTAAATGCATAAATGTGATCATAACTGCTTATTTTTTAAGTGAAACCTTTTTTTTCTTGAATTTTGGTTACTCCCCACCTCTCTCAATCAATCCCACGCCCATTCCTACTAGGCGACTCATGTCATTATACTTGTTTGCAACCTCTATTTCTCTCCATGCTTGTATAATCATATACAGAAAAAAATCTGTAAAGACATACATACATATATTAGATAGGATGCTCTGCCATTGTTTTATAAAATTGCACTATATTATTTCTTGACTCAAAAATACCTCCTGGAAACCTCTCCAATTCATTCTTCTGAATGGCTGAGTTGTAACACATGATGTATAATAATTTATTCAATCATTTATCTGTAGATGGGCATTTACAATTTCCAGTTTCTTTTCTTCCCCACTATGAACAATACTGCAATAAACGTCCTTGTATATATCCTTATATACCAACACTAACACCTTTATTCTCATGGAATAGATTCCCAAGAGAAGAAGATATGTGGGGCATATTTTTAAAAGCTTTATTGTAAGTACGTTTTAAAATCTTTATTGTAAGTACATTTTAAAATCTTTATTGAAGTTTAACATTCTTTTAGAACATAACATAAAGATAAAAATCATATAGGAATATAGCTTATTTTTCACAAACTGATTTGTGACCAGCACCCAGATCAAAAATAGAAAATTAGCAGTCTCAGAAGTTCCTTTCACGCCACCTTCGAGTTACTAACTCCCCTGTAAAGTGCGCATCTTGTGAACTTCAAAGACTATATATATATTAGGTTTTGCCTGTTTTTATAAAATGGAATTTTATAAAATTCCTACTTTATAAAATGGAATGTTTAATACTGTCAGATTGGTTTCCTAAGAACTTTTAATACCTATTTTCACCATCAAAGTGTGAGGTGGGTACTCTTTCTACCACATCTTAGACAAAAATATATCATTGCTTTTTTTTTTTTTTTTTTTTTTTGCTGGTTGCATTGTTAAAATAATTTCCCTAACTACTAATTATTTTAAAAATTTGTTGGCTATTTGGATTTCCTCTTCTATTTCTATTATTTTTCCATTTTGTGATTAGCCTGGCTTATCAATTTGTAAGAGCCCTTTACATGTATGTTGGCTCTTTTCATCTACATTGCAAATGTTTTCCCCAAATCTATTGTTTGTATACTGGCTTTTTTAATGGTGTATTTTGCCATACAAACTTCCTAGTCAAATATGTTTGTCTTTTGTTTTATAACTTCCAAATTTTCTGACTTAATTAAGACTTCTGTTGGCCTTAGCCGGTCAGAAATGTTGTAGCTTTTGGGGGTTTAATTTTAGGTTCCCTTTCTACTTTCTTTACAAGCTCTCTAGTTGATCTTACCCATTTCCATAGCTTTAAATCTCCCGCATGTGCTCATGATGTCCACATGTATATCTCCAGCCCAGCCCTCTCCTTTGAGCTGAAGTAATATGAATCTCACTGCCTACCATCTATGAAGGGTATGCTAGGTCCTGGGGGAGACAGTGGTATGTGGTCCCTACCCTCATAACTCACTAGAGGAAGTAGGTACTATGGGTTAAATTGAAGGGATGCCTGGGAGACTTGATATATTGCACATTTCATATTGCTGTAAGGGAAAGGCAACAAAGGATTAGTTCTGTGATATATGTAGAACTACTACAAATCTATTAGAAATTGTCAAACAACTCAACAGAAAAATAAGCAAAGGAAATAAAAAGACAATTCTCAGAAAAGGAAACCGAATCGACAATAAACATGTCAGATACTCAAAAAATAAAGTGAGAAAACAAAATGAGAAAAAAGAAGATTAAAATGCAATATTGTTTAAACCCTCAGATTGGCAAAACTTTAAAAGCCTGACCATATATCAAGTGTGGTGAAAATATTAGGAAAAGAAAACTCTACTGCTGGCCAAAGTATACAACAGCACAACTGCCCTGGAGGGCAGTCTGGCAAATATCTAATAGTATTGAAGATGCACCTACCCTTTGATTTAGCAATTCTGCTCCTCAATAGACCTGGAACAGTGCTTCTAAATCTTTGATGTACAAATCACCACGGGGGTCTTGTTAAAACACAGATTCTCCTTCAATAGGCCTGGGGAAGAACCCGTGATTCTTAATTTCTAACAAGCTCCCAGGTGATGTCATTGCTGTTGGTACAGGGGCACACTTAAAATACCAAGACCCAAGAGAAACTCTTGAACATAAACTCAAGGGACATACACAAAGATGTTCATTAGAGCCACTGATGTATTGATGATCATCTGAAAACTAGGGGTATGTGCAGCTAAATTTGTATGGTTGAATGCAAAAGTTAAAGGAACTGGAGATACACATACCAACCTAGATCAGAAAACATTGTTGAGTGACGGAAAACCATGATGTAGGAAGGATACACAGAATGTGATAACATTTAAATTTTAAAATAATACTGTACTTTTTTGATATATATCAAAAATATATATCAAAAGTAAAATAATACAAACTTGCACATGGGAATGATAAACATCAAATACACATTAGTGATTAGTTGCACAAGGGAGGGGAAGGGAACAGGGAGGGTATATGGGTATTCAGTTGCATTGGTAATGCTTTAGTTATTAAACTGGGTAATAGGTACACCTAGTTTAATAATACAGCTGTGTTATATTTTCTATTTTTTTGTACATCTGAAATATCTAATTAAATAAGACACGTAATAGCCTCAAGTTTTAAGGTGAGGAAACTGAGGCTCAAGAACTTAACTTGCTGTGCCAAACTTCAGATCTAGGCTATACTCTTTCCACATTATTGTGCTACTTTGAATTAACAAAACGAAACAAACATGGATTTACCATGTCAAAGGCAAGACTATATTCCTGGGGTTGGTCTCCATAAAGACGGAATCAAACTGTACTCGCAAGTGTTTGCTTAGGTACACGACAACCACTGCAAATCACGGATTTTGACCTCTAATAACTACAGTTCAAAGCCCAATGCCTAAAAATAATTGCTTTGCTTTTGGACATGACACAAAATATTTTTCTAGCAGATAAAATATGGCCATTAAAAGACTTTTACTCAAGAAAAATGAAAACAAACCACAACTCCTAAATCCATGAAAGCAAACCCAAATGTGAGTTTAACAAGCCTGAGTCCCTGTTAGATTGTTTCCTGGTCTTCCAATGGCATTGAAGCAAAACTAGGGGGTGGAATGGGAAGACCAGGGAGGTTTTTTGGTAAAAATCTTTTATAAACTTAAATTTTTGTTTTATTTTGTAGAGACAGGGTCTCACTATGTTGCTCAGGCTGGTCTTGAACTCTTGGGCTAAAGCAATCCTACTGTCTCAGCCTTCCACAATGTTGGGATTAGAGGCATAAGCCACCAGCCCAGCCTTGTAAACGTTTTTGTAAAGGTAGTACGCTGAGCTGCCAGTGGTAAAGACTTCAAAATAAAAGGTGTTAGAAGAAAGAAGGAGTCAAGGCTTTTCAATACACCCACCCTGCCGCCCTGCAACCCTGCATGTTGCCTGCCGGGTCCTGGCCTCTCCAAAACGTCTTTCCTCACTGCTCTCCTGCCCCTCAATTTCTTTTTCCTGCTGTTAGAACCTGGTTCTGCCTCTGTTCTGCCCCTGTTCTGCCCAAAATCTCTTCAAAATATGTTAATGACAGGGAGATCGTAGTAAAGGGCCTAAGTCTTAGTATCAGAAAAACCTGGATTTAAAATCCTATGCCACTACTGAGCAACTCACTCAGCCTGAGACAGTCTATCTATCTAGACCAGTGCTGTCCAACAGAACTTGGTGTGGTGACGGAAATGTTCTATATACTGTGTGGTATGATAGCCACTAGCCACATGTGACTGTTGAGCACTTGAAGTGTAGTTAGCGTGACTAAGAAACTGAATTTTTGATTGTACTTAATTTTAATTAACTTAAATTGCCATGTGACTAATGGCAACCATATTGGACAGAGCAAGTCAAAAAAATGGAGAATGCCCCTTCACACAGAAGATCAGCAGTGATAACAGATGTGAAATGCCCCAATGTGGTCTACTATTAAACTATATCCTGCCTTGAAAGACTTTCAGAGTATTGAAGTGACCAACCCTCAGGCACTTAATGTACTGACTTGGCTGGTCTTTGTGAGTATGCCTGCACAGGCCGATTCAATCACAGAAGCACTAACACTGGCGCCACATCCAGGCACAGATACACAACTCAGACTTTTTAAATACTGCCTGAGGAAGCACTTGATACAATCTGGTGTAAAGGAGTTTGCTTCTTTTCCTTTTGGTTTATGTCTTCACCATGTTAATTAAACAAAACAACTACATTTTCAGAAACCCACATTTTAAATTAAATTCTTGTGACACTATCTGAAGTTTCCTTAATGTTTCCAAATAAAAAAAAGTTTCTCGTTTTCTTCAGTTAAACTAATTGTATCATTATGTACCAACTGCTTTAAACTAGAGAGAAAACCTATCTGCACAGGTTAAAAACACATAAAGACTTACCCATACATATAAACACAAATCAAGCAGATTTTTTAAAAAGTATTTATTATAGTAAAGGTTACTGTTGTAAAACATTAGTGACTTTGGTCCATATCTTATTTGCCATTTGTCTTTAAAACATTTTACATTATTTGCATCATAAATTGTAATTTTTATGACTATACATAATTGGTTTTTTCCTGACCCTTGGAATGTTAGTTTCATGTAACTTTTTAAAAAATTAAAACATTGCAGACTAAATGTACTGATAAGTACATACTGAACACATTTAATTACCACAGTAATTAAAAAGTCCTGATCTTTACTTCTTAAGATTAAAATTCATTAACTTGCAATCTCTGGGATTTCTCTATTATCCACAATGAGAGTATGAATAATCCCTTCTTTCCGCTTCCCACTACTGACAGCCTTTATGTAACAGTCATGGTTCCCGATACTGAAGTGAGTTTCAGTCCCATCATCTACAAACTCACCCTGGAGCAACAAAAGAAGAAGGAATTAGTGGTGCAGAAACATTTATCTCTGTCTAGAGCATTCACACCATCTAAAAGTACTAGTAGTACAATAAAATGATGTATTAGTTAAACAATAAGCTTTGAAAAACAAAGTCTAAAGCTTGTACTTAGATGCTTTTACATTTCTGTTATGAATTGAAAGTTTCCTTTTCATAACCCCTACAATCCTTAAGAATCTTAAATTCTTGGGGGAGGAATATAAACCTCATGGCTATGTGTCTATGTTTTCAAAAATAAAAATGATAAATATGACATTTATTAGTTATTTATAATATACCTCAAGTGATCTACCCACCTTAGCCTCCCACAGTGCTGGGATTACAGGTGTGAGCCACTGCATCCAGCCAGGGATGGAGTGTTCTTAGCCACTCTGAAAATCTGATTCCTCTGGGTATAAGGTGGCTTACAATAAAATATACATATAACAAAACCAAACACCACTAAATCTATACCTGTTCTGTTCAATACAGTAGCCACTGGCCACATGTGGCTATTGGGCACTTGAAATTGACTAGTCTGAAAATAGATATGCTGTTTAAATATAAAATAGACACTGGATTTAGAAGACCTAGTATGAAACAAAAAATGTATAAAATAACTTTTTATACTGATTACATGTTAAATAATATTTTTGGTATATTGATTTAAATCAAATATAATATTTAACTTCACCTAAAATTTTTTCAAATATGGATACTAGATAAATTAAAATTACACATGAAGGTCCTATCTGTGCCTCATATTATGCTTTGATTGAGTAGCAGTGATCTAGAGTAAAAAGATTAGCGCCAGGTAGCGCAGAGAAGGAAGGAAGGAAGAAGAGGCTTAGAGGATAAAAAAAAGATTTATGCCAGAAAGCAAAGAAACCGAAAATCAGACTTAAACCCCCTGGCTATTAGCTTCCTGGCAGCCAAAGTAGATAGAACAAGGCCCCCCAGTTAACAATACCAAGCCAAAGAAGGCACAGGATGCCTCAGGGAGAGAAGCCTTTTCCTAGCTCTGGGAAGGATGTGGCCCGTGGCTCCTTATGGGAGGTGTGCTGAATACCACAAGCATGTCCTTGGGTGCAGTGTGTTCTTGTCCCCATTTTTAATATTGAGCCTTGAAAAAAGACTTCGGAAGAAAGGGCAAGGGTTAGGTAATATAATCCATATAAGTAGCTTCTTGGCAATTGGACAAATATATAATTTTGGCACGATGCTTTGAGATAAAAAGGAGAAAATAAGCTGTAACTCACAGGCAACAAGATGAGTTTGTTGTGGGTACGTACAGTACTGGGGAAGGCTGCCTAGATATGGGGCTGCCCAAACTGCCCTGCAAACTAGGTTGTAGTTACAATGAGAAGGCAATTGTGTTATAAAGAGCTATTTTCCAAACACATGTAGTTTCCTGTTAATTACTACAAAACAAAGACATGTGGATGAATATTATTTTCACCTTTTTACAACCACAACAACATTCCTTGTGTATGTGTGTGACAGGGTCTTGCTCTTGCCACCCAGGCTGGAGTACAGGGGTACAACTGTAGTTCATTGCAGCCTTGAACTCCTGGGCTCAAGCAGTCCTCCTGCCTCAGCCTCCTGAGCAGCGGGGACCAGGCACACACCACCATACACAGCTAACTTAAAAAAAAAAATTTACAGAGATAGGGTCTCATCATGTTGCCCAGGGTGGTCATGAGCTCCTGGCCTCAAATGATCCTCCCATCTTGGCCTCCCAAAGTTACAACTGCATTTTTTTTTTTTTTTTTTTTTTGAGACAGGGTCTCACATTCTGTTACCGAGGCTGGAGTGCCGTGGTGCAACCTTGTCTCACTGCAGCCTCAATCTCCCTGGGCTCAGGTAATTCTTCCACCTCAGCCTCCTGAGTAGCTGGGACTATAGGCATGTGCCACCATGCTCTACTAATTTTTGTATTTTTAGTAGAGAGGGGTTTCGCCATGTCGCCCAGACTAGTCTCTAACTCCTAGGTTCAAGCAATCTGCCCGCCTCAGCCTCCCAAAGTGCTGGGATTACATGCATGAGTCACCTCGCCCAGTACAACCATATTCTTAATACCATAAAACAGCATTCTCTTTACATGTGTACTGGAGAATTTCTTGAGTATGGGAGGAAATGCGATTCAAAAGTGCTGATTCCCTATCTAGAGAATTCCAGGGTAGGAAAAAAAGAACAGAAAGAACCACCAGGTATGGCATTGGGCACACAGTAGGTATCTGATCCATGTTAGTGGTAACTGGAGTTTTTCCAAAGGGGGCCATAAAATACTGAAGCACTCTCCAAGCCTCTCTGCATAAAAGAAGTCTCTTATCAGTAGATTTAACCCAGAGAGCAGCTCAAGCACTCAATTTAGAGTGAGCCCAAATTAAATTCTTCAGGACTCAGAAACAGAAAAGGATTCATCTTTGTAACTTTTAAATTTCAATTGATTGATTAATTTTTTTAGAGATGGGTCTCACTATGTTGCTCAGGCTGGCCTAAAACTCCTAGGCTCAAGGGTCCCTCTCACGTCAGCCTCCCAAGTAGGAAGCCACTACAGACCTGTGCTACCACGTGTGGCTTCATCTTTGTAATTTTTGATTTCTGGCTTTGTCACCTCCTCAGAAACAGCTATCAGACCAAGTAGGTTCTAGGTGGTCTTCTGAATGAATTAATCCCAGACCTCCTTTCCTCCAACTACCAAAAGCACCTTTTCTCACTGTCTTAAACCTATACTATACAAATGAGATAAAAGCAACTACAACATGCAAAATGTGACCAGAGAAGAGAGCTTCCGATTATCTCTAGCCCTGATGTTCACATCTGGAGCCAGCATGAAAGGTGGGTCCCAGGGATAGCACTCCCTGCTTGGCCTGCAGACCCCATAAGACATGGAGATTACCACCCAGTGATTTCGGCTCCTAGTCCCACACTTTCTGTTTCCCACTCTCTCCCCTGTGCACACTACTACTGTTTCATTCCTGTTTGAAATTCACTCCTACATTCATCCCATCCACAGCCATAGTAATCCAAGCACCTGATAGCAAAAGTCAAACACACTGGAGTCTATCTAGATGGGGATTTCAGTGTGCCTGGCCACAGTGACTGGGGCCTCTTTCTCCTCGCATTGGCACTGCTGGTCTAAAATTCCACTTGTCCTCTGGGGTTCGTGAGAGTGCCCTTCCCTGTTCGTCTGCCTTCGTGTCATCTGATATTGTATCACTCATTTTACAAAAATCTCGCTTTCAGAAAAGAACCATCTGCTTTGAGTGTATGGTGTAAAGCATTCCTAAAGTGTGGTCTGCGGACCAGTAGCATTAGCAGCACCTAGGGAAATGTTAGAATTAGCATTTTAACAAGATCCCAGGCAATTTCTGTGCATGCAAGTTTGAGAAGCAGTGATAACGCACCACTTCAAATGGATCAACACAAGAGGACACCAACCTTTGGGGATATAACTTTTTAACTAGGGGCTCTTTTTAGGTATTTTACTTGCTATGCTGGAGCCTGGTCCAGGACAGGAAAGCGAGAGTATGAAGCTAGTGCCAGCTAAGAACATAAGTTGTTTCCAAACTCACAGTACCAGGCACCACCTGGCAAAGGTTTTCAGAATCTGAAGTCAGGAGTACTTAATCCCTTTTTTGTTTTTATCAAGAGGGCCTCGATTCATTACAAAATCTCTATAATTAGGAAATGCAGCAACAATTCAATGGTAACTTAGACACATGGCACTTAGAGTCATCAAATAGTCAACTTACCGCTGTCTCCAGTTTTTTACCATTGCACCATACGTCCATAGTATCTTTTTCTGTAAAGGTAACATAAAAACTTTAAGTTATAATTCTGTGATTTAAAGATAAAGTTAACTTTTCCTATTTATTACTTTAGGAAAGGATTGATATACCAGATCTCTAAAACTCCATTAATATTCCAAAACCCAACACTTTTTCATGGCTTTCATGGCTTGGAGACTCTCCTAAAATTTGAAGAAGCTGTGTTTGTTCTTTGTTCATAAAACTATAATGAAACAAAACAACCTTTTAAGAGAAAGTTATGGTCTTAATACAAATTGATGAAGCCTTATGAAACAAAATGAATCCAAAAGGACAATCTTTAAAGAAGGATGCATACAGGCCGGGCACGGTGGCTCAAGCCTGTAACCCCAGCACTTTGGGAGACTGAGGCAGGCGGATCACGAGGTCAGGAGATCGAGACCATCCTGGCTAATACGGTGAAACCCCATCTCTACTACAAATACAATAATTAGCCGGGCATGGTGGTGGGTGCCTGTAATCCCAGCTACTTGGGAGGCTGAGGCAGGAGAATGGCGTGAACCTGGGAGGTGGAGCTTGCAGTGAGCCGAGACCACACCACTGCACTCCAGCCTGGGCAACAGAGAAAGACTCCATCTCATAAATAAATAAATAAATAAATAAAGAAGGATGCGTACAGATGAATGTGAGGAAGGACCCTTCCATACAAAATGCCCTTCAATATTGACCAGATGACTCCCCTGCCTCCCACACTCACCCAACTGGGTGATGGCACAAAGAGACCACTGAAAGCAGCTGCCACGGGGTTTATATAGGATAGACAGCATGTCCGCATTAGAAATCTAGTCCAGCTTCTTACTAGGTAGTACAATAATGTCTATTCCTTTTCATAATGGTTTCAGTTTAGAGAAAAATTATTGGATCACAAGTAAAAAATAGGTATAGCTGGTGGAGTGCACACTAAGGAACAATATGGAACAAAATGCTGCCCCGACACACTTAAATGGATCAGTTAACTTGCCATAGCTCATCTCAGGGTGGAGGAGTCCCCAGAGCCCCTTGCAAATGTTAGTGTCCTCAGGAGTAGCAGGAGAGAAGACTACACTAATCAAGAAGCCAGAAGTTGAGCTTTGGGTATTATAGTGAAGAAGAGAAGGAAGTATGGCCTGTATGTGCACAAGGAGTCCGGGGGTCAGGTTTGAGGCACCAGTCCAGGGTCTGACTGCCTGGCCATCTGCTCCAGGAGCACAGTCTAAAGGGGGTTCTTTCTCTCCCCATACCTTGAGATGGGAGCCTCACTTAGAGATGGGAGAAAAGCCTTTGAGGTGCGCTAGATGGAAAAAGAGAAAGCCAGAGGGGTCCAGGAGATATGGGCAGGGGTCACCTCAGTGGCAGCCTTCGTAGAAAGCTGCTATAGTCACAGGTGCAGGTAAACTCAACTTGTCCCAAGACATGATCAGTGCACACAGTGCTATGATAAACCACGATGATGGTGGAAACTGGTATTTTACTTGCTATGCTTACTGAACATGTACATGTACTCAGAGTTTCTACAATAGCGTATTAGCATGCCTCTGAAGAGAACTACTAATCCAGAAGCCCTAAAAGAAAATGTATTAAATTTGACTACATAAAAGTACAAAAAAAGGCCAGGCACGGTGGCTCATGCCTGTCATCCCAGCATTTTGGGAAGCTGAGGCACGCAAATCACAAGGTCAGGAGTTCGAGACCAGTCTGGCCAACATGGTGAAACCCCGTCTCTACTAAAAATACAAAAAATTAGCTGGACGTAGTGGCGGGAGCCTGTAATCCCAGCTACTCAGGAGGCTGAGGCAGAAGAATTGCTTGAACCCGGGAGGCAGAGGTTGCAGTGAGCCAAAATTGCACCACTGCACTCCAGCCTGGGCGACAGAGTGAGATCCTGTGTTGGGAAAAAAAAAAAAAAAAAGTAAAAAAGCCACAGCACAATTGAAGAAAAGTGCACACACATTAGCAAAGTCATGTAATAAATGACAAACTCGGAAAAAAATATCTCAAACTCACAGCATGAACAAAGGACTAAACTTACTAATGTGAAGACTATGAGAAATCAAGGAGAAAAAGACCAACAACCAAAAGAAAATGGGGCAAAGGGCATGAACAGGCATCATGAGAAAGGAAATACAAAAGAAACTTAAAACTAAGATGCTCAACCTCACTTATGAAAAAGACAAAAACAACCCTGAAATACCATTGCTTCACCTAGCAGAATGCCAAAAAATCCAAAAGTTTGGCTACATGTTCTGCTGGAGAACCTGGGGAAAATAGCTAACGGGGGTACAAAATGGTAAAAGTACCATGGAAGGCAAATGGGCAAAATCTATTAAGATGACAAATACAATTAGTCTTTGACCCAGAAGAATAGAAGTCCTACTTTCCTACTTCCAGAAATGTGTACTAATATAATATGTGTCCTGTTCCAAGAGGCATGCAAACAAAGCTATTCATGCAGCATTGCGTCTAACAGCAAAAGATTAGAAACAGCTCAAGTGTTCATCAGTTGGGAATGAGCTAAATACACCATTTACTATTGAAATTTACTCTGCAGCTATAAAAAATATGAAAAAGTTCTTTAGGTTCTGATATAAAAGGATCTTCGGAATATAATAAGTGAATAAAGCAAGATGCTTTTATGTGGTAAGAGAGAATATGTGTATTTGCTTGAATCTGAATAAAGAAACACTAGAGTGACACTAAAAATGGTTATCTTGATGGGGGAACATGGCAGATGGGAACAGGGATGGAAGCAAGACTTTTTATGTGTCTTTTAATAGCATTTTGATTTCTGAATCTTGAGTATGTAACCTATTCAAAATGGTATGTTAATAAAAGGACATATCTAGCTGATAAAATTTCAAATCTATTATGACTCAGTGGTGGATTTAGTGACTCATGGGAGATGCTGCTGCATGTTCATCTTGGAGCATCTCCTCTTTGCCTGCGGATTCCCTCAGCCGCATGAACAATAGCTAGGGACTTCCCAGGTGAGTCCTGAGCAGGTTATGTTCTGTAAATGCTATCAGAGAAGAGAAACTTTTCAGAACAGAAAGAGAATTTCCTTCCAACGTGAAGTTTCATATGTACTTTCCTCCTGCCAGCTTTATTTTCCTCCCATGGTATTCAGTGGTGTGGAGACTACAAGAGCTAAGAATGCTAACCAACCCTGTTTTCATTACCCTTATATGCCTCACATTTTTGAGGTGGTGAAAAAAAATGCACATGATCTTTGAGGTCACGTCTCAGCATCACTCTTTACTAGCAGTACCCTTTGGCAAGTCACCACCACTCTGAGCTTCCATTTCCTCAGGGGCAAATGAAGATGATACCACCTTTGCCATAGGCTGTTATAAGGGTTAGAAATAATTATATAAAGTGCCTAGTATAGTATCTGGAACATAATATGACCTCAGTAAATCATAATGTTTTGTTATTCAAAGTTTTTTGTGGCCTTGCTCTAATTTCTCAATATAAAATTTAGCAAGTCATATAATATTGTTATTTGAAACTTGCCACATAACATATAAAAGTGAATTTTACCAGGAGACTCTAGATAAGCCCATTCTTTGCCCATGAGTAGTAATAATCACCACAAATAATATTTTTAAATTATTATCAATTTTTTTTTTGAGACAGAGTCTTGCTTGGTCACCCAGGCTGGAGTGCAGTGGCGCAATCTCGGCTCACTGCAACCTCCGCCTCCCAGGCTCAAGCAATTCTCCTGCCTCAGCCTCCCGAGTAGCTGGGATTACAGGTGCCCACCACCACGCCCAGCTAATTTTTGTATTTTTAGTAGAGATGGGGTTTCACCATGTTGGTCAGGCTGGTCTCGAACTCCTGACCTCAAGTGATCCACCTGCCTTGGCCTCCCACAGTGCTGGGATTACAGGTGTGAGCTACCACGGCCAGCCAAATTATTAAAATTTTGAGGCAGGGTCGCACTCTGTCATCCATGCTGGAATGCAGTGGTGCAATTTAGCTCACTGCAACCTTGAACCCCTAGGCTCAAGTGATCCTCTCGCCTCAGCCTCCCAAGTAGTTGGGACTACAGGCATGTGCCACTACACTTAGCTAATTTTTAAATATTTTGAAGAGATGAGGTCTCCCTATGTTGCCCAGGCTGGTCTTGAACTCCTGGGCTCAAGCGATCCTCCCACTTCGGCCTCCCAAAGTGCTGGGATTACAGGTGTGAGCCACTGCACCTGGCTGACAAATAATATTTTTAAAGAATTCACAATGTGAGAAACACTGTTAAGTACTTTACATGTACTAAATCAATTAAACTTCACTCATATCACAACTCTGTAAGGGAGTTACATTATCCCCATTTTACAGATGAGGAAACCAAGGTTCAGAGGTTAAGTAATTTGCCCATCACACAGCTCTGATCCTGGAGCCTGCATTCTTCATAACTAATCTGTAAAATGTAGGCTGTAGTCAGCATAGTCCAAAGTTTGATGGATCTTGGAAGCAGAAGTGCAAGCAATATCAATAACATATGCAATTTTGCCTTTACCTCAGTAAACAACTCTGGTCCCTTATCCCTTCCAAACAGCAAAAGGGACAAGTTGGGGCTGAACTCTGTCTCATTTCCAGGCTCATGAGGGATTGCAAATGGATAAAGAAGAGTAAAGGCAGACAAGGAGTAAAAGCAGAAAAATATATTTTTTAAAGACCCGAGATAATTCACAAGTAGATAAGCAGGCCCCTGGACATTTAAAAGAGAACTAACTGTATGCTAGGCATAGCTCAGGTAGTCTCTTCCATTTCTCCTAGGAAAAGTTAATATCAATTGTATTACAAGTTGGCAAAGCAGCTGATTAAGTATCTAAAATTAATTTAAAGGCCTGGTTTCATCATCTGTTAAAGTCCCATATGTTTAAGTGTGTTGACACTAATCATAATCCTTTTAAAAACTAAAATTTCCATTATTAATGAGATCCAGTGATTCTAAAACTTTATTGCAGGTTGAGTAACTATATTCCTAAACATATCACTATGAAATTTGGAAATATAAGGGATAAGATGAGCTCCCAAAACCTTCTGGAAAGAAAAAAATGAGATTCAGATTGGCACAAAACTTTTCATTTAAAACAATGGAGAATAGAAGCTACTGGAATAAGGGTTTCAAAAATTGAGAGAAAGTGAGTTTGAAATTAAAACTCTGTACTGAACAAAACTATCAACTTAGCATGAGGATCAAAGTAATGTTTATTTCTTAGACACCCTTTATCAGGAGATTACCTAAGGATATATTCCAGTAAATAAAGATGAAAGCAGGAGTTGTGGGGTTCAATAACTGGAAGAACAAAAGGGTTCCATGAAAGAAAGCCTAGGGTGGCCACAAAGCAGCAGACTTGGATACTTAGAACAGGAGGGCAACAGACTTCCAAGAATATTGTTGTTAAGAATGAAAAGAAGGGTGGGCACAGCTGCTCACACCTGTAATCCCAGCACTTTTGGAGGCTGAGGCAGTAGGATCACTTGAGCCCAGGAGCTCGAGATTAGCCTGGCCAACATGGCAAGACCCTGTCTCTACAAAAAAATTTTTTAAAGTTAGCCTGGCATTGTGACATGGACCTGTGGTCCCAGCTACTCGGGAGGCTGAGGCTGGAGGATCACTTGAGCCCAGGAGGACAAGGCTGCAGTGAGCCATGTTCATGCACACCACTGCATTCCAGCCTGGGCGACAAAGTGAGACTCTGTCTCAAAAACATAAAAGAATGAAAAGAATTCCAAGCAATAGAGAACACGAGTAAAACTGCTAACAGACATAGGAATATGGGCAAAGAAAAGATATATATCTGCTTCCCATAAGAAAAGAGAAACCCAAACAGAAAAGCCTAGAAAAACAAACAAAAAAAACTCTTCAAAAAGTCCTAGACTTTGATAATTTTGATCTGATGCAGTCCTAAGCCTATTGTTATCTAGGAAAATATTGCTTTCTTACTGATAAATCCTAAATTTCCAACTGCCTTTAAGATATATTTATAAAGAGAAATACCAAATAATACCAAAATCTATATCAATATTACTTTTTTTTTTTTTTTTGAGATGGAGTCTTGCTTTTTTTGAGACTGGAATGCAGTGGTGCGATCTCGGCTCATTGCAATCTCCGCCTCCTGGATTCAAGTGATTCCCCTGCCTCAGCCTCCCGAGTAGCTGGGATTACAGGCATGTGCCACTATGTCCTGCTAATTTTTGTATTTTTAGTAGAGACGGGGTTTCACCATGTTGGCCAGGCTGGTCTCAAACTCCTGACCTCAGGTGATCCACCCGCCTCAGCCTACCAAAGTGCTGGGATTACAAGCATGAGTCACTGCGCCTGGCAATATTACATTTTTTTTAAACCTAAATTTATAATCCTCAAATCCATCACTATAAAACCTGGCTTAAGATATCTTATATATAAAATGGTGGATTAAATGAATGCTTCATTTACTCAGGACACATTAGAAGTACACCTGCTAGACAATATAAACACCTGCTAGACAATCCCAAGCAGATGGGAAACAAAAATTTTTTTTAATGTTTCTAAACAAATGAAATACACCTGCACTTACACTCCCTCTTCTTTTCAAACCTCCATAGAAGGTCTGAATAGTTACAGGAATTAAACAGACATTATAAAAAAAAAAAAAAAAGTTCTGCGGAAACAGCACTAACTTACCCAAAACAATTCTAAAGTTCTCACCATCCATGTGTAATACCCAAGTATTGGTGGTTTTTGATCTGTCCTCCATATACTTCTTGAGACTTTTCCCATTAATTTCCAGAGTATATTCATAAGCAAAACCACTGATAGCATCTATATTTATGGTCGCTTTTGTCTTTGCAGCTCCAACATAGAATGTTTCTTTGCCCACTAATTTGAACATCCACTCTTTTCTTATCTCTTCCTACATAATAAAATAGAAAAATATGAAACAAATGGAAGAAAAATTGATATCTAATTTTAGAAATAACGTAAAGTGAACGAAGGCAATGCCATTTAGATATAATTTCATTGCCGGGAGTGGTGGCTCATGCCTGTAATCCCAGCGCTTTGGGAGGCTGAGGCGGGCGGATCATGAGGTCAGGAGTTTGAGACCAGCCTGGCCAACAGTGAATCCCCGTCTCTACTAAAAATGTAAAAAATCAGCAGGGCGTAATGGCAGGTGCCTGTAATCCCAGCTACTTGGGAGGCTGAGGCAGGAGAATCGCTTAAACACAGAAGGTGGAGGTTGTGGTGAGCTGAGACTGCGCCACTGCACTCCAGCCTGGGTGACACAGCGAGACTCCATCTCAAAAAAAAGAAAAAAAAAAGATGTAATTTTATTAATTTATGATGCTAAGGTTTTAGAAAATAAAAGCATTTTAAGTTTAAATATTACACGCTATATTCCATGAATTCTATAACTATGTTTGCTTTACACAGCAAAATGATACAGATCAAAAACATGACTACAAGAAAAAAAAGCCCTGAATTCACATATGAAGATGCTACTTTAACAAAATCAAGTTTCTCTACATATCATATTTTACAAAGTAACGTATTTTCTTCCTACCTTTCCATCTACATATACTACTCGTTTGCCTGATGTAGTCCCATGTTCAAATTCGATCTTGTGGACTCCGTCACTTAAAGCAACATCCCAAACAGCTACGAGATCTGTCATTTTTTCTAGGCTGTAAGGAGGGCTAAAGGAATAAAATAAAGCAATTATAGTAGGCCAAAACACTAATTAAATAACCAATTAATCCTTCCAAGATGAAAATATTAGATTAAAACCTCTAAAATGTCAAAATATTAAAGTGACAGTACCTAAGAAATTCTACTCACAGTACATGTAACTATTTTCTCCCTCTTATTCACTCTTCCTTTAAGATACAACTACTATATATGGGTACATAGTCCGATTACTTCTAAAAAAAAGCCACCTTAATATTAATAGGATTAAGAATGCATCAGTTTATCCTGGTCAGTATTCTAGGTTAGGCTACAGTATAGTGCATGGAAAGGTCAGTAAAAAGTCTTTATTCTTCTCCCACCAGCTCCCATGTAAAAACCATGGTATTTAATTTTATTTCTCTTTTTCAGGTCTAATCACTCTAAAACAAGAACTCTCCAAACCTCCCATACTTAAACTCGCACTAGGGATTTGTTTTAACAAAAAGGTTCTAATTTATTATACTAAGACAGAAAAAAGTCATGGAAGAAATGCCCTATAATAAAGATAAAAATAATTTTTAAATGTTATGAAAAATGTTCTTGGCATTATTACAGGAAATCTTATTTTAAAAAAATAAAGGACTTTGGGCTGGGTGCAGGGGCTCATGCCTGTAATCCTAGCACTTTGGGAGACTGAGGTGGGCAGATTACTTGAGCCCAGGAGTTCCAGACCAGCCTGGACAACATGGTGAAACTCTGTCTCTACAAACATATTAGTCACAGGTGATGGCGCATGCCTGGAGTCCCAGCTACTTGGGATGCTGAGGTGAGAGAGCCATCTTAGCCCAGGAGGTTGAGGCTGCAGTGAGCCATGATTGCACCACCACGTTCCAGCCCGGGTGAAAGAGTGAGACTGTCTCAAAAATAAGAAATAAATAAAGGATTTTGGTTTGTCAGAGATTTCTGGCATATACTTCAACATATATTTTTGATGTTAATATATCCTATGTGAATGACATAATACATAATATCTAATTAATATTTTGATATTGGTGTATCTTTTTAGCTTTGACAGAAGTATCATTTATTACAGTAATAATAATCATAGCTAACAGCTATTAAGTGATAACTATGTATCAGTCATTGTTCTAAGAGCTTTAAATATATTAACTCATAGAATCACCATGAGATGGCTACTATTAGTATCCTTATTTTACAGATGAGGCTTAGAGAGGCTAAGGGTTTACCTAAGGTCACAATGACATTAAGTGGCAGAGGTAGGATTTAAACCTAGGATTCTGGCTCCAAAGCCTGTTCTCTTAACTACATCTTCCTCTTTGTTCACCCTAATCTCCTCTGTATGCTCTAAACTGAAGATGGTAAATGGATTTTATATCATTTTGAAGTGGTTGCCAAGAACTCTGTGCTGACAGAAATGAGAAGACCTCACTTCAAGGCTCTACTGAAATGGATGCCATGTTACTAGTGGCTACCTCCACGCCAGGTATTTACTACTCCTGCTTTAAATCACACAAAAGCAGAACCATGTATTCTGCAATTTTACAAAACGTATTCTTAACAGAGTATCTTGGATAAATCACTCTTTTGAATGATAACAATCTTGAAAATGTCAAAGGCTAGTTTACTGCAATATAAGACATTTACCTTTCATCATCTTCAAAGATAGGACTGTCATCTCCAGATGCCATTGTTGGCAAAAACAGTCTTTAATCCAATTAGCAGCCAGGAAAGAAAAAAGCAGAATTGCAGCAAAGAAAGATCGAAAGCAACAATGATGACATCTACAAAGAGTGTTTCTAATTTTGCAATCCATTTATTAAATTACATGGAGTTTCGGATGAAACGGCTTCTACATAAAATAGAATTGCAATCTTTAATTCTCAGAGAAAGATGTTACATCATGCAAATCAGTCAGTCATATTTTTCCCTGTTATGGATTTATAATTTCTTAAAGGTATACTTTATCAAAACTAAAGAACAAACTCTCCTTTGTTGCAAGTGTTATAGCATATCAGAGCTGCAAGAGACCTAAGAGATCCTCTGGGTCCTATGCTTTTCAAGTTGAAGCCTAAGAAGCCCCAAGGCTATGAGTCAGGGAATACATCAAACTCCAGGATAAACACAATGTATCTTCTGGGAGCATCAATGTTAAAGTGGCAACTAATTTAAAATGTAATCTTTATTTTAGAAGGCTACACTATGGTGGAACATAACTTTCAAAATCTGTTTAGATAACTTCAAAGAACTAATGAGTTTGCAAGAAGCAGACAGGGATATGCTGGTCTGCTCTCAAAGAGTGAACTTAATTTATCCCCTTACTTAAGCCCATTTAATTTACTAGTGCCAATGATGAATCCACAAAAGTTATGTGCCTTGCTCATGTAACTGGCAGGATCCAACCAAGAACTAGAGCCCAATACTGTACTATGCAATGAACTAAACAGTAACTGGGCTGCAGTGTTAATTAAGCTGTACTAAAATCAGAAGTGCACATAAATTCACATGCATAGGAAACCCTCACATTTGAAGATTTGGGATTAACAGTTTCACTCCTGCCAAAGTATCCTAAATTCAACTATTTTTTGCTTCCAAGATCTATCCTAGTTTAGCCCTTTCCTTAATTAGTGCCTGTTTCCTACAGATGCTCAAGAATGCTCTCTCCTGGTTAAAAATGGGAGACTGCTAACCCTTTCTGTCTGGAAACAGCCAGAAGTCACAAATTATTAAAAAGGTTTTTGTTTGTTTTTGAGACAAAGCCTCACTCTGTCCCCCAAGCTGGAGTGCAGTGGCATGATCTTGGCTCACTGCAACTTCTGCCTCCTGGGTTCAGGCAATTCTCATGTCTCAGCCTCTTGAGTAGCTGGGACTACAAGTACATGCCACCACATCCGGCTAATTTTTTGTATTTTTAGTAGAGATGGGGTTTTGCCATGTTGGTCAGGCTGGTCTCGAACTCCTGGTCTCAAGTGATCCACCTGCCTCAGCCTCCCAAAGTGCTGGGATTACAGGCATGAGCCACCACATACCCAGCCAAAAAGATATTAAAGAAGAAATTAGCACTCATAAAAGCAATCCAACGGGCCAGAAAAGCCAAGGATTTTAGAATAAAAACTAGATAAATATTTGTACCTAAAATAAATCTTTTATAAAATTAGCACCACACAAATTTGTCAACTTTTCTACTCTTAAGGATTATCCCCTATGAAACCAGAGGGTATCCTACAACAATAAAAACAAAAAGAATACATAGCAATATAATAAGCCAGCCAGGCATGGTGGCATGCACCTGTAGTCCCAGCTACTGGGGAGGCTAAGGTGGGAGGATCGCTTGAGCCTAGGAGTTAGAAGCTGCAGTGAGTGGCTGCAGTGATCATGCCACCGCACTCCAGCCTGGATGACAGAGTGAGACCCTGTCTCAAAACAGGTATCTATATATATACTATATATAATATATAGTTACTATATACAGTATATATACTAAATATACTATATATAATATAGTATATATAGTATCTATATATAGATCTAATTAGATATCTAATTAGATAATAGATATAGATAGATAATATATAGATATATACTATATATAAATAGTATCTATGTCCAAAATAATAATATATATTATATATTATATATAGTAGATACTATATACATACATATATATACACACACACATACACGTATATACACAATGTAATTATA
Organism: Gorilla gorilla gorilla; assembly: GCF_029281585.2. Taxonomy (NCBI): domain Eukaryota; kingdom Metazoa; phylum Chordata; class Mammalia; order Primates; family Hominidae; genus Gorilla; species Gorilla gorilla. The sequence continues at coordinate 149,784,159 of NC_086017.1, read as the reverse complement.
TGTACTCCAGCCTGGGTGACAGAGTGAGACCCTGTCTCAAAACATATATATATATATATTATATATATAGATATGATATATAGATCTATTATAGATAGATAGATAGTATAAGATAGTATAATTACATGTACTCCAGCCTGGGTGACAGATATAGATAGACAGATAGGTAGATAGGTAGATAGAGATATATATAGATATACATATCTGTTTTGAGACAGGGTCTCACTCTGTTGCCCAGTCTGGAGTACATATAAATACTATATATATATTTATATACATATTATATTTATTATATATACATATTATATATTATATATACATATTATACATACATATAATATAAAAAATAAGCCAAACAGCATAATATAAACTTTGATAAGGCATCCTTTGTAAATCAGAATGTATTTAGGGGTGCTATTCAAGTTTTGCTCTCAATTTTCAGAGACTCTAGAAAGTTTAGTAATGTAGGTATTCAAACCTAAAACAATTGCTCTGTTTTCTATTATAAGGAATTCCAAATACTACTAAATCACACTAAGATACAACATCTTAATTATAATACCTTTTCATGGAGAAGTATAAAAGGCAATACCACCAATTATAAGAAAGATTAGAAATCATGATCACATTAAAACATTTTTTCTTCTCTAAACTATGAACAATCATTCAGGCATTCAACAATTATTTAAGGACTACCTAAAAAATAGCAATTTTTAATTCTCCAATAATTAAAAGTGTACATGACAGGAGAGAATTATAAACAAAGATAAGAGTAAGTACTGAAGCAATTATCTGGCAAATTTGAAGCATTCTAATTCTACTTATATAACTATATATCAAAATTGATGTTTCTTCTTAAAGTAACAAATCAATATAAAATTTGTTACTCTCTTTGCCGGTTTTTCTCTGATTAAATAAAATGTTGTTTTAATACAAAGTAATACTTCAATTCTCTTGTTCATGCTATCCATTATTTTAAGCAAAACACTAAAAAAATCTTTTTATAAATGGTTAACAATTATAAAATGTTGTTATAATTACTCCTTGGAGTGTGCATGGTGGCTCATCCCTGTAATCCCCGCACTTTGAGAGGCTGAGACAGGAGAATCATTTGAAGCCAGGAACTCGAGACCAGCCTGGTCAACAGAGTAACACCAAAAAAAATTAGCTGGGTGTGGTGGCACGTGCCTATAGTCCCAGCTACACGGGAGGAGGGAGGATCGCTCGATTCCAGGGGTTTGAGACTGCAGTGAGCCATGACCATGCCACTGCACTCTAACCTGGCCAACAGAGCAAGACCCTGTTCCAAAAGCAAAAAACAACAACAACAAAACAAATGAAATTATTCTTTGGAACATTAAAAGTATATTCAGCTTATAAAAGGCTGAAATACTTCAAATTTTGTACCATTTTAAAAGGCAGAGATTAACTTTAAAAACTGCTTTCTATGCAAGGATTAAAGTGACCACTACCTTATAACAACAGCCTTAACCAAAATATGAGGGAGTCATACAATTTTCAGCACTGGAAAACAAAAAACAATAAAATCACCTGGTCTAGCCTCTCTCCTTCATAATGGGGAAATCAATAACACATATCCCTCCAAGTGCCATCTCCACTGCCAGTCCTGGGTTCTTATTACCTATCCAACTTTCTTACAAAGCTGTAGAGGGTGCCAATAATGCACACAGAGCAAAGAAAACTTTTCAAATGATCTTACCACAAACAATAATTCCCATCAACAAATCCCATCTAATGTTTAAGAAAAATGTCCAAAATCAACTCTGCCTCCTGCTTTTGGGCTTCTCTATCTCCTATCCCAGCAGTTTCACTAGTCTTATGACCTCTGTCAGTTTACACATTCCATTCCAATCTCACCACTTTAAAATTTAATTGAAATTGCTCTTCTGGCTCAAAAGCAGGAGAGCACACATAGAAAACACTCTTAATAGCCACAAATGCAACAGGTTAACAGACTGACATCTGTTTTTTGGCCATTCATATCAGGGAAAATCATTAAAAACCACTAGTCAACTCATCAAATGCACATAAAAATATGCCCACTAGTGAGTCTTTAGGGAAACATGAAATAAAATAGAGACTTAGGTTAGAGGTCTGAAAGGAAGTAAACATGAATAATTATTCTAAAAGGCACTAAAGCACAGAGATCAATGTTTACTTAAAACAGACTTTAAGATACTTTGGCCCATCAGCTGATTTTTCATTTTGAGAATATCCTCACACAAAAGTCAACTTACTTCTTCCGTAACTGATGATTCTCTGGATGGTCTATACAAAGTAATATCAGAATGAGCAAATGTAATCCATTAACTCAACAAATAGTTAAATGCCCACCAAATATTCTGAAAGCACTCCAAAGTCAAATACAGATGGTCCCTGGCTTATAATGGTTTGACTTAATGATTTTCCGACTTTAAGATGGTGCAAAAGAGATACGTGTTTGGTAGGAACCATGCTACTTACTGGAGGTACAAAAAGGAGAATAACTTTTCTGAGGGCCATTTCACAATCTATACCAGAAGCCTTGTGGTATAGACCGTGGATTCTATCTTGTTTTAGAACGAATCTTGTGGGATTCATTCTACAGAAATGATCACGCTCAAAAACCCAGATGCAACGATGCTCAATGAATTACTCTTTGCAATAACTAAAAACTGAAAACCACTTGTACGCTCACCATCAGGGAGAAACTACATTTAGTAAATCACAGTCCAAAGCCACGCCAAGAGTCAGGGATGGATGAGGTACTCAACCTGACACACAGGAATGTACGAGAGAGAATGTACGAGAGAGAGAGAGAGAGAGAGAGAGAGAGAGAGAGAGAGAGAGAGAGAGAGAGAGAGAGAGAGAGGAGGGAGAGAGGGAGAGAGGGAGAGAGAGAGGGAGAGAGGGAGAGAGGGAGAGAGGGAGAGGGAGAGAGAGAGAGAGAGAAGAGAGAGGAGAGAGAGAGAGAGAGAGAGAGAGAGAGAGAGAGAGAGAGAGAGAGAGAGAGAGAGAGTTTCAGCACTTTATGATGCAGGTTCTGCAAAAACAAGCCCCGCTCATATTACAAGGAAAAACCATCTGGAAGAATATACACCCTCATGTTAACCCAGCTTGTCTCTGGGGAGCAGCGGCACGGCTGCTTTGCTTGCTTCCTTGCTTTCTGTTCCACGTTTTCGACAGTGACAAGTATTATCTTTAGAGGTCGCGAACAGGCCGGAGGAGGGTGCGGCAGGTCGCGGGGCAGGGCCTCGCTAGGCAGGGACGCCCCCGCACCGCCCCGGGCTGGCCCCGCGCCCCGCGCCCCGCCGCACCTCCACCTTTGCCGGCGGTGAGCGGGAGCCGCGTCCCGCCCCGAGGTCTGGGATCACCGGCGGGCCTGCTGAAAGCGTCCGGAACTCACCCAGCGCCTCACCCGCGCGGGTCTCACCGACCGCGCAGACACCGCCCGCCGCCGCCGCCGCCGCCGCCCAGAGATGGCCGCCGCCGGCGCAGCAGGGCCGAGAGCATGGAGACGCCGGGGGGCTGCGTGCAGGGGTTTCCAGGGTGCGGAGTGGGCGGGCCCGAGGCGTCCGGGCGGGCGCAGGCGCGACACCGACCCCACCCGGTCTGCTGCCTCACCTGTGCTCTGTGGGCCGCGGGAGGCTCTGGGGTAGGTTTCACCAAACAACCGGTTGGTTCCGACTCGGCTGCGTAGGCCGCGTGGCCTTGCTCCCCTGGCCGAGAAACAGGCGCAGCCGGCGCGGAGGTTGAAAGCTCTGCAGGCGCGAGTACCAAACGCGCCGACTGTTTGTCGCGCCTCTCAGGTCCCCTGGGGCGACCAGCGCAGGAGGCCACCCCTCCCGCCGCCACGGACCCAACCCTGGTCCTCTGCCTTAGCCGAAGGCCGCACCCTCCGCGCATAGGCCTTCCTCAGCCCCAACCCAGGACATCACCAGGTCCCGCAGTGAGTCCAGTCTTCCCGCCAGCAAGTGTGGGTAGGAGCCGGCCCCTGGCCCCGCTCTGGGCTACACGGTGGGGACATCCTGGCGGGCAAAAACAGCCCTGTGCCTGCTCTGCAGCTATGGGGAAGGAATATCTGTTCATGGCAGCAATAGCACTCGCTCCTTAAAACCTCTTTATGGAGTCTCATTCCTTTTTTAAAGACCCAAACTACTTAAGGTGGGCATGAAGCCCCCATGTGTGATCTAGCCCCTGCCTGCTTGGCTTCATTTAGGTCCTTAAAGGATGCAGGTTTCTTCTCACCCAGGGCCTCTGCAAATGCTCTTCTCTCTGCCTGGACACTCCTCACCTCTTCCCTGTTGTGAGTGTTCTTCATATATCATTTCTTAGATTACACTATCCTGGCCCATAAGACTTGCAGCATTGCTGGGTGTGGTGGCTCATACCTGTAATCACGGCATTTTGGGAGGCACAGTGGCGGATCTCTTGAGTCCAGGAGTTCAAGACCAGCCTGGGCAACATGGTAAAAAAAAAAAAAAAAAAAAAAGAGAGAGAGAATGAGAAAGAAGAAAAGAAAATAATTAGCGGCTCAGGCCTGTAATCCTAGCTACTTGGGACGCTGAGGTGGGAGAATTGCTTGGGCCCTGAAGGGAGGTAGAGGCTGCAGAGAGCTGTGATTGCACCACTACACTCCAGCCTGGGCAACAGAGCGAGACCCTGTTTCATTTAAAAAAACACACACAAAAAGAAACAGCCGGGCTCAGTGGCTCACGCCTGTAATCCCAGCACTTTGGGATGCTGAGGCAGGCATGGCAAAACCCCGTCACTACTGAAAATACAAAACTTAGAGGGGCGTGGTGGTGCATGCCTGTAGTCCCAACTACTTGGGAGGCTGAGGCAGGAGAATCGCTTCAACCTGGGAGGTGGAGGTTGGAGTGAGCTGAGATTGAGCCACTGCACTCCAGCCTGGGCGAAGAGCAAGACTGTCTCAAAAAAAAAAAAACAAAAACAAAAGCAAAAAAAAAACAGCCGGGCACGGTGGCGTACACCTGTAATCCCAGCACTCTGGGAGGCCAGGGTGTGCGGATTGCCTGAGGTCAGAAGTTTGAGACCAGCCTGGCCAACGTGGTGAAACCCTATCTCTACTAAAAATACAAAAATTAGCCGGGCGTGGTGGCATGCGTCTGTAATCCCAGCTACTCAGGAGGCTGAGGCAGGAGAATCACTTGACCTTGGGAGGTGGCAGTTGCAGTGAACTGAGATCGCCTCACTGTACTGCAGCCTGAGCCACAGAGTGATACTTCGTCTCAAAAACAAAAACAAAAAAAACACAAAGATTGCAGCACCAGGGATTCTTCTTCCTAGCCCCTTTCAGGGTGTGCAATAATTTGTGTAATTTTTGCTTAATGTGTAACTTAACAGTAGAATGAGATCCATGAAGGCAGAGACCATGGCCGCTTGGCTGTCATTCTTGTGTGTCTCACATCTGTACCGTGCAGGCCCATATTAGCTCTGGTAAATATTTATTAAATGAATGAATGAATGAAGAGCAGGCCTGGGTAGTGTCTTAGGTGGCCTTGATTTTCAATTTAAGGAGGAGACAGTGTTGCCTACAGAGAGCGAGAAAAGTTGTTGAGTGGGCCATGTGAGGAGCAGTGAGTGGTCCCTGTGGAGAGTAGGCCCAGTCATAGAATAGAGACAAGTGAAGGGATTTTGGAGGGTTTTGAGGGCCCAGCATATTTGGGGGCTGCTATGGTTTGAATGCTGGTATCTCCCCAAAATTCATATGTTGAAACCTAAGCCCCAACACATTCATATTAACAGGATAGATCCTTTGTGGGGGAAATTAGTGCCCTTGTGAAAGAGGCTTGAGGGAGCCTGTTTGATCCTTCTGCCATGTGTGGATGCTCTGAGAAGGCACCATGTTTGAAGCAGAGAACAAGCCCTTAGCAGACTGTGACTCTGCTGGAGCCTTGATCTTGGATGTCCCAGCCTCCAGAACTGTGAGCAATACAATTCTACTGTTTATAAATTACCCAGTCTAAGTTGTTGTATTTTTGTTTTTTTTTTTTTTTGAGACAGGGTTTTATTCCAGGCTGGAGTGCAGTGGCATGATCACAGCTCACTGCAGCCATGATCCATGTCCTGGGCTCAAGTGATCCTGCTACCTCAGCCTCTAAAGGAGCTGGGACTACGGCTACATGCCACCACACCCGGCTAATATTTTAAAATTTTTTTATAGAGACAGGGTCCCACTATGTTGCCCAGGCTGGTCTCAAATTCCTGGGCTCAAGCAATTCTCCAACCTTGGCCTTCCAAAGTGCTGGGATTACAGGCATGAGCAACTGAACGTAGCCTTCCTCCTGCTCCTCCTCCTTCCTCCTTCTTGCTTCTTTCTTCTTCTTCTTCCTCTTCCTTTCTTCTTCTTCTTTTTTGAGTATTTTTATCATTGTTGTTGTTGTTTTAGACAGACTCTCACTCTGTCGCCCAAGCTGGAGTGCACTGGCATGATCTTGGCTCACTGCAACCTCCGCCTCCCAGGTTCAAGCAATTCTTCTGCCTCAGCCTCCTGAGTAGCTGGGACTACAGGTGCACGCCACCACACCCAGCTAATTTTTATATTTTTAATAGAGATGGGGTTTTGCCATGTTGGCCAGGCTGGTCTCGAACTCCTGACCTCAGGCGATGCACCCACCTTGGCCTCTCAAAGTGTTGGGATTAGAGGCGTGAGCCACCACACCTGGCCTTTTCAAGTATTTTATTACAGCATTTTGTTACAGCAGCCAAAATGGACTTAAGATAGGGACATCTAGGCCCTATTGTGTAATTTCTTTCTGCATCTTTATGTTAATGTAAAGAAGGACTGTTTCATCTTTGGGGTTTGTAGGATAGATGCAGTTTTTAGGTGCTAAGCAAATATGTGAGAGAAAGTAGTTAAGAGACAGTAGGGAACAACCTACTGATGAGGTTAACCAGTCTGCAAAGTGATAAAGGCTGATTACCAAGCGAATTATGATACAAGGATTCTACCTAGTGAGCACTGCTTTCTTGTTTGCTACCCTTTACTGAAAGCTTCCTGAAGACAGACTTCATATTTATATTTTCCTCTACAGCAGTGTTGTTTGTTTGTTTTTTGTCTTTTTTTTTAAGACAGAGTTTCATTCTGTCACCCAGGCTGGAGTGCAGTGGCATGATCATAACTCACTGCAGCCTCAAACTTCTGGTCTCAAGCAATCCTCCTGCTTCAGCCTCCCAAGTTGCTGGGATTATAGACATGAACCACCAACCCCAGCTGCTGCAGCAGTGTTTTGAACAGAGAGTTTGCAATAAATGATTGTTGAAATAATGAATTGGGGGGAAAGGTAAAAGGCTCCAGAGTGGAAATTCCCAGAGGCGAGAAACAGCTAGCTGATTTCTCCTAGTCTTTATTTCTTCTGAGAAACAATCCTGAGTTGCCGGGCTAGAACCAGGAAACCCTGGTTGGGGAGCAGCTCAAAGACATTATTGAATGAAAGATATTTTCTTAAAAACTTGAAGCATCTGGATGTATTTTACAAGACCAATAAGGTGTAATTTATTAAGTGCTTGTTATGTGACTTATATGCCATTACCTCTAGTTCTCACAACAGCCCAATGATTCTGTTTACCTCCTTTTACAAAAAGACCCAAAGCCCTTCAGAAGTTGCAGGGCCAAGATGGGGAGCCAGGCCTGTGGGATTGGAAAAGTTTATGTTAACAGAGCCTGTTACTAGAAAAGTATTGATTGTGCTTGAAGAAAAATCCAGGCCTACTCTTAGAGGCCTTGGGAACCCCTCTGCCCAGGGGTTTCAGAGTACAGCAGAGTCTGGCCTGCCCATGAGGTACACCCAACTCTGCCCAGAATAGGGAAGGCAGTCCACGATTCCTCCATTGGCTTGTTCTGTGCCACTGTTTCCTCTCTGGGCATAGTTTCTGGGGTACCTGGCATTGAGGAACATACCAGTTTGGGCTGCATTTTCCACCTACCTATCCTACAAGCCCAGGACATCTGAGGTAGTATATTAGTTCATTTTCACGCTGCTGATAAAGACATACTCGAAACTGGGAAAAAAAGAGGTTTAATTGCACTTACAGTTCCATATGGCTGGGGAGGCCTCAGAATCATGGTGAGAGGTGAAAGGGCACTTACATGGTGGCAACAAGAGAAAATGAGGAAGAAGAAAAAGCAGAAACCCCTGATAAACCCATCAGATCTTGTGAGACTTATTCACTATCATGAGAATAGCATGGGAAAGACCAGCCTCCATGATTCAATTACCTCCCCCTAGGTCCTTCCCACAACACATCAAAATTCTGGGAGACATGATTCAGTTGAGATGTGAACGGGGACACAGACAAACCATATCATTCCACCCCTGGCACCTCCAAATCTTATGTCCTCACATTTCAAAGTCAATTATGCCTTCCCAACAGTTCCCCAAAGTCTTAATTAATTTCAGCATTAACCCAAAAGTCTAGTCCAAAGTCTCATCTGAGACAAGGCAGTCCCTTCCGCCTATGAGCCTGTAAAATCAAAAGCAAGCAGCCAAGCATGGTGACTCACGCCTGTAATCCCAGCACTTTGGGAGGCCAAGGTGGGTGGATCACCTGATGTCAGGAGTTCGAGACCAGCCTGGCCAACATGGGGAAACCCTGTATCTACTAAAAATACAAAAATCAGCCAGGCGTGGTGGGCGCCCATAGTCCCAGCTACTCTGGAAGCTGAGGCAGGAAAATCACTTGAACCTAGGAGGTGGAGGTTGTAGTGAGCCGAGATCACATCACTGCACTGCAGCCTGGGCAACAGAGCGAGACTCCATCTCAAAAAAAAAAAAAAAAAAAACAAATTGACTGCCCTACTAGATTTCAGACTTGCATGGGCCCTGCAACGCCTTTGTTTTGGCCAAGTTCTCCCATTTGGAACGGCTGTACTTACCCAATACCTGTACCGCCATCCTTGTATCTAGGAAGTAACTAGCTTGCTTTTGATTTTTTTTTTTTTTTTTTTTTTTTTTGAGACGGAGTCTTGCCCTGTCACCCAGGCTGGAGTGCAATGGCATGATCTTGGCTCACTGTAATTTCCACCTCCTGGGTTCAAGCGATTCTCCCGCCCCAGCCTCCTGAGTAGCTGGGACTACAGGCACCCACCACCACGCCCAGCTAATTTTTGTATTTTTAGTAGAGACAGGCTTTCGCCATGTTGGCCAGGCTGGTCTCGAACTCCTGACCCCAGGTGATCCGCCCACCTCGGCCTCCGAAAGTGCTCGGATTACTGGTGTGAGCCACCACACCCGGCCTGGGCCGTCAAATTTTAAAGCTCCAAAATGATCTCCTTTGACTCCAGGTCTCACATCCAGGTCAGGCTGATGCAAAAGGTGGGTTCCCATGGTCTTGGGTAGCTCCACCCCTGTGGCTTTGCAGGTACGGCCTACCTCCTAGCTGCTTTCATGGCTGGCATTGAGTGCGACTTTCCAGGCTTATGGTGCAAGCTGTCAATGGATCTACCATTCTGGGGTCTGGAGGACAGTGGCCCTTTTCTCACAGCTCCACTAGGCAGTGCCCCAGTAGGGACCCTGTGTGGGGGCTCCCACCCCACATTTCCCTTCTGCACTGCCCTAGCAGAGGTTCTCCATGAGGGCCCTGTCCCTGCAGCAAACTTTTGCCTGGACATCCAGGCATTTCCATACATCTTCTGAAATCTAGGCAGGGGTTCCCAAACCTCACTTCTCGACTTCTGTGCACCCACAGGTGCAACACCATGTGGAAGCTGCTAAGGCTTGAGGCTTCCACCCTCTGAAGCCACAGCCCAAGCTCTATGTTGGCCTCTTTCAGCCATGGCTGGAGCAGCTGGGACACAGTGTACCAAGTCCCTAGGCTGCACACAGCATGGGGACCTTGGGCCCAGCCCATGAAACCACTTTTTCCTCCTGGGCCTCTGGGCCTGTGATGGGAGGGACTGTTATGAAGGTTTCTGACATGGCCTGGAGACATTTTCCCCATGGTCTTGGGGATTAACATTAGGCTCCTTGCTACTTACACAAATTTCTGCAGCTGGCTTGAATTTCTTCTCAGCAAATGGGCTTTTCTTTTCTGCTGCATCAGCAGGCTGCAAATTTTCTGAAATTTTATGCTCTGTTTCCCTTTTAAAATGGAATGCTTTTAACAGCACCCAAGTGACATTTTGAATGCTTTGCTGCTTAGAAATTTCTCCCACCAGATACCCTAAATCATCTCTTTCAAGTTCAAAGTTCCACAAATTTCTAGGGCAGGGGCAAAATGCCACCAGTCTCTTTGCTAAAACATAACAAGAGTCACCTTTGCTCCAGTTCCCAACAAGTTCCTCATCTCCATCTGAGACCACCTCAGCATGGACCCTATTGTTCATATCACTATCAGCATTTTTGTTGAAGCCATTCAACAAATTTCTAGGAGGTTCCAAACTTTCCCACATCCAAAGTGTTCCAACCTCTGCCTGTTACCCAGTTCCAAAGTCGCTTCCACATTTTCGGGTATCTTTTCAGCAACATCCCACTCTACTGGTACCAGTTTACTGTATTAGTTCATTTTCATGCTGCTGATAAAGACATAACCCAAAACTGGGAACAAAAAGAGGTTTAATTGGACTTACAGTTCCACATGGCAGGGGAGGCCTCAGAATCATGGGGGGAGGCAAAAAGTACTTCTTACATGGCAACAGCAAGAGAAAATGAGGAAGAAGCAAAAGCAGAAACCCCTGATAAACCCATCAGATCTCGTGAGACTTATTCACTATCATGAGAACAGCACAGCAAAGACTGGTCTCCATGATTCAATTACCTCCCACTAGGTCTCTCCCACAACGTGTGGAAATTCTGGGAGATATACTTCAGTTGAGATTTGAATGGAGACACAGCCAAACCATATCAGGTAGGAATAGTAACTTATTACCTGACAGGCAGGACTGTTAATGGAGAGAAACAAAGTCTGAACAGAACATTGTTGAAGGTATTGAACTTCAATATAAAATATACCTGTTCAGGCTGATCCTGCTTTTGAAGGTGATCTCACTCTCACATTGTTACCTTGTTTCCCAGGAAGTACCTAGATGCTGTTCTGACTTCATAAACTGCCTATCAGCAACATCCCCATAGACATCACTGATTTATTTTAAGAGAGCAGCTAAGGCCGGGTGCGGTGGCTCACGCCTGTAATCCCAGCACTTTGGGAGGCCGAGGTGGGTGGATCACCTGAGGTCAGGAGTTCGAGAACAGCCTGGCCAACATGGAGAAACCCCATCTCTACTAAAAATACAAAATTAGCCGGGCATGGTGGCACATGCCTGTAATCCCAGCTACTCAGGAGGCTGAGGCAGGAGAATCGCTTGAACCCGGGAGGCGGAGGTTGTGGTGAGCCGAGATTGCACCATTGCACTCTAGCCTGGGCAACGAGAGCAAAACTCCGTCTCAAAAAATAAAAATAAAAAAAGAGAGCGGCTAAAAGCACTTTCATTCACAATAGTCCATGTTTTCATTGGTCCTCGTTTTGAAAAGGGAATTGTTAACGGATTGACTGATTTTCTTTCTTTCTCTCTCTCTCCTTTTCTCCCAACCTCCTCCTTCTCTTCTTCTTTTTCTTCTTTCTACTTCCTTTCTTCTTCCCCTTTCCTTCTTTTTCTTTTCCTCCTCCCCCTCCTCCCTCCTTCTCCTCCTCCTCCTCCTTCTTTTTCCTTTCTTCTTCTTTTCTTCCTCTTCTTCACAGGCTATATTGCTCAGGCTAGTCTTGAATTCCTGGGCTCAAGCAATCCTGCCTCTGCCTCCCGAGTAGTGGGACTGTAGGCATGCACCACCTCCCTTAGCTTGGTTGATTTTCTGCGCTTACTTTTTAAACAGCATGGAGACCAAAATAAAAAGGAAAAGTTAATCTGATATCTACAAATTTTAACATTTTCCATGTTCCCTTCCAGCATTGGTCTAGCATGACTGTTGGCTATGTGTTCAAGGAAGAGGCATTAGCACTTTAGAAACAAGCCCCAGGGCCCAGGATTCTGGCTGCTGCGCCCGCCTTAGAGGGTTGTGTGACAGAACCAGTGCCAGCCAGTAACCACAGTCTCCCAGTGCTGGCCAGGCTGCCGCTGCTTAGGCACTTCTTTCTCAGCACAAGGAGGCTGTGGCTGTCTCTACAAAAATACGGAAAGGGAACAAGCAGCCAAGTAAGGTGATTGTGTAGAACTTCAGACCAGAAAAGCTTGGACAATTTCAGGAGAAAATAGGTACTGGTCTGAGTTATCTGGAGACTGGAATTTATAGTACAGCCTTAATTAGAGCAAGAGGCAAAGGAAGGCAGTACAGACACGTGTTCCAATTGGTCAAGACTTTTTTTTTGAGACAGAGTCTCATTCTATCACCCAGGCTGGAGTGCAGTTGTGTGATCTCGGCTCATTGCAACCTCAGCCTCCCAGGTTCAAGTGATTCTCCTGCCTCAGTCTCCCGAGTAGCTGGGATTACAGGCATGCACCACCATGCCAGGCTAATTTTCTTTTTTTTTTTTTTTTTTTTTTGAGACGGAGTCTCGCTGTCGCCCAGGCTGAAGTGGTATGGCGCGATTTCGGCTCACTGCAGGCTCCGCCCCCCAGGTTCACGCCATTCTCCTGCTTCAGGCTCCCAAGTAGCTGGGACTACAGGCGCCCACCACCTCGCCTGGCTAATTTTTTGTATTTTTAGTAGAGACGGGGTTTCACCATGTTAGCCAGGATGGTCTCGATCTCCTGACCTCGTGATCTTCCCGCCTCAGCCTCCCAAAGTGCTGGGATTACAGGCATGAGCCACTGCGCCCGGCCATAATTTTTGTATTTTTAGTGGAAATGAGGTTTCACCATGTTGGCCACGCTAGTCTTGAACTCCTGACCTCAAGTGATCTGCCTGCCTTGGCCTCCCAAGTGCTGGGATTACAGGTGTGAGCCACTGCACTCGGTCTGGTCAAGACTTTTAACATTTTTTATCTTGTTTGAGAAATTTTAAAGCTATAGAAAAATACAGAGAATAATACGCATATTCCTGCCTCCCAGAATTGACCATCATTAAATATTGACTTAGTATTAAAATTTTAATAGAAGAAAATCCCAATACTATTACTCTTTTCTCCTTCCAAAAGGCCAACATTCCCTTGAGTTTGGTGTGTAGACTGTGTTAGACTTCCTAGTATAAATTATAGCTTTCATTAGCTGTTAAAACAGATCTTTTAATCTGTGTGTTCCTTCCAAGTCCACAGTCTATAATTTTATATACATGAATAAATGTTCTTGGGCATGATATTCTCCTGCTTTTAAAAATTATTTAAATGGGTTGGACACAGGGGCTCATGCCTTTAATCCCAGTGCTTTGGGAGGCTGAGGTTGGAGGACTACTTGAGGCCTGGAGTTTGAGACCAGTCTGGGCAACACAGTGAGACCATGTCTCTGAAAGAAATATATAGCTTTAAATGGTACCATTAATGGCAACTGGGAATTTGTTTGACAGTAAGAGAGGATTATAGGGAGCTCATCCTCTGGAATTCATATCACTTTCATCATTATATTTACTCAGTACTTATTGGTCATCTGTTACCTGGCAGGTGCTGTGGCAGGGAATACAACAGTGAACAACACTGATCATTTCTCCCACTCATGACACTTACATTCTAGTGGAGGAGGTAGTCACAAAAATATGTACAAATAAATTGTGGTAGCCATTCTTCAAGATGGGCCCCAGGGATCCCCACTTCATGGTATTCATCTCCTTGTGTAGTCCTCTCACATTTTACCACGGTTGGTCTATGTGACCAATAGCATATGGCAGAAGTAGTGATATGTAACTTCTGAGATTAGGTTATAAAAAAGACTGCAGTTTCTGTTTTAGTTGCTCACATGCTGTCTTTGGGCTGTGTACTCTGTGGGAAGCTGCCATGTTATGAGGACACTAAGGCAGCCTGGGGAAAGGCCCACTTGAGGAGGAATGAACTGAGGCTTGCCAACAGCCGCATGAGTGAGTTTGAATGTGAATCCTTTAGCCCCACCTGAACCTTGAGATGACAGTAGCCCAGACCAAAAGGTTGACTGAAACCCCATGAAAGATCTTGTCCAGACCATCCAGCTAAGCCCTACTGTATTCCTTACCCACAGAAACATTGTGATGATAAATGTTTATTTTAAGCTGCTATGTTTTAGGGTAATTTTTATGTACCAATAGATAACTAATACACAGACATTAGCAATAACTAATACACGGTAAATAATTGCAAATTGTAATAAATGCATATACCAATCTGATGGTAAAGCAGATGTCTGTCACAAGAAGTGGTATGGTCAAGTGGTTAATGACATAGGCTTTGGAGCCCGAATGCCTAGGTTCAGATCCTGGCTTTGCCATATACTAGTGTGTGACCATGGCAAATCATTTCAAAATTTTTTTGGCTTCCATTTCCTAACTTGCTCATTTGTAAAACAGATAATAACAGTACTTATATTAGGGTCGTTGCGAAGATTCAACAAGTTAGAAAATGAAAGTGCTTAGCGCGAAGCCTAGCACATTTTAAGTGCCCAGTTAACATAACTATTGTTATTCTGTATAGATTATTGAGCATTTGTCATTAATATATTTGCCTCAGCTGTTTGCATATTGTCCTTCACATTGGAAAATGACTACTGAAGGTGAATGCTCTGAATAAATTTGACTCAAATTTAACAATGTAGTTCTGAAAGAAGAGAAAGACCCTCTCATATTATTTTATATTGTTTTATACTCAGTACCTGTTTTAAGAAAAAACAACAAGGAAGTAAAACCAAAGACAGGCAGCCCGGCGCCAGGCCCGAAACCAGGCCTGGGCCTGCCTGGCCTAAACCCAGTAGTTAAAAATCAACTCATAACTTAGAAACCGATGTTATTCATAGATTCCAGACATTGTATAGAAGAACATTGTGAAACTCCCTGCCCTGTTCTGTTTCTCTCTGACCACCAGTACATGCAGTCCCTGTCACATACCCCCTGCTTGCTCAAATCAATCACGACCCTTTCATGTGAAATCTTTAGTGTTGTGAGCCCTTAAAAGGGACAGACATTGTGCACTCAGGGAGCTTGGATTTTAAGGCAGTAGCTTGCTGATGCTCCCAGCTGAATAAAGCCCTTCCTTATACAACTCAGTGTCTGAGAGGTTTTGTCTGCGGTTCGTCCTGCTACAGTTCAAAGCTGTGTTTAGCACCTACTGTGCACCAAGGAAATATGCTAGCTGCAGGATGAAGTTTAGTAAGACATGGTTCATGTTCCCAGGGGTTCAAATTCTTGTGGAAAAGGCAGAAACAAATGTATTCATGTAATAAAGGAATCTAAGTCTAAAAAACTTATGAGTTGAAGAATCTTTGAGAATTCATCATGAATTACCATTACATATGATATACTCATGTTTTTCTAGGGAGAAATATGACAGTTCTATACCTAGAAGAAAATTTGAGAATCAGTTTAGAAGTTGAGAAATTAGGCCGGGTGCAGTGGCTCACGCCTGTAATCCCAGCACTTTGGGAGGCCGAAGCAGGTGGATCACGAGGTCAAGAGATTGATACCATCCTGGCTAACACAGTGAAACCCCTAAAAATACCAAAAAAAAAAAAAAAAAAAATTAGCCAGGCGTGGTGGCAGGCGCCTGTAGTCACAGCTACTCGGGAGGCTGAGGCAGGAGAATGGCGTGAACTGGGGGGCGGAGCTTGCAGTGAGCCATGATTACGCCACTGCACTACAGCCTGGGCAAGAGCGAGACTCCCGTCTCAAAAAAAAAAAAGAAGTTGAGAAATAAAAGATGTGTTTTAACTGCTAATGAAAGTTATAATTTATGCTAGGAAGTCAAAGTACAGAGGAAAGCAGAAAGCCGAAATGAAGACATGCTTGGCTTTCAACTTAAGTGTCACTTCATCAGAGAGGCTTCCTCCATAGCCCCTCTTCTCTTCTTTGATATCACTTATTATATTAATAATATATACTTAATTGCATTTGTTTCATATTTTCTTCGCAGTTAGACTATAAGATCCACGAAGGCAGGAATCACAACTGGGCTTACTTACTATTGTAAACTCCCCCACTTATAAATCTGACTCAGCATCTAGTTCAATCCCTGGTACATAACAGGTGCTTAACAAAATTTTTTTTTTTTTTTTGAGACGGAGTTTTGCTCTTGTTGCCCAGGCTAGAGTGCAATGGTGCGATCTCGGCTCACCGCAACCTCCACCTCCCGGGTTCAAGCGATTCTCCTGCCTCAGCCTCCTAAGTAGCTGGGATTACAGGCATGTGCCACCACACCCGGCCAATTTTGTATTTTTAGTAGAGATGGGGTTTCCCCATGTTGGCTAGGCTGTTGTCGAACTCCTGACCTCAGGTGATCCACCTACCTTGGCCTCCCAAAGTGCTGGGATTACAGGCGTGAGCCACTGTGCCCGGCCAACACATTTTTATAAATGAATGAATGTTAAACGAATGTTTAGAATTATTAGAATTCTATTGGGTGGATGAGGCCCATAGAAAAGTCTTGAGACCAATGTAGCAGGATTCTCAGTGAAAGACTAAGTTTGTGTGCAGGGATGTTTTCCTTCTCTAGCAAAGAGAGGTGCTGGAAAGGCTTTCGTGGTCCATAAGAAGGGAATTGTTTTGGAGGGCAGTGCTATAGCAACTCTTCCCCTCCATTCACCACATAAAAAATTCAGTTAGAAAATAGAGAGGAATCAGCCTTCTTGTGCTTTGAAGACTGTGAAAGATATTGGTGATCATCCATCTAGCATCCATTTTCCTCTTCTCCTTTACAGGTCTCCAGTTTTATTCAAATAGCCATGTCTCCACCTTGCAACTCATGTGACTCAAAGAGCACTGACACCATTGCCAATTCCAACTGTCATAGCTCCTTTTCACTTCTGGAACCCAGGCTTAAGCTGTCTGTACATTTCCCAGGCAGTTACTGGTAAAGAGGAAGAGTGTGTGCCTGTGTGAACTTATCGGCTCAAAAAACCAGAAGGAAAGGTTTTAGATGAAAAAGAAAGTATGTGGTCCTGATTTCTCCAAGTAGACATCTGGAAAATCACGTTAGTATGAATTTGAAGTCTACCCTTTTTTTTTTAACAACAAAGCAGAGACTAATAGCAACTGGGTCCTTGTTAACTTGCTTAGCCACTGAATTAATCAAAGTCTCCCTTGCCTCTGAGCTTTCTGTTATGCGAGATAAGCAACTTCTTTATTTTTTAGGAAGACAATTTAACTCAGATTTTATGTCACGTGCATCCAAAATAATAATAACTAACTCAAAGATGTTTGGCCTCTACAATTAGGGCAGCCATTCTCAGAAGAGTATGCAAGGGCACCCTATTATCTTGGAAAAGGGAAGCACTGAGACTATTTGCATTTTGAGAACTGAAAATGCAATCTGCTAACCATCGTTAGAGTGAATATCCAGGTATGGAAAGCACAGTGGGTAGGCGTAGGTTGGGGTAGGGACATGTTTGCATGGGGCAAACACAGAGATCAAACCTAAGTGTAGTCCCAGCTGCCTGGAAGAAGGCTAAGAAGGGTCTGAAAGTATTGAGCTCCAAGAGCCCTTGGATCTCCTGATGAGAGACCCTTGGCTGATGCCCTAGATGGGACATCCCTGTTGGCTACTGTGGGACCTGCATCATTTGACTGCAACAGTGTGTTGCAACATTTGACTGTAACACAGACCTACATCATTTGACTGATTTGAAAAGACAAGTTGTCAACAGCGACACCATGTGGCTATAAGATACAATGACAATGGTGGACAGTTACAGCCTCAGGTAGGGCCTGACGCTTCGTCGAGATGTGGAAAATGCTGAATGGGAAGATGAACTGTCATCAACAAATATTTATTGGGGTCCTCCAAATGTCAGCTGCTACAGTGGTCATTCAGGTCTGGAACATCGAGAACATGCTGACCCGTACCCCAGCAAGAGCTCGTAGTCGCGGCGGGGTAGGGGGCGAGAGAGAGGGCAGTCTCTGGTGGCCAGGTAACCCAGGCTTCACTTTCACCCACGGCCACAAGTATTTCTGACGTCTTCCGGGCAAATAAGCCTCCATGTAAGTGACAGGGCACCCAAGGAGTGCGGAAGCGCCAGCGTGCCCGAGACCAGCACATCGCACCGACGCCTTCGTTTGCGGTAAGCCCCGCCCCCCGTAGTGAGCCAACCGGAGGGCGCGGGGCGGACCCAGCTTCCCGGAGAGGCTGGAGAGAATCGTTTGGGGGCATTCGCAGGCCAAAGAGGGGCTGGCCCTCGACGCGCTCGGGCTCGATTGGCCGCCCTCCCCCGGCGGCGGTAACGGTCGCGGAGGCGGGGCCTGACGTAGCTGATCCCAGCCTAACCTGGCCCGGCTGGCTGCTGGTGGGAGGCCGGCGACTGAGTAAGGTGAGTGGCTCTCGGGGCTCTCAGAGGCGTCGGCGTGAGCCCCTTCCCGGAGTACCCCGGACTTGACCTCACCTGGGCCTAAAAGTGGTCAGACTGACCCTTGTCAGGGAGGAGCCATCTGGGACAGGGTCGCGCCAATTAAAAATCCCTGCGTAAGGGTTTGGGGATCGGACAAAACTGCCTCCAGTCCCAGCTCCCCAGGCTTTGTGTTCTTTGGCTTCTCCTTTAATGTCTCAGCGCCTCCGATTCTTTATTTGTATACTAAAGCTGGTAATTCTTGCCTTACAAGGTGGTTGTGAGGGTTAAATGAGGCAGTAAGAGTAAAGCTTAGAATCACGTCGGGCACAGACTCGATTTAAGCTGTAGGTAATTACTCCATCCCCCAAAATCGACCCGGGCTGAAGCGCTAGTTTTGTGTCAAACAACCGCGAAGGTTGTTTGGGGAGTGAGGACTCGGAGCAGAAGGGGGCGGTTAGGCGAATAGCACAGGTGAGTATCTCTTTCTCCAGTTTATTAACCTCATTCCGGATTCAGGGGACCTCTGACTTTATACAGGGCCTAACAGGAGTTTTTCAAGGTGAAAAATGCCAGAAGGCTAAGTCACCTGTAACAGAGAGACCAATCAGAGTTTCCTTTTTTACTGCCACTTTGTTTTTCAATCAATGATATTAAACAGGCAGGGCGCAGTGGCTTACGCCTGTAATCTCAGCACTTTGGGAGGCCGAGGTGGGCGGATCACCTGAGGTCAGGAGTTCGAGACCACCCTGGCCAACATGATGAAACCACGTCTCTACTAAAAATACAAAAATTAGCTGGGCATGGTGGTGTGCGCCTGTAATCCCAGCTACTTGGGCGGCTGAGGCAGCAGAATCGCTTGAACCCGGGAGGCGGAGGTTGCTGTGAGCCGAGATCGCGCCACTGCACTCCAGCCTGGGTGACGGAGCGAGACTCTGTCTCAAAAATATATGTATAATATATTAAACTCTGTGCAGGCATTACCCATATTGGTTTCAAGCCTCTGCATGAGTTTTGTACTTTAAATATTGCCAAGTAGACTCTGGCCTCCCCTGACCCGCCTTTTGGGGAAGAGGTGGCTGACTTGGAGTTTTCCCTACAGCTTTTGCTTCAAAGCAGTGTTCTGCCCCTTCATGTCACCTCTCCTGAGACAGAATGATTTGGTTGAGATGACATTCCATTTTAACTCTTTCCTATTTGGGGTAGGTTCAGCTCTTTCTTAGGAACATTAAACAGCAAGTTTGCAATATTTTTAGAATAGAGCTTTTGCATTTGATAAGGAATAGAGACTTCGAAAGGGTTACATGTTCATTTATTGCAGTAATTTGAAGTATATACTTTTGAAGATGCTTACAGATTTTGGTGTGATTCAGTTGAGAAGGAACAGTTATTGGCCATGGTTTATTGTCAGCTCCCCTCCCCCACCCCAAATGGTGAAAAAATAATTAAATTTTAAGATATGGAACATGTTACAAGGGGCTTCAGACCTATAAAGGGCAATTTGGCTGAAAGACTCGGGAAACGTAGAAAGTGCCAGAAGATACAATTATGTTTTTGCTTTTCTATGCTTGGCTTACTATGCCATGTACAAATCAACTCCTACCCTCCGACTCCTACCCCCAACAATCTTAAGTGTGTTATGACACTAATTAAAGCTGTAGCTTCTGTTTTGGCCCTAGAAAGCATTTGGTCTCTTCCTGTGACTTTAAAGTTCCAGACCTTTGTCCTGTCACAGCCTGTAGTGGGGAAAAGGCTGCTGCAAACTATTGGCCCGTTTATTTCACAGAATGGTCCTCTGAAAAGGAGGGCTTGGTCACAGGTGCAAATGAGGAGTAGTTTTGTTCCTGTGTTTGCTTTTGTGATCAGTGGTAGTTTGTCTGAGGATGCTTCATTTTAGTATCCTTGCAAATGAGACTATCCTACCTGTGGAGCCAGAAGTCAGAATTGATGATAGATGATGATAGATTTGGATACCCAGCTAAATGTCTTAACAAGGTAGGGAGAGGAAAGATAAGAAGGAGAGAGAAGAGAAGGGAAGAGGCATATGATGGTGAGCTGGGAAGGCCATTAGCAGTTATTTCAGTTGTGCCTGCTTTATCTGTGATTACCAGTACCTTGGATGCCTGCTCTGGGAGTAACACAAGACCATTCTTACTAGGAGGTTGAACATTTCAAGATTTTGTTCTTTTGATCTTTTTGAAACCTAGATGAAGATCCAGTTTCAGACACGAGACTCGTTGGGTGATCATTTCATTGAGATCAACCTGAATGACCAGGTGTAAAGTGCAAGAGTAATATGCTATGACTGAGGTATGTCTAATGTAACGGATGACTCCAGATGTTGGGAGGCCATGGAAAAAAATCTAATATTTATTGAGTACTATACTGGGTTCATTACATATATTTCCTTTTGACTTCCTGATAATCCTATCAGGTAGATGTTTTACAACTCAGCAAAGAAGCTGAAGCTCAGAGAGGTTAAGTACCTACTTAAGATAACACAGAAAGCTGATCACCAACTCTAATCACAGTCTCCATCCTGCTGTGTGCCAGGCAATGCTTTATGTTCTTTCTATATTAACTCTTCTAATCTTTAACTCGTGAGCTGAGTACTTTTATTATCCTTATTTTATGATGAGGAAATTGAAGCACACAGAGATTAGTACTGTACTCTTCTGGCTGTGTGACAGAATCCATGATTTGAACCCAGGCAGTCTGGCTACAGAGCTCTGCAGGTTGAGTATCCCTTATCTGCAATGCTTGGAACTATGTTTTGGACTTTTAGATTAAAAAAAAATTGGAATATTTGTATATACACGAGGTATCTTGTTTAGGGTTGGGTAACTCTAAACACAAAATTCATTTATTGTTTGATATACAGCTTATACACACAGCCTGAAGCTAATTTTATACATTTTTAATAGTTTTATGCATGAAATGAAGTTTTGACTGTGACCTGTCACATAAGGTCAGGTGTGGAATTTTCTGCTTGTGGTGTCAAGTTGGTGCTAAAGTTTTGGATTTTGGAGCATTTTGGATTTCAAATATTCATATTAGGAATGTTCAACCTGTACCAGCTTTCTTTTGGTTAGGTTAGCATTTCCTTTACTTTTCTATTTTTGTTATTTAACAAAATCTTTTTAGCGTAAAATGAAATTTTTGTTATAAATCACATACCAAATGTATAGCTTAGTAAATTATTACAGGACCATACCATTCAGGTATGCCAGATCCCCTCCATTACCCTATCCCAGTCAAAACTCCTGTGTTCCCATTTAGTCACCATTCTTCTGGGTTTTATAGTTTTGCAGTAATCACTTCCCTGTTTTTTTTTTTATTATTTATTTATGAGATGGAGTCTCATTCTGTTTTCCAGGCTGGAGTGCAGTGGCGCGATCTCAGCTGTCTGCAACCTCTGTCTCCTGGGTTCAAGTGATTCTCCTGCCTCAGCCTCCTAAGTAGCTGGGATTATAGGCACACACCACCAGGATCGGCTATTTTTTTTTTTTTTTTAGTATTTTTAGTAGAAACGGGGTATCACCATGTTGGCCAAGCTGCACTGTGAGCCTGGCCTCCTAGTTTTTGATAGCTTACTTGTTATATAATATATTGAACAATTCCTATCGCAGATATGAAATCAGCCATTTCTTTAAAATGCCCGGGTTTCATTTAGAGGGAAATAATATTTCAGTTACAGTCTGAATGCTAAAGATCCTGAGTTAGTCACTGTTTCAGGCATTTCAGTAGACAGAGCTAGGATACCTATATCTGTCTATAGACACACATGTTAAAAGATACCTAATGTATTCTACTTCCAGTCTTCAGATTGAGACTACAGAGCTTTTACTTAACAACTTCTCTATCACAACTGTAACTCCTTTTTTCCATACTGAGAATCATGATTCTCAAGAATATAGGAGAAAATAGAATATTCCATATTTACTCATTATTCTGTATTATACATATGACAGTATCAGAACTATATTTCTAAAATCACCATCAGTATGATTACTGAAAACATTAAACCTTTTTTTTTGCTTATGTTCTTCCCATTTTTTCTTCTCTCTGTTTTAACAGTTGTGCGCTATCTGCATTGTCAGAGTATATAGCCATTTCATGTTCTGCTTTTTCCCTCTTAGCCTATTAGTTCTATTAATATATTTAATGTTTACCACCAGTGTTTATGCTGAGGTCTCTCTAGGCATTTTGGCTACCTGAAGCTAATACATTGTTAGATTCCTCGGGAAGTAATATTGTCTGAGTTCTTATATATTGATCAAAGTTTATTCTTTTTATACTTCAAAGTCAATTTTGCAGATATAAAGTCTTTGGCTCACACTTCTTTTCCTTGAATTTCTTAAATACATTACTCCTTTTTCTTCTGGAATAAAGTATTGGTATCGAAGTCAGATTATTATCTAATTTTTCTTCTTATAAGTCATGTGGGTTTTTTTCTTGTAGATAACCAAATAATTTGTTTTCTTTTTTTCTTTTTGAGATACAGTCTTACTCTGTCACCCTGGCTGTAGTGCAGTGGTATGATCTTGGCTCACTGCAGTCTCACCTCCTGGGTTCAAGCAGTCCTCCCACCTCAGCCTCCTGAGTAGCTAGGACTACAGGTGTATGCTGCCACACCCAGCTAATTTTTTTTTTTTTTTTTTTTTTTTGAGAGACAGGGTTTTGCCAAGTTGCCCAGGCTGGTCATGAACCCAGGCTCAAGTGATCCACCTGCCTCAGGCTTCCAAAGTGCTGAGATTACAGGCATGAGCCACTACGCCCAGCCAAATTTTTTCTTTTTCATTAAAGTCTGGTAATAATATTAGAATATATCACTGTGTTGGTTGTTTGGGGTCAGTATTCTCAGGTACTTCATATTTTCTTTCCATTTGTAGTTTCAAATCTTTTTTTAAATTTCAGGAAAACTTTATTTTTAAAACAGCTTTATTGTGATATATTTAATATACAATAAGCTGCACATATGTGGTATAAAATATAAGTTTTGACTTACATATACACCTATGAAACCACCCGAATCAGGACTGTCAATATATCCATCATCCCCCCAAATTCCCTTGTTCTCGCTAGTAGTCTCTGTGTCTAGCCTCCAATTCTCTCAGCAACCACTGATCTGCTTTCTATCACCACAGCTGGTTTTCATTTTCTAGAGTTTTATATAAATGGAATGTTATAGTATGTACTATTTTATGGCTGGCTTTCAGCGTAATTATTTTGACATTTATCCATGTTGCACATATTCTTTTTTATTGCTGAGGGGTATTCCATCCAATGGGTATACCACAGTTTGTGTGTCTGTTCACCTGCTGCTGGACATTTGAGTTGTTTCCAGTTTCTGGCTATTATAGATAAAGCTCTTATGAACATTTGTGTACAGTCTTTGTGTGGACATAATGCTTTCATTTCTCTTGGGTAAATTCTAGGAATGGCATGACTGGGTCTTATGGTAAGTGCTTATTAACCTTGTAAGAAATAGCCAAAGTGATTTACAAAGTGGTTGTACTAGTTTAAATTCCCGTCAGCAGTATATGAGAGTTCTAGTTCCCTCACATCCTCGAAAACACTTGGTCTAGTCATTCTTAGCCATTCTAATATGTGTAGTGGTGTCACATCATGTGTTTTAATTTGCATTTCCCTCCTAACAATGTTTAGCATCTTTTTATGTGCCTAGCTGCCATCTGTATGTCTTCTTTTGTGAAATGTCTATTGAAATTTTTTGACCATTTTTAAGTTCAGTTGTTTACTTTTTGTTGATGTTAACTTCCTTACTGAGTTTTGAGAGTTCCCTATATATTCTGGATATGAACCTTTTCTGATTCCTGACTATTTTCTCTGAGTATGTGGTTTCTCTTTTCATTCTCAGAATGGTATATTTTAAAGAGCAGACATTATTTTTATGAAGCCCCATTTGTTCTTGAATTGTATCATGCTTTTGGTGTCATATCATAGACATGTTTGCCTAACTCAAGGCCATACAGTTTTTCTGTGTTTTTCTAGACATGTTGTGATTTTAAGTTTTAGATTTATGTCATTCATTTTAATTTTTTTGTATATGGTGTGAGATATGGCTGAAAGTCCTGTTTCTTTCTTTTTTTTTGTATATGGCCATCCCATTGTTCTAGCATCATTTATTGAAAAAAAAAAAAACTATCATTTTTCCTGCTAAATTACCTTCGTATCTTTGGTGAAAATTAGTTGTCCATATATGTATGAGTCTGTTTCTGGAATCTATTTTGTTTCATTAATCTGTTTGTCTATCTTGATATCAATGCTATATTGTCTTGATTACTATAGCTTTATAAACCTTGAAATGATATAGTATTAGTCCTTCAACTTTGTTCTTCTTTTTCATTCATTCATTTATTAATTTAGAGATAGGGTCTTGCTTTGTCACCCAGCCTAGAGTGCAGTGGCACAATCATAGCTCACTGATTAAACTCCGGGGTTCAAGTTGTCTTCCCACCTCAGCCACCTAAGTAGTGAGGACTACAGGTTCATGCCACAATGCCTGGCTAATCTTTTTTTTTTTTTTTTAGAGATGGGGTCTTGCTATGTTGCCCAGTCTGGTCTTGAACTCCTGGGCCTCAAGCTATCCTCCTGCCTCAGCCTCCCAAAGTGCTGGGATTACAGGTGTGAGCCACCATGGCCAGCCTGTTCTTTTTCAAAGTTGTTTTGTCTATTATAGGTCTTTTGCAGCTCTGTATGAATTTTAAAATCAGGAAAGTTTCCTGAATTATAGTTTTTTAAATTGGTTTTGTTGTTTTAGTTTTCTTTTTCAATTACCACTATTATGTGTATGTTTGAGCTTCTTTGCCTATCTTTGTCATTTTCATATTTCTTCATTTCTTTTTAATTTTTAAAATTGTTTTCCTTTTAATCTCTATTTCTCTCAAGGCATTGTCTGTAGTCTTCACTCATTCATTTTCCTTCTTTAATCTTCATTTCAGAAATAATTAGTTTTTAAAAGTTACTAATTTCTAGATTCTATCAGCTCATTTCCAAGTTTTATTTCTCATTATGTTGTTTATGTCTTACAGAGTTTTACATGTATTTTAGTTTGTTTTAATATAGAGGTTATAGTTCCTATCTGTTTTGTGAGCACGTCTTTCTAGTATATTTTTCTTGTCTGTAGAGATATTCTTTTTTAATATGAACTTTTACAATTTAAAATGTTTTAAATTTCATGGGTGCACAGATGTGTATGTTTATGGGTTACATGGGATATTTTGATACAGGCATATAATATATAATAATAATATCAGGGTAAATGAGGTAGCCACCATCTTAAACATTTATCCTTTGTGTTAGAAACAATCCAATTATTCTCTTTTAGTTACTTAAAAGTGTGCAATTATATTATTATTGAATATAGTCAACCCATTGTGCTAGCAAATACTAGATCTTATTCTTTTTTTCTATTTTTTTGTACCCATTGACCATCCCCTCTTCCTCTCAGCCCACCTGTTACTCTTCCCAGCCTTTGGTAACCATCCTTCTACTCTCTGTCTCCATGAGTTCAATTGTTTTGATTTTTGGATCCCACAAATAAATGAGAACATGTGATGTTTGTCTTTCTGTGCCTGGCTTATTTCACTTAAAATAATGACTTCCAGTTCCATCCATGTTGTTGCAAATGACAGGAGCTCATTCTTTTTTTATGGCTGAGTAGTACTCCATTATGTATATGTACCAGATTTTCTTTATCCATTTGTCTGTCGATGGACACTTGGGTTGCTTCCAAATCTTGGCTTTTGTGAATAATGCTGCAGTAAACATGAGAGTGCAGATATCTCTTTAATATGCTGATTTCCTACCAAAAATATAAAAAATTGGCCAGTGTGGTGGCATGTGCCTATAATCCCAGCTACTCAGGAGGCTGAGGCAGGAGAATCGCTTGAACCTGGGAGGCGGAGGTTGCAGTGAGCCGAGATTGTGCCACTGCACTCCAGCCTGGGCGACAGAGTGAGACTCAAAAAAAAAAAAGTTGTTTCAGATCCTTATACATCCTGGCTATTAACCCTCGTCAGATGGGTAGTTTACAAATATTTTCTCCCATTCTGTGGGTCGTCTCTTCACTTTGTTGTTTCCTTTGCCGTGCAGAAGCTTTTTAACTCAATGTGATCCCACCTGTCTATTTTTGCTTTGGTTGCCTGTGCTTGTGGTATATTACTCAAGAAATCTTTGCCCAATCCAATGTCCTGGAGAGTTTCCCCAATTTTTTTGTAGTACTTTCATAGTTTGAGGGCTTAGATTTAAGTCTTGATTCATTTTTATTTGATTTTTGTATATGGTGAGAGATAGGGGTCTAGTTCTGTTCTTCTGCATATGGATATCCCAGCACCATTCATTGAAGAGACTTTTCTTTCCCCAATGTATGTTCTTGGCACCTTTGTCAATAATGAGTTCACTGTCAGTATGTGGATTTGTTTCTGGATTTTCTGTTCTGTTCCATTGGTCTATGTGTCTGTTTTGGTGGCAGTAGTATGCTGTTTTAGTTAATATAGCTCTGCAATATAATTTGAAGTCAGTTAATGTGATTCCTCCAGTTTTATTCTTTTTGCTCAGGATAGCTTTGGCTATTCTGGGTCTTTTGTGGTTTAAATTTTAGGATTATTTTGTCTATTTCTGTGAAGAATGTCATTGGTATTTTGCTAGGCATTTGCATTGAATCTGTAGATTGCTTTGAGTAATATAGATATTTTAACAATATTGATTGTTTCAATCTGTGAACATGGAATATCTTTTCATTTTTTTGTGGCCTCTTCAATTTCTGTCATCAGTATTTTATAATTTTCATTGTAGAGATGTTTTACTTCATTGGTTCAGTTAATTCCTAGGTGTTTAATTTTCTTTGTGGCTATTGTAAATGGGATTACTGTTTTGATTTCTTTTTCAGATTGTCCTTGTTGGTTTATAGAAATGCTACTGATTTTTCTAAGCTGATTTTGTGTCTTGCAGCTTTACTGAATTTGTTTACCAGTTCAAATAGCTTTTTGGTGGAGTCTTCAGGTTTTTCCAAATATAAGATCATATCACCTGCAAACAAGGATAATTTGATTTCAAATTTTGATGCCCTTTTTTTCCTTTCTCGTGTCTAACTGCTAGCTAGAGCAATTCCAGTCCTTTTTCATCTCTAGCTAGAGCAATTCTAGTCCTAACTAGAGCAATTCCAGTCCTTTTTCATCTCTGATTTTATTTGAATCTTTTTTCCTTTCTTCCTTCATAGTCTGGCTAAAGGTTTGTCGATTTTTTATCCTTGTTCTGTTCTAGATCTTAGAGGAAAGGCTTTCAGTTTTTCCCGATTCAGTGTGATACTGCCTGTGGGTCTGTCATACATGGCTTTTATTATATGGAGGTATGTTCCTTTTATACCTAGTTTTTTTAGGGTTTTTTTTTTTTAAATCATGAAGGAATGTTGAATTTTATCAAGTGCTTTTTCAGTATCAATTGAAATGATCATATGGTTTTTGTCTTTCAGTCTGTTGATAATGATGTATCACATTGATTGATTTGCATATGTTGAATCATCCTTTCATCCCTGGGATAAATCCCACTTGTTGATGATGAATGATCTTTTTAATGTGTTGTTGAATTTGGTTTGCTAGTATTTTGTTGAAGATTTTTGCATCAATATTAATCAGGGATATTGGACTGTAGGTTTTTCTCTCTCTCTCTTTTTTTTTTTTTTTTTTTTGATATGTCTTTGTCTGGTTTTGGTATCAGGGTAATACTGGCCTCATAGAATGAGTTTGGATGTATTCCCTCCTCTTCCATTCTTCAGAATAGTTTGAGTAGGGTTGGTGTTAGTTCTTTAAATGTTTGGTAGAACTCAGCAGTGAAGCCATGGAGTCCGAGGCTTTTCTTTGCTGGAGGACTTTTTATTATAGCTTCAATGTTGTTAGTTGTTATTGGTCTGTTCAGGTTTTGGATTTCTTTATGGTTCAATCTTAGTAGGTTGTATGTGTCTAGGAATTTATCCATTTCTTCTAGATTTTCTAGTTTATTGGTATATAGTTGCTCCTAGTAGGCTCTAATGATCCTTTGTATTTCTGCGGTATTGGTTGTAATGTCTCCTTTTTCATCTCTGATTTTGAATCTTTTCTCTTTTTTCTTCATTAGTCTGGCTAAGGGTTTATCAGTTTTCTACATCTTTTCAAAAAACCAACTTTTTGTTTCATTGTTCCTATGTCTTATTTGTTTCAATTTCATGATTTCTGCTGTAATCTTTATTATTTCTTCTACTTTCAGTTTGGTTTGCTCTTGCTTTTCTAGTTCTAGTTCATTAGTTTGCTTATTTGAAGTTTTTCTTTTTCATGTAGGCACTTAAAGCTATAAATTTCTCTCAGTACTGTTTTCACTGTATCCCATAGGTTTTGGTATGTTCTGTTTCCATTATCATTTGTTTCAAGACATTTTTCAGCTTCCTTCTTAATCTCTTTATTGACCCACTGATGATTCAGAAGCCTATTGATTAATTTTCATATGTTTGAATAGTTTCCAAAATCCCTCTTGTTACTGATTTCTAGTTTTATTCCATTGTGGTCAGAGAAGATACTTTATATTATTCCAGTTTGTTTTTAATGTTTTAACACTTGTTTTGTGGCCTAACATATGGTCCATCCTTGGGAATGATCCATGTGCTGAGGAGAAGAATGTGTATTCTTCAGCCATTGGATGAAACGTCTGTAAATATCTGTTAGGTCCATTTGTTCTATAGTGCAGGTTAAGTCAGATGATTCTTTGTTGATTTTATGTCTGGATGATCTGTCTGATGAAAGGGTGGTGTTGAAGTCTTCAACTATTATTGTATTGAGATTTATCTCTCGAGCTCTAATAATATTTGCTTTATATATCAGGGTACTCCAGTGTTGGGTGTATAATATTTACAATTGTTACATACTCTTGGTGAATTGACCTGTTTATCATTATATAATGACCTTGTTTGTCTCTTCTTACAGTTTTTGTCTTAAAATCTCTTTTGTCTGATATAAGTATAGCTACTCCTGCTATACTGGATTCATTGGCATGTAATATCCTTTTCCATTTCTTAATTTTCAGTCTATATGTGTCTTTATAGGTGAAGTGTATTTCA
Source organism: Gorilla gorilla gorilla (assembly GCF_029281585.2). Lineage (NCBI taxonomy): Eukaryota > Metazoa > Chordata > Mammalia > Primates > Hominidae > Gorilla > Gorilla gorilla. The sequence goes on along the minus strand of NC_086017.1, from coordinate 149,754,670 downwards.
GTTCAGCCACTCTAGTGTTTTGATTGTGAGTTTAGTCCATTTATGTTCAATGTTATTGACAAATAGGGACATACTACCGTCATTTTGTTGTTTTCTGGTTGTTTTGTGGTCTTCTCTTCTTTTTTCCTTCTTTCCTATCTTTTTTTAGTGAAGGTGATTTTTCTTAGGTGGTATGTTTTAATTTCTTGCTTCTTATTTTTTGTGTATCCATTGTATGTTTTTGGATGTAAGGTCACCATGAGGCTTGAAAATACTATCTTATAATCCATTATCTTATTTATTTATTTATTTTTATTTTTTTGAGATGGAGTCTAGTTCTGTCACCCAGGCTGGAGTGCAGTGGCATGATTATGGCTCACTGAAACCTCTGGCTTCTGGGTTCAAGTGATTCTCCTGCCTCAGCCTCCCGAGTAGCTGGGACTACAGGCACACGCCACCAGAGAATTTTTGTATTTTTAGTAGAGACGGGGTTTCACTATGTTGGCCAGGCTGGTCTTGAACACGACCTTGTGATCTGCCCGCCTCAGCCTCCCAAAGTGCTGGGATTAAAGGCCACCGTGCCTGGCTCATTATTTTTTATTTTTTAATTTTTTGAGATGGAATCTCGCTCTGTCACCCAGGCTGGAGTTCAGTGGCGCTATCTTGGCTCACTGCAACCTCCACCTCCCAAGTTCAAGCGATTCTCCTGCCTCAGCCTCCCGAGTAGCTGGGACTATGGGCATGTGCCACCACGCCTGGCTAATTTTTGTATTTTTAGTAGAGACAGGGTTTCACCATCTTGGCCAGGCTGGTCTTGAACTCCTGACCTCGTGATCCACCCATTTCGGCCTCCCAAAGTGCTGAGATTACAGGCATGAGCCACTGTGCCCAGCCTCTGTGTACTTTTGATTACCCGTGAGTTTTGTACCTTCAAATAATTTCTGCTCATTAACGTCATTTTCTTTCAGATTAAAAAAACTCCCTTTAGCGTTTCTTGTAGGCCAGGTCTGGTGTTGATGAAATTCCTCAGCTTTTGTTTGTCTGGGAACAAACTTATTGCTCATTCATGTTTGAAGGATTCTAGGGTAAAAGTTTTTTTTGCTTCAGCATTTTAAATATGTCATGCCACTCTTGGCCTATACAGAGCTCCATTGTATATTATTTGCTTCTTTTCTCTTTCTGCTTACAGAATTTTTTTTTTCTTGACCTTGGGAGCTTATTAATGCCTTGAAGTAGTCTCCTTGGGTTAAATCAGCTTGGTTTTCTACAGCTTTCTTGTACTTGAATATTGATATCTTTCTGTGGGTTTAGGAAGTTCTCTGTTATCCCTTTGAATACACTTTCTTTCTTTCCTTTTTCTTTTCTTATTCTTTTTTTTTTTTTTTTTTTTGAGACAAGTTTCACTCTTGTCACCCTGACTCAGGTGCGATCTTGGGTCACTGCAACCTTTACCTCCCAGGTTCAGGCGATTCCTGTGCCTCAGTCTCCCGCATACCTGGGATTACATACGTGTGCCACTGCACCTGGCTAATTTTGTATTTTTAGCAGAGACAGGGTTTCACCACGTTGGCCAGGCTGGTCTTGAACTCCTGACTACAGGTGATCCACCCACCTTCACCTCTCAAAGTGCTGAGATTACAGGCATGAGCCACTGCCCCCGGCCTGAATAAACTTTCTACCCCTATCTCTCTCTACTTCCTCTTTAAGGCCAATAACTCTTAGATTTGCCCTTTTGAAGCTTATTGTCTAGATCTTATAGGCATGATTCATTCTTGTTTCTTTTCTTTTCTTTTCTTTTTTTTTTTTTGAGATGGAGTCTCACTGTGTCGCCCAGTCTGGAGTGCAGTGGCGGGATCTCGGCTCACTGCAACCTCCATCTCCTGGGTTCAAGCGATTCTGCCTCAGCCTCCCGAGTAGCTGGGATTACTGGCACATGCCACCACGCCCAGCTAATTTTTGTATTTTTAGTAGAGATGGGATTTTACCATATTGGTCAGCCTGGTCTCGAACTCCTGACCTTAGGTGATCCACCTGCCTTGGCCTCCCAGAGTGTTGGGATTACAGGCATGAGCCACCATGTCCGGCCTGTTTTTTATTCTTTTTTCTCTTGTCTCCTCTGACCATGTATTTTCAAATAGCCTGTGTTCAGGCTCACTGATTCTTCTGCTTGATCAATTATGCTATGAAGAGGCTCTGATGCATTCTTCATTATGTCAGTTGCATTTCTCACACTCAGAATTTCTGCTTGACTTTAAAAAATTATTTCAGTTTCTTTGTTAAATTTGTCTAATAGGATCCTGAATTCCTTATCTGTGTCATCTTGAATTTCTTTGAGTTTCCTCAAAACAGCTATTTTGAATTCTATCTGAAAGGTCACATATCTCTGTCTGTCTGGGATTGGTCCCTTGTGTCTTATTTAGTTTGTTTGGTGAGGTCATGTTCTCCTGGATGGTCTTGATACTTGTAGATGTTTGTTGGTGTATGGGCATTGAAGAATTAGGTATTTATTGTAGTCTTTGTAGTCTGGGCTTGTTTGTACCCATCCTTCTTGGGAAGACTTTCCAGAGACTTGAGTGTTGTGATCTCAGTTTTTGGTCACTGCACCTATATATCTGAGTTACGGGATACCCCAAGCTCAGTAATGCTGTGGTTTTTGTAGACTTATAGAGTTACCACCTTGCTGGTCTTGGACAAGATCTGGAATAATTCTGTGGATTACCAGGCAGAGACTCTTGTCTTCCCTTGCTTTCTCTGAAACAAATGGAGTCTCTCTGTGCTGAGCTGCCTGGAATTGGGGGAGGGGTGACACAGGCATCCCTGTGGCCGGCCCTACTGGGACTGTACTTGGTCTGGCCAGGGCCTGGAATCAGAATCCTTGGAAACCTACCTGGTGCTCTATTCTACTGAGGCTGAGCTGGTGCCACAACCATGAGAAAAGGTTCTTCCCCTTTTTCCCTTCCCTTTCCCCAGGCAGAGAAGGCTCCACTTGTCTACCGCCACCACAGACCCATGGGGAGTACTGCCAGGGTACCGCCTAGGTTCACTTAAGGCCCAAGGCTCTTTAGTCAGCTGGTGAATGATGCTACCAAGCCTGGGACTCACCTTTCAGGGCAGTGGCTTCTCCTCTGGCCCAGAGTAGGTCCAGAGAAGCTAAGAGCCAAAGCCTGGAATTGGGAACCCCAAGAGCGTTCTTATTGCTCTTCCCCAGTCTGGCCAAGTTGGTATCTAAGCTCAAGAAAGTCTTCTTTACTCTTCCGTCTACTTTTCTCAAGCAGAAGGGGTCTGTCCTCATAGCCACCACAGCTGTGAATGTGCTGGATCACACCTGAAGCCAGTGTGTCTGAGTCTCACCCAATGCCCATGGCATATACTACCTGGTTCCTGCTGTTGATTATTCAGTGCCCAAGGGCTCTTTAATCAGCAGATGATAAATCCTGCCAGGACTGGGTCCTTCCCTCCAAGGCAGTGGGCTCCTTTCTGGCCAAGGATGTGTCTAGAAATGTTGTTTGGGAGCTAGGGTCTGGAATGGGGGCCTCATAACTCTGCTCAGTGCCCTATCCTAGTGTGACTGAGCTGGTATCCGAGTTGCAAGACAAAGTCCTCTTTACTCTTCCCTCTTGTCTTCTCAAGCAGGAGGAAAGGTTTACTTTTGGAACTGCAAGCTGTGCTGCCTGGGGTTGGGGGAGGGGTGATGCAAACGCTCCTTTAGTTGCCCTGGCTGTTGTCTCACTAGGTCACATGCCCCTCAAGAGCACTAGCTCTGAGCCCAGCATAGCACTAGGACTTGCCTTGGAGTTGCAGTCCTTGTGGCCTAGATAGTGTTTCGAGTTTATTTAGGACCGCAGAGCACTTTAACTCACATTGGCAAGGCTTGCTGAAACTCAAGTTCTGACTACTGGGATGGGTGATTCCCCTCTGGCTAGGACTGGTCTAAATGATCCCTCCAGTGGGTTGAGTTCTTCCTGGTGTTGTTGGTACTGCTTTTCAATGCAAAGTTCCACAGTCATTGCACTTTACTTCCCCCAAGTGCACAGATTCTCTCTCTGCACCACATGGCTGGCCGTTACTGGGGGATTGGGGGAGAATGGTATTGGCAATTTATAAATGTCTTTCCTACCCTCTTCGGTGCCTCTTTCAGCCATATGAAGTTAAAACCAGTTACTGTGATTGCTCACCTGATTTTTGGCTTTTATGAAGGTGCTTTTTTGTAAAGATAGTTCTTAAATTTGGTGTTCCTGTTGGGAGGACAATCGGTGGAGGCTTCTGTTCAGTCATCTTGCTCCGCCTTCAATATTAACTTTTGATGGGGTTAGACCTCAGTGCTTTTCTTTGCTCACTTTTATGTAAAATTAGTTTTTCTGAACTTTTATAATGGTTGAGAGTTCAGGAAAGCTTTTCTAACATCTTGGACTTCTAATATTTTTGTGTAGTGTTTGAAAATATGGCAGTTTGTTTTCTGAGACTTCCTGCTTCTATTTTCTTCCCTATTTTGGTGTGGATCTTCCCTTCTCTCTTATCCCTATCTTGCTCAATTTTGATTCTATTCCCAAAAGTTTCTTCTCATCATGGGCTCTGTCATGGAAATGTAACATGTCCATTTTGAGTGTTCACAGGGTTCCAGCATCTTCTGTTTTTCTTCTAGGAAAGGGTAAAACCCCTTCTGGTTTCACTTCCTGTTTCATGTTAGTGCCATAGTGAATATTAGCGATACCAATGAATTAGGGAGTTCTCTCATTCTCATAACCATCAGATACTGCCTGTAGCTTTTTTTTCTTCCAGCACAGATGCTGGTACCATGCAGCTTTTATGGCCGTTAGTGGTTTGCCCTCCCCCACTTATATTTTAGTGTTCGTGAGAATAACTTTTCACCAGCTTTTGATATAAATAGTTAGCTCTCTATATCTGCCAGTTTTGTATCCACAGATTTAACCGACTGCAGATTGAAACCTGCAGATAAGGAGGGCCAACGGTACTACACCATTTTATTGAAGGAACTTGAGCATCCATGGATTTTGGTACTTGCAGGTGGTTCTGAAACCAATCCCCATGTATAGGGAAGACCTGCTATTGCTTTTGGGTTTTTAGCTTTGCTCTCTAGTTGCTTCTGTTTTAATGTGGGATGCAGAGATGAAAAAACTAGGCTGTGGCCATGCCATCTTCCCAAAATTGTTTCTTTATTCTCTTACTTTTAACTGCTTTAATGTTTTTATTTTAAATGGCTTTTTAGTGTTTTAGAAGTCTTTTTTCCCTTCAACAGCATATAGCTTGATTTTTAAAAATCTAGTTTGACAGTCTTTCTCTTTTAACTGGAGCCATTCATGATTAATGTAATTACTGATATGGATTTAAATCTACCATATTGTCAAGTACCATGTGCTTTTCTCTTTGTTTTACCTCTTGTCTGCTTGCGTTTCTCTTCTTTTGGGTTTTTTAAAATTTTTTTATTTTTTCTGAGGCAGAGTCTCGCTCTGTCACCCAGGCTGGAGTGCAGTGGCACCATCTCGTCTCACTGCAACTTCCATCTCCTGGGTTCAAGTGATTCTCCTGTCTCAGCCTCTCAAGTAGCTGGGATTACAGGCATGAGCCACCACACCTGGCTAATTTTTTATATTTTTAGTAAAGATGGGGTTTTGCCATGTTGGCCAGGCTAGTCTTGATCTCCTGACTTCGTGATCTGCCCGCCTTGGCCTCCCAAAGTGCTGGGATTAGAGGCATGAGCCACTGTGTGCCTGACCCTTGGGTTTATTTATTTATGTATTTATTATACTTTAAGTTCTAGAGTACATGACAGCGTGCAGGTTTGTTACATATGTATACATGTGCCATGTTGGTGTGCTGCACCCATTAACTCCTCGTTTACATTAGGTATTTCTCCTAATGCTATCCCTCCCCCATCCCCCCACCCCACGACAGGCCCTGGTGTGTGATGTTCCCCTTCCTGTGTCCAAGTGTTCTCATTGTTCAATTCCCACCTATGAGTGAGAACATGCAGTGTTTGGTTTTCTATCCTTGCGATAGTTTGCTCAGAATGATGGTTTCCAGCTTTATCCATGTCCCTACAAAGGACATGAACTCATTCTTTTTTATGGCTGCATAGTATTCCATGGTGTATATGTGCCACATTTTCTTAATCCAGTCTATCATTGATGGACATTTGGGTTGGTTCCAAGATTCTGGTATGTTGTGTCTTTGTTCTCATTGGTTTCAAAGAACATCTTTATTTCTGCCTTCATTTTGTTATTTACACAGTAGTCATTCAGGAGCAGGTTGTTCAGTTTCCATGTAGTTGTGTGGTTTTGAGTGAGTTTCTTAATCCTGAGTTCTAATTTGATTGCACTGTGGTCTGAGAGACAGTTTGTTGTGATTTCTGTTGTTTTACATTTGCTGAGGAGTGCTTTACTTCCAACTATGTGGTCAATTTTTGAATAAGTGTGATGTGGTGCTGAGAAGAATGTATATTCTATTGATTTGGGGTGGAGAGTTCTGTAGATGTCTATTAGGTCTGCTTGGTGCAGAGCTGAGTTCAAGTCCTGGATATCCTTGTTAACCTTCTGTCTTGTTGGTCTGTCTCATATTGACAGTAGGGTGTTAAAGTCTCCTATTATTATTGTGTGGGAGTCTAAGTCTCTTTGTAGGTCTCTAAGGACTTGCTTTATGAATCTGGGTGCTCCTGTATTGGGTGCGTGTGTATTTAGGATAGTTAGCTCTTCTTGTTGAATTGATCTCTTTACCATTAGGTAATGGTCTTCTTTATCTCTTTTTATCTTTGCTGGTTTAAAGTCTGTTTTATCAGAGACTAGGATTGCAACCCCTGCTTTTTTTTGTTTTCCATTTGCTTGGTAGATCTTCCTCCATCCCTTTATTTTGAGCCTATGTGTGTCTCTGCACTTGAGATGGATCTCCCGAATACAGCACACTGATGGGTCTTGACTCTTTATCCGATTTGCCAGTCTGTGTCTTTTAATTGGGGCATTTAGCCCATTTACATTTAAGGTTAATATTGTTATGTGTGAATCTGATCCTGTCATTATGATGTTAGTTGGTTATTTTGCCCATTAGTTGATGCAATTTCTTCCTAGCATTGATGGTCTTTACAATTTGGCATGTTTTTGCAGTGGCTGGTACCGGTTGTTCCTTTCCATGTTTAGTGCTTCCTTCAGGAGCTCCTGTAAGGCAGGCCTGGTGGTGACACAATCTCTTTGCATTTGCTTGTCTGTAAAGGATTTTATTTCTCCTTCATTTATGAAGCTTAGTTTGGCTGGATATGAAATTCTGGACTGAAAATTCTTTTCTTTAAGAATGTTGAATATTGGCCCCCACTCTCTTCTGGCTTGTAGGGTTTCGGCCAAGAGATCTGCTCTTAGTCTGATGGGCTTCCCTTTGTGGGTAACCCGAGCTTTCTCTCTGGCTGCCCTTAACATTTTTTCCTTCATTTCAACCTTGGTGAATCTGACAATTATGTGTCCTAGGGTTGCTCTTCTCGAGGAGTATCTTTGTGGTGTTCTCTGTATTTCCTGAATTTGAATGTTGGCCTGTCTTGCTAGGTTGGGGAAGTTCTCCTGGATAATATCCTGAGGAGTGTTTTCCAACTTGGTTCCATTCTCCCCCTCACTTTTGGGTACACCAATCAAACATAGATTTGGTCTTTTCACATAGTCCCATATTTCTTGGAGGCTTTGTTCATTCCTTTTTACTTTTTTCTCTAAACTTCTCTTCTCGCTTCATTTCATTAATTTGATCTTCAATCACTGATACCCTTTCTGCCACTTGATCAAATCAGCTACTGAAGCTTGTGCATGTGTCACATAGTTCTCGTGCCATGGTTTTCAGCTCCATCAGGTCATTTAAGGTCTTCTTTACACTGTTTATTCTAGTAAGCTATTCATCTAATCTTTTTTCAAGGTTTTTAGCTTCCTTGTGATGGGTTTGAACATCCTCCTTTACCTTGGAGAAGTTTGTTATTACCAACCTTCTGAAGCCTACTTCTGTCAACTCGTCAAAGTCATTCTCCATCCAGCTTTGTTCTGTTGCTAGTGAGGAGCTGCGATCCTTTGGAGGAGAAGAGGCGCTTTGATTTTTGGAATTTTCAGCTTTTCTGCTCTGATTTCTCCCCATCTTTGTAGTTTTATCTTCCTTTGGTCTTTGATGATGGTGACCTACAGATAGGGTTTTGGTGTGGATGTCCTTTTTGTTAATGTTGATGCTTTTCCTTTCTGTTTGTTAGTTTTCCTTCTAACAGTTAGGTCCCTCAGCTGCAGGTCTGTGGGAGTTTGCTGGAGGTCCACTCCAGACCCTGTTTGCCTGGGTATCGCCAGCAGAGGCTGCAGAACAGCAAATATTGCTGCCTGATCTTTCCTCTGAAATCTTCATCTCAGAGGGGCACCTGGCTGTATGAGGTGTCAGTTGGGCCCTACTGGGAGGTGTCTCCCAGTTAGGCTACACGGAAGTCAGGGACCCACTTGAGTAGGCAGTCTGTCCATTCTCAGAGCTCAAACACCATGCTGGGAGAACCACTGCTGTCTTCAGAGCTGTCAGACAGGGACGTTTAAGTCTGCAGAAGTTTCTGCTGCCTTTTGTTCAGCTATGCCCTGCCCCCAGAGGTGGAGTCTACAGAGGCAGGCAGGCCTCTTTCAGCTGCAGTGGGCTCTACCCAGTTCAAGCTTTCCTGCCGCTTTGTTTACCTACTCAAGCCTCAGCAATGGCAGATGCCCCTCCCTCAGCCAGGCTGCCACCTTGCAGTTCAATCTTGGACTGCTGCGCTAGCAGTGAGCAAGGCTCCATGGGCATGGGACCCACTGAGCCAGGCATGGGATATAATCTCCTGGTGTGCCATTTGCTGAGACCATTGGAAAAGCGCAGTGTTTGGGTAGCAGTGTCTGGATTTTCCTGGTACAGTCTGTCATGGCTTCCTTTGGCTAGGAATGGGTAATCTCCCTACTCTTGCACTTCCTGGGTGAGGCGATGCCCCACCCTGCTTCGGCTCGCCCTTTGTGGGCTGCACCCACTGTCCAACCAGTCCCAACGAGATGAACCAGGTACCTCAGTTGGAAATGCAGAAATCACCTGTCTTCTGCATCAATCACACTGGGAGCTGCAGACTGCAGCCTTTCATATTTGGCCATCTTGGATGCCCTTGGGTTTATTTTTAAAAATGCATCATTATAGTCTTGTTTTTCCCCTTTACTAGTTAGAAAATTATATACTTCTGTTCAGTTCTTCAGTGGATGTCCTAGAAATTCTCAAGCATCCTTAACTTATACAAAAGCCCACTGTTAACAGATACCTTTACCAGTGTCCACCTCCATTGTAAACAAACTTAGAACACTGTTACTCCATTTACCCTACTCTCAGCTAATATATTTCTGTTACTGTGCATTTTAGTTGTACATTTTATACTTCACAAGATCTCATTATGTAGTCTGTGTTTATACTCGCCCATTTTTTTGCTCTATTTTTTTCTACATCTCTGCTTTTCCATCAGGGAGTCTTCTGCATGAAGCAGCTTCTTTAGAATTTTTTTACAGAGCAGATGCAATGAACACTCTCAGATTTATTTTGTGTCATGTGTTTGAAAATATATTACTTTTGCCTTTATTATTCGTTAATGAATGTTTTCACTGGCTTTGGAATTTTAGATAAGCAATTATTTTCTTTCAGCACATTGAAGATATTAGTGTCTAGGTATGACTGACTTTTTTTTCTTTTTTCTTTTTTTTTTTTTTTTACTGTATCCCAGTTGCAATATGTTGGGTTTCTAGAATGTGTGGATTTATGTCTTTCATTGATTCTCAAATTTTTCTTAGCCATTAGCTCTTCAAATGCTCCTTCTACTCCATCCTTTCCTCTGTTCTTGGGTACCAGTTATGCATTCTGTGGTGGGGGGTTAGACAGGACAGAGTGTATGTGTGTGTGTGGTATACGTGTAAAATCCCAGAATGCTTTATTTCCAGAGGAGAACATTATAAGATAGGGTTTATTCAAATGAGTCTTACAACCAGCTATCTAAGAAATCACAAAGTTTTGACACAGGAATGACCTGAATTGCCCTGCAAGAGTAGTGGATTCTTTTAAATATACTTTTCTTTAACTCCTTTTGCACTTTTTGTCTTTTTTCATTTAGGCGACTCAAATTTTTTAATTGCCAATTTCTGTTTCTTTTGATTCTACAAAAGTAACTATGTTTCCAGTAGCCCCTAAACCCCAGGATTCCAGTCAACCATCAGACAGACTCATGACTGAAAAACAGGTAAACTTAAAATATTTTAAGATATTGCTTCTCAAAATATGTGCCAAAGAATGCTACATCTACAAACAGGAAAATTTGACTTTAAAAGGATTCTTTTCTCAAATAATTTTAGGAAATGCTGGGTTAAAGACTATGAAATGGTTTAATTACTCTAAGACTTCACAATATTAGTCTCCAAAGGGAGGGTTTAGTATACAGTATTTCATACATACTTAACACTAGTTTGATGAACATTTCATTAGACTAGTGTTCTGTAGCATGTACTTTGGAAAATGCCATTCCCAACTATTTTCAGAATTTACAATTACTTTATCTTAAAATGTAAGAGGTATCAGGAAACAATATGTATAAGTTAATCGTTCAAAATATGTGACTTTATTATGTATAGAGCATTTTGTTTTTATGAGTTACAGTAGAAGTTCTGAGACGCTAACTCAGAGCTTTTGGCTCCTAAAACAACGTCAATGATAATTTTAGTTGTGTCTACCACGTAGTTAAACTCTGTGATCAGAAAGACTAAAGCATAAATGAGAGAAAAGTTATGAGTGGGAGGAGATGTAAAAAAAAGGAGGAAGAAGTCAACAGTCAAAAAGAAAGACTTGTTTGACTTTGAGAGTGTCTTTCAGGGTGATTCTGTTAGAGTCGGTTATCCAGATGGACGGGCTCCTTTTTATAGTTAGACCTTGTCCATTTGACGAGGAGCTGTCTGAAATATTGGCTCCAACTAGTCAGGTATGTTTTGATTTTTTTGTGACCCTAGTCATTATGAAAGTGATACTTAGGGGCCGGGTGCGGTGGCTCACGCCTGTAATCTCAGCACTTTGTGGGAGGCCAGGGCGGGTGGATCACCAGGTCAGGAGATCCAGACCAACCTGGCTAACACGGTGAAACCCCATCTCTACTAAAAATACAAAAAATTAGCCGGGCGTGGTGGCGGGCACCTGTAGTCCCAGCTACTCGGGAGGCTGAGGCAGGAGAATGGCGTGAACCTGGGAGGCAGAGCTTGCAGTGAGCCGAGATCGTACCACTGCACTCCAGCCTAGGTGACAGAGCAAGACTCTGTCTCAAAAAGAAAAAAAAAAGAAAGTGATACTTAGAAGTGACTCACCTTTTCTTTTCTTTACTATCCAGTTATTATAGCCTAGTTTACAGCTGTTTATTCTGAGCAGGGTTTGGTTTGGCTTAGTTAAATCTAAAACCTTAGATTTATTTAATTCACTGAAATTACAAGGTGTTTTTGTTGTTGTTGTTGGTTTTGTCCATTGAGGCCTACATATGAGTATTCTGTATAATGCAACAATTTGTGCTTATTTACATACTTCTAGTCTATTACTAATTTTGCTAGAAACAATAAATGTGTTTTTTGGATATTATATATGCATAAACATTTATACTTAAAACTTTTGAAGAAAAATTCTATTCTGAAAATGCAGGAAATTATATATGAGAGAATTTCTTCACTTTATATCTAAAGTTAACCCTTTCTTCTCTTTCTGTAATTGTAGCAGGAAGAAGCAGAATGGGAAAGCATAAATGTGCTATTGATGATGCATGGCTTAAAACCTTTGTCTCTAGTCAAAAGAACAGATCTCAAAGGTAATTAGATCCTATTCTTGATGCTTAAGGTAAAAAGTTTATGTTTCCTTAAAAAATTTTTTTGGCTTTTATTTTTACTATCTGTATTATATACTTTTTAAATGTAGATCTCATCATTTTTGACAAACAGTCATCACAAAGGATGAGACAGAATTTGAAATTGTTGGTGGAAGAAACATCACGTCAACAGAACATGATACAGGAGCTTATAGAAACTAATCAACAGCTTAGGTGAGAAAATGGAAAAGATTTCTTTTGAATTGTTTGTATGCATTCTAAAAATAACTGCCTTGAAAAAAATCTTGAAATTTAATTTCCCATTTTGATTAACTATTAAACTAAAAAATATTTTTGTAGGTAAAATTTTAATAGGTAAATCTTTTGGTAATAGCTTAGCATAGATGTTTAATGGTACCCTATATTTCTTCTATTAGTTTCTGTTGCAGGATGAGCATCTCAAATCTGAAAATCTGAAAGTCTCCAAAATTTGAAACTTTTTGAGCACCAACATGATGCTTAAAGGAAATGCTTATTGGAGCATTTTGGATTTTGGATTTTCAGATTTGAGATGCTTAACTAGTAAGTATGATGCAAATATTCCAAAATCTGAAAAAATCTGAAATATGAATCACTTCTGGTTCCAAGCATTTTGGATAAAGAGAATGCAAAGAAACTTTAGAAAGGCAATACATTCTTATATGGATATGTTTGGTAATTCGATTTATTTTTAGTACTAAGGGAAGAAATTGTATGTCTATTAACTTAGAAATGAACTTCAGCTAGAGCAAAGCCGAGCAGCCAGTCAAGAACAACGAGCTAATGACTTGGAACAAATTATGGAAAGTGTGAAATCCAAAATTGGTGAATTGGAGGATGAATCACTAAATAGGGCTTGCCACCAACAGAATAAAATAAAAGATCTTCAAAAGGAGCAGAAAACTTTACAGGTACTGAGTTATGAATTCTTAGATGATGGTTAGTTAGTACTAAAACAGCTCATTATGGTCCCAGGTGACTTCCATGTTGTTTGATTCAGTGGTTTTTACCTTTTTTGGCTTATCACTGCTACCTTGAAATTCTCTTCACTTGGTTTCTAGAATGTCCTTTGTTTCCCTCTGACCTCACTGATCATTCTCTAATTTCTTTTGCTGTTTTTTTTCTCATCTCCCTAACCTCTTAGTGTTGGAATTCCCCAGTGCTCAGTCCTTACTTAGATCTTTTCTCTTTCTTACATACTCTGATGCCCTTGGTGATGTCAATCTAATATAGGATCCAAAATTTATATCCGTAGCCCAGTCCTCTCCCCGAATTCCAGACTCATATCCAGCTGCCTACTTGATATCTCTACTGGATATCTAATAGGCATCTACAACTTTGTTTATTTATTTACTTTTTTGAGACAGCGTCTGGCTCTGTCACCCAGGTTGGAGTGCAGTGGCGCAATCACAGCCCAGTGCAACCTCTACCTCCTGCGCTCAAGTGATCCTTCCACCTCAGCCTCTGGAGTAGCTGGGACTACAGGCGCATGCCACCACGCCTGGCTAATTTTTATATTTTTTATAGAGACAGGCTTTTGCCATGTTACCTAGGCTGGTCTCAAACTCCTGAGCTCAAGTGATCCGCCTGCCTCGGCCTCCCAAAGTGCTGGGATTACAGGTGTGGGGCACTGCATCTGGCTGGCATCTACAACTTTTTATGTCTAAAACCGAGTTCTTTTTATAGAAATGGCAATTTTATAACATTAAATAATTAACTCCCTAATTTTAAAAAACTATTAAAACTTGGGTGTTTATTGTGATTAAAAGAAATGAATCTTATGCTGGTAACTAATGTTTAGTTGTGTGAGTTGTTTCTGATCTTTACTAACATTATATCATTATAAACATTGAGTCCTTATTTTAGTGGTTTTGCTGACACAACACTATATATACCTTTGCGTGTGTGAGTTCAGGCTATCTAAAAGGGAGCAGTATTCATCAGGCAGGGTCTGGAAGTCCCCTCAGTGTATGCTGGCAGTATTGGAAGGATCAGATGAGTTAGTATAAATTCCATGGAGTCCGAGAGAATTAACCAGAGATACTAGAGGGCTCTAGTATGAGGACAGAGGCAGTTGGTGCTCTGACCTTGTTTATGTGCCAGCTTGGGGCAGGCAGTAGTAGAGCTGCTGGTATTGACCATAGTTTCAGAGAAGACATTGTTTGACAAACTCCTCTACCATTAGAATGCTAAATTTTTAGGTTGGCTTTGTTTTTTTGTGTGTTTTTTTTTTATTTTGTTTTTTTAGATAGAGTCTCATTCTGTTTCCCAGGCTGGTGTGGTGTGCAGTGGTGTGATCTAGGCTCACTGCAACCTCTGCCTCCCGGGTTGAAGCGATTCTCCTGCCTCAGCCTCCCAAGTAGCTGGGACTACAGGCATGCACCACCACGCCTGGCTAATTGTTTGTATTTTAGTAGAGATGGGGTTTCACTATCTTGGCTAGGCTGGTCTTGAACTCCTGACTTCGTGATCCACCCGCCTCAGCCTCCCAAAGTGCTGAGATTATAGGTGTGAGCCACTGTGCCCGGCCTAGGTTGGCTTTGTTAACAAGGTTGCTTTCCTCATCAATAGTATATTTATAAAATCTCTCTAAATGGAGGGGTATTTTGGAAATACTTTCTATATGCATTGGTTTTGACCTTGCTCTTAGATATAGGGCATGTGGAAATCTGAAGCTCTTTAAATCATTGACTTATTGGTGTGAAAAAGCAGCCATCAGAAGCTGTAAAGGTGCTGTGCCAGGTCTTTGGCTGAGTGAACAAGTTGAGAGCAGGAAGACCAGTGGTCTTTGTTGGGGGAAGATATCTATTTATCTTTCAGACAGGTTGAGATGTAATTAATAACAAATTAAATTATTAGAAATACAAAGCTTACAAATTTACCAGGGTTTTAAGCACTTCAAAGAACAGATACATGAGAGTTCATTGATAAGGGGTGACTTGAATGTAATGCCATGTATTTTCTATCAAATAGTTTCATCTGTCATAAATGATTTATCGTGCCTTTAGCTCTTTGTTCCAGGTCCCAAAGATTTGTCGTGTAGCTTATAAATTGGTACAGAGGAGGTTTCATGCTTCAGTCACCCATAGAAGGGGAAAGGCAAATATGATTGAGGAGTGGATACCTGGGGTTGGGGAAGGCTATCTGTGCTAATATGATCAACTGAAATTAGCTGTTTGTTTTTTTAAGTCTCTGATGGGTACTTTATAGAGTGTCAACAGAAATCAGCAAACCCAAGGAATTGCTGCCCCTGAATGTTGCTAGGTTGCCTCATTTCTATTACATACTAGTCAAACATCTCATTCTATTATAGAGAAGGAAAAAATATTTTTACTTCTACCCTTTCAGATTCTCAGTCAGGACTCTGTAACAAAAAACTAACAAGTGAAAAACAAACAAGTTTATGAATATGTTTATATCATATATACATGGGAGAAACCCATGGATGTTGGGCTTAAAGAGGTTGCTAGAACTTGGACTTCCATAGCATCTTAACAACAGCCACCACGAATAAATTTGCAGAGAAGTGGCAAGACAAAGGAAAAGGACTTTGAGTCTGTAGGGAAGCAAATTGTGGGAAGGTAAATATATTAGGGACTAATGAAAGATAAGGGCTAGTCAGTAAACTTGGTTATGTAGAGTCCTCTAGTGCCACCTCTGGGCTAATAAGGATCCAGGGTTGTCACAGGATTAATTTCTATACAGATTTATGTCCTCCTTTAGGCTAATAAAGGAAGGGAAGAGAGCTTTTCTTGTGTTATCATCTCAGTTGCCTTCAACTCAGAATAATCCTTATGCCAAAGTGGCATGTTTTGAGGTGTCAGCTTCTTCTATTCTTCACCATACTAATCAATCTTTGCTTTCTTAAGAAGATGAAAGTGCCTGTGGAGAATAATTATTTCATAGTTTAAGACACATTCTTCTATTTTTGGTATACAGTTGTTTCCAATTTTAGAATGGTTTAGTGCTGCATGTTTGGTAGTTGGGAGAAAGGAAACATTGGTTTTGTATGTATATGCAAAGAGGTCAAGGAAATTTGCAAATGTTTGAGGTATATTGAAAGACTTTTGGGAAAAGACAATTCAGTTGGCATAGGCTATTAATATAATTGATATTCAGTTTTTTTCATTCAGCATTATTTCAGGATTCACCCATGTAGTTGCACATATCCATAGTTTATTCCTTTTTATTGCTGAGAAGTACTCCATTGTATAGATATATCACAGTTTGTTTATCCATTCATCTGTTGATGGACATTTTAGTTTCTAGTTTTTGGCTATTACAAAGAAAGCTCTTGTAAACTATATGTTCAAATATTTGTGTGGACATATGCTTTCAGTTTTCTTGGGTAGATACCTAGAATTGGAATTCCTGAGTCATATGGTAAGTATACATTTAAGTTTTTTTTTTTTTATATATATACTTTAAGTTCTGGGGTACATGTGCAGAAGATGCAGGTTTGTTGCATAGGTATACACGTGCCATGGTGGTTTGCTGCACTCATCAACCCGTCATCTACATTAGGTATTTCTCCTAATGCTATGCCTCCCCTAGCCCCCAAGCCCCTGACAGGCCCCAGTGTGTGATGTTCCCCTTGCTGTGTCCATGTGTTCTCATTGTTCAGCTCCCACTTATAAGTGAGAATGTGCAGTGTTTGGTTTTCCATTCTTGTGTTAGTTTGCTCAGAATAATGGTTTCCAGATTCAAAGGACATGCACTCCTCCTTTTCATGGCTGCATAGTATCCCATGATGTATATGTGCCACATTTTCTTTATCCAGTCTATCATTGATGGGCATTTGAGTTAGTTCCAAGTTTTTGCTGTCGTGAATAGTGCTGCAATAAACGTGTGCATGTGTCTTTATAGTAGAATTATTTATAATCCTTTGGGTATATACCCAGTAATGGGATTGCTGGGTCAAATGATATTTCTTCTGGTTCTAGATCCTTGAGGAATCACCACACTGTCTTCCACAATGGTTGAACTAATTTACACCCCCACCAACAGTGTAAAAGTGTTCCTATTTCTCCACATCCTCTCTGGCATCTGTTATTTTCTGACTTTTTAATGATCGCCATTCTAAATGGCATGAGATGGTATCTCATTGTGATTTTGATTTGCATTTCTCTAATGACCAGTGATAATGAGCTTTTTTTCATATGTTTGTTGGCCACATAAATGTCTTCTTTTGACAAGTGTCTGTTCATATCCTTCACCCACTTTTTGATGGGGTTGTTTGTTTTTTTTCTTGTAAATTTCTTTAAATTCTTTGTAGATTCTGGATATTAGCCCTTTGTCAGATGGGTAGATTGCAAAAATTTTCTCCCGTTCTGTAGGTTGCCTGTTCACTCTGATGGTAGTTTCTTTTGCTGTGCAGAAGCTCTTTAGTTTAATTAGATCCCACTTGTCTATTTGGCTTTTGTTGCCATTGCTTTTGGTGTTTTAGTCATGAAGTCTTAGCCCATTCCTGTGTCCTCAGTGGTATTGCCTAGGTTTTCTTCTAGGGATTTTATGGTTTAAGGTCCTACGTTTAAGTGTTTATTCCATCTTGAGTTAATTTTTGTATAAGGTATAAGAAAGGGGTCCAGTTTCAGTTTTCTGCATATGGCTAGCCAGTTTTCCCAACACCATTTATTAAATAGGGAATCCTTTCCCCATTTCTTGTTTTTGTCAGGTTTGTCAAAGATCAGATGGTTGTAGATGTGTGGTGTTATTTCTGTGGCCTCTGTTCTGTCCCATTGATCTATATATCTGTTTTGGTACCCTTACCATGCTGTTTTGGTTATATAGCCTTGTACTATAGTTTGAAGTCAGGTAGTGTGTTGCCTCCAGCTTTTTGCTTAGAATTATCTTGGCTATGCAGGCTCTTCTTTGGTTCCATATGAACTTTAAACTAGTTTTTTTCCAATTCTGTGAAGAAAGTCATTGGTAGCTTGATGGGGATAGCATTGAATCTATAAATTACTTTGGGCAGTATGGCCATTTTCACAATATTGATTCTTCCTATCCATGAGCATGGAATGTTTTTCCATTTGTTTGTGTCCTCTCTTATTTCCTTGAGCAGTAGTTTGTAGTTCTCCTTGAAAAGGTCCTTCACATCTCTTGTAAGTTGTATTCCTAGGTATTTAATTCTCCTAGTAGCAATTGTGAATGGGAGTTCACTCATGATTTGGCCCTGTTTGTCTATTATTGGTGTATAGGAATGCTTGTGATTTTTGCACATTGATTTTGTATCCTGAGACTTTGCTGAAGTTGCTTATCAGCTTAAGGAGATTTTGGGCTGAGACAATGGGGTTTTCTAAATATACAATCATGTCATCTGCAAACAGAGACAATTTGACTTCCTCTTTTCCTATTTGAATACCCTTTATTTCTTTCTCATGCCTGATTGCCCTGGCCAGAACTTCCAATACTATGTTGAATAGGAGTGGTGAGAGAGGGCATCTTTGTTTTGTGCTGGTTTTCAAAGGGAGTGCTTCCAGTTTTCTCCCATTCAGTATGATATTGGGTGTGGGTTGTCATAATTAGCTCTTATTATTTTGAGATACGTTCGATCAATCCCCAGTTTATTGAGAGTTTTTAGCAAGAAGGGCTGTTGAATTTTGTCGAAGTCCTTTTCTGCATCTATTGAGATAATCATGTGGTTTTTGTCTTTGGTTCTGTTTACATGATGGATTACATTTATTGATTTGCATGTGTCAAACCAGCCTTGCATCCCAGAGATGAAGCCAACTTGATCATGGTGGATAAGGTTTTTGATGTGCTGCTGGATTTGGTTTGCCAGTATTTTATTGAGGATTTTCACATCGATGTTCATCAGGGTTATTGGCCTGAAATTTTCTTTTTTTGTTGTGTCTCTGCCAGGTTTTGGTATCAGGATGATGCTGGCCTCAGAAAATGAGTTAGGAAGGATTCCCTTATCTTCTGTTGATTGGAATAGTTTCAGAAGGAAAGGTACCAGCTCCTCTTTGTACATCTGGTAGAATTCGCTGTGAATCCATCTGGTCCTGGACTTTTTTTGGTTGGTAGGCTATGAATTACTGCCTCAATTTCAGAACTTGTTATTGGTCTATTTAGGGATTTGACTTCTTCCTGGTTTAGACTTGGGAGGGTGTATGTGTCCAGGAATTTATCAATTTCTTCTAGATTTTCTAGTTTATTTGCATAGACATGTTCATAGTATTCTCTGATGGCAGTTTGTATTTCTGTGGGATCAGTGGGGATATCCCCTTTATCATTTTTTATTGCATCTATTTGATTCTTCTCTCTTTTCTTCTTTATTAGTCTGGCTAGTGGTCTATCTATTTTGTTGATCTTTTCAAAAGACCAGCTCCTGGATTCATTGATTTTTTTGAAGAGTTTTTTGTGTCTCTAGCTCCTTCAGTTCTGCTGTAATCTTAGTTATTCCTTGACTTCTGCTAGTTTTTGAGTTTGTTTGCTCTTGCTTCTCTAGTTCTTTTAATTGTGATTTTAGGGTGTCGATTTTAGATCTGTCCTGCTTTCTCTTGTGGGCACTTCGTGTTATAAATTTCCCTCTACACACTGCTTTAAATGTGTCCCAGAGATTCTGGTACATTGTGTCTTTGTTCTCATTGGTTTCAAAGAACATCTTTATTTCTGCTTTCATTTCGTTGTTTACCCAGTAGTCATTCAAAGGCAGGTTGTTCAGTTTCCATGTAGTTGAGTGGTTTTGAATGAGTTTCTTAATCCTTAGTTCTAAGTTGATTGCACTGTGGTCTGAGAGACTGTTTGTTATGATTTCTGTTCTTTTGCATTTGCTGAGGAGTGTTTTACTTCTAATTATGTAGTCAATTTTAGAATAAGTGTGATGTGGTGCTGAGAATGTATATTCTGTTGATTTGGGGTGGAGAGTTCTGTAGATGTCTATTAGGTCTGCATGGTCCAGAGCTGAGTTCAAGTCCTAAATATCCTTGTTAATTTTCTGTCTCATTGATCTGTCTAATATTGATAGTGGGGTGTTAAAGTCTCCCACTATTATTTTGTGGGAGTGTGAGTCTCTTTGTAGGTCTCTAAGAACTTTACTTTATGAATCTGGGTGCTCCTGTATTGGGTACGTATATATTTAGGATAGTTAGCTCTTGTAGTTGCACTGATCCCTTTACCATTATGCAATGCCCTTGTCTCTTTTGATCTTTGTTGGTTTAAAATCTGTTTTATCAGAGACTAGGATTGCAACCCCTGCTTTTTTTTTTGCTTTCCATTTACTTGGTAAATATTCCTCCGTCACTTTATTTTGAGCCCATGTGCATCTTTGCAAGTGAGATGGGTCTCCTGAATACAGCACACTGATGGGTCTTGACTCTATCTAATTTGCCAGTCTGTGTCTTTTAAGTGGGGCATTTAGCCGTTTACATTTAAGGTTAATATTGTTATGTGTGAATTTGATCCTGTAATTATGATGGCAGCTGGCTATTTTGCCTGTTAGTTGCTGCAGTTTCTTCATAGTGTCGATGGTCTTTACAGTTTGGTATGATTTTGCGGTGGCTGGTACTGGTTGTTCATTTCCATGTTTAGTGCTTCCTTCAGGAGCTCTTGTAAGGCAGGCTTGGTGGTGACAGAATTGCTCAGCATTTGCTTGTCTGTAAAGGATTTTATTTCTCCTTCACTTATGAAGCTTAGTTTGGCTAGATATGAAATTCTGGGTTGAATATTTTTTAAGAATGTTGAATATTGGCCCCCACTCTCCTCTGGCTTGTAGGGTTTCTGGAGAGAGATCTGGTGTTAGTCTGATGGGCTTCCCTTTGTGGGTAACCCCAACCTTTTTCTCTGGCTGCCCTTAACATTTTTTCCATCATTTCAACCTTGGTGAATCTGACAATCACGTGTCTTGGGGTTGCTCTTCTCAAGGAGTATCTTTGTGGTGTTCTCTGTTTTTTTCTGAACTTGAATGTTGGCCTGTATTGCTAGGTTAGGGAAGTTCTACTGGATAGTATCCTAAAGAGTGTTTTCCAACTTGGTTCCTTTCTCCCCGTCACTTTCAGGTACAATAATCAAACGTAGATTTGGTCTTTTCACATAGTTGCATATTTCTTGGAGGCTTTGTTCATTCCTTTTCATTCTTTTTTCTCTAATCTTGTTTTCTCGCTTTATTTCATTAAGTTGATCTTCAATCTCTGATATCCTTTCTTCTGCTTGATCAGTTCGGCTACTGATACTTGTGTATGCTTCATGAAGTTCTTTTTTTTTTTTTTTTTTTTTTTGAGACAGCGTCTTGCATTGTCGCCCGGGCCAGAGTGCAGTGGCACAATCTCGGCTCACTGGAAGCTCCATCTCCCAGGTTCACGCCATTCACCTGCCTCAGCCTCCCAATAGCTGGGACTATAGGTGCCCGCCACCATGCCCAGCTAATTTTTTGTATTTTTAGTGCAGACGGGGTTTCACTGTGTTAGCCAGGATGTCTTGATCTCCTGACCTTGTGATCCACCCGCCTTGAACTCCCAAAGTGCTGGGATTACAGGGGTGAGCCACCACACCCGGCCAGCTTCACGAAGTTCTTATGCTGTGTTTTTCAGCTCCATCAGGTTATTTATGTTCTTCTCTAAACCGGTTATTCTAGTTAGCAATTTGTCTAACCTTTTTTCAAGGTTCTTAGCTTCCTTGCATTGGGTTAGAACATGCTCCTTTAGCTCAGAGGAATTTGTTATTACCCACCTTCTGAAGCCTACTTCTGTCAGTTCGTCAGACTCATTCTCCATCCAGTTTTGTTTCCTTGGTGGTGAGGAGTTGTGATCCTTCAGAGAAGAGGCGTTCTGGTTTTTGGAATTTTCAACCTTTTTGTGCTGGTTTCTCCCCATCTTCATGGATTTATCTACCTTTTGTCTTTGATATTGATGACCTTATGATGGGGTCTCTGAGTGGACATCCTTTTTGCTGATGTTGATGCTACTCCTTTCTGTTTGTTAGTTTTCCTTCTAACAGTCAGGCCCCTCTGCTGCAGGTCTGCTGGAGTTTGCTGGAGGCCCACTCCAGACCCTGTTTACCTGGGTATCACCAGCAGAGGTTGCAGAACAGCAAAGATTGCTGTCTGTTCCTTCCTCTGGAAGATTCATCCCAGAGGAGCACCCGCCAGATGCCAGCTGGAGCTCTCCTGTATGAGGTGTCTGTTGGCTCCTACTGGGAGGTGTCTCCCAATCAGGAGACACGGGGTTCAGTGATCCACTTGAGGAGGTAGTTTGACCTTTAGCAGAGCTCGAACGCTCTGAGATCTGCTGCTCGAACGTGCTAGGAGATCTGCTGCTCTCTTCAGAGCCGTCAGGCCAGGACGTTTAAGTCTGCTGACGCTGTGCCCACATCCGCCTCTTCCCCCAGGTGCTCTGTCCCAGGGAGATGGGGGTTTTATCTCTAAGCCCCTGACTGGGGATGCTGCCTTTTTTTCAGAGGTGCCCTACCCAGAGAGGAGGAATCTAGGGAGGCAGTCTGGCCACAGCAGCCTTGCTGAGCTGTGGTGGGCTCCATCTAGTTTGAACTTCTGGGCGGCTTTGTTTATACTGTGAGTAAAACTGCTACTCAAGCTTCAGCAGTGGTGGACGCCCCTCACCCCACCAAGCTCAAGTGTCCCAGGTTGACCTCAGACTGCTGCGCTGGCAGTGAGAATTTCAAGCCAGCATATCTTAGCTTGCTGGGCTCCATGGGGGTGGGACCTGCCTACCCAGACCTCTTGGCTCCCTGGCTTCAGTCCCCTTTCCAGGGGAGCAAACGGTTCTGTCTCACTGGCATTCCAGGTGCCACTGGGGTATGAAAAAAAAAAAAACAAAAACTCCTGCACCTAGCTCAGTATCTGTCCAAATGGCTGCCCAGTTTTGTGATTGAAACCCAGGACCCTGGTGGCATAGGCACTGGAGGGAATCTTCTGGTCTGCAGGTTGTGAAGACCATGGGAAAAGCGTAGTATCTGGGCTAGAGTGCACTGTTCCTCACGGCACAGTCCCTCCTGGCTTCCCTTGGCTAGTAGAGCAAGTTCTCTAACCCCTTGTGTTTCCCGGGTGAGGCAACACCCCACCCTGCTTTGGTTTGCCCTCTGTGGGCTGTACCCACTGTCCAATCAATCCCAATTAGATGAACACAGTACCTCAGTTGGAAACGCAGAAATCACCCGCCTTCTGCATCGATCTCGCTGGGGAGCTGCAGACTGGAGCTGTTCCTATTCAGCCATCTTGGCAGCAATCCTCACATTTAAGTTTTTAAGAAACTGTCAGACTTTTTCAAAGTAGCTCTATCATTTCACATTCTGACCAATGTATGAGAATTCTAGTTTCTTTATGTCCTCATCAACACTTGGTATTTGTCACCTTAATTTTGATGAATATTTTCACTGGGTATAGAATTATAAGTTGGTAGTTACTTTCTTTCAGCATTTGAAAATATTCCATTGTCTCTTGGATTCATTGTTTCTGCTGAGAATTCAATTGTCAATCTATTTGCTGTTCCTTTGAAGGCAATTTATAATATCTCTGACTACCTTTAATATTTTTCTCCTTGTTTTTGTTTGTTTGTTTTTTGTTTTTGGTATAGAGTCTTGCTCTGTTGCCCAGGCTAGAGTGCAGTGGCACAAGCTTGGCTCACTGCACCCTCCACCTCCTGGGATCAAGTGGTCCTCCCACCTCAGTCACCTGAGTAGCTGGGATTACAGGTGTGCACCCAGCTAATTTTTGTATGTTTAGTAGAGATGGGGTTTCACCAGGTTGGCCAGGCTGGTCTTGAACTCCTGGCCTCAAGTGATCTGCTGGCCCTGGCTGCCCAAAGTGCAGGGATTACAGGCGTGAGCCACCAGGCTCAGCTTGTTTTTGTTTTAAAGCATTTTTACTTTGTGCCTAGGCGAGTTTTCTTTTGATTTATCTTCCTTTGATTTTGCAGCATTTCTTGAATGTGTAGCTGGATGTCTTTCATCAGTTTGGGTACATTCTTAGCTATTATGTCTTCAAATATTGTTTCTGCCTCATTTTCTCTTTTCAATTTGCCCAGGAGTCCAATTCCATTAGTATTTATCATTGACTACCCTATGTCTTTCATGTTTATTCTTTATGTTTCTTCCTTTTGTCTTTTGATACTTTATTCTGGATATTTTCTTTCGGTTATTGTGTTTTTTAGTTTTAGAATTTCTAGTGTCTTTGCTTTGGTTTCCAGCTTTCTGCTGAAATTATCTGTTTTGTGTCTCTGAACATATTAAATTTACTTATTTTAAAATCTGTGTCTGATTTTGGGAACAAGATAGAGGTGGTGTTTGCATAATATTGTGAATGCCCTAAATGCTACTGAATTGTTCACTTTAAAATGGTTAATTTTATGTTATGTGAACTTCACCTCAATTTTTAGAAGTCAGCATGTCTGATAATTTGACTCTCTGGTTCTCAGTGGATTACTTTTTATAGCCTGCTGTTTTTGTAGGTTTCCTTTTGTGCTGTTTTTACTCCTGGTGTGCCTGGTTGTTTTTTACTGAGTGCTGAGCTTTGTATAGGAACAGTTGTAGAAATAAGTTGAGGTCTACTGTGGTGTTATTTTACCCTAGAGGTAATCATGATTGCTTCTGGTAGACATCTAGGTGTACTAGTAATCTGGGATCATCTTAATCCAGCTTTAGAGATTGTCATGGTTTGAAATATACCTCAGTCCCAAAGAAAACTAGTGTATTTCTAGTTCATCGTTATTCCTAGGGTGTAGTGTGAGAAGTTTCCTAGGACCTTCCCTTCTTTGTTAGGCCTTTGTGTCTAATTTTTGTTTCATATCCCTGCCAGGCATAAGTAAAAATATCTTTGGTCACCTTCTTAGCTTCTGACACCTTTTCAGGTGTCTGAAAACACACTTGTGGGAAATGTAGCTCCAAAAGCTAGACTTGCTACTTTGAGTTTCCTTTTTCTTTTCTTTTTTGAGACGGAGTCTTGCTCTGTCTCTCAGCCTGGAGTGCAGCGGTGTGATCTCAGCTCACTGCAACCTCCACCTCCCAGGTTCACACTATTCGCCCACTTCAGCCTCCTGAGTAGCTGGAATTACAGGCGTGCACCAGCACGCCCAGTTAATTTTTGTATTTTTAGTGGAAACAGGGTTTCACCATGTTGGCCAGGCTAGTCTCGAACTCCTGACCTCAGGCGATCCACCTGCCTCGGCCTCGCAAAGTGCTGGGATTACAGGCATGAGCCACTGTGCCTGGCCGGTTTTCTTTTTTCTCCAGAATCATGGTCCTGTAATTTTCATTTCCTTGTTAGCACTTTCAAACAGATTTAAAAATTTTTTGATCATCTTTTTAAAGTTTTTCTCAGTAAGAGAATTGGTCTGAATTACCTAGTCTATTATTTATAGAATAGGAGTTCTCTTTTATTTCCTTAAGCATAGAAGCATAGTTTTAAAATTGTCTGTGTCTGATAATTCTAATATTGGATGTTCTTTGTGGGCTTGATCTGTTATGTCGTATTTCTTTTTTAAAAATTTTTTATTTCCATAGGCTTTGGGGTAACAGGTGGTATTTGGTTACATTTATAATTACTTTAGTGGTGATTTGTGAGATTTGGTGCACCAAGCAGTATACACTGAACCCAATTTGTAGTCTTTTGTTCCTCACTCCCTTTTCACCCTTTCCCTCTGAGTCCCCAAAGTCCATTGTATCATTCTTTGTTGCGGGAAGTCAGGGACCCCAAATGGAGGGACCGGCTGAAGCCATGGCAGATGAATGTGGATTGTGAAGATTTCGTGGACATTTATTAGTTCCCCAAATTAATACTTCTATAATTTCTTATGCCTGTCTTTACTGCAGTCTCTGAACATAAATTGTGAAGATTTCATGGACGCTTATCACTTCCCCAATCAATACCCTTGTGATTTCCTATGCCTGTCTTTACTTTAATCTCTTAATCCTGTCAGCTGAGGAGGATGTATGTCGCCTCAGGACCCTGTGATGATTGCGTTAACTGCACAAATTGTT
Source organism: Gorilla gorilla gorilla (assembly GCF_029281585.2). Classification (NCBI taxonomy): domain Eukaryota; kingdom Metazoa; phylum Chordata; class Mammalia; order Primates; family Hominidae; genus Gorilla; species Gorilla gorilla. Next base: position 149,728,881 of record NC_086017.1, on the reverse strand, counting down.
TGTAGAGCATGTGTGTTTGAACAATATGAAATCTGGGCACCTTGAAAAAAGAACAGGATAACAGCAATGTTCAGGGAATAAGAGAGAGAACCTTAAACTCTGACTGCCGGTGAGCCGGGCGGAACAGAGTCATATTTCTCTTCTTTCAAAAGCAAATGGGAGAAATATCACTGAATTCTTTTTCTCAGCAAGGAACATCCCTGAGAAAGAGAATGCGCCCCTGAGGGTGGGCCTCTAAAATGGCCCCCTTGGGTGTGGCCGTCTTCTATGGTCGAGACTGTAGGGATGAAATAAGCCCCAGTCTCCCATAGCGCTCCCAGGCTTATTAGGACGAGGAAATTCCCGCCTAATAAATTTTGGTCAGACCGGTTGCTCTCAAACCCTGTCTTCTGAAAAGATGTTATCAATGACAATGGTGCCCGAAACTTCATTAGCAATTTTAATTTCACCCTGGTCTGTGGTCCTGTGATCTCGCCCTGCCTCCATTTGCCTTGTGATATTCTATTACCTTGTGAAGTACGTGATCTCTGTGACCCACACCCTATTTGTACACTGCCTCCCCTTTTGAAAATCCCTAATAAAAACTTGCTGGTTTTACGGCTCAGGAGGCATCATGGAAACTACCGACGTGATGTCTCCCCTGGACGCCCAGCTTTAAAATTTCTCTCTTTTGTACTCTGTCCCTTTATTTCTCAACCCGGACGATGCTTAGGGAAAATAGAAAAGAACCTACGTGACTGTCGGGGGCAGGTTCCTTGATAATTCTTTTTTTTTTTTTTTTTTTTTTGAGACAGAGTCTCACTCTGTCACCCAGGCTGGAGTGCAGTGGCACAATCTAAGCTCACCACAACCTCTGCCTCCCGGGTTCAAGCAATTCTCCTGCCCCAGCCTCCTGAGTATCTGGGACTACAGGCTCCCACCACCATGCCCAGCTAATTTTTGTATTTTTAGTAGAGATGGGGTTTCACCATATTGGCCAGGATGGTCTTGATCTCCTGACCTCATGATCTGCCCACCTTAGCCTCCCAAAGTGTTGGGATTACAGGCGTGAGCCACCGTGCCCGGCCCGTTGTATCTTTCTCATGCCTTTGCATTGTCATAGCTTAGCTCCCACTTATAAGTGAGAACATATGTTCAGTTTTCCATTCCTGAGTTACTTCACTTAGAATAATAGTCTACAATCCTGTCCAGATTGCTGCGAATGCCATTGATTCATTCATTTTTATGGCTGAGTAGTATTCCATCATGTATGTATACCACAGTTTCTTTATCCACTTGTTGATTGATGGGCATTTCAGCTGGTTCCACATTTTTGCAATTGTGAATTGTGCTTTTGTATAATGTTATACATTATATGAATTGTACATTTGTGTAATGACTTCTTTTCCTCTGGGTAGATACCCAGTAGTGGGATTGCTGGATCAAATGGTAGTTCTACTTTTAGTTCTTTAATGAATCTCCACACTGTTTTCCATAGTAGTTGTACTAGTTTACATTCCCACCAGCAGTGTAGAAGTTTTCCCTTTTCACCACATCCACACCAACATCTACTGTTTTTTGATTTTTTGATAATGGGCATTCTTGTGGGAGTGAGGTGGTATCACATTGTGGTTTTGATTTGCATTTCCCTGACCATTGGTGATGTTGAACATGTTTTCATGTGTTTGTTGGCCATTTGTATATCTTCTTTTCAGAATTCTCTATTCATATCCTTAGCTCACTTTCTGATGGGATTATTTGTTTTTTCTTGCTAATTTGTTTGAGTTTCTTGTAGATTCTGGATATTAGTCCTTTGTCGGATGTATAGATTGTGATGATTTTTTCCCACTCTGTGGGTTGTTTGCTGACTGTTCCTTTTGCTGTGCAAAAGCTCTTTAGTTTAATTAAGTCCCACCTATTTATCTTTGTGTTTCATTTGCTTTTGAGTTCTTGGTCATGAAATCTTTGCCTAATCCAATGTCTAGAAGGGTTTTTCTGATACTATATTCTAGAATTTTTATGGTTTAGGTCTTAGATTTAAGTCATTTAAGTCCTTGATCCATCTTGAGTTGATTTTTTTTTTTTTTTTTTTTTTTGAGATGGAGTCTCAATCTGTCACCCAGACTGGAGTGCGATGGCATACTCTTGGCTCACTGCAACCTCCACCTACTGGGCAGAAGTGATTCTCCTGCCTCAGCCTCCCGAGTAGGTGGGATTACAGGTGCCTGCCACCATGACCAGCTAATTTATGTATTTTTAGTAGAGACAGGGTTTCACAATGTTCGCCAGGCTGGTCTTGAACTCCTGACCTCAGATGATCTGCCCGCCTCCCAAAGTGCTGGGATTACAGGCATGAACCACTGTGTCTGGCCTTGAGTTGATTTTTGCATAAGGTCAGAGATGAGGATCCAGTTTCATTCTTCTACATGTGGCGTGCCAATTATCCCAGCACCATTTGCTGAATAGGATGTCCTTTCCCCACTTTATGTTTTTGTTTGCTTTGTCCAAGATCAGATGACTGTAAGTATTTGGCTTTATTTATGAGTTCTCTGTTCTGTTCCATTGGTCTATGTGCCTATTTTTATACCAGTACCATGCTGTTTTGGTGACTATAGCATTATAATATAGTTTGAAGTCAGATAATGTGATGTCTCCAGATTTGTTCTTTTTGCTTAGTCTTTCTTTGGCTATGTGGGCTCTTTTTTGGTTTCATGTGAATTTTAGGATTGTTTTTTGTTTTTTCTAATTCTGTGAAGAATGATGGTGGTATTTTGATGGGAATTGCATTGTATTTGTAGATTGGTTTTGGCAGTATGGTCATTTTCACAATATTGATTCTACCCATCCATGAGCATAGGATGTGTTTCCATTTGTTTGTGTTGTCTGTGATTTTTTTCAGCCGTGTTTTGTAGTTTTCCTTGAAGAGGTCTTTCACCTCCTTGGTTAGGTATATTCTTAAGTCCTTTATTTTATTTTTACAGTAAAAGGGATTGAGTTATTGATTAGATTCTCAGCTTGGTCACTGTTGGTGTATAGCAGAGATACTGATTTGTGTACATTAATTTTGTATCCTGAAACTTTGCTAAATTCATTTATCAGTTCTGGGAGCTTTTTAGAAAACTCTAAGGAGTTTTCTAGGTATACAGTCATTGCCAGTGAACAGCAGTAGTTTGACTTCCTCTTTACTGATTTGGGTGCCCTTTATTTCTTTCTCTTGTCTGATTGCTCTGACTAGAACTTCCAGTATTACTGTTGAATAGAAGTGGTGAGAGTAGGCATCCTCGTCTTGTTCTAGTTCTCAATAGAAGTGGTGAGAGTAGGCATCCTTATCTTGTTCCAGTTCTCAAAGGGAATGCTTTCATAATACTTTTCCAGTATTATGTTGGCTGTGGATTTATCATAGATGGCTTTTATTACTTTGAGGTATGTCCCTTGTATGCTGATTCTGCTGAGGGTTCTAATGACAAAAGGATGCTGGATTTTTTTTTTTTTCATATGGAGTCTCACTCTGTTGTCCAGGCTAGAGTGCGGTGGCATGATCTTGGCTCACTGAAATCTCCGCCTCCCAGGTTCAGGCGATTCTCCTGCCTCAGTCTCCTGAGTAGCTGGGATTACAGGCATGCACCACCATGCCTGGCTATTTTTTGTATTTTTAGTAGAGACAGGGTTTCATTCACCATGTTGGCCAGGCTAGTCTTGAACTACTGACCTCAGGTGATCCACCCACCTCAGCCTCCCAAAGTGTTGGGATTACATGTGTGAGCCACCATGCCTGGCCTGGATTTTGTCAAATGCTTTTTCTGAGTTTATCGAGATGATCATGTGATTTTTATTTTTAATTCTGTTTATATGGTGTATCACATTTATTGACTTTTGTATGTTAAACTATCCCTGCATACCTGGTATAAGACCCACTTGATCATGGTGGATTATCTTTTTGATATGCTGTTGAATTCGTTTAGCTCGTATTTTGTTAAGGATTTTTGCATCTATGTTCATCAGGGATATTTGTCTGTAGTTTTCTTTTTTTGTTATATCTTTTCCTAGTTTTGGTATTAGGGTGATACTGGCTTTATAGAATGATTTAGGGAGGATTCCCTCTTTCTCTGTCTTTTGGAATAGTGTCAATAGGATTGACACCAATTCTTCTTTGAATGTCTGGTAGAATTCAGCTGTGAATCTGTCTAGTCCTGGATTTTTTTTTTTTTTTTTTTTTTTTTTTTTTTTTTTTTGTCTTTTTGAGATGGAGTCTCTCTCTGTCGCCCAGGCTGGAGTGCAGTGGCCCGATCTCAGCTCACTGCAAGCTCCACCTTCAGGGTTCACACCATTCTCCTGCCTCAGCCTCCGGAGTAGCTGGGACTATAGGCGCCCGCTGCCACGCCCAGCTAATTTTTTTGTATTTTTAGTAGACACGGGGTTTCACCGTGTTAGCCAGGATGGTCTCGATCTCCTGACCTCGTGATCCACCCACCTTGGCCTCCCAAAGTGCTAGGATTACAGGCGTGAGCCATCGTGCCCGGCTGGTATTTTTTTTTTTTTGAAGGCAGTATTTCGTTCTCACTGCTTGTTATTGGTCTGTCTAGGGTTTCGAATTCTTCCTGATTTAAACTAGGAGTTGTGTCTTTTTAGGAATTTACCCATCTCCTCTAGGTTTTCTAGTTTATGTGCGTAAAAGTTTTGATAGTAGCCTTGAATGATCTTTTGTATTTCTGTGGTGTCAGTTGTAATATCTCCCGCTTCATTTCTAATTCAGCTTATTTGGATCTTCTCTCTTCTCTTGGTTAATCTTCCTAGTGGTCTATCAATTTTATTTATCTTTTCAAGGAACCAGCTTTTTGTTTATCTTTTGTATTTTTGTTTGATTGTTTCAGTTTCATTTAGCTCTCCTCTGATCTTGGTTATTTCCTTTCTTCTGCTGGGTTTGGGTCAGGTTTGTTCTTATTTCTCTAGTTCCTTGAGGTGTGACCTTAGATTGTCTAGTTGTGTTCTTTCAGACTTTTTGGTGTAAGCATTTAAGGTGGTGAATTTTCCTCTTAGCACCGCCTTTACTGTATCCCAGAGGTTTTGATAGGTTATGTCACTATTATCTCTCGGTTCAAAGAATTTTTAAACTTCCATCTTGATTTTATTGTTGACCCAATGATCATTCAGGAGCAGGTTATTTAATTTCCATGTATTTGCATGGCTTTGAAGGTACCTTTTGGAGTTGATTTTCAGTTTTATTCCACTGTGGTCTGAGAGAGTAATTGATATAATTTCAGTTTTCTTAAATTTTTTGAGACTTGTTTTGTGGCCTATCATATGGTCTATCTTGGAGATAGTTCCATATGCTGATGAATAGAATGTATATTCTACAGTTGTTGGGTAGAATGTGTTGTAAATATCTGTTAAGTTTATTTGTTCTGGGGTATAGTTTAAATCCATTGTTTCTTTGTTGATTTTCTGTCTTGATGACCTGTCTAGTGCTGTCAGTGGAGTATTGAAGTCCCCCACTATTATTGTGTTGCTGTCTATCTCATTACTTAGGTCTAGTAGTAGTTGTTTCATAAATTTGGGAACACCAGGGTTAGGTACATATATATTTAGGATTGTGATATTTTCCTGTTGGACAAGGCTTTCTATCATTATATAATGTCCCTGTTTGTCTGTTTTTTAACTGCTGTTGCTTTAAAGTTTGTTTTGTTTGATATAAGAATAGCTACTCCTGCTCGCTTTTGGTGTCCATTTGCATTTGCATGGAATGTCTTTTTTCACCCCTTTACCTGACATTTATGTAAGTCCTTACATGTTAGTTGAGTGTCTTGAAGGCAACAGATGATTGGTGAATTCTTATCCATTGTGCAATTCTGTATCTTTTAAGTGGAGCATTTAGGCAATTTACATTCAACATCAGTATCAAGATGTGAGGTACTATTCCATTCATCATGCTATTTTTTGCCTGTATACTTTGGGTTTTGTTTTTTTTTTTTTTTTTTTTTTAGATGGAGTTTCACTCTTGTCACCCAGGTTGGAGTGCAGTGGCAGGATATCGGCTCACTGCAACCTCTGCCTCCTGGGTTCAAGTGATTCTCCTGCCTCAGCCTCCTGAGTAGCTGGAACTACAGACACCTGCCAACATGCCTGGTGAATTTTTGTATTTTTAGTAGAGACGGGGTTTCACTATGTTGGCCAGGTTGGTCTTGAACTCCTGACCTCAAGTGATCCACCTGCCTCGTTCTCCCAAAGTGCTGGGATTACAGGCATGAACCACTGCACCCAGCCAGATTTTTTTAATTGTATTTTTGTTTTATAGGTCCTGTGACATTTATGCTTTGAAAAGGTTCTGTTTTGATGTGTTTTCAGGATTTGTTTAAAGATTTAGAGCTCTTTTAGTAGTTCTTGTATTGCTGGCTTGTTAGTGGTGAATTCTCTCAGCATTTGTTTGTCTGAAAAAGACTATCTTTCCTTTGTGAAGCTTAGTTTCCCTGGATACAAAATTCTTGGCTGATAATTGTTTTGTTTAAGGAGGCTAAATATACGGCTCCAATCCCTTCTAGCTTATAGTTTTCTGCTGAGAAATCTGCTGTTAATCTTTTTTCCTTTATAGGTTACCTGGTGCTTTTGCCTCACAGCTCTTAAGATTCTTTCCTTTATCTTGACTTTAAATAACCTGATGACAATGTGCCTAGGCAATCTTTTTGCGATGAATTTCTCAGGTGTTCTTTGAGCCTCTTGTATTTGAATGTCTAGGTCTTTAGCAAGGCTGGGGAAGTTTTCCTCAATTATTCCCCCAGAGATGTTTTCCAAACTTTTAGATTTCTCTTCTTCCTCAGGCATGACAACTATTCTTAGATTTGGTCGTTTAACATAATCCCAAACTTCTTGGAGACTTTGTTCATTTTCTTTTATTCTTTTTCTTTGTCATTGTTGGATTGGGTTAATTCGTAAAGCTTGTCTTCAGGCTCTGAAGTTCTTTCTTCTGCTTGTTCAATTCTATTGCTGAGACTTTCCAGAACATTTTGCCTTTCTCTTTGTCCTTTATTTCCTGAAGTTGTGATTGTTTTTTAGTTTATGCAGTCGGCCAGGCACGGTGGCTCATGCCTGTAATCCCAGCACTTTGGGAGGCTGAGGCGGGCAGATCACCTGAGGTCAGGAGTTTGAGACCATCCTGGCCAACATGAAGAAATCTCATCTCTGCTAAAAATACAAAATTAGCCAAGCGTGGTGGCACATGCCTGTAATCCCAGCTACGCAGGAGGCTGAGGCAGGAGAATCTCTTGAACCTGGGAGGCGGAGGTTGCAGTGAGCCAAGATCACTCCATTGCACTCCAGCCTGGGTGAAAAGAGCGAAACTCCGTCTCAAAAACAACAACAACAAAAAATGTATGCAATCTTTTCACTGAAGATTTCTCTCCTCATTTCTTGTATCATTTTTTGAATTTTTTAAAAGTTGGACTTCACCCTTCTCTGGTGCCTCCTTGATTAGCTTAATGATCACCCTTCTGAATTATTTTCAGGTAAATCAGGGATTTCTTCTTGGTTTGGATCCATTGCTGGTGAGCTAGTGTAATTTTTGGGGAGTGTTAAAGAGCCTTGTTTTGTCATATCAGAATTGTTTTTCTGGTTCCTTCTCATTTGGGTAGGCTATGTCAGTGGGAAGGTCTGGGGCTCAAGGCTGCTGTTCAGATTCTTTTGTCCCACGGGATGTTCCTTTGATGTAATACTATCTCCCTTTTTCCAGGGATGTGGCTTCCTGAGAGCTGAGCTGTAATGATTGTTATTTCTCTTCTGGATCTAACCACCCAGAAGGGCTATCAGGCTCCAGGCTGGTACTGGGGATTATCTGCACAGAGTCCTTTGATGTGAACCGTCTTCATGTCTCTCAGCAGTGGATACCAGCACCTGCTCTGGTGGAAGTGGCATGGGAGTGAAATGGACTCTGTGAGGATTTTTAGTTTTGGTTGTTTAATGCGCTATTTTTACACTGGTTGACCTCCTGCCAGGAGGTGGCACATTCAAGAGAGCATCAGCTGTGGTAGTATAACGGGGATCAGGCAGTAGGCAGGGCCCTAGAACTCCCAAGAGAATATGTCCTTTGTCTTCAGCTACCAGAGCGGATAGAGAAGGACCATCATGTTGGGCCAGGGTTAGGCGTGTCTGAGCTCAGATTCTCCTTGGGCGGGGCTTGCTGCAGCTGCTGTGGGGCATGGGGGTATGGGTCCCAGGTTCAGTGGAGTTCTGTTCCCAGCAGGATTATGGCTGCCTCTGCTGTGTCATGCAGATTGTCAGGGAAGTTGGGGAAAGCAGGAAGTTATAGGCCTCACTCAGCTCCCACGCAATCCAAAAGGCCGGTCTCACTCCCATCATGCCCACCACCCCGCCCCACCCAACAACACCAAGTTTGTTTCCAGGCAGTGAGTGAGCAGAGCTGAGAATTTCCCTCAGGCTACCAGCCTCCCAGCTGAGAAAGCCAGCAGGGCTTCCGTGCCTCCCCGCTTCTCAAATCTGCACACTAGATTCATGCCCTTCCCTGAGTTCGGCCAAAAAGCTTCACGTCCGGTTGGAGTTGTTAGAAAGTTCAGCTGGAGGTTTCCTTCCTGTATGGTCTTTTACCAGTTCCTCTGTCAGCCCTCCCAAAGGACCCCTGTGAGACAAGTCAGAAATGGCTTCCCAGGGGACCCAGAGAGCCCACAGGGCTTTTCCCATTCCTTCCTCTACCCCTTTATTTTGCTTAGCTCTCTAATTTGACTCAGCTCCAGGTAAAGTCAAATCCTGTCCCGTGAGCTAGACCTTCAGGTTCCCCAGTGAGGGTATGTATTCAGGGGTGGACAATCTCTCCTTTCCTACTTTCATAGCTTGGGCATTCACAATATTTGGGGTGTCTCCTAGGTCCTGCAGGAGCAGTCTGCTTCTTTCAGAGTGTCTGTGGATTTTCTCAGCTTTCCTGATGCATTCCTGTAGTAGTTTTGGAGCAAAAGTTCATGATGTGAGTCTCCACCCACTGCTCTGTTCGTCTGAGTGGGAACTGCAATCTAGTCCTGCCTCCTATCTGCCATTTTCCCCTAGAATTTCCATGTCTTGTTTCTTTACACTGTAGTTCATGGTGTCTTGTTTCCTTATGTGCCTGCTTATCTGCATATGCAGGGAATAGTATTTTAAAAAGTATTAATGGGAATTATTTGAAGCCTAAGATTAAGGCATCTTATTCCAAAGAGTAAGCAGGGTCACAATCTGGTTTCCAATCTCCTGGATATAACCAGGGAACCTCAAGCCAAGATCTTAGTTTAAGGAGTTGGAGAAATGATAGTTTATATATTGCATTTTACGTAAAATCAAAATCCTCTTTGGAGGAAGATGCTGTGCACATACCATGATCTTAGAAAGGAAACCCAAAGAAGTGAGTTTAGCTCTGGGGGCTAAAGTTTCCGCAGGAGTGTTTTGGGATTTTTGAAAATTGAGATGATTATATGGCTTTTTTCCTTTATTGTGCTAATGCGGTGTATTACATTGATTGATTTTTTGTATGTTGAGCCATCTTTGCATTCCAGGGATAAATTCCACTTGGTTGTGGTATATAATCCTTTTAATATGCTATTGAATTTAGCCTGCTAATATTTTGTTCAGGATTTTTGCATTCATATTCATAATAGATATTCATCTGTAGTTCTCTTCTTTTTGTAGTATCTCTGGCTTTGGTATCAGGATAATGTTGGCCTGATACAATGAATTAGGAGATATCTAACTGATTTTTGTATACAGTAGTTCCCCCTCATCCATGGTTTTGCTTTTTGTGATTTCAGTTCCCTGTGGTCAGTCAATTGCAGTTCAAAAATATTAAATGGAAAATTCCAGAAATAAATAGTTCATAAGTTTAAAATTGTACACTATTCTGAGTAGCATGATGAAATCTCACACAATCTTGTTCAGTCCCATTCAGGACATGAGTCATCCCTTTTCCACCTTATCCACACTGTATGTGCTACCTGCCCATTAGTCACTTGGTAGCTGTCTTGGTTATCAGATCTACTGTCATAGTATCACAGTACTTATTTTCAGGTAACCCTTATTTTACTTAATAATAGGCCCAAGATGCAAGAGGAATGATGCTGGCAATTTGGATATGCCAAAGAGAAGCTGTAAAGTACTTCCTTTAAGTGAAAAGGTGAAAGTTCTTGGCTTAATAAGGAAAGAAAAAAAATTGCTGAGGTTGCTAAGATCTGTGGTGAGAACGAATCTTCTATGTTATCCTGACAAAGGAAAAAGAAATTAATGCTAGTTTTGTTATCACACCTCAAACTGCAACTGTTATGGCCACAGTGAGTGATAGTGCACAGTTAAGATGGAAAAGGCCATTAATTTGTTGGTGGAAGTCATAAGCAGAAACTCGTATGTTCCAATTGATGGCAATTGGGTTCAGTACTATTTGAAGTTTTGCGCATCCACTGAGGATCCTGGAATGTATCCCCCATGGATAAGGAGGACTACTGTATTGCTTTTCTATCCTACAGTTTTGTAAAACTCAATTTCTAGTTCTAGTTCATGGCTTAACTTGTAGAAACAGGTGGGACTGACACCCTCATCACTTGGCTGCAGAGGCCCTGCCTGGCTTCTAGGGAGGGCTGAGGCAGAGGATTCCTTCTGGATGTAACCCATGGTATTAGAGTAGCCATGAGTCACATCCGTTTTTTATTTCATTTCAATTTCATTATTTCATTTCAATTTCATTTCATTTCATTTTTCATCTTATAAGATGAAATAGTTCCAGAAGCTGAGAACCTTTTTTCCTCTGAGGGTTGCTGAGTCTCAGCAAACATTACACCATGGGCACATGAACATGTGTTTAGACATGAGTGTCCTGTTCCGTAAGAGATTTGTGTCCGTATTATACAGGCCAGGTAGGGAAAAGGGTTTTCACTGAGTCTTTTTCATTTATGAATAGTATATTAATAAGGGTGATAGTGTTTTTTGTTTTTTTTTATTTGTTGATTTGTTTTGAGATGGAGACTCGCTTTGTCACTTAGGCTGGAATGCAGTGGCATGATCTCGGCTCACTGCAACCTCTACCTGCTGGGTTCAAGCAATTCTTGTGCCTCAGCCTCCTGAGTAGCTGGGACTACAGGCACCCACCACCACGCCCAGCTAAGTTTTGTATTTTCAGTAGAGACGGGGTTTCACCATGTTGGCCAGGCTGATCGCGAACTCTTGACCTCAAGGGATCTGCCCACCTTGGCCTCCCAAAGTGCTGGGATTACAGGCATGAGCCACCGCATCTGGCTATGATAGTGCTTTTTGATAACGAGCTTTAAAAGGATACTGAGGGATAGAAGCTAGAGAATAAGGGGAAACCAGGCAAGTGATATCTTGCTGATGACAAGAGAATAAATTGTTGAAAATACATATTCCTTTGTATAAATCTTAGGGTACATACTGACTCTTTTTTATTGTTACATACTAGCTATACATATTTTCTACTGGGGGAACCCACCCCCAGTATTTCAACGTAGGTTCTTTCTGTTTTCCCTAAGTGTTGGCTGGTCTGAGAAAAAAGAGAAAGAGTACAAAGAGAGGAATTTTACAGCTGGGCCTCCGGGGGTGACATCACATATTGGTAGGTCCATGATGTCCTGAGCCGCAAAACCAGCAGGTTTTTATTAAAGACTTTAAAAGGGGAGGGGGTGTATGAACAGGGAGTAGGTCACGAAGATCACATGCTTTAAAGGGCAATAAAGATCACAAGGCAAAGGGCAAAGCAAAGATCACAAGGCAAAGGGCAAAATTAGTATTACTGATGACGGTCTGTGTTCAGCTGTGCACATATTGTCTTGATAAACATCTTAAACAACAGAAAACAGGGTTCGAGAGCAGAGAACTGGTCTGACCTCAAATTTACCAGGCTGGAATTTCCCAATCCTAGTAAGCCTGAGGGTACTGCAGGAGACCAGGGTGTATTTCAGTCCTTATCTCAACCGCATAAGACAGACACTCCCAGAGCGGCCGTTTATAGACCTCCCCTCAGGAATGCATTCCTTCCCCAGGGTATTAATTATTAATATTCCTTGCTGGGAAAAGAATTCAGTGGTATCTCTCCTACTTGTACATCCATTTATAGGCTCTCCGAAAGAAGAAAAATATGGCTCTATTCTGCCTGACCCTGCAGGCAGTCAGACCTTATGGTTGTCTTTCCTTGTTCCCTGAAAATCACTGTTATTCTGTTCTTTTTCAAGGTGCGCAGATTTCATATTGTTCAAACACACATGTTTTATAATCAGTTTGTACAATAGTGGTCCTGAGGTGACATACATTCTCAGCTTACAAAGATAACAGGATTAAGAGATTAAAGTAAAGACAGGCATAAGAAATTATAAGAGTATTATTTGGGAACTGATAAATGTCCATGAAATCTTCACAATTTATGTTCAGAGATTGCAGTAAAGACAGGTGTAAGAAATTATAAAAGTATTAATTTTGGGAACTGATAAACGTCCATGAAATCTTCACAATTTATGTTCCTCTGCCCTGGGTCCAGTTGGTCCCACCATTTGGGGTCCCTGACTTCCCGCAACAATTTTCATGCTACATGAGATATTTTGACATATTCATATAATGTGTAATTATGAAATCAAGGTAAATGAGATATCCATCACCTCAAATATTTATATTTTTTTATGTTGGAGACATTAGAATTCTTCTCTTCCAACTATTTTGAAATATATAATAGATTATTGTTAATATAGTCAACCTACTGTGCTATCATATACTACATCTTATTCCTTCTATGTATCTGTATTGTTGTACCCATTAATCAACCTCTCTTCATTTCCCCCTTCCCTCCTACTTTTTGTAGCCTCTGTTAACCACTGTTTTGCTCTGTCTTTCTGAGATCTGCTTTTTTGGTTTCCACATTTAAGTGAGAATGTGCAATAGTTGTCTTTCAGGGCCTGGCTTATTTCATTTAACGTAATGACCTCCATTTTCATCCATGTAGCTGCATGTGACAGGATTTCATTCCTTTTTATGGCTGAATAATATTCCATTTGTGTACATATACCACATTTTCTTTTTCCAGTCATCCATTGATGGACACCTAGGTTGAATTCATATTTTGGCTGTTGTGAATAGTGCTGCAATAAACAAGAGAGTACAGATACCTCTTCAATATGTTTATATATATAATATGTGTGTATATATATACACACACATACATACATACATACACACTCTGTAGTGGGTTTGCTGGATCATATGGTTTAGTTTTTTGAGGAACCTCCATACTGTTTTCCATAGTAGTTGTACTAGTTTTCATTCCCACCTATAGTGTACCAGGATTCCTCTTTCTCTATATCCTCACTAGTACTTTTTTTTTTTTTTTTTTTTTTTGTCTTTTGAGTAATAGCCATTCTAACTGGAGTGAGATGATATCTCATTGTGTTTTCTTCCTTTTTTACTGTCTTCCTTTGTGGTCAAGTGATTTTCTTCTTTTTTGGTTGTTTTAATTTTTTGCTTTTTTTTAGTGTACCTGTTTTATTTTTGCTTTGTAGTTACCATGAGATTTACAAAAAAACATTTTATAGATATAGCAAGTTATTTTTTAAGTTAAGGAGTTTTTAAAAGAGATGGGGATTTCACTGTGTCGGCCAGGTTGGTCTTGAACTCCTGGCCTCAAGCAATTCTCCTGCTTTAGCCTCCGAAAGTGTGGAGATTACAGGCATGAGCCTGTGCCTGGACAACAGGTTACTTTAAATAGTTTTTTGAGGAACCGCTATACTGTTTTCCATAGTAGTTGTACTAGTTTTCATTCCCACCTATAGTGTACCAGGATTCCTCTTTCTCTATATCCTCACCAGTACTTTTTTTTTTTTTTTGTCTTTTGAGTAATAGCCATTCTAACTGGAGTGAGATGATATTGTGTTTTCTTCCTTTTTTACTGTCTTCCTTTGTGGTCAAGTGATTTTCTTCTTTTTTGGTTGTTTTAATTTTTTGCTTTTTTTTTTAGTGTACCTGTTTTATTTTTGCTTTGTAGTTACCATGAGATTTACAAAAAAACATTTTATAGATATAACAAGTTATTTTTTAAGTTAAGGAGTTTTTAAAAGAGATGGGGATTTTACTGTGTCGGCCAGGTTGGTCTTGAACTCCTGGCCTCAAGCAATTCTCCTGCTTTAGCCTCCGAAAGTGTGGAGATTACAGGCATGAGCCTGTGCCTGGACAACAGGTTACTTTAAATAGATATCTTGCCTTGATCACAAATAATAGAAACAAACAAAGGAAAAACTAAAACATTCTACACTTTTACTCCATCATATTATGACTTTTTGTTGTCTCAGTTTATATCTTTTTATATTACCTATACCTTAACAAGTTGCTGTAGTTATTTTGGGGGGGAGCTTTTTGTTTTTGTTTTTGTTTTTTTTGAGATGGGGTCTCACTCTGTCACCCAGGTTGGATTGCAGTGGTGCAATCTCAGTTCACTGCAACCTCCACTTCCCAGGCTCAAGCTATCCTCGTGATAGAGGTGGCAGCAAATCTGAAGCAGCTGCTGTAAGGAAGCCAGCAGTGGAGGAGGTGCAGGCGGGGCTACATGCTCCATGGAGCTGTCAGGGGCTAGGAACAGGTGATCCCAGTGGGGACCCTGTGCTTCCAGGCACAGCTGCATCTGCCCAGCCACAGCTTGGGACTTGGGCATCCCTGTGCTCTTATGGGCCTGGAAAGCCCCCTGCCCCCTCAGGCTTGGAAGTACTTGCTCCCACTGCCTGGCCTCTCTTCACTCCCAGTACCCACTCTGGTGTAGAGTGAAGTGGCTGAGCACGGGTGCTGTCATGACCCAGTCAGGTGTGTGCACACTCGGGGCAGTGCTGACATGCCAGCCCCCTACTGCCTTGGTTCCCCCAAGACTTTGGATGCCGACGAGCGCAGAAGGGAGGCCGGGAGGGTGAGGGCAGCTTGGCGTGGGCCTGTGAGTGCCTCTCAGTGCGGACAGCCTGGGCACTGCAGATGGCATGTTGATGGCGGTGAGAGGTAGACAGGTTCCTAGGCAGAAGGAGCAGGTCCTCAGTGAAACCTCACCTTCAAGCCAAGGACAGCCTGAAGCCTGGAGGCCAGGCTGCCAGTGCCAGGTGGAGTCCGCAGCCTGGAGTGAGAACTTCCTTCATGCCTTTTGGCCAATTGGATGATGCTTTTTCCAGGCCTTCCCATGGCTGTCCATGGACCAGTCAGCACATACTTCCTCCCTTCTGAGCCCGTAAAAACCCAAGGCTCAGCTAGACTCAGGGACTCATCAACTCATTGGGACTACCTGACTGTAGTCAGGAGCCCACTTAGGGTCTCCTCTCTACTGAGAGTTGTTCTGTCACTCAATAAGGCTTCTCTCCACCTTGCTCACCTTCCAGTTGTCTGTGTAACCTCATTCTTCCTGGACACAGGACAAGAACTTGGGACTCACTGAATGGCGGGAGTGAAAGGAGCTGTAACACGTTCCTGGCTGACTCGCCGGGTTGTGCGTGGTGACACAGACATACTGCGTGAGTGAAGAGTGGTGACCTTTCTAGGGGCCCAGACCTCAGGATTTCTGAGCCAGAGCTGCTGTCACATCATAGGCCTCCCACCCTCCACTGGCACCTGGTGGCTGCCCCATGCAATGGGAAGCAGCTGTGGGGCCAGGCCAGCACAGGAGCCACTGGCCAGAGCAGGGTGGTGGGACTGAAACAGCTGTAACACAAATGGGCTGAAACATGTGCCACCTGAAACACATCCCCTGACTTGCTGCGCTGCGGGTGACAAGGAGAAAAGAGTTGTGACTCTTCTGGGATCCCAAACCTCAGGGCTCCCAGAGCCAGGGCTCTGACACACTATAACACCCTCTTTGGGCCTCTGTGGTTCCTGGCATCTCTGAGCTTTCAGGCACCCCTGCATTCCCCTTGTCCAGGCATTGGTGCCCACAGCAGAAGCTGCTTGCAGTACATCTGGTCCGGCCACAGTCTCACATGGAGCCAGTGCCTGTGCTGGTGGCTGGAGCTGTCTGCCTCACTGCAACAGCCAGTGTGCCTGGCTGTGCACATAGCCAGACCCCACATTTGCTAACTCACACACCCCTCACTGCTCTGCACCTGGCTTGCCCTTAGCAGGCATGGGGTCTGGGCTGGTAGCACAAGCTGAGTGCAGCCTGCCAGGCCGAGTGGGCGGAATAAGCCCAGCAGGTGTGAGCAAAACTCAAGCAGAGGTACCACTGGCCACAGAGGTTTCTGGCTGGTGAAGCAACACACTGATGATCCTGTGATGCTCCCACCTCAGCCTCTCAAGTAGCTGGGATCATAGGTGCGTGCTACGACACTCAGCTAACTTTTTGTATCTTTGGTAGAGATGGGGCTTTGCCATATTGCCCTGGCTGGTCTCAAATTCCTGAGCTCAAGCAATCTGCCTGCCTTTGCCTCCCAAAGTGCTGGGATTATAGGCATGAGCCACTGTGCCTAGCCTATTGTTTTAAGTAGATTTGTCTTTTAGTATTCATACTAGAGATATAACTGGATTACACACCACAATTATATTATTAGAGTATTCTGCGTTTGTCTGTATATTCACTTTTACCAATGGGTTTTATACCTTCAAATGTTTTTTTGTTTTTGCATGTGGTGTCCTTCTCTTTCATAGTGAAGAACTCCCTTTAGCATTTCTTATGAGTCCCTTTCAAGTGTTTGCTTGTCCTGGTAAAGGCTTTATCTCCTTTGTATTTCAAAGATAGCTTTGCTGAGAATAATATTCTTGGTTGACAGGTTTTTTTTTTTTCTTTTTCTTTTTCTTTTTCTTTCAGCACCACGTTGAATATGTCATTTCACTCCCTCCTGGCCAATATGCTTTCTGCTGAGGATTCTATTGCCAGATAAATCAGAGCTCCTTTATATTTTGTTTTCTTCTTTTCTCTTGATGCTTTTAGGATCTTCTCTTTGTGCTTGACTTTGAGAATGTACTTATTTATTAAACTTTTAGATTTGGGTAAATGTGAAGGTTTGTTACATAGGTAAACTTGTTTCATTGGGGTTTGTTATACAGATTATTTCATCACCCAGGCATTAAGCCCAGTCCCCAATAGTTATCTTTTCTCCTTCTCTTCCTTCTCCCACCCTCCACCCCAGTGTCTGTTGTTACCTTCTTTGTGTTCATAAGTTCTCATCATTTAGCTCCCACTTATAAGTGAGGACAAGTAGTATTTGGTTTTCTGTTCTGCATTAGTTTGCTAAGGATAATGCCCTTCAGCTCCATCCATGTTCTCGCAAAAGACATGATCTTGTTCTTTTTTATGGCTATGTAGTATTCTATGGTGTATATGTACCACATTTTCTTTATCCAGTCTACCATTGATGAGTATTTTGGTTGATTCCATGTTTTTGCTGTTGTGAATAGTGCTGCAGTGAACATTCATGCATGTTTCTTTATGGTAGAATGATTTGTATTCCTCTGGGTATATACCCAATAATGAGATTGCTGGGTCAAATGGTAGCTCTGCTTTTAGCTCTTTGAGGAATTGCCATACTGCTTTCCACAATGGTTAAAATAATTTACACTCCCATCAACAGTGTATAAGTGTTCCCTTTCCTCTGCAACCTTGCCTTGCCTTATTTTTTGACTTTTTAATAATAGCTTTCTGACTGGTGTGAGATGGTATCTCATTGTGGTTTTGATTTGCATTTCTCTAATGATCAGTGATATTGAGCTTTTTTTTTTTTTTTTTTTTTTTTTTTTACATAGTCTTGCTCTGTTGCCCAGGCTGGAGTGCAGTGGTGTGGTCTCGGCTCACTGCAACCTCCCGGGTTCAAGTGATTCCCCTCCTTCAGCCTCCTGAGTAGCTGGGACTACAGGCATGCGCCACCACATCTGAATAATTTATTTTTAGTAGAGAGTGGGTTTCACCATGTTGGCCGGGCTGGTCTCGAACTCCTGGCCTCAGGTGATCCACTTGCCTCAGCCTCCCAAAGTGTTGGGATTACAGGCATGAGCCACTGCGCCCGGCCTAAGCTTTTTTTTTTTAATATGCTTGTTGGCTGCATGTATGTCTTCTTTTGAAAAGTGTCTATTCATGTCCTTTGCCGACTTCTTAATGAATTTGTTTTTCTCTTCTAAATTTAGTTCCTTATAGATGCTGGCCATTAGACCTTTGTCGGATGCATAGTTTCAGATGTTTCCTCCCATTCTGTAGGTTGTCTATTTACTTTGTTACTTTTGCTATGCAGAAGCTCTTAAGTTTAATTAGATCTCATTTGTCAATTTTTGCTTCTGTTGCAATTGCTTTTGGTGTCTTTGTCATGAAATCTTTACTCATTCCTATGTCCAGTATGGTATTGCCTAGGTGGGAATTTATTATATGCCTTGGGGTAGGCTTATTTGAATTGAATCTGTTTGGTGATCTCTGACCTTCCTGTTCATGGATGTTTATATCTTTGTGTAAATTTGGATACTTTTTTGTTATTATTTCTTTGAATAAGTTTTCTACCCCTTGCTCTTTCTCAACTCCTTCTTGAAGGCCAATGATTCTTAGATTTGCTCTTTTGAGGTAATTTTCTATATTTTGTAGGTATTCTTTTTTCTTTTTTCTTCTCTGTTTATTTTCAAGTAGCCTGTCTTCAGGCTCACTGATTATTTCCTCTGCTTGATCCATTCTGCTATTAAAAGCCTCTAATGCATTTTTCAGTTCAGGGAATGTATTTCTCAGTCCGAGGATTTCTGTTTGATTTTTTAAAAGTTATTATTTCAATACCTTTTTAAAATTTCACTGATAGATTTCTGAATTGATTCCCTGTGTTATATTGGAGTTCACTGAGTTTTTGAATCCTGGGCAGACAGGGATTAGGAAGAAGCAATGATTAAGGAATATAGAGATGTAACATGAAAATTCGTTAACAGTGATAAAAAGGGCTGGGCATGTTGGCTCACACCTGTAATCCCAGCACTTTCGGAGGCCAAGGCAGGAGGATCACTTGAGGTCAGACCAGCCTGCCCAACATGGTGAAACCTTGTCTCTACTAAAAATACAAAAACTATCCAGGTGTGATGGTACGCACCTGTAATCCTAGCAACTCGGGTGAGGCAGGAGAGTCACTTGAACCCAGGAGGTGGAAGTTGCAGTAAGCTGAGATCATGCCACTGCACTCCAGCCTGGGCGACAGTGAGACTGTCTCAAACAAACAAACAAAAACAATGATAAAAGAGATTTAACATCACTGAAAGTTGTAAGGAAGTAAACCCTAAACCTCCACCCCTCCATTAAAGCAATGATTATAAGACTATACTTTGAACAATGATATGACAACAGATTAGCTAACCTAGATGAAATGGACATATTTCTAGCAACACAGAAATTGCCAAAACTGGCTCAAGAAGAAGTAAAAAACTTTTAGTAGATGTGTAACAATGGATTATGTCAATAATCAAAACCTCTGAACAAATAAAGGCCCAGAACCAGATGACTTAAAAAAAAGAAAAAGAATAAGGATTCTTGATCTGAAGAATCTCACATCACTGTCTCGTTAGGGTCAGTCACTGGCTCCTTTTTCCATCTGTGGGGGTCATGGTTCTTTGTTTGCTGTTGTTTCTTGTGGACATATATCTATGTCTTCTCATTGAAGGATTAGTTATTTCAGTTTTCACTGTGTGGCTTGTTTGGATTTTTCTTGGATATGTTTACATAGAGGTTCTTTACAATTCACCTGTTGAATTTCCTTTATGCTAGGTCACTGCTTCCTTCTTGGTACTAGATGGTGGCTCATGTCCAGGTTTGCCACAGCTCTGGCAAGCGTTCAGAGTGCTGATGGTACTAGGTTGGGGAGATCCCAAATGGGATACCCCAGCTGTGTGGAAAAGCTGGCTAGGGTTTCATACCCAGCGAACCTGTAGAGTGTATCTCCTACAGTGTGGTGCTGCTGAACAGCCACTCTGATTTAGCATCTTCTTTGGCTGAGATACCAAGCAGATTTTGCAGGCTGGGGTTGCTGCTATTCCCACCTTCCATCTTTGTCTTTGGTTGCTCTCAGTTTTTCTTGCTATAGGCACTTGTGATGCTTTCTGTGGGTTGAGGCAGGAACAGTTCTCCTGCAAGGAACCCAAGATAGTGGGGAAGTTGGTCTTGATCTCACTTTTTCCAGTGTAGAAACTGAGTCTGGGGAAAATTTTCCACAGGCAATTCCTTGCAGATTAGGGGAGAGGCATCACAGTTACAGAAGTCCGATTCTCTTACCATCTGCTTGAAATTTTTTCACATCTTTGTGGTCCCGGGGATTGTCCCATCCTCAGATTTGAGTTCTGGGATATTGCTGGTAATAATCTTGGCATTGGATATTGGTTTTTGGTTTTCTGTTGGGGGAAGTGAAGCCAGATTGCTTCAACTTTGCCATTTTGGTGATGTCATTCTCCCTGATTATTTCTTGATGATAATTTCCTGGTTATGGACTTAATGTGAGTTTGCAGTTGCCCACATTGCATGAATGCCTAAGTTGACTACACCATTTGCAATCCCCAATTAATATTGATTCTTTCCTGATTATTGTTTTAATGTAAACTTAAACATAAAATTATACCAGTTTTGTGGAAATTCTTGAGTTCCTTTACTTGGTAAGAAATGTCTTGAATGCATGCAATTATGAACTGCAGTTTCCCATTTTATAGCTATTTGACTTATATTTTTTCAGGTTTATGATATATTAATGTTCCTGGAGCTTATACTCATTTAAAAACAGCCTCAATACTGAAGTTCTTGAATGAAACAGCTCAATAGAAACTATGAAGATGGCTTTGTGTACAATATTGTTAGGATAGCATGTCCTAGATGTACATATCATAATCATGTTTTTAAAAAATATCTTATAGGTGAAGTGCCAGCATTATAAGAAAAAACGAACGGAGCAACAAGAAACTATTGCTTCTTTGCAAATGGAAGTCTGTAGATTAAAAAAGGAGGAAGAAGATCGCATTGTCACTCAAAACAGAGTGTTTGCCTATCTGTGCAAAAGAGTTCCTCATACCGTCTTGGATAGACAGTAATTTTGCTACATAAATTGATATGTAGCTAGATTCATTGTTGTGTTTGTTTGTTTGTTTTACCTGATATTATCTTGGGGGTGGTTATAACTCTTATAAACTAGAAAAGCCTCTCCCTCCTCCTCTTCTGCATTGTTTTTCCCTGCTCATCCTGTTCTTTTTTTTTTTTTTTTTTTTGTTCTAGAGGTCCTTTGAAGAGTGGAATTGAACATTTACTAAAAATAACACTAAACTTTTAAATAAATTCATAATTAATCAGACATTTCTCAAAATAACTGATCCTTTTAGTGAAGAATAATATTGAGAGATCACTGTATGGGTTTTGGGGTTGCTTAGTTTTATTATGTTATTGATTTTAGGAGTTTTTAGTGGAAAGAACCAGGGACTATATATTTTGGAGGGAAAAAAAATCATCATTGATTTTTTTTTTAACCTAGCTGAAGTTAAGATAGTATTTTTATTTAAATTCTGATTTTACATTTGTAACTGTTGTCTTTTCCACTGAAAATCATTCTTAAGAACAATATTATAATTATTTGCTATATCCTATAATACATAAAAATAGTTTCAAAATAATAAAACTAGAATTACTAACAATAAGCCTACTGAATGAAATTTAAATTTCTGGGCAGCTCTCTTTGATATTAATATATTCCACTATGTATGCAGTCAAGATGTATATTTCTAAAATATCTTGAAATACTTGTTTCTCTGTGTGTTTGCGTCACCAAATTATAATGCAGTTAGGTTTGTTTCAATTTCTTTTCAATTTTCAGGGATTGCTTTTTAAATTTTTACTTTTGAATGTGTAAACATTTATATAATTGCAAAATCAAAACTATTCATTATTTATATTCAGAGAAGTTGTGTTTTCTTTCCTGTCCCCTTTATTCTATCCTATCCTTACCTCCCCTATAGGTAATTGATTTTAAATGTTTAGTGTTATTTTTAGCAATATAAGTAGTATGGATATTATATACATATTCTCTCTTATGTACTAGCACCTTCTTTTTTTCTCTTAACAGTTTAAACTGATTGCATTTTAAGCGGTATTATATGTTTACCTAGTAGGACTGGAAATCTTGAATAATTAGATGTTTCTATTTTACTATAAAAATAAATGAGGTCAGATATAAAGTAAAAACAAGTTAAAACTATAGATTTTTTGATAATTATTTGAGAGATAATACACATATATAATTTTCATCCTCTTGAAGGAAAAGTAAGGACAAACACATAAAAAAACATAAAAATGTTAGTGAGAGGTGTGAATAAATAGAAGAGGGAGGCAAGGTAAGAAAAATAGGAGAGGTAAGGAAGAACAAAAAGGAGAGAGGTGAGGGAGAGAGAACTACAGTGGGAAGAAGAAGAGAGAAATTGGAAGGGAAGAATGAAAAAAAACAGTTAAGATGACTGGGTAAGAGGGTGAGAGAAGCACTGAGAGAACTTGAAATGTACCAGATGAAGTCAGGCTAATTCAGGTATGAATTTGTTTAGTGGGCCAGAGATTTTCCACTGTTTGATTTTTGTCAATGCAAACTTTCAGTTTGAGACACTGAAATGAAAAATTGTGAATTAAACCTATTGGAAATACATGAGTTGTAGCCACTGCAGATATTATTAAAAGTTACACGGGTACTGGGCTAAGTAATAGGGCACACACAGATGAGGAAAGCCATGATTCCTGCATTCAGTGACCTGGTAGTCTAGTTGGGTAGATAGACACATATGCATGTAAGTAAAATGTAAAGCAGATAGTGGTATGTACTATAAGGTGGGGCAGATAGGATACTAAGTGGGTGTGACATAGGGAGAAATTAGTGAAAGGTAAGAATGACTACATAGGCTTCATGAATGAGTTATCTTTTTAGCTGGACTACTAGGAACTATAGAATATTAATAGGCAGAGGTGAGAGAAAGGATGTTTCAATTAGAGAAATATGATAACAGGAAAAGTGAATGTGTTTGGGACGTCAAGAGTCCAAGAGGTCTGGAACATAGGATACATGAGATTCTGGGAAGAGTCTTAAGAGACAATATGACAATATGGAAAGTGTGTTGTAACTTTGAGAGACTTAAATTGGCCAAAGAGTTTGAGTTCTACTTTCTGTGTGGCAGGGAACATACCCAAAGATTCCTGAGCAAGGAGATTAAACCCAGAGACAGAAAGACAAGTTAGGAATCAGTTGTAGTAGTAGAGGGCTAATGAAGGTCTTAACTAGGACCAAAAACAAGGGAGAGACACTGCAAAGATGGACAGGAGTTGTCCAGACGAATTGGCTATAGATGTTGAAAGGAGTGGAGGAGTCAAAGATGGCCAGTTTTTAAACTACATTTGAAGGAACGGGGAAGAAATCGATGAATTCATTTATGGATATATACTTAGGCACCTTCAGTCATCCATGTAGATATATCAGGCCTGTTGTTAAAAGGGCCAAACTCCAGAGAACTTCCAAAGTCCATATAGAGACAGAAGAGGCAGAAGAGGAATTGTGTTTGGGTATCATGATAACCAAGGAACAAAAGTGTTTCAAGGAGAGGGTGATCGGCAGTGTTGCATGCTTCCTCACTGGTTAACTTGTTTACTTTCCCACTATTTTATTTGCTTAGAATTCCCAGTACTTAACATGTAATAAGTCCTCCCTAAAACTTTATTGAAGATAATTGGTTACAATCACTCAGAATGAATGAAGTTTTTTTATGAAGGAAAATATTAGAAATAGAATCATAGCATAAGGGGGAAGTAGGTCAAGAGGATTTGTGCAGGATATAAAGATTAAAGCATATTTTCAGGATAATGTGAAAGCTGGTATATGTTAAGATGCGGAAGGCTTGAAGAGAAAAAGAGTAATTGGGGAAGGGTTGAAGAGAAAAAGAGTAATCTAGAAAGTTGTGACATTAAGAGCACAATTGGCTGAATTAGTTCTGAAAAGGGGGATGGGTTGGTAATGTTTTCCCAAGATAGGAGGGAAACAGTATATTGTTCATTTAAAAAGAATAACACATGAAAGCATAGTATTATTTTGTTTTTCTCTCATTTTTTAAATCACAAAAGCAATAAATGTTTATAAAAATTCAGGCCGGGCGCGGTGGCTTACGCCTGTAATCCCAGCACTTTGGGAGGCCGAGGCCGGCGGATCACGAGGTCAGGAGATCGAGACCATCCTGGCTAACACAGTGAAACCCCGTCTCTACTAAAAATACAAAAAATTAGCCGGGCGTGGTGGCAGGCGCCTGTAGTCCCAGCTACTCGGGAGGCTGAGGCAGGAGAATGGCGTGAACCCGGAAGGTGGAGCTTACAGTGAGCCAGGATGACGCCACTGCACTCCAGCCTGGGCGACAGAGCATGACTCCATCTCAAAAAACAAACAAACAAAAAAAAAACAAAAAATAAAAATTCAAACAATATGAAAGTGTATATGGTAAAATGTAACAAATCTGCTTGCTTTCCTAATCCCCACATCCCAGAAATAACCTCCTCTCCTAACAATTCGGTGTGTGTCCTTCCTACTGTTTCTCAAAATGAGTGCTGTTGGCATTTTGAGTGAGACAGTTCTTTGTGTATTGTTGTGTTGTTCACCGATGAATTTTTAGCATTCTGCCCCCTCTCCAACTAGTCAATATGGCAACATTGCCCCTTCATACACCCGCTAGCTTACAATATTATTCTCTGGTTAAGAACCCACAGAGTTCTTTTTCAGTATATATACATATTCACATCTAACTTTTTTCTTTTCTTTTTAGACAAAAGTAAAAAATATACATTTGATTATGCAACATTAATTTTTTCCATCATCATTCCTTGTTAAGGACATACAAAGTTACATTATTTTTTCTACTTCTCCATTATTTTCTTTTTCTTTCTTTTTTTTTTTTCTTTTTGAGATGGAGTCTTCCTCTGTCGCCAGGCTGTAGTGCAGTGGTGCGCTCTTGGCTCACTGCAAGCTCCGCCTCCTGGGTTCAAGTGATTCTCCTGCCTCAGCCTCCCGAATAGCTGGGACTACAGGCACTCGCCACGACGCCCAGCTAATTTTTTGTATTTTTAGTAGAGATGGGGTTTCACCATGTTGGCCAGGATGGTCTCGAACTGCTGGCCTTGTGATCCGCCTGCCTCGGCCTCCCAAAGTGCTGGGATTACAGGCTTGAGCCACTGCACCCAGCCCATTATTTTCTATAGTATGGATGTGCCATTATTTATTTAACCTTTCTCCTGATGGAGAGTTAAATTATTTCTGGCTTTTCACTCTTATAAATAATGGTGCAGTGAACAACTTTGTTCATATTGAGTTGCATCCTTTGACATATTTCTGTGGGAGATATTGCTAGAGGTAGAATTGTTGGGACAAGGAGGATATGCATTTAATATGTTGAGATATAATGTTTATAGTTATTTTTAAATCTATACTTTGAAATTAATATAACATATGACTTAGTATAGTATTTGCTTTTTGGTAAGAATCACTTAAATTTTTTAAAGCCTGCCAGATAATCTGTACTTACTTTTACACTGTAATTTGAAATATGTGGTGAAACTAGTAGATGCTGTAATACCGCATTTTGAAAATAACTCAATATTCTGTTTTCTAGGTTGCTTTGTCTAATTGATTACTATGAATCTAAAATTAGAAAAATTCATACACAAAGGTACGACTAATCCTGTATTACAGTTTTTAAAGTTTTTAATCCAGTATTCACACCAGAAGTTTCTGTAGCTTTTGAAACTTTAATATACTATGGAAATCCACCTAATATGTCACTGTGAAGTTCTTTTTTATAAAGAACTTGAAGACTGTATTTTACAACTTAAGTCAAGATGTATTGTTGTATTTATGTTAAATTATGTATACTTAATTATCACCAAAGTATTGGTCACAGCAGAAATGGTATTTCCCTTTATTTTCTTGAAGTATTATAATTTTTTCTACTGATATGATCTAGCCCCTGGGTAGTTACCGAGTATATCCACAAAGTGCATAGAATTAGATTGGCTGCCTACCAAAGTGTAACCTAATTAGTATGCAGATTTATGTGAGATAAAGATAAAATGTCAGTGAAAAATCAAGCTTATAGATTAAAACACACTTATCACCTGATTAAATAAGCATAGAGATAAATGGTCTTTGGCTAAACTAAAATAGCTGAAGGATATCTAAGATATAATCTAAAATGCTTTAATGTAAGGTCACTAAAACAGTAGCTAATCTTTTTATTATTTATAGATGGAACAGTTCTTTTAACAAATATTTATTTGAGCACCTATTTTGTACCATGTTCTAAGTAATTAGGATCCCATAATAAAGCAGATAAATTCTTCACTTTTATGAAGCGTATGCTCTAGTATTCTTGCCCCAAGAATAGTGACTTTCCAAAATCTTGGAGAGAATAATGGCAGAGCTCTGTGGGTTGCTGGTTGCTGATTATCTGTAGTACTGTGGGGACTCCAAAAAAAAAAAAAAAAAAAAAAAAGGAAAAGGAAAAGAAGAAGGAAGGAAGGGAAGAAGAGAGCAACTAATTAAAAAGCAACTTCTTGCTTTATATTCTTTTCAGAAAGCAGCATTTTATCAAGTAGCTTCAGGGACCTTCTGACTTCCAAATGAAACTGTCGTTTAGATGGTGGAGATTCTACAAAGATAGGACAACTACTCAACTCGGCTGTTGTAGCACAAAATCAGCCACAGATAATATGTAAATGAATTGGCACAGGTGTGTTCCAATAAAAATATTTACAAAACCAACAGCCTGCTGAATATAGCCTGCAGACAGCAGTTTGCTGACCCCTGATCTAGATGATGAAGAGAGGGGATTTGGGGTTTTTAGTAAGAGTAGAAAAGATTTAACATAACATATCCATCAGGAAATCTTTTGTGTAGAATATGATGTGAGAGGTACTTGTAGAGTTCTGCAAACGGGGTTCTCTGACTAAAGATGATAAAAAGGATTGAGGTCATTGGAGTGGTGGTATTGAATTTAGTTGTCATGAATTTGTAATGAAAATCTGGGGCTGAGGAATGAGTGACTTGGAAAAGAATCACTTTTTAACTTAAAAAGCTTTTCATCAATTGTCTAGCTGAAGTAAAGTATTTTGGCCTATACAAATTATCCTTGGGTCAGATATTTGGATTGGATGTCTTATTGAGGGAAGTGGAGGATAGGAAGAAAATAGGAGATACATTAATAAATAATATTCTACAAATGAGAAAATTTGCAGCAATAAAAAGAGTCTCTCTCCTAAGGAGGGGGTTTTTCGGGATTCATTGACTGAGTGGAGTTTATATCATAAACTCAGTCTCCTTTCTAAGAGTAAGTACTAACTTGAAAGTGAGATTCTGGCAATTTCAGGATAGATTTTGAGATCTACAAATAGGATATAGGTATCACCTAAAGAAGTAGGAGTACTGTAACAGGAGGATGTAACAATTCATTGACAAGTATTACATTAGTAAAGAAGATGAAAGAGAAGAGGGGGGAAGCCAGGCCAAGATTTGGAGGCCTAAGTAGGTTAAACAGGAAGCAGAGGAGAAGAGCTGTGACCCTGTAGAACTGAAGCAGCAAGACCAAAGGAAGAAGACAGGTGGGACATGGGCCTCTCGCAGTGGCAAAAGCTTCTCTGCTTGTCCATTTTTTTAAGGCCAGTGTTGTCCAAAGTTTTTTTTTGTTGTTGTTGTTGTTTTTATCATCAGACTATATGCACATGTGTAAAATAAACACATTGGGAATAAATAAATCATTTGAACTGAATCAATCCATTGATACTTACTAGACTGGTGATATGTTTATGTGTAATACTAGAAATCATGCATGTACCCAGTGCACACTAGGCTACAATAGTAATACTTTATGTGATACAATAGTTAAAGTGAAATGTAGTCCTAAACAATAAAGTTGTGTTTAACAGAAAAGTATTTTATACTACTTCAATTTTGAAATTTAAGATTTAATGAAATTAAAAGTTTAGTTCCTTGGTGGCATTACCCGTATTTCAAGTGTTAAGCGGTAACCACTACCTCATGTAGCTATTGGTTACCATATAGGACATCACAGTGATAGTTAATCAAGATTGCTAAAAATAATCATACTTATTTGCTAGCACTTTGCATTTCACAGAGTCCTTCAGTATCTTTCATTTGCTTTTTACACCAGTCCTGTAAAGTAGATGTGACAGATACTATTTTACAGATGAGAAAATAAATTCTGAGAGATTGACTTATTCAAATAATACAACTAGTTAGTGGTGTTATCAAGGCTTGAACCAAGACTATTAAATCTGTTGCTTTTTCCACTTATGATCTACATTTTCTTCACATAGGTTTTTTGGTGACCTAAATGTACTAGAAGGAAAAAATAGTATGTGGAGAATGCATTTTTTAAAAGAACATGGATGTTCCACCTATGTTTCGTTCGTTTATTCAGCAGTGCTTTTTCACCTCCTCTTATATTCCATACTTTTTCTAGGCAGTGAGATACAGTGGTGAATAAGACAAAGTTCTGGTCCTCATGGATCATATATTCTAAGTAAAAAGAGTAAATGGATACTGTATATACTATAATATTAGATAGTAGTAGTGTTCTAATACCATTCTCTATGAGAACAAGTAGGAAATGTGGATTAATTTTAATTCATGTTTAGATTATTAAACCCTCATTACATTGGTTTAATTAGTTTTTTTCTTTGAAGATAGATTTTTCGTAAGTATACTGCATACATATTTTCATAGGCAATATAAAGAAGATGAAAGTCAGTCAGAAGAAGAAAACGACTACAGAAATCTGGATGCCTCACCAACTTATAAAGGCCTTTTAATGGTATGGGGACTGCATAACTAATAAATACTTTTTAATAAAGTAAGTAATCTAAGAAAGTTAATTATTTTTCTATGAAATGTGTTGCAGTCATTACAGAATCAACTCAAGGAATCAAAATCTAAGATTGATGCACTTTCAAGTGAAAAGCTGAACCTCCAAAAAGATTTGGAAACCAGGTGAGAGAAACTTAATTTTTTTTTTTTTTTTCCTGAGACAGGGTCTCACTCTGTCACTCAGGCCAAGTGCAGTGGTGTGATCATGTCTCACTGCAGCCTTGACCTCCAGGGCTCAAGCAATCTTTCCACTTCAGCCTCTTAAGTAGCTGGGGCTATAGGTGCAAGCCACCACACCCAGCTAATTTTTAAAATTATTTATTTTTAATTGAGACAGAGTCTTACTCTGTCACCCAGGCTGGAGTGCAGTGGCGCGATCTCAGCTCACTGCAACCTCTGTCTCCCAGGTTCAAGCGATTCTTCTGCCTCAGCCTCCCGAGTAGCTGGGATTACAGATGCACACCATGACGGCTGGCTATTTTGTGTATTTTTAGTAGGATGAGGTTTCGCCATGTTTGTCAGGCTGGTCTCAGACTTCTGACCTCAAGTGATCCTTTCTCCTTGGCCTCCCAAAGTGCTGGGATTACAGGTATGAGCCACCATCCTCAGCCTCTAATTTTTTAATTTTTTGTTTGGTAGAGATGGGGTCTCCCTGTGTTGCCTAGGCTGGTCTTGAACTCCTAGGCCCAGTGCCAGAATTCCCAAAGTACTGGAATTACAGGCATGAGCCACTGCATCCAGCCAATTTTTCTTCATCCTTTGAAAAGTAAACATACTGGAATTTGGAATATTAAATGCACCATTCTAGCTCCTTTGCTCTAAAGCTAATCATGAGTACATAATATTCTTATACTCACTTTAGTCAGTTCTTTCCCGTGATAACTTATGAAAGGAACAAGAGCACATGGGTAGGCAAGGGAAATGAGAAAATAGGAGTCCACAGTGAAGAAGACAAAACTAGCTAAGAACTTCCAATAAGCTGGGCATAGTGGCTTTCACCTGTAATCTCAGCACTTTGGGAGGCTGAGGCAGGTAGATTGCTTGAGGCAGGAATTCGAGACCAGCATGGGCAACATGGCAAAACCCCTTCTCTACAAAAAACATAAAAATTAGCTGGGTGTGGTGGTCTGTGGCTGTAGTCCCAGCTACTCCAAAGACTGAGGTGGAAGGATCACTTGACCCCAGGAGGTCAGGGCTGCAGTAAGCCATGATTGTGTCACTGTACTCCAGCCTGTGTGACAGAGCGAGACCCTGTGTCAAAAAAACAAAACAAAACAAAAAAAACTTCAAATAGATTGTCTTTTTTTTTTTTGCTTTTAAAAAATAGCTTTATTGAGTTACAATTGATGTACAGTACACTGCATATATGTAAGGTACACAATTTATTGAATTTTGATATGTGTATACACCTGTGAAACAGTTATAATCCAGATAATCACCCTAACAATCACAGTCAAGATAATCACCTTGGAGGCTAGGTGCAGTGGCTAATGCCTATAATACCAGCACTTTGGGAAGCCCAGGTAGGAGGATTGTTTGAGGCCAGGAGTTCGAGACCAGCCTGAGTAACATGTGAGACCTCATCTCTACAAATAATTTTAGCCCATTGAGATTTTTTTTTTTTTTTTTTTTTTGAGACGGAGTCTTGCTCTGTCGCCCAGGCTGGAGTGCTGTGGCACGATCTTGGGTCACTGCAGCCTCTGCCTCCCGGGCTCAAGTGATTTATCCTGCCTCAGCCTCCCAAGTAGCTGGGACTACAGGCGCCCACCACCACGCCCGGCTAATTTTTTGTATTTTTAGTAGAGATGGGGTTTCACCATGTTAGCCAGGATGGTCTCGATCTCCTGACCTCGTGATCCGCCCGCCTCGGCCTCCCAAAGTGTTAATTACAAGCGTGAGCCACCGTGCCCGGCCTACAAATAATTTTAAAAATTAGCCAGGCCTGCGCAAGGATGACACGCAAATTCATGAAGCGTTCCATATTAAAAAAAAATAAAAATTAGCCAGGCATGGTAGCGTACTCCTGCAGTCCCAGGAGTACTCCTGTACTCCTCAGTCTCACTAAGGAGGCTGAGGTGAGAAGATCACTTGAGCCCAGGAGGTCAAGGCTGCAGTGAGCTGTGATCACACCACTACACTCCAACCTGGGCAACAGAGACCCTGTCTCTTAAAACAAAACAAAAAACTCTAAAAGTTATCTCTTGCCCCTTTTGTAATCCCTCCTGCCCCTCTTTGCCTTTGCCTGAGACAACCACTGATTTGCTTTCAATCATTATACGTTAGTTTATATTTCCTAGACTTCTTATAAGTGGAGCTATACAATATTTACTCTTTTTTGTCTATCGTCTTTCACTCAGCATGATTATTATCTTAAATTTTTATTTTAATTGCTAATTGACAAATTACAGCTGTATATATTTATGAGGCACAAAGTGATGTTACGATTCATGATTATAATGCAGAATAATTAAATCAAGCTAATTAACATATCCATTATCTAATACCTTTTGTGGTTGAAAACATTTGAAATTTACTCTTAGTGATTTTGAAATGTATACTACATTAATATTTACTATATTAGATTCACTCTTTTGCCAGCGGAGTTCTCATTCTCAAATTATACTGGAATGCCTTGTTATTCTTATTCCTGTGCTGTGGGATGAGAAGAAAAGTAAAATTTATAATGGCACACAACAGAAAGATATATCCAGCATAGCTACAAAAGGATGACACTCTCTATGTTGACAGTAATAAAGAATGAACATTGTTGAGCCTTTTTTCATTCAACAAATATTTGAATACCTATAGTAAGTTAGACACTGTCCCAAACTCTGGGGTGAAGAAGGGACCAAAACAAATTTCCTGTTCTCAATAAGCTTATATTTAATGGCTGGGTGTGGTGGCTCACACCTGTAATCCCAGCACTTTAGGAGGCCGAGGCAGGCCTCCTGAGGTCAAGAGTTTGAGACCAGCCTGGCCAACTTGGTGAAACCCTGTCTTTACCAAAAAAATACAAAAATCAGCCCGGTGTGGTGGTACGCATCTGTAGTCCCAGCTATTCAAGAGGCCAAGGTGAGAGAATAGTTTGAACCTGGGAGGTGGAGGTTGCAGTGAGCTGAACTTGTGCCACTGCACTCCAGCCTAGGTGACAGTGTGAGACCCTTTCTCAAAAAAAACAAAAAACAACAAGAAAAAACTTATACCTTAATGGAGAGAAGGACCTGATACCTACCATAAGCCATTTATATAAAATGTGAAAACCTTGAACACAATAATATGTAAATTTATGATTATATAAATATGTAGTAAAAATTTAAAAACATACATGGGAATAATGAACAATGAATTGAGGATAGTGGTTCTCTATGGTATGGGAAGGAGAAGAATGACATTAATGAGGGAATTTTAAGTACACGTATAAAGTTTGAGTTAAGATTTGAATCAAATCTGTTAATATTCAAATTTGATAAAGCTAGGTGGTGGATACATCAGGATTTGTTATAATGTTCTCTGTTTTTGTCTGTATACTTGAAATATTTCACTATAAAAACAAGTAACAGATTAGCAGCAAAAAACGACTAAAAGGCTTTGAATAAGGGATTACAGAGAAGAAGAAATCTAAATGGCCAGTAAACTCCAAATTAGCAGTCATGAAATATTTTCAGAAGTTTAATAAGTGTATTTGTGACAAGTAACAAAGTTTTGTATGTCGTTTATTTAAGTACCTTTATGCTTTTATTCAGTAAATTGAATTAATTTATCATTATTTATTTTCCACAGGCCTACACAGCATGAATTAAGACTTTATAAACAGCAGGTGAAGAAGCTGGAAAAAGCCCTTAAGAAAAACGTCAAGTAATTATATTTTTACCAAAATTGCCTCTTTTATTAGGATTTTTTATTTTATTTATTTATTTATTTTTATTTTTATTTATTTTTTTTATTATACTGTAAGGGTACATCTGCACAACGTGCAGGTTAGTTACATATGTATACATGTGCCATGTTGGTGTGCTGCACCCAGTAACTCGTCATTTAACATTAGGTATATCTCCTAATGCTATCCCTCCCCCCCTCCCCCCACCCCATAACAGGCCCCAGTGTGTGGTGTTCCCCTTCCTGTGTCCATGTGTTCTCATTGTTCAACTCCCACCTATGAGTGAGAACATGCGGTGTTTGGTTTTTTGTCCTTGTGATAGTTTGCTGAGAATGATGGTTTCCAGCTTCATCCATGTCCCTACAAAGGACATGAACTCATCATTTTTTATGGCTGCATAGTATTCCATGGTGTATATGTGCCACATTTTCTTAATCCAGTCTATCATTGTTGGACATTTGGGTTGGTTCCAAGTCTTTGCTATTGTGAATAGTGCCACAATAAACATACAGGTGCATGTGTCTTTATAGCAGCATGATTTATAATCCTTTGTGTATATACCCAGTAATGGGATGGCTGGGTCAAATGGTATTTCTAGTTCTAGAACCTTGAGGAATCACCACACTGTCTTCCACAATGGTTGAACTAGCTTACAGTTCCACCAACAGTGTAAAAGTGTTCCTATTTCTCCACATCCTCTCCAGCACCTGTTGTTTCCTGACTTTTTAATGATCACCATTCTAACTGGTGTGAGATGGTATCTCACTGTGGTTTTGATTTGTATTTCTCTGATGGCCAGTGATGATGAGCATTTTTTCACGTGTCTTTTGGCTGCATAAATGTCTTCTTTTGAGAAGTGTCTGTTCATATCCTTCGCCCACTTGTTGATGGGGTTGTTTGTTTTTTTTCTTGTAAATTTGTTTGAGTTCATTGTAGATTGTGGATATTAGCCCTTTTTCAGATGAGTAGATGGCAAAAATTTTCTCCCATTCTGTAGGTTGCCTGTTCACTCTGTTCACTCTGATTCACTCTGTTCATTCTGTTCACTCTGATGGTAGTTTCTTTTGCTGTGCAGAAGTTCTTTAGTTTAATTAGATCCCATTTGTCAATTTTAGCTTTTGTTGCCATTGCTTTTGGTGTTTTAGACATGAAGTCCTTGCCCATGCCTATGTCCTGAATGGTATTGCCTAGGTTTTCTTCTAGGGTTTTTATGGTTTTAGGTCTAACATGTAAGTCTTTAATCCATCTTGAATTAATTTTTGTATAAGGTGTAAGGAAGGAATCCAGTTTCAGCTTTCTACATATGGCTAGCCAGTTTTCCCAGCACCATTTATTAAATAGGGAATCCTTTCCCCGTTTCTTGTTTTTGTCAGGTTTGTCAAAGATCAGATGGTTGTAGATACGTGGCATTATTTCTGAGGGCTCTGTTCTGTTCCATTGGTCTATATCTCTGTTTTGGTACCAGTACCATGCTGTTTTGGTTACTGTAGCCTTGTAGTATAGTTTGAAGTCAGGTAGCGTGATGCCTTCAGCTTTGTTCTTTTGGCTTAGGATTGACTTGGCAATGAGGGCTCTTTTTTGGTTCCATATGAACTTTAAAGTAGATTTTTCCAATTCTGTGAAGAAAGTCAGTGGTAGCTTGATGGGGATGGCATTGAATCTATAAATTACCTTGGGTAGTATGGCCATTTTCATGATATTGATTCTTCCTACCCATGAGCATGGAACGTTCTTCCATTTGTTTGTATCCTCTTTTATTTCATTGAGCAGTGGTTGGTAGTTATCCTTGAAGAGGTCCTTCATGTTCCTTGTAAGTGGGATTCCTGGGTTTTTTATCTCTTTGAAGCAATTGTGAATGGGAGTTCACTCATGATTTGGCTCTCTGTTTGTCTGTTATTGGTGTATAAGAATGCTTGTGATTTTTGCACATTGATTTTGTATCCTGAGATTTTGCTGAAGTTGCCTATCAGCTTAAGGAGATTTTGGGCTGAGACAGTGGGGTTTTCTAGATATACAATCATGTCATCTGCAAACAGGGACAATTTGACTTCCTCTTTTCCTAATTGAATACCCTTTATTTCCTTCTCCTGCCTGATTGCCCTGGCCAGAACTTCCAATACTATGTTGAATAGGAGTGGTGAGAGAGGGCATCCCTGTCTTGTGCCAGGTTTCAAAGGGAATGCTTCCAGTTTTTGCCCATTCAGTATGATATTGGCTGTGGGTTTGTCATAAATAGCTCTTATTATTTTGAGATATGTCCCATCAATACCTAATTTATTGAGAGTTTTTAGCAAGAAGCGTTGTTGAATTTTGTCAAAGGCCTTTTCTGCATCTATTGAGATAATTACATGGTTTTTGTCTTTGGTTCTGTTTATATGCTGGATTACATTTATTGATTTGCATATGTTGAACCAGCCTTGCATCCCAGGGATAAAGCCCACTTGACTATGGTGGATAAGCTTTTTGATGTGCTGCTGGATTCCATTTGCCAGTATTTTACTGAGGATTTTTGCATCGATGTTCATCAGGGATATTGGTCTAAAATTCTCTTTTTTGGTTGTGTGTCTGTCAGGCTTTGGTATCAGGATGGTGCTGGCCTCATAAAATGAGTTAGGGAGGATTCCCTCTTTTTCTATTGATTGGAATAGTTTCAGAAGGAATGGTACCAGCTCCTCCTTGTACCTCTGGTAGAATTTGGCTGTGAATCCATCTGGTCCTGGACTTTTTTTGGTTGGTAAGCTATTAATTATGGTCTCAATTTCAGAGCCTATTATTGGTCTATTCAGAGATTCAACTTCTTCCTGGTTTAGTCTTGGGAGGGTGCATGTGTTAAGGAATTTATCCATTTCTTCTAGATTTTCTAGTTTATTTGCGTAGAGGTGTTTATAGTATTCTCCGATGGTAGTTTGTATTTCTGTGGGATCTGTGGTGATATCCCCTTTATCATTTTTTATTGTGTCTATTTGATTTTTCTCTCTTTTCTTCTTTATTAGTCTTGCTAGTGGTCTATCAATTTTGTTGATCTTTTCAAAAAACCAGCTCCTGGATTCATTGATTTTTTTGAAGGGTTTTTTATGTCTCTATTTCCTTCAGTTCTGCTCTGATCTTAGTTATTTCTTGCCTTTTGCTAGCTTTTGAATGTGTTTGCTCTTGCTTCTCTAGTTCTTTTTTTTTTTTAATTTTTTTTAGTATTTATTGATCATTCTTGGGTTTTTCTCGGAGAGGGGGATTTGGCAGGGTCATAGGACAATAGTGGAGAGAAGGTCAGCAGATAAACATGTGAACAAAGGTCTCTGGTTTTCCTAGGCAGAGGACCCTGCGGCCTTCCGCAGTGTTTGTGTCCCTGGGTACTTGAGATTAGGGAGTGGTGATGACTCTTAACGAGCATGCTGCCTTTAAGCATCTGTTTAACAAAGCACATCTTGCACCGCCCTTAATCCATTTAACCCTGAGTTGACACAGCACGTTTCAGAGAGCAAGGGGTTGGGGATAAGGTTATAGATTAACAGCATCCCAAGGCAGAAGAATTTTTCTTAGTACAGAACAAAATGGAGTCTCCTATGTCTACTTCTTTCTACACAGACATAGTAACAATCTGATCTCTCTGTCTTTTCCCCACATTTCCCCCTTTTCTATTTGACAAAACCGCCATCATCATCATGGCCCGTTCTCAGTGAGCTGTTGGGTACACCTCCAGACGGGGTGGCGGCCGGGCAGAAGGGCTCCTCACTTCCCAGACATGGCGGCGGGGCAGAGGGTCTCCCCACCCCCCCAGACGGGGTGGCCGGGCAGAGGTGCCCCCCACCTCCCAGATGGGGCGGCTGCCGGGCGGGGGCGCCCCCCACCTCCCAGATGGGGCGGCGGCCGGGCGGAGACGTTCCTCACCTCCCAGACGGGGCGGCTGCCGGGCGGAGGAGCTCCTCACTTCTCAGACGGGGCGGCCGGGCAGAGGTGCTCCTCAGTTCCCAGACGGAGTCGCGGCCGGGCAGAGGCACTCCTCACCTCCCAGACAGGGTGGCGGCCAGGTAGAGATGCTCCTCACCTCCCAGACGGGGCAGCCGGGCAGAGGCACTCCTCACATCCCAGACGGGGCGGCTGGGCAGAGGTGCTCCCCACATCCCAGACAATGGGCAGCCGGGCAGAGACGCTCCTCACTTCCTATACGAGATGACAGCCTGGAAGAGGCACTCCTCACTTCCCAGACTGGGCGGCCGGGCAGAGGGGCTCCTCACATCCCAGATGATGGGCGGCCAGGCAGAGACGCTCCTCAGTTCCTAGATGGGGTGGCGGCCGGGAAGAGGCACTCCTCACTTCCCAGACTGGGCGACTGGGCAGAGGGGCTCCTCACATCCCAGACGATGGGCGGCCTGGCAGAGACGCTCCTCACTTCCTAGACGGGGTGGCGGCCGGGCAGAGGCTGCAATCTCAGCACTTTGGGAGGCCAAGGCAGGCAGCTGGGAGGTGGAGGTTGTAGCGAGCCAAGATCATGCCACTGCACTCCAGCTTGGGCAACATTGAGCACTGAGTGAACAAGACTCTGTCTGCAATCCCGGCACCTCGGGAGGCCGAGGCGAGCAGATCACTCGAGGTCAGGAGTTGGAGAGCAGCCCGGCCAACACGGCAAAACCGTGTCTCCACCGAAAAATACAAAAACCAGTCAGGCGTGGCGGCGCGCACCTGCAATCCCAGGCACTCGGCAGGCTGAGGCAGGAGAATCAGGCAGGGAGGTTGCACTGAGCCGAGATCGCGGCAGTACAGTCCAGCCTTGGCAACAGAGGGAGACCGTGGCCAAGTGGGAGACGGAGACGAGGGAGAGGGGGAGACTGTGAAAAGGGAGAGAGAGAGGGAGAGGGAGCTCTAGTTCTTTTAATTGTGATGTTAGGGTGTCAATTTTAGATCTTTCCTGCTTTCTCTTGTGGGCATTTAGTGCTATAAATTTCCCTCTACACACTGCTTTGAATGTGTCCCAGGGATTCTGGTATGTTGTGTCTTTGTTCTCATTGGTTTCAAATAACATCTTTATTTCTGCCTTCATTTTGTTATGTACCCAGTAGTCATTCAGGAGCAGGTTGTTCAGTTTCCATGTAGTTGAGTGGTTTTGAGTGAGTTTCTTAATCCTGAGTTCTAGTTTGATT
Source organism: Gorilla gorilla gorilla (assembly GCF_029281585.2). Classification (NCBI taxonomy): domain Eukaryota; kingdom Metazoa; phylum Chordata; class Mammalia; order Primates; family Hominidae; genus Gorilla; species Gorilla gorilla. Next base: position 149,691,034 of record NC_086017.1, on the reverse strand, counting down.
GCACTGTGGTCTGAGAGACAGTTTGTTATAATTTCTGTTCTTTTACATTTGCTGAGGAGTGCTTTACTTCCAACTATGTGGTCGATTTTGGAATAGGTGTGGTGTGGTGCTGAGAAGAATGTACATTCTATTGCTTTGGGGTGGGGAGTTCTGTAGATGTCTATTAGGTCCGCTTGGTGCAGAGCTGAGTTCAATTCCTGGATATCCTTCTTAATTTTCTGTCTCGTTGATCTGTCTAATGTTGACAGTGGGGTGTTAAAGTCTCCCATTATTATTGTGTGGGAGTCTAAGTCTCTTTGTAGGTCTCTAAGGACTTGCTTTATGAATCTGGGTGCTCCTGTATTGGGTGCATATATATTTAACATAGTTAGCTCTTCTTGTTGAATTGATCCCTTTACCATTATGTAATGGCCTTCGTTGTCTCTTTTGATCTTTGTTGGTTTAAAGTCTGTTTTATCAGAGACTAGGATTGCAATCCCTGCCTTTTTTTGTTTTCCATTTGCTTGGTAGATCTTCCTCCATCCCTTAATTTTGAGCCTATGTGTGTCTCTGCATGTGAGATGGGCTTCCTGAATACAGCACACTGATGGGTCTTGACTCTTTATCCAATTTGCCAGTCTGTGTCTTTTAATTGGAGCATTTAGCCCATTTACATTTAAGGTTAATATTGTTATGTGTGAATTTGATCCTGTCATTATGATGTTAGCTGGTTATTTTGCTCGTTAGTTGATGCAGTTTCTTCCTAGCCTTGATGGTCTTTACAATTTGGCATGTTTTTGCGGTGGCTGGTACCGGTTGTTCCTTTCCATGTTTATTGCTTCCTTCAGGAGCTCTTGTAGGACAGGCCTGGTGGTGACAAAATCTCTCAGCATTTGCTTGTCTGTAAAGGATTTTATTTCTCCTTCACTTATGAAGCTTAGTTTGGCTGGATATGAAATTCTGGGTTGAAAATTCTTTTCTTTAAGAATGTTGAATATTGCCCCTAACTCTCTTCTGGCTTGTAGAGTTTCTGCTGAGAGATGAGCTGTTAGTCTGATGGCCTTCCCTTTGTGGGTAACCCGAGCTTTCTCTCTGGCTGCCCTTAACATTTTTTCCTTCATTTCAACTTTGATGAATCTGACAATTATGTGTCTTGGAGTTGCTCTTCTCGAGGAGTATCTTTGCAGCATTCTCTGTATTTCCTGAATTTGAATGTTGGCCTACCTTGCTAGGTTGGGGAAGTTCTCCTGGATAATATCCTGCAGAGTGTTTTCCAGCTTGGTTCCATTCTCCCCGTCACTTTCAGGTACATCAATCAGACGTAGATTTGGTCTTTTCACATAGTCCCATATTTTCTTGGAGGCTTTGTTCATTTCTTTTTATTCTTTTTTCTCTAAACTTCTCTTCTCACTTCATTTCATTAATTTGATCTTCCATCACTGATACCCTTTCTTCCAGTTGATCGAATCGGCTACTGAGGCTTGTGCATTCGTCACATAGTTGTCGTGCCTTGGTTTTCAGCTCCATCAGGTCCTTTAAGGACTTCTCTGTGTTGGTTATTCTAGTTAGTCATTCGTCTAATTTTTTTTCAGGGTTTTTAACTTCTTTGCCTTGGGTTCAAACTTCCTCCTTTAGCTCGGAGTAGTTTGATCTTCTGAAGCCTTCTTCTCTCAACTCGTCAAAGTCATTTTCCGTCTAGCTTTGGTCCATTGCTGGTGAGGAGCTGCATTGCTTTGGAGGAGGAGAGGTGCTCTGATTTTTAGAGTTTCCAGTTTTTCTGCTCTGTTTCTTCCCTATCTTTGTGGTTTTATCTACCTTTTGTCTTTGATGATGATGATGTACAGATGGGGTTTTGGTGTGGATGTCCTTTCTTTTTGTTTTCCTTCTAACAGACAGGACCCTCAGCTGCAGGTCTGTTGGAGTTCGCTGGAGGTCCGCTCCAGACCCTGTTTGCCTGGGTATCAGCAGCAGAGGCTGCAGAACAGCGGATATTGGTGCACAGCAAATGTTGCTGCCCAATCATTCTTCTGGAAGTTTTGTCTCAGAGGAGTACCCAGCTGTGTGAGATGTCAGTCTGCCCCTACTGGGAGGTGCCTCTCAGTTAGGCTACTCGGGGGTCAGGGACCCACTTGAGGAGGCAGTCTGCCAGTTCTCACATCTCCAGCTGCGAGCTGGGAGAACCACTACTCTCTCCAAAGCTGTCAGACAGGGACATTTAAGTCTGCAGAGGATTCTGCTGCCTTTTGTTTGGCTATGCCCTGCCCCTAGAGCTAGAGTCTACAGAGACAGTCAGGCTTCCTTGAGCTGCGGTGGGCTCCACCCAGTTCGAGCTTCCTGGCCGCTTTGTTTACCTACTCAAGCCTCAGCAATGTCGGGCACCCCTCCCACAGCCTCACTGCCGCCTTGCAGTTTGATCTCAGACTTCTGTGCTAGCAAAGAGCAAGGCTCCATGGGCGTAGGACCCTCCAAGCCATGTGCGGGATATAATCTCCTGGTGTGCCGTTTGCTAAGGGTGTTTGAAAAGCGCAGTGTTAGGGTGGGAGTGACCCAATTTTCCAGGTGCCGTCTGTCACCCCTTTCTTTGACTAGGAAAGGGAATTCCCTGACCCTTTGCGCTTCCCGGGTGAGGCGATGCCTTGCCCTGCTTCGGCTCACACTCGGTGTGCTGCACCCACTGTCCTGCACCCACTTTCCGACACTCCCCAGTGAGATGAACCTCGTACCTCAGTTGGAAATGCAGAAATCACCCGTCTGCTGTGTCGCTCACGCAGGGAGTTGTAGACTGGAGCTGTTCCTATTTGGCCATCTTGGCTCCACCCCTATTTATTTTTATTTTTTATTTATTTTTTGAGACGGAGTCTTGCTCTGTCGCCCATGCTGGAGTGCAGTGGCACAATCTCAGCTCACTGCAAGCCCCGCCTCCTGGGCTCACGCCATTCTCCTGCCTCAGCCTCCTGAGTAGCTAGGACTACAGTCACCTGCCACCACCCCTGGCTGATTTTTTTTTGTATTTTTAGTAGGGACGGGGTTTCACTGTGTTAGCCACTGTGTGGATCTCCTGACCTCGTGATCCACCCGCCTCGACCTCCCAAAGTGCTGGGATTACAGGCGTGAGCCACCGCGCTTGGCCTTATTTATTTTTATTACATGTCAGCTTATGCTACCTACTAGTGGCTTTGGCTTGGACCTACCAGGCTGATGGGGAAAATGACATTAAAAGGGGGTGTTTCTGGTTTCACAGTTTAAGAGCAATTTCTACCATGCCGGATTTGGCTATATATTTCTTAAGTGAGAACAAAAATGGTAGTTGCCTGAAGTAATAAAGGACAAAGATTTTAAATAGAAAATTATCTTGGGAAGTAATGGAAGAATTGCAAGAGAATCAATGAAATTAGAAGTGACAAGCCTCCAATTTTTGCTGTTGGTAATTATGATCTGAATGTTTTAAAGTGAGCGTTATCACACTTTAAAATTACCAGAAGGAATGCAGTGAGCCATTTATATCTACTGCTTGTACCCTTCCTGACTTTGAAAAGCAAGTGCTCAGTGTTTCAAAGAGTTGATCTCAGTGATTGTGTTTTCTGAAGATTATCTATGTGTACTCTTTGATTCAAGGGAATGGGATTTGAGAAAGTGGGGAGTGTTGGGATGACATATTTTGAAAGCTATGAGTTAATATATGCATTAAATATATTAAGTCAGTTGTATTAGCCTATATGATTCAGTTTTCAGCGACAGCTGTGTTTCCTCCTTCCTATGGCAACACATAACACAGTGACAGGCAAGTATCATGAGTATCCAGGAATTACATACTGGGTTAAAATAATAGGGGCCAGGTACAGTGGCTCACGCCTGTAATCCCAGCACTTTGGGAGACTGAGGCAGGAGGATTGCTTGAGTCCAGGAGTTTGAGACCAGACTGGGCAATGTAGTGAGTCCTTGTCTCTACAAAGAATTTAAAAATTAGCCAGGTGTGGTGGTACTTACCTGTAGCCCCAGTTACTTAGGAGGCTGAGGTGGGAAGATTGCTTGAGCCCAGGAGGTCAAGGCTGCAGTGAGCTGTGATCACACCACTGCACTCCAGCCTGGGCAACAGAGCAAGACCCTGTCCCTCCACCCCCCGCCCCCCCCAAAAAAAAGATAATAGAGGAGGAAAACTAAACAAGAAAAGAGAAGTGGAAGGTTCAGAAAGGATGCATGCATATTCAATGAATAATTATTCCCTTCCTACTATTCCTTGATATTTTGTGTACTTACAGTTCTTCTTACATCTGTTTGGCATTCTAGGCACTGGTTGCAGTGGTAAACAAAATAGAAAAGGTCCCTGACCTCATAGAGATTACATGAAGGGAGAAAGATAATGAAAAAATAAGACAATTTCGATATGCTATAAGTACTAAACGTACAATCGTGGGAGAGTAGCCATTATATGAGTTTGGAGAAGAGATGGTAGTGACATGGTCAAAGGTGGCAGTAGTGGAGGTGATGAGAAGTATTTGGAATTGGAGAATGGAGGTAGAACTAATAGGACTTCATGATGGGTTGAATATAGGGAGTTGTGGGGAAAAAGGAAGAGTCAGAAGTCTCCCGAGTTTTAACCTTGAATAACAAGGTGGTTGTCAGTGCCATTAATGAGATAGGAGATTGAGAGAGAAGCAACTAGGAGAAGGAGGATGTAGGGAAGTAAAAAGGCAATAATGAGAATTGACTGTTGACTCTAAAGCAAGTGTATAACATACACACACACGTACACATGTGTATGCACTTACGCATACATAGAGATAGTCTTCATTATTAATAGATTCCATATTTATGAATTTGCCTACCTGCTAAAATTTATTTATAATCACAAAATCCATATAGCACCTGTAGTCATTCATGGACATGTACACAGCGGCAAATAATTTGGGTCACCCAACACACACATGTTTAGTTTTCAAACAAGATGATGATCTGCCCTGTTGTTTGAGCTCTCATACTATAAACAAATGTCCTTTTGTCCATCTATTTAGTGATACTTTTTTTTTTTTTTTTTGCATTTCTATGTCTTTTGTTGGTGATTTCTTTAAGATGGCCTCTGAGTTAGTGCTGAAGTGCTGTTTGGTGTTCTTATCCACAAGAAGGCTATAATATGCCTTGTGGAAAAAATACACCTATTAGATAAGCTTTATCAGGTATGAGTTATAGAGTGCTGTTGTCCATGAGTTCAATGTTAATGAATCAAAAAAATATATATTTTAAAGGTGTCTTTAAATAGAAACATACAGACAACAAGGTTATATATTGATCATTTAAGGAAAATGTGACCAGACTTGCAGGACACTGACCCTGTATTTCCTCTAGGAGCAGTGGTTCAGTATTTGCTAATTCAGCATTCATAGTGATTTTATAGAACATAACTACCATGAATAATGAGAATTGATTGCATATATATATTGTTATTGTTGTTTATTTGGGCTCTGGTCTTTCGAGTGACTTTTATTATTGTCCTTTAAAATTATTATTCAGACCCAATTCCTGCTGTATTTTTCTGCTAAATTTTGAAGAAATGATGTGTTTTTGTTTTTAATAAAGTTTAAAACTTTGGTAGTATCTAGACATGGAAACAAATTTGGGAGTGTTATATAACTTGCCCAAGTTATACAGGTTACTGGTATATGGAAGAACTGAACAGAAATCAGATCCTTACCCAATCATTCTGACTCCAAAACTTATACTCTTAGCTACCATACAGTTAGAACTGAACAAAACACTCAATGAAAAAAATTTTTTCAAGGTAAAACTTAAAAAAATTTTACTTTGCAAGGTAAAACTTAACAAAACTTAAAAAAGATTTTAAAAACTTAAACTTAAAAAATTTAAAATTAAAGAAACTTTAAAAACTTAAAAAAATTTACTTTTCAAGGTAAAACTTTAAAAATTTTTATTTCTGTAGTGCCAGAGGTAGAATATTTTTTCAAAGTACTACTGATGCTGGGGAAATAATTAAAACTAAAATCTCCTGTCAATCCAGTGAATTCTTTTTACAAATGTAGGAAAAAAAAGAAACAGTTTTATTACTGAATTCAATCAGATTCAATCAGATTGTGATGCACATTACAGGCAATCTGTTAGAGATATTGCAAAGACAGAAAGAAATGTCACCCTTTTGTATAGCAAGGCAGATACAATCCATTATATACATGTTAATTATCTGTATTAAAGGAAAAATAAAAACTACTAATGTCTTTTTGATAAGTAAGAGGTTACAACTTGGGGCCAGGAGCCTTGACGAAATTCCAACAGAGACAGGGAAACAAGGTACCATCTTCCGAGATGTTCACATTTCAAAGAAATGATTCCAAAGCCCCCAAGAAAGACATTGCTGAGATTCAAAACTGGCAAGAGCCTTCTTTAGCTCTTAGTAAGATTTATGTACATCTTAAAGAGAGTAAAGGATTTGTAGTTACAGATTTTCTAAAGGAAATGCTACAAGAAAATGGAAGAGGGTATAGTCTCTTTTCCTTTTGGAACCAGAGAAAATTGAGTTTGTTTGTTTTTTTTTTTTAGATTTGTAGTTAACCAACTTTCAATGTCAAATAAGGCTATTAACAATTTAATGTGGGAGGACATGGACTCTTCTTGAGTTAGTATTACAAACAGGCTGATTATAAAATTTCCTTCTTAGGAAGTGATTAAATAAGTCTGTCCCTATAAGATAAAGGTACTACACTAATTTCATTTAATTTTTCAATAGTATTTATGTTTTGCTAGGGGAAAAACAAAATCTTACAGCCACTCTGTGTTGAGCTGACAGTCCTTGAAGTGGTTAGGCCAATGAGTCAAAGTGAAATTAACAGTCAAACTGTTAACTTACTGCTATAGGATAAACAAGAGGCCAAAATGAAAAGGGCTGACTCTTCAGTGTTGCATTTTTCCCTATGGAATAGCACCAGGTGAGGAACAGTCTGAGATACACCCAGATGGGGGGAATCATCTCACTGCCTAGGAGCCCTGCACAAAAGATTCCTGCTATTTTAAGGTGTAGGGAGAAGAAAGGCTAGGAGTAGAAAAGTACTGAGTCAGAGTGGAGAAAAGTATTTTAATTAAGGCTTCTCCACCAATAAGAAGATCTTGGATAGAGGTACTTGACACATGCCTCAGTCTAAGCTCCAAGTAAAGAGGCCCCTAATGCAGGTGCCTAGGGTAGGAATGCAGAAATGCTTGTGGCAAGGCACTAGAATAACAGTAGTAGTAGTATAGCTTTCAGGAAGGAAAGGAGGTGGCGTGTCCTTGACTGCAACTGTCTCAAGAGATTGCAGTGCACAGGCTGTGCATCATGTCTGGTGTGGAGAGGACAGCTTTCCCTGCAAGAGATCTTCCAGGCGGAGCCTTTGTAATTACCTGTGGCTGTGCCTGAAATATAACACATTGGATTTTAGCCAGGAGCTGGACTTTTCACCTAGAGAAACACTTGCCTTCAGAGTTTGGCACTGGTGCTGGGTTGAAGTGAACCACCCCTCTTTTCATCACTAACTATCTTAGAAAGTCCTAAGATTGTAGGGTAAAAGACTCGGGGAACAGTATAGCTTTGAGAAGCTCACATTGATGCACCTATGTGTTTTGCATCAGTGTAGCTAAATTAGTGGAATTTTTAAAAACAAAATTGGCAGTCCTTTTTTTTAACTTGTTCCTGATCTCCAGCATGGATCTTATTCCACTGTGAGATCATGGAAAAGCTCCAACAGAACACAGTTAAAAGCTATAAAGTTTCTGCACATGGAAAATTATCTTATGGAGATGGCTATACAAAATAGATAACACAGCATATTTTAAGTTGGAGGTACAGTTTTCTGTTTTCTCAGTGTCCACAAAAAAACATAGTTGCTGCTGTTGAATACATGGAATGAGTGTCTGCAAAGCATGTGAAGTACCCCTTAATCACTCCTAGGGGATTTTTATTATCTTTCAGGCCCTTCCTGACTGCTCTGGATACTGTAGAACAGCTCTAGCGTATTTCTGAGTACAGTTCAGGCAGCTACAACACAGGTTTCTAAAATGCCAATTAAGTCATGTAAATAGAAAATGAGGGGATCATCAGCAATATAACATAGAAGTTATATTGTTCATGTGTGGTTTTTCCTAGACTCAAGGCACTAGAATAACTGCAGTAATACTTATAGCCTTCAGGAAAGGGGCAAGCTTTGCTAGTACATAGACAAGTGCCCTTTTTAGCTCTAGTTTAAGAAAATTTAGAATGAGCAGCAGTACCCTGGGCTCCTTCCCTGACCCCCAGCATTAGACAGACTATAGGCTGGAAGCAAGTTGCACTTCCTCCTTTGCCCATTTTAACCTCAGCTTCTTTGGCCCAAGGCTCCACTTCAGTCTTTATGTCTTGGCATCCATAAGCCAACATTTCTTCTTTGTTGTCTGTGCATTTTTAATATATCCTGAGGCAATCTCCAGACATGCTTGATCTGTCCAACTTAACTCCTGAGGCACCAATTATTGTTTTTATTCTCCAGTTCTAAAGCTACATCAGTTGTAAGTAGTCTGGTTTCTAATACTATTTTCTCCTGAGCCCTGTTAATTACTTGCATGATTTTGCAGAATGTGAAGTTTTTCAGTAATACTGTTAATGGCAGATATTTTCTGTGAGACTAAGTGAACCACTTTCCTATGAGTCCCCAGCTTTTACTAATCATTGTCTTATATAAACAGAAAAACAATGGGACTAAATGAGTGAATACATGTAAAGTGCTTAGAATTCATGCATAGAGAAGGCTCTCAGTACCTACTAGTTATCATCATTAGGCTCCCAATAAGTTGTAGTTACTGTCATTATTAAGTGAGGGTATCTCTTTATTCATCTGGTTAATGAAATCACATTTCATTTCCCAGAGTAACTGATCAGTACACGCAATTATATATTTAGGTTATTGCACTGACAGCAAAAATGTTGTATATCTACAGTGTAACATTTATTAATCAGATTTGCAAACAATTCATTGATAAGTTGAACATTTTCACCTAAGTGAAAGGAACTAACATTTAAATTCAGATATATCAGTTTACATCTAGTCCTTCTATAGGCCATATCAGCTTTTCTGTGTCCTTTTTTGTTCTAGATAATATGCTCATGGCACTGCCTTTAGGCAAAACTGTGAAGAATGTGAATGTAGTAAATAGGAAGTCATTTATAATTTGGCTTAGGCATATACTCACTAGAAAGCAGAGAATAGCAATTGAGTGAATATAAGGGGAATATATGTGACTGGTGTAGGTAATTGTAGGGAAGTAGTAGAATCAAGTAAGAAAGGAGTCAGGAGAAATACTGTGTTAGGACTGTGGGGGCACGGTGGCTCACTCCTGTAATCCCAGCATTTTGGGAGGCCAAGGCGGGCGGATCACAAGGTCAGGAGTTCGAGACCAGCCTGGCCAACATGGTAAAACACCGTTTCTACTAAAAATAAAAAAAAAACAACAACAACAAAAACTGGGCATGGTGGCATGTGCCTATAATCCTAGCTACTTGGGAGGCTGAGGCAGGAGAATTGTTTGAACCCGGGAGGCAGAGGTTGCAGTGAGCTGAGATCGTGCCATTGCACTCCAGCCTGGGCAACAGGGTGAGACTCCGTCTCAAAAAAAAGATGGAAAAAGCATTAAATTTGTGGGTGGAAGACATGGACAGAAATGTGTTCCAATTGATGGCAACTGGGTTTGGTTCTGAGGTCTCAGGTATCTACTGGGGATCCTGGAACAATGTATCCCCCACTGACAAGGGGGGACTACTGTAGTCTCATAATAATCCTTCAAATTACCCCTCTTCAGTTTGAGTATGCCATCAGTTTCCTGCTGGGACTTCAACCCACTAAACTGACTCTATGACTCATTAACGATGCGCTCTGCCTGCTGTTTGTAAAATAGAATAGTAAAACTCCATCATGTCATTTTCCTGTTGAAAAACAATCAATGATTTCTCATTGCTTTATGTGCTAAATCTAATATCCTTGGGCTAGCATTCAAAACTCTCCATGCCATTAGTCCTAACACAGTATTTCTTTTTTTTTTTTTGGAGATGGAGTCTCACTCTGTCACCCAGGCTAGAGTGCAGTGGCACGATCTCACCTCACTGCAACCCCTGCCTCCCAGGTTCAGGCGATTCTTTTGCCTCAGCCTCCTGAGTAGCTGGGACTACAGGCATGCGCCACCATATCCAGCTAAGTTTTGTATTTGTTTTTCTTTTTTTTTTTTTTTTTTTAGTAGACAGGGAGTTTCACCATGTTGCCCAGGCTGGTCTCAATCTCCTGACCTCAGGTGATCCTGAGGTCATCTTAACTAAGCATGTATCACACACTGTGGCTGTAACTTTTGCAGTTTGAGGTCCAACAGCAAAACTAGCCCAGATTTCTTATTCCTTCTTCACAATTTCACAGATAGAATATTCGTTCTTACTGTATATCTTAGCAACCTCAGCATACACTTTTTTTCTTAAGTGGAGAACTTTCACCTTTTCACTTAAAGGGCGCACTTCATGACTTCTCTTTGGCATATTCAAATTGCTAACATGACTACTCTTGCATTTTGGGTCCATTATTAAGTTAAATAAGGATTGTTACTTGAACATAAGCACTGTGGTACCCAACAGTTGATCTGATAACCAAGATGGCTACTAAGTGACTAACTGGTAGGTAGTGTATGTATACAGTTACAGCATGAATAAGCTGGACAAAGGGATGAATCACATCCTAGGTGGGATGGAGTGGGACAGCATGAGATTTCATCACACTACTCAGACTAGTGAGCATTAAAAAAATAATAAAATAAAAAACTTATTTATTACTGGAATTTTCCTTTTAATATTTTTGGACCCTGGTTTACCTTGCATAACTAAAACCATGGAAAATGAAACTACGGATCAGCGCGTACTACTGTACTGTTTTCAAAGGCATGAGGAGGGAGAAGAAAGATTATTACAGCCTGTCTTCTAGATATTTGGAGAACGACAAGTGTTTGCTACTAGGTGGATACACTTATACATAGTTGTATTTCTGGGTGAAGAGACTCTCCTTTCCCCTAGCATTCTAGCAGCCACCTGGAATAATGCTCTGTTGGATCTCCACGCCCTCTTGACTGGCCCAGGCATTGCCATTGTCTGTACTTTGCCACTGGCAGAATACAAAGAGAGAGGGACCAAACGTCTAGCTGTTCCTGCTACAGTACCCAAACCAGTGGCCCTTCCCATGCTTCCTGCTCCCTTTATCTATAGTCTGTAATCTTGGAGCACCTTGGATGGAAGTCGCTTCCATCCTTTGTTGTATTTCTCTCTTGTGCTGTCTTTTGTGGGTGTTGGGGGGTGGTTAGAACTTTCTTCTTCAATCTGATCTCTTCTGTCTTCAGAGATTCCTTCTAATTTGCAATTTATTGAGAGGGCCTTCTAGTTTTCCAGTGACAATATGATTTAAAAATTTTTAAACTCTGGCCGGGCACGGTGGCTCACGCCTGTAATCCCAACACTTTGGGAGGCTGAGATGGGTGGATCACAAGGTCAGGAGATCGAGACCATCCTGGTTAACACGGTGAAACCCCGTCTCTACTAAAAATATAAAAAATTAGCCAGGCATGGTGGTGGGCGCCCGTAGTCCCAGCTACTCAGGAGGCTGAGGCAGGAGAATGGCGTGAACCCGGGAGACGGAGCTTGCAGTGAGCCGAGATTGCGCCACTGCACTCCAGCCTGGGTGATAGAGCGAGATTCTGTCTCAAAAAAAAAAAAAAATTTTAAACTCTATATATGCATATATGTATGTGTTTATACATACACATACATACATGTGTGCACACACACATATAAGTAAAGTGATATAAGGCTGTTGGGAGGGTGGCTGGATCATTGACTTAGTTTATCATCTTGGTCCAGTGTCTAGGAAGTAATTTTGTATTATCTTGATTTTTTTCCCCCTTTTAGATTACAGGAGCTTATTAGTCATAAGAAGGCTGAGGACACAGAGAAGAAAGATGAGCCCAGCAAATATAATCAGCAACAGGCCCTAATTGACCAGAGATACTTTCAGGTATTGAATTGGTTTTTCATGACAAAAAGACTGATGTTTGTCATGAATCTTGATTATCAGTTCTGGTGTAATAAATTATCAGTTGGTAAGGAATACTTGCACCTCATATTTATGTGTACTTATTCTGTCTTGTCTTTCCGTGACATAACTATTTGACTAAAAACATTGTAGAATTCGTCTTACTACTTAAAAGAGACTCTGGCCTAGTTCAAAGGAGGTTAGTAAAGAGCTTTATGATTTTTAAAAGATTTTATAATCCTTTTCCCTACTTTCCCCATGTAAGCCATTTTCCCTCGTATTGTTTCTGTTGTTACCATTATTATTAAGTAAATCTATTTTCTTAGGGTCCTTGTATGGCTTTTGTTTTTGTTTAGAGACCTTAGTTCATCTGAAATTTAATTTTCTATATGGTGTGATATAGGGAATCTCACCTTCCTAGTTTTATAGATCATTTATTGAATAGCTGAGCAGTTAAACCTGGTAGTTTAGTGACTGAACTGGACTTTCACTCACATTTTATTGGGTACACATAAGATTTTTAAGTTTTAGATTATTCATTTTTTTAAAAATTAAGATATTTTATTTTTTCTAGGCTGCTATTTCTAACTTCTCCTAAAAAGTCAGAAGATCTGGCAACAAATTCCTGCATGGTTATTATCACAGCAGAATTAGGCCTTTCCCTTGTCAGATATGAGCATGCGTTCTATAGTTAGCAGTCCCTATTCATCCTTACGTCACTCATTTATACTCGTACCTGAATTCTCTGGGCATTTGTGTTTGCAGTCTCTAATACGCTACTTTTTTCTCTACTTTATTGAAATAACATTTTATCATAGATCATATTCCTTTATATGCACAGATTTGTTTTTAGATTCTCTAGTCTGTTGCATTTCTCAACTATTTCCATATTTTAATTTCTATAGTTAAAAGTTTTAATAGCCTTTGAGGCAAGTATCCTATCATTAAAAAAATTTTTTTTATTGGCTATATTTTTAGCACATTTATTCTTCTGGATGAACAGTTTTTCAAATTAAAAAATAAATCTCATTGAGATGAACTAAAATTGAATTGACTTTATAGATTAATATTTGGAGAAATGACACCTTAACCTTTTTGAATCATCACATTCAGAAATATGTACTTTCATCAGGGTCATCTTTTATAGTCTTCAATAAAGTGTTGTGTATTTTTAAATTTAGCTCTTGCATATTTCTTGTTAGGAAATACCTTGTTATTTCCTAGGTATTTTATAACTTTTATTGCTATTGTAAATGGGAACCAAGCACCTTTCTGAAAACTGTTTTGTTTTAGACTTTCTTGTGCCAGTATATAACTGGATTTCATTTTGTTTCTGAGACTCAATTTGAGAGGCTTTGTCCTTTAAAAGGGGAATTCAAGCCGGGTATGGTGGCTCATGCCTGTAATCTTAACACTTTGGGTGACCGAGGCAGGAGGATTGCTAGAGGGCAGGAGTTTGAGACCAGCCTGGGCAATATAGTGAGACCACATCTCTAGAAAAAAAAAAAATTAATTAGCTGGGCATGGTGGCTTGTGCCTGTAGTCCTAGCACTTGAGAGGTTGACATGGGAAGATCACTTGAGCCCAGGAATTCAACGCTGCAGTGAGCTCCGTTCACACCACTGCACTCCATCTTAGGCTGCAGAGTGAGACTCTGTCAAATAAATATATAAAACAAATATACATACATCAATTTGAAGTGAAATATTGAATTATACTAATTTGGACTTAAAAAGCTTCTAAATAAACATCTGAAGTAATAAACATCTTAAGTCATATTACCAGGAGGCCTACTAGTTATATCTTGAAGTATGACCAGGGACAAAGATTCAAGAGCAAAATGCTATCTTTATATTGTGAAACTTTTTATTAAATAGGCTGAACTTGATGGTGGTAATAGGAAATGGCTTTATTCTTCTCTCTTTAAACATGCTTTTTGAGGTCTCCCTTTTTTTCCTTGGATGATATGTAAGGTAGAACTCATCACTTACAGGGAGAGGGTTATAGTCAAATAGTATACTATCTTAATATATTAAGATACCTAAAATTCAATCCAGGCATCAATGATATTATTTTTGGAGACAGGATCTTGCTCTGTTGCCCAGGCTGAAGTGCATTATCATAGCTCACTGCAGCCTTGAATTCCTGGGCTCAAGTGATCCTCCTGCCTCAACCTCCCACAGTGCTGGGATTACAGGCATGAGCCACCACACTCAGCCTGGGGATTGCTGTTAATTTCCTTAAATAGTCTGATAATGGTCTTGTGAGTTTGTAGGAGAATATGCCTACTTTTAAAAGATGCATGCTTTATTATTTGAGGGTGAAGAGTTTCTTCAAATGGTTCACCTAAAAATATAGATAGTGAGCAAATATGGCAAAATACTAACAATTTTTGAACCTAGGTAGTGTTTGTAATAGTTAATTTTGTTTCAACTTTACTGCGGCATAGGATGCCCGATATTTGGTTAAACATTATTCTGGATGTGTCTGGGAAGGTGCTTCTGGATGAGATTGACATCCGAATCAGTAGACTTTAGTAAAGCAGACTGCCTTTCCTAATGGGGTGGGCCTCATCCAATGATTCAAAGCCCTGAGTAGAACAAAAGGCTGAATAAGAGGGAGCTCCTCCTCCCTGATTGCTTTCAAGATGGGACACTGGTTTTTTTCTTGCCTTCAGACTCAAACTGAAACATTAGCACTTGCAGGGGTCTCAGTCTGCCTGCATTTGGACTGCAAATACCCATTACCTTTTCTGGGTCTTCGCTTACTCACTGCAGATCTTGGGACTTGTCAGTTTTCATAATTGCATGAGCCAATTCCTTATGATAATTCTCTTTGTATATTTAATGAAATATGTGTATATAATATATATAGACATAAAGCACTCCTTTAAAATATATAACTTTGTAGGCATAGGATAAATATTTTGACTATATACACTATGTTTTTTTAAAGGTGCTGTGTAGCATCAATTCAATTATCCACAATCCAAGAGCTCCAGTAATAATTTATAAACAGACCAAAGGGGGAGTCCAAAATTTTAATAAAGATCTTGTTCAAGATTGTGGATTTGAGCATCTTGTTCCTGTAATAGAAATGTGGGCAGATCAACTGACATCCTTAAAGGTAAGGGGTTGACTATGATTATATGCTTTGAACATCTGTTGGACTCTATGTGCTTTATTAATAGGACTTAATTTAGGGCTAAAAATTAAATAGGGTTTAATTTTTTTCTTTGTGTGTTAACTCTAAAGCTAAAAAAGCTTATTATCT
Organism: Gorilla gorilla gorilla; assembly: GCF_029281585.2. Lineage (NCBI taxonomy): Eukaryota > Metazoa > Chordata > Mammalia > Primates > Hominidae > Gorilla > Gorilla gorilla. The sequence continues at coordinate 149,675,714 of NC_086017.1, read as the reverse complement.
AAAACCGAAATCTTCCTACTTACATATCTATTTTAGGTACTGTCTATTTGATGTTGTCATTACTGTAAGCTTTACCTCCTCTAAGATTCTACCAAACAAGAAATTTTGGGGTTAGTTTCCTTATTGAAAATCTATAGTGGATCCACTTTGTACTTCTAGGCCCTTCCCTGTTCTACCTTCATCTGCCTCCTTTTCGTATCTCCATGCTGCGATTTTCCTGGCCCTTATCCCTCTTCAGATATAATGTCTTATCCTTCATTTTATTATAATTGGGGATATTTTCTCTCTCTTCGCACTTTATTTTCTGTCTCTCAGAACTGAGCTTATCTCCATTTCTGCTTATTCTATAGAACAGATAGTAAGCTAGCAGCCAACGCTACCCTTCCCTATCCTATCTATTCATGGAAGACCACATTTTATTTACTTTATAGAGTTATTGTGTATTTATTGCATAGCTTCAGGTTTTTTCAGTTTTTGTTAACTAGTTTGCTGAAAGGTAAATAGTTGAAATCAGTAGTATTTAACTTCTTTGCCCTTTACACTTTAGATTTATTAGTAACTAATATAATACATAGCATATGCCTGTTAATGAAAATGTGATTCAATAACAGTGTTTGCAACATAAGTCTTATTACATGAAGTACAAATGATGCAGAAGATATCTGTTAAGAATGTATAAGCTCCATGAAGACAGTGTTTTTATTTGTTCTGATATGTCCCCAAGATCCTCCTGATGAATGAGTGCTCAATTAATATTTGTTAAAAGGAATGAAGCAGAATATTATATTCCAAGACAACAAAATTGGGGGTGGTGATGTTAATTTTTTTTTATTTTTGACTTCCCTTTTTATATAGGGCTCAGACAGAGCTATACAATACATAAACATTTTGATTGAGTGACAGTGCTAGATTAATATACTTACTTTATAGACCGGAGTTCCTCCAGTCTGTATCTCAGAAGAGTGTAAAATAATTAGTAATAGTGTAAATCATGGTATTTCCTCAATCACTGCCTGTCAGAGGGTTCTCCCAGCAGGAGAAAACAGTGCTGACTCCACCTTTCTTCATCTCAGAAGGGATGGACTAGAAAAAGCCCTAGCCTTCCTAGAAGAAAAGACTAGAAGAGGAAGAAGACAAAGGGAAGAATCACACTAATGGATAGTTATTGATCGTTTATCATGCTAAGACATTATGGGATGAACACAAGATTCAGACTAATTAGACAAAATATGCTAAAAAATATGAAACAAAATGTAATCATTTATATCATTAAAAGAAATGAGTGACATAAAAATAGATTACCGGTTGAAGTTCTGAGTGAATGATGCAGATAACTTGTGCTCTAGAGTCTGGAGGAGAAAGAGAACACTCTGATTGTAGCCCCCAAGAAGGGCTTTGCCGCGGTGGTGAGTTCTTGCTATTGTATGGTTTTCTGAGGAGGAGGAGGAGGAGGCAAGGAATTCACTTTATAATTAGAATATTCTGAGGACACCCAAGAGGAAATTATTAAGAATTAGTTACTTCTGCCATTGGAGTAACTCATGGATTTTGAGCAGTGCTTCAGATATTAATACTACAGTTTCAGGGTCCAAATTAAGAAACTACATGAGATTCTCTGAGGCCACATATCAAAGGTTATTTGATATGTAGCAACCTCTAAGTTTGGGACAACCATCTTCCCAGATTAGTTTTTTCCCTCAGGTTAAATTTGGCTTTAAAGAGTAAGATAGGTTTGAGGGATGAATGGATAAGCAAAATGTGGTATATACATATATTGCAATATTATTCAGCCATTAAAAGGAAAGAAATTCTGACCCATGCAACATGGGTGAACATTATGAGGACATTATGCTAAGTGAAATAAGTCAGTCACAAGAAGATTCCACTTATATGATTCCACTTGTATGAGATACTTAGTGAAAATCATAGAGACAAAGTAGAGTGGTGATGGCTAGAGGGAGGAGGGAAATGGGAAGTTATTGTTTAATGGATATAAAGTTTCAGTGTTACAAGATGAAAAGAATTATGGAGATGGATGGTGATGTTGGTTGCACAACATTATGAACATATTAACACTGAACTTACATTTAAAAATGGTTAAGATGGTGAATTTTATGGGTATTTTACTAGTTTTAAAAATTGGAAGAAAAGAAGGCTGGGAAAGACATGGAGCCAGCTGCCTCCAACCTTGTGTCTTTTCCCTCCTGCCTTTCCAAGAAAGGTGAACTACAGATGTTGTAGCTTTCCCCAACCCAGTACACTCTTGAATACTTTCACTTTGCTATTCTCCAGTGCTTCAGAGGCCAGACATACACGGTAGGCTGGCTCATGGTAGTACTTCTACATCTCCACAACTGGGCAATGTAAAGAACCTAGGAGACCCTCTTATATTTTTCAGAGCTTACTTGATGGACTGTGCTACAACCATCCTGTCACTGCTTAGGAGACCAGAACATCTTTTCTTCTTAGCTTTGTAATACTCTTTTATTCTGAAGCAAAAATGTATTAGATTGGGTATGCTTTTTACCATAGATTACTTTATAAATGTGCCTTGTTCCTGGAGCATTGGTTAATAAAGGTATCATTATGCTGTTACTTGCTGACTTTTTTTTTTTTTCAAATTCTAGTGGCATTGATTGTAAAACATTCATTTGACATGGAATTTATTGCTATGAATTACTAAAATAGTAACTGCCTTCCTACCAATTGAAAGGTTAAAGATACCAATATGTGAAGTCTGAGCCTTAAGTGGAGAGTGTCAAGTGAAGTACTAAAATAAGTTAGAAAAAGGAGGAACTTCTTGTACTTCTTTCTGTTCTCTAGAGCTGTGCTGTCTAGTGTGGTAGCCTCTAGCTGCATGTGGTTATTGATCACCTGAAAGGTGGCTAGTCCTAATTCAGATGTGTTATAAGTGTAAAATATACACTGGATTTAGAAGACTTTGTATGGGAAAAATTAAAATAATTGATTTTATATTGAAATGATAATATTTTGGATATATTGGGTTAAATAAAATATACTAGTACAGTTAATATCACATGTTTCTTTTCACTTTCCATACTATGGCCCTAGACAACTTAAAATTACTGTGGCTCACATTACATTTCTTTTGGACAGCTTTGTTCTAAAGGACCAAGCACTGTGCCATACACATATGGATTGAGTATCCCTTATCCACAGTGCTTGGGCCTAGAAGTATTTTGATTAAGAATTTTTTCAGATTTTGGAGTATTTGCAGAATATATGCCATTTGAGCATCACTGATCCAAAAATCCGAAATTCAGAATGCTCCAATGAGCATTTCTTTTGAGTGTCATGTTGTTGCTCAGAGTTTCAGATTTTGGAGCATTTCAGATTTTCGAACTAGGAATTCTAAATATTTGTCGATTGATCAGTCTAGAGCTCTAAACTTTCAGTAGCCTTGCGCATTGTGCACAGTTTAAAATCAATTAGGGCACCACAACTAGACCAAGAAATCTAAGTGGAGTATTATAATGTAGAATAAATTTAGGGAACCTTTCACATTAAAAACTTGCCTGGAGATACATGTTATAACATGGATAAATCTCAAAAACATTATGCTAAGTGAGAGACGTCATTCATAAAAGACTACTTATTGTATAATTCCATTTATGCAAAATGCCTAGAATAGGCAAATCCATAGAAACAGAAAATAGTTTAGAGATTAACCCTAGGAGCTGCAGGGAAGGGAAAATGGGGAAGGAAGGACTCTTAGTGGGTCTGAGATTTCTTTTTGGAGTAATGAATATGTTCTGAAATTGGATAGTGCTGATGTTTGTACATGTGTGAAAATATTAAAACTACTGAATTGTATACTTAATGAGGGTAAATTTTATGGTATATGAATTACATCTCAATAAAGCTGTTATATAACATATTCAAAACCAAAATTCAAGGGCAAGTTTATTCTTTGTGTATCAGCAATTCAAAATAATGAAATACTATGGAACAATAATAAATAACATAAAATTACTTAGAGCACTCAGATTCAGAATAATCAATATATAATGTTTTCTGTAAAGCCTGTGTTTACCTGGAGAAACCTAATTTTAACTGACTTGTTCTAAATTGGTAATAGTATTTTTATTAAAAAAAATGATGGTTACATATATATTTTTTTAACCTGTGTAATTATGTTTTATTAATTTTATAAAACATATAATATATAAAACTTATAATTTTACTAATTATGTTCTATTTTGTTACTACAGAAATTATTTAAATCAATAATACCATATAGTTTCTTTTGTTATAAAGGATTTGTATAAGTCCTTGAAAACACTATCTGCAGAACTGGTACCTTGGCATAATTTGAAGAAGCAGGATGAAAATGAAGGTATCAAAGTTGAAGATTTGTTGTTTATAGTAGATACTATGCTGGAAGAAGTTGAAAATAAGGAAAAGGTAATACTTACATGAATGGTCACCTTCTAATGTTCTCTTATCTCAAAAACTGATAAATTGTGGATATTAATATTTGTTCTACTAGAGTTCTATTTGTCTTTTAAAAGTTTTTATTTGGGATTATTTTAAGATAATGAACTCTTTCTTTTTTACCTCTTTTTTGGACAGGACAGCAATATGCCAAACTTTCAAACTTTGCAAGCTATTGTTTCTCACTTCCAAAAGTTATTTGATGTGCCTTCTTTAAATGGAGTCTATCCCCGAATGAATGAAGTTTATACTAGGCTTGGAGAAATGAACAATGCTGTGAGAAACCTCCAAGAACTCTTAGAATTAGGTGATGACCTAATTTGTCATTTTGGGCCCCCATTTAAGAATTTTTAATAAATTAACAAAAAGTAGATTAAAAAATGTTTGAGTGAAAAATTGAGGATAACTGAAGCATAAAATGTTTGATGTATGTAATTTTGGAAGTTCTCTGTTAAAATATCCTTTTATTTCTCTTTTGCAGATAGTTCATCCTCATTGTGTGTGCTAGTAAGCACTGTTGGAAAACTCTGTAGGCTGATTAATGAAGATGTGAATGAGCAGGTTATGCAGGTATTAGGACCTGAAGACCTCCAGAGGTATTTGTTTTAAAAGTTTACAAAGTATCATCCAGAATGGCCGGGTGTGGTGGCACATGCCTGTAGTCCCAGCTACTTGGGAGGCTGATGTGGGAGGATCACTTGAACCCAGGAGTTTAAGTCCAGTCTGAGCAACGCAGTGAGACCCTGTCTCTAAACAATAAAAATTAAAATAAGTATTATCCAGAGTTCCTGGAGGGGTGAAATTAAAGACTTTCAAAACTTATTTACCTTCCCTGTTTGGAATAGCATCTTTTCTGTGTGTGTGTGTGACTGTAAGCACACGCCACCATGCCCAGCTAATTTTGTGTGTGTGTGTGTGTGTGTGTGTGTGTAGAGAGAGAGATAGAGACAAAGTTGCACCATGTTGCCCAGACCAGTCTCAAATTCCTGGGCTCAAGTGATCCGCCTGCCTTGGCCTCCCAAAGTGCTGGGATTACAGGTGTGAGCTACCATGCCCAGCCTTGGAATAGCATCTTTTAAGTAACTTGACAATCTAAGATAATCTCAAACCCTTAGGGATGGAGGAAATGCCAAATATTTTCAAGATAAAAATAGATTGTAAGGCCTATAAAGAAGGTCAGGTACTCTTCAGCATAAGCCTGTTTTCAGGAAATATTATATATGGAGAAATTCAAACCTTGTTAGCAACATCATGTAAGTTCTGATCGTATCAATAAGTTCTATTTTTAGGACACTACCATAGACCACTGAATAATCATTAATAGTATATTTATTTGATTAGAAGATAAATGTTGAGGATTTTTTAAAAGACTAGGCATCTATAACATAAAAGCTGGTATTTTTAGAAAATATCAAGACATTGTAGCTATAGTTAAAGCAACTTTCCCCACACCTGACCCCCAATTTTACATTACAGCATATGTGAAGGGAAACACACAATATATACCACATAAACCATATGTTTTGCAAGTTTTCCTAGAAGAACCCTTACATAATCTGACACTTGGTGCTTTTAAAAGGAACATATATCTTGCTATTGGCCTATTTCTTCCTTCCCACAGTTTTATTGACTACTGAATTTTTTTCTTTTTTTCTTTTCTTTTTTTTTGAGACAGAGTCTCACTCTGTTGCCCAGGCTGGAGTGCAGTGGCTCAGTCTCAGCTCACTGCAACCTCTGCCTCCCAGGTTCAAGCAATTCTCATGCCTCAGCCTCCTGAGTGGCTGGGGTTACAGGCATGCGCTACCACGCCCAGCTAATTTTTGTACTTCAGTAGACGTGGGGTTTTACCATGTTGGCCAGGCTAGTCTTGAACTCCTGACCTCAAGTGATCCTCCTGCCTTGGCCTCCAAAGTGCTGGGATTACAGGCATGAGCCACTGTGCCCAGCCTGATATTTTTTCTTAATGTTTAATAGGATACTGGGTGTAAAAGCCAATTATTTTTAGAAAATGCGGTAAAAGCATGGTCTAAGAAGCCTTGAGCTTAATGGGAAGTTTGCCATGTTAAGAATGTTGTATATTGGCCGGGCGTGGTAGCTCATGCCTGTAATCCCAGCACTTTGGGAGGCCGAGGTGGGCGGATCACGAGGTCAGGAGATTGAGACCATCCTGGCTAACACGGTGAAACCCCGTTTCTACTAAAAATACAAAAAATTAGTCAGGCGTAGTGGCAGGCACTACAGGGAGGCTACTCGGGAGGCTGAGGCAGGAGAATGGCGTGAACCCGGGAGGCGGAGCTTGCAGTGAGCCGAGACAGTGCCACTGCACTCCAGCCTGGGTGACAGAGCAAGACTCTGTCTCAAAAAAAAAAAAAAAAGAATGTTATATATGAATTTAACAAATTTTACATCGATATTGAAATGCTTTTTTAAGAAAAGTGATATTAGATTAACAAAAAGCTCAGAAAGAAAAGGCTGTAGTAAATGATCATTAAGTTTATATTTAAATTAGCAATATAGTTTCTATTTTGAAAATGTTCTGTTTGCAATCAGATGCAAGAACCCAAAGTTAGAAATCAGGTTTAAATTGTGCATTTTTTAAACAGCATTATCTACAAATTGGAAGAACACGAGGAATTTTTCCCAGCATTTCAGGCATTTACTAATGATCTACTTGAAATCTTAGGTAAGATCTCTGGTGGTGATGGTGAAATTTTGAGTCTTAAAATGTCAGTGCATTTAAGAAAAGGGTGTTCCTTGGTCACTGGATTAGTATTTTTACCTAGTGGTTGGGAACCACTAACAGTTCTGGAAACACATTCCTTACAAGCAGTTAGAGTTTGTTGGGATTAGTCCATAGAACAGAAACACAGACCCTTAACAGCAATAGGAACTACCTTTGTTGGAGGACCTTATCATGAGAGATGGCATCATTCTGGCCATGCCTAGTTTAACCCTGGCTCTGTCATTGTCTAATGATAAATATTCTTAGGATTTATGATCTTACAAGGTCCTTCCTCCCTCTTTTTTTTTTCTTAAGATACCACCTATCTACAAAATTTTTTTTTTTTTTTTTTTTTTTTTTTTTGAGACGGAGTCTCGCTCTGTCACCCAGGCTGGAGTGCAGTGGCGCGATCTCGGCTCACTGCAAGCTCCGCCTCCTGGGTTCACGCCATTCTCCTGCCTCAGCCTCCCGAGTAGCTGGGACTACAGGCGCCCGCCACAACGCCCGGCTAATTTTTAGTATTTTTAGTAGAGACGGGGTTTCACCGTGTTAGCCAGGATGGTCTCGATCTCCTGACCTCGTGATCCACCCGCCTCGGCCTCCCAAAGTGCTGGGATTACAGGCGTGAGCCACCGCGCCCGGCCAAAATTTTTTAAATATACAAATAATGTTTCCTCTCTGGTGATATGAAGTAACATAAAGTCATAAATATCTGTGGAAAGGAAAAGATGAAATATTACACTTATACTGAGGGTCAGATTGAGGGCTTCATTAGTAGTAGTGTCTCCTAAAAGGAAAAAATTTGCTTAGGACTCATAAGGCAAAATAGAGACCTTATCTAGTTTAAATGTAATTACATATGGCTATAAAATTATTTATCTTACTATTAAGAATGATTTTTAAAGTTTTAAAGTGATTTATTCACCAGTGAATTTTTTCTGTATAGCTCATTTGAAAGATTTTTTTTTTTTTAAAGAATGGCTCTTTGCTTTTAGAAGAGGAGATGAAGCTTGGTATGAAAATAAGGGAATGAGTCAATGAAAACTTGATAAGAAGAATAAGTGAAAGAAGTATCTAATTAGAATATATAGCCTAGTGAACATAAAGGAAGTTTTGTGACCAGTCTTATGTGCACTGGGGAAGCAAGGGAGACAATGAGTGAGCTTGCTTTAGGCTTGTCCTCATGTTTAAAAAGATCACAGCAAGTGAAAATGTAATTTGAAAGTTAAACTTGAGATGAGGTATGAAACTGTATAAGTGTGTTGTCTGATATCCTGAAGAGCCTGGTTTCATAGAATAATATGATTCTTGCTTTGGGATTGCTATTAACTTAAGCAGTGATGTTCTCATCATTCATAAATATTTGGCACATTAATAAACGTATTTTAATAGGGTGTGCTGGTAACACTTATTTCAGAATGCTTCTATATAAACTTCCTTTCAGATATTATGACACTCAGCATGGTTCATAAAGATCATTTGCTTCAGAAAGCCAGGTTTCTCTGGAGATGAATTCTGTAATTTGGTCAAAGTTGAAATTCTGGTGTTAAACATTAACATTGGGAAAGTTAAATCTGGCAAACATGACAGTTTTTTTAATTAATAGGTGTCACTAAGCATGTAGGTGCAGGGTGGCATACTGAGTAACATGGAGAGTACCTTTAGTGAGTAAAAAAACAATCCATTCTTTTTCTCATGTAAGTGGTGTGATTGACTGAGGAAATTCCCATACTGGCCAAGGTCCTTTGCTGTGAGGTTCATTTGTAAGGCAGGTTTCTCACTTAATGAGAAAACAGGTGTAATTTCAGAATGGGCAGGGGGCGGAGTCAGGGAATACCTTGATCTTGTACCTTACCACAATGTAAGGGAATTGTAAACAAATTCTCTGTTGTAGGTTTGCTTATATTGTTTCTGTTCCCATATCTTGATGCTTTGTTAGTGGGTTCAGACAAGTATTCTGACTGAAGTCGGGAGCTTAAAGAACTAAATGAATAGTAGGAGAGTATGGGCTATGTGTGTAGGCTAAATGAAGAGCAACCAAGATCCAGCTACACAATGGAGAGAGTTGGAATCCAAGAAAGCATGCTTTATGTAAAGGAACGCGTTTATTAACGATGGCTTAACAGAATAAGCTAGAAAAAAGTGTGGGTATCTAGAGAACCTGCCATTGTGGCTTACCTTAAGTAGGGCTTGGATCTGGATAATGAGAAAAAGGATTTTGCTGCCTTGGTGGCCAGGAGCTTCAGAGAGTGAATTCTAACTTAGGCTGGTTGGAATAAGATAGTCTTAGGAAGAAAAATCAAATTCAGAAAGAGCCTGTCAAAAAAGAGCCTGGATTGGTTTATCTGGTAAGCTGGACCAGGCTAAGCTCTATAATACATTGCACTTGAGGTTTGTACACTCGATGAGGCTATCTTTTTGATTAGGCAGATAATTGTTTTTTTTGAGACATAGTCTTGCTCTCTGTCACCCAGGCCAGAGTGCAGTGACACAATCTCAGCTCACTGCAACCTCTGCCTCCGGGGTTCAAGCAATTCTCCTGCCTCAACTTCCCAAGTAGCTGGGATTACAGGTGCCCACTACCACACCCAGGTAATTTTTGTATTTTTAGTAGAGGTGGGTTTTCACCGTGTTGGCCAGGCTGGTCTTAAACTCCTGACCTCAGATGATCTTCCCGTCTCGGCCTCCCAAAGTGCTGGGATTATAGGCATGAGCCACTGCACCCAGCTGGCAGATACCTTTCATCTTAGAGTGATCCACTACTAAGAAATCTTCCCAAGAAAATTAAAGAGGACAAGACTGTTCTATGAGAAGAAATTCCTAAGTCCTCACGTGGAGACCTAGGGAGGAGACGCCTCTACCTGGGATTTCATCATGTAGATGCACCCGTGTAGTGATACAGATCTAATGAGACACTAACATATCACATATGTGGGCAGTTGGATCTGTTAATAAGGGCATGCTGCTAATGAAGTTAATACTAGAATCAGAGGGTACTTGTGGGTATGTGGTAACTTATATAAACAGAGCCCCTGTGAAGCATCTGTATCTGAATCAGTGATAATCTATCATCACTATCGGATAAAAACTTCATGTGCACAAAAGCACCAGTATTATTGCCTTTATGTTTGGGGTTTGCCTTTGCATATAGGTTCTTGTTTCATGTGAGTTTACCACTAGAAAAAGTTACTCTCTTTTATTATTACTGTTTTTGTATTACAGAAATTGATGACTTGGATGCCATTGTACCTGCAGTAAAGAAATTAAAAGTACTTTCATACTGAAAACAAATCATTTTTACTGTGTAAATTGTATTCTTAACATTTTGTATTTTGTAGGATTGATCTTATTTTGAGACAAGGGTTGTAAAATGTATTTGCTCTCAGAATTCATCCCCTTCTTAGTATTAGGTCATTCTTCATCTCTATAATTTTTATTAACTTTGAGATTCTTATACAGAAAATAGTTGCAAGGGTAAGGTAATTAACTTTAGATCCCTTCATTTCTAAAGCAATTATTGAGTGCTTAAAATTTAAGGTTGTTTTAGAGTGGAGTTTGTGAGTAAAAGAGGAGCCCAGGGAGACAGATTGCAAGTAGTAGGTTGCAATCTTTTAGATTCAGCTTGTAGTAATCTTTGAGCCACACCAAAAGGAATGCCAAGGGCTCTCTAAATTTAGCCAGTAGGAAGCTACTGCTCTCCTGGCAAGGACTAATTGGCACATTCTGTTAAGATATCCCTCATGGCAGTTGCCCTTTCAAAGCAGGAGGAAGAAAAGGAAGAAAGAAAAACTGTTTCATCATTTCTGTTAGGGTAGGAAATGAATCATAGGGTAAAATGGATGAGTAGATAGAAGTCTCTCATTTAAAAAGTGTCTTTTGCAATCTTGATGTAATGCACTTTTTATAAGGACTTGAGATCTCAAATAAAATTTTTGTAAAGAATTTCCAAACATAAGTGTCCTCAGTGATATGCTTGTATATTACTGACAAATAATGAGTCATATTCTCTTCCTAGGCTGAACCTTCCTTGGGCAACTTGTACATCCTTGCTGCATTTTACGTAAGAGTACTTTACTTGCCGCCTTCTGTTTATTCTGTATTTTCAATATTCAGTCACGTTTTCTTAAGGGTCAGCGTTCTGCCTCATACCCATAAGTACAAGTCACTTTGGACTATTCTTCCCCACTTTTATAAGCAGCAGGTCTAGGAAGATTTCTCTGTCATTCTTGTTGGTGGGCATATAGAATATTATAACACATTTCCAGGAAGCAGCATGGTGGAATGGTGAGTAAATGTCAGCAAACAAGCATCCACATCCTTGGTGTTATGACCTTAGGGATCAGACGTAAGATAATAGGCTCCTTCTAGATTTAAAATTCTTTGTCATGATAGCCTGCAGTTACATTTCTAAACACTAACTTACAATTTGTGGAAGACCTTGTGTCTTGAGGGTTGGGTACAAAAAGCATTTGGATATTCAATAATGTAAAGACTATGAATTAATTAAATTATTCCAAGAAATTGATGGCAGGGCAAGATGGCAGAATAGAAGCCTACACTATTGATTCCCACTGCAGGAACACCAAATTTTAACAACTATCTACACACAGAAAAGCACCATCACAAGAACCAAAAATCAGGTGAGCAATCACAGTATTGGTTTTAACTTCATATTGCTGAAAGAGGCATTGAAGAGGGTTAGAGAGATAGCTTTGAATCACTGATGCCACCCCTCCCTGACCCCCTGGCAGTGGCTGCACTGTGGGGTCTGAGTCTGTGTGCTTGGGGGAGGGAGAGCACAGCAACTGGGGCACTTCACATTGAACTCAGTGCTGCCTTGTCATAGTGGAGAGTAAAGCCATGCTGGGCTAAGCCAGCGCAAATGCATGGAGGGAGCATTTGGACCAGACCTAGCCGGAGTGGAATTGTCCATTCCAGCTATCAGAACTTGAGTTTCTTGGCAAGCCTTGCCACCGTGGGCCAAAGTGCTCTGGGGTCCTAGGTAAACTTGAAAGGCAGTCTAGGACACAAAGATTGCAGTTAATTCCTAGGCATCTCCTAGTGCTGGATGGGCTCAGAGCCAGAGGACTAGGGTGACACATGACCTAGGGAGACACCAGCCAGTGCAGCTAAGGGAGTTCTTGCACCACTCCTCCCCCAACCCCAGGCAGGCAGCAATGAAAGTGACTCCTTGCTTCTGCTTAAGGAAAGGAAAGCAAAGAGTAAAGAGGACTTTGCCTTGCATCTTGGATACCAGCTTAGCCACAGTAGGTTAGGGCACTGGGTAGAGTCGCAAGACCCCCATTCCAGCCCCTAGCTCATGAACACTTCTGGGCACACCTTGGGTCAATAGGGAAGCCACTGCCTTGAAGGGCAGGACCTTGTTCTGGCAGGATTCATCACCTACTGACTAAAGAGTCCTTGGGCTGTGAATTACTAGCAGCAATACCCAGATAGTATGCTGTGGGCCTTGGGCTCTGAGACATGCTGACTTCAGGTGTGACCTAGCACATTCCCAACTGTGGTGGCTATGATGAAAAACTCCTCTTGTTTGAGAAAAGCAGAGGGAAAAGTAAAGGGGACTTTGTCTTTTCATCTTAGGTACCAGCTCAGCCACAATAGAGCTTTTGGGGTCCCTGAGGCTTTTGGGGTCCCTGAATCCAAGCCTAGGCTCTTGGACAGCATTTCTGGACCCTGCCCTGGGTGCCCACTGCCCTTCAGGGTGAGTCCCAGGCCTGGCAGCATTCACCACAAGCTGGCTGAGGAGCCTTTGGGCTTTAAGTGAACATTGGTGGTGGCCTAGCAGAACCCCCTGTGTGCCAGTGGTGGTGGTGGCCACAGAGAGAAGCCCCTCTGCCAGAGGAAAGGGGAAGGAAGAGCAGGAAGGACTTCATATTGTGATTTGAGTGCCAATTTGGCCACAGTAGAATAGAACATCAGGCAAAATTGTATGGTTTTTGACTCTAATCCCTGGCTCCCAGACAGCATCTCTGTACTTGGCCAGGGCCTGGGGAAACTTGACACCCTGAAGGGAAAGACACAGACTTAGTTGGCTTTGCCACCTGCTGATTGTAGAACTCTAGGGCCTTGAGTGAATGTAGGTGGTGGTCAGGTAGTGGTTACGGTGGGGCTTGGGCAAGACCAAGTGCTATGCTGGCTTCAGGTCTGATCCAATGCAGTCCCAGTGGTGGTGGCCATAGTGGGAGAGAGAGAGAGGTAGGTGGTGGTCAAGTAGTGGTTACAGCAGGCCTTGGGCAAGACCCAGTGCTGTGCTGGCTTCAGATCTAATCCAATGCAGTCCCATTGGTGGTGGCCATGGTGGGGCAGGGTGGCGGTGGGGGGTGGCTGGGCGAGATCAACAGTAGAGTTTTTATTTTATTTTTGCTTGTTTATGCAATCAGTGTTGTCATCAGTTTAAAATAATGAATTGTAACTTGCAGTAAGCCTTTCAGTAACCTCAAATCTAAAAATATACAATGGATTAAAAAAATGTAAAAAACAAGAAATTAAATCATACCACCAGAGAAAACCACCTTCACTAAAAGAAAGACAGGGAGGCAGGAAAGAGGGAAAAGAAGACTACAAAACAACCAGAAAACAACAAAATGGCAGGAGTAAGTCCCTACTTATCAATAATAACATTGAAGGTAAATGGACTAAACTCTACAATCAAAATACAAAGAGTGGCTGAATGGATGAAGAAACAAGACCCAATGATCTATTGCTTGCAAGAAACACATTTAGCCTATAAAGATGCATATAGACTGAAAACAAAGGGATAGAAAAAGATATTCCATGCTATTAGAAACTAATAAAGCAGGAGTAGCTATAATTATATTAGACAAAACAGATTTCAAGGCAAACACTGTAAGAGACAAAAAGGTCATTATATAATGATAAAGGGGTCAATCCAGCAACACGATAGGCTTATAAATACTTATGCTAATACTGGAGCATGCAGATATGTAAACTAAATATTATTAGAGCTAAAGAGAGAGATCCCAATACAATAACAGCTGGCATCTTCACCACACCACTTTCAGCATCAAACAGATCTTCCAGGCAGAAACTCAACAAAGAAACATCAGATTTAATCTGCACTGTGGGACAAATGAATCTAATAGATATTTACCAAACATTTCATCCAAAGGCTGAGGAATACTGAAAATTATTCTCCTCAGCACATGAGTCATTATCAAGGATAGAGCATATGTTATGTCACAAAACAAGTCTTAAAACATTCAAAACATTGAAATAATAACAAGCATCTTCTCTGACCACAATGGATTAAAAGTAGAAATCAATAGGAATCTTGGAAACTATACAAACACATAGACATTAAACAGTATGTCCCTGAATGACCAGTGGGTGAATGAAGAAACTAAAAAGGAAATTGAAAATTTTCTTGAAACACATCTGAAAACCTATGAGATACAGCAAAAACAGTAGTATGTATGATAGGAATTTATAGCTATACATGCCTACATCAAAAAATAAGAAAAACTTCAAATAACCTAATGATGCATCTTCACTCTTTTCCCATTTGCCCTGAGAATACTTGCCAGGGGTCCTTACAGCTGCAGTGTTTACCTTAAGATAACTTTGCCATGAAATAGCTCATTTTTATTATTTTCACATTGCTGTAATATATTTACTTTGGAAACAAAATATATCATTCTATTTATAACAGTCTGTTTTTAGTAGTGGTATTTCCATTTACAAAATGCAGTAATTGTCAGTTGCTGAAATTGTCAAATCCTAGAAAATGTAGCATTCCTACAGGTGATGTTAAGAGCATTCTCAAACAGGTGTTGGCTGAAGATTCGTTTGACAAATCTGATTTTTCTGAAATAGATGATTCTCATGATTCCAATGATTCTGACGTTAGTTTTGTTTAGAAATAACTACAAGAACAGTTTTTACATTTTATTTTCACATTGAAAATCAGTCAGATTTGCCTCAGCCTCAAAGAGCATGTTTACGTAAAATGGAATGAGCACTGGCAGCGAGCTGCACTTTTTTTTTTTTCTAAACAGGAAAAGGTTGAAGAACTAGAAGAGCAAGAGCAAACTGAGCCCAAAATTTGTAGAAAAATAATAAAGATAAACACAGGAATATATGAATTAGAAATGAAGAAAACAATACAAAAAATCAATGAAACAAAAGTTGGTTTTTTGAAAACATAAAGAAAATTGACAAAACCTTTAGTCAGACTAACAAAGGAAGACTCAAATAAAATCAGAGATGATAAAAGACATTACAACTGATAATGCAGAAATTTAAAGGATTATTAGTGGCTACTGTGAACAACTATATGCCAATAAATTGGAAAATCTAGAGGAAATGGATAAATTCCTAGACCCATAAAACCTCCCAAGATTGACCCATTAACATGAAATCCAAAACCTGAACAAACCAGTACAAGTAATGAGATCTGAGCTGTAATAAGTCTCCCAGTAAAGCCTGAGAACCAATGGCTTCACTGCTGAATTCTACCAAACATTTAAAGAAGAACTAATACTAATTCTACTCAAATTATTCTGAAGAATGGAGGAGAAGGGAATACTTCCAGCCTCATTCTGTGAGGCCAGTATTACCCTGATAGCAAAACCAAAGACACATCAAAAGAAAACTAGGCCAGGTGTGGTGGCTTCACACCTGTAATCCCAGCACTTTGAGAGGCTGAGGCAGGTGGATCACTTGAAGTCAGGAGTTTGAGACTAGTCTGGCCATCATGGGGAAACCCTGTCTCTACAAAAAATGCAAAAATTAGCCAGGCATGGTGGTGTGCACCTGTAGGCCCAGCTACTCAGGAGGCTTAGGTGGCAAAAAAAAAAAAAAAAAAAAACTACAGGCCAGTATCTCTGATGAATATTGATGGAAAAATCCTCAACAATATCTAGCAAACTAAACAACAGATTAAAAAGATCATTCATCATGATGAAGTAGGATTTATCCCAGGGATGCAAGGAAGATTCAACATAAGCAAATCAATCAATGTGATACATTATAGCAACAGAATGAAGGGCAAAAACCATATGATCATTTCAATTGATACTGAAAAAGCATTTGATAAAGTTCAAAATCCCTGCATGATTAAAAAGAAAACCCTCAAAACATTGCATGTAGAAGGAACATACCTCAACATAATAAAAGCCATATATGACAAACTCATAGCTAGTATCATACTGAAAGGTGAAAAACTGAAAGCCATTTCTCTAAGATCTGGAACACAACAAGGCTGCCCGCTGTTTTTCAAAATAGTAGTAGAAGTCCCAGCTACAGCAATTAGACAAGAAAGAAAGAGCATCCAAATTGGAAAGGAAGAAGTCAAATTATCCTTATTTGCAGATGAATATGATATTTGGAAAAACCTAAAGACTCCACCAAAAAACTAGAACCCACACATTCAGTAAAATTGCAGGATACAAAATCAACATACAAAAATAAGTAGATGGCCCGGCATGGTGGCTCATGCCTGTAATCCCAGCACTTTGAGAGGCCGAGGTGGGCAGATCACAAGGTCAGGAGATCGTAGCCATCCTAGCTAACACAGTGAAACCCCATCTCTACTAAAAATACAAAAAGAAATTAGCCAGGCGTGGTGGCAGGCGCCTGTAGTCCCAGCTACTTGGGAGGCTGAGGCAGGAGAATGGCATGAACCCGGGAGGCAGAGCTTGCAGTGATCCCAGATCGCGCCACTGCAGTCCAGCCTGGGTGACAGAGCAAGACTCCGTCTCAAAAAAAAAAAAATAATAAGTAGACTCTGCCTCTCCCTCCCCCTTCCCCTCCCCCTCGTCTCGACGGAGTTTTGCTCTTATCGCCCAGACTGGAGTGTAATGGCACAGTCTCGGCTCACTGCAACCTCCGCCTCCCAGGTTCAAGTGATTCTCCTGCCTCAGCCTCCTGAGTAGCTGGGATTACAGGCACCCACCACCATGCCCAACTAATTTTTGTATTTTTACTAGAGACTGGGTTTCACCATGTTGGCCAGGCTGGTCTCGAATGCCTGACCTCAAGTGATCTACCCACCTCAGCCTTCCAGAGTGCTGGCATTACAGGCATGAGCCACTGTGCCAGGCCAAAAAATAAGTAGACTTTCTATATGCCAACACTAAACAATCTGAAAAAGAAATTGGAAATTTACTCTTGTAAATCCCATTTACAAGAGTCACAAATACAATTAAATAGGGATTAACTGAACCAAAGATGTGAAACATCTCTACGATGAAAACTATAAAACACTGATGACAGAAATTGAAAAGGACACCAGAAAATGGAAAGATATTCCATGTTCATGGATTGGAACAATTAATATTGTTAAAATATCCATACTACCCAAAGCAATCTACGGATTCAATGCAATCCCTATCAAAATACCAGTGACATTTTTCACAGAAATAGAAAAAACAATGCTAAAATGTATTATGGAACCATAGAAGACCCAGAATAGCCAAAGCTATCCTGAGCAGAAAGAACAAAACTGAAGGAATCACACTTCCTGACTTCAAATTATGCTACAGAGCTATAGTAACCAAAACAGCATGGTACTGGCATAAAAGCAGACACATAGACCAATGGCACAGAATAGAGATCACAAAAACAAATCCACACACCTACAGTGAACTCATTTTTGATAAGGTTGCCAAGAAGACACACTGGGAAAAAACAGTCTCTTCAATAAATGGTGCTCAGAAAACTGGATATCCATATGCAAAAGAAGGAAAATAAGCCCCAAACTCTCACCTTATACAGAAATGAAATAAAAATGAATTAAAGACAAATCTAAGACGTCAAAACTATGAAACTACTACAAGAAAACATTGGGGAAAATCTCTAATACATTAGCCTGGACAAAGATTTCTTGAGTAATATCCCACAAGCAGAAGCAACCAAAGCAAACATGGACAAGTGAGGTCACATCAAGTTAAAAAGCTGCTCCACAGCAAAGGATACAGTCAACAAAGTGAAAAAACAACGCACAAAATGGGAGAAAATATTTGCAAACTACACTGTTGTGGGAAGTCAGGGATCCTGAATGGAGGGAATGGCTGGAGCTGCAGCAGAGGATATAAATTGTGAAGATTTCATGGACATTTACCAGTTCTCAAATAATGCTTTCATAATTTCTTACACCTGTCTTACTTTAATTTCTTAATCCTGTTATCTTTGTAAGCTGAGGATGTATGTCACCTCAGGGCCACAGTGATAACTGTGTTAACTGTACAAATTGATTGTAAAACATGTGTTTGAACAATATGAAATCAGTGCACCTTGAAAAAGAACAATAACAGCGATTATCAGGGAACAAGGGAAGACAACCATAAGGTCAGACTGCCTGCAGGGTCGGGCAAAATAGAGTCATATTTTTCTTCTTGCAGAGAGCCTATAAATGGACGTGCAAGTAGGGAAGATACTGCTAAATTCTTTTCCTAGCAAGGAATATTAATAATTAATACCCTGGGGAAGGAATGCATTCCTGGGGGGAGGTCTATAAATGGCCACTCTGGGAGTGTCTGTCTTATGCAGTTGAGATAAGGACTGAAATACGCCTTGGTCTCCTGCAGTACCCTCAGGCTTACTAGGGTGGGGAAAACCCCTGCCCTGGTTAATTTGAGGTCAGACCGGTTCTCTGCTCTTGAACCCTGTTTTCTGTTGTTTAAGATGTTTATCAAGACAATACATGCACCGCTGAACATAGACTTTTATCAGTAATTCTGCTTTTGCCCTTTGCCTTGTGATCTTTGTTTTTGCCCTTTATCTTATGATCTTTGTTTTTGCCCTTTATCTTATGATCTTTGTTTTTGCCCTTTGCCTTGTGATCTTTGCTTTTGCCCTTTGTCTTGTGATCTTTGTTGGACCCTTATCAGGAGTTTTTGATTTTGTCCTTAGAAGCATGTGATCTTTGTTTTCCTTTTTGCCCTCTGAAGCATGTGATCTTTGTGACCTACTCCCTGTTCTTGCACCCCCTCCCCTTTTGAAATCCTTAATAAAACTTGCTGGCTTTAAGGCTTAGGTGGGCTTCACGGACCTACTGATATGTGATGTCACCCCCGGAGGCCCAGCTGTAAAATTCTTCTCTTTGTACTCTTTCTCAGCTAGCCAACACTTAGGGAAAATAGAACCTAGATTGAAATATTGGGGGTGGGTTCCCCCGATACTACCCATCTGACAAGGTTTGTCCGGAATTGGTGGGTTCTTGGTCTCACTGACTTCAAGAATGAAGCCACGGACCTTCACGGTGAGTGTTACAGCTCTTAAGGTGGCGTGTCTGGAGTTTGTTCCTTCTGATGTTCAGATATGTTCGGAGTTTCTTCCTTCTGGTGGGTTCATGGTCTCGCTGGCTCAGGAGTGAAGCTGCAGACCTTTGCAGTGAGTGTTACAGCTCTTAAGGCGGCGCGTCTAGAGTTGTTCATTCCTCCCGGTGGGCTCGTGGTCTCGCTGGCTTCAGGAGTGAAGCTGCAGACCTTCGCGGTGAGTGTTACAGCTCATAAAAGCAGTGTGGACCCAAAGAGTGAGTAGTAGCAAGATTTATTGCAAAGAGCAAAAGAACAAAGCTTCCACAGTGTGGAAGGGGACCTGAGCGGGTTGCCACTGCTGGCTTAGGCAGCCTGCTTTTATTCTCTTATCTGGCCCCACCCACATCCTGCTGATTGGTACAGCCGAGTGGTCTGTTTTGACAGGGCGCTGATTGGTGCGTTTACAATCCCTGAGCTAGACACAAAGGTTCTCCACATCCCCACCAGATTAGCTAGATACAGAGTGTCAACACAAAGGTTCTCCAAGGCCCCACCAGAGTAACTAGATACAGAGTGTCAATTGGTGCATTCACAAACCCTGAGCTAGACACAGGGTGCTGATTGGTGTGTTTACAAACCTTGAGCTAGATACAGAGTGCCGATTGGTGTATTTACAATCCCTGAGCTAGACATAAAGGTTCTCCAAGGCCCCACCAGAGTAGCTAGATACAGTGTCAATTGGTGCATTCACAAACCCTGAGCTAGACACAGTGTGCTGATTGATGTATTTACAATCCCTGAGCTAGACACAGGGTGCTGATTGGTGTGTTTACAAACCTTGAGCTAGATACAGAGTGCGATTGGTGTATTTACAATCCTTGAGCTAGACATAAAGCTTCTCCAAGGCCCCACCAGACTCAGGAGCACAGCTGGCTTCACCCAGTGGGTCCCGCACCAGGGCTGCAGGTGGAGCTGCCTGCCAGTCCCATGCCATGTGCCTGCACTCCTCAGCCCTTGGGTGGCCGATGGGACTGGGTGCCGTGGAGCAGGGGGCGGCGCTCATCGGGGAGGCTCGGACTGCACAGGAGCCCATGGAGGGAGTGGGAGGCTCAGGCATGGTGGGCTGCAGGTCCTGAGCCCTGCCCTGTGGGAAGGCAGCTAAGGCCTGGTGAGAAATTGAGTGCAGCGCCAGTGGGCTGGCACTGCGGGGGGACCCAGTATACCCTCTGCAGCCGCTGGCCCAGGTGCTAAGCCCATCATTACCTGGGGCTGGCAGGGCCAGCCGGCTGCTGTGAGTGCGGGGCCCGCCAAGCCCACACCCACCCAGAACTCCAGCTGGCCCGCAAGCACGGGCCCAGTTCCCGCTCGCGCCTCTCCCTCCACACCTCCCTGCAAGCTGAGGGAGCCGGCTCCGGCCTTGGCCAGCCCTGAAAGGGGCTCCCACAGTGCAGTGGTGGGCCGAAGGGCTCCTCAAGTGCCGCCAAAGTGGGAGCCCAGTCAGAGGAGGTGCTGAGAGCGAGCAAGGGCTGTGAGGACTGCCAGCATGCTGTCACCTCTCAAAGGGAATAATAACCAGAATATATAAGCTGTATGTCCAAACACCTCTATAGGAAGAAAATCTAATCCAATTAATGGGCAAAGGATTTGAATAGACATTTGTCAAAAAAGAAGTGATAAATGGCAAACAGGCATATGAAAATGTGCTCAACATCATTGATCATCAGAGAAATGCAGATCAAAACTACAATGAGATATCATCTTACCCTAGTTAGAATGGATTTTATCCAAAAGACAGGCAATATTAAATGCTGGTGAGGATGTGGAGAAAAGAGAACCCTTGTACACTGCTGGTGGAAATTTAAATTAGTACAACCACTATGGAGAACAGTTTAGAGGTTCCTCAAGAAACTGAAAATAGAGCTGCTATAAGATCCAGCAATCCCGCTGCTACATATCTACCCAAAAGAAAGGAAATCAGTATATCAAAGAGATAACCTGCACTCCCATGTTTGTCCACAATAGCCAATATTTGGAAACAACTTAAGTATCCATCAACAGATGAGTAGATAAAGAAAATGTGGTACTCATACACAATGGAATACTATTCAGCCTTAAAAAGAATGAGATCTTGTCATTTGCAACATGGATGGAACTCGAAGATCATTATGTTAAGTGAAACAAGTCAGGCACAGAAAGACAAACATCACATGTTCTCATTTATTTGTAGGATCCAAAATCAAAATGATTAAATTCATGGATGGTTACCAGAGGCTGGAAAGGATAGTGGGGGTGAGGGTGGAGGGGAGGTGGGGATGGTTAATGGGTATTAAAAAAATAGAATGAATAAGACCTACTGTTTGGATAGCCCAACAGGGTGACTATAGTCAAAATAATTCAGTTGTACATTTTAATATAACTAAAAGTATAATTCGATTGTTTGTAAAACAAAGGATAAATGCTTGAGGAGATGGCTACCCCCATTTTCCATGATGTGATTGTTACACATTGCAGACCTGTATAAAAATATCTCATGTACTCCATAAATATATATACCTATGTACCCGCAAAAATTGAAAATTAAAAATTATTGGCAGTATCAAAGTTTGCATGTATCTCCAAAAAAATTATTACAGGAAATTACTGTGAGACTATTTGGAAAGAAATGTAATTTAAAAATTAATAAAAATTTTGTCAGCTGGCTTAAGAGCCTGTGGTTAAGACTTAGTTTAAAACAGAAATTTTCAAACTCTTCTTCAGAGGGCTAGGGCTTTATTGAAGGTGCCTCAAGGGCCACTGAGAAGGATAGTGCCACTAACAGAAATAGCTTTAGGCTTTCCCTATCAGATCCACTTTTATCCAATTTTTATTATTAAAAATATAAATAAGAATAGTGCAGTTATTATTTATTTAAAATGTAAAATGTTGATTTTAAGTTTTATTGATGTATCCTTGACATATAATAAACTGTACATATTCAAAGTATACATACAATTTGATAAGTTCTGATATATACTATACACCTGTGAAATCATCACCACAATCTAACAGACATACTCATCATTCCAAAAGTTTTCTTTGCCCCTGGTAATCCTTCCCCACTTTCTCCCCTCCCTCCTATTATCCTGACTTTTATCACTTCCTTGGTTTTTTTTTTTCCAAATACCTCTGCCACTTTTGTGTGTCTGTATATGCCTAAACCAATGTAGTTTTGACTGTTTTTATAAAGCTGGAATCATATTGTGTATATTAAAAATATTTATTTCGTTCAGTATTACGTTTGTACTGTGCATCCATGTTGTTTTTGTTAGGTTCAGGTCATTTGTTCTCATTGCTCTATAGTATTCCATCTATGAATATTCCACAATTCATTTGTTCTACTAGAAGTTGGCATTTGGGTCATTTTCAGTTCTTGGCTACTGTGAATAGTACTGCTATCAACGTGCATCGTCATACACTTGTATACAGGTTTTCTAGAGTATATATCCAGAACTGAGATATATACAACTGGGTCATAGGGGAAACAAAGGGGAAATGTGTATAGCCACACAGGCCATGTACTACTGTACAACTTGAGGCAGTAGCATTTCTATAGATAACAACGTGAATGAAGCTTCTGGAGGTGTACAGAGTGGTGACTTTGGTAGGGAATGTTATCTTCAACTTTAGGAGAAAATGCAAAACTATTCTCCAAAGTGGTTGTACCCCTTTATACTCTCCCACAGCAATGCATGAAACCTCCCACTTTTCCACATCCTTTTTGCCAATGTATAGAGCTATTATTGTCGTTTTAATATTATTTACTTCCCTGATGATCACTAATGAAGTTAAGCAACTTTTCCTTTGTTTATTGGACTTTTGTATGTCATTTTTGAAGTGCTTCTGTGTCTTTTGCCCATTTTTCTATTGGATTAACTTAGTAATTTGTAAAAGTTACTTATATATTCTGGACATGAGCACTTTGACAGCTATATGTGTTACAAATGTCTTCTTCCATTCTGTGACCTATCTTTCCATTTTCCCATAGTGTTTGTTTTTGCTTTTTTTTTTTTTGAGACATGCAGTGGCAGGATCTCGGCTCACTGCAACCTCCTCCTCCCGGGTTCAAGTGATTCTCCTGCCTCAGCCTCCTGAGTAGCTGGGACTACAGGCGCATGCCACCATGCCCGGCTAATTTTTTGTATTTTTAGCAGGGGTGGGGTTTCACTGTGTTAGCCAGGATGGTCTCCATCTCCTGACCTCGTGATCTGCCTGCCTTGATCTCCCAAAGTGCTGGGATTACGGGTGTGAGCCACCGTGTCCGGCCCTCCCATAGTGTTTTTTGTTTGTTTTTTGTTTTTTAAAGAGATGGGATCTCAGCCGGGCGTGGTGGCTCATGCCTGTAATCCCAGCACTTTGGGAGGCCGAGGCGGGCAGATCACGAGGTCAGGAGATCAAGACCATCTTGGCTAACACAGTGAAACCCTGTCTCTGCTAAAAATACAAAAAATTAGCCTGGTGTGGTGGCACGTGCCTGTAGTCCCAGCTACTCAGGAGGCTGAGGCAGGACAATCACTTGAACCCAGGAAGCGGAGGTTGCAGTGAGCTGAGATCATGCCACTGCACTCCAGCCTGGGTGACAGAGCGAGACTCCATCTCAAAAAAAAAAAAAAAAAAGATGGGATCTCACTGTGTTGCCCAGGCTGGCCTTTGAACACCTGGGCTCAAGTGGTCCCTCCCACCTCGGCCTTCCAAGTAGTTGGGACTACAAGTGTGTGCCACCGCACCAGCCTATAGTTTATTTTTATGAACAGAAGTACCTAATTTTCACGGAGAGATATGTGGTCTTTTAGTTAGTGCTCTTTGCGTGTTATGAAATCTTGCCTTAGTCACAAGTTGTGAAATTATTCTATATTATCTTACAGCTGTATAGTTTTGTTTTACACAGTCTAATATACCTGGAGTTGATTGATTTTTGAATGTGATATGAGTAAAGGACCATTTTGTATTTTCTCACATGAATATCCAATTGTCCCAGCACCTTTTATTGAAAAGTCTATCTTTTCCCTTTGTTCACAGTGCTACCTCTGTCATAAATTGAGTATATCTGAATGGGTCTGTTTCTGGGCTCTTTTCTGTTCTTTTGGCCCAGTTGGCTCCCTGCACTAGTACCATTCTGTCTTAGTTAGTACAGCTTGAAAATGAACTTTGGCGTTGAGTAGGCGGCTTTCTATCTTTTGTAGTTCCATGTACATTGAATCTGCTTATCAAGTTACACACATAACCTGTTGATTTATTGGGCTTTCATTAAACTTATAATTTGGAGAGACATGGCATTTGTTGGGTTTTCCAACCTCAAACATGGCATAGCTCTCCATTTTAGGTTTAACATTTATTTAAAAAGTTTTAGTTTTCTTATAGGGGTTGTTGAATGTATTCATATAGATTGATATTTTTATGCACTTATTTTCTCTTAGGGAACAGAACTACAGTTTTTTTAACATTGTATCAAGCAAGCTTGCTGAAGACTTTCTGGTTAATTCTAGCAATTTAGATTATCTTGGATTTCATGCTCATGATCATATCATCTGCACATAGAAGTTTTGGTTAGATGTACCTATTTTTGCCCTATTACTCAGGCTGCAACACATTGTTGAATAGAAGTGGCAATAGGGAGCATCTGTTTCTTAATATATTGTTTGCTGCCATTAATATAAACAGAAATCTAAATGATTCTTGGATGGATCTTTTAATCTTTTTACTTTCAACATTTCTATTTGATGTGAACCTCTTATAAACAGCATATAACTGCTTTTTACTTTTGACATTCTAGATTTTAATAGTGTTGTTTATTGTAATTACAAATATATTTAGACGTATCTTGACCATATTTTGTATTGTCTACTTATGTCTTTGCTTTCCCCTCCTACTTTTTGCAGGGTTGATTTTTCTTTATAACCTTTTCTTCTTCACTGCTAATTTGGAAGTTGTATATATCAACTTTATTGGCTTTCTGCTACTACTCTATTTTCATAGTTATCTTGCAATTTTGAATACATACTTAGGAGACAGAAACCACATTGCACAGGTAACCAAACATGAAAAACTTAACCACCTTTTACTAGTTAGCAATTCTTGTATTTACTACTAAACGGGGTAGAAGTGGACTCTAGGGGATACAGAATATCAACTTCGGGATGCAGATCCTTACCCCCAGGGGTAAGGGAGAGTGAACAAGAAAGGAAGTTAGAAACTAAGTGCCTCCCTACCAGGCTGAGATTTAGATTTCCTCTGGCAGTCATAGGACCATGCAACCCACTTGTGGCTAAGAAACTTGCCAAAAGGTGTTGCCTGCTGATAAAACATGAAGGCCATGGTTCTTAGGGCATGAGCCAAGGGTAAACTGTGGGGGTACTTAGGTGATTGAGAACAGCTCTGTATGCCAATTAGCTAGCAGCCATGGAAAACATCAGAAGAAAAGCCCCTTCTTCCTGCTATAGAGTGTCCTTCCATCGCCCCCTATTGGCAAAGCCAAACATCAGCTTGCCGGGAAAGCAGCAAAGGAGACAGACGTCAATTTGAAGCTGAGAGGTAATGAATTAGTGACTCACACAGAGTTATATTTTTAAGATAAGTATCTTTAGCTTCCTAAATAAGATATGGTCTTGAATACTTACTTTCTTAATCAGCCTAGCTGCCCCTTCTTAGTTGTTAGTACTAACATTTTAGTTCTACTATGTTTCTGAACCCTTGCAAAAATCTTTGGTTATTTGTTTATATCTTGTGAACAATCATCAAAACTTGCTTAGGTTTGCCAACGTATTTTATGGATTTCTTTGCTTTCCACTGCTTCTCACATGCTATTTCTGCCTTACTGGTACATTTTCCTTCTTGCTGAAATATTATCTATGGCTATTTTTCAGTTTGATATTCCTGTGTACTTTATATTTTTTTTAAAGTCTGTTTTTGCTTTGTTTCATAATTTTTGCCCGTGAGTTTCCCTTTAGTGACAGCCATCTGCTGCAGTTGTCCCACATGTGCCCTGGATGGGAGTGGCAACCCTGTGGGGCCAATTTTATGGTTGCCTCCATCAAGGCTTCACAGGCTTCCAGGTTCTAAACCAATATTCACATTCCGTCTTAGGTTTGGGGGTTTCTGTACCAAGATAATGTTAACTTTAGACCCTATGCTCCTGCATATTAGCTGATTGTTTCCACCCACTGCTGAAAACCAATTCTTGTCCTCAGTGGCAGCCAAGGTATTAACAACTTTTCAGGCTCCCTGCCCCTCACACAGTGCCTATATAACCTTGCCTCCTGTCTGCTGTGTACTAAAATTCTGGTTCCCTTCAACATTTTAACTCCTCTTCAGACCATCACCAGGTATTTACCTGTGTTGCCTGACACAGGTAAAAATGGTTCAATTGACCACGTTTAAAATAAATGTTTGTGGTTTAAGTTTGGAAGAAGAGGGGTAGGTTTTCACTTATCTGCCATTTTGATTAGCTGTTTTAGGGTTGCTAATGTTTCGATGTACATATGATACATTCCCTTATTTCTCTGGTGCTTCTCCATTTTCAAGGCACTTGTCTATTTAGGGGGCAATTAGAATGCCATCATAAGGTAGACAGGGTAGGCATCAATGCTCCATTTTATTATGAGAATTTGCCATTTAAAATAGAAACCTCAGCAGAAACGAATTTCACCATGCATCTTCTATGTACTTAACACGGTCTTGGATGGTGAGGGTGAAAAACAATTCAAGTAGCTTGAATTGTTCCCTACTGTTCAATTGGAGAATAAACAAATATTAAATACCAAATACAATATAAGTAGCTGCTTAGCATGTAACCTTAGCAGATGCCTAATCAACATTTCTTAAAACTTAAGTGTTATCAAGGCTGGGAACTATTAAAATGGAAAATACTCAGTATCAACAGTAAATGCTACAGGCGGTGGGAAGAGTCCATTTCACTATGGATTGACTGACTTAATAGAGGAAATAGGTTTGAGACATGACTTGAGTCGGCAGAGCATAGTATTTGGACTATTCTGGAATAGAACATCTGCATGTGAATCAGATAGCAGAAAACTGGAATAAGAGTAACATGACAAAACTTTGTTCTCGAATGTTGCCCTGCTTCAGAAAAGTGGCAGTGAAGGCAGAGGCAGAGACAGAAAACTGACGGCAGGTAGTGTCGTCTGTGTTGGTAAGAGAGAAGAGGAGGTCCAGGAATGTTGGAGGGGATGAGAAGTATATTTGGTCTTGTAAAGTCTGAAATGTAAAAGAGGCGCTTGTTTAAGCATATAATTTACATATTTTGCTTTTAACATGTTATTTAGGTGAACCAACCATCTCTTTAGAAAAGGTGAATAGCCTAAACTTATCTGAAAGCTTCCTTTTCTCTGATGGTGACACTCTTCAGCAGTCTCCAGTGCTTTGCTATGAGAGTCAGACATAGACCTGGGTTTGGAACTTGGTTTGCATTTTTCTACGGAAATAATGCTACACGCTGGAGTTTGGCCCTTAGACTACACAAGAGTATTTAACTCAAGGTATTTAAGTATATCAGTATAACATTTTTGCCAGTAGGGAAATACATTTTTAGCTCCAGGTCAAATAAAAGAACAAATATCCAGGCATACAAGTACCACAGGTGGCAGCCAGAAAGGCTTTGGCAGTGTTAGCTCTTGGCAGTTTTGAGTTGGGTCACTTTCTATTTCCATAAAAAAGTGACTTCCCTTTGGCCAGTCACTGCCCAGGAATGCTGGTAGTGGCTCCAGAAACAGACCTCCCCCAGCGCCTATGCCAGAGGCAGGACACTTTCTGGTACATACATTCAGGTAAGTCCTAAATCAGATGGTATATAATTACCTACTAAAAAGTGGCACTTGTTTAAGTATATAAACACTGAGGTTTGGATAATTTAGTAGGCACAAATATAACATTTCTTTCTGGACTTGAACAAAAAAATCCAACCAAAAAAAGTAGTTCTTGCTTTTAAATAACCTCTTCCTTATGCTATTCAGTCATGGAGTTAAATTCCACACAAGAATTATATGTATATAATTTCAAGTGGTTGTTCTGATTTAAATGACAAAATATACATATATTGGATGTAAGTGATCCAAAGGAAAAAATATATACATATATATACATTTTAATATAAAGGTGAGTGATAAGAATTCTCATCATCAGCTTCTGGGCTGTCCATTTGGAGTCAGCTCATACCTGTAAGACAGTTAGGTTTGGACTTAACGTTAGTAATGACAGTGTGTTGTGGTAACAGGACAAACTGCCTAGTCCTGCCTGCCTGGGCCTCTGTAAGACCAGCAGAACCTGTCTCTCTGTAAGTTGGCCAGCCAGGGTTCAGGGTTAAGGCTAGAGTTTACAGGTGTCTTTTAGGGTATCAGTGAGATCTGCAGGCAGTAAAGCCTTAAATAAAGGTGTTCATCTCCCTCCCTTCTTGATAACCAAAGGAGCTGAAACAGTACTGAAAAGGGAAAACTGTCTTGCATAGCAGGATAACAGTGATAAAATGAAAGGGCACACTTACCATTGTGAAAAGCCCTTAATCAGATCTTCTTTTGATAAGTCAATCAGTACCTAAATAATCACAAATAATTAGTTCCCTGCCAAAACACTGCAGTAAGGAAAGAAATTGGGATAAGGCAAATTGATCATAATCTACTTGGTATATCAAATATCTCTTGTACTTACTTTTCCTAACTCCTTTCTTCTGTGTGAGCCAAGTGGCCTACTATTTTTCACTGCAACATCTAGTGACCTCTTCTTTACTTCTTCCATGGGAACAAAAAATTCAAATCTTTAGGAAGCAAAAAGGAAGTGAGAATTATGCATTTCATTCAGTTTTCTTGAAAATCTAAAGTGCTTCATCCATTTCCCTACTAAAACAGAAGGTACAGACTATTAGGAGCACCTAGAGCAGGACTGGCTCATAACTACTCACGATGTATCATTATTACAAATAATCACTGTCCAGTATTGTTCACAAAATCCAGAAGTATTAAGAGGCTGTTTGCCTAGAAGTGCCTCAGACTGCTGTGGCTTAGTTTGCATCTATCTTTCTCCAATTCTACCTTTGCTACCACTCTTCTTTTTGAGACGGAGTTTCGCTCTGTTGCCCAGGCTGGAGTGCAATGGCGTGATCTTGGCTCACCGCAACCTCTGCCTCCTGGGTTCAATCAATTCTGCCTCAGCCTCCCGAGTAGCTGGGATTACAGGCATGCACCACCACACCTGGCTAATTTTTTGTGTTTTTAGTAGAGACAGGGTTTCACCATGTTGGTCAGGCTGGTCTCAAATTCCTGACCTCAGATAATCTGCCTGCCGCAGCCTCCCAAAGTGCTGGGATTACAGGCGTGAGCCACCACACCTGCCCCTGGCTACCACTCTTTTAGCTGGCCCTCCTCACCTTGAACAGTACCTATTCATAGGACCACCTCAACCCCCTTCTCACTTTTTTTCTTACCAGCTAAGGGCTAGAACACTGAACAGTTAGGTTTGCTACAGTTGCATGGAAAACAGTGGCCACCTCCTATGGAGTAAGGCAGAGGAAACCTCTTACTTTTAGGTTTATTTTTAGGGTGGAAGCTGCCAACTCTGCCTTCCAGATAGTCCAGGCTTATCTTGCTGTCATACTTTTGAGAATTAGTAACAGATTTAGGTTTGTCACAAAAGTCAAAGTCAAATGTTAAACCTCTTCCCTCATATATTCCCACATAATTTTTTTTAATCCCTTAGCCACATAGTAGCTACCACACCACAATTTTGACATCTTTTTATAATTATGTCAGAGCTCCCTTTGAAGGCAAAATCTCTTACTTGTGTGGCTCTAGAGTATAGGATGCTGCCTGGCATAAAGCATTCAGTAAATGTTGAATGAATAGTCTCTCTTCCTCATACCCTTTTCTTGATACTGATGAACTCAAAGTGTAGCTCTTGAAGGAACATAATAGTTCTTAAGATATGGCCCAAAGAGGACTCAGTGTAACCCTTTTTAAAAAAGTTATTGGCCAGGAAAATTATGAGATGTAATATTTTCCTAAGCTGGCTAGAAATGTCTTTTTAGAACCCTGAAGCAGAAGGTACACGCTGATGAGATTCAGACTTCTAAGAATAAAAATATTTGGGATGAGACTTGCCACCACTGGCCCATCAAAAGCAATTAATGTGATTAGAGTCACCTTTGTCCCCAAGGACATAGGTGGACAAGCCTTTGTGGAGAAGGGGAGGGTATCTCCTCTACCCATCACCTACGTTTTGTTGCAGGAGGGAAGACAGGCCAAAGAGCTTCAGGCTTTAGAGGAAACTTTAGGTCCTCAGGCTCAAGGAATATTTAACTGCTGGAATTAAAACAGATCAAAAAAACATTTGAACATTCAAATCTTTTTACTACCAGAGAGACTTCATTTAAACAGAAAGAGTAGGGAACATTCCATATTCAGGAACACTTTAGCCTCTATGAGCAGTAAATGTAGGTGGCCATTTTGATAAACTTCTCTGGCACTCCATTTTCCCCACTAACGTACAGAAGCTTCATGAAGTCATAGACTATGTTGTCTTGTTCAGCCATAGCCCCTTCCAGCATCTGGCAGGCTGCCAGGCAACATAACAAGTACTTGGCAAATACTTGAATGGGTGAGGCACTCTAGGCAGGCCACCAGCCCACTTACGTCTCATCAAACAGGGGTTCCAAGGTCTTCCGCTTCACTGAAGTCTTCTTACGACATGCCCACTTCCTTTCTGGCAACAAGTAGACACGGACGTAGGGATCAGCTCCACTGCTGTTACATGGTGTTAGGTTTCTGATTTGGTGTCAAAGACATTAGGAAAAAAAAAAGGGCCCTGGTTTTCAAACACTGAAACATTTGAGAGTTTCAGTGTTTGTTTGAGAGTTTCAAACACTTCAAACATTTGAGAGAAGGCTATATTAGCCATTCAGCATTAGATACGCTTGAGGATAAAAATGCTCAGTGGTCCTGATGATCAAAAGTAATAGTCTGTAGAATTTAGAGGACAAAGTATCAGATGCATGGTTTTGACAACACGCATCTTTATAATGCTTGGAGTAGAGCAAGTACTTTCCTTCTAAGGGAAGTTTGAGATTCTCACTTGGAAAATGTACTGGCTACCAGCCACTCCAGACAGTCTTGCAGTGGTTGCGTCTGAGCAAAGCCCTTGGCTCTTGAGCCCATCAGCATCACTGAAGAATGATGGCCAAAGTGCCCCTTTGAGGACTTGATTACAGTGTTCAGAGGCCTTCAAATCTCATTTTTCCCCCAAAGTGTTATTTATCTTGGGACTATGTGCCCTTTTCATTGCTCTGAGTGTCCCTACTCTGATTTATGGTCACCTGATGCTCCCAAAGGACCTCCCTGGCCCTAGAATCCCTTTACCTGCAGCCATTGATTAGCACGCTGAGGCAGCGCCGCAGACACACATAGCGCACTGTGAGCTGAATCTCGCCCAGCTGCCGTCGCCTGAAGTCCCCACCTCTGTAAAGAAAGAGCCCGTCACTTCTCTCGCCATAACAAGCATTGGCCCTCTTCCGCCACCCCCAAAGACAAAGAAGCATTCCTGCTTGAGGAGTATAGAGCCATGTAGGATAATAATTCACAGTGAGTTTACTTTCAGATGGAATTCAGTTCCATCCAGCATTCATGTATAATTATCCTACTTCGTAGTAGGAAGAACGGGAACCCTGAAGTGGAATCTGCCTTTGTATCTGCCTTTGTATCATGATTCCTTTTGGGACCTTGGATGAATTTATTAAACTTTTATGATAGTTCCATCTTGTAGGGTTATTGTGAAGGTTGAATTAAATCAGGTAACATGCTAAGCCCATAGTAAACCCTTCATAAATGACAGCCATTTATTACATAATTCTACATATTAAGCTTTCCATGTCATCCCAGTATAACTCAATGGTTCTGCTGGAAGGGACCTTACCAACCAGAGTCCAGCATCTATTTTATAGTCAGTACGCAGCTAGAGCCATAAACAGCCTGTTTGGCTCTCTCTCCCTTGTCCTGTGTTCTTTCTACCACACCATGCTGCCTCTTAGGAAGATATTTTGTGAAAAAACAACTTGCACAGAAATGTAAGTTCATATCTACTTTTCCATCCAGCGAGGTATTTTTCATACAGGCGATTTTAGAAAAGATTAAGCAGAGAGGTGCATACTCAATGTTGAGGCTGATATCTGCCAGGTCAAAGCAAGAAGAGGCCAAGGAGTTGAGCGAGGACATGCTGGGAGCCAGCCTCTTGGGCGGCCATGCGAATGGGGAGGCAGGGCATTTCATGGGTCTGGGTGACTTGATGGGCCCTGGAGAGTGGGGACCTGGGACAGTCAGGAAGATGGTGGCTGGACTCTTCTTCTCCCCGATGGGCTCACAGAACCTTTTGGCACTGTCCTTGCCTTTAGGCTCTGGGCCTGTCTCTTGGGATGTGGGCTCAGTGGCAACGGTGGTAGCACTGGTGGTGGTTGTGGTACTCCTGGATGCGTCCTTAGTATCAGAAGCAGGGTCTGGGGGACATGGCAAATCTGTAGGGCCTTCTTCCTGAGGTTGGGCTTTGGGACCCTGGTTGGTAGCCACTTTCTTGATGAGCAGAGGGCCTTTCTTTAGGGCTTCAGGTCCTGTGTATGGGCTCCCCAGCTCTCGTTCCTCCACTTGCAGGAACTGCAAGCAGATAAGAGCGTGGCTTATGAGCTGAGTCACCACTTCCACAACCTCAGCCATTGTTTCCCGTTCCCCCTTTCCCCTCAGTTGTGAATTATAAAGACCCTTCCTAGGGAACTTCCATTTCCAGTAATACATATGGTGTTCCAAATATTCTGAAAAACTTGTTAGAAATGCCAAATAAAATGAAGCAAACGTCCTTTGAAATGCATAGCCAAATTCACAAGAAAATAAGGATAATTCTGTTAAAAAAAGAAAAAATCTGAAAAATAAGTTAAGCTTTCCTAGGGTTGTATATCAACCTTGGAATTCAGGGAGTTAGAAGAGGCTGTGAGGCTAGGAGCTGAAGGGAAGACCCATGAAGGTGGGATCTCTTTAGTTAAAAAAGTAGTTTAGGACAAAAATTATTCGGCCTACCAGCAAAGACTGATGACAAGAACATGTGTTTGTCACAGCCTGTACTCTGGTTGAGGGGACAAAGTCTTTCCTAATAACATGGCACCTCATAGGCCTGTCCTCATATGAATTTTGAGTATAAATATGAGCTACCTATGGGATCTTGAAACCCAAAGTTAAGAAATATACACAAAAATGGACTCAAGTTTGTAATGCTGCTTCTGCAGCAAAAGCAGAAGCTCCTTGGAAGAGAACAACCTCAATCCAGGTCATAAAGGAACACTGAACATATGTTTGCAATCCAAGTTATAAAACAGAAATGAGTCACCATCAAAAAGCATCAACAGACAAAACAAACATCAAAATTTAACTCCCAAGATCTTCAAATAATAGAACATACATATTAATACATTGTAACATATTTTCAAATGACCAAAGATGGAATATAAACATGAGAAGATAATAAAATTCTATGAGAAAATACCAAATAGATTTGGAAAAGATAAAAATAGAAATGAAAAATCACCATTGAAAAAACTATGAACAGGTTAAACAGCAAACTAGGCATAGCCAAAGAATTAGTGGCCTGGAAGATAGCTCTGAGAGAATTAGAATGTACCACCATGAATACAGAGAAGGGAAATATTTAGTTGAGGTCAAGAGACATGGAGGATAGATGAGAAGGTACATTATAGAAAATTCTAGAGAGAGGAATTTAAGAAGAATGGAGGAGAGGCAATATTTGAAGAGCCTGTATCTCTTCGAATATTGACTTGCTCCCATTCAGTATTTCAAAATTGATGAAAAACATGAATCCATCTCCTGGCTTCTTCCAGGCACACAGCAGGTGCTTAGTGCTGGGGCAGTACACCTTGCTCCATTGCCAGAGCTCTATTCCTCCCCTCCCCCAGGGGACCGGAGAGATTTACCCGAAGCACCAGCCTCATGGAGATGAGGCTGTCCAGGCCTGAGTGGTCCAGCTGAAAGCGCTGCTCAAGAGTGAGGTCAGCATAGGGGAGGATCTGGCACAGGGGGACCTCCAGCATTCCCAGAGCACACTCCTGGTCATCATCAAGCACCTGGGCAGTGGTCCAGTCACAAAACAAGAGGATAACCAAGCCCCACCACTCCACTACTAGTATCTGAGCCCCAGCCAAGTTTGGGTTTACTTCAGTCTGTACTGTGCTTCTATGGGCATCTGGCCCTATTCTGAAAACTAGAATGGGATCAGGCCAGACCTGGTCCTTGTCTTCTGTCAGGGAAGATAGTGACTCAGAGTAGAGGCAATTATGATCTGTATGAGCTAGTCTGTTAAATGCCCAGAGCCAGGGGGCTTTGGGGACTGATGAGCTGTGCTGCTCTCCAGGCAGGGCTCAGGGCCCTAAAAGATCCCAGCTCCACCACTTGTTGGTCATGAGATCTTGGACAAGACATTGTTTTTGCCTCTCTTTGCTTACTCTACAGATCTTTTGTGAAGATTAAATGAAATATATATTTTTTAAAGTACACCATTATTAATGTCCTGTGTAGATAGGCTACTCTGGGTACTGTGTAGCAAATATAAAGACCCTTTTGCAGGGAAAGTCACGGGACTTGAGGATTTATCCTCCCACATCCCCCTATACAGTGACCTCAGGCACTAGCCTTAAGGAGATGAGGCCTTGTGGGGCCTCAGTGTCCTCTCTTACATACAAGGGGCTGACTTTAAACACTGCCAGGAGAACCTGCTCAAGGTGCACTTCAAGCTTCCCAGCCCGCCTGGCTTAGAAACCTCTTAACTCTGTTTCAAGAGCCCTTCTTCCATCAAACCTTCAGATGGAGCCGCTCAGTGGCCACATTGTGCACAAAGAAGGAGAACACCTGGCTCCACACAGGGTCCTTGTTGTGGGGACAGGTCTGGGAACAGAAGAGGGAGAGATCATTGAAGGGTTAGGTTGGGCAGAGCTGGATACCGGCACCCTCTGCTATCACTCTGGCCACCAGGTACCATTGGGAACCTTACCTATATGCCCTGGGATCAGACCCACACACGCTACAGCTAGTGGGAGGCACTAGGATGGGACAACAACACTCAAGGGCAGGGATTGGTTTGCCAGGAATTTTTACGGGGGAGCTGAAAATCATATGGGCCTTAGAGCTCACTTCAGGAGAGGAGAGGCCAACAGGATTTCTGCTGCTGGACTGAGAAAATTCATGATTGGTAGAAAGGACACGGGCTTCAGAACCATGCCCAAGCTTGAACCCTAGTTCTGTGTCCTTGGTTAAGTCATTTATCTCTGATTCTCAGATTCTTGAATTATAAAACTATTTTGTGAGGTTATTCTGAAGACTAAATAACATTAAGTGCCTACTAGGCATTCACCATAAGTTAATTCCCCTCCCTTTTGCCTCTCTCCCTGAGAAGGGCTGGGTCCTTGTTTCCTTACCCCAGGGCTACACACCAAGCTGTCTTACCTTACTTGTATGTGTCTTCTTGCCTACAGATAGTTTGACATAGGAAGAAGGGTCTTTGCTGACCTTGTTCTGTGAGGAATCAAATCCATAACAGTGAAGGTGGCATAGTCAATATCAGCTTGAGACAGTCCTACCCCCAACCCCCAGGAGCATCTGGGGGAACTGGGGCCACCCAGTTACTTCTCTTTGAGAGAAAGCTACTCCAATGCCCCAGTCCCCCTGGGCTGTCATTACTGTGCAAGCCCCAGGACAGGACCAACCCCAGAAAGCAGTTCCAAGTTAAAAGACCAGAAGCCAGAGCTGGGCCTGGCCAGGCACAGGCTCTTGTTGCCTGGGGCTATGAAAACAGAGTGGAATTGGGCTCCTCCTCTTAGCTGTGTGACCCAGAAAATGGTAATAAAAATGAATGACACAGTCATCATGAGACTCAGGGATAACAAATGTGGGGGATGAGTTGCCAAGCCTAGTGCCTGGCACACAGTAGACTCCACAATCAGCACCTCTTGTTATCCCCAGGCTGTGTGTGCACAGACTGTGGCCCAGCAGACATGGGGTTGTGGTTACTCTGGGGAGAGAAGCTGTGATTTGCCCTCCCTGGAGTTTTTAGCCACATACTCACTCACTCTGGCAAACCTGGAGAGTTTTTTGGCTCGATATTCACCATTCAGGTAGTCAAAAGGGTTTCTCTGCAGCACAGGAATAACGGGGTTAAAGCAACACAGGACAATTTGAAAGTGATGGGCACTTTGTTGCATTTGTGTGACACTCTGGACATGTCACCACTCACCGGCAAGTTGCAGGCACTCTCCAAGAAGACCACGAGAATGGCAGTGGAAAGGCCACCATGGTCCTGCAAACAGACACAGACCCTCACTGGGTACTCCCAGCAGCAGGACAGAAAGACTGATTTTGGAGAAGCCTACTCATGGCAGAAGAAAGCCAGCTAGCCCTCACACTCCAGACTAGCTGCCGGAGGACCTCTCACAACCTAGCATTTTGTTGAGGTTAAGACTATAACTGGTGCATGACAAATTCAAGTTAGACACTGAGTGGATTTCCCTATGAACTGGGAGGACAGGCATTGACACAGAGTTCTAAGGACCCCATCATCTAAAGATGATGGAGATGCTCAGAGGACATTTGCTGAGAGCTATCAGGAGCTGCCCTGTGTGGAGACGGGCTGAGTGACATGTTCTTCAGGAGGTGAGCAAGAAGGGGGCATCATCTCCCTCCCTTCCTCCACCTGCACACATCTGGCACGTGTGCTCCTCCACCTTTCTGCAAGGGAGCCCTTGACACCCCACACTCACCTCAGTCAGAACTTCTTGGTCAGTAAGCAATGAAAGCCACTCCAGCCGCAGGTGCAGCCGCCCGCTGGTTGTGTCATTCAGGACAAACCACTGTGGGGTAGGGGCAGAAAGCTCAGGGAAAAGGGTCAGGGAGATGCTACTGATGCTCTCTGGGCAGCCCAGTCCTGAGACCTGGCGTCCTAGTAGGGACAGGGAAACCTGTCCTAGTATGGGAAAAGGTGGACCAGCCCAGACAGGGTATGCTCTGGGCTCAGAGGGACTGGGAGATGTGGTTATAGGAAGACAGAAGTGCTACACTGTGGGATTAAAAAAAACCCAGGCCCAGCCTGCCCTCCCCTATAATGTGACTGTCCCCTGCTGGGGTCCTTAATCTGTATTTCCCAGGGAAACTTCTTCCAGCCGGGGCCCTGGAGAATACCCTGGAGCCATCTGTGCCTCACCCAGCTCTTGCCCTGAGGATGGACATGTGTGCAGCCTAGCACAGAGGGGGACCACAGCATAGGAATAGCTGGGCTGAAGCAAGCTGCTGGAGCTGTCCATAGGAAAGGGCTACCTTGAAACTCCCCCGAGGGTTGCAAGCACCAACTGTACCTCATCCACCACTCTGTTGGTCATGACATCTCCAAGGCAGATCTGCAGGCTGGAATATACAGGGAGAGGGGATTGGGTCAGCTCAGAGGAAGAAAGCAGCAGAGGGCATGGAGGCCCACGCTGGACTCTGTTTTCAGATATCTGAGTGTGGCCATTAAGACAGAGGATCTTACCCCAAGGAACCAATGGGAGACCACCATCAGCTCGAGTGAAGGAAAGACTAACTACCATCAGGGCTGCTCCCACTGGGTGTGCTACTTGGGGAGGAAGGGGGCTCCCATCCCCAGAGGGGACAAGCAGAGGCTGCTGGACACATCACCTCTGGATTTCTCAGTGACAGTGCGACTAGCATTTTGGGTGGGATGATTCTTCATTGTGCAAAACTACCCATGCATTGCAGAAATTTGGCCTCCTGGTCCTGTACCCTTAAATGCCAGAAGAACCACCTCTCACAGTCATGTCAATAACCCCAAATGCCCCTTCATTTCCAAATCTACCCCAGGTGCCCTACGAGGGAAAGTATAGTTGGCATGTGATGTAGTTTGGATGTCTGTCCCCTCCAAATCTCATGTTGAAATGTGATCCCCATATGTTAAAGGTGGGCGGGGCCTAGTGAGAGGTGTTTGGGTCATGGGGGCAGATCCCTCATGAATGGCCTGGTGCCCTCCCCACAGTAATGAGCTCATGCAAGATCTGGTTGTTAAAAAGAAGCGGGGACATCCTCACTCCTGTTGCTCCCTTCTCTCTTGCCATGTGACATACCTGATCCCCCTTCACCTTCTGCCCTGAGTAAATGCTGGCACTATGCTTCATGTACAGCCTGTAGAACCATGAGCCAGAAAACTCTCTTTTGTTTATAAATTACCTGGCCTCTGGTATCCTTTATACCAATAAAATATGGACTAACACAGCATGTGTGTGTGAGAGGAGGTAACACCCACACCTCAGCTTGCCCCTAACTCACCCTGAGCCAAGCCCAACCAGAAGGTCCTGACAGCCAGAGGGGAAAATGTAATTCTATATAACTGTAAGAAACATGCTTAAGCTCAAAACACACCTGAAATCAGTTACTAATACATAAAGCATGACCCACAAGCCACACTTCTAATCTGCAACATTACAAAAATTGCAACTGTTTTCATTAAGATAAAAATAAAAAATGATAAGCAACATCTGGTGGTGAATCTATGTGTATTAACATCCAGGCTAATACACATAGATTCTGCTTGTTTCTGAAACTGTCAGATTGTGCCCCTCCCCGTTTGTTTTGTTTCTACTTTTCAAAATTACATGATCTTGGAAACAAGCTAAACAACACAGGAATCTGAAAATTTGGGTAAACCTGCCTTTTCTGCTTCCTCATCTGAGATAAGCAGTGTTAACAGTCTGCCTTTCTCTGCTAACATGAACACACGCAAAAATACGCATTCAAGGTTCCTCTCCCAGATGATGACTCAAATGACATGTTATGCCCAGCTGCTCTCCCCCACTTCATAATGGGTGTCCTCCAGGTTAATACACAGAGATTCCACTTGTTTTTCAGAGCTGCAGAATATTCTGTAGTTTGGCAATGGAAAATGTATTCAAACATTCAGCCAGTGTTCTCTGAGGTTAGATATTCATTTAGGGGATGGGGGTGTTCTTTTTCTTCTATGGATAGTTCTGCAATAAACATTTCAGATACTAGGGCTTTTATTTTATAGGAGATTCTGGAAGTGGGACTGCTGGACCAAAATACATGTAAGTTTTAAATTTTGATAGCCAGCCCCACCCTGATCATTTTAGTCCTCTCATACCCCTGAAGGGCTGGGTTCTACCCCCTAGAGCATGGCCCAGGGTTCCTTGGGACTGAGCATCTGGCCATCCATGCCAGCCTTGTCTACTACTCCAAATGGGGACTTGGTACATTATCAGGAAGACAGAAAGCAAAGCCGTAATATACAAATCTTAGGGTCCTCTCTGTACCCCCCAGGGCCTAGGTCAGGGCTGGGCACTTGGGAGACATCTGGGAAGGTTTGTGGTAGGAATGTAGAATGGTGAGGCAGGTTGCCTGGCACAGTCACCATGTCAGGGTGACCAGAGCGGGTTGCTAGTCATTAAGTGGTAGGAGCAGGGTATCTAGCCCAGCACCCCGCAGGGAGGGAAGGCTGCCTCCAGGCCCAGCTGTGCGCCCTCCTCCTCACCTGCCCAGGAAGTCATCCCTGTCGGTATCCTCATCATACAGGTCCACCTCCAGGTCCTGTCCAGGGACTTCGTACACCATGAACTGGAAGGAAAAAGAGGTGTCTTGACCTACAGGCAACAGTCGACCTTACATATGACCCAAAGGGAGCCAAATCATTGCTCAGAACGCTAGCAGGTTCCTGACCTCCTCAGTGCCTCAAGAACCCCACCCATAAGAAGGGAGTGAAGCCCCTCCCCTTCGGGGGGAAGAGAAGATTAGAGAAAACATGTGCAAGCCATGGCAGAGCAGATGCCCAGGGGACAGCGGCTGTTTGTTCTGAATGGGCCATGCGGTGTCCTGAGCACCTGTTCATTACATTCTCCTGGCCCCCCGGTGAGTCTACAATATCAGGAAGCCCCAAGCTGCCTTTTAGCACCCCTGCTTTCACTGCCTCACCCCAAACGTAACAGAGCATCCAGATGGTATATTGAGAGGAGAAGTTGAGAGGGGTCACCTAAGATGTGGCTCCTGGATCGTGTAATCTGGGGGGCTTAACAGGCTGTGGGTCCCACCCTTCAAATAGTAGGGATTGTGGTTGAACTTAAGGAAGAACTTCAGGCTCCTGGTGTTTGGCTCTGACAGGGGAAGCTGAGAGGAGTGGAGCAGAAATGCCTCTAAGGCTCTTTCTCTTTGATTTGGTAACTTCTAACAAAGTTGGAAGGGGAAAGGAGGTAGGAATTTGCCTTCAGGCTGGCCCTTTAGTCGGGCCAGAGTAACCCAGTCTGGAAGCCTGGTAGATACGGGAGCGGGAATTCCACAGACCTGCCTGTCTCCAAGGCCCACTCCCTGCCTAGTGTTGCCCCTGGATTGCCTCTGCCCGGCATGACTCAGAGTGAAGGATAAAAGCAACCAAGGAGACCCTTACCTCAAACACTTCGTTCCAGGTGGGGTTCAGGTTCCTGTAGATGGTCCTACTCCGGAAATGCTGTAGGCCGATGCTCACCTTGGCGTAGGGATCTGACTTGCCTCGGAGCCCCAGAAAGTTGTCCTTCTGGGCCAGCTGCTCTGCCTCCAGCAAGTGCACTCTGATCACCCCCTGGAAAATGTCCAAGCCCAGGGCTCACAGCTGCTTCCTGGGGGCCTCCAAGTCCTGGAGTATCAGAGCTAAAACCATCAGAGATCACTGCTGCCCCCACATTGCCCCCTCCAGGGTCTGGACCGGGAGATAGAAGCCAGATACGGCAGTGACCTGGCCAAGGCCACACAGCAAGTGATGGCAGGGCTCTCTCCATCAGTATGCCCTGCCCACAGCCCTGGCCTCCACACTCCCTGCCTCCAAACTGCCACATGAATGGCTTATTCAACTGCAGCTATTTGTCTCCCTCCTGTGCCAACAATCATGACACCTAAGGAAGCTTCCTCCTTTACTCCAGCCCCCTCTGTTGTGTGTCCTACATGTAGATTCCAACAAGGGAGTCCTAGCATCCCTTCTCCTGGCCCCTGTGGGCACTGCCAGCTGCTGACAGTAGGTACCTGCACTCCTAAAGGCCCCAACACTGAGCCTCATCCCCACCACATTCTGGACTGTACTACAGGGCAGACCCCCTCCCTACACTTGCATGAATAGATGTTTAAAAGGAAATGAAAGAGATATAACTCTGTTAATAAAGACTGGAGCACAGGAATTAGGAAAGGCATAGTTCATGGGTTTTGAGGTATATCTCCTTCCTAGAATTTTTTTTTTAACATTAGTAAATACACATGCATTTACTCTTTGACCCAGAAATCCCACTTCTAGGAATCTATCCCAAGGGCATACTAGCAAAAATATAAAAAGACATGTATGCAAGGCTATTCATTACACTACTATTTGTAATAGTGAAAGACCCAACACAACATAATGGTCCATCAATAGGAACTGTGTTGAATAAACTTCAGTACATTCCCATAGTGAAGTACTTTGGAGCTCTTAAAAAGAATGTGGAAGATCTCTAATCTACACTGTCATAGCATGATCCTCATGACATACTCAGTGTTAAAAGCACACTGGGGGCCAGGCGCAGTGCTCACACCTGTAATTCCAGCACTTTGGGAGGCCAAAGTGGGTGGATCACCTGAGGTCAGAAGTTCGAGATCAGCCTCGCCAACATGGTGAAACCTGGTCTCTACAAAAATACAAAAATTAGCCAGGCTTGGTGGTGTGCCCCTGTAGTCCCAGCTACTCAGAAGGCTGAGGCTGGAGAATCACTTGAACCTAGGAGGCAGAGGTTGCAGTAAGCCAAGATCACGCCACTGCATTTCAGCCTGGGCCACAGAGCAAGACTCCCCGCCACCACCTCCCTTCGCACCCACCGCCCAAAAAAAAAGCATGCTGGGGAAAACTCTACTATGCTGCCATCTATCGAAGAAAGGGGGAATTTGAATATAAGCAAATATGTGTCATACGACCATATATATGTATTTGTTCATATTAAGTAACAAAGGACAGGTGTGGTGGCTCATGCCTGTAATCCCAGCACTTTGGGAGGCTGAGGTGGGCAGATCACTTGAGCCCAGGAGTTTGAGACCAGCCTGGCCAACGTGGCAAAACTCTGTCTCTACAAAAAATACAAAAATTAGCCAGGCGTGGTAGTGCACGCCTGTAGTCCCAGCTACTCGGAAAGCTGAGGTAGGAGGATTGCTTGAGCCCAAGAGGTGGAGGCTGCAGTGAGCTGTGATTGTGCCACTGCACTCCAGCCTGGCTAGGCAACAGTGCAAGACCCAATCAATCAATAAAATGGAAGGATAAACCATGACTTATAAGTGAAGGGTGGGGAGTAGGTGGAGGGAACAAGGGATAGAAGCCAGACTCCTTAAAATGTAATTTGTTTTTTAATTGGACTTTGGAAATGTACAACTACTTTACATAATTGTAAAAGGAAGTTAAGGTATAAAACCCTAAAAGTGGAGAACAGAATGAAACAAGTCAATGTAAATATTCATGGCCAGTTGTCACAAACAGAGGAAATATTCCAAGTAAGTTTAGAATGCAGTAAATTTGACACTACCTCCCAAGTGGGATACACCCCAAGGACAAAATGTCTTTAGTAATTATGACGTGGGCGATGGTGTTTGTACCATTTTTCTGGGACTGTCAAGCATTAGTGTGAAATAAAGCCAATGCACCACATGTGAAGGCTGAGAGGATATTTGCGCTGCCTCCTAGCAGGCTGGTCTGTGGCTAGTACTGGGTACTCACACAGGGCAGAGGGAAGCGCAGGTTGGTCAGATCCAGCCCCTTCTTCACAGGCACAGTCACACGGTTGGGCAGCACCAGGTGGGCGGCAATGAGGTCCTCCAGCAAGCTGTCTGACACATCACTGGACACAAGGCAGGACCAGCTGTGGAGGGGTGGCACTGCCTCCCCCATGCCACCTGCCACTCCATCCCTAGCAGGAACCAGGAGCCCAGCTTGGTAGGGTGGGCCCCACCTAGAGAACAGCCCTGACCCCACTTGCCTGGGTAGGGGTGGGTGTGCCTATACATCGTGACAGCCCCTGACATTCTATCTCAACAGCAGTCCTCCCACCTACACGTCCCCAACTCCCTCTGCCTCCAGGCTACTTTGTTCTTGGAGGGCACACAGCACACTGGCTAAGAGCAAGGCTGAAGCCTGTGTTAGAATCTCAGCTCCACCATCGACTAGCTGTGTAGCCTTGGCAAGTCGCTAACCTCTCTGGACCTCAGCATCCTCACCTCTAACCTGGAGCTAATAATGCGTATTCCTGGGGTTGTTTGTTCGTTGCCTGACTCCACCTCCTGGTACCGGGGGACAGGGATGGTGCCTGGAACAGGGCTGGCACGGTGTAAATACTTTTTGAATAAAAGAACGCATGCCTGGATTCCCTTTGTCCAGTGTGGGTGAGATCCATGCAGATGTCAGTGAATAAGCGAGTCAGCGGCCCTCCCCTGAGTCTGATGAGCCAGCTGGTGCCAGCCCTGACCAGTCCAAATGTCCCTTCCTCCTGGGGAGGTGTGTCCAATGGGGCTGGTGCCTTTCTCTGCTCCTCTCATGGGGCCTGGGGCTCTGAGAGCAGCCTTCACTTGCCCCCAGATGGTGAGATCTCCAGGACCAGCTACTCCTCACTGGCCTCTGCTGTGACCGTGCCCCTTCCATGCCTATGTTTGTGACCATGGTCAGGGGAAGTCACATCGGCTTCTCACCACACACTTGGTTTGGAAGGGGTGCAGTGAGGAAGAAAGGACACTCGTGTGTCCACACCCAATGTGCCGCCACCACACAGCTGAGTGTCCTCCGAGGGACCCAAGGCAGAGGAACCAGGCTCCCCTTTTACTGAGGAAGAGCCCAGAGAAGTGAAGCAACTTCTCCACATTCACTCAGTTGCTCAGCGACAGAGCCAGGAGCTGGCTGCCTCTGGTTCCAGAGCCACACAGCCTCCCCTCGGACCACATCTCAGCAGACAGAGCCACTCTCCCCCTGCACCAGGACGGGGACCTGAACGTCAGCCCAACACTCAGCAAAGCACTTTTTGCCCACTACATGGGTGTGGTGTGTGGTGTGTGTGTGTGGTGTGGGTGGGGGGTGTGCTGGGCACAGTGCCCACCCACAGAGGCCACACAACACCGTTAGCCTCCCACTCCCACTCCAAACAGACCAATGCTTCTCCCTCTGCAGAGAGCACCAGGAGGGAAAGCACCACCACTGCACAGCTCCTGTCACTGGCTGCAGAGCCCTGGAGGCCCCCAAACTTATGATCTCCCTCGAGGCTCTCCCAGGCACC
The DNA here is from genome assembly GCF_029281585.2 of Gorilla gorilla gorilla. NCBI lineage: Eukaryota > Metazoa > Chordata > Mammalia > Primates > Hominidae > Gorilla > Gorilla gorilla. Next base: position 149,630,923 of record NC_086017.1, on the reverse strand, counting down.
TACTTGATTCCCGGCGCATCCAGCAGGTTGGTCAGGCCAGTCCAGTTGATCTGTAGGTGCTTCAGGGGCAGAGGGAAGCTATTAGGCTGGAAAGGGTTGGGAGCCCAGGGCTGAGAACCCCCTGCCAAGAGCCTCACACCCATGTGAATGGAGAACCCAGGCTTCCAGGGTGGGGGTTCGGAGGAAAGCAGGCAGAGCACCCTCTGCCAGGGTGTCAGGCAGGCGAGGCCACCCCCCAGCCCAGCTCGGGCATCTAGCGGTATCGAGGGCCCAGGCCTCAGCTCAGGATGGGGCAGGGGCTGTGGAACCTGCTGCTTCCCAGGCAGAACCCCTACAGGAGTGGGATCGTCCACATGGCCACAGGCTGGCCTGGACTTTGAAAGCTCTGAGTTTGAGCCTCGGCTCCAATTCAGACCATCTGTGTGACCTTCTCTGAGCTTAGCTGCCTCATCTTAGGGAGGGCAGAGTCTAACTCGAGCTGCCTTAAGGATTAAATGAGATAAGGAGTGTGACTGCCCAGGTCTCAGTGGGCTTGGACAATGTCCATTCTCGGACTCAAACCCAATGTCTAGGGCCCAGCAGACCAGTGCCTACTCCCAGGGAGCAGCAGGCTTACCGCGGTCCTTGGGACTCACCGGCTTCTGAAGGAAGAATACAGTCACAGCTCCCACAAAGGGCTTGTCCACTAGGAGGGGCTCCAGGATGACCCGCAGGGTGCCCTGCAACTGGATAGGCACAGAGGGCCCGTGAGGGGCCCAGGCCTCCTTTCTCCCCATGCCTGCTGGGCTCAGCTGAGGCCATCTGCTGCCTCATTTCATGCCCACGCTGCCCCACATGTCAGGGCCACCTGCCCCAAGCTGCCTGCTCTCACAGCAGGAACCGTACTTAAGGTGCTGAGGCCTGGACACAGCTGCCACCTCTTGCCAGCTACCAAGGGGCCCTGAGCTGGCCCCACTGCCTTCCACGGGTGTGCTGGCCTGAGAGACCTATAGCCTTTGCCAAGTTTTGGGCTGGCCCAGCCAGCAGGAACCCAGGAATGATTTCCAGGCCCAAATCAGCTCTTCTACTCCTGCCAAGAGTTATTTTCACCTCCTGGGTCCACCTCAGTCTCTAAGCAATGGCTTTCCATCGCTCCATGAACACCATCTCTCTCCTCGCCAGGCAGCCAAATCCTCTCCCAGGGCCTTTGCAGTCAGATGAGGCTGGGGTCTCTAGAGCACAGTAGTGGGTTGGTGAAGCCCAGCCACCACTTCCTGGCCATGTGACCTCAGGCCTACAGCTCCTCTGTAGTCACCATCCTCTGTGTTTAGTATTGCCACCACCTTCTGCGGCCTACTCTTGCATGACCTGGCTTCCCCTTCCCTGATCCCCACCCTGGGGGCTGGAACAGAGGCAGCCCCACCGGGCTCCACCCACCTGGATCCCGTTCACACCAGCCTGAATCTTCTGCAGCTCCACACTGATTTCACAGTCCCCGATGTAGCTGAAATGGGTGGAAAAGGAAGGTGGGGAGGAGGGGTAGGTCCACTTGCTCAGAAAGGTTGGGAAACTTGCCCAGTGTCACACAGCTGGAGCCCAGGCAGCCAGTTGCCGACCCTGAGCTCTATGCACTGGGCACATGGCCTAGTAGCCTCAACCTTTCTCAGCTCTGCTCAGACCTGACCCAGACCCTGATCCAAGCCCAGACCCCAGGAGGCAGCCCCTGTGGGTCCCTGCATTCAGGTATCCCAGGCATATCCTCATCTCTGACCATGAGAGCAGTGATTCCAGGCACTCACCTCACCCCACGATACCCTGAAGATGAAAAGGAGGGGCTCTTGGTAAACACGCTGCCCACCTTTCCACCCCTGCTGTCCCCCTGTCCCATCTCTGCCCAGGTGTCTTTCATGGGGACACAGAAGCAGCCCCCACTGCTTACATCCCAGGTGCTGCTGGGGCTGGTAGAGGTGGGCAAAGGTAACAAGGCGTCAGGCTTCAGCATAGAAGCCCAAGTCCACCCAGTGGCTCTCGCCAGGTGATGGGCACAGGGAGCCCAGAATGGGTGCCCTTGAGGGTAAAGATCAGCAGATCCTGTGAAAGCACTGAAGGAGACTCAGGGAAGGGAGAGGGGCAGCCAGCACAGATGTGCAGGGCACAGGCAGAGGAGCCCAATGTCACAAATCGCAAAAACCGAGTGCCTCTTGAAAGGGCAGGAGTGAGCCGGATGGGGAAGATGGGGACCCCGGGGGCTGCCTGGGCAGCTGAGTGGGCCACACAACCTCGATGTGCCCTGACTATTCCTACAAGGATCTTGTGGCAGCGCCCCAGGGGCTGGGAGCACCTGATAGCCTGTCACCATCCCAACCCACTTGGGACCAGCCCCTAAAATGGGGATGGGTGGTCCGAAGAACCAGCTCCTATCTTCCCAACATGCTGTCAGTGCCAGCCTCTAGGCTAAGGGCAGAATGAGACATGGGAAAGGAATGGCAACACTCTGGATCCTCAGGAGTTGGTCCTTTGTCTTTTAAAGTGCAATTCAAATCTTGCCACTTCCAGGAAGGCTTCCTGGACTGAATCTCCCTCCTTCCTGACTCACGCCCATTATGAACCTCATTTCAAAGAGATATCCTTGCCCAACCCCCTGAACTAGTCACTTATGTGTCTTTGCATTCTCTATTTTCCTGAGGTGCCGCAGAGCCCAGGTCTCCAGCTGACCTCTCACAGCCTGTGCTTGGAACTCCCTGGGCCTCACCAATGGACTTCACATCTTCTTACCATACTTGATCCCACTAGACACATCCTCTCTGAGGCAGCTGGTCTGACTCTCCAAGTGACCCAGGTCTAGCTTCCAAGAAAGCTCTGCTGCCTGGGCCTTGGAACCCAGAGTATGCCAGGGGATGGGAGAAGCTGGGAGGAGGGGAGGGTCCTGTGAGGGGTTCCACAGCCCAAGTCAGAGTATATATATACTACTCCATCTTCAAACTGGCTGTTCCCAGTGTCCCCTGCACCCCGAAGCCCATACCCAGCCCGATAGAGCTCACCAGATCTGCAGGTCCACAGTCACACGTCTTCGGTTGCACGTATTAGTGTGTGCCTTGACACCGTTGACCCTGGGACACTGGAAGAAATGCCAAAAGGGCTAGGTCAGAGGCTTCTTGCAGCAGGGGACAGCTGCCAGCTCTCCCCCCGGCACTGGGCTTTGTCAGCAACGAGCATGACCACCATACTTCCAAGATGAGGCACAGACATGTAAATCTATCCTGCAGCCCAGAGACTTCCCTCCCTAGAATGTGCCCCCTCCTTTCTCTCCCTTCCTGCCCCTACTCACACAGCCACACAGAGTGGCCCCGAGGCCAGGCCTGTTGTTCATGCCCCATAGCAAACTCTGGAAGTGGGTCCTTTCCCTTTACATGTGAGGAAACTGGAGCTTACAGAAGTCAAGTCACTGGCCCCACAGCACAGGGTGGAGCTGGGCATAGGCACAGGAACTGGAGGAAGCTGGCAATACTCACAGGGGTGAATGAATGCTTATGGCAGCTGAAAAAAATTTTTTTAAATGTTCATGGGTGTGTGAAGAAAGGGGGTGTGGTGAGCGCACTGGGTGCTGGCCAAGCCCAGGAGGGTTGTGTGAGGAGTCCTCCGTGACCCCACGATGGAGAGGACGCGACATGTGGGGAATGGGAGAGCAGAGGGGAGGGGGGTGGCCAGGACATGAAGAGTGCTGAATGCCAGGATCAGGAGGCAGGTGTTTCTCCTGCAGGGCTGGGACATCTGTTCAGCCTGCAGCTTCCCCCTCCAGGTTCTTCTGATATGGTAAATATCATTTCTTAGGATTGCTTGCCAGCAGTGCTACATCCCATAGACCAACGGTCCCCAATCTTTTTGCCACCAGGGACCAGTTTCTTGGAAGACAATTTTCCCACAGACCAGGGGTGGGGTGGGAAATGGTTTTGGGATGAAACTTTTCCACCTCAGATCATCAGGCATTAGCTTCTCATAAGGAACATGCAACCTAGATCTCTCACATGCGCAGTTCACACAGGGTTTGTGCTCCTATGAGAATTTAATGCCGCCGCCGATCTGACAGGAGGCGGAGCTCTGGCAGCTCCCGGCTGCTGACCTCCTGGTGTGTAGCCTGGTACTGAGAGTTGGGGACCTCTGGCGTAGACACAACCACCAGAGGAGCAGCCTGACTGAGCAGGCTCTGCTGTGAACACAGCACCCTGCAAGCTTCTTGGCTCCTAGCCTGCTGAATTCTTCAAAAGCCAACAGAGCCATCACCTTTTCCTGGAAGTCTTCCCTGACTCCCACAGCCCCTCCACCCCTCCATTTCTGAACTTGCATTCCTCTGCCATCATGCACGCAGATACTGCCACGTTGTCATCCACCGGTTGATGTGTTCCTCCCACAGGAAGGGATGCAGCCACACCCAACTCTATGATGCCCAGCACACAGCACGTGCTCAATAAGTCACAGGTGAATGAAATAAGAAATGAATGCATGAACCAACAGATGCTGGCACAAGCCAGTTTGAATGGCAGAAATCCCAATCTCCAGGGCTCAGGCCTGCCTAATCCACCCCTGCCCAGGGGCTAGCCAGGAAGGGCTGGCAGACAGCTCTCAGCAGCCTGGCCTGTACTTGGACACCTGCTCGTTGCTGGGAAGACCGGATGCCAGTGCCTCTCATTTACTGGGTCACAGTGGTCTCTGGCTGGGGGATACATTTTGGATGATCAAAAGATTCAAGTCACTAGGGGCACTTCGAGGCAGGAGGAGTAGGGCACCAAGGCTGAAACAGGAAGCCCAGTCTAGAACAGGGACCATGACATTAGGTGTGCTGACACAAACTTCATTGGCCACAGACCGTTTCATCCTGGGACACCTGCTGATCTTCACAGAACTAGCATGGACTCGTAACACTGAGTGCCATAACAGCCAATTAGTGGAGAATATAAAGCGCTAGGCGGCACTGACTATCCAAACTGTGAGCGTGTGTTCACCGGCTCTGAGGTTAGCAACTATGATTTCCATCTTTGTATCTGTCTGGCTACCACCATGGCGTGTCTTCAAAGTTCTCCTTAAGAAAAGTGGAAATATCTCCCACCTCTCCTTTCTGTTCCCTCTGAGCCACGCTTCCTTGGAACCTGGGGAGATGATGGTACAGGGATGTGGGGGAAGGGTGTCTACTGAGGCTGACAGGCTGGGAAACGCAGGTGGGGGGGGGGTGTCCCCCTGTAAGGTCCAGTGGGATCTTTGCAGTCATATGACTGACCTGGGTGGGAGAAAGGTGGGAGGAGAGGGAACAGAGAGAAGACTGCACAGCCAGTCCAGGCTGACCCTCCCGAGACACACCCACCTTCTGTCCAAAGTAGAGCTTGGTAAAGGTAAAGGTCCTCAGGTGGATGCTCTTCTCTCGGATCTTGGGCTCAAGTTTCTCCCGGAACTTGCTTTCCATGATCATGCTTAGGTAGGGCCAGGTCTGAGAGATGATCTGTGAAGACGGGAAGAGGCTCTTGGTAGTCAGGTCTGTACCCCCACTGCAGACCCACAGCTGCATGGGACAAGGTCCTGATTCTCTGCAGCCTGGTCTTGGGGTGGGGGTTCCTATGCTGCAGCACTCACCTGCTTGCCTGCCCACCCATCTGCTCACCTGTTCATCTGTCTGTCCGTCAAACATCTGATAACTACAGCCGTGGTTCCCACTGTCATGCAGGCAGCAGGACCCCAAGATTTGGTGCTATTCCGCAGAGCACCAAGAAATACTCATTCACTACATTTAATATTAGAAAGCCCTTTAGTTCTGTGCTAAAACATAATCTCATTCTACACTGTGGTTTAAACAAAAAGTAGCAGATGCCAGAAGTTTAAGAAAAAAATTACAGAAGAGGAAGTTAAATTGTTTCCTGTGGATTTCATTTTCTAGCAATCAGAAAAGGCAGCCTTTGCCCGATTTCTGCAGCAGAATGACTCACTGTGCTGATTTGGGAACGAAGTGCAGGACCTGGGGAGAATGAAGATGGCAGAGACAGGGGAGGATGGTGGAAATCAGAGGGGAATGGAGGGCGGGCCAGCCAGCAGGTACTTTCTGTTTGGGGCAAGGCTTCTCCATCTTCTTTTTCTTTTTTCTCAAACGGAGTTTCGCTCTTGTTGCCCAGGCTGGAGTGCAATGGCACGACCTCGGCTCACTGCAACCTCCACCTCCTGGTTCAAGTGATTCTCCTGCCTCAGCCTCCCAAGTAGCTGAGATTACAGGTACCTGCCATCACACCCAGTGAATTTTTTTAATTTTTTAAATTTTTTTTTATTTTTAGTAGAGACAGGGTTTCACCATGTTGCCCAGACTGGTCTTGAACTCCTGGCCTCAAGTGATCTGTCCGCCTTGGCCTCTCAAAGTGCTGGGATTACAGGTGTGAGCCACAGCACCCGGCCTTCTTTTTTAAGACAAGGTCTCACTCTGTCACCCAGGCTGGAGTGCAGTGGCATGATTACAGCTCCCTGCAGCCTCAACCTCCCAGGCTTAGGTGATTTCCCACCACAGCCTCCTGGGTGGCTGGGACTACATGCGTGCACCACCACGCATTTTAATGTTTTTGTAGAGATAGGGTCCCCCTGTGTTACCCGAGCTGATGGATGTTGATCCAAAATTGCTATTTTCACATTACCAGAAGTGTCATTGCTAAGTGCATCAAAAAGCATTCCCTAGCCGGGCATGGTAGCACACACCGGGGTCACAACTCCTTGGGAGGCTGAGGCAGGAGGATCGTTTCAGCCCAGGAGTTCAAGGCCAGCTTGGGCAACAAAGCAAGACTCCATCTCAAAAACAACAGTAACAGCAAAAGAACAGAGAACATTCTCAGCCTCTGGGTAAATTTGGAAGAAGCAGGTTGCTGCTTTAAGAGGAGTGACTGGGTTTCTGGGGATTCATGCAGGACCCAGTGCCTCTGGGCAAACCTTGTAGAGTTCCTCCTGCACTGTGTTAGCTGGTTCATGGATCTCTGCCTGCGTTACATCTTTCTTTCAGTAATACACTGAGGCCTACACAAGGCGTTGGAGATACAAGACTGTATCTTTCCTGTGGGCTTGGGCTTCAGTTTAAATATGCATTTCCTTCCTCCATGTGCCCCTTCCAAAGCCATCATTGGAGGAGCCTAAAGGCTGTGAGATTTTAGGGCTCATTGTTCCCATCTCTCTCAAAGGCCTCTCCAAACCCCAGGTTCTACTTTCTTGGGTCTGGTCTCATCTTCCTGTCTTGCTGGTTTGTCACTGGCCAAGTGCCTCCTGAGTTTAACGCTCGTTAGGACACACTCGGTGCCCTAGTATGTGGTTTACCTACACAACTGTCTCTGTCTCCCCATCCAAGATGAAGGTGGGAACCTCATATCCCAACAGTCTTATATCTCCAACGCCTTGTGTAGGCCTCAGTGTATTACTGAAAGAAAGATGTAACACAGGCAGAGATCCATGAACCAGCTAACACAGTGCAGGAGGAACTCTACAAGGTTTGCCCAGAGGCACTGGGTCCTGCATGAATCCCCAGAAACCCAGTCACTCCTCTTAAAGCAGCAACCTGCTTCTTCCAAATTTACCCAGAGGCTGAGAATGTTCTCTGTTCTTTTGCTGTTACTGTTGTTTTTGAGATGGAGTCTTGCTATGTTGCTCAAGCTGGCCTTGAACTCCTAGGCTGAAACGATCCTCCTGCCTCAGCCTCCCAAGGAGTTGTGACCCTGGTGTGTGCTACCATGCCCGGCTAGGGAATGCTTTTTGATGCACTCAGCAATGACACCTCTGGTAATATGAAAACAGCAATCTTGGATCAACATCCATCAGGAAGTCCTTTCTTATACCTAACCTAAGTCATTCCTGCTACGGGCTAAGCCTCCTCCCAGAGGCAAGGTTTGTATTAGAAACATTCCTCAGTCAGGAGATTTGAGCTGGGGACTGCCATGGAGCCCTCACAGTTAGGGACAGGTCTGGGCAGATCAGGGAGGGGCAGGCCTCCGGTTTGTCCTCCGTGACGTCGGGATTCCTGCTGGGGAGGGCTCGGCCAGGGGTCATCATCCAGCAGGAGCCTCCTTGGGACATCTGGCAGCAGAGCCCAAGGGGAGTTCCCAGGGGTGACCTAACAGCAATTACAGTAGTGATGTCAGTGAATTGAGCCAGGGCAAGGACTCTAATTATTCCCATTTTACGGATAAGGAAGCCAGCTCAGAGGTGTTAGGCAGTCTGCCCAAGACTGCACAGAAATGCTGTTGGACCTAGGCAGGAAACCAGGCAGTGTCCAGAAGCTGTTGTCTAATTAATGTCTTCCTCTCCCTAAGAAAGTACAGCTCCTGGCCTGGTGAGCCAGTGGGGATTGTACTTTTCTCTATACTTCTCTGTATTTTCTAATTTTTCTGCTGTGACCACGTATTAATTTCAATTTGTTGTTGTTAACAAAAGCGAGCCATTCTGGTGAAAGAAGAGGGAAAGGGAGCATCCCTGCCCGAGTCAGGCAAGGAAATTGCCGCGAGGCCCCCATCAGGCTGTGGGGGTGACAGCCGCGGGGAGGACGAGGCTGGCATGCGTCTGGCCCTGCTAGGCCCTGCCAGCGGCCTTACCTTGTTGGCCCACTCGACCCGCTCCACGTCTGGGAAGTGGATCTAGGAAAGAAGCCCCGAGGGGAAGTTAGACTTGAAGCCGCACACCCCCTGGGAACCAAGCAAGCCAGCCTAGCGGGCTCCCCATTCCGCCCACGCGCTGCACCTCAACCCTTCCTCCCCGCCGCCTCCACGTCGGTCACAGGTGCGCTCTCCGCACCCACTCAGCGTCCAGCCCTGGCAACTCGGAACTGGTCCTGCCCTCAAATAGCGCACTATCCGGTGGAGCAGGCAGCAAATAAACAGACAACCAGCTGACACTGATTCCGCAGTGCAGCCCAGCTCCAAGGCTGCGTGGGCGTTTCTGGGCACGCGGTGGCGGGCAGGACAGGACTCCACGCGGTTTCACCTCTCCCCTCCACCCCAGCCCCACGCGGAGGCCGAGGTGGGAGAGGACATGGAAGGCGAGGAGGAAAGGGAGGGCTGGAAACTGCTTCTTTGCACACGCAAGTAAATCCCCACTCCTGGGGAAGCACAGGACCCCCAACCTGGAAGCCCCCAGGATAACACAGGTTGCTCCTTGCAAATTCCATCCCCCTTATTCGTTTCAATGACACAAACAATATGCAGTCTCCGTAGAAAAATTAGAAAATGCAAACATCAGCTAAACAAAAAGAAAAAATATTAGGGAATTCTACCACCCAGTGATAAGTACTTAACAGCTTGATGTTTTCATAGACAACTAAGGAGTGGGGTGCTGTGGGGCGCCCCTCCCACCTCTGCCCACCTTGGCTCCCAGAAGCCCCTCCCAAGCCTCCTCCCTTCGCCTTAGGCCTTTCCTATAGTCACATAGCTTCCAACTACGGGGTCACAACCCCTAGCCACTCCAGCTCCACCTGCTGGGTGAACCCCAGTGTGGGAAGGGGGAACAGTGGAAGGTGAGTGGAGTGGAGGGACAGTCCTGTTGGCTGACTTGTGCATGACATAATTCTGAGAGTGCTTAATCCCCCTCCAGGAGTCTCAGTCTCTGCATCTGTCTGCTGAGCTTCTCATTCCCCCAGGGGTTTTCTTACAGAGGAGTAGGCGTGGACATGTACAGGGTACCTGCACAAAACACTGTTCACCAAAACGGCAGCCACAGCCATCACTGTGGCCATGCCCCAAGTCCCCTGAACATGAGGCTGGCTTGGGGTCAGATTCAGAGTGGGCCTGGGACCACCCACGGTGGGGAAAGGGCATGCCCCCTCTATCTGGGAGCTCAGAAAGGCCACTGTCCTGGGACTAAGTAGATGTGTCCCTGCAGTTCGCACACCTACCAAGTGCCAGGTCCTCAGCCAGCTCTGGGGTTGCCCTAAAGACTCAAACACATGCCCTGGCCTGCAGCACTCGTTCAGGATCACAGCCATTCCCAAAGTAGGGGACAGAGAAATTCAGTTCTCCCGGAACAGTTTTTAACAGCCTTGATTGGTCAGAGGAGTTCAGTGCTTCTGAGACCCTTGGGACACCATTCTCCCATTCTCTCTTGGGATACTATTCTCCCAGCCTCAGTTTCCCTTGCTCTGGGCAGTGGCCTATACTAACTCAGAAAAGTTTATATTCCCAGGTATGGAAGAGAAAATACGGCCTGGTTCCCAAAGGTGCAGCTGGCCCAGCCCACAGAAACAGAAGAGATCGATGCGGGAAGGAATTGTGGGGAGAGTGGGCAGGAGCTCAGTTCAGTGGGGGTGATGCCACCTGCTCAGCAAACATTCCCTGCAGCTACCCTGGGTCTGGTCTCAGCTGGGAACCAGGCAAATGGAAGGCAAGACCTTTCCGTTTCTTCCTATTACACTGCCCAGTACTAAAGTAGAAATTACTGCACATGGGCCTAGAGAGGAGACCCAGCTCATGTCATGGCCTCATCGCCCACTCCCACCGGTCCCTTTCAATCCAACCACCTTTACCTTTTCTGTTCCTACCAAAGGCCTGCATGTGTCATTTTGTGTCTCTGAAACAGTCCTCCCTACCCCTCTTTGATTGATTCGTTCGTTACTATCTTAGAGTTCACTTGCAGGAAGCCTCTCTGGGTGTCCCAAGTTGGGGATAAGTGAGGCGGCCTGCTGGTTCTCCACTGCAGCATTTGATACACTTTACTAGAGCTGCCTGGTCTTGCTGCCTACCTCCCTACACACTGGAAGCTCTAGGAGGGCTGACTGGGCCTCACCCCTATTAAAGTCTGTTTCTAACATATGAAGGTCTTAATATTTGTGGAATGAATGAAGCATGGCCCTTGCCCTTAAGGAACTCACAGGCAGGCAACTAACAGATCACTCTGATACAGAATCAGTACTAAGGTGGGAAGAGGGAGCATTCTCGGAGGAACTTGCTGACCTCACCAGTAGCTGTCCTCCTTCCAGCCCAAGCATCACACTTCCCATCCCACACCTTTGGCCCGGGTTGTTTTGTGACTTCAGGAGCTGAGTAGTTCTGATCTCTGGACCCCAAAAGGTGATCCTGCTTGGTGGGTCCAACCCTGGCCACTCTTGGGAGTTAGTCAAATGAAGATTCCTGAGCTGCCTCATGCCACTGAATCAGAGTATATCAAGGGTGGGGCTCACCAACTTATTTTTCACAAGCTCCTGGTATGATGTTGGAGTTCAGTCAGGGTTGGGATCAATGACCAGCCCACCCCTTGCCTCAGGGTGACCCACATGCATCCTGAAAATGTAGGAAGCAAGGCCGGGAACTGTGTCTCATGCCTATAATCCCAGCGCTTTGGGAGGCCGAGGCAGGTGGATCACTTGAGCCCAGGAGTTTGAGACCAGCCTGGCCAACATGGCAAAACTCCATCTCTACTAAAAAATATAAAAATTAGGTGGGCATGGTGGCACACACCTGTAATCCCAGGTACTCAGGAGGCTGAGGCAGAAGAATTGCTTGAACCCTGGAGGCACAGGTTGCAGTGAGTTGAGGTCACACCACTGCACTCCAGCCTGGGCCACAGAGTGAGACTCCATCTCAAAAAAAAAAAAAAAGAAAGAAAAAAAGAGAAAGAAAGTGTAGGCAGCAACAGAATGACCAAGGCCCACACTGATTAAGCTGTCATGGTTTCTCTCGATTACCCACACCTGTATTTGAGGCTCACCAAGAGGCCCCATCATGGAAGAGTCTGAACCCCCTGAAGAAAGCAACAATTCAGTCCAAGAAAATAAGAGACGGCAAGTCTCCTACCCTGCCTAGGGACCTGAAGCCCCTCCCTTAGCCTGAATCTCAACACCTGCCTTCACTCCCAGTGAGCCGAGGTGCAAGAGCCAGACCACATTCCTTGTGACTGCCCCTGAGTAAGTTTGGAGCAGGGGATGAAATCATAGAGACTGATTCTTAGGGAGCAATGACTCATCCTCAGTGCTTTCCCATTTTGACATCGACAGATCAATCTATTTTTCCATTATAATTGGTCTTTTTTTTGGAACTTGAAGAAATCTTTTCCCACCCCACATTCTCAAAGTTACTCTGGATTTTCATCTGTTGGCTTTCACGTTTAGGTCTTTAATCTCTCTGGATTTTTTTACATAAGGTGAGACAAAGATACAATTTTTTTCTCCCTCCATACTTTCACTAAGGCAATTTTCACCCAACACATAAAAAAAAAATTCCATCTTTTTCCTTGACTTGGGAATCTACTTCACTCAAAAACTAGCTCCTCATATGTACTTTGGTGTGTTTCTGGACTTGCCATTCAACTCCATCAGTCGGCCTGTTCCAGTACCACATGGTTTTAATCACTGTGTTTTTGCCAAATGACCTGGGGTAGGGTGAATCCCCTCCCTTGCATTTTTTTTTTTTTTTTTTTTTTTTTTTTTTTTTTTAGATCGAGTTTCATTTTTGTTGCCCAGGCTGGAGTGCAATGGTGCAATCTCGGCTCACTGCAACCTCCACCCACTGGGTTCAAGTGATTCTCCAGCCTCAGCCTCCCAAGTAGCTGGGATTACAGGCACCTGCCACCACGCCTGGCTAATTTTTTGTATTTTTAGCAGAGACAGGGTTTCACCATGTTGGCCAGGCTGGTCTCGAACTCCTGAACTCCTGATCCACCAGCCTCGGCCTCCCAGCATGCTGGGATTACAGGCATGAGCCGCCACACCTGGCCGCCGATTCCCCATTTTGCTTTTTCTTTCTCACACTGATTTAGATAATAGTAGATATTTAATGTTCTGTATGAATTTTAGAATCAGCTTGTCAATCTACAAAAAAAAAATCCTCCTGAGATTTCAATTGTTATATTTTTTAAATTATAAGTTAACTTGTGGGCTAACTGACACGGTTAAATATTGCATCATGAACACCCTTTATTTATTCACATTTTCTATTCACATTTAGGATCAAACTTTCCAACTCTTTTTCTCTAAAAGTCCTGTATATTTTTTGTTAGATTACTGTGTGGCATTTCATTTTCTGGGCAACTTTGCTGAAATTTGTTAATAGTTCTAATTGTTCATTGATTCTCCCAGAACTCTTTTTCTTTGATTTAAATCTGTTGGCTCTTTTATGTTTTTAGAGTTGAACTTCATGAGTTTGGGGAATATCATTTATTTTCCATTTTTGTTTTGTAATAAATGAATTCAAAGGTATAAAATCCTCTAGTTTTTGACACAATAAATTGCTATTCTGCTCTCATTTTTCTATTCCCATTATGACTTCCACTTAATGAGTTTTCAAAATAGTAATGTTTTAAAATAGCTAGACATGTGAGATTTCAATAGATATATATTTTTGCTGTTTTCTAATAATAATTTTATTTCTTTGTGGCCTGAACAGTCTGTAGGATTGTCAATTCACTGGAATATGTTGATAATTCCTTGTGGCCTAGTACATGATTAATTTCCATGACTATTCCATGTGTGATCAGGTTATTAATCATGTCCTTCTAATATGCTTTATCCTTGCTTAGTCTTTGCCTGCTTCATTTATCATTTTCAGAACGGGATGTATTAAAAGTTTCCAAGCCCAACTGTTGATTTATCTACTTCCTCATACCGGTTGTTGATTTATATTTCAAGTTTATATTATGTAACATATATATATGTCTGTGATTATCATAATTATTGAGACAAGGTCTCACTGTGTCACCCAGGCTGGAGTGCAGTGGTGTGATTTTGGCCTACTGCAGCCTTGACCTCCCAGGCTCAAGCAATCCTCCCACCTCAGCCTCCCGAGTAGCTAGGACTACAGGTATGCACCACCACGCCTGACTAATGTTTGTTTGTTTGTTTTGGTAGAGACAGGGTTAGGTCATGTTACACAGGCTAGTCTCAAACTCCTGGGCTCAAGCTATCCGCCTGCCTTGGCCTCCCCAGTAGCTGAGACTACAGGTACATGCCACCATGTCTAGCTAATTTTCTAATTTTTTTTGTAGAGATGGGGCTTTGCAATGTTGCCCATGCTGGTCGTGAACTCCTGGGCTCAAACCATCCACCTGCCTCAGCCTCCCAAACTGTTAGGATTACAGGCGTGAGCCACCATGCCCAGGTATATCATTATTGCCCTTTACAAGCATGTAACAACCTTCTTTGTCTTTGAGTTCTATTCTATTTTGTCTAATATGACAATTGCTACCTCAGCTTTCTTTTGTTTCAAGACTTAGCCAGTTGCATATTTTCCATCCTATTTTCAACCTTTTTGAGTTCATGTCATCTCATGTCATTTAATACTCACCTAATCCCTTATTTGCCCCATTTTACAGATAAGGAAACTAAAGTTCAGAGAGGTTACATGACTTATAATCTCCAGTAGTGGAGTGCTAGAACGGAGACCCAAGCCTGGGTCTGTCTGACCACAAAGTCTGTGCTTTTCCACTTCGTCCACTACTCCTGCTAAGAAAACCTCACACAGCATCACGTAAGGTTTTATAGAAACCTCTTTTATAAAGTCTGGGATTTAGCAGGCAACTGCCCTTATGGGGCTTTAGCCCTGATTGGTAGAAGCCATGCCTTATGACTTACAAAGGGCATTCCATAAACACTTTCATTTGATGCTCCCAACACTCTATAAATCATTATTCTCCTTTTACAAATGAGGAGACTCAGAGACTAGTTAGTACTTAACAAGATTACCCATGTGATCAGAACCCAGATCTCACCTGCATATGATTTGAGCCCAAGCCTCAAATCTTCTTCTCATCCATTTCCTCTCCTCCCCATCCTCCACCTGAAATGTCAGCATTTGAAGTCCATTCCTTAGTGTTTTTCTAACCTACTCCTTGTGTATTTCAAATTCCACCTCTGTAAGCCTCAGCTTTCTCATCTGCGAGATGGGTACAATACTGCCAACTTCACAGTTCCTGAAAAGACTAAATGCATGGATGATGCTCGGTATCCTTCCTGGATCAGAGTAAGCGTTCTGGAAGTGGTAACTTTTGCTGGAAGTTGTACAGACCTGGGAGGTGCAGGCACTCTGACCCCTCTGACCTCAAGTACGTGCAAGAACAAGGTCACCTGAGCTATGTGTCCAGTTCTGCCTCACCCAGAGCGCAGCAAATTCTCTGCTGAGTTTCCTAGTGCCTCTGGCCACCACTGCAAGGTGAGAACAGAGAATGAGGAGGATTTACAACACAGTGCAAGTGGTTGAGATGGAAGGAGGAACACGGTTGGTGTTTCACTGGCCTCACTGACTGGCCCAGGGATCTGTGGCTCAGATAAAGACAGCCACAGAGAGCTGGGCCCAATGCCTGTCAGGCACCCATGTGAAACTCTGCCCAATGGGGGCGCTGCATAGTGAAGCTTGGCAAACGCACCCAATCTGAGCCTCTGCCTTGTGTCTTTCCTCACTAGGGAAACAAAGAGAGGCTGAAAAATAAGATGAGTGGCTCATACTGAACTGAGCCCTAAAATCACTGAGCTTTTGTTGCAGTTCCCCACGAGGCTGGGAGTCTCTGGGACCAGCTAGTGGGGAGTCACCCACACCACCTGGCAGTGCAAAGAGATCTGCAGCGATTCTCAGACTCCTGTGTTCAACAGTCCCACCTGGAGAGCTCGCTACAGTACAGCTGCTCGGTCAGGGCCCACAGAGATTTTGATTCCAGAGGACTGGGGCAGGAGCCTGGAAACCTGCGTCTTTAACAAGCTCCTGGTGGTTCTGATCTTAGCAGAGGGTGTGGAAGAACGAGTGGACAGGGCTCCCCAGGCTGGAGGGCTTGCTCAGGCCCTGGAAGAAGGTGGCTCCTCTGCCTCCGGGGGTTCCTGACTAAGTTTGAAAGTCACAGCCTGGGTTTCCAGCTGTCACTCCTAGGAGAACACTGCTGTGTCACCAAATTCGTACAGCAGGCTTCAGACCTCAACTCCTTTATAAAGGGAATTCTTCCACAAAGAGCAAGGGGAGGCCAGAGCCAAAAGGCAAAAAACAGAATATTATGATTTCCCTGGCTCCGGGCCTGCTCTGCCCCCTAAAAGGTGAGCCACCCCCATCTCATACCTGCTTTCTGTAGCCAGGCAGGAGGAAGAGAAGGAAGTGCGCCCAGGGACTTAGAACACAGGGTTTTGGTCTTAACTCCCTTCAGCCTCAGGTTTCTTGCTGATTAATAAGTGGGGCTGTTAATTCCTGTTCTTCCCAGATCCACGGACAGTGGACTTCTAAATGGTTTGGTGTTAGAGACAAATCCAGCTCTCTAGCAAGCTTCATCTCCATAAAACATGTACACTATCCTCACTGATGTATTATAGGTGAGAACATTTCCCCAAAGCAGGCCTGGAAAATTCCAAAGATGCCCAGACACATGGTCAAGTCACCAGCATCTCCGACGTCTGCTGTCCTCCCTGCACTACCTGTCAGAGAAGTTTAAATAGTTCACAACCCTCCACCCTCTCCATCTGAGGCCTCCGTAAACTAACATACCTCTTGATGCTGTTAGTGTACTTGAGCCGACGCATTCCAGGCAAAGTGATCTAATATTTTCATGACAGTGTTTTTAGGCATTTTCAAGGGAGTAGTGGTGATGAGAATTTAGAGAGAAGAGGTAAAGCAAATTCAAGTCTAAGTAGAATTCCATGCTAGACAGGCCACCAAAGAGGCCCACATCAATAATCCATATTTAGGTGGTGATGTCTGTGCATTATTTCTTAAACCCTCTGGGAAAAATGATTCCACAGCAGTGAGGAAATGGAGCCAGAATGACAGCTGCCTCCCATCGGAGCCAAGGTTTTGGTGGGGTCCACACAGATGGGTCTGAGGTTGGGGTGGGAGGCCTTGACAAGAGCTTGGGCCACCAGACCCTCTTGGGAGGCGGAGGGACTAAGGAGCCTCACTTAAAGGGCCTCCCTGTCATTCGATGAATTCTGCCAGCTCCCTCGCACAGGGTGGCAGCTCTCCCATGGAGCAGCCATGTAGTCACACACACACACACAGATGCACAAACACAGATGTGTGCACACACGCAGACACACACACACAACTACACAGACACATCCGCAGACTCACACACATGTGCAAAGACACACAGTTTCCTAAAAATAGCCTCATCGCTCTTCCCTACTCCAAAGGACATTCTTACAGACAATACACCCCTGCTAACTAACTGCTGAGAGGAGACCCACTCATTCTGAGTGTCCTACAGAGATGTCCTACAAAAGGAGGCCATTGGACTTCAGGCTGGCTCCTGTCTTCCCAAGATCGGCTGCTGCTCTGTGGCTGCCTGTTCAGTGGTTCCTGCTTTACAAGCCAAGTGGTCCTTTGATTTCACTTTTCTCCTGATGCACAGCCTTTGTCCTTTTTTTCCTCTGTTCTTGGAAGGCAAACATTTAACCATTAAAACTACTTTTAAATCTTCCAACCCTTCTGCTTTAAATTACCCAGCTCAAGTACTCTGAGGGAAACAATTGCTTTGCCAACTTGAAAATCTGTCTGGCACTGTTCTGTAATCCACAGCTCCTTAACACACGCAGCCAGCAAACTGGCCTAAATCAGCTGAACCCAGCAGAAGTGAGCAGATGAAATTCCACTAGTCACAGTGATGAGAACACTGACACTGAACACTGTCACTCTTTGCTAAGGAATAAGGGCTCAAAGCAGAGGGGGGTGGCCCTGAGCTGTCCACAGAGTAGTTTTTTAAAGGGGACCTAAGCGATGATAGTAAGTTCAGAGAGTTCAATGATCCAGTTAGGGTTGGTAATTCCTAGAAGTTAAAAAAAACTTATCCTCTTGCTTATCAAAATAGCAAAGGCCCCAAAAGATAATATTCAATGCTGATAAGACCACAGTGAATGGGCAAAAGTGTCTTTAAAAATCTTCATAAACTTCTAGGAATCATACTAATTAAAGTGAGAAATGTGGACTAAGATTTACACGGCAGGCATTCACTGCAGCATTCATTCAGCAGATTTCTATTGAGTCCTTACTATGAACTGGGCACTGAGCTAGCAGCTGAAGCTACAGATATGTACAAGACATATACCTTATCTTAAAAGAACTTTCAGCCTGGAGGAAAAGTTAGCCATAAAAATACGTAGGTTACAAATCAGTCTGGGAGGCAGAGTGACAGACACATGCTCAGAGCCCTGTAGGAGCCCATGGACAAGAGTCCTGGGGGTGGGGCCTGAGCTTGGACTTGAAGGATGAGTCACAGAATCTAGATGCACAGATCAGAGGGAGAAACTGCGGACAGAGGAACCACCACCCACCTCCGCTAGCCATGTGACCAGGAAAGCCTCGAAGTAACCAATATAATCAAGGTTAGAGAAACAATTACACAACTTGTGGTATATTCATATGAAGGATATGATCGTCCTTAGAAGTTTGTTTGAAGAATGTAATATAATGTTAAGAACATAAAAAATAAAAGAAAAAAGTACAAGTTTTTAAGAAACTGTTTTCATATATTTTCTATATAAAGGAAGCACACCCAAACATACTGTATCTCTGGGTGGAGGGATTATAAAATGCTTATCCTAATTTTAACTTTTATGCCATTTCCAAATATTCTCCAATGAGAATGTTTACTTTCATGACCAGAAAAAAAAACACATTTTTAGACAGTTTATAACCAGTTATGTTAAAAAGTAAATACAACATGGGCAAAGGAATAGAGTGGGTGATTCTGGGGTCTTGAAACATCCTATAGCCTAGACAATTTCCTTGGCTTTTTGTTCTGAGATTTCCAAGGCTCATGACTCATGACACTGGCACAGGGCTTCTTGGCCTGCCCTCCCACAGAGATAGGGCTTATGGGACCTGGGTTCTGCATCCCTCTGTGGCCTGAGGAAATCAAGTCTCATATCCTTAGCTTGAAATATACAGCACCTTAAAAAAAAAAAAAAAGTGCTTTGTCTCTTTAATAATTCTCAATGGGGCAGAAAAACATCTTAAATCCCTCTTCAATATTTGCAGTCGAGGAGGAGGAGGAGGAAAAGGAAATCACTTGCCTCAAGCACATGTGAGCACTTTTGTGCTACAAGCTCCAGGTTCCCAGAGAATTAGGAATCCCTGAACTCTGCTGGGAGGAGTGGGAGGGGAGGTGAAGGAGCAAGGCAGGCCAGGTCTCAGCCCCTGCTCCCTGAGGTAGCTGGGTTGTGGCCCTCCCAGGTCTTCAGGGGGCAGCTCACACCTCCCAGAGCCCCCTCCCCAAAGTCACCAGAGACATTCCCACAGAAGTGCCATCTCTGCCTGCCACCAAGACTCTGGGCCAGGACCCAGTGGGAGCCGGTGACCATCTCTCCCCACCTTCCTGCCCACTGGAGAGGGGGCTGCAACACAGGACAAAAGGGCCTGTCCCTACTCATGGCCCTGATCCTCATCCACCATGTGACCTCTCAGTCACTCAGGGCCTCAGGCCCCTAGCTAAGGTTGCCTGGACACTCCTGGCCCAGAAAGATTCAGCCCCTTGTAAATGAAGCAGTGAGCAGTCTCATGTGAGCTCAGGTATTATACCTTGCTGTCCCAGAATCTGCCCACCCCAAGATGCAATAATGAGCTCAACTGACCTAACCTGTGAAAGACTGTGGGCCGAGTCCCCAACTCCCTACCACAGCCAGCAATACCATAGTACCTCTTCCTCCAAGAAGGCTTCCTGGGCCACTTCCAGCCAAGGATAGAGCCCCTCACCCATGCTTTCTCGGAGCCTCAGACTTGGAGCCACCTCAGAGAACTGATCATGCTCTATCAGAAGAGGCTGCCCTCGCAGGTCTGAATCTCCATCTAGCTCATGGGTTCCTCAAGGGCAGGGGCCATGTGTACTCATGCTGCCCCGCCTGCAGCTCTGTGCCTGACACACTGCAAGTTCTCGATAAATGCTTGCTGAGTGAGTACAGGAATGAACACATGTATGCCTAAGATCCCTCTGTTGGGCTTGGAGGAAAGAGGGCCCATACTCTGTCACTCATATTGCTCAATCCTGGCCCAGGACATGATAAGTCCATGAACCATCATTAAGATATGGGGCAGAAACCCCAAAGGCATGACTAAAAATTTATCTGCCTCTTCCTTCCCGAGGACAGGCCTGACTCCAAGCCATTTGAATAACTTCACAGGGCTGCAGGGACCTCAAGGGTAAGAAGTCTCCCTAATTCCAAGCAGCACCCAACCAGTCCTGATGTTTAAAATCAGGTTCCATGGCCCTGGCTCCAAGCATCAGGCTTTGTGATCTAATCTGAGAGTGCCCAGGCTAGCTCAGAGCTGTCACTGCATTTACTTCCTCTAATTAACTGAAGTATCTCAGGACAGACCTTGAGAGCCTGGGTCCTGGAACGACTGCTGCTCCAGCCACAGAAAGAATGTCAAGCTCTCAGCACTACGTAAGCAAAGCACTCAGCCCTTGGCTGTCTGCCTGAGTGGCTGGCAGGGAGGCTTGGAGGGAGCAATCCCAGGGACCACTGCTCTGCGCCTCAGAATGCCCATCGCTTTGTGTGAACGGCTCATCTTTTTCCCCTGGTGCTTGCTTCTGCTGGCAGCCCCAGGGCGCACCCAGTTAGATGGGGACAGGCATGAAAGGCAGCGAGTGGGGTCCTGTGGGGTATGTGTCACCAGAGAAAAGCAGGCTCGGGACTGGTTAATGATGGCAGACCCTACAGCTATGAAGACTCTATAGAACATCTCCTAAAATGTCATGATTTTCAGAGAAATCAGAGGCCCAGAGAGGACAAGGGGCTTCCCAAGATCCCTCCATGAATGACTCCAATGACTTCCACTACTTCACATCACGACCACCTCACCAGCAGACACACACGAGTTAACTGCCCCTCACAAAGCTGCCAACTGATGTAACTGATGGCTACCAGCTGAAAGGAGAGCCAGCCTGGCTAGAAACCACAGATAGACAAAATGCCACGTTTTCTCACAGCTCTTTCTCTTCTCTACACTGCCTCAGGCTATTTTCCTACTACCGGCTCTCATTCCCCCAACCTGGAGCGATGTGAGGATTTCGAACTTCCCTCCTCACAGGGGCCCAGTCATGGCAGGGGCAAATCAATATCTGATAAGCAACCCAATCATCCAGTTGAAGCACTGATCAATGGCTGAATGAGTAACTGGAAATTCACGGGTCAGTGAAGGGCTGATCTGTGCACAAATCCAGGAGTGAAGGCTGCAGAGCTCCACACAGGGGCCCCTACCAAGGGAGGTGGGCAGGGAAGCAAAGCAGCAAAGGTTACCCCAAGAAGGGTCTTAGGAGCCCGGAGCACGAAGGACGGGCTCTGAAGATCAGAAGGCAGCTCTAGCGCGGGCAGCACAGCTGGGACTCCGAGAACCCACAGGAGCAGGCTCCAGGAAAAGCCAGGGTGCAGGGGGTTCCACAGAAGTGCTCTGCGCGTCCCTTCCACTCGCTCCACCCCTTGACAGTCATCCAGATGCTGGAAAGAGGAGCTTGCCACTGGGACACTTGGGCATTCATTTCATATTAGGAAAAGGTAGTTAGGAAGCCCGGGAAACAGAGGAACATAAAGGGACAGCCCCCACTGGGCATTCGCTTGTGTCTGGCTCTGTGCAAGCAGCTTTTCAAACAGTCGACTCACCACAACCATGTGTGGCAACAAAGCTTTTGTGGCTTGCCGAGGCCTACAATTAAATGAGTAACATCAAGGGCTCCGTGCTTGTCACTGTGCTATACACAGTCCCTACCCGACAAGGACAGCTGAGGTGGCTCTTAATTCCTTCAAAAGTACACATAAACACTGTGTGAGAGGAGCATCCGCATGTAAACATGCAGCCTCTTGAACCCTCTGTTCAAGGGTGAGCTGCGGGGGCCACCCTGCCTTCTTCCCCATGTGGTCAGGCCACATTCACAAGACAAAGGGGACCCACAGGTTCTTCCTTCAAGGCTTCTAGTAAGGAGAATTCTTCCTTCCAGCTATATCTCCCATGGCTGGGGACCTGGAGGAGAAGCAGGATTGTCTGAAGTTTGACTAGAAATCAGACATCAGGGCCAAAATGACTCTAAAGACCATCCAATACAACCTCCTTTTACAGGTGGGGAAACAGGTTCAGTCAGGGAAAGCAATTTCTATGATCACCTGGAGGCAGCATCTTGGAGCAAAATGTTGAGAAGGAGTCTAAGACCAGACAGGAAAGTTGTGCATGACTGAGGACTGGCTGACGATGGCTGCCTTGGATGGCAGTGGGGAAGGATGGCATCCCCGCCTCAGCTCAGCCAGGCCTTGGCCTCCACTCCTTCACAGGGAGTTGGTGCAAATTAGAAAAAGGTGCCCCATCTAAGCAGCATACAGCTTGACAAGCAGCAGGCGGCTGGATATCCATCCCTCCACACTGGGGGCTAGAGTACAGGGCCAACTCACACAACATGCAACGCAGGTCTGAGTGTGGTGCCGTTGAGCTGTTCAACTTTTCTTCAGTCCCCCAACTACTGATTTGCCATCTGTTAACTTACAGAAATATTTCTTGATACCAAAGGAGGTCATAAGCCATCATCCTCTCTTTCACGCAGAGAAATCAGTTCTCAAGAGGGAAGGCATGCTAAAAGGTCAGCATGTGATGATGAAGAGATCCATTCATCCATGCCCAAAATCTTGTGCAAGGGGCTGTGCTGCCCCCACCAAGCCCAGAGCCCCGTCTCTCTTTGCCTTCACAGTTTGTGTTCCTAAAGAGGCAGAGAGAAGAATATTCAACCAGGTAGACTCCAGGTTTTCCATATCATCACTGGGCGTGGAAACCTTCACGAGGCGGGTGAAAAGCCCACACCTGCATCTATTTGTATGCACTTCACAGGTGCTCATACAGGCAACCAACCTCCCCAGACCTGTTTCTCATCCTGGAATCCCAATCACAATAATGGTCAACAGCTCCCTAAACCAGAAAGCACCCTGAAGACCCCTGGATCCCCCTGCACCCCTACTCTAGAGGCCACCACGCATCTAAAGTCCCACTCCCACGCATCTCCCACTCTCCTCCCTCATTACTACCATCTTGGCTGAAATCACCTTCCCAACTGGCCTGTCTCCTCCAGCCTTCCTCATCCCACCATGCTGCTTTCTGAAGGGCCTTTCAGAAGCATCCAAGGCTCCTTCCAGCCTTCAGAACAGGGCCAGCCTCCATCAAGTCTGCCTCAACTTGACCCTGTCATACATCAACCCCTACCACACACTTCAGCCAGGCCCAGCACACAGCGCCCCCTCATGCAGTGGCCATGTCACACCTCCATGCTGTGCTCACCACCTCCCTCGGCCAGAATGCCCTGTGCCGCACCAGTGGCCTAATCCAACAGGTTATCCAGGCCCTGGTCCTCCAACCTGGCCAGACAAGCCAGCCAGGCGAGTCTGCAGAATGCAGGCTGAAGCCAGCCTTTCCCAGGTCCTTGTCAAGGAGAAAGGGGGCTGTGATTCGGGGACAATATGATATGGAAACCTGGTAGGGTGTCCTTCATACCAGGCCTTCTACCTGACTAGACCCTGTTCCGACTCCTGGCTCCAATTCTCCTCAATGGCAATGACCTGTTATGCATCTGTCCCCCACCCGAGACTGCCTTCTTGGTAGGAGAGAGAGCATCACCTTCCTCTGAGTGTTCCTCTACCCAGCTGGGTCAAGCCTGGGATATGGGTTGTGGGGTGAAAACCTAGGAGGTGCCTTCTTGAGTTCAGGCTGAGCTCCCTGTTGGCTAGGTCCATGTTGCTCCTGGGGTCTGTATCCCCAACAGAGGCCAGAACTGTCTCTGTGGTGTATGTGGGGGAGAGGCAGGGAGGGTGTCCACGCCCCTACACGATCTGATTTTTGACCCAATATCGGAAATACTGCCTTTACATATAGCTAAGTGTCTAGAGGCTTCCCTGATACAGAAGGGGAGAAAAGAAGGGGTGTTACTTGGTGAAGACTCGCAGGCCCACCCTCATGGGCTAAGGCCATCAAGAGGGACAAAACAGAGATCTGACAGATGGCCTGGACTCCCTCAACTGTGTGCAAGGGGTGTGGACAGGTCAAGCCTGCTTGCTGGGTCCACACCTTTCAGAATCACAAGCCCCACAGAACCATCAGGATGACCAAAGTCTGTGGGAGTCAGGCCCTATGCGCTACCACTATGGCTACTACCGTAGAAAAGTGTGCACCCTTATCAGGAAGAGTCTTTGGCCCCTCATCCCCCATATATGTAAGCTATTTGCAAAGCTTTACCATCAAATCGTACATTAAATATTAAGTATTATGAAGTGTATGCCCACTTTGAAGTGCTAATTCTCAGTTCTTCAGAATGTGATTCTATTTGCAGGTAGGGTTTTTAAAGTGGTAATTAAGTTAAAATGAGTTCATCAGGGTGAACTATGACTGATGTCCTTCTAAGAAGAGATTAGGACACAGAAGGAAGACGGTGTGAAGACAGTAGGAAGACAGCCAGCTGCAAGCCAGCAGAGGCCGCAGGAGAAACCAACCCTGCCAACACCTTGATCTTGGACTTCGGGGCTCTAGAAAGGAAAGGAAAAAAGTGTCTGCTGCTTAAGCCACGCAGCCTGTTGTACTCAGTTATGGCAGACTGATACAATAAGACTTCATTTCTCTTATAAGATAAACTAAATGGGCCTTATATTTTTTTCTCACACCCCACTTTAGAGACTACTGTCAGGAGGAACCTATGGCCCTGCTGGACTTTATAGGCCACAGGCTAGACACAATGGGAGGCCTCCCCCGTGGGCCTGAGAGGAACTGGAAGAAATCTGAAAACGAAGAGCCCCAGCACCGGAGAGACAGTAAGGGTTTGCCGCAGACCAACCATTGGACGGAACACCCCTCTTGCCGGTGTTTCCCAAGCTCACCTAATCATAAGAATCACCCAGGATACCTCTGTGCCACCCTGGGAGTTATGCAATGGGGCCCAGAACTTGGGTTTTGTTAGGTAAGCCAGGACCAGAAACGTTTGAGGAATCGTAGTGCCGCCCATGCCACCCCAGGAGATGGGTTTGTCGGGGCAGTGTGCGTGTGCCGGCATCCCTATCCGGCGGAGGGAGGGAGGGAGGGAAGGAGGCCCGGGGCCCGGCGCCGTCGGTCTCCCAGCCGTACCCGCCACTCCACCTCCAGCCCCGCGGAGCCCTCCCCCTACCGCAGTCCAGGCCTCGGCCGAAAGCAACTGGGCCCGCCGTTTCTGTCACCGCGGTATTTGCCCATCTACGTTTTGCGTCCGGCGTTCGTTCTCTGAATCAACAGGCGGGTGGAAGAAATGCCTTCTGATTCCAACCCGAGTAAGTCTGCGAAGTCCCAGACGCCCTTGTTTTTCTCCTGGGTGTGGTCTGCCCGTGACTCTTCTCTCGAGCTCTGGGGCCTTAAATGAAACCCAAGTTCCTCGCTCCCACCGCAGTCGGACCAGAAGTGGACGTGAGGGTGCTGCGCGCCGCGGGAGGGGCGGTCACCGTCCCCAGGGTCTGCGCGCCGGGAGCGGTGGGGAACGGGGTGTGCAGGCCGCCGGGCTCCCGCCCTCCCTCGGGTTTGCGCGCACCAGCTCCCCGCTGACCGCAAGTTCCTCCGAACCTCGAAAGGCATCTCGCCACCTCCCACCCCCACTCGGCTTGGCTCACCCAGGCTGGCAGGTGCTGGCCCCGCAGCTCGCGGCTGATGAACTCGCGTTCATTGTCAAGGAATTCGAAGGCGGCGGCCAGGCGCCCAAGCTTCCCGCGGCGGTTCCTGCGCCACCACATCCACAGCAGGGCGCCGAGCAGCAACCAGGTTATGCTGAGCCCCAGGTAGCCAGCTAGGTAGACAGGCCCCAGGTAGAACAGCACGCGCACCACGAAGGTACAGAGCTCGGGCAGCAGCTGGCTGGACAGGCGCAGCTCGGGGCCCGGCGCGCGCTGGGCTCCCAGGGCGCTGGGGGCCCCGGGGGCGCAGGGCTCCTCTGCTCGCATCTCGTCGCCGCAGTCTTGCCCTTCCCGAGAGCTTCACCCGAGCTTAGGTCCGCATGCCCCCACGCCCATGCGCATCTGTCTCCCAAGCTCGAGGACCAGGACGCCGCGCCCCCTTGCCCTGCTGGGACTCTCGGAGCGCCGAGCTCAGGGTTCTCTGCGGCGGAGAGCGGCGCCTGGAAACGCACCGAGCCGCGCCGCGCCGCGCCGCTCCGCCCCAGTTCTCGGCTCCAGTGAGTCCGCAGCTCCGGAAGTCTCCGCCCTAGGGGGGCGGGCCGCCCGCCTGGCTCCTGCCCGCTCTAAAGAGCAACCAGCCCGTGAGCTCGGCCTCCGACCCCAGCACGTGGCGCAGGCGTCAGCCGGAGGTGTGCACTCGCCAGTCCCGGTGGACCAAGTGCTGCCCTAGGTGGTTAATGACTCACCAACACCTGTGTACAACTGGCTTATCATGGATAAACATCACCTAAAACCTGTTTCCTACACGCGGTCTATAATACACAGTATAGTCTGGACTCAGCTGGCATTCGAGGCCCTCCCTGGACAGGCTCAGCCAGGCCTCCCCAGCCTCAGGTCCTGCGTCCTGGCCCTCCAACTGGCCCCTAGAGCCTGCAACGCTGCCAGCTCCTCTGGCATCTGTAAAGCTTGAACCTAGCCCCCAGCCTCATCAAGCCGAGCTCAGGGCCCCTCCTGCGCGCCACAAAACCCTCTGCCCCGCTCTCCCCATCCTCTCTTCTAGGTGTCTATTTGGATCGTCATTCCCTGCATCATCAGACGGGGAACTTCCGGGGACCGGCCCGTCTTGGCCATCTGTGGGGCGCCCAACAAGGGCAAGCGACCGGCGAATAAAAGGAAAGATGAAGAGGAAGCCCCGAGGTGCCTGAGAGTCAATGGTGAAGCCCATGGTTTCTAACCCTTTAATGATCAGAGCAGGTGGAGCTCCGAATCTCTTAAGTTCGGATAGTAAATCGTCTTGCGGATAGCATATATTTCAGACGGCCACATGAAAGGGCTCACATCAATTACTGGAATGTGATTTTGGAGTTGACAAATGTACCAGAGTGATTTGGAATGACTCTACTGTTTCAACAGCTTTATCGAAAGGCTAGAGCCGATGGATAGCAATCAAAATATTCTCTTCTCTTTCCTTTTCTCTCTCTCCCTCCCTCCCCCACCCCACCCCACCCCCCCACCCCCCGCCCCTGTCTCCCGTTCTCGTTCTGACTCTTGCTCTGTCACTCTCTTTTTCTCTCTCTGGCTTTATCCTCTCTCTTGGATAAAATTACTTACTGCAATGAGTTTTTTCAACAATAGGTGAGTTCCTGGTGGTCAGAATACCTGGACCCTTCTCTATTGTTCTTGGCTTTCCAGGACTCAGCCAAAACAGAGGCTTAAAGTCCCCCAACTTAACATTCTCCCAGTGTAGCCTGGGAAATCAACGGAAGAAATGCTGCTCGCTGGAGTTCCTTCTTGAGAGTTGCATGTACACAGTCCTAGTAAAGGCTCTGAGAAGTCCTTCAGACAAAAAGTTATTAAATTCTATTTAACCCAGTGTTTCCCAGATTATTTGACCACAGAATTCTTTCCTCAAAATATTTCTCTATTGGTTAACCCAGGTCTGCTGAAGCAAAAGAGAGTGTATGATAGGGATACCGGGAATTCTCCTGGAAGCTGAGGCAGAATGTGTCTGGCTCTCAGGATGGACGGACCAGGAAGCTAACTGCCAGAACTGCGCTCCTCATCCTTGTGGCCTTCCCTGCTGACCTGCCTGTCTGGTTGAAGTGCAGAGCACAGCACTTTCCCCCCAACATCCAGAGATGGAGGACACAGGTCTCACCAATCCAGAGAGACTGCCTTGACCCTTATCCTGTCCCAGTTCCAAACCCCTTGGAGACAGGATCCAGCTGAATCTATCATCCCCTTCATCCTTCACACACAGCAAGTCCACACCTCAACCTGGGCTAATTTGGGAGGGGGTGTGGAAGGTAGTGAGTTTGTGGGGGGATTACTAGAGAAAGGAAGGTTGTTGGTTTGTGAACTGGATGGACACCCACTGAGACAGATGCCCAGCCTGAGACGACCTGTGGGACATTGCCATCCCCAGCTGCATTGCCTTTCTTTCCTTGAACACATCAAGCTCATTTATGCTGCAAGGCTTTTGTACTTGCTGTTCTCTCTACCTGGAATGTTCCTCTTCTAAAACTTCTCCAAAGTACGTTAGGGTGATGGGATTATGATTTCACCCCCCTCCTTTTTAAATTTATTTTATTTTTTATTTTATTTTATTTATTTTTTGAGATGGAGTCTCGCTCTGTTGCCCCGTCTGGAGTGCAGTGAGGCAATCTCAGCTCACCGCAACCTCGGCCTCCCAGATTCAAGCGATTCTCCTGCCTTAGCCTCCTGAGTAGCTAGGATTATAGACACTTGCCACCATGCCCAGATAATTTTTGTATTTTTGGTAAAGATGGGGTTTTGCCATGTTGGCCAGGCTGGTCTCGAACCCCTGACCTCAATCCACCCACCTCAGCCGCCCAAAGTGCTGAGATTACAGGCGTGAGCCACTGTGCCTGCCCCCCCACTTTTAAAACCTTATTTATGTCATTAAATTACTCTCACAAATTAAATATATGAGAACATTGAGAATATGGCATTGAAAACTCTATACCCTACCTGGGATGGAATCTGTGCCTAGAACACTGGAGACTTTATTTCCCTTGACCTGGACATCTAGTTACTACTATCAGCAGAAAAATATTTTATAGATGGTTTGATCACAGCAAAACCTGGGGAGAATAATGCTTTCCACAGCCTTTGCCTGAACACATTTGAGAGTGTATCCTATTACATACCAACTATTGAAAGAACAGTAGCTCAAATAAATATTCGTTGGTCACTAGTGTGGACTGAATTGTGTCTATGTTGAAGTCCTAACCCTTGGTACCTATAAATGTAATCTTATTTCAAATAGAGTCTCTGCAGATGTAACCAAGTTAAGATGAGATCATACTCAATTAGGGTGGGCCCTAAGTCCAATGACTGGTGTCCTTATAAGAAAAGAGACATTCAGAGATAGTGACACAGAGGAGACACAGGAAGGGAAGGCCATGTGAAGACACACGTAGAAACCAGAGTGGTACAGCTACAGGGGAGGAATGTCAAGGATTCCTGGCACCCACCAGGAGCTGGAAAGAAGCAAGGAAGGATTTTTCCCTAGCGCCTTGGGAGAGAGCTCAGCCCTGCTGGCCTCCAGAACTGTGGGAGAATACATTCCTGTTGTTTTAAGCCATCCAGTTTGCGGCACTTCGTTACTGCAGCCCTAGGAAATGAATACAGCCTTCTACTGAGTGCCAGGCACTGTTCCAGGCATAAGAGATTCAGGGTGAACAGAACCGACAGGCTCACTGCTCTCATGCAGCTGACATTCTAGTGCAGAAAGACAGACACCAAAATTTAAACAAAGTACAAGAAAACAGCAGGTAAGGAAAAGTGCTCTGCAGATAGTGCAGTGAGTAGGCTGAGAGAGAGTGACTGGCATGGTGGGCAGGGCTGTTTTAGCCAGATTGATTTGGAAAGTTAGGTTGAGACCTAAATTAAAAAGAAGACTGAAAATGTACATACAATTTTATTATCATTATTTGAGATGGAGTCTCACTCTGTCCCCCAGAGCTGGAGTGCAGTGGCGTGATCTCGGCTCACTGCAAGCTCCGCCTCCCGGGTTCACGCCATTCTCCTGCCTCAGCCTCCCAAGTAGCTGGGACTACAGGTGCCTGCCACCATGCCCGGCGCATTTTTTGCATTTTTATTGGAGACGGGGTTTCACTGTGTTAGCCAGGATGGTCTCGAGCTCCTGACCTCGTGATCCGCCCGCCTTGGCCTCCCAAAGTGCTGGGATTACAGGCGTGAGCCACCGCACCCGGCCTTTTTTTTGTTTTGTTTTGTTTTGTTTTTGAGATGGAGTTTCCCTCTTGTTGCCCAGGCTGGAGTGCAGTGGGACAATCTTGGCTCACTGCAACCTCTGCCTCCCGGGTTCAAGCAATTCTCTTCCCTCAGCCTCCCGAGTAGCTGGGATTACAGGTGTGTGCCACCAGCCCCGGTTATTTTTTTTCTTTATTTTTAGTAGAGACAGGGTTTCACCATTTTGGCCAGGCTAGTCTCGAACTCCTGACCTCAGGTGATTCACCCTCCTCAGCCACCCAAAGTGCTGGGATTACAGGTGTGAGCCACAGCACCCAGCCTAATTTTATTATTTTTAAAAACTTAGTATCTCACAAAATCATCTCTCCTTTGGAACAGAAAGATAAATGTCCTCTGCTATGTAGGTATCATTAGTTTTTTGCTTTTGTTTTTGTTTTTGGATGGGGTCTTATTCTGTCACCCAGGCTGGAGTTCAGTGGCGCTATCTTGGCTCACTGCAACCTCCACCTCCCAGGTTCAAGCGATTCTCCTGCCTCAGCCTCCCAAGTAGCAGGGACTACAGGCATGCACCACCACGCCCAGCTAATCTTTTTGTATTTTTAGTAGAATGAGGCTTCACCATGTTGGCCAGGCTGGTCTCAAACTCCTGACCTCAAATGATCCGCCTACCTCGGGCCCCCAAAGTGCTGGGATTTTAGGCGTGAGCCTCCACGCCTGGTGGTGTCATTAGTTTTACTTTTGTATTTCCATACAGAGCTAGAGTAATTTTCTGTGTTTGTTCCCTCTGTCTGACTGGAGATTCTTCGGGGGCAGCAGCTGTATCTGATACATCTTTCTGCCTCAGTGCCTGAGTTCGAGCCTGACCTACAGGAGGAGGCTAGGGAGCACAGGGTAAAATCAGAATCTCTAGCATTTGTTTGGGTTTAAATTGAGACTCAAGCACTTACTGACTCTGGAACTAGAGAATCTGCAGTTCTGTTTCCTTATCTGTAAAATGCAGATCATAATATTTATATCACAGAGTGGTCATGAGGACTGGGTCAGACACAATGTGCGTAAGGCTGTATATCCAGATGGGGAAGTTGTCAAGGAAGAACTAGGGTTTTGTTTGTATTGTTTGACTCTTTGTTTTTTGTTTTTTGTTTTTTTTTTGAGACAGAGTCTTGCTCTGTTGCCAGGTTGGAGGACAGTGGCACGATCTTGGCTTACTGCAACCTTTGATTCCCTGGTTCAAGCGGTTCTCCTGCCTCAGCCTCCCAAGTAGCTGGGATTACAGGCATGCACCACCACGCCCGGCTAATTTTTGTATTTTTAGTAGAGATAAAGTTTCACCATGCTGGCCAGGATGGTCTTGATCTCCTGACCTGGTGATCCGCCCACCTCAGCCTCCCAAAGTTCTGGGATTACAGGTGTGAGTCACCACGCCCAGCCTTGTTTGACTTTTTACAACACGAATGTGTTTGTGTTTTATCTGTATAATTTTAAAAGCTTTTTATTGTTGCAAAATACATATAATATTTACTATCCTAACCATTCTTAAGGGTACAGCTCAGTGGTATTAAGTACACTCATATTGCTGTGTAACCATCATCACCATCTCCAGAACTCTTCTTGCAAAACCAAAACTTTATACCCATTAAACAATAACTCCCCATTCCCCTCCACACCCTCCAACTACCCGCAACCACCATTCTATTTTCTGTCACTATGATTTTGACTTAATTGATATTTGAAGGACTCTGTACAACAAAATGGCCAACCACCTTCTTTTCAAGGGTATATGATACACCTTATAATAGTCCAGATAATTAAAGGGTCTGAAACTATGGAGAGTATATTCTCTGATCACAGTGGAATTACATTAGAGCTTAAGAAAAATCAGATAATTAGAAAAACCCAAGATATCTGAAAATTAAACAACACATTCTATATAATCCATAGGTCAAAAAAGAAATCACAAAGGAAATTGGAAAATATTTTAATCTAATGATAAGAACATATTAAATTTTTTTTTTTTTTTTTTTTTTTTTTTTGAGACGGAGTCTTGCCCTGTTGCCTGGGCTGGAGTGCAGTGGTGCCATCTCTGCTCACTGCAACCTCCACCTCCCTGGTTCAAGCGATTCTCCTGCCTCAGCCTCCTGAGTAGCTGGGATTACAGGCGCCCACCACAATGCCCAGCTAGTTTTTATAATTTTAGTAGAAGACTGGGTTTCACCATGTTGGCCAGGCTGGTCTCGAACTCCTGACCTCAAGTGATCTGCCCGCCTTGGCCTCCCAAATTGCTGGGATTACAAATGTGAGCCATGGTGCCTGGCCAATTATGACTGTTTCTGGTTGGTGATTTTTTTTTAACTTTATTGTACTTTTTTATAGTTTAATTATTTTTAATAAACATGTATTATGCAGTATAATAATTTTTATTTAAAAAGCCATAAGCAAATAGCCAAATTATTAGTTGTAGGTGATGAAAATATGAGTGATTTTTGTTTTTCTTTGTACTTTTCTGCATTAAAAAAAAATAGGCATGGCCAGACGCCGTGGCTCATGCCTGTAATCCCAGCACTTTGGGAGGCCAAGGTGGGAGGATCACGAGGTCAAGAGATCAAGACCATCCTGGCCAACATGGTGAAACCTCGTCTCTACTAAAAAGACAAAAAATTAGCTGGGCGTGGTGGTGCATGCCTGTGGTCCCAGCTACTCGGGAGGCTGAGGCAGGAGAATCGCTTGAAACCGGAAGGCGGAGGTTTCACCTCCGTGCCACTGCACTCCAGCCTGGGCAAAACTCTGTCTCAAAAATAAATAAATAAATAAAATAAAAATAAATAAGAATTAAAAATTTTAAAAAAAGACATGAGTTACTGGTTTCAGGTACACAGTCTTTAAAATGTTAGGTTGTTTCTTTTGATTATTTTATTTTATTTTATTTTATTTTATTTTATTTTATTTTATTTTATTTTATTTTATTTTATTTTTGAGATAGGGTCTCACTCTGACCCCAGGCTTGAGTGCAGTGGCACGATCTCTCACCACAGCCTCGACCTCCCAGGTTCAAGCCATCCTTGCACCTCAGCCTCCTGAGTAGCTGGGACTACAGGTGTGCCCCACCACACCTGGCTAATTTTTGTATTTTTTTTGCAGAGACGGGGTTTTGCCACATTGCCCAGGCTGGTCTCGAACTCCTGAGCTCCAGCAATCCACCTGCCTTGGCCTGCCAAAGTGCTAGGATTACAGGCATGAGCCATTCTGCCTGGCCTGATTCCTATTTTATACAGTGTTTTCTATTAGGAATGTATACTGAATTTTATCAAATGTCTTCCCAACATCTACAGGTATGATCACATGGTTTAAAAATTATCCTAATACTGAACCACACTTGCATTCCTGGTGGAACCAGTTTGTTGCACAAATGTCTACTCAGTAAGGTGCAAGGAGAAAGTGAACTTTTCCCATTGCTTTCCAAGCCCACTGGGGTGTGCTCTTCCTCCACGGGATGAAAACATGGGCCACTTTCAGAGTTTTTCCAATCATTTGTTGTCTAAGAACAGTTTCATTTTAGTAATAAAAAGCCCTGTTCAATACAATATTAAACAATATTAAAACTCCAGTCTTTTAGCTAACTTAAATTTCTCCTCTCCCTTCGTGCTGCCTTCAGCTGGGAAATCTGTGATGGGGACAGCAGCTTCACCTCTTTCTTTTTTGAGACGGAGTCTCACTCTGTCACCCAGCCTGGGGTGCAGTAGTGCAGTGGCACAATCTCAGCTCACTGCAACCTCCGCCTCCCGGGTTCAAGGGATTCTCCCACCTCAGCCTCCCAAGTAGCTGGGATTACAGGTGCACGGCCACCATGCCCGTCTAATTTTTTTTGTGTGTGTATTTTTAGCAGAAACAGGGTTTCACCATGTTGACCAGGCTGGTCTCGAACTCCTGACCTCAAGTCATCCGCCTACCTCAGCCTCCCAAAGTGCTGGGATTACAGGTATAATCCACCGCGCCTGGCCACACCTCTTTCCTAAGTGCTATTTTGGGGGCTGGATTAGTCAGGGCTCTCCAGAAAAACAGAATCATTGAATGCACAGAGAGACAGAGACAGAAATTTTAATAAGGAATTGGCTCATGTGATTATATCAGAGGTGTTTGAAACACAGCAACTCTATCTTGAATAGGGGTTGGGTAAAGTGAGGCTGAGACCTACTGGGCTGCATTCCCAGATGGTTAAGGCATTCTAAGTCACAGGATGAGACAGGAGGTCAGCACAAGATACAGGTCATAAAGATCCTGCTGAGAAAACAGCTTGCAGTAAAGAAGCCAGCCAAATCCTACCCAAACCAGGATGGCCATGAGAGTGACCTCTGGTTGTCGTCACTGCTACACTCCCACCAGCGCCATGACAGTTTACAAATGCCATGGCAACATCAGGAGGTTACCCTATATGGTCTAAAAGGGGAGGCATGAATAATTCACCCCTTGTTTAGCAGATAATAAATAAATAACCACAAAAATGGGCATCTAGCAGCCATCAGGCTGCTCTATGGAGTAGCCATTCTTTTATACCTCTACTTTTTAAATAAACTTACTTTCACTTTACCCTATGGACTCACCCTGAATTCTCTCTTACGCAAGATCCAAGAACCCTCTCTTGGGGTCTGGATCAGGACTTCTTTCCTGTAACAATTATGGAGGCTGAGAAGTCCCACAGTGTGCCATCTGCAATCTAGAGACCCGAGAGAGCTGGTGGTGTAGTTCAGTCTGAGTTTGAAAGCCCAAGAACCAGGGGAGCCAATGGTGTAAATCCCAGGCCCAAGGCAGGAAACTGATGTCCCAACTCAGCAGTCAGGCAGAGAGAGTGAATTCTCCCTTCCTCTGGTCTTTGTCCTATTCAGACCTGAATAGATTGGATGATGCACCACTACAGTGGGGAGGGTCATTTGCTTTACTCAGTCTACCAATGCAAATGCTAATCTCTTCCTGAAACCCCCTCACGGATACACTAAAAAAAAGTGCAACAAACTATCTGGGCACCCTGTGACCTAGTCAAGTTGATGCATGGAATTAACCATCACAGGGGCCCTCTGGGAGAGAGGAGAGATGAGGAGCAGGAAGTCCCTACTAGTTTGGTGCCACTGTTAGTTGGTGCTGACACCCTCAGTGGGTGTTGCACTTATAGTTACTGAGGGGGACCCACTCCCCAGCACTGAGGCTCCCTCTCTTACAGAACCTTTGATCCAGGCAACACCTCCTCAAGTTGGCAATGTAGACTTCTCCCTCAGCCTCCTGGCTGTTCTTTTGCCAAGTGTGGGGATCCCTACTAAATACCACTCCCTTCCACAGCACCCACAAGAACTATGCACATGCTGTTACCCAGTGAAGGCTGGAAATGCAGGCCTTCCTTCACACAGTCCTCACCCATGATCTGCCACCACAGAGGGGCAGCTCCAGCCACAGCCTTTTACCTTGAGTTTGTATTAGTTCTTCTGTCCCTCAGGTCTCAGGAGACCCTCTTTTGACTTGAGGTGGGAGGGGAGGCAGAAGGCCAGATGGAGTATGCTCACTGACAGCGCTATCCAAAGATGTCCTCACTCCCACTCTTCAGCCTCTGAAGGAAACCTCAGGGTCTGGAGGGCCCTCTTGCGCTGGCACAGAGGCCAGCTGTCTCCCTCAAGAATGGGAGGACTTGACAAGCTGGCTCTTGTTCTTGGCCTTTGGGGTGTTGACCTAAAAAAAAAAAACAAACTGAGACAAACTTTATATAAGTAGAGAGTTATTTGGGCCAAGTTTGGGGACTGCAACCGGGGAACATAGATTCAAGTTGCCCTAAATATACGCTCTGATTAGCAGCAGTGACTAGTGGGTTTTTTATTTTATTTTATTTTATTTATTTATTTTGAGACGGAGTCTCGCTCTGTCACCCAGGCTGGACTGCAGTGGTGCTATCTCGGCTCACTGCAAACTCCGCCTCCCGGGTTCACACCATCCTCCTGCCTCAGCCTCCCGAGTTACTGGGACTACAGGCGCCCACCACCATGCCGGGCTAATTTTTTGTATTTTTAGTAGAGACGGGGTTTCACTGTGCTAGCCAGGATGGTCTCCATCTCCTGACCTCGTGATCCGCCCTCCTCGGCCTCCCAAAGTGATGGGATTACAGGCATGAGCCACCTCGCCCAGCGGATTAGTAGGTTTTTAAAGGAAAAGAAGAGGCAGTTCCTAAGTTGTTTACCAAGAATTTACATTAAAATAACATAAGCTACTGATTGGCTGCTATACACTGTTCTTTGTTATCACAGATTCCAAGAACATGAAGATTAATGGATGAGGCAGCTAGTTAGGAACAAAATGCCTTTAAACAATCACTCCAGGTGGGCATGGAGGCATGCACCCATCCCCTCTGTGTGACTGAAGTCCCATACTCATGTCTCTCTGGGCCTGGTGAGTTTTGCAAACCTCACATAGCTCACACTGCTCAGTTATTTTTCTTTCCTCAGGGGTTTCTGCCAAAACTCAGATATGAGGAAGAACTGCTTTCAATATGGCAAATTATTCCTTTTATATGCTGTCAGATTTATTAGTATTATAATGTTTACATCTATTTTTATAAGTGAAGTTTCTCATTTATTTTCTCTGCTTGCTTTACCAGACTTCGATGCTAAGGTATTTCTAGTCTTACTAAATGACTTTGGGACTTTTCTTGCTAGTCTTTTATAGTTTGAATAGTAAGAGAATTGTTTCTTTGGGGAAGTTAAGTAAAATTTAGCTGTAAAATAATCTCAGGTTGGTGCTTTGTGAAGTGATAAATCTTTAACACATTTTCCACATTTTTCTATTATTGCTGAACTGCTCAAGTTTTCTACTTCTTTCTGAGTCATGTTTGGCAATATAAAATGTTATCAGAGAATCATCTGTCTTCTTTCTAGACTTTCAAATTTTGAAACCACCTTTGCAAAAATTATAAGAGTGAGAAAAATTATAACAGTGAGCTGATTTAACCCCTCCCCTGCCCCCTGGCACCCATCTTGCCTTTCCCTAATTGTTCCTGGGCTTTTGGGCCCAGCTAACTTTGAGAGATGTTTAGGTTATAGTTTAAATGATGATAGCCTTTCCCCAAAACTCAACCACCTTTGTAAAGCTAATGAAAGACCATCAGCCTACGGGGCAGAGAGGAGGCTGATTCTGCTAAGGTGTAGACATAGATCGTCAGCCATTCCTGCAGATCACACCACTATTGTAGATTTGCCTTTTGCGATACCTTTTCAGGTTTTTGGCATGTCTGACACCCATGGCTCCACCTGGAACCACCAATTCTGCTCCTGTGGCCCCACCCAGAAGTGATTCAGTGCCTAGGAGGACAGCTTTGACCCCTATAATTTCATCTCTACTCCAACCAAACAGCAGCAAGCCTAGACTCCCACCCCTTCCCCCAGACTGCCCTTGAGAAAGGAGCTTTGGATGAGATTGATTTCAGTACTAACTCCATCTCCCATGTGGTATGGCCAGCTTCATGTCTACTAAACTGTTTTCTTTGCTGCAATGCTGTGGTCTTTCTTTGTGCAGCAGGCTGGAAGAACCGCTCAGGTTACAATTTGTTGCCACAAAATACCACATCATATTCTTGAGTTAGTTTCCTGGGATTGTTGTAACAAATTACTGCAAACTGGGTGGTTTAAAACCACAGAAATTTATTCTGTTTTGGAGGCCAGATGTCCAAAATCAGGGTGTTGGCAGCATGGATCCTTCTGGAGGCTCTGAGGGAGAACCCACTCCATGCCTCTTTCCTGGCTTCTGTGGCTTGGCAATCCTTGGCATTTCTTGGCTTGTAGATGCATCACTGCCACACCTGCCTTTGTCTTCACAAGGTATTCTGCTCTATGTGTTTCCAATTTCTCTCTTCTTTCTCTTGTAAGAACACCAGTCATTGGATTTGGGGCCCACCATAAATCCAGGATGATCTCATCTTGAGATCCTTAGTTCTATCTGCAAAGACTCTATTTCCACATAAGGTCACATTCCTAGGTACTGGAGGTTAGGACCTGGGCATATTTTTGAGGAAAGAAAAGGACTCTCAGCGGAGGAATGTGAGCTCTTTGAAATTATTAGGCCCAGAGAAGCATTAAAATAAGACAGCAATCATGCCCTACTCCCCACTTTGAGCTGTGTATGTGTAAACCAAAAATAAAATTCTAAGCTCCCAAACTGACTGAATGGATCCCTCCTCTCAGCCAAAGGCATTCCAAAGTCAGTATGAAAAAGTAGTTCAGGCCATGATGGTAAGGATGGGTCGGACATGCCTCACTATACCCTCCCCTCTTTGGAATTCAGGCACAGCCAATCAGCATTAACCTTAAAACAGAGATATTAAGAGTGACAAAACAGACTCTTTGTAGCAATAAGATACCAAATTCCAAACTGACTCTAGTATAGCATCACATGACAGATAAAGGCCCTGAAAGAAATCAAAGTATTTTACCCCAAAAATATATTTCTTTTACATATTTTTTTTTGAGATGGTTTCACTCTCGTTGCCCAGGCTGGAGTGCAACAGCGTGATCTCTGCTCACTGCAACCACCACCTCCTGAATCAAGTGATTCTCCTGCCTCAACCTCCCAGTTAACTGGGATTACAGGTGCCTGCCACCACACCCGGCTAATTTTTGTATTTTTGATAGAGACGGGGTTTTGCAACGTTGGTCAGGCTGGTCTCGAACACCTGACCTCAGGTAATCCACCTGTCTCGGCCTCCCAAAGTGCTGGGATTACAGGCGCAAGCCACTGCGCCCGGATTCTTTCACATATTTTGAAATAACCCTGCAAAGCTGTCTTTTGTGCGGAAAATCTACATTCTATAGAATCCTCTTTCCTTTCCAGGTCTTTTCCTGATCCAGGAGAGATTAACTAAGATTCTGGCACCTTTTTAGTTCTGATCAGAGACATTTACCAGCTATTCTCTCTGAAACCTGCTACTTGGAGGCTTTGTCTGCATAATAAGAACGTTGGTCTCCACAATCCCTTCTCTTAACCCAGTTACTCCCTTCTATTAATTGCAGGTTTTTAGATAATAACTCTTTCAACCAATTGCCAATCAGAAAATCTTTGAATCCACCTGTGACCCATAAGCCTTCTCCCTTCAAGTTGTCCCACCTTTCCAGACCAAACCAATGGATACCTTACATGTATTAATTGATGTCTTATGTCTCCCTAAAACATATAAAGCCAGGCTGCAGCCTGACCACATTGGGCACATGTTCTCAGGACCTCCTGGGGCTGTATCATGGGCCTTGGTCACTGACATCTGGTTCAGAATAAATCTCTTCAAATATTTTACAGAGTTTGGCTCTTTTCATTGACATTCATCTCTTGAAACTACTTGCTAGGGCCACAAGTAGCTATAAATTAACCTATAACCCACACTCCATAGCTTAACAGTGTATAGCCAATCATTAATCAATGTTATTTCTGTAAGCCCGTGAGAATTCCTGTCATCACCTAATGGGTTCTTTCTGCCCATTATACAGACAAAACCAATTCACTCAGACTATGGAATTGCAATACAGAAAGAATTTAATTGACATGAGTCCAGCCACACAATATGGGAGATGGAGTTATTACTCAAATCAATTCTCTGAACATTTGGAGGCTAGGATTTTTCAAAGATAGTTTGGCAGGCCAGGGAATGAGTGCTGCTGATTGGTTGGGGATGCAATCATCAGGGTGTGGAAAATGGTCTTCGGGCATGCTCAGTCAACTTCTGGTGGGGGCACAGGACCAGTTGGAGGGTCTAGGTGGAGCTATCATTTGTCAGAAATGCAAAAACCTGAAAAGACATCTCAAAAGGCCAATCTTGGGTTCTACAAGAGTGATGTTATCTGCAGGAGTAACTGGGGAAGTTGCAAATCTCGTCACCTCTAGAATAATGGCTAGTAATTGTTTACATCTACACCCTAGCAGAAGTCAGGTTCCCCTCATCCTCCTAACCTGGTGGTCTTTCATTAGTTTTACCAAGGTGGTTTAGTTTTGGGCAAAGGCTGTTATAATTTAAACTATAAACTAAATGCCTTCCAAAGTTAGTTTAGTCCAAGTCCAGGAATGATTAAGGGCAGTTTGGAGGTAAAAGGGAAAAATGGAGGTTGGTTAGGTCAGATCTCTTTCACTGTCATAATTTTCTTACTGTTATAATTTTTGCAAAGGTGGTTTCATTCCTGACAAACAACTTTGTACAGTCCACTCCCTGTCCCCTACTTTGCCTTTAAAACTCCACTTGCAATTGCTGCTAATTGGAGTGTGTATTCAGGGCAACTTGTATCTATGCTTCCATGTTGCAATCCTCAAGCTTGGCCCAAATACACTCTCTACTTATATTAATTTTGCCTCATCTTCTTCCTTTTAGGTCAACATCTTCTTGGGGCCACTGTTCAATCCACTACACTTCTATTTATAGAATCATGACAATTTGGTTGACAGTTTCTGAGAAACATACAAGTTTACTTGTAATTACAAAAAATTAATTTTCCAGCAGCTTCCAGCATCAAGAGAGACTTGTTTACATGATGCCACCAGATCCATTTTCACAGGAAATAAGTCTGTCTTTTCTCCCTTACTCTGTGTATGGAGGATCTGGATAGCAATTCTGAGTTCCATGAAGCTCTTTTCTTGGAGGGGAGTGGCAGGGAAGGAAATTAACTGTTCACACTTTCTGCCAAAAGCATATCTGTCCATTCGAGATTGTGAGCTTCCTAAAGTATGGGGCTGTACCTCTCAATCCTCCAGGTACCACACCTGCTCCCATCCCAGGCCTGGTCCTTCCTCAGAGCAAGGGCTCTCAGTGACATTGCATGTGTGTGCATGCATGCATGCGTGTGTGTGTGTGTGTGTGTGTGTACATCTGCATCTCTTCCTCTCCCCTCTATAACAGTATCACCTCAATGTCTCCTCCTTCCTTGGAGGAGAAAAATATTACAGCTGTTGGAAACAAGATAGCTCATGTAACTTGATATTTTGTGGAGACAGCTGTCACAAGTCAGGGTTCTATTTGCTAAGCAACTGTAATGAAAACATTACATATTTTCATCGAGATTAAAAACTAAGACCACAATGGCTTTGAGCACCATCGTATTGGAAAAATATGGACCACAACTGTGTCAGGTGGTGCACTACATCACCCACCAACCACACCACTCTTGGAGATGATGAGTTAGACCCACCGGAGTGCTGGAGGGAGAGATTTGGCACCATCTGCAGAGACGAATCCTGCAGCCACAGAAGGAAGAGGGCAGGCCAGTGGGTCTCATACTTCCCTGCACAGCAGCTTCACCTAGAGGGTGTATTAATGCACAGCTTGCTCGACCCCAACCCAGGGTTTTGGATTCAGTGGGAGTGTGGGGAGAATTTGCATTTCCTGTTAAGTTCCCATGAGATGTATTGCCCTTGTCCTGGAACAGCACTTTGAGGACCACTGGCCCTAGGTGAGGCTTTGGAAGCCGCCCTTTTAATAAGCTTCATCTGTGATCTAAGGCAGCATGCCCTCACACGACATGGCCAATGCTGGGTGCAAGTGAGCAGGCCAGAGCCCAGGTCAGGGTTTGGGGTCTCCCAAGGTAGAGGCCATGGTAGGACTGTGTGTGTGTGTATGAAGCCTGTGAAAATGGAGCCAAGAGAGTCTTTCTGAAAGCCCTTCCTGGGGACCCCACAGTCCTTGTGTCTACGTGGAAGGCCGGAAGCAGATGGAGCAGCCAACCCCTAGAAGGCATGGAGGTCAGCCGGGAGGGGTTTGGGGTGGCTTTCAGCAGGAAGCACCCAGAAAGAGCTGGACCTTCGTTGGGGTAGTTTAGACCCAGCGGGTTCATCAGACAGTTCCTGAGAAGGTTCCTCGGCCTGGTGCTGTGCGAAGCATTTGGCAAATACAAATGGTGAACTTGCGGAGATCCAGACCCTGGGCCCCCAGGGTGCACATTTATCTGCATATGGGCAGTCCTTGGGCAGGAAATCCTAGAGAGCTGGGCTGAGAACAGGGGCCGGTGGGTGAAGGAGCCTGACTTCTGATATCCTGCTTTGGAGGAGCTGCTGGTTCTCTCCCGGGCCTCTGGGGAAGCTGGAGGGCTTCCCTACAAATAGTGCGTACAGAGGCAGCTAGAAAGGGCCTGTCCGTTCTGTGATGCTGCCATCTGGTGGACGAGAAGGGCACTGGTCCTGCTTCCCAGGTGTTGGGTTGGCAGGGAAACCTCAACCGGGATAGTTTCTACTGCTGCTGCTACTAGAGTAATAACGCTGATAATGCTTAAACATTTTTTTAAAGCAACTGTGAAGGAGCGAGCACACCTACTATTCTAAGCTCTTTGAATGTGTTAAATCATTTAATCTTCACAACATCTCAAAAGTAAGTAGGATGTCCATTTTTCAGGAGAGGGAACCCAGGCCAATAGAATTGGAATAACTTGCCCAAGGCCACATGGTGAGGAAATGTCCTCTGATCCTTGTCTAGGGTTGGCATGGAATGGATCAGACACATTTGGGTCTGAGTCCTCGCCTTGAAGCTCGGTTTCTTTCTCTGAGAGAATTTTACTGTCCCCAACAGGATGTAGTGAGGATTCTCAGCATGTACCTTGGCTGCTGTGAAGACCAGCAGGTGCCCCTCACACAAATGTCATGTCAATAGGTCCCCCCGGGCTGTGCAGCCATCTGGCCCTGCCCAGCACATAGTGAGCCCTCACTCAAAAAGTAGCATTTCAGCTCTTTGCCTAAGAAAAAGAGGCATCACCTATCTCCTTTCCTAATCTTTGATACTATGCCCCTTGCAAAAATGTGTGTTATGTCTGAAGAACTTCCTTGCAGAGGTGGGTGTTACGAAGGGAGAGGCATTAACACTGCTTGAGCTTCAGATGGAGGTTTGGCCTTTACTTGGGAAGACAAGTAAGTTTGGTAGACAATGGCGAGAAAGCCTGGCTGGATATTTCCCAAAGGGAGGGGAG
Source organism: Gorilla gorilla gorilla (assembly GCF_029281585.2). Classification (NCBI taxonomy): domain Eukaryota; kingdom Metazoa; phylum Chordata; class Mammalia; order Primates; family Hominidae; genus Gorilla; species Gorilla gorilla. The sequence goes on along the minus strand of NC_086017.1, from coordinate 149,588,209 downwards.
CACCCTACCCCCGTCACCACCACCACGTGCAGGATGGAGTCACTGTTTTCCTCTTGGCTTCTACCTGGGCATGCTGGCCTGGGCTGGGGGTGGCAGGGGGGTTCGTTGTTGACCTTGACCCAGCAGATTCCGTGGGCTGTGGCACCAGAGTGGTTAGAGAAAATGAGATCTCAGTAGCCCCAGGGGAGAAAGTGAAAGAAAAAGGAGGAGGGTTTGTAGAAGGACTGAGGATACAAAACTCTTGTGAAAATTGGTCGTACAAATTGTATCATTCTTGTCATACCCAACTAAATCAGAGTAGAGAGTCTGGGGGAAAACACACCCAGGGAATACAACGTTGCTCCAAAAATGTAATTATCTGCAAGCCTGGCTGCCGAAACTGCCTCTTCTCATAAACTGAAACCAGTTTTGTCTAATGGCTACTGAAACAGCCTGCTGTTATTCTAAGACTAGTTTTAACCACTGCCATCACTCACCAATCAGAACTTCCCCGAGACAGGGTCTCACTCTGTCTCCCAGGCTGGAGTGCAGTGGCATGATCATGGCTCACTGTAGCCTCAACCTCCTGGGGCTCAGGTGATCCTCCTACCTCAGCCTCTCAAGTAGCTGGGACTATAGGTGTGCACCACCACATCCAGCTAATTTTTAAATTTTTTGTAGAGATGGAGTTTCACCATGTTGCCCAGGCTGGTCTGGAACTCCTGGGCTCAAGCAATCTGCCGGCCTTGGCCTCCCAAAGTGCTGGGATTATAAGTGTGAACCAACACATCCAGCCATTTCTCCTTTTTATAAAACCTCTAACCTTCTCTTTGTTCTTCGGAAGTTCTGAAGATCACTGGCCCTGAATTGCAATTCTTGCTTCCCAAATAAAGTGTTAAATTTAGAGATTTATCTCTATATTTTTATTTTGACTTTGACAGCCTGAACTTGGGCTGGGAAAGGAGAGAATAGTCAGGCTGAGGGTGTTTGGCTGCACACCCTATCCTTAGGAAATCCATGGTGAACTTAGCATAGGGAAGAGTACTAGTGAGAGGATGAGCAGGGAATTTGGGAATAGCCTCCTCCCCAGCTCATAGCTCTGTAAAGGGAATTCCCCATGTGGCTCAGAATCAGCAAAAAGATTGCATTCCAGCCACAGGCTCTTTGATGAGGTCAGGGTATATTATTGAAAAAGTGGTGTTGGGACAACTGGCTTAACACAAAGCTAAAACACCCTTCACACCTCACTCCGGAATAAATTTCCAGTGAATTAAAGTTAAATTAACAATAGGCTAACCATGACAGAGAAACGACTATGTGCCAGTTAGTTTCTAAAGCTTTCCATACATTAGTTTACTTAATCTTCAATATAATGGCATGAGGTATAGACAATTCCATTCCCTTATTTTATGAATAGAAAGTCATCTGGGTCAGGCATGGTGGCTCATGCCTGTAATCCCAGCACTGTGAATAGCTGAGGTGGGAGGATCCCTTGAGGCCAGGAGTTGGAGACCACCCTGGGCAACATAGTGAGACCCGTCTCTAAGAAAAAAAAAAATAGCTGTGTGTGGTGGCACATGTCTATAGCACCAGCTACTAGGGAGGCTGAGGCAGGAGGACTGCTTGAGCCCAGGGGTTCAAGGCCGCAGTGAGCTATGATCACCACTACACTCTAGCCTGAGTAACAGAGTGAGACCTTGTCTCTAAAAGAAACATTAAAAAAAAAAATTTAAGGTGTAACCCTAAAGGTATTCAAAGGAAATAATAATAATACTTGGATGAGAAAGGATCATATTAGCATTGTACCAAAGACAAAAATGATAAAGGAGTAAATAATAGATTTGAACATTTAAAATTTTAAACATCTATAGTATAAAAATAAATCAGTAATACAATAAAAAAGGAAACTACATTCTAAGGGAAATTTTTGCAATAAATATGACATATAAGTGGTCAATAAACTGAATACATAAAACCAATAAATAAGAAACATGAAATTAACAGAAAATTGAAGAGGGCATAAATAGGCAGTTTATAAGGAATAAAAATGGACAAGTCTTCAAAAGTCCATCTTTACTGGGGTCAAAGAAATAAAAATAAAGTAGAAACTAGATGCCCTTCTTTTGTGTTTCCATTAAGCAAAGATTTTTAAAAAGACGCTACCATCCAAGGATGATGAAAATGCACGAAACAAACATTTCTTCTGCTGTTCACGTTTGTGATAGAATCCTTCAGTACATGGGTACAGCATCATTTATCTAATCATTCTCCAATTATTGCTCACTTAGATCCTTTAACGTTTTGTATCTTATGAATGTGAAGATCACCTTTGTTCATCATTCTTTGCATCTTTGATTACTTCTTTAGGAGAGGGTCCTAGGAGTGGCATTTTTAGGAAAGAGGATTTTAAACCTCTTGATACCAGATGCCAAATTGCTTCCTGTGAAGGCTGAATCTGTTTTGATTGACAAGGGGAGCTGGGCAAGAGCAGAGCTTGGAGTAGCCCAGGGACCCAGGAGAGGAGAGGGCAAGAGCAGGCTGTTTTTTGGGTAAGGAGCATCTGAGAGAAGGAGAAATGAGTCAGGCAGGGGAGAGGTGGCAGGGCAGGGGCTATGGTCAGAGGATGGGGGAGGCTAAGCCTCCTTGCTGAATGCCCAGCTCAGGGCCTGCCCCACAAGGGAGGCAGAGGGGGTACTGCCGGACAGGCCAGCTTGGCCTGGGAGATGAGCACCCCACTAACTAAGGGGGGTGTGCTTGGGCAAGTCATCTAGCTCCTCCAAGCCTTAAATGACGTGACCCGTGCAAAGCACAATGACTGGTACATGCTGTTTGAGTAAATGGTGGCTGGAGTTACTAGTAGACACTCCAGAAGCATTTACGGATTTGATTTTGGAATCCTGGCTAACATTTAAATAGAGTTTCGATGTGCCAGCCACTATTTTGAAAGTATATGCAGTCATGTGTTGTTTGATGATGGATATACGTTCTGAGAAATGCATCCTTAGGTGATTTCATCATTGTGTGAACATCACAGAGTGCACCTACACAACCCTGGATAGTAAAGCCTACTACACACCATGGCTCTATGGGATAGCCTACTCCTTCTAGGCTACAAACCTGGACAGTATGTTACTGGACTGAATACTGTAGGCAACTGTTAGACAATGGCAAGTATTTGTGTATCTAAACATAGAAAAAGGACAGAAAAAATAGGGTATTTTAATCTATGGAACTACCTTTGCATATGTGGTCTGCCCTTGACCAAAACATCCTTATGTGGCACATGACTGTATCTAATTCAACAATAGCTCAATATCCCTAAAATAAGTATGTTATCATCAATCCAATTTGACAAATGAGGCAATCAAAGCATAGAGAGCTTGGACAAGTTACCGAAGGTCATCAGCTGGCAGCATGGCTGCCAGCATGGCTGGGCCAGACCTAGGCAGCCTATGTTCTTACCGCACTCCACACATCCTCTGTGCACCAATAACACCAGAAATCTCAGCAATGCCAGCCACAAAGAAGGAACTAGAAGTTTGGATGGTTTGGAGGAGGAGGGGTGGTGGGGAAGAACTATTATATTAACAAGAAAGTCAGTTGTAGTGCCCTGCATCACAGGGTCCATTTCCAGCAGCCTCAGCCACCAGGCTGACTCTAAGGAAGCAGGGCCAAGGTCAGGGCCGAGGGGGCTCCCAGCTGTGGGTGCTCCCCTGGGCTGCAGTCCAGAAGCCCCCAGACTACACATGAGGCCTCCTGGGTCTTACTCACTGGGCTAACTGCTGGGTTGTCCTGGCCTCGACTTCTCAGATGGAGCTGGGAAAGGCAGCTGGAGGAAGAGAACTGGAGGTGGTGTCCAAGGCCACAGCTCAGGCTGCCCCTGGAGGAGGCCCAGTGCAGACACTCTGGAAAATGACTGTCACTGAAGTTCAAAATGCTGCTGTTGAGTCATGCAGAGGAAGTTGATCTGCATTCAGCTCACTTGGAAGAAGGCAGGGACGTGTGAGACACATTGAAAGATTTTCCTCAAACAAAGTTAAAATTAAAAAGGGGCGGGGCAGCTAGCTGGGACTAGCTCAGCCCTCAGTGTCGCGGGGCTGCTGGTGAATGGAGCATGGGCTTCCATGTCAGAATTGGGTGCACGTGCAGGCTCAGTCACTTCTGGTTGTCCCTGGACCTCAGTTTCCCTTTCTGTAAAACAAGCATCACATCACCTACCTCTCAGGGAAGCCATGAGGTTTAAATAAGGTAATATGTAGAAATAGTAGGGTGCCTGGTTTACAGGAAGTGCTCAACAAAACGTTAGCTGATAACTAGTTATTGTTGTGCATTTATTTACTGTATGCCAAATCCTCTGTTGAATGTGTAATGTGGATTACCTAATTCAGGGTTCTTGAAGTGTGGTCCCAGACCAGCACTATCACATCAACCAGAAACTTGTAAGAAATGCAATTTCTCAGGCCCCAGACCTGCTAAATCATAAAAGCCTGTGTTTTAACTCCCAGGTAATTATGATGATGATGATTGCTAGGTCGAGAACCACCAGCTAATTTATAGTTCTTAGTACCATTATTATAGAACAAGGTGAGAATTTTATTCTTACCAGTAAGGTGACCAATGGTCCTGGTTTGCCTGGGACTGTCCTGGTTTTAGCAATGAATGACCAGTGTTTCAGGAAACTCCTCAGTCCTCAGCAAACTGGTTTTGGCCATCCTATTAAGAGCTGAAACCATATTTCATTCTAGGAAGAGATTATGGGATTATGGCTAAAGAAAGCAAATGAGGTTTAGAGAATCTAAAGCGATGGGTGTTTAGCTTACTGGGTGGCTGGTGCTGGAGAAGACAGGTTGGTGGAGGGTCTGGCATGGGGTGAAGGCCAACTGAGAGGCCCTGACAGCAGAGGGACCATCCCTGTGACCCCCAAGTCCCCAGCAAAAGTCAGGAATGGTTATTTTTTCAAGGGACACGGTATCGCTAGGTTGCCCAAGCTGGTCTCAAACTCCTGGGCTCAAGCAGTCCTCCTGCCTCAACCTCCCTAGTAGTTGGGATTACAGGTGCAAGCGACTGCACCTGGCTAGGAATGTTTATTGAGAGTGAGTTTTCTTTGTAGAAACTGAGGCAGGGGCTGAACGTCAGAGTGAAATGGACAGAAGTGGAGGTCCCTGTGAGAACCTGACTTTGGAGAACTGTGTGAAGTCTTCAGTGGGCCTTGGGACTGCCACAAACCATAGACTTGGGAATGGAGAAGGATAGTTTGAGCCAATCTGATTTAGATTTTAAGGCATGGAGGCCCCTGTTGAGATCTCTAATAATTATTAATTCATTTGATAAACATTCAGTATTAACTCTGTATCACGAGGCCCTTCCCTGGGTTATGGATATAAAAATGGAAGAGATGTGGACAAATGAGATATTACAGTGGACTGTGACCAGAAAACCGACAAATCAAGCTAGACTCTGAGGGGACCCACTTCTTTAATGAAAATATAAGAATCCCCTATGGTCAAGTGTCCATTTACACATCAAGGGCTGGGAAACTGATCCTTTATAGGAGTGGCTTTACAGACAGTGGCTACTCCAGGCAGCTGTTTTTTTTAGTAACCCATGATCACCGGAAGGCATGGTATTCAGGAGATGAGATTAAAATGCAGCGCAGCTAGTGGGCTCAGCTCTGGCGGCACAGTAGAATCACCTGGGAAGCTTTAACATCTTGATGTCTGGGCCCTAACCTAGACCAATGGCACCAGACTCTTTGAAGGAGTGGTCTGGGCAGCAGAATTATTTTCCAGGCTCCCTGAGTGATTCTATTATACAGCCTGAGTTGCGAACCACTGGTCTAGGTGGTTACAAATTCAAATTCGAGTCGATGGCATTTGCCTTCAAGTGCTTTTTTGACATTCCTCCCATCTCTCCTCTGCTCCCGTTGCCGAGCTGGGCTCCCATCCTAGTGATGGGTTGCCAAGTAGTCCTGGAGCTACCACAGCACCCTGAATTTTCTTTGCTCTTTGCTAGTTTTGTACCAGGGTGTTGAGGGCCCGAGAGGCAGGGGGTGTTAACCACAGTAGGGGTGGAGATGAGGGAGTCATGTGCGTTACACCCTTAGTCACGCTGGGGAACTGGGAGGAGAAGGGCAGCCCGGCTGCCTCCCCTCCCTCAGGATGTCGTGGGAGCAAGCTCAGAGATGTGTCCACCAAGTGAACAATTTAGAGCTTCTTAGAAGTTGTGGAGTCGATGGATCTTCGCTCATTTCCTCTTTCCACTCTCTATGGCTGTGAAACTACCAGAAGGGCCTGAAGTCAAAAAAGAAGGTTCAAGAGGCTGGTTCATTTTCATGCTGGGTGACACTCAGCGGTACAGTGAGAATCTGCTAAAACATGATTGTCTCCCCAGAAGAATATATGTATACACGGAATTTTGCATATGATTTGAGGGGTGTCAGCCACCCCACCTGTAACCCCATGGAGCCAAGGTTAACAACCCCTGTATGAGGTACCTGGGTCCTGTCAAGAGGCATGTGAACCACAGCAACTCCATCTTGAATAGGGGGCTGGGTAAAATGAGGGTAAGACCTACTTTCCCAGAGAGTTAAGGCATTCTAAGTCACAGGATGAGACAGGAGGTCGGCACAAGACACAGGTCATAAAGACTTTGCTGATAAAACAGGTTGCAGTAAAGAAGCTGGCTAAAACCACGATGGCCACAAGAGTGACCTCTGGTCGTCCTCACTGCTGCACTCCACCAGCGCCATGACAGTTTACAAATGCCATGGCAATGTCAGGAGGTCATCCCATATGGTCTAAAAAGGAGAGGCATGAATAATCCGCCCCTTTTTCAGCATATAATCAAGCAATAACCATAAAAATGGGCAACCAGCAGCCCTGGGGGCTGCTCTGCCTATAGGGTAGCCATTCTTTTATTCCTTTACTCTCTTAATAAACTTGCTTTCACTTTACTGTATGGACTCGCCCTGAAGTCTTTGTTGTGCAAGGTCCAAGAACCCTCTTTTGGAGTCTGGATCAGAACCCCTTTCTGATAACAGTTCCAGACCTTGAGGGGTCCTCATGAATCAGATGAAGGAAGGAAGAAGTACCTGGACAACTTTGCCCAGAGAGTCAGCAGCTGTCTTGTAGATAAGAACAAGCCCAGCCACAATTTACCTTCCCGTGGTAAGAACTTTTATTTTTACCTAAATAATTTATCTAATTAAATGGTTCTCAAACTTTAGGGTGCAACAGAGTCTCCTGGGAAGGTTGTTCAACACAGATTGCTGTGCCTCACCTCAGAATTTCTGATTCATTAGGTCTGGGGTGGGACCAGATAACTTGCATTTCTAGCAAACTCCCCGGATACGGAAGCTGCTGGTCTGAGGGCCACACTTCGAGAGCCACTTATCCAGTGATTTCACCTCTGCTCATTAGCCCAGGCGCAGGGCTGATGACAGACTAGGAAGCTGGATTTGAGTCAGAGCTAATGGTTTAGCACATAATTGCCAGGATGTACATTCCACTGAAAGCATCCATCAGATCTTTGCTTGGTATAAACTCAGCTTTCCTTTTTTATATTTAAATTTCCACATTAGCATGGTAATGAGCTATTTAGGATGATGTGGAAGCCCAGCAGCTATGCTAAGTGAAAATCCAGCTTGCACAGAATAGGCCACCCTTTCAAGTGCTTAGGGACTGGGAGTCCCTAAGAGTTCTCAGCAGTTAGATTTTTTCTTGTTCTTTACATTTACCATAGTTGTGCACATTTTAACCAAAATGCAAGTGTTTGAGAAGCAAACTGGGAGCCCACTTGCCTCTGTGTGAAAACTTCCAATAATTAAGGGAAGCACATGCTGACCGTGGGTGGGCACTTGGAGCTCACTGCCTCCTCCTTGCTGGGCAGAATCTTGCAGCTGTTAAAGGCAGAGGCGCGAACTTTTTAGTCATCGAATGAATGCAGATGAAGCGTCCTCTGGCTGGATGAAGCTGAACTGGATCCTGAGGAACAGTGAGTCCAGGGCTGGATTTCATTTCGATGCCAGGCCTGACATTCTGGAGCAGTGGCTACTGTCTTCACTGTGCACACAACTCTCCTGGGATCTTGTTAAGATGCAGATCCTGACTCAGCAGGTTGGGACAGGGCCCAAGAGTCTGCATTTCCAGAAAGCTCCTGGGTGATGACAATGCTGACGTCTGTGACACCTGGGAACTTCGGTTCACAGCCTCTTTAGAAGTGTGCGGAGATGAAAGTGGACTTTAAAATAGTCCTGGTATGGACCTGGGAATCTGGGCATCCTTTAGAAAGGGAAACCTTCAATCTTCAAAAGTGATGGAAGTAGTGGGCCCAAAATGTGACTAAAATCTTCATCTGGTCAGTGAACACCCTCTTCATCTACTGAGTACAAGGATTATGAGGGACCGAGATTTATGGGAGCTCCTCCAGGTCAGAGCATTCCTCTTAATACACAGATCCCCACAGCTCATCATCCCCATGAGGCTGGGAACCCTGTGCTGCACAGGTTTTAATGTTCTCTGCAGCCCTGATGTGGGGCTCAGAGCTCAGTGAGTGTGTGCTGCCTGAATGAATGGACATGTTTGACCATCCTTTTTTTTTTTTGTGGCTAATAAACATCAGCCTATTACTAAGTGTTCAGTGGCATAGCCCACTCTGACACATCTTAAAAATTAGATGGAGTGTGAGGTTTGAGCAGAGCAGAGACATAATTTGACTTCCATTTTACCAAAAATTTTCTGGCTGCTGTGTTGAGAATGAACTGCAGAAAGACAAGAATGAAACAGGCATGAAAGATGGCAGCTCAGGGTAGAATGTTAGCAGTGGAGGTGACAAGAAAAGGGCAGATTCTGGATATATTTTGGAGTCAACAGAGATTTGTTGGGTGTGAGATGCAGGAGAAAGAGAGGAACGAAGGATAACTCCAAGGCTTTTGGCCTGAATAACTGGAAGCATGGAGTTGCCATTAGCTGAGCTGGGGAAGGCTACATGTAATGCAGGTACGGGAGGGTGAAAATCAGGAATTCCATTTGGGACATGTTAACTTTGAGACTGTGTACCTGACACATCCAAGTGAGATATCAATTTGGCAGCTGGATATATGAGTGGGACTTGTGAGACAGTTTCAAGCTGGAGAGGTACAACTGGAAGCCCACAGCAGATAAAAAGCATCTTAGCCTCAAGACTGGATGAGGTCATCAAGAAAGTGAGTGTAGGTAGAGAAGAGGACCAAGGACTAAGCTCTGGGGTGCTCCAAAGTTAACAGATTAGGTGGAAGATAAGGACTAAGAAGGAAGTGACCAGTGAAGGAGAAAAACTAAAAGATGACAGCATCCTAGAAGCCAATGGAAGTCTCATGAGGAAGAGGGAGTGTTCAACTGTGTTACTGCTGAAGGGAGCTCAAGTATGAAAAGACTGAGAACCAGCCTTTGAATTTAGCCAAATGGAAGCCATTGGTGACTTTGAGAATGGTGGTGGTGATGGAGTGGCAGGTGAAAGCTCACCTGGAGCAGTTTAAAGAGAAAGAAATGAGAGGAATGCATGACGGTGAGCATAGATTACTCTTTTAAGATGGTTTCTTGCTGGGCTGGGTGCGATGGCTCATGCCTGTAATCCCAGCACTTTGGGAGGCAGAGGTGGGTGGATCATTTGAGGTCAGGAGTTCAAGACAAGTCTGGCCAACATGGTGAAACCCCACCTCTTTATTAAAAATACAAAAATTAGCTGGGTGTGGTGGTGCATGCCCATAGTCCCAGCTACTTAGGAGGCTGAGGCAGGAGAATCGCTTGAACCCGGGAGGTGGAGGTTGCAATGAGCCGAGATCATCACACTGCACTCCAGCCTGGGCGACAGAGCAAGACTCCGTCTCAAAAAAAAAAAAAAAAAAGATGGTTTCTTACAAAAGACAAAAAAGAACAGAGAATCAAGTGGTATCTGGCAAAAGAAGTGGGTCAAAAGAAGGTTTTCTTTTTCTTTAAGATGAGAAAGATCCAGTAGAGGGGCAAATTGGAGTTACAGAGGAGGGGTGAGGGGCCAGGGTAATGCCTGGTATGTGCTAGCGCTCGAGGAAGGGGCTTGGCTTCAGCCAGGAGCATGGAGGGTTCATCACTAACAACTAAGAAGGCACAGCAGGTGGGTGCAGATGCTGGGGAGGGGGCAGAGGTGGTGAAAGGAGTCTGTGGAAATTCTGTTCAGCTGTTTTCAACCTTCTCAGTGATGGAAGAAGTATCAACTGAGAGTGAGGGAGATTTGACACACACAGAGAAGGCAATGTGAAGATGGAGAAGTAAAAGATATGGAGATGCTGGCCTCGAAGACTGGAGTGATGGAGCCACATGCCAAGGAATGCCAGCAGCTACCCGAAGCTGGGAGAGGTAAGAAGTGAAGGCCCTCCTGGCACCTTCATTTCAGGGTAGTGATACTGAGTTTTGATTTCTGGTCTCCAGAACTGTGAGAGAATACATTTCTCTTTTAAAGCCACTCAGTTTGTGGTAATTTGTTACAACAGCCACATGAAACTAATATAGAACTAGAGGAGAAAGAACTGACTTAGGAGACCCACTGCCTTGTTCACTACCATATACCTAGCACCCAGCCCAATGCCTAGCATATGGTAGTGCCCAATAAATATTTGTGGAAAGAATGAATGGGCAGGAAGACAGGCCTGAGTGGTCCACCACATCACCTCTCTCCCCAGTCTGCAGTCTAGCCTTCTCTGCCTCCAGCCCAGAGGGCATAAGCAGCATCCTCCAGCACCCAGGTTTACATGTTTCAGCTAGAGTTGCCCAAAGAGCTACCAAGAGAGGGTTTTGGCTTGTACTCCCTGGAAAACGGAGCCTGAGAGATTCAACTTGGTCAAGTACCCGCTCTATTTAATCAACAAAAATGAAATCACATCGTGCCAAAGACTGTAACCCTAAGGATGGGGGAAGAGGGCAGTTTTTATGAAAAGGAATGTCAGGCAGATAATCCAATAGGTGTCCTGGACAAAGAGCACCGTTTCTGGGCTCCTCACCACACTCCTACATTAGCTTTAGTCCTCCAGCTACTTTGAAGTGCACATTATTATCCCATTCACAGGCAAGGCAGCTCAAGACTAAGGCAGGTCATTTGCCCAAAGGCATACAAAGGTCGGTAGTAGGGCTAAAATCCAGATCTGCCCAGTATCAAGAGGTAGTGCCTCTAAATGCTGTGCTAGCCTGCCTTCATCCTCTGGCTCCATGCAGGAAGGAGACACCCCACGGCCACCAGTGGGCTCCTCCTTACTTTAGATCTGGTTAGCACCAAGGTCATGCTCTGTAAGACGTGGATGTTCTGGGCAAAACACCAACAACTCACAATGTTCTCAGCAAAACTTCAGGAATACTGGAGTAAAAGGAACTAAGACAGATACATGTTTCTCTTCTTTATTAATCAGTCGAGAGATACAAAGACTTAATAAAAAGTTACATAAAAGGTTCAAACATCACTGAGATCTTCAGGCATCACTCTCGTTTCACGACAATGGCCACCTGTTAAGACTATGAAACAGAAGCTGGGCGCTCACAGGCGCACAATAATTCAAGTATCTTTCATTCCAAGTAAACCCGACATGTAATTTCAAACACAATGGGCTGCCAATGGAGGGAACCTGTCTGTGGCTCCAGATTTGCTGTAACATGTCTGAGGGGCCTTTGGGTTAAAGTTGCCACATTAGTGGGTCATGTCTCCTGGAAAAGTGAGACAGGCCCCAGGAGGCCAGCCAGGCTTTTTCTACAGCAAGTGCCATGAGAAGGAGGTGGGCAAAGTCCTAAGAGAAACCATCCAGGTGTCCCGAGTGGCAAAGTGCACAGGTAGTAAGTGGCCATTGTCCCCAGCCGTGGGAGTGGAGAGGATGGCTAGAATTATCTCCGGAAAAAAAAAAGCAGCCCTCTAAGGAGGGTGTCAAACAGTGGAAGAAATCTGAGAGCACACAATGGCAAAGGCATGGGGTGAGGGCATTTCAGGAAGGCTGTGCTCCAGGGGATGTGAGGGTAGCACTATTCTCCGGAAGACCAACGTGAACATGAGGATGTCAAAGAGCCACAAGTCCCAGCTGGCTCCTCGGTCACGGTGTGGCGTGGCCAACCAGGTTTCCCAGTCTGACCCTGCTAGATGATAATGGAGGAGAAGATGGAGGGATGCCACGGGGCACACTCTACACTCTACTCTGGCCTATCTGGAAGCTACCTCAGTCATGAGGGCCCATTTCTACAAATGGGGCATTATTTACCCATTTCATTTATGGGGAAATGAGTTCATGGGAGATGAAAGCTCACCGGAGGCTCAACAGCAGAGGATACAGAAGACCAACCCTTAACTAGTCTCTCTCAGGCACTATGGAGTTCAACGTGGGCCAAGTGCAGGATGGATGAACAGATGCACTGTCCCTTCTGTCCCAACTGTGTGGTTGAAATCCCTATGTCTTCTCACCTTTATGGCCGAGGTCTCTGTTCTACATCAGCTGCTCTGCTTCCAGTGAGACTATCAAACTCAGTGCTGTTGAGGAGTTGCAGCTCCATGGTGGGCATGGGGTATGCTCGTAGTGGTTGGTGCCCAGCAGGAGTTTTCTGGCTGTGGACACTGCCCTGTGTGCAGGGCTTCTTCTCCTACTCCGCCATGCTCTTGATTCTGAGCATCTCCATCCTCACTCCTTCCTACCTGCCTTTCCTCCGCCTCACCTCCAGTTTGCAGCTGCCATCAAACTGCACACAACAAACTGCTGCAGATGCCACTTAGGGAAGCATAAGGATTGGGAAGAGCTTTGTCCTTTTAGTGTTTAAAATACCTCTTAACACTATAGGGTCTAAGGAAACTTTGAAGTGCCTCACCTGGAATGTTCTCTCTTATCCTTCCTTTTAGGAACAGAAAAAGGGGCAATTTAGACAAATAAGAAGTTTGATTTCCAACAAACCAAAGTCTCAACTGTCTCCTTTTGTAGCAGAATCATTCTCCAGCTGGGCCCCTCAGTGCTGGTGATCTTGCCGAGGTAGGAACACGGCGCATTTTCAGAACCCGGGTGTCTTGGCATCCAGTTGGGTGCTCACTTTCCTTGGGTTTCTTTCGCCAGAGTGGCCAGGCCACCTGCTGAGGATATTCTAGTTTGCATAGTGACCTGATTTATAACATCTAGAAAATAAGGTCACCAGCTGTGCTGCCTTTTATTCTGACCTTTTCTTTGGTGCAGCGTTGTTCCTGTTGTCTCTCCACTCCCACCCCAGCTGGAAAAACTCCAGTCTTTGGCTCACACCAGCAGCACCTGAGGTGGGGGGGCGGGGATGAGCATCATCAGGGAGCTGGGGAGACTGCCCCCTTGCAGAAGGTATATGAGAGCCACGCATCAGCCCAGCCTTCCTTACTTCTCAGATCATTTTATAGTCAAGATTCAACAGGTCAATAAAAATTGCCAAAAAGGCAACCTAGTACTACTTTTACAAATACTGGAAGGGGTCTGCTCATTGACTAGGCTTATAGAGGTGGTAGTCAGTTGACTCCAGGGGAAGATGGCTTCAGGTCTTGGTGCTGTTTTAGTGATAACAGTATTGAATCATTTTTGGTTAAGATCCAGCATGAACTGGAGTTTTCTGGATGGTGTCCACATTAGGTTACTTTGACGTGTCAGTGTATTCATATCAGAGAGGCACCAAGCAGCACAGCTGATGTGAAAACGCAGCAAGAGACAGATCTGAGAAACCCAGAGCCTCCTCAGACCCCTGGGGAGGGCAGAGAACTTAACCCATACTGTCTGAAAAACAAATGAACACGTTTGCAAAGCCAATCAGCTTACTTTAGTTTATACATTTCCAGGATAATGAAAACCCCTTTTAGAACTGACATGCTCATGACAGCCATTCCCCTCAGCAAAATACAATCTGTTTTCTAATATTTGCATCCCCAACCATAGGAAAATCCTCTGGGTAAATATCTCTCTCTTCTCTCATTTCTAGGCCATGTGTAGGGTCTCTTTCCCTCCCAGGTTTGACCCATGGCCTGAGGCCTCCAGCTACAGTTCCCATTACCTTCTGTCCTCTCAGACACTCTACTTTCAGATTGAGTTGAGTTTTGGCACTGATGGGAAAACTCGGTTAAAAAACAACAACAATATTCCAGATATGTTACCAGAGAGGTCTGCTGAACACTTGAAACTTCACCAGGCAGTGAGCCCAGACCCCTTTAATAAAATAATAATCACTAAAATAATTTAAAAATCTATAAAAGACATCCAAGCTCAGACACTGTGGATGGGGGGTAAGGGAAAGAAGCTTATTCATGGCTTGTTTTGTACTTTGTATGTGGATAAACACTTCCACATCAAACCAACACTACATAGTTACAATAAACAACACACCCACTGAGAGAGGGGGAGGAACCGGGTTGAATCAACACATGGGGGGGCCAGGGGCACTTGGATGCTGCTTCTGCTTACAGGTGGCTTCCTTGTCTCTTGTGAGAGGTAGGAAAGCCCGTGCCCTCTGGGCAAAGCCAGACCCTGTCTGCTCCCTGCCCACCTGCCCTTCTCCCTTCCTGTACCAAGTCCTTGGGCCAAGGGTTGTGGTTAGAAATGGTTTCAGTGCAGTTAGATGGGGAGGGGTCCCGAGGGCTGGCCAGGCCACAGTCACTGTGCCCAGGGCCTCAGGCCTGTCACAAGATCACACATTGCAGTTTGTGGGTGCCTGTGGCCCGGTCTCCCCGCCATTTGGTTTTCTTCTTCTTCTTCTGGCTTTTTTCCGGAATCTGTTGCCTTTTGAAACAATGAAGGACAGAAAGACAAAGTCAGAATGGGCTTTGCTTCTCCTCTGCCCCTCTCCTCCTTAGCCCCAGATCTGAGTCAGAGGAGGCCTGTTCTGGCGGGGTTAGTGGGTGAGGGGGATGGGGATGCCATCCCTCTCCCAGTGGCTGTCCTGGCTGCTGGAGGAGGGCCTGGCAGGATAGCTTCTCTTGAGGCAATGAAATGGGGGAGATGGGGGAGGGGATAACCTAAATCGCCCTACTGATGGGAATGACTGACATTATGTTGTAGCTACATTTACATAAATCATAAGCTACATCACGTTTTGTCTTATAGAGTGCTGGCCTCTATTCCTGTGTTTCATAGTTTAAATAAAATGATGGGTCAACTGAGCGTAAAAGCCATTTCATGTTTTCTGTTAACTTTTCCTATGTCTAAAACCTGACCTTGGCACTATAAGTTCACAACCAAGGCATCACCATAGGCTACCTGATGGCGGCACATCCTAATTGGAGGCAAAATGCCCAAGAGCAAATAGTTTCTTTCTTTCTTTTGTAAAGATGGCATTTCACTATGTTGCCCAGGCTGGTCTTGAACTCTTAGCCTCAATCAATCCTCTTGCCTCCAGCTCCACCTTTGCCTCTGAGTGCTGGGATTACAGGAATGAGCCGCTACGCCTGGATGAGAAAATCATTTTGAGAGTGCAAAACTGCCAGCAGAAACATAAAGTGAAGACTGTAATATTTCCTCATTATGCTGGGGAATAATGAGAAGATGAGCTTTTTGAGCATGTGGGGGGATGTGTGTATAGTGGGGGTTAGAGCCCCGGGGCTGATCTCACAGCTCACCAGCAGCCCTTGGAGGTGCCAGCATATAGGCCACAAACTCAACGCACAATGTCTGAGACCCGCTGGTTAGGCTGCTGTGCATGTTAAAGATTTGGGAAATGGGATAGCTTGGTGACAGCGGATGCAGCCAGGAGGCTGTTTTAGTCATGAGTGCATGAGGTGATTAACGTCTGGACCCTGACCATGCAAAGGAATATACAAGAAACTTTCATTAGGATTGCTGACAATACTTGGAGATTGACAGCTGGTGGGGTTGGGAAAGGAGATACATGTGCAATGCCTCTGAAATTTGAACCTTGGAATCAGAATGTTGGTTGTTCAGGGGAAATATCAAAGGGTGCTCTGATATCAGGGCAGGGAAGAGGAGAGAGACCTAGTTTGTACAGTGTGGAAAGCTTTGGTGTGAGGAGAACACTGAAGCCAGGCTGGAGGGAGCTGCCTTCCAGGGAGCCTGAGCCACTGCCTCAGACAGGAAGGCATTTCCACTTCACACGTGCAGCAGACATCACCCACAAACCCGTTAGCAGCTGCGGGGAGGGCAGAGGTAGGTGGAAAAAGCAAAAGAAAGAAATGGAAGGAGGGACAAGAAATCCAAAAATAGGCCCAGAATTCCACAGCCTCATGGCCTCAGAACAGGAGCTGCTTCCTCAAGCTCCCAGCTGCCTCCAGGAGCCAACCCATGCTGTGGAGGCCCGCTTCTAGGGAGAGGGCAGTGCTCACCTAATTACTCTAACGAGGTCATGGAAGGCTTTGTCAACATTGAGAGGTGGGTCCTTGGCACTGGTTTCTATGTACGGAATCTGGAAGGCAAAGCTCAACTTGATCAAAGTGGCACAGAGATCCTCAAAGCCCTGTTACACCCTTAAAAATGCCCAGAGGTTCTGAGGAACCCAGGTGCTTTCAAACCCCCCCACAGAAGCCCCAGCCCCCAACAGCCTCAAGCATCATTTAGGGCTTTTCACTCTTTCAGGTTGGAAAGTGTTACTAATGGCTTTTCCAATTCCCTCTTGTTCTCTAGGCACAGAGATATTTAATAGCTCCCTAAAAATAGAATAAAGTGATCTTTTTATATACATGAAGATGAAAGACTGTTTCATTTATCAAAAATACATTCTGATTCTATCCATTTTTCTTTCTGAGGTCTGTTTCTCCACCTTGGGATGACTTCTGCCCCTCTTTTTGGGCCCCTCCAGAGTGGACGCTGGTAGAAAAGGCTGAGGAGAGGCTGGGCCATGATCAGGATTCTGGGCCCAGGTGACCACGGCCCATCGGAGCTGGCCCCCACCCCATCCCAGCTCTTGTTTGATCTGTATCTATGAGCCTGGGAGCTCAGCCATGTTTACACAAGGTTTTTGTCTGCACGTTCAATGCTGAGAAATCATCACCCGGTCGAAAGGGTGCAGACAGCGGGAGATATGACTGTGGCCCCACAGAGCAGGTTTTCAGGGCCAGATCTGCACCAAGCCTCAGGCTGGCAAAGGGAGGAGAACAAAGGCTCTATGAGGTCAGGACACACTCACTCCTGAGCGCTCACCTTCTCCTACAGCAGGGACCCCACCAAGGCAGGAAGTGTTCATTCCCCAAAGGCAGGGAGCAGGGTGGGGAACACACAGGCCTCCCTTGATGAGACAGATGGAAGTAAGCTGAGTGTGATTAGACTGAATAACTTTGTTATTTTTCGTTAAGTTTTTTTCTGATTACAAAATTAATGCCTTTCATTATAATATGCTGGAAAAAGAAAAACACAGTGAAGGAAAGAAAAATAATCAACACTTGAAATGCATGGAGGAGGGTGACAGAGTAAGTTGCTGTTTTAGAGGAGTAGATTGTAAATCATTGCCCAGAACACAAACCAGTCAGTATCTTCCCATCCATCATCATCGCGTGAGGTTGGATGTGCACACTTCTGTTGTAGCCAACAGACACACAAAGCGCAGAGCACAAAAGGCAGAGCTTAAGCCTTTGAAATATTCATTGGACAAATATTTGAGCCTCTGATAACACTAAATGGAAACTGCTCTTCATTATGGGCTGTTTGGCTTTCCAGGTCTCACTATCCCTGACCTCTTTTAGTCCTCACATTAACCCTCTGAGGTAAGCAAGTATCTCCATTCTGCAGCTCAGGAGACTGAGCTCAGAATGACGCACTTGCTCAAGGTCAACACCGGCTGGCAGAGAATCAGGGTTTGAACTGGGCACACTTTCCACTTTCTCCTGGCCGTGGTAAGGGGTGCTGAGGTCTGCTTTGGAGCCTCTTCCAGGTTGGACACCAAATCCGGCCATGGCAGGTGCCCCTGACAAGTGGCCAGTAGAGTCCTATGGGGCCCCTGTAAGTCAGGACAACGTGCTTCCCTGCACACACCCAGAGGGGAGGCAGGAAGGCACTGCAGCCCAACCTGGGACCTACCTGGAGCCCCTTCACATCCTGTACTCCTGCCGGCTCAGTAATGGCCCAGGTTCCAGGGCCTCAGACCACTGCCACCTGTGGTCCCACCCCATCACTCAGAAGTCCCTGAGTTGTATGATCCCCCCCAGGTCCCAGACACCTTCTACTTTCTTTCTAGGGGACCTGTCTCTACCATTGACGAAACACTGATGTGCATTACCTGGATTCCTGGAATTGCAGGATTTCAGTAGCAACAAGACTTAAACTAAGATAAGCCCCTCAATAAACAGTAGTTTCATTTCCAAAGACCAGGACTGCAGGGGTGACCAGGCTACAGCTTTTACACATCTCCTGACCCCTTCTACACACACGCACACACCTACATTGTGTTTGGTTGCCATTTCTTTTCCTTGCTCCCTGGTGATTTTCCTCAAGTGCATCAAATCGACCTTGTTGGCCACGAGGATCATCGGGAATGACTCCCTGGGAAATAAAGGAACAGCAGCTCTGTGAGGTTTCCACCACCCCTCACACCTGGTTAAGGTGGCACATTCACATCTCAGGCATAGCACAGCCAGCCCACAGCACCTCCCCAGTCAGCCTGGACTGCAGTCCCTTCCCTCCTCCTTTCCAGAGAGAGGTCAGGGCTTGGGGGAAAGGGCCCGGGGGCTGCTGGCTGTCTTGGCTTGAAGCCTCAGGTCCATTGCAAGGCCAGTGGTGAGGACTTGAGGGGCTGCTGGCCAGGGGCTGGCTCCCCAGACCTGGTTCCCATCTCTTGGGTCACTCAGATGTACCAACCACACAACCAGCTGCACAATTAGGATGGCTCCCAGCAGAGGGCATCAAGAGGCATGGCCACCGTAAAGATTCTTATTGACATGGGCCAAATTTTGTCCAAAACTGAATGAAATGACAATCTCACCACAGCATTGAGTATTTGGCAGCATTGGGTATTTCCATTTTAAAAAATTATAATTTGACAGGTGAAAAATGGTACTTTACTATTTTCCCTATATTTCTTTGATTAGCAAGAAAGTTGAACATTTTCCCACATTTGAGCCATTTTTGTTTTCTCTTTTGCAATTCATGTATTCGGAGTAAAACCCACATTAATCTGTGGGAGCTTTATGTTTATGTATGTGTGTCCCTTTACCTGGTAAACTTATTAACACTTTGCCTTTGGAACACGTTAGCTAGATTTTTTTCTGTCTTTAATGGAATTTGCTCAAAGCTTGTTCTTTTCCTATTAGTTTGTGCTTTTATTTTCATTACATAGCCTCTTTGAGACTCAACAAGGCCAAATGAGTATAAACCAGATTTCAAATGATTTAATTACTCCACATAAGGCTTAAAAAAATCTACGCCTTTAATTAGCGGAGAGAGAGAGAGCGCCCTAGGAGGCAGGTGCAGGCCTCTTCCCGGTACTCTCACCTGTCTTTGATGCTCACCTGTCTTTGACGCGCAGGATGAGCTGGTGGAAGCGGTCCACGTGCTCAAAGCTGGCCTTGTCAGTGACGGAGTAGACGATGAGGAAGCCATCCCCCGTGCGCATGTACTGCTCCCGCATGGCGCTGAATTCCTCCTGCCCAGCTGTGTCCAGAACTGGGGTGGGATGAGGCCACTCAGGGGCTGTCCTCACCTACCCTGTAGCCCCCACAGCCTGCAAGACTCCAACGCTGCTGCTGCTGCTGTCCCTACCGTGGCCCAGTCCAAGCTGTCCCGTGAGAGGCTGCATAAGCTCTCTCTCTGGGGCTGCTCGAAGGGTCCCAGCTGAAGCTCCCCAACCTTAAAGCCTGCTTCAGGGTGAGGCTCTGACTCACTGTGGACCCACCAAACCCTTCTTCTCCAGTTTCACCCCATGTGCTTACTAGGCCTAAATTCTCTGATCTACAGACGCGCCTCATTAAGCCAGTGATGAACTCTGCTACACAATCCCTCTGGCCAGACCTGGGCTTGGATCCCTGCTGCAGGGCCTACAAACTGTGACTCTTTGGGAGGTTGCCTGACTCTCTGAGCCTCCCCTTTCCTCCTCTATCAATGAAAACAGTGCCTCTACCTTGCACCCCCTAGGAGAGAAGAGCTTATTTGTGGACATGCCTTGGGGGAAGCCCTGAAGAGGCCATCTGGGCAGAAAGGGCTTCTCAGCCCCCAAGGGGACAGATACCAAGGAGACCCTGGGGGAGGAGCGGCCCCTCACAGCCAGGGCACTTCCTCCTAGGCTGGGGCTGGAAGCTCTTCCTCCTAACCCATCCATCCTCCCAACTACTCCTGCCCAGGTGCTCTCGCCCCTCACCCCCACCTTCCTCCAGCCTCCTTCCTGCTGAGGGAAAGTCTCATCCCACTGCTCACAGCCACAAGCTCGGTAGGCAGGGTGGGGGGTTCCTTTTAGCAGTGCAGGCCTGACCCCTTTCTGCCCTCTGGGGGCATGAAGTCTGAACCTGCAGCATCCTCCAAGCACCTGCTCATGGCTTAGCCTCCCCTGCGTCTTCCCAGTCCCCCTACTGCCTGACCAGATCCACTTTCCCCTCTCCTGTGAGGCAGGGGAGCGGGTGGTTACAGATTTTGGAGCCAGCCCACTGGGCGGAGTCTGGCTTCTCATACCTGGGTGTGACCCCAGGCAAGCTACCCTCTCTGTGCCACCATTTCCTACAATGGGGATGGTCAAGGCAGTTTTCAGTTAATACACGTAATGCCCTCAGTGCAGTGCCTGGCACAAAAGCCCTGTGGGAGGGTCTGCTGTGAGCTTGCCATCCTCACTGGGGTCTTCTCTCCCGCTCTGGCTACCCTCGCAGTCCAGGACGCTTTCCTCCAACTCCCCCTTCCCTCCCCTTCTCCACTGGCCTTGGTGAGCGGACTCTGACTTGGCTGTAGCTGGAGCCCCAGGACCAACCCCAGCCCCATGCCAACCCTTCCGGGAACACTTCTGGCCATCCATGTAGTTGTCCCCAGCAGGACTGTTAGCTCCCAGGGGTAACGGCAGGTCTCTGCCAGTCACCTGTCTACTCATGGCCTGGCCAAAAAGTAGCTCCGAACAGTACTTGAATGAAAAAATAAATGTGAAGTCTGTCCAATCTTGTCATTCATTTAAGGAACGTCTGAGTGCCTGCTAGGTGGCAGGAAGTGTTCTAGGCCCTATGGACAGAAGGCGAATGAGACCAAATCCTTGCTTTTATGGGACTCACCATCTAGAAGCGAGACAGATCAACAAATGAATGGCTGTTATTTTAGTGGAGACAGATACACAGTGTGAAGAATGATATAGTCGGCTGGAGGGTCACTGGCAGAAGTTGGTGTCATTTTGGGTAGGGAAGGAGAACCACTATCAGAAGGTGACATTTGAACAGTGACCAAATGAGGGGCCGGAGGGAGCCACGTGGCCTAGCGGAAGAGCACTCCAGGCAGAGTGAACACAACAAATTCGAAGGCTCAAAGGTGGAGGTGTGCAAGGGCAAGAAGGGGAGTGAAGGGCGTGTGAAGGATGGAGAGGAGGTGGGGGCAGATGGTGGGGCCTGCCACACTGTGTAAGGTTCGCTTGGTTCTAAGCAAGACTGGGGCCACTGGAGAGTCTGGGCAAAAGAATGGCATACTCTGGCCAGGCGCGGTGGCTTATGCATGTAATCCCAGTGCTTTGGGAGGCCGAGGCAAGTGGATCACCTGAGGTCAGGAGTTCGAGACCAGCCTGGCCAAATGAAACCCCGTCTCTACCAAAAATACAAAAATTAGCCAGGCATGGTGGCGAGCGCCTGCAATCCCAGCTACTCATGAGGCTGAGGCAGGAGAATCACTTGAACCCAGGAGGCGGAGGTTGCAGTGAGCTGAGAGAGCACCACTGCACTCCAGCCTGGGTGATAAGAGCGAAACTCCATCTGAAAAAAAAATAAAAAATAAAAAATAAAGAAAAAGAAAGGCATGCTCTGGAGGATATCTTGAAAAGTTCATTCTGGCTGCTGGGGAAAACAGAGCAAGAGTGGAAGCAGGGACCCAGTGAGGAGGCTAGCACAAGAATCCAGGCAACACATGCTGGTGGAGCCGAGGGCGGGGAGTGGGTGCTGGGGGAAGTGAACAGACCAAGGCCACTTTCTAAGACAGAGTCAACAGGAGCAGAGCTTTCTGGAGGAAAGTGTGGGGATAGAGAGGTGAGAAAAAGAGGCATTGAGGATGACGCCTGTTTCTGGCCTGAGCGTCCAGGGGAATAGTGATCCCAGATGCTGAGGTGGGGAAGTCTGGGTGAGAAACAGGGTTTGGGGGACTCAGTTTTTGACACAGGCTTCAGAGTCTATTAGACACCATGTTTGACTTCCCATAGGTATCGGGGGACTTAAGTCAGACATAGAGAAGAGAAGAGGGGGCAAGAGATACAGATGTGGGAGTTGCCAGTGTATAGATGGCAAGGAAAGCCACAAGACAAGCTATCCGGCGATGCCTGGGAATCCACATCTCCTTAGACAGGCACCTTTACACAGTACCCAAGAAAGTCACCTGTCCCCACAGCCCGTCATTGCTGCAAATCCCCCAGAGCCATTTGGCACTTCAGAGGGGCCAGTGATGGACAAGAGGACCCAAGAGGTGCCCAGGGCATAAAAGCAGCTCATGGCTACTTCTGCTCCTTCCCTGGGCCTCAGTCTCATGTAGGAAATGAGGGGCGGGGCTCCGGGACCAGCAGGTCCTTACAGCTCTGATATCCTAGAACTATTTCATCTGGATGTGAAATGAAGAGGTCAGAAGGCAGGACCTACAGCCAAGGACCGGGCAGTTCCCCCCCCCCCAGTATTTCCCAGGAGGGAGCAGGAAGACTGCACCTTCAACTGGAGGGACTGCAGCTTTTTCTTTTCTTAGAAAAAAAAAATTCTACTCAGAACTGCAATTAATAAAACAGACGGAAACAGCATGCATTTGGCTGAAGTGTGGGTGGAAAGGCCTGAATTGAAAAGCAGAAGACATCTGGGTGCGGTGGCTCATGCCTGTAATCCCAGCACTTTGGGAGGCCAAGGCAGGTGGATCACCTGAGGTCAGGAGTTGAAGACCAGCCTGGCCAACATCGTGAAACCCCATCTCTATTAAAAATACAAAAAATTAGCTGGGCATGGTGGCAGGTGCCTGTAATCCCAGCTACTCAGGAGGCTGAGGCAGGAGAGTCACTTGAACCCAGGAGGCAGAGGTTGCAGTGAGCCAAGATCGCGCCATTGCACTCCAGCCTAGGCAACAAGAGCGAAGCTCTGTCTCAAAAAAAAAGAAAAGAAAAGCAGAAGACATTAAGGCAATATCGTAATTCATATATTTACAGATTTTGAAGGTATATATTATCTAAATGGAAACTAGAGATCTAGGATATTTTAAAATATGATCATTCAAATTAAAAAAAATTAATAGGGAGTTGAAAATCAAAATGGACCCTATGGAAAGGAAAAACAGTCATCTCAGACATTGAAGGTCTTAGAAATTATATCACCCAGGCTTTCTGGAAGAATTCTTACAAAGTAAAAAATAAATCCATCAAAGAGAAAGAAGAGTGATACTACAAACAGTGGTAAGTGAAGAAAACAGCAAAACATAAGAGTTAAGTTTAAGGCCAGTGCAGTAAGTTCAAGCCTATAATCCCAGCAGTTTGAGAGGCTGAGGTAGGAGGATAGTTTGAGGCCAGGAGTTTGAGACCAGCCTGGGCAACATAGTGAGACCCCATCTCTACAAATTTTTAAAAGAATAGGTAAGTTTAACTAAATGTTGTTGCATAATTTGAAGAGAATAGATGATAATGTAGGACTAAAATCTATGATGATCCAATGTGTGAGGGTAGGAGCCAGGAAAAAATAAGTACTAAAGTTCTCGCCTCATTTGTCAAGAGGCTAACGATCCTGATTACATCTAGATGCTGATAGAAAAATATGAGTATACACACACATACATATATAGCATAACCAATAGAAGAACGGAAGTAAAACCTCAAACTTCCTAAGCAACAGAGGAAAAACAGGACAAAGTAAATGAAACCAATCCAACAAAAGGCAAAAATAAACTTAACAAAAATAAGCAAATATAATAAAAAGTAGGCATGAAATAAGATGGCTGAAATAAATCTATGACTCATCACAATAAATGCAAATGGATTAAATCCATCTATTAAAAGCAGATACTAAATACAAAATCCATTTGCCTGCCTTCTTTCAAAGACACATATAAAGCAAAATGACAGAGAGGATGAGAAATGGAAGGATAAAAAGAACATGCCAGCCACATGGTAACCAAAAGAAAAGAAATGCATCTACAAAACAGAATTCAAGGCCAAATCATGAAACGGACAAAGACAGAGTATTTATAATCAGAAAGGTACAAGCATCAAGAAGTGCCGCAGTCATCAATCATAAGCATCTAGGCATGTTGCTTAAACACGTATGTGGACAAAAAAAAGGATTTTTAAAAACAGCAGGAATTGACAAATTCCATAATCATTATGAGAGACTTGAAGAGGCCTCTCTTAAATATAGAACAAATGATCTCCAAAAGCAATGTCCTGTCATTAAATAACAAAATTTAAATACTTGGCTGGGCAAGGTGGCTCATCCCTGTAATCCCAGTACTTTGCGAGGATAAAGCGGAGGATCAGCTTGACCCCAAGAGTTTGAGGTTCCAATGAGCTACAATCTTGCCACTGCACTCCAGCCTCTGGGGCAGAATGAGAACCTGTCTCTAAAAACAAAATTTAAGCTTATTCTGAGAGACAGAACAAACTTTACATTCCAATAGTGAACAAGCATTTTTTAATTTTTTTGTTTTTTTGAGATGGAGTCTCACTCTGTCTCCAGGCTGGAGTGCAGTGGTGCAATCTTGGCTCACTGCAACCTCCACCTGCCGGGTTCCAGCGATTCTCCTGCCTCAGCCTCCCGAGTAGCTAGGATTACAGGCATGCGCTACCATGCCCAGCTAATTTTTGTATTTTTAGTAGAGACAGAGTTTCACCATGTTGGCCAGGATGGTCTCAATCTCCTGACCTCGTGATCCACCTGCCTCGGCCTCCCAAAGTGCTGGGATTACAGGCGTAAGCCACCGCGCCTGGCCGTGAACAAGCATTTTTAAACATACATGAAATTTGGCCATATATTAGAGGCCACAAATAAAAATTTCAACAAATTCCAAAAGGCAGAAATCCTATAGGCTAAGTTTTGTCCTTTATCTGAAATGCTTGGGGCCAGAGGTGTTTTGGAATTTTTATTTTTAAAAGATTCTGGAATATTTGCATATACATAATGAGATCTCTTGGGGATGGGACCCAAGTCTAAATACAAGATTCATTTATATTTATACACATAGACTGAAAATAATTTTATACAATATTTCCGAGAATTTTGTGCATAAAACAAAGTTCATATTAAGTACTTATATGTGGACTATTCACTGTGGCGTCACATAAGCGCTCAAAAAGTTTCAGATTTTAAATCATTTCAGATTTCAGATTTTTGGACTGCAGATGCTCAACCTGTACTGTAACAGGATGAGAAATGAACAGAAACAAGAGTATAAGAGAATCTAGCCACCTGAAAATGTTAAAAGCCATGCTTCTCTATAACTCTCTAATTAAAAAGCAGAAATCACAGTTGAGAATTGAAGGACAATCAACAGAAATAAAACCTCTCATTTAAGGCCAAAGTGGTACTTACAGGAAAATTATAGCTTTAAATGCATTTCAGAAACTAAAACTGAAAATTAACTAAACACTTAAATCAAGAGGCTAGAAAAGGGAAAATAAAATAAAATAAGAGAGAAAGAAAAAGGTATCAATAAAAGTAGAAATTGCCAGAGTAGGAGGAGGGGAAAGTAGCTGATATCTAAAAATCAAAAGCAGATTCTTTCAAAGGACCAATTTAAAAAAACCCAGCTTTCAGCAATTCTTATCAGAGAAAAAAAGACAAGCATTTGGAATGAGAAAAGGCCTCTGACTATGGATAGAGCTATATATTTAATTATGGAGAAAACCATACACAGTTTGATAATAATAAATTTTCAATTCTCAATGAAATGGATGGTTCAAGAAATATAAATGATCAAAATTGGCTCCAGAAAACATATAAAACCTAAATACACTAATAATGGCAGATAAAACGGAAGGGACAAAATCTACCCCAGGAATGGTATGAACCCATCCATTGGTCTGGGAGGGCTAGCAGGGAGGAGGGGTGTGTGGCTGAGCTGGGCCTGGTCCCAAGTGGGACTAGCCCACCCCTTGTCTAGCCCACCCCTCCACACACATACACCTGGAAATGCCTGGCCACAGGCCCCTTGTCAGCAGTTCTAACTCCAAGGCATCCTGGGGAGGCTGAAGATAATGGGCAGCTACACTATTAAGAAATTATGATCCTGCCTGCATTCCCCATGCCTGATGTCATGAAGGTAGGAGGACTCCAGAGACAGAAAGTATTAGTCACTGTGGGAGAAGAGGTATGCTGCCAATGTGCGTGTGCGTGTGCGTTTGTGAGAGAGAGACAGATAGACAGACAGAGACAGAGAGGCAGCCAGACTGGGGGAGGAGGAAGGAGAAAGATAAATGGAGAGACAGGGTCAGTGTTGTGCACATCTGTCTGCAATGCTCCAATCCTCCCACTTGAGGATCAAGGGATCAAGGGCCCAGCAGCTTTGCAAAGGAGGATTTAACTGGAGACCCTGGAACTGCTGGGAGCTTGTGGATTTCAGATGCCAAGGCAAGCCCCACATGCTGGCAAGGCATGTAGTCCCAGGCAGGAGGGCAGCCAGCATGGAGGGGCACCAGCCTGGGGCTCTGATGTAATAGTCAAGATCTTCTCCTTCTCCCCCTCACCTCTCCCCCTTTTCTCTGCTTCTCCTCCTCCCCCTCACCTCTCCCCCTTTTCTCTGCTTCTCCTCCTCCCTTCTTCCCTTCTTGCTCTCTCCTGGGAAATACTAGGAAAACTGCCCACGCCTGGGATTACAGGCGTGAGCCACCTTCTCCCCCTCTTCCACCCAGGCTTCCAGAGGGAGAAAGGTCACAGCATGAGCTCCAGGGGCTCCGACAGTGGCCCATAGCCCAGGGTACGGTCAAGATCTTTGGCTAAAAGTGGTCCCACCCACCGTGTTCCTGCTGGTAGCCAGCACTATGCCAAAGGCTTTATACACACCCGCTCTCTCAGTCCTCTTCACAGCCTTGGAAGTAAGATATTACCATCTTCCTAGTATAGATGGGGACATTGAGGTCCAGGAGTTAAAGGGACCCACTAAAGGCCACGCACCAGGAAGAAGGGTGTTCCTATTTCCCTAAGGCCCAAGGGTCCCAGCCTGTCCAGTCATTCTTCTTCAACCAGAACCACCACTGTCTGGCCATCCTAGAACCGGCTGGGCTGTATCTCCATTCCAAGTCTTTGCCCAAGCCGTGACTTCCATCTAGAATGCCCTTTCCCTTCCTCTCCACTGGCTGTCCCAGCCGCCTTCCAGCTGGGATGCAGTCCATCTCCCTTCTTCCTCACAAGAGCACCCAGCATCTGACCTCCATCTTTGAGCCCTTCCTGTTGCGTGTGTCATCTGTTCCTCCAAGTTTGGGCCTCTGGGCCTGGCTCAGCTCCTCACCATGGGGTAGAGTCCCAGAATGTGGGAGCCTGGCTTTCATTTCCCTGGGCCCACAAAAGCTTCAGCACCCAAGGAAGGCTCAAAAAATACTTGCAGAATGACTAGACGCATCATCTGCACTCTACAGGAAATGCCATCA
The DNA here is from genome assembly GCF_029281585.2 of Gorilla gorilla gorilla. Lineage (NCBI taxonomy): Eukaryota > Metazoa > Chordata > Mammalia > Primates > Hominidae > Gorilla > Gorilla gorilla. The sequence continues at coordinate 149,560,547 of NC_086017.1, read as the reverse complement.
CTGGGTTAAAACAGCCCACTCCAGCTTTAGGGGAGATCACTAAAAACTGACTTTTAAACTGTCATGACACATGGCGGGGCACGGTGGCTCACATCTGTAATCCCAGCACTTTGGGAGGCCGAGGAGGGTGGATCACGAGGTCAGGAGTTTGAGACTAGCCTAGACAACACGGTGAAACCCAGTCTCCACTAAAAATACAAAAATGAGCTGGGCATGGTGGTGGGTACCTGTAATCCCAGCACCTCGGGAGGCTGAGGCAGGAGAATTGCTTGAACCTGGGAGGCAGAGGTTGCAGTGAGCCAAGACTGCCCCACTGCACTCCAGCCTGGGCAACGAGAGTGAAACTCTGTCTCAAAAAAACAAAAACAAAAACTTTTATGACACCCCTACAGGGTGAAATAAGGGTCGCGGAATATTAAGCAATAGAGAAAACAATTTCTAGAGATAATATGCCTCCAAGGGCCATACCTAAAGTTTTCTTTTTTCTTTTCTTTTCTTTCTTTTTATGTTTTTGAGACAGAGTCTCACTCCGTCACCCAGGCTGGAGTACAGTAGTGCAATCTCAGCTCACTGCAACCTCTGCCTGCTGGGTTCAAGTGATTCTCATGCCTCAGCCTCCCAAGTAGCTGGAATTACAGGTGCGCATCCCCACTCCTGGCTAATTTTTGTATTTTTAGTAAAGATGGGGTTTTGCCATATTAGCCAGGCTGGTCTCGAACTCCTGGCCTCAAGTGACCCGCCCGCCTTGGCCTCCCAAAGTGCAAGGATTACAGGCGTGAGCCACTGTGCCCAGCCCCATGCCTAGAATGTATTATGTATCTCTAATTCACAAACCCGTCATGGGATGCAGGAATGATTATGCCCATTTTACAGAAGAATAAGGTAAGGAAGCTTAAGAATAGATTCAAAAAAATAACGGCACTTAGTTGAACACACATAGTGATGAGGGGTGTTTACTATTTTAATTTGCGCTCCCCTTTCTGGGTAATGGGTGTGTATGGAGTGGGGTTGGGTGCTGGGCAAAAGGGCTGATGCATTCATCATGCACTGTTCCTAGAAAAAGGGCTGCTTTCTTGAACTTCTCCAAAATGCTGGCAGGGTGCAGACAGCCAGGACACCTGGGACTCCCCAAGGGGAAGGGGGCTAAAGTCCTGTAGTGGGCACCAACTGGCTCCCTGGTGACAGGGAAGAGTCCCTTTGCCAGTGGCCCCTACCTCCTCAACACCCTGGCTTAAGGAAAACATCAGGGGAAAAGTGCCGGCCATCAGCTTTGGGGGTCGCTCATGCTGGAGGCCACACCCTGCAGCTGTGGGGAATGGAGTGAGGGGGTCTTGGGATAAGTTTTCACAAGGCCCATGATCCCCAGAACTAGTATACAAACTTATGTCGGTGCACATTCTGGGGAGATGGTCTATGGTTCTGTGGGATTCTTAGAGGAACCTAGAACCCTCAATGCTGCTCTTAGGGAAGGAAGAGAAGAAAGGGGAAAGGACAGCAGGGATCTCAGCTGTGTAACTAGAGCCTAGGAATATCACACCAACAGACGGGGGCCTGGCAGCGCAGAGAAACAGGGAGACAACTGGGAGCGCTGGCCTATAATCTCACTTCCACCTTGCAACCCCTCTGGGAGGCCAGCATTTGACAGGTGAAGAGACAGACGCAGGGCAAGGCTAGTGATCTGCTTAGGTTCATATGGCTAATGAGCAGTAGAGGCAGGATTTGAACCCATGCCCGTCTGATTCCAAGCCTTGCTCTGCTCCTCACACCAGCCTGTCTTTGAGCAGGAGTCGGCAGTGGCATCCCCACAGCCTGTGAAGAAGAGCAGGTCTAAAAGGAGGGGTGAGGACAGAGATGGAGGACAGAAGCCTGGAGGCTGCTTCCTGCATTCACCCCACTTGCTTACACCAAACTCTCCACCTACTCTGCACCTGCACCTGGGCAGCCATGGGAGGCAGGGAAGAGAAAACTCATGAGTGCACTGGCTTCTCCCCCTTTAAAGGCCTGAGCATCAACTTCCAGGGCCTTCAGAGTGCCCACCATCCTTCTCCATCATTCTCCCACTCCCTTGGTGACCACCACCCACCCGACCTCTTTTGCCAAGCTTGCACTCTCAGCTCAGGAATTGAAACAGGGATCTACCAGGAGATAAACTCCACATGCTTGCACCCCACATCAACCCATCTGAGAGGCACGGGACCCCTCACACACTGCTGGTACAGTTTGATAATTCCTCAAAATGTTAAACATGGAGTTACCAAATGACCCAGCAATTCTACTTCTAGGTATATACCCAAGAGAACTGAAAGCAAGTTTTCACATGAAAATTTGCACATGAACATTCACAGCAATATTACTCACAATGGCCAAAAGTAGAAACAACCCAAATGTCCATTGACTGATGAAAGAATAAACAAAATGTAGTATATGGCCGAACGCGGTGGCTCACGCCTGTAATCCCAGCACTTTGGGAGGCCGAGGTGGGCAGATCACCTGAAGTCAGGAGTTTGAGACCAGCCTGGCCAACTGGTGAAACCCCCTCGCTACTAAAAATACAAAAATTAGCTGGGTGTGGTGGCACACACCTGTAATCCCAGATACTCGGGAGGCTGAGGCAGCGGAATTGTTTGAATCCAGGAGGCAGAAGTTGCAGTGAGCCAAGGTCACGCCACTGCACTCCAGTCAGGGCAACAAGAGTGAAACTCCATCTCAAAAACAAAAAACAAAATGTAGTATATCCGTACACTAGAATATCATAAAAAAGAATGGAATTCTGATACACACTGCAGCAGCATGAACCTGGAAAACACTGTGCTAAGTGAAAGAAGCCAGGCGCAAGAGACCATGTGCTGTCCCATTCTGCTTCCATGAAATGTCTGGAGTAGGCAAATCCATAAAGGCAGGAAGTGGATTAATGGTTTCAGGGACTGAGGAGGGGGGAGAATGGAGAGTGAGTGCTCATGGGTAAGGGGGGTTTTGAGCAGGGTTGGGGATGAATACGTTCAGGAATGAGTTGGCAGTGATTACAGTAATTACTGATTTGTTAATCAATCAGCAATACGTGGTTGTACAACTCTGTGAATACACTAAAAACCACTGAACTGTACGTGTGAATTTTGCATGTGAATTTTATCTCAATAAAAAAAGTTATATGAGGAAAAAAATCAACCCACCTCCCTCCCTGTAAAACACATGTTCCACCTGCCCTCTCGCTAGGGTGGATGACCCAGCTCTGCTCCTAAGACCATCCTCTCCAGCTAAGCACTGGCTCCAGGTCCCTGCCACCTGTGCGAGGACACTGCTAAAACTGTTGTTCCTTCATCATCCTATTCTCTATTGGTTTATTTCCACCAGCAGGTAAATGTGCTCTAATTTCTCTCACCTTAAAACAAAAATACATTGGCCTGGAACAGTGGCTCACGCCTGTAACCCCAGCACTTTGGGAGGCCAAGGCAGGTGGATTACCTGAGGTCAGGAGTTGGAGACCAGCCTGGCCAACATGGTGAAACCCCATCTCTACTAAAAATACAAAAATTAGCTGTGTGTGGTGGCGGGCACCTGCAGTCCCAGCTACTCAGGAGGCTGAGGCAGGAGAATCGCTTGAACCTGGGAAGCAGAGGTTGCAGTGAGCCAAGGTTGTACCACTGCACTCCAGCCTGGGTGACAGAGTGAGACTCTGTCTCAAAAAATAATAAATAAATAAATGAATATATTTTAAAACTCAAAAATACAATAAAATGAAACAAAAAAATTTACAAATAAAGCTGGGTACAGTGGTTCATTCCTGTAATCCCAATACTTTGGGAGGCTGAGCTGGGAGGATCACTTGAGCCCTGGAGTTTGAGACCAGCCTGGGCAACAAAGTGAGAACCCCGTCTCTACAAAAAATACAAAAATTTGCCAGGCCTGTGCTCCCAGCTACTGAGGAGACTGAGGTGGGAGGATTGCGGGAGGTCAAGGCTGCAGTGAGTCGTGATCATGCCACTGAACTCCAGCCTGGGTGACAAAGCAAGACCCTGCCTTTAAAAAAAAAAAAAAAAAAATTACAAATCAAAACCCTGCCCCTTGGCCTCACCTCTCCCTCCCACTACTGTTCATTTCTCTCTTCCTCCTTACAGAAACGCTTCTTGCCTATCCTCGCTGCCTGCTCCTCCTCTCCACCACTTTCTTGAACCCACTCTAATTAGACTTTCATCTCCAACCACTCCATCAAAACTGATCTTGTCAAGTCACCAATGACCTCCATGTCACTAAATCCAATGGGTGCTTCTCAGTTCCTCATCCTGCTGGGCTCCTGGCCGGTCTCTCATGCAGCTTAGCTGATGGTCCCTGCCTTTGTGAAGCACCTTCTTCACTTGGCTGCAGGATGCCACTCTCCCTTGGTCTTTATCCTACTACAGTGACTGGTCCTGCCCTGTCTCCTCTTCTCCTCAGCCTCTAAACATTGGTGGGTCCTTCTCTAACCGCAGTCACATTCTTGGTGATCTCTCATCCTGCAGCTTTACAGGTCACCACCCAGATTTCTATCCGGCCCACAGGTCTCCCCTCGTACAGGCTTAGATATCCAGCTGCCACCCTGACTTCTACTCGTATGTGTGAAAGGCATCCTGGATTTAACACATCCAAAATTAGACTCTTGATTTCCCCCCAAAACTTGTTTTTCACTGTTCTTCCTAATCTTGATAAATGTAACTCTATTCTACTGGTTCTTCAGGCCAAAGACTCTTCCCTCTCTAATAACCTCATATACTCCATCAACAAATCCTGTCGTTTCCTCCTTCAAAACACAACCAGAATCTACCCTTCTCACCACCTCCTCCACCAATGCCCAAGCCCATCATCAGGAGCTTCTTAACTGGTCTTTCCGATTCTGCCATGGTTCCTCTGTGTTCTGTTCACACCAGAGCCAGAGTGAGCTCTTCTCACTCGCCAGGCCAGGAGCGCAGCAGGATAAGGAACTGAGAAGTACCCATGTTTTAAACATGTTAGATCATGTCCTTCCTCTGCTCAAAATCCTCCAACGGCTTCTCATTTACCTACAAAACCCTGTGAGATCAATCCCTTCCAGCTACCTGCCTGACCTCTCTCCTACTAGCTGTGCTCTCACTTGCTCCACACGCTGGCTTCCTAGCTATTCTCCACACAGGCCAGGCACACCCCTGCCTCGGGGCCCTTGCACCTGATACTCCCACTGACTGAGATTCTCTTCCAGATACAGGTGCAGCTTTCTCTTTTAGGTATCTGCTCCAACATACCCTTATCAGGAAAGCCCTCCTTGACCAGCCAACACAAGACAGTAACCCCTTCTCCACTGTGACTCCCTTACCTTGTCTGACTCTTCATCACAGCACTTATCACCACCTGACACCATACATATTTGTTTATGCTCTGTCCCCTCACCCCACTAAAACATAAGCTTCATGAGAGCAGGGGCTTTGATTTGCCAATTGCTATGTCCTCAGAGCCCAAAAGAGAGATGGGTACATTAGCAATTATTTGCAGAAGGAATTAGTGAACATATCCAGGTACACAGGACTCAGGGTTCAATTCACACAACTCTGGGCGGAGAGGTATATCCATCCCTAAGTCAGGGGCTCAAGCCTCACTCCTGAACCTCCCTAGACACAGGGACATGTGTCAGTGGCCCCTCATCCATACAGGTGATGGGACCTATTCTTGAAACCATCAAGCCACCTCATAAATAATATAAACCAGACACAGTGGCTCACATCTGTAATCCTAGTGCTTTAGGAGGCCAAGGTGGGAGGATCACTTAAACCCAGGAGTTCAAGGCTGCAGTAAGCTATGATCATGCCACTGCACTCCAGCCTGGGTGGCACGGTGAGACCCTGTCTCTAAAAATAACAATAAAAACAACAATAATATATATCACATTAAAGCAATCACTGCAACAATAGCATCTACTGAGGTCTGCTATGTGCCAAGCCCCTTGCAAGGTGACTTGTTTCCCCCTCACTCAATAAACAATAATTAAACACCTAATAGATGCCAAGTCTGGGCTGACATCAGAGATACAATGGTGGGCACAGTCCTCTTCCTCAAGGAACTCACAATTTGTATTTTTTTTCATTTATCCTTTGCAACAACTATGAGGTGTATCTCATTTGGATACAGATCCCACTGATGAGGGTGCAAGGTCTTTGTCCAGAGGCAGCCCAAAGGGAGGAGGAGCCCCAGTCACCAGAGCCAGGGTGTGGGGAGCACAGGCTGACAGAGGCAACACTGAGGCCCAGGGAAGGTGGCATCACCCAACACAATGGCAGACAGGGGAGGTCTCAGATCTATTGGTCAGGCTGGTGTGCTTGGCCCAAACTGGTCACATGACTTCTAACAGGGACCAACATGAAGTTCTGAAACTCAGGCAAAACCCCACATTAACAGGCATATATGACCTGATTGTCAGCAAGGGAAGTGGAAAAACACTTGGATTTTGGGATGCTGACAAATCTGGAACGAGCCCAGGCTGTGCTAAGAGTTGGGTGTAGGGAGTTGCATATTCCACTCACACCTTCATCACTGAGTAAAGCCTCACTGAGCTGACTCTAGGTCAGTGGCTGGAGAGGGGTCCTTCAGCTCCCAGCCTGGCTAGTGGGTCTGGGAAGGGCCCCTCGGGTGCAGGGCAGCAGCAGCAGCAATTTTCCAGTGGTAGAGAGTACTTCACTATTTTACCAACTAGTACAGCAGTACTGAGGTACACTGGCTGCAGAGCAGCTGTGCTCACCTGGAAAGTGATTTACTCTCACTTGACTAATCTCAATTTCACAGAATTGTCACAAGGATGAAATAAGGCATCCTTGTAAAAGCCCTTAGTATGAGGCCTTCAAGAAAAGTCTGGTTGGTAGTAACTGCTACCACCGCTCTGAGGACAGACAGCAAGAGAGGATTTGGGAAGAGATCTGTCAGCAATGTGAGGAAGGGCTTTCTACCAGAGAGCACTGCCCTGGGCACCATGGAGATCAGTGAGGCATTTCAGCAGCGTGGCTGATGCAGCAGGGACAAAGGGTCAGGCCCAGGCCTGCAGGGCTGGATTGCATAATCTCAGGCCAGCAGCCATGCTTCCCTATGAAGGGAAAGAGGGAAATTCCTCCCACATCACTGCTGGCAGGGGAAGGGCAGCTTCCCCTTGGTGGGTGACAGGCCAGCTCTGCCTGCACCCCATTCTTAGTTGGGGCCTATGGAGAGTGCCCACTCTGAAGCTGGCCTAAGGCCTGCTGAGCATAAAGCCCCCTGGTAAAGCCCCTGGTTCAGGAAAAAAAAAACTCTCAGTAAACGTTCCTTTTTCTCTCCCTGCCCTTCCAATGTCCTCCTCTCCTCCTTGTCCCCAGAAAGAATGTGGATTCAAGTGTGTGGGGGAAAAGCCAGGTTCAGGCCCCTCTGAGAAGACAACAGCACTTGTGTCTGAGGTTTGGGCAGAAGCCAGGGTGGAAATGTCCCAGCTTCTGAGGGTGCAGGAGAAGAGCCAGGCTTTTGCTCTTTGAAAACACTGGGCCCTTGCTGGGGAGTCGGAGACAGAGAGGTTGCGGAGCTGGGCCCAAGAACCCCAAGGTAGGAAGCAGTGTCTGGAGACTCAGGGCCCACTGCTGTTCTCCACCGATGGAAGAAAGATGCAAAGTTCCAGAGGCTGGCTGGGCAGAGGGCGGGGCTGGGAGCCAGAGGGTGGGGAGGACCAGAGACATCTGCCCTGTTGTAAGTGAGCAGAGTATTTGGTCAGCATCCCACCTTAGAGGCCCAAGGCCTGGGCCAAAGCAGGAGGTAGTGGGACAGGGTGGAGGACACGCTCGGCAGAGTCAAGAAGCCCAAAACCTGGCTCTCCAGCTAGCTAGGTCTCACCCTAGACTAGTGACCTCTCCATCTGTACCTCAGTTTCCACAATTGTAAAGTGAGGGGCTTAGCAGCCTTCCATCCCTAACCAACAGAAAAAATAGGCACACAAGAACTCTAAGACGAAAGAAGGAAAGCAGGGACTCAGATATTTATACACCATGCTCATAGCAGCATTATTCATAACAGCAAAAAGGTGGAAACCACCCAAGTGTCCATCCACAGATGAATAGATAATGAAAACATGGTACATCCATACAGTGGAATATCATTCAGCTTTAAAACGGAGAGAAGGGCCATTACTGCAAGAAAAGGTCCCGCAGAGCTGAGCAGTCAAGATGTGTGACTTCACCGAAGACCAGACCGCAGAGTTCAAGGAGGCCTTCCAGCTGTTTGACCGAACAGGTGATGGCAAGATCCTGTACAGCCCAGTGTGGGGATGTGATGAGGGCCCTGGGCCAGAACCCTACCAACGCCGAGGTGCTCAAGGTCCTGGGGAACCCCAAGAGTGATGAGATGAATGTGAAGGTGCTGGACTTTGAGCACTTTCTGCCCATGCTGCAGACAGTGGCCAAGAACAAGGACCAGGGCACCTATGAGGATTATGTCGAAGGACTTCGGGTGTTTGACAAGGAAGGAAATGGCACCGTCATGGGTGCTGAAATCCGGCATGTTCTTGTCACACTGGGTGAGAAGATGACAGAGGAAGAAGTAGAGATGCTGGTGGCAGGGCATGAGGACAGCAATGGTTGTATCAACTATGAAGAGCTCGTCCGCATGGTGCTGAATGGCTGAAGACCTTCCCAGTCTCCCCAGAGTCCGTGCCTTTCCCTGTGTGAATTTTGTATCTAGCCTAAAGTTTCCCTAGGCTTTCTTGTCTCAGCAACTTTCCCATCTTATCTCTCTTGGATGATGTTTGCCGTCAGCATTCACCAAATAAACTTGCTCTCTGGGCCCTCAAAAAAAAAAAAAAAAAAAAAAAAAAAAACGGAGAGAAGGCCGGGCGCAGTGGCTCATGCCTGTAATCCCAACACTTTGGGAGGCCGAGGCGGATGGATCACGAGGTCAAGAGATTGAGACCATGCTGGCCAGCATGGTGAAAATGCTACCAGTCTCTACTAAAAATACAAAAATTAGCTGGGCGTGGTGGCGCGTGCCTATAGTCCCAGCTACTCGGAAGGCTGAGGCAGGAGAATCGCTTGAACCCGGGAGGCGGAGGCTGCAGTAAGCCGAGATCACACCACTGCACTCCAGCCTGGCGACAGAGCGAGACTCCGTCTCAAAAAAAAAAAAGAAAAAAAAAGGAAAGAAATTCAGAACATGCAGCAACATGGATGAACCTTGAATAGATTGTGCTAATTAAAATAAGCCAGCCACATAAAAGGACAAATATTATTCCATTTATCATAGCACTCAAATGAGGTATCTAGATTAGTTAAATACATAGAGACAGAAAGTAGAAGCCGGGCGCGGTGGCTCACGCCTATAATCCCAGCACTTTGGGAGGCCGAGGTGGGTGGATCACCTGAGGCCAGGAGTTCGAGACCAGCCTGGCCAACACGGTGAAACCCCATCCCTACTAAAAATACAAAAATTAGCCAGGCGTGGTGGTGCGCGCCTGTAATCCCAGCTCCTCAGGAGGGTGAGGCAGGATAATCACTTGAACTCAGAAAGCGGAGGCTGCAGTGAACCGAGATCACACCACTGCATTCCAGCCTGGGTGACAGAGTGAGACTTCATTTCAGAAAAAAAAAGAAAGAAAGTAGAATGGTGGTTGCCAAGGACTGAGGAGAGGGGAAAATGGGGACTTAGTGTTTAAGGGGCAAGGGATTAATAACCTGAATATATAAGAAACTCAAACAACTCATTAGCAAAATAAAATAAAATAAAATTCTGATTTAAAGGGCAAAAGACCTGAATAGGCATTTCTCAAACAGAGACAAACAAATGGATAGCAGGTATATGAAAAAATTATCAACATCGCTAATCATCAGAGAAATGCAAATCAAAACTACAATGAAATGCAAATCAAAACTACAATGAGATAACATCTCACCCCAGTTACAATGGCTATTATCAAAAAGACAAAAAATAACAAATGCTAGGGAAGATGTGGAAAAAAGAGAATGTTTGGATACTGCTGGTGGGAATATAAACTAGTATAGCCACTATGGAAAATGGTATGGAGATTCCTCAAAAACTAAAAATAGAGCTACCATATGGTCCAGCAATCCTACTGCTGAGTATACACTCAAAGGAAAGGAAATCAGTATATTGAAGTGATACCTGCACTCCCATGTTTATCATAGCACTAGTCACAATAGCCAAGAGTAAGGAAGCAACCTAAGTGCCTTTCAATGAATGAATGATAAAGAAAATGTAGCATATATACACAATAGAATATTATTCATCCATAAAAAAGAATGAGGCTGGGCGCAGTGGCTCATGCCTGTAATGCCAGCAACTTTGTGAGGCCGAGGTGGGCAGATCACCTGAGATCAGGAGTTCGAGACCAACCTAGCCAAGATGGTGAAACCCCATCTCTACTAAAAATACAAAAATTAGCCGGGCGTGTTGGCAGGTGCCTGTAATTTCAGCTACTTGGGAGGCTTAGGCAGGAGAATTGCTTGAACCCGGGAGGGGGAGGTTGCAGTGATCGTGCCACTGAACTCTAGTCTGCCCAACAAGTGTGAGACTCTGTCTCAAAAAAAAAAAAAAAAAAAAAGACATTCTGTCATTTGCAGCAACATGGATGGAACTGGAGGTCATTATGTTAACTGAAATAAGCCAGGCACAGAAAGACAAATATCGCATGCTCTCACTCATATGTGGGAGCTAAAACAGTGGATTTCATGGAGGTAGAGAGCGGAATGATTGACACCAAAGGCTGGGAAGGGTGTGTGGGTGGGGGGATGAAGAGAAGTTGGTTAATGGGTACAGAAATACAAAGAGATAGAAGGAATAAGTTCTAGTATTTGATAGCACAGTAGGGAAATTATAGTTAACAATAATTCACTGCAAATTTCAAAATAGCTAGAAGAGAAGAATTGTAATGTTCCCAATACAAAGAATGTTTGAGGTGATGGATATGCTAATTACCTGGATTTGATCATTACCGTGCCCTCAAAATATGTATGAATATGATATCAATAAAAGAAAAGGAAGCAAGCAGAATAGTGGTTGCCAGAGACTGAGGAGAGGGGAGAATGGGGAGTCAGTGTTTAATAGGTACAGAGTTTCAGTTGAGGAAGGTGAAAAGGTTCTGGAGATGAACGGGAGGGATGGTTGTAGAACAAAGTGAATGCACTATCCACTTAGAGATGGTTAAGATGGTAACTTTTATGTTATGTACACTTTATCACAATAAAACAAACAAACACAAAACTCCATGGCTCTGCCGAAGGTTTGGGGCTTCCTGATTCATGACAAGAGAGAACTGGGGTGAGGGCAGTCACACAGCTAAAAGCCAAGGTGAGGTGGTGTTCCAAAGTCAGAGACAGGAGGAGAGGGCTGAGAGCATGGAGATGGGACAGCCAAAGCGAACCCCACAGTGGAGAAGCAGGGACCAGATGGGGAGGAAGAGAGCCTCCAAGGGTTGGGCCCTTGACAGTGTAAAGTGAGATGAGGATCCCGAACCCTTGCAGGAAAGGACTCAGAGCAGGCTTGCTCCAAAGCCTGGGGGTCCCACAGCCACCGGAGAGCCTGGCTGCTGGCCCCTGAGGCCAGCCAGCTCTTGTCTCTTAGGTTCTGGGAGGACACAGGCAATGTGACTTCCTGGAATAAAACAAGAAACAGGTTTGCAAGAAAGCAGGCAGCCTGTGAGAATAATCAGTGTGGAAGTCACAGAGAAGGCTTCCTTAAGCAGCTTGCAAATCTCTGACGTGAGATTGAGATCACAACCGGAGCACCTGGTTCTCTGAAGGACCCTGGGTGAGGAGTAAGAAGGGCAGAAGAGGTATGATAGTTCAGCCACACCCACTTCTTCCTGGGATTTCAGCTCCCCTTCCCAGAGGCACAAGGATCCACTGTGCTATGGGGGAGGATTTTCCTACACAACCAGACTGACAGTGGGTAGGAGTCAACAGGTAGCTCAAACTGCTGCTGGTTGTGTGAAACTTTTGCTGTATTTTCTTCAACTACAAAACAGAAATAACAACAGTAACTACCACGGTAGCATTTGTAAGGATTCAAAGACAGCAAATGCAATGTGCTTAGCACGGGCCTTCCACACAGTTTCTGCCCATTCAATACCCCGTCATCAAAATTATCATTCTCTTCCTTCTCCTCATCATCATGCTGCCACGTTTTTACTCTTTCTGAGTTTGGAAGAAGAGAAACTGCAGAGTTGAGATCCCCTGGAGTTCAGTGGGGTACAGGGCAACCGAGGGCACCTCCAGGCTTAGCACCTCCCCGAAGATGGCATGGCCTCAGGGGAGCAGGACCCCTGGGATCCAGATGCCCAGGGAAGTCCTGGCCATCTGAGGGGTGCAGACCACTCCAGAAAAGTTCAGCCCCAGAAAGGTTCAGAGTTACTCACTCCAACCTCCGCCTCCCGGGTTCAGGCAATTCTCCTGCCTCAGGCTCCCGAGTAGCTGAGATGACAGGCGCCACCAGGCCTGGCTAATTTTTTTTGTATTTTTAGTAGAAGCGGGGTTTCACTATGTTGGTCAGGCTGGTCTCAAACTCCTGACCTCGTGATCCACCCGCCTCGGCCTCGCAAAGTGCTGGGATTACAGGCGTGAGCCACCGCACCCGGCCAAGTCTTCCTTTTCTTAATAGCAGATCTAATGGAGTGGAGAAGCATCTAATCTGGGAATCTGGTGTCTATTCCCGAAGAAGGCCTGGGTGGGCAATGCCCTAAATCGGGCCTGACTCTGGTGGCAGAATTAGAGGCTTAACAAACTCATTCTTCTAAGTAATGCCATGGAGAGCCCAGGCACTTCAGAACACAGGCTTTGCAAATGCACACTTCTAATATAATGCTGCGGCCATGTTTCCCCTCTCCCTGCTGCTCCTGCTATAAATGTTGAGGAAAACATTCAATCTTGAGGAAAACATTTTTCCTCAGAAACCAATTTAACATCCAAAGGTACTCAGGAAAAAGTCAGAGAAGTTTATATGGCTGTAGAGAGAAATACTGATTGAGTTCCAACGATGTACCAGGCATGGTGTTACTTTCTTACATGCATTATGCAATGTGTTTCAGAATGTTCTCTATGGAACATAGTTCAGAATCACGTGTAAAAAATGACCCCTGTGGGAAGCTCTAAGGACAATGTATCCTATCACTACACCTGTAATATGTGTTTGCATGTTAAAAGTTCTTGTAAGTCCTGCAGTGAAGAAACTTGTTTACATTTAACTCAGTATATCCCAAAGTGTGCCATATATTCCAATAGGTGATGCAGGAAATGATTTTAGAAAGTGCACAGATGTAAGTTTTAATTTTAATAGTTATATATACTTATTATTGTAATGTGAGTTAGAAAAAAATAATATAGCTAGCACATCAAACCTTTCACTACACATATATTGTTCAAGGTTTATTCTTTCATTTGGTCATTCCACAAATGTTTACTGGGGAGCTACTATGAGCCAAGCAGTATTCTAGATGCTAGGAATAATGCAGTCAGTAAATAAAGTCCCTGCTCTCAGACATTTATATTTTAGTCAGCAGAGACAAAAACACAAACAAAGATAAAGTATGTCCAACCATAAAAGGCAGAATAAAGAAGAACAGAGTTGGGCACAGAAATGACTGGGGTGGGGTGGATACTAGTGTCAATGGTTTGGTCAGGGAAGACCCCTTAGATACAGTGACATTTGAGCTGAGACCTAAATGAAATCAGTGTTTCTGCAGGAACAATGTTCTAGGCAGAGAGAAGACAAAATGCAAAGTCCCAAGATGGGAACGTGCTTGGTACCTGTTCAAATCGTTCAAAGTCCCAGGGCTGCAGACAAGCCCTTGGAGGACGGTGCTTTTTAAAATTGAGATACAATGTACATGCCATAATATTAATACTTTAAAAGTATATAATTCAGTGCTTTAAAAATATATTTACAAAGTTTTTTTGTTTTGTTTTGTTTTTTTGAGAGGGAGTCTCACTCTGTTGCCCAGGCTGGAGTGAGGTGGCGCAGTCTCGGCTCACTGCAACCTTTGCCTCCTGAGCTCAAGTGATTCTCCCACCTCAGCGACTGGAGGCTAATTTTTATATTTTTAGTTGAGATGGGGTTTCACCATGTTGCCCAGGCAAGTCTCAAACTCCTGAGCTCAAGCAATCTGCCCACCTCAGCCTCCCAAAGTGTTGGGATTTACAGGCCTTGTAAGCCACAGCGCCCGGCCACAAAGTTGTATTTTTTTGAAGTCATGATTTGGTTCTGCTTCTGGCCAAGATGGAGTGACAGGGACCAGATTTACCTTCTCAGCTGAAACAACCAACAGACAGACAAAATATGTGGGAGGACTGCTTCAGCCCAGAAGGTCTAGGCTGTGGTGAGCCTTGATCATGCCACTGCACTCCAGCCTGGGTAACAGAGCGAGACCCTGTCTCAAAACAAAAACAAAAACATCTTCCCACAAAGAAAACTCCAGGGCCAGATGGCCTTGTTTGTGAATTCTACTAAACAGTTAGGGAAGAAATACCAATTTAACTCAAACTCTTCCAGAAAATTGAATAAAACTCGTTCTATGAGGCCAACATTACTGTGATACCAAAATTAGACACAGACATTACAAGAAAACTATAGACCAATATTTCACAAGAACACAGACATAAGAATTGTAAACAAAAGTTTAGCAAATCAAAGCCAACAATATTAAAGGATAATGCATCGTGACCAAGTGGGGTTTATTCCAGGGATGCAATTTTGGTTTAATATTAAAAAAATCAAGGACCAGGGATTGTGGCTCACACCTGTAATCCCAGCACTTTGGGAGGCTGAAATGGAAGGACTGCTTGAAGCCAAGAGTTCAAGACCAGCCTGGGTGACAATGGGAGATTCCCCCCCAATCTTCACAAAAAAATAAAATATTAGCCGGGCACACTGGTGTGCGCCTACAGTCCTAGCTACTGGGGAAGCTGAGGCAAGATCTCTTGAGCCCAGGAGTTTGTGGTTGCAGTGAGCTAAGATCATGCCACTGTGCTCCAGCCTGGGTGACAGTGCAAGACTCTGTCACAAAAACAAAACAAAACAATCAATGTAATTTACCACATTAACAAACTAAAAAAGGAAAACCATTTGGTTATCTCAGTAGACACAGAAAAAGCACTGGACAAAATCCAACATCCAAGCCTGATAAAAACTCTCAGCAAACTAGAAATAGAAAGGAACTTCCACGACCTGATAAAGGCCATCCATAAAAGGCCTGCAACTAACATCATACTTAATGCTAAAGACCAAACACTTACCCCTTAAGATCAAGAACAAGACAAGGATGTCTGTTCTTGTCACTTCTTTTCAACAGGATGCCAGAGATTTTAATCAATGAGATAAGGCAAGAAAAAGAAATAAGAGCCATCCAGATTGGAAAAGAAGAAGTAAAACTGTCTTTACTTGCAGTCACTATGGTCTATTCAGAAAAATCCAGCAGAATCTACAAAAAAGATACTAGAACTAGTAACTGAGTTTAGCAAAGTTGTAGGTTACAAGATTAATATACAGAAACCTATTGTTTTTATATATACTAGCAACAAACAATTGAAAATTGAAATAAAAAACCAAAAATAATAATTTACAGTAGCATCAATACAGATGCAGGTATAAATCTGACAAAACATGTAAAAGACCTATGCACTGAAAACTACAAATAAGCCAGGCGTGGTGGTTCATGCCTGTAATCCCAGCAGTTTGAGAGGCTGAGGCTGAGGCAGGTGGATCATGAGGTCAGGAGATTGAGACCATCCTGGCCAACATGGTGAAACCCCGTCTCTACCAAAAATACAAAAAAAATTTAGCTGGGTGTGGTGGCGCGTGCCTGTAATCCCAGCTACTTGGGAGGCTGAGGCAAGAGAATTGCTTGAACCTGAGAGGCGGAGGTTGCGGTGAGCTGAGACCGCACCACTGCACTCCACCAACCTGGTGACAGAGCAAGACTCCGTCCCCCCAAAAACAAACAAACAAACAAACAAAAAAACCTACAAATAAAATTGACAAGAGAAATTAAAGAAGACCCAAATAAACAAATAAATAAATAAATAAATAAATAAATAAATAAATGGAAAGAGATACTGTGTTCATGGGTTGGAAGCCTCAACATTGTTAAAATATCAACTCTCCTCAAACAGATCTACAGATTCAACACAATCCCAATCAAAATCTAGAATTTTAGAATTTAACTGATGCTAAAACTCACATAGAAATACCTTAGGACCTAGACCAGTCAAAACAACTTTGAAAAATAACGAAGTTGAAGATTTAATACTCCCTGATTTCAAGCATCTCCTAGAGGGTGTGTTAAAACACAGGGTGTTGGGCCCACCCTCAGAATTTCCAAATCAGTATGGGCCTGAGGATGTGCATTTCTAATTAGTTTCCTAATGCTGCGGCTACTGCTGGCCTGGCTGCCACACTTAGAACTAGTAATCCAGACTAATTCACACTCAGCTAGAAACACAATGTCAGATGCAAGAGATTCCCCTCAAAGGACAAGTACCAAGTAAACTATGTTCATTAAGAAACAACTTGCTTTTCCCTTTTTTATTAGCTAAAGACATCCATAACTGTTAATCAGAGATTCTGATCAGCAAGAAAAAACACACATGACATCACTGAGTTGGCATGATTCTAGCCTCCCCTCTTTGCTGAATGCACATTTTGGTTTCCACGAAATCTTGCAAGCCCTCTACGCAGGCCTTCCCTGTTCAGAATTCACCCTGAAAACGACACACGGCTTTATACCAACCATCCCATAACAGCAACATTAAGGAAACCATCTTGCCCCACTGAAACCTGTCAAATTTCCCTGATCCTCCCCATCTACTATCCCACCCAATGCAGGGCTGCCACCCAGGTCTCACCATCCAAGATGGCCCATTGATTGTCAATCTCCGTATGTTTCAGGTAGGAGTCTTCAATGGTGGGGTCATAGTCAGGCACAAAGATCTTCTGGAAAAACTGGATGGTGAGGGCACTTTTGCCCACACCCCCATCCCCCACCACCACCAGCTTGTATGTGGGGAGGTTGTCACTGGGGACGGCGCTGGTTGCCATGTTTCTCGTAGGTCAGACCTGCAGAAGCAAGACATGTGGAATGAGACAGAGGGCTTTTTTAACTTAGGGGAAAATATTCATATGTTTTCCTCCTTTATAAAGTAATACTCTCAATAATAAAGAGGTTTGAAAATGAAGAAATGCAAAAGAAAATAAAAGCATTACCCCTGGTCTCACTACCCAGAGACAGTCACTGTTAAAGTGATTCATTCAACCATCATTTATTCAACACCAATTATGTGCCAGGCCTGGTGTTGAGGACACAGTACCACTGGTCTTGTTTAGCAAGTACAGCCAAAAGCCATGTCAAATAAGCTTTTTGGCCACTAAACTCTACTTGTACAGGTTAACACGAGGGCAGTGGTCTGAGCAGGGCTGGCATGGAGGTTCTTCTTTCACATCCCCTCTTATTAACTGGGCTGCTATGCTGAGAAGGATTTGAAGCTGTGTCTAAGCTTAGAAAGGGGGCCATGATAGCTTAGCACACCTGAGCTCTGGGACTCTGAGGCCCCTTCCAAGTTTCAGAATTCTATGATTGTGGCTCCTTTCTCTCTGCTTCTTGCCCTGTATTATACACAAAGTCACGTGGGAATCATTTTATTTGGGGAGGAGGGGGTAGGAGCAGGTCGAAGTTTTGTTTTGATGCTGCTGAGGCCAGCTAAGGCAGTGGTTCTCAGTCAGGGGAATTTTGCTCCCCAGGGATATTTGCAATGTCTAGAGATATTTTTTTTTGTTGTCAAAATGGAGTGGGTACCACTGGCATCTGTTCAGCACAGACCAGGGATTGTACAATGCACAGGGCAGTCCCCCCACCCCAGTGAAGAATTATCCATCCTAAAATGTCAATAGTGCTGAGGTTGAGAAACCCTGAGCTCAGGTCACCAGGAGGCAGCTGGAAGTGGGACTAGGATTCTAAAGAATAATCGGGCCTTAACAGAAGTGAAGAGTGACCTTTGTAAACAGTGTCACAAAGTGACAAGGAGGAGAGGCAGGAGGGAGCCTCCTGGAGGCACTCAGAAGAAAAGGAGGGAAACCAGGATCTGTGGTCATGATGGAAGCCAAGAGTTTCCAGAAGGAGGCTGACAGCACCAAATGTTAAACACAGGTGCAGCTAGGGGGATCCCCTAAAGAACAATTTGGGGGTTGTAGCCAGGAACCTAAACTGCTAACTAACTGTGGACCCTGCCAGGAAGAAGCAATACCACCTCCTGGTAGGGCATTCCTGGGTAGCACAAAAATCGAGGGAGGGAAAGCTTAATCCTACGGCTGTGTAGAAGAAAACAAAGAATCCCTTTGCAAATTGGGAGGGGAAAAGCATGGTGTATGTGTGACTGGGAAACCGATGGTCTCACAGAGAGGAGGGTGGCAGCGTGGCAGGGAGGACAAAGAACTGGGTGCCCTGTGTGCTCCGCCGCTACTTGGGAAGGCCACTGACCTCTCTGAGCCATAGTTTCCTTATCTATGAGTTTAAAGGGCTGGATTAGATTACTTTTATAATTAGTTTCAGCTCTAAAATAGTCTTCAGTTCTAGATTTTGACAGAAAGGGGGCTGGACACAAATGTGGGTTATGTGGCCACACTGATTTGCATGGGGCTACAGTCAAGAGTCATTGCAGAACCCTTTGTAGCTACTGAAGCCTGATGTTGACATTTAGGACTTCCCCAAAGTGTCGGAGAAGTACAAGCTTTGCTACACTGCAGAGAAAGTGCAAATCTGCCTAGGCTATACTGAAAATACACTTGCGTAAATATATTCATACCCTCTCCTGCAGCTCTACCCCATGTGAGAATTTATTCTAAGGAGATAATCAGAGAAGTGAAGAAAGATGTTAAGAATGGGGGAAAATAGAAATAACTTAATGTTGGGGGAAAAAGTTAAAGTTTATCCATATAATGGAGTACTACGCAGTCATTTAAAAGGAAGATATTCACTAACCTAGAAAAAGTGTGTTGTTACGTATGAAAAAAAGACAGGCTGCAAAACAGCTAGTAAGTACACCTATCCTAATGCCAGGTGTGGATCCAGGCATTAAGAACTTTAGCAGATGGTTGTCTCTAAGGCAGATTTCAGGGCATTTTCATTTTCTTAATGTTTCAATTTTCTACAACAAGCATGCATTATATTTGTGTACTGGAAAAGTTTAACACTATTAAAATGCTCCCAGGAAAATAAAACGTTCAAGCCACCTGAAAATGTTTGATTTCCTCTCATTCGAGTGGGGATTTCAGCTCCTTTGGGGCAGTATAGGACCAGGTTCCGGCTGTGGCCCCGGAATCTGGTTCCAGCATCTCCCTACAACACGGGACGGGCTGAGGCCTCACTTAACTGAGCTCTTCCATGGCCAAATCCATGACGGTGAAGACAGGCCAAGGAGAGAGGGCGGAGGGGAGTTGCAGGGTGACAGAAATGGGGAGAGAGGAGTGGCCCAGTGGCCTCTCTCCTTTGCCTCTCAGAGCTGCAGAGCGTGGGGTTCACTCCTCACTGCCCCTCTGCAACTGCTGCCCTGTCCTGGGCAATGACGCTGGGCTATGGGTGAAAGGTGTTTGCTGGTGTTTGGCTTTTTGTTTTGTTTTTGTTTTTCTTGAGACAGAGTCTCACTGTCACCCAGACGGGAGTGCAGTAGCGCGGTCTCAGCTCACTGCAGCCTCCGCCTCCCAAGTTCAAGAGATTCTCCTGCCTCAGCCTCCCGAGTAGCTGGGATTACAGGTGCCCACCACCATGCCTGGCTAATTTTTTTGTATTTTCAATAGAGACAGGTTTCACCATGTTGGCCAGGATGATTTTGCTCTCCTGACCTTATGATCTGCCTGCCTTGGCCTCCCAAAGTGCTGGGATTACAGGCATGAGCCACCGTTCCCGGTCGGTGTTTGGCTGTTCTTAAAGCTCCCATTCTCGGCTGGCAGCGACATAACTAAAAAATACTAAGTGGGTGGGAAGGTGTTGAAAAGGAAAACCATTTGTCTTTATTTTCTTCTCAAAAGAAAACAAGATAAGAAATACACTAGTAAATATGCTGGAGTACATGAATGAACCTTTGAGTCGGCACTCAGACCACCCACAGCCAAATCACCTGGAGACTCCTTAAAAAATGCCCTCTGCTTGCCAAGGCAGCTGGCAGGAAATGGCCAGTGGGGGCCCCCTCCTTTTGACAGCACCCTGCTCTCAGAGGTTGAACTCTCAGAGACCACAGGGAGCCAAGCCGGGGTTCCCTTCCCACTTGGGGTTTCCTTCTAATTAGGACACCGTGGAACAGGGCTAGACTACTCATTTCACACAAACATCAGACTGGGTCCCTTGTGAAAACCCTTTCAGTGCCCCACAATGCTGAGGAGGAAAGTCCAGGCCCCCTCACAGGACATTCAATGCCTGTCGCTGGCTGCCACTGCTGACCTCTCCAGCCACATCCGTGCCGCAGCCCCTTATACTCTACTGTCACCCCCAACCAGGTTTGTGGTCCCCCAATGTGTCCTGTGGTCACGCTGCAGCCTCTGTGCACACCTAAGACCCCCAGGAGAGCACATACCTCCTCATGGGTCAGCACCAGGCACTGCCTCCACCTGCGCTTTGAGCCCTGAAGTTCCTGCCACAGACGCCACAATGATGCCTAGAATTTTCTACGTGTTTACTGTGCACAAAAGGGCAGGAACAGCATCTTGTTCTTTTCTGTACTCCCAGAGCCTGGCACAGCATTGGCACAGGGCAGACACTTACTAAATGAACTAGAGGTTCAACACGCATTTCTGAACAATGGTCAGACAACCTACACACCACAGAGCTGGCTTCCTCATGGAGAGAGCTAAGGGACAACTCTCTCAGCCAGGGCTTGGGACTGTCTCTCTCCTACTAAGAGATGAGACTAATGGCACAGACAGGACCCTTTGGAATCAAGTGTGAGCTAGAAACGAAGGGGTTTCCAAGGCTGGAGAATGAGTCCAGAGAACCCCCCAATTCCTAAAGGTGCTATCTCATCTTGATAGGCATGTTTCTCCAGCCCCCCCAAAAACCCTCATCAAATGATGTCTTTGCAGATGGGGAGGTCAAGACGCCAAGACATATGAACCACACTCCTACAAAATAAGCTGGTCTCATGCGGTACAGAGAAAGATTTTTTTAAAACCACTCACAGGCTACGACGAAAAGTCACCACAGAATGAAAAGTTGGTTGGTTGGTGGGTAAGGAGCAAACTGCTGACATTCACAACACCCCTCTCCTTTCCAGCCTTCTCAACTAAAAAGCACCTCGGAGATCATTCTAGGATGTTAGGTCTTCACTTTTGAGGATGATGGATGTGACCCTTTTAGGTGGGAAGGTGGTATAAGGTAGACTTGGGGTTCTCCTTAAAGTTTCCCCACTATTTTCTGTGCTGAATACTCCTCCTACTGACCAGTTGAGTGACCTTGGGCAAATTACCTTCTATGGCCTCAGTATCTTATTAGTAAAGTGGGTTAGTTGGAGACTCACACTTTGCAGGATTGCTCTAAGCATGAAATAAAATGTGTGAGATATGCTGAGCTCTGAGAAGATGCTCAAATGCTCACTTTCTCACCTTGTTTACTTTACTCCCAAGAAGAGGGAGCACACACACACATATACACACTCACACATACACACTCACACACACACACACTCTCTCTCATTCCCAGCCTCCTCTCAGCATGAGAAGCCTCACCACCATCTCTGCTCTGTTAACAGCCAGACAAAATAGGCCTGTGTGGGAACATCACCCATCATTTAGAGCATTGTTTCCATGGGAAATGGCTCTGAGGTTCCAGGCAGCCCCATCCACGCAGAAACCAACTTTGGGAACAGCAGCCACTTGGCCATGGGGGTGGCTGAACTGGTTCCCATGGCAACCACTGCTCCCAGGGCCCCGCCCAGGCCACAGGCTGCATGGCAACCCAAACCCGTTGTTCATACTGGAAACTTCTGCCTAAAAGGCAATATCACTTCCTCAATAATTTTAATAACATGTGTACAAAAACTTCAGGCATCTGTAAATGGAAAAATAAGCTCCTTTGGCTGTTGTCTGCCTCTTGCTCCCTTTCTTTCCCCATAGGTAGAACCTTCTTGCATGGTTTGAAGTTGTTTCCCTGAATGCCAGATTTACCTTGTCAAACAGATTGTAAGCTCCACGAGGACAAGAGCCACATCCTCTCATTCCTTTGCCTCTCACGGGGCCAGGCAGAGCCCAACACATGGGAAGCTCAGTCTCTACTCACACTGCCCTCGTCACTTTCCCAGTGCGGCCTTCTACCCACATGGGCCTCCCTTGTGCTAAGAAGCAGGAGGTCACACCCATCCTTCTGAAAGGGGCTGGCTCATACCCCTAGGAAGTGGGTGGCTGGGTGGACTGATCACCCCAGTATAACCTTTTCACTCAGCAGTCTTCAAAGTTAGCATGGGTGTGTCTAAGACCTCCCGGGAATAGTCTTTTGTAAAAGCCCAGCGGTTCTCAGTGGGACAGCTTGGGAGGTCAGGGACAGCCTCAACTCCACAGCCAGGCAGCCGGAGTTCTACTGTGGCCTCCAATACAGACTCCCTGTGTGACCTGGGGCAAGTTTCTTAACTTCCTGGTGCCCAGTTTCCCCATCTATAAAACAGGAGAACAAGGCCCCAGGAAGGTGTAAGGCCTCAGTGAGAAAAACATGGAGGGTCCCTCAGCAAGGGCATATTTGCATTGACAAAGTAGTTGGGCCCCTGCTTTCCCTTCAACCTGGTAGACTTCGGTGATTTAAACCATTTCCTTGCCCCATCCACAGCCCTAGGGAAGGGCATCCACACTGCATAGGACAGCAGCAGGCCCCAACAGCCCCCACAAAATGGCAAAATGGCAGGGCTCAGTGGGTCTTACCCCTCACGAAGTTTGCCTCTTCTCCTCAGGCTTCCAGGTTCTAGGGCTTCTACAGAGCTTGTTTCCCAAAACAATAGCCTAAAACCACTGCACCCATTGTTCTAAGTGAGCAGCACATGTTAAATGAATGGCTTCAGCTACAGATGTTGCCAAGGGGTCCATAGGTCCCCTAGCCTCTCCATGCACCCCACTCCACCCAGCATCACTTCCAAAGCAGTGTCCTATGTACTGGCCAGGAAAAATGGTGCCCAGAAGGAGCTGCATAGCAGCAACAACGCCCACCCTTAGTGGACAACTGCTGTGGACTGGTTAGATGCCGAGGGTCATGTTAGAACTGTCATGCCACACTGCCTCCAATTCTTTTGCCAAATCATTTTGCTGCATCACATGGCTTTTCTTAGGGTAGCATCTTCACGATTCACTATCCTACAGGGCATTCTTCATCATTGTTGCTGCTTCCCTTGGCCCTGACCTTAGGACCACAGATTCTCAGAGGCTGGCCCAGGGCCAATCCAGAGGCTCTCCCAAAGATGCTGCCAACTTTATTGAAGGTTTGGTATTTACTGCTTTTTGCTTCTGTATTTCTATACTAATCATTTTAAAGAGTCCCCTTAACCCCACCAATTGAATTGCAAGTATTTTAGGTAAATCAGGCTAGAGGGGAGGACACATTCATAATTAATGGAGCTCTTAGGAAAGTGAATGGACTTTCATTCACGTTGAGCTGAATTAGACCTGGGAAGCTAATCTCATCTCTATGATGTCTGGGTGTGCCCAACCCAGGGGGATGAGGACATGCTGGGGAGAGTGACCCAACCCATGTGGAGGAAATGGCTCTGCATTCCAGGAGCTGCCCTTCCCTTCTGCACAATTCCCAGAAATGGGCAGCTTCACCAGAGCGCTGACCTGCAGGCTGTGTGTTAATGGCATGTGACCCCAGAGGGGTCTAGGCCACTTGGCATCCCTTAAGGCTTCACTCTCCGCTCCCCGAGACTTTGCTCCAGCCCCTTGTTTCATATCTTTGCTAAGCCAAGTGTGGCACTGTCATTGGGCCTCTCAACTACTCTATCTAGAAAGCCACCAGTGCTTTTCAGCTCACTCCATTATTAAGCTCTAACCACCCACCCAACCATGTATGTGGTTTCATGCCGTAAACATCAAGTCTCAAGGGCAAGTAGGTGGCATGGGTGCTGCTCCCCCCCATTCCCAGAGCCACGGCAGACAACACTGATGGATCATGGTCCCCTTCCTTGTCAACACAGTACTCTTGGCAGCAGAACACAGTGACTGCTCCAGAGAGAAAATCTGTTTGCTGCCCCAGATCTAACTACTACCTTTCTGGTTCCCTCCAAAATATCTCTTAGTGGCCATCCTTTTCCACAGGAAGGGCTCAGGACCTTTAGGGGTAGCCTGCCTGGTGATGTCTGGAGATCTCTATTACCCAAGTCTTCTGTTAATCTACCAATCCCTGCTTTTCTTCTAATCTCAACTCCTCTGCCAGGATCACACCTGGACTGCTGTCAGCAGAGCAGAAATGATCAGACAGAAGTCCAGAGATCCAAGCAAAGGCCAAGGTTGAAGTAAGTCAGGGAGGGACACTGTCGTTGGGCTTACTCGTGACCCCTAAGTACCACATGCTTCCTCATATGGCAACTGTCAATACCTGGGTCTTTCCCACCAGTATTCGGGCACCTCCCAAACAGGACTCAGGGCAGAGCCATCTGCGACCCAGCACTATGAGTCTCAGAGTAGGTGTGCAGAAACCACCTGCCATGACAATTATAATTCAATAGTGATCACGTTAAAAGCAATAGGAACATTTAAAGTAAACAATGTGTCAGATGCTGTTGGAAGATTTTAATTCTCACAACAACCCTAGAAGGTAGATTCCGATTATCCCCATTTTACAGTTGAAGAAACTGAGACACAGAGTAGTAAAATAACTTTTTGAAGGTCACCAAACTAGAAAGAGGCAGTGTCGGGATCTGAAACAACACAGTGTGGTTCCAGAGCCACTGCCAGCCTGTAGTGCTAGGCATCCTCTGCTGGCTAGGGGCTGGTGAGTATGTGTGTTCAGTCAGGCCAGGGCAGAGGCAGCTGATCCAGGAGTGCTGGAAAGAGGTCAGGAGTGAGCTGGGAGATGGTGTCAGAGTAGGAGACACCCCCAAGGTCAGACAGCTGCCCATGTGGGTGAAACAGCTGGGCAGGTCAGAGCTTGAGGGGCAACCAGGGCAAATACTAGTTATCAAAAATAGACGCTTCCCACCCCAGCACCCCAGATCCAGGTTGGGACAGCTTGCTGACCAGGGCATAGATCTGGTACCAGCAGGTAGCCCTCCGCCCTGAGGACCAGTGAGGAAGCTGGGGGCACCAAGCTGCTGTGAAACCCTTATTTTCTAGCACCTCTGTTTGGGACCCTATCTCCTATATGGGTCCGTGCCCCAGCCTCAGCCCATTTCCCTGTGGTCCTACACTCGAGCTGTTCCCTGCCCAGCTCAGGACTGGCCCCTCAACTGGAACTCCTTGCCAAGGAGCTTGAGCTATGCAGACAGCCTGCAACCCTAGGCAAGTTACTTTCTGTACTTTGGTTTTCTTTTCTGTAAAAGTAGGGACAGTGGCAGCATCTGCCTCATGGTGGCTGTGAAAAGCTGCATTTATTTGCTTGGCCCAGTATCTGGCACATAGTGACTGTTCAACAAAAATCAAGTTGTTACCATCATCAACATCCTTCTTTGAAGTCCATCCCAAGTCCCTCCTCCTGCTTCTCCAAAGCCTTTCCTGAGTTCCTTGAGCGCCCTGCAAACTGGCAGGTTCCACAGGTGACAGTTCAACACAGCTCAGCCTCCTACCTCTCCCTTCTCGGAAGGCTAGCAGGCCGATATGTGTGTGGGGGCTCAGCTCCCCGACTTTGCCTTGGAGGGCAGCAGGCATGTCTCAGCCGGCCACCGAATCACTACAGCAATGTCCCAGGAAAGCAAGCCCTCAAAGGCTTGCTGAATGAACGTGGATGAAAGGTAAGGTCCTCAAGATGGCTCCTCAGATGCCTTCTTTTGCATTTCTCCAGTATTCAGGAGTTGCTTGTTCACCAAAGAGAATGTGGAAGATATCAAACTGCCAGCAAGTTCAGCATGAAACAAAGTTTCTCCCTCTGGTTTCTAAATCCAGAAGAGCTCTCCATCACAAAACCTAGCCACCCTCTGGGTACCCTGTGGTTTCGGGGGGTATATCCTCTAACAGGTCACATGACATGAGAAAGGTCCCTGCTTTACCTGAGCCCAGAGAAAAATGAGGAGGAGTAAACTGGGTGAGGAGTCAGTGTTGGACTGACCCTCCTCTCAAGACACACACATGCTCAGGCTCCATGGGATCACACACATCCAGTCAATGCTCCCAGAGCACCTCCTGTGTGCCTGGTCCTGGGAACTAGAGATACCAAAATAAATGAGCCTGAGCCCAGCCCAGCCTGTGGGGCTCACAGTGTGTATTTTGTGGGGGAGGCAGGCAGAGGATTATGGTACACTGGGTAAGTAATGCAGGAGCACAGGAGTGGGAGGCATCTCACCCAGCCTGGGGGTGCTGCGGAAGGCTTCCTGGTAGAAGTGACACAGAACGGGGTCTTAAAGGCCAAGTAGATATTAGCCAAGTAAACAGTAAGGACGGTCAGGCATGGTGGCTCATGCCTGTAATCCCAGCACTTTGGAAGGCCGAGGTGGGTGAATCACGAGGTCAGGTGTTCGAGACCAGCCTGGCCAAGATGATGAAACCTTGTCTCTAATAAAAATACAAAAATTAGCCAGGCATGGTGGCAGGCACCTGTAATCCCAGCTACTCAAGAGGCTGAGGGAGGAGAATCGCTTGAACTGGGGAGGCGGGAGAATCACTTGAACTGGGGAGGCGGAGGTTGCTGTGGGCCGAGATCATGCCACTGCACTCAAGCCTGGGCAACAGAGCAAGACTCCGTCTCAAAAAAAAAACCAAAAACAAAAAACAGTAAGGACAAGCATGTCCCAGGTAAAGAATAGAAGCGACAAAAGTGTAATGCATGGAGGCATGAAAAGCCAAGGAGACACTCGGTACTGCGAGCAACATGATGTGACTGGAATGTGGAGTGTGTATGTGTGCATGGCAGGGGTGATGGGTGTGGGGGGTAAGAGTGGCAGGGGAAGGGATTACTGTTGGCTCCCTGGAAACAAGGGATCTTCATCTTTGTATCCCTATACCACGCACAGTGCCTGCCACACAGTGGCTGCTTAATAAGCACTGCATGATGAAAAAGCAAGTGCCCAAGGCTGCAGGGCTAGGCAGGGGAGAGCGTTGGGTGTGACGGGCCTCACATGTGCTGGAGGCCCCCGGACCCTGCCCTAGCCCCAAGTCCATACGGGAGTACAATGCAGGCTTGCTAGATGGCTGCCTAACCAAACAGGGCCCCTGCAACTCTTTTTGATGACCACACTGAGGTTAACCAGCAGAAAAAGCCCAGGACAGAGTGGATGAATTACATAGGACAAACTCGTAGTGCTCCAGAATCTCAGAGGAGGGGAAGGGGATGGGAAAGGGGATGGGAATAGGGTCACGGAGGAACAGGTAACCCAGGTTCAGCCACAAAGGCCTGAGGCAGAAAGCTGTGGGGGAGGGTTATTATCCCCATTTTACCAAGGGGAGAGAGGCATTCTACCAAGGTCACAGGCTAGTGAAAAGAGAAGCTGGGATTCAGCACCCAGGCCTGGCAAGTTGCAAAATGAAAACACTGCCCCACTCACCCCCAAGCTTGTCCGCTGAGCCTGGTGGGTCTAAGCAGCTCTCAGAACTGAGGAGTTGGTAAGGGCCTCAGTGTCTAAGAGGCCACAGAACCGTCAGAGCAATATTCCCTGCTGGCATCCCTGGCTCACAGGAATGCCTGCTACTTGGCCACCCAGCCTCTGGGGTCCTACCCCAGCCCCCCACAATGCCTCCTGCCCAGCAACCAACAACCGGGAGGGTGGGAAATAACTCAGTCCAGGGATGAGGGGCAGGGCGTGGGCTCTGTGAAGGCAGAGCTGCATCAGGCTCACAACTTCTTGGAGTGGCAGCTGAGGAAAGAGAGTAGGAAGTGGTTTTATTTTTCAATCCTTGTTCTCAGTCCCTGGGGGTCTATTAATATTTTCCTAGCACTGGGGCAGTCTCACCCGCAGTGAAAGAGGAGGACTCCTGCAGCCTTCCATAGGAATCTGCGTGCAATTGGGAACGTCACGCTGGTGGTCACTCAACTAGGGAAGGCCAGCCTCTGCACACTCTGGGGTTCCCCAGACTGAGCGCCCTTGGCCTCCCCAGAGCCTGGCAGGCTGCTGTCCTCCCAGCCCCCGCTGACTCCGCTTTGCCCTCTGCTCACAGAGCCCCGCACCTCCTCACTGTTCTGCTCCGCTGCTTAGGCTCAACCCTGCACAAACTGGATTCAGCCAGCACCTCCCTCACCTGCCCAAGGGTGGGCCCCTTTGCCCACCTCTCTGCCCCAAATTCTCTTCCTTTTTCTCCCTTGGCAGTGCAAACAGCCCTTTACCCACATCCCAGGCCAAGGCCTAGCAAGGCTGTCCACCACTGTGGCCCATGTCTGCCCCCGGCCTGAGCAGCCACCACTAGCATTGTCCCACCCACCACTCCAGCATTATCACTCCCCAACTAACCCAAGCACAGAGTCTCCTGGAATGCCATCCATGAAGCTCTCCCCGCTGACCACAACATTCTAGGCCTTTCTTGAGCTGCCCAAGTGCCCCCTTCCCCTCGCATGGCCTCTGCTCTCTGATTCCTGGTCTGGTGTCCTCAAGGACAGGGATGGTAGGTACCCAAGTGTCAGGTCCTATCCCCCAGAAACGATTCCTTCCTGTAAGGCCCTCTTCTATCCCCCAAGGTCTCCTTCCACTGAGCCACCTTGCTTCCATCTATGGAATGCCAGCCAGGTGGCAGCGCAAGTGCTCCGCAGCCATTATTCCATGTGATGACTCAAGACGCTTCACCAAGAGGCATTGTTTAGCCCCTTCAGGAACCGTGAAGGTCAGAGAGGCTCTGTGGTTTGTCCAAGGCCATATCTCTGACCCGAAAGCTCGGCATGCCCCTCCTCATCTGCCCTCAAATCTAGGAGCTGGGTGTTACTTCACAGTCACATTCCTCTGCTAGTGGGACAGTGGACAAAGGGCCAGGCCTTGTCTTCTTTTTCTCTGGGCACCCCAGAGCCCTGGCACAGCTTTCTGCTCAGAGATGCTCCAACGTGTCTGCTGTCTGCATTTCCAAATGCAGGAGTGATACTGGCAGCTGGCTGGGAGTCTGGCTTGGGTAGACAGTAGGACAGAGGTGATGTGGGCACTATGCCATGGGCCACACAGGACCTAGAGGACTGCAGTGGCAGGCCTCACAAAGGACATACCATGTGAGGAGTCCCACTGGACACCCGTGGGCACCAGCCCAGCAGGAGGAGTGGCGATGACGGGTCCTTCCTTGCTGTCCAAATTCCCAAAGCATTGAGCCCCCACCAGCACCCAGGGCATGGCCCCCTGACTGGCCCTGCCTTCTGAGCTGGGGATGCCACACCCGGCCCCCAGAGCACAGCTAAGGTTGTCCCTTAACTCCTTAGCTGTCCCAGCCCAGAACTGCTCATCTCATGGAATCACGGTGTTCCGCCAGTTCAATCTGGTAAGCCCAGGAGAAGGGCAGGGTAGCAACAGAGAGGGAATGGAAGGCCCGGATCCCAGGGCCAGGCATCCCTCTGCATCTCACAGGCCCCTGCCTGAGAGACGGATGCTTTCCGACTGATTCCCCCAGCTCAACTGCTTTGCCCTGCAGTAGCAGCAAGAGGGAATCAAGAACAAAACGGACATCCCAAAGTCACGTGCATGTGCCAGCAGAGGCTGTGTCAATAAGTGATAGAAGGGGATAGGTACAGGCAACAGGGAGCAGTGGGGCCTGTGCAAACAGGAGATTACTGACACCCCGCACCAGCTGACTGCTGCAACGTAATATCTGCAATGAGCTTGACAGATAGTCTAAATTTTTAAAGAATAGCCAGCAATCTGAGTCTATGCAAAAACTCAGATTTCTGGCTATTTTATTATTTTAAATACTGGCCACCAATGAAAAAGTTTTACACATTGTGTAACCCAAATAAATCAACACTCTGTACCCATCCTTCTTGAGCACACACACATCTGAGTGGCACGGCCGTTCTAAGGCAGACAACTCTTCGCACTGCCTTGGCTTGGCCTGGCTTTGGTGCAAGGAGGTGTGAGATCAAAGGAAATGATCTCACTGAAGACAGCAGCAGCAGGGGTTACTTGGCCTGCAGGACATGGGCCAGCCTGGCATTCTTCAGGGACAGGCACACAGCCCACCCCAGGAGTATGTCAGAGCCCAGAGAGGTGGAGGCCAAAAAGGCACATTCAAAAAAGGCTGCTGCTTTACTGTGTTTTCATTATTTATATTTAAGATGTTAGACACCATTAATGAAGAATGTGAAAATGTTTATGCTTGACCAAAAATGAGAAAGACATAGGGTCTAGGTTCTTCCTTGAGGTGGGGAGAGGCAATTCAACCTTCATTTTTTAAAGAGTAACCAGACTGCAGAGAGACGGACTGAAGCCAAATAAAAGGGAAACTTCCTGAAAACGAGGCAGGCATGGCAATGAGTGTGGGATTTTCCTCTGCAAAGGTCTGTGAAGCAGATGCGGAGGAAGGAGGACTGGCCACCTAGCTTTGGAGTGGGGAACCAGGCTGGAGGTGGGTGTGACGGCTTCTCAGGGACCCTTCCAATCCCAGGGTTTTAAGCCCACTCAGCAGAAGGCTACTTTTCACATCTCCCTCCCCAAGCCCTAAATGACTGCTGCATCTTTTCTCCTCAGTAACCAGCTTGCTGCTCCATTCCTGCGAGACAAGGCCTGTCCAAAGGTCAGTATTGGCTTGGGGGTCGAGGGAAGCTTCCCACCCCTCTGCTTTCTACATACAGCACTTTTATAAAAAGTCATGAATCAAAGCCCCTCTGCTAGCTGTATAACCTTGGCCTAATGAAAAACCTCTCTGTGCAAAACTATTGTTGGTGGGTGGTAGCAGCCACCAGCTGGAGGCGGAACCAGGCTGGGCCCTGTGGCCAGGGATGGTCATTATAATGACCGTTTATTAAGCCCTGACCACATGCTAAGCACCTTAAATATACTTCTCTGACCCCCACTGCACCCCAGATTATATGAGATTACTATCAGGGTCTCCCAAAGCACCCAGCTGCCTGCCTTGACAGCATCCTGTATGCTGGCACTTAACTGCTTAGTTAGTTGTTTACAAGACGTAAACATGTAATGCATCTTCCCCACTAGACCGTCGCCTCCATGTGGGCAGGGCCCACCCTCTGTTCTATTCTCCACTGTATCTCCAGTGCTCAGCACATATCTGGCACAGAGAAGGTACTCAATAAATATTGTCAGTCTACATCATCTCTAATCCTTATGTTACAAAATGTTCTAACAGGAAAGGGAAAAAATAACACCTGGCTTTGCCCTGGTCATTAGGAGAGGACTGATTTGACCTGGCTAGTAATAACGATAGCTTAATAATCCCAGCACTTCTGCTGGTTCTTACTGTAGGTAAAGGTATAGGTCTAGAGTGCCTAATTCTTTTTTAGACGAGTTATTTAATGGCCCCTTTATATCTTTTTTTTTTTTTTTTGAGAGAGAGAGTCTTGTTCTGTCGCCCAGGCTGGAGTGCAATGGCACAATCTTGGCTCAGTGCAGCCTCTGCCTCCTGGATTCAAGCGACTCTCCTGCCTCAGCCGTCCAAGTAGCTGTTACTACAGGCGCATGCCACCAGGCCTTGCTAATTTTTGTATTTTTTTAGTAGAGATGGGGTTTCACCATGTTGGCCAGGCTGGTCTCGAACTCCTGACCTCAAGTGATCCCCACCCACCTCAGCCTCCCAAAGTGCTGGGATTACAGGCGTGAGCCACCATGCCCAGACCCCTTTACATCTGACAAGGGCAGCCCACAGCCTAGTCTAAGACAGATTGTTATCCTTGTTCTGCAATCAAAAGTAATGAAAATTTGGAGTTTTCAGAAGGTCTGGGGGAAAGTATCCAGGAAAATTGGTCCCTGGAAAATAGCAGTAAACTAGGTTTGAGGAGACAGCCACAGAGACATTCTCCAAGGGTGTGACCAAGCAAGGGGAGGGTGTCTGACATTCATTTTTAACTTCTGCCCTGATCTGGACTGCAGACAACTCCCTTTCTTAAAAGCCCTTGGTGGATGCCTGTTATATACAATAATAGTGGCTTAGCGGATGAAGAAGCCAACCTTACCGTATGCACATGGGGCAAAGTGGAGTGGAGGCCAGGCGGCCAGTGGGCATGGCCCATACCCTGAAATCTTCAGAAATACTGCAGATGGGGAGGGCTGTCATCAATACTTCGGCAATTTTTAAAGAAAATAAATGATACCCTCAGAGAATTTCTACAAGGAGAAAATCCTTTGGAAGAATTAAGAAATACTGGGGGATGTACCTCTTCATTTCCACATGTCAGGTGAGAGCCTGACCCAGTATAACTGGACTAGAGAAGAAAGGCCAGAGTGTGGCTGGGATACTCCCATTACAGATATGGAGGAGGAGGCTACAGAGGTGGAGATTCACACAGACAAGTAGTGGAACAGAAATTGGAGCAGAGGGTTCCTTCAGGAAGGGAGGACTGAAAGTCCCTGAGTCCCCAGGCTGCCAATTCTGCAGCCTGGCTGGGTGGCCTCAGACCCCTCCCTGCCTGAACACCAGGCACTGCTAGAGGCCCCGCTTGGGGCAAGGGCGGACCCACCTTCTCCTTCCACACAAAGGGGCTCTCCCAGCCCTGCCGTCTTTCCTATTTACCCACCCCAACCCTAAATAGAAAAAGTCCCTGTTAAATGCTCTATTAGAATGGTTATTTTGTTGAAGTGCCAAGTGACCTGCTCCTCCTGTTCCCCGCTTTCCATCCCTCCAGCCATCCCCAGTTGGGAGTCCAGAAATAAAACAAAGGCTTTGTTTCTTTATTTTGATTTCCTCCTAAAATCTCAAACATGCAGGAAACACCCACCCAGCCCCAGATTAGTGGACTCAGGCAGCTGTCCACTGCGGTGGGTGGGACGGAGGGGACGGGGTCAGTGAGTAGGGGTGGATGGGAAGGCTATGATGCCAGCTGGCCTTAATTGCTTGGGAGTGCCAGGGCACCTGGCCTCTCCAGGGCTGGACTTCCTCAGCGGGAGCATGAGACAGACTAGGCCTTCCAGCTCTGCCCCAGGAACCTCAACCTGAGGAATGTGGGTGGAGAGGGAAGGCTAAGGAGGCATAGCTCATAGAAGTTTTTAAAAATATATGCCCCCAAGTCTTCGGGACAGTGATCCCACCCTCCTTCTATCATCTCTGGTTATAATAAAGCAGACATTGAAAGAAGACCATGATAGACTGGTGAGAGCAGTGTTGGCCAAGAAAGACGGCTTTGCCTGTCTCCTCCTTGAGCCTCCATTTCCAATGGAGTGAAAATATAAAGAAATGAATTTGTGGGTTATCTAAAAAGGGAGAATTTTCAAGAAGGTAAGTTGAAATTCTAAAGGATTAGGAAAAAAAGCTAAACTGAACCAAAATTAATTTTGCTTTTGAAATGAATACATAATGCTTTTGAGAGGCAAGAATCTGCCGCCAACACCCCCCATAAATGGTCAGCTCCTACAGGGGTGGGGGAGTCTCCTGAATCCACTACACTCCAGCAATCTCCCCACAGATCCACATGCCCACAAATACTTTTACATTTAATCTGTGTACTTGGTATACTAGGGCCAGCCTAATATACAGTATGCCAAGTAGTTTCTTTTTAAACCCAAACTTGTCTTTAAAAAGGTATGCCTGTAAGTATAACACATATGTGGATTTCCACATAATCACATAGGCACTGGTTGTATAATATGTTCAACTGCCTTCACTGGTACGGCTTCCATTGCAAGATAAGCCTCAATAAAGCAGGGCCTTCTGAGGTCTCTCAGCACCCAGCCTTCGCTGGCTTTTGCAGCATCTCCATCAGAATGAGGGAAAAGGATCTGGTGGTGCTATTTTTTATTTTTATTTTTTGAGACAGAGTCTCTCTGTCGCCAGGCTGAAGCACAGTGGCGCGATCTCAGCTCTCTGCAACCTCTGCCTCCCAGGTTCAAGCAATTCTCCTGCCTTGGCCTCTGGAGTAGCTCAGACTACAGGCGCACACCACCACGCCCAGCTAAGTTGTATATTTTTAGTAGAGACGGGTTTTCACCATGTTGGCCAGGTTGGTCTCGAACTCCCGACCACAAGTGATCCTCCTGCCTCAATCTCCCAAAGTGTTGGAATTACAGGCGTGAGCCACTGCATCCAGCCTGGTGGTGTTATTCTTTAAGGGCAACTCAGGGAAGGAAAATGTTTCAAGACATTCTCAGCACTTAATGAAGAGGACTTGGGGTCTCCCGCAGGTCCCCACTATCTATTATGAAACCAGATGAAATCTCGGTCCCCAATAAGGACTGACAAGAATCTGCCCTGGATAAGAAAGCCTTTCCACAAGTTTTTGAATCTTTCTGCACAGCTTTAAAAAGCAGAGCTTTACTCACTGTTCTAACTCATGGCAAACTACATGCAAACAGGATAACACCAGGCTTCAGCTCAGGAGTCAATCAGTAGGTGGAAAGGAGAAGGCTGCAAACAGTTGGGTGAGAAGCTGCGTCCTGTCATCATGGAGAGCTTCTAACTGCAGCTGCAGGGTTGGCTCTGCCGCCTTACTCCTGCTTGGCAGAGAGAAGGACCCAGTACCAGGCACCTGGTTTTTTCTGTGAAAGCTGCAGGAAGGGAAAACTGTGAAGTTATGGATTAGAAAGTAAGCCATCATACTTTTGGTTTCCTTCTCTTAAAGTAATCCTATACTTTAGAGTATATAATGTATTTTCTGTCCAGGTGTGGGGGCTCATGCCTATAATCCCAGCACTTTGGGAGGTCGAGGTGGGAGGATCGCTTGACGCCAGGAGTTCAAGATGAGCCTGAACAACAAAGGGAGACCCCATCTCTACAAAAAAAAATTTTTTTAATTAGATGGGCAAGGTGGCACATGCCTATAGTCTCAGCTACTCAGGAGGCTGAGGCAGGAGGATGGCTTGAGCCCAGGAGTTCGAGGCTGTGATAAGCTATGATTGCTCCACCACACTCCAACCTAAGCAACAGAGTAAGACTTCACTGCTAACAACAACAAAAAGCATTTTGTTATCATTGTCATATAATTATAAAAAGAGAATATGTTTTCTCTATCTTCCAAATATACAAACCTATCATTAATATTACAGTTCAGTTTAGGCAGCTATGACTAAACCATGCTCTACAGCTTGGCTAAACCCACAATGGTCAAGGCAGGTGTTTGTGAGGGTAGATGAACTTCTCTGAAAAAGATCATAGCCAAAAACACACACTCTCCCCAGAGTGGCTTCTCCCCAATGTGGTCAGAAGCAGCAAAAGCCTCTTTAGTCAACAACTTCTAGGGAGGCCCATTGGCATTAACTGAGGACATGAAGCCCCAAGAGAGAGCCAATACATGAAAACTTAGGAGCAAGGCTCCCAAAAGCCCATTGCAGGCTGAGGATGGGCCAAACTGGCCAGGGCAAAGGATGAGTGGTCTGGTTTTAAGTCCAGCCCTACTGTGAAAAGGATCAAGTGCAGACAAAATGGTCACATCTGTTCATCTTGGGTAATAGGTACATGGTATTTGTTATACTACCCTTTACACTTTTCTTTTTCAAAATTAAAAAAAAAAGTGGGCAAATGATTTAGGGGTTCATTTGTGACTGTAAGATTAATGACAGTCAGGGAAGACTCCTGCCAGCGAGGGACTCGCTGCCTCTCTTTGCCAGCCAGCGTCTTCTGCACCTCTGCTGCCTCACCACATCTTTGTGCACAGGCTGCTCCATCCCTGCTCCTCATGAGGCCTTTGCCCACTGCACTGATTATGTAGAGCCACACCTCCATGGGATAGGTCCCCTAAGCACCAGGAGAGAAGGGATCATGACATTTTTGGTCATCCAGTGCTGGGAACAGCACGGTCTAACGGAAGGAGCATGCACTTCAGGAAGAGACAGACCATGGCCAGATTCCTTTCTGACTCTGCTTCTCTCAGGTTATGACTGCAGGTGACCTACTTAACTTCCTTGAGCCTCGGGTTTCCACATCTATAAAAAGTTAACTACATCTAACACAATTTTTGTGAGGCTTAGAGATAGCGAATATAAAGTATACAGTACAGGGTCCAGCCCACAAGTCTTTACTGAAGGAAAGATGGATGGAGAGATGGATCAATGAATGGAAGGGTAGGTGGGTGGCTGGAAGGATGGATGGAAGAAAGGACGGACATACAGAGGGGCTGTTTTTAAACCATGACATTTGAAGAGCAGTTGAAGAAAGTAAAGCTGCTCATGGTGGAGAAAAGCAGGACTGTCAAAGGTTCATGTGGGACAGGTTAAGGGAAGAAGGGAAAGAACTTCCCAACAATGAGAGAATCCGCAAATGCAGTGGACTGACTCAAAGGGTAGAGACACTGTGTCTCTAGAAGGGTCCAGGTGAAGTCAAAGACACACCCCTAATGGGCTGTCAGGGAAGGAAGGACTCCCCTTGTGGAAAGTTTCCCAGCCTTTCCTCAAGGGCTCACTTTCCCATTTGGGCCATATTTGTCTACTATTGTACTATAACTAGCTTAATCTGAAAAACACCATACTTTTAAAAATTTTCTTTTTTTTTACTTAAAATACTTCTTTAGCCTTAATCTGGGCAAAATATCCATTAAAAAACTCCCAGTTTGTTGTGATGCCTGTATTTTTATAATACATTTAAATAAACCAGCACATAACTATTAAAATGAAAGATGCTGTGTCCCACCTAAAATCATCTTCCTCACCACTATGAGAAATGTGCTCTACGGGGTGTGACTCGACTTAATACACTCAGGGGGCTCCTTCTGGGTCTAGGATTCTGTCCTCCAAAGGTTGCTTGAATACTGGTAATGCTCTTCATTCTCCCGGCCCTTTCTGGCCTCCCAAGCGTATTTTCATGTGTATATTTTATCTAATCCCCATGACGACACTGAGGGCTGGGCAGAGAAGTCACAGATGCAGCCTGGGCCCAGGCAGCACAGGATCCAGACAAGGCCCTACAGATGGTCACAGAGGCCAGAACCAGAGCTCCCAACTCTCCACCCACCCTCCTTTGTTTGGCCACTACAAGCTGCACAGCCGAATTCATTATTGGTGCTCCCCAAAATCTTACTAGCACTACAACCCATATGTAAATCATATTGTTTTATCCGTCAAGGTAGCCTGATGCGAGGACTATACCCCTCTGAGACTCAGAAAGTCACTTCAGCAACCGGTGATGACCCACATTGTCATGCAGCA
Source organism: Gorilla gorilla gorilla (assembly GCF_029281585.2). Taxonomy (NCBI): domain Eukaryota; kingdom Metazoa; phylum Chordata; class Mammalia; order Primates; family Hominidae; genus Gorilla; species Gorilla gorilla. The sequence continues at coordinate 149,523,222 of NC_086017.1, read as the reverse complement.
GTCCCCACCTAGTGAAGCTACCAAGAATATTAAAGACAATGATAGGGACATTAAGAAGCAAAATACAAAAAATACATTTTTATATATAATATATAACCAAAAAAATCAAATAATATGGATTGGACTAGAATATAAAAAATATTTTTTAATATAACAACAACAAAAAGAAGCAAAATACACATTGCTGCTTCATGACTCCTACAAGAGGAATGCCTGCAGAAAGCTGTCTTAGATCATGCTGGCCAGCTAAACGGCCCTAGGGGCTCAGTGGTGGGGGCCAGGGCAAGGAGGGCCAGGGTGGAGTCTCTGGGAATAGGTGGAACCAACTGCATCACACAGGTAGCGGGAATGCTACCTAGAGAACAAGAGATGGGGCACCATTGAATGCATGGCGAGTGCAGCGTGGTCTCCACCTCAGCCTGAACCTCATCACCTCTGCGGAAGCATGAGGCAGTGCCAGCACTGCCCTCTTTGTCAGACCCACTGGCTGACTGCACAGACTTCAACTCACAGGCTAGGCAATGACAACTGTCCCACTCTATTTGTACTCTTGGCCCCCATCTCTGCCCTCTCACACTGCACTGGAATGGCATGCTGACTTGGCTGCACAATGGGCTTACAGAATAGGTCTGCCATGAACATTAGAGAAGTCACGTGCCTTTAGATCAGAGATGGCTAAACTGGGATCCAGGGCTGGTTTTCAGAGATCCATGAATCCCCTGAATTATATGTCCAACTTTGTACATCAACGTTCCCTGGGCTTCTCATCAACATCTTAAAGAGGCTGTGACTCACGAAGACAAAACCTATTACTCTGAACTCCAGACACTCAGCCTTTATGGCTACCAGTCCCATGCAGGAACTTGCTGGAAGTGGCACTGATATCCCATTCCTGTGTACAGAGACCTTCCAAGAGCAGAGAGCATCTTTGGGAGATCTGAGCTCTGCTTAATCTTACTTACTGTTATTTGGGTTTTGTTACTTGCAGCCAAAGCATCCCCACTGATTCAGTACTACAGGGCTCAGAGGCATGATCTAACACTTAGGAGGGCTGGCAGGGACTCAGAGTCCAGCAAGAAAATTCCTCTTAAAGCTTGAATTCTCTGCTGAGTCCCTAGACAATGGGTACCTGCCAGGTGTCCCAGGTCTCAGGGAACTCCTCCAGCTCCTTTTTTTCCCGTCTCCAGATAAAGGTTACTGTACCTTCTAAGCCTGCCCAGGGCCTGGCAGGTACAGAGCCTCTGGAACTCAATGCACATCCTCTGGACACTTAAGAACATTCCAGCATTGCACAAGAATGCATTCCCATTCAGTTCACATGAGTATGCTTGTACAAACTACACAATGCTCATGAGCAGCTATGTTTTTCAATTGCTTTCAGGGAGACACACTCTGTTTGGGGGCATTTCATTGGCAGAACAGATTACAATGGTTAAATCTGATGTGAAATATATTATGGAAGCCACATTTCCCTGAGAACTCACTAGATCCAGGAGGCTGGTCAACATGTGATTCTGACTGAGGTTAGGACCAGTCATCCCAGGAGCCTAATTTATCAGAGGCCAATAGTCATTCCTGGTTCCAGGTGATCACTAGAGCTCAGGAACCAAACCAACCCCAAGGGTAACTGACTTGTCACTATTTTTTTTTTTTTTTTTTTGAGACAGGGTCTTGCTCTGTCACCCAGGCTGGAGTGCAGTGGCGTGATCATGGCTCACTGCAACCTCTGCCTTCTGGGCTTAAGCAATCCTCCCACCTCAGCCTCCCAAGTAGCTAAGACTACAGGTGCGTGCCACCAGGCCCAGCTAATTTTTGTAGAGATGGAGTTTCACCATGTTGCCCTGGCTGGACTTGTCACTTTATAAGTAGCTCAGACGAACTGAGTGTGAAATACCAGTGGCTAGAGCTAATAATAACATAAAAGTTAAACCTGTCACAAAGTGTCTTATGTAGGTGAAAACAGAGGTGGAAATTAGCAACTGTCTTATGGAGGAGCGAAGCTGACAACGCTGGAGACAATCACTTGCTTCACCAAAGAGCCTTGACTACTGCCTACCCCCAGTCCCGCCCCCAGCTTTAGGAAATGCCGAGGTCACATCTAGGGGGTCAGTTTCCACCAGAGCACGAGGCTTGCCCAACACCTCCCTCCCCAGAGGCTGGCAGACCTCAAAAACCCCAGAGCATGAAAGCCCCATGCCTCCCACCCCGGCAGAAAAAGGACAAACTACACCATAAACTACAGAGAGAAGCTAACTGGCTGCTGGGCAGTGTGAACAGACCTAAGGGTGAAAACCATTGCCCGAAACATTTTCAGCCCCACTCAGCAGGGACATGTGATTTACAGGAAATTAGGAGGTTTACCAAATGTTAGCAGCTCAAGTTTCTTCCCCGGGAAAAGAAGCAGGAGAAGCTCTAAGAACTGTATCCGAGAAAGTGCTTTGTTCACTGCTAAGCTTCTGACACGAGTCAGTTATTAATACCCACAGCTCACTGCCTCACACTTCAACCCACCAGTGAATGTCTATAGTGAATACTTATAAAACAATATATTACAAAACTCTAACACAGGCTGCACCAGAGCCTTCCAAAGCCCAGGACAGCCACGTGGCCAAAAGCATGGACTTCAGATATGATCTTGGGCAAGCTGTTGGCTCTTTTTCACCCCAGTTCCTCCATCCTTTACAATAAACAAAATCCTTCTGGAGGTGTCTTGTCAAGAGGTGTCTTGTCAAATGATGAGCAAATCCACTTCAAGTGCCTGGTCTTTGTAAGCCCTGTTGGTTGCTGTTATTACAGTGGAGTTTCAGAGCTCTTAAAGTCATATCTCCATCTTACTTCTGCTGCCAGACAAACCTCTGGAGGCCACGATTCGGAGCCTTGTCAGCCACCCTCTCTGGTCAGGTCCAGGACAGAGTGAGTCCTAGAGGAGCAAGGCCAGGGAGGTTCCACACCATCAGGGGCCACTGGGGAGTAAGGGCAATGGCAGAGCTCTATGATCAAGGCCCCAGTGGCCTTGATGGACTTTGTCCACCTCTCCAGACTCCACTTTGCCCCAGGCCAGAACAGACCTCAGCTCTAGCCAGAGTCTAACTGGGTGTCCAGTGTATACGCTGCGGCCAGCCAGACATTAACTCCTCTAGGCGGCCTTCTCTCACCTCCCACTCTGGAGTAGGGACCCCTAGGGGCTCCCACAACCCCTGGGCTTACCGAATCTCAGCACTTACCACACTGGCTTGTCACTTTGTGCTCTTGTCTTCCCCGCAGGGCAGGACTGGCACCGTGTCTGATGCCTCAGCCAGGTCAGTTCAATGTATGAGCCCAGGCCCTAGTTGTGACCACAGCTCCAGCTCCCCAAACCTCCGGGGGCAGTGAAGGGTTGTTTATGAAGCAGGCTGCGTTTTATTATTCAGATGAATTTGTCAACTCCCTGGCGGATCCCTCCCCTCGTTAACGCCATCTTAAGGCGGGGGGGTAAAGAGTCCCCCACCCACCCACCCACCCATCCCCCCCCCGCCCCGTCCTGCCGCCCATCTACCCACCGGGTTCTCGCCCAGGCAGCCAAGGAACTGTAATTACCATGAAAGGGTCTCTTTGAGCGGCGCGCGGGCCCTCCCCACTAGGGTCTTGGTCGTGGCCGATTTCACGAACGCACACCGTTACGCGGGAGCCCGCGATGGGGGCAAAACGCCACGCACAGCCGGTCCCAGGGCGCACCCCGCAAGCGGAGAGCGCGGCCGAGCCCGGAGGGCGGCCACACCTCCCGCCCCGGAACAAAGCGACGGCCGGGGCGAGAGGCGGCGCGGCCGGGCCCCCTCCCCTCCAAGGCCGCCCGACCACTCACCGCGCGCTCCAGCCCCGGCTCGGCTCCGGCACTCAGGCCGCCCCCTCCTAGCCTGCGCCGGTGAGGAGGCAGCGTCGCGCCCGCCGGGCCCCGCGGCCGCCGGACTGACGGCTCCCCGCCAGCCGGCCACTCCGGTCCGTCCCCGCCCCGGCGCCTCCTTAAAGCGACCGCGCCGCCAGCGTGCGCCCCGAGCGCCTAGCGCGCCGCGCATTCCTTATATTGCCACAGCGCCTGCTAAAAATAGAGCGCCGCTGCGGGCGCGCCAGTGGGGAGCCCAGGCCGGGTGCCTCGACCCTGTCGCCCCCGCGTGCACCCCGGCCCCCAGGACGCGCGCCTGCGAAGTCCAGCCCACCCGCGCCGAGTCCCCTGGGCCCGGCAGGGCGCGCTAGAGCGCCAGGGGCTGGGGTCGGCGCCGCAGCCTCTCCCGCGGCCCAGCACTTACCCGGGTCAGATCCGTGGTGCCGGGGAGCTGGCTTTAAGGTGGACGCCGAGTGGGAATTCGACTCGGCCTCTTTAAGAGCCTCTGCGCTCCAACCTTTAAATCTCCGCTGCGGCCGGGCCGACTTCTGAGCCTAGGGACGCCTCCCCAGTCCTAGGCGAACCTCCGCCGCCACCTTAGCTGCATTCCCTTCGAATCCTGAGACGTCTTTCTTCCAGATCATGCCCCAGCGTCTCTCCCCGCAGGCCTTCTGGGTGCACCGTTCCAGGGCCCAAACTTCGTTGGGATGGATGCGACGGGGACAGGCGACACTCGCGCACCATTTCATTGTTTCAGTTCCGCTAACTCCTCTCCAGCGGCGTCATTTTCCCCCCGTTAAAAAAATAAAGATATAATTCAACACCATAAAATTCCACCTTTTGAAGTGTACAATTCAAGCCGGGCGCGGTGGCTCACGCCTGTAATCCTAACACTTTGGGAGGCCGAGGCGGGTGAATCGCCTGAGGTCAGGAGTTCAAGACCAGCCTGGGCAACATGGTGAAACCCCGTCTCTACTAAAAATACAAAAATCAACCCGGCATGGCGGCACGTGCCTGTGATCTCAGCTACTCGGGAGGCTGAGGCAGGAGAATCACGTGAACCCGGGAGGCAGAGGTTGTAGTGAGCCGAGATTGCGCTACTGCACTCTAGCCTGGGCAACAGAGTGAGACGCTGTCTCAAAAAAAAAAAAAAGTGTACAATTCAGTGGTGTTTAGCATATTCACAAAGTTTTGCAACCATCACCATGAGCTAATTCCAGAACATTTTCACCACTTCCCACTCCCCTCCCCCGCCCCTCACAAAAAGAACTACCCATTAGCAGTCACTCCTCATTCACCCCTTTCCTCCGCCTCTGGGAACCACTTATCTACTTTCAATCTCTATGGATTTCCCTATTCAGGACATTTTCTATAAACGGAATCATACAACATGTGGCCTTTTGTGACTATGACTAGCTTCTTTCAGTAAACAATGTTTAATGATCTATTCATGTTGTAACATGTAGCAGTACTTCATTCCTTTTCATGACTGAGTAATATTTCACTGCATGTCTATACCTTTTGTTTATCCCTGCAACACTTGATGGATATTTAGTTTTCTGCTTTGGGGCTACTGTGAATAAAGCTGCTATGAATATTCATGTATAAGTCTTTGTATGAACATATGTTTTTCTTTCTCTTGGGTATATACCTAAGAGTGGAATTCCTGGATCATATGTTAACTCCATGTTTAACTTTTGGGGGAACTGCCAAACTGTTTTCCAAAGCAGCTGCACCCCACATTCCCACCAGCAACATATGAGGGTTCCAATATCTCCACATCTTTGCAAACACTTGTAATTGTGTGTCTTTTTTTATTCTAGTCATCCTATTGGGGGCAAAATGGCATTTCATTGTGGTTTTGATTGTCAGCATCATTTCTGAGGACATTCTTTTTCTGGGTGGACCTCAATGACTTAGAACCAGCTTTACATGTCCAGGGAACCCACTCCCTTCTCAGGTTTGCCCCAGGCCTAAGGGAGCCTCACAGTGCTGCTGGCTCTGCCTGCCATGCTGAGGCTCTCAATCCCATGCAGGCTTCCTTTGGCATCCCAGCCACCCATGCAGCCATTTGGTGGGAGCTGCTGTGCACCCCCTGTGCCTCCACTCCCACCTGCTGCTCCAAAGACCCTGTAGACCCCAAGTGTCCCCCAGGAAGGGGACAGCAGGTTGGGTGCCATCAAGAGTATCTCTCCTTGGCAGTAGGGAGTAAAAGACCTGGTTGGGGAGAAGGCTTGAGGGACAGTAGTTTACCTCGACTGTCTAGGTTTGCCCTGGAACCTGACTCCCTCGACCCCCTCTATTTACCACAGAACTTGGGAAGGCGGGCAGGGATCTGTACATCCTGGTGGCCTGTGGGCTCCCCATATAAGAGATGTCCTCTCTTGGGCCCTGACTGGCACAAGACCCTGACCATGCCCTCAGCTTGAGCTGAGCCAACATCTATGCAAGAGTCAAAGAGATGTCTTTATACTGCTTTTATACACATATCTGTAATAATACCTCTTCTCAGAAATGGAACTTAAACAGCTAATAGTCATACCCAGGTACCTGGGATTCTCCTTTTTTTTTTTTTCTTTTTTGAGACAGAGTCTCGCTCTGTCACCCAGGCTATAATGCAGTCGCATGATCATAGCATCACAGCTCACTGCAGCCTCGACCTCCCGGACTCAAGACATCTTCTCACCTCAGCCTCCCGAGTAGCTGGGACTATAGGTGTGCACCACCATGCCTGGCTACTTCTTGTACTTTTTGTAGAGATGTTGCCGAGGCTGATCTGGAACTCCTGGGACTCAAGCAATCCACCTATCTGGGTCTCCCAAAGTGCTGGGATTACAAGTGTGAGACACTGTGCTTGACCTACCTAAGATTGCCTAATGGTGAGAGTAAATCTTGCAGATTGCGATTGCGGATGGGCTGTTCCATTTGAGCTGCCTCCTCTGCTCTTTGGACCTTGAAATACAAGTTGTGGCTCAGTTGCTGGAAAATGGGGGCTTAGAGAACAGAGCCACTGAGCAGAAAAGCTTCATTCATCCAGTAAACACTGCCAGAGCATCTACTGAGTACCGGGCACTGGGGCAGAGACCTGCCTTCAAGCAAGCTGAGTGCCAACTGAGGAGCAAGTGGTGTGGAAGAGAGAAGCACAGGGCCTGTGGGAGACCAGAGGAAGGGCACCTAATCCAATATGGCAAGGAGGCAAGTGCCAAGGGAAGGACTTCTGTGAGAGCTGATGACTGAGCCACATCTGGAAGGACAAATAACAATTAGCTAGGGCCGGGCGTGGTGGCTCATGCCTGTAATCCCAGCACTTTGGGAGGCCAAGGCAGGCAGATCACAAGATCAGGAGTTCAAGACCAACCTGGCCAATAGGGTGAAACCCCATCTCTACTAAAAAAAAAAAACAAAAATTAGCCAGGTGTGGTAGCGGGTGCCTGTAGTCCCAGCTACTAGAGAGGCTGAGGCAGGAGAATTGCTTGAACCCGGGAGGCGAAAGTTGCAGTGAGCTGAGATCGTGCCACTGCACTCCAGCCTGGGGGACAGAGTGAAACTCCATCTCAAAAAACAAAAATTAGCTAGGCTGAGAAGGGAAGGAGAAAACCTTATATGCTGAAGGATGATTGAGCAGAAGTCTTTCCAAAGTCTCTGGCAGATGTGCCTGGCTGATCAGGTGTGTTTGAGGCATGGCAGAAGGCCAGACACCTAGCCAAAAACCCAGGCAAGGCTCAGGCCCAAATTTAATCCACAGAGGTCCAAGGTCAGACACAGGGCCAGGAGCCAATTTCCGGCTAAAGTAAGAGCCACTGAACTGACCTAGAGCAGGACAAAACAAACATACTTCATCCACTGCAACATGTCCTACACTTGCCTCTCTGCCCTGAGGCTTGCTGAGTGCCATGCCTCAGAGCCAATCCAAACTGGTGCCTAGTTCAGCAGCAAACGTGGGGGCCTGGGACCATGGGGCTGGAAGTCAACCAGGTCATTGTGGCCCAGCCTTCCTCTAGAACTCCCAGCTTCAGGCCAGACGCGGTGGCTCACATCTGTAATCCCAGCACTTTGGGAGGCCGAGGCAGGTGGATCACCTCAGGTCAGGAGTTTGAGACCAGCCTGACCAACATGGTGAAACCCCACCTCTACTAAAAATACAAAATTAGCCAAACATGGTGGCGCATGCCTGTAATCCCATCTACTTGGGAGGCTGAGGCAGGAGAATCACTTGAACCCAGAAGGTGGAGGTTGCAGTGGGCCGAGATCGCACCATTGCACTCCAGCCTGGGTAACAAGGGTGAAACTCTGTCTCAAAAACAAACAAACAAACAAACAAACAAACAAACAAAAAACCTCCCAACTTCAGTGTATTCCCTAAGGGTAAAAGAAGCTGTGAGTTTCTGAGCACTCACAGTGTGCCTGACACCAGACATAGTGATGGGTCTGACCCTGTGCTGTAGGTCATCTGAGCCCTGTCTTAGATATAAGGAGACTGTGAGCCCAATCCTACACAGCTGGTAGACTAAGAATCAGGCTCTTCTGACCACAAAGCCTATACTCTTCTCCCATGCCAAGTGGCCTTGATGGACAAGTGTGTGTTTGGTGTTGGCGGAGCAGGGATAAGGTGAATAGGAGACGAGTGCTCATTCTAGTCACTGGGCCTGCGGCTGGAATTAGATCTTTTGGTGACCCTGAAGCACCAACCATGGGCTAGCAAAAGAACCTTGCCCCCACGACCCATGCTTATTCATTCCTCAAGCTGACCCTTCTTCTGTGCCAAGTACAAGGCCTTTCTTCCCCTGGGCTGCCCATGATGTAATGCCAAAAACTTATACTCTGCTTTCAGAGTTTTCATGGACTTTACCAATCCAGGCCCAATCACTTCTCATCTTTACTCCTCCCTGCTACCCTGCTGTGGCTTGAATGTCTCCTCCAAAACTCACGTTGAAATTAATTGCTAGAGGTGGGGCCTTTCACAGCTGATTAATGCCATTGCTGTGGGAATGGGTTAGTATCACAGGGAGTGGGTTCCTAATAGAAAAGACGAGTTTGGTCCAATTTTCTCTCTGTCTCATGCTAGCTTCTGCCTGCCTTCTGCCATGGGAGGGCCCTCACCAGATGCCAGTGCCATGCTCTTCAACTCCCCAGCCTCCAGAACTGTGAGCCAAATAAATCTATTTTCTTTGTAAATTACTCTATCTATGTTATTGTGTTATAGCAGCAGAGGGGTATGGACTAAAACACAGCCCTCCACACCTACCACCTCCTCCAGCTTCATTAGGAGCTAGGCCTCATAAGGTTTTCTTCTCTGATACTTATAGTTCATTCCTTACATGGGCTCGCTCTTGCTCTCTGGGGCTAGAAGAGAAGCTTCCAATCAATCTCCTTCCCATTAACGGCTAAACTTCTCCAAAAGTTGTCCATACTCAGCTAATGTGTTGGTTTCTGATAATGTTTGTTTTTCTCCCCTTAACTCTTACTCCGTTAAACTAAAGTTCAGCAGCTTTTAAACATTGTGGGCTGTAATCCATAGGAAGAAATAGGTTTTACACTGCAAACCAGAACACACACACACACAAACGCACACACACGAAACAAAATTTAATGCTAGCATGACCTACTAAATCAATTTTGTGCCCCATTAATGGATTGTAACCTACAGTTTGAAAAACATTGTTCCATTTTTTGACACCCAGAGCCTCAGGGTAGTGACAGTGCAGCAGAAATTTGTCAAGGAAAAAAAAAAAGTCAACTCTAAAATACTGAAACACATGCTAGAGACAACAGTTTAAAAATAAAAGTTTTGAGTTTCAAAAGCCCAGGCGATTTCCTCTTCTAGGTAGGATTTAGCAGGCTAACACTCCTACTGCAACAAAATGAGATGAGGCTCCCCAGCTGTTCCCTCATCCCCAGGACATTTGTGAGTTTGGGGCACTTGCTGATGATCAAGTTTGCCTAGCAGGAGGACCTGCAATGGAGGAAAGGGAAACCAGCAAAGCTTTTAGTGACCACAGGTGCTAGAATGACAAATTAGAACACGGGAGCTTTAAACACAAAACCAATTTTCTGCACCTGACATTTGCTGAGTTCTGCACCTAGGAATGCATCTAAAAGCAGAATAGGGCCAGATGCAGTGGACCATGCCTGTAATCCCAGCACTTTGGGAGGCCGAGGCAGGAGGATCACTTGTGCCCAGGAGTTCAAGACCAACCTGGGCAACTCAGGGATACTCCATGTCTACAAAGAAAAAATAAAACTTAGCCAGATGTGGTGGTGTGCACCTGTGGTCCTAGCTACTCAGGAGGCTGACATGAAAGAATCACCTGGGCTGGGGAGGTCAAGACTGCAGTGAGCTCTGATTGCACCAACTGCACTCCAGCCTGGGCAACAGCGCAAGACCCTGTTTCAAAAAAAAAAAAAAAGGTTGAAATATTCTACAGTCCCACAGTGCTTAGAAAATGTAAGTTTCCCAAGAAGGAAGGGCCTTCCCCAAACACAGAGCCAACTCCCACCTCAAGACATTGGCCAGATCTTGAAGCTCCATGAAGACAGAGTCTGGAAGCTGGACTGGGAACCTCTGAAAAGCAGAGCTGAATCTCCATAGTCTTTCATGGCTGAGGATCCAGAAACCTGGCAAGGCACTCACCCAAAATCCACATGTCAGGTATAGGGGCAAACCAGAGATAGACTTGAGATAGATAGATTCCAAAAACCAAAACCCAGTCCCAACCCACTTCAATCCTTCACTGGACCGATGTGATCATTCCTTACCCCCATCTGCTTAACAGAAGAAAGAGGGAACACTGTGTGGCAAATTATATCATCTGGAGTCTCTATGCCTCTTACATATAATGTCTACATATAGTAAAAAATAAGTAGACTTGTGAAGAGGCATGAAAATATCATTGATAAGCAAGAGAAAAAAACAGACAATAGAAGAAGACACACAGATCATCCAGATGTTGTGATTGGTAGACAAAGGCTTTAATTGACTGTGGAGGAACTGGAACTCTCACACATTGCAAGTAGAAGTATAAATTGGTATAGCCATGTATTATTGGTCAGAGTTGACTCAGGATACAGAAACCACACAATAATTTGGACAAGGAAATTTTAATATAAAAAAATACTAAGTGTAAGAGGGGATTACCTAGTAAAGGGAAAAGAAAACTCTAAAGAATACACTTACAGCAGATATAAGGGGCAGCCTCTAAGGCTGAGGCAGAGCACCCAAGGAAGGAAGAAACCTGGATGAGGTCCTCATCTTCACATTCTACCACCAGGCTAAGATCCATACCTTGCTGAAGATGGTAATGGATGACGGAGAAGTTCATTGCAGTTCTATGCAGATGTGATTCTGTATGAATCTACAATGGTAGGTACATGTCATTATACATTTGTCAAAACCCATAGAATTGTACAATACCAAGAGTGAACCTTAATATAAATTATTGACTTTGGGTGATTATGATGTGTCAATGTAAACTCAAATATAACACTCTGAAGGAAGATGTTGATAATCCAGGAGGCTATACCTGTATGTGGGTAGGAGGTATATAGAAAATCTCTGCACCTTCCTCTCAATTTTGCTCTGAACTTAAAACTGCTCTTAAAAATTAAAAAAAAAAAAAAAAAAGGCTGGGCATGGTGGTTCATGCCTCTAATCCCAGCCCTTTGGGAGGCCAAGGTGAGTGGATCACCTGAGGTCAGGAGTTCTAGACTAGCCAGGCCAACATGGTGAAACACCGTCTCTACTAAAAATACAAAAAAAATTAGCTGGGTGTGGTGGTGCATGCCTGTAATCCCAGCTACTCGGGAGGCTGAGGCAGGAGAATCACTTGAACCCGGGAGGTGGAGGTTGCAGTGAGCCGAGATCACGCCACTGTACTCCAGCCTGGGCGACAAAGCGAAACTCTGTCTCAAAAAAAAAGAAAAGGAAAAAAAAAAAAAAGCCAGAAGATCCTATGGACCTTGCAGTTAGCCTGGAAAAAATGTAGAATATCTGCAGGTAATATCAGCCTGATACCACCATACGTGTACATCCCTGCAGACGCCAGAGTAGACAGGTAATCCACCCACTGTGCACTGGCATTAGGTAAGTCCCTTATAACTGCAAGGTAACTCCAACAAAGGGGTGTGTTGGGGATGGGTGGTGAGAAACAGTAATTAACCGAGAAATTTCTGAATTTACTGATAGGAAATGGAACTGGCCACGGCTTAATTTGGGAAAGCAGGTGGGATGAGAGCTTTTTGGGGTTTTTTTTGTTTTGTTTTTTTCCTGTCACCCAGGCTGGAGTGCAGTGGCGTGATCTCAGCTCACTGCAGCCTCCATCTCCCGGGTTCAAGAGGTTCTCCTGCCTCAGCTTCCCAAGTAGGCACATGCCACAATGCCTGGCTAATTTTTGTATTTTTAGTAGAGACAGGTTTTCACCATGTTAGCCAGGCTGGTCTTGAACTCCTAGCCTCAAGCTATCCACCCGCCTCGGCCTCCCAAAGTGCTGGGATTACGGGTGTGAGCCACAGCGCATGGCTGAGAGTTTCAAATAATGTTTAAGTGAATAGCATTGTTTGAGGTGGTGGATTTACAATCTTGATGCTGGCCGGGCGCGGTGGCTCATGCCTGTAATCCCAGCACTTTGGGAGGTCGAGGTGGGCGGATCACGAGGTCAGGAGATCAAGACCATCCTGGCTAACACAGTGAAACCCCGTCTCTACTAAAAATACAAACAAAATTAGCCGGGCGGGCGTGGTGGCGGGCGCCTGTAGTTCCAGCTACTCCCGAGGCTGAGGCAGGAGAATGGCGTGAACCCGGGAGGCGGAGCTTGCCGTGAGCCGAGATCGTGCCACTGCACTTTAGCCTGGGCGACAGAGCGAGACTCCATCTCAAAAGAAAAAAAAACAAAAGAAACAATCCTGATGCTTATCACTGGGGAGTGGATAGGGAAGATGTTGTGAGCACTTGCCATGAAGTACCAGGCAGCACCTGGACCAAATGTTCACACATAGCAACATGTATGGATCTTAAAAACACTGGATGGTTGAAAAAGAAAGAGAATGAGAAATAAAGTGTATAACACAATAATCCCTATGTAAATTTAAAACATATGCACATACAACAAAAAATGTTCTGCAAATACATGTACAAACAAGGAAATACTTATTAGAAACATTAGAAGGTTTTCCCGTGAGGGATTAGTGCAGAATAAGAGTAGGAAAGGGGATTGTCTTAGCCTGGGTTCCTTAGAAAACGGACTGTGTAAAGTGCATTTCCTAACACTTTATTGGAGGAAGGTACAATCCCAGGGCAGCAAAAGTGAGAGGAAAAGGGAGGTGAGGCAGGAAAGGTGGGGAAGCAAGTGAAAGATGGCGCACTAACTAGGCTGACCATAACCTCATCCAAAAATGCAAGACATCTGGAACCACTGAGCACTGGAGTAGTTTCATTAGGGAGAGGAGTTTATCTCTTTCCTGTCTTATGTCTCTCATGGCTCAAAGTCCTTCCCAGGATGCACTCATTCCACTTCCAGGCTGTATCATCAGCTTCTCCAGGCAGCCACAGAGGGACCCAGATCCTGTGTGGTGGTGCTTCGCCCGCCTTAGGGGGTGGTGGGAATGCCCAGAGGTTCGTGGGTCTGATCAGCCAAGGCTTGTGGCCAGACCTGCTGCGACTCCTGCTTCAGCAAGAACAATGGAGGCCTTGCCAGGGCTGGGATCTCATCCTAGTGAAAGCTGGGACAGCTGGTGGTGTTAGGAGGTGAGGTGTTGGTAGTAGCAGCTGTGGCTCAATTGCATAAGTGGCTCAAGGCCTGGGGAGCAGATGGGCCCAATAAATTGGGTCTGATACAATGCCTTTGCATGGATTCCATGCATAATTCTGCCTAAGGACACAGAGTGATCAGGGCAGACTTCCAGTACAGTATGTTCATTCCCCTGAAGCCTCAGGCTAAACCTGCATGTGGGCTGAGGTCCTAATTCTTAGACATCTTTGTCCAGATCCTACTCATGACTGGGCTCGGTTTTTCCCCCCATGCCTGTTCTCAGGAGCAAGTCTTCTCTAGGATTGTACAACTTCTGCCTTCATGCTGGGAAATAAAGCTGAAAAGGGAAGAGGACCCAGGCCCAGCCACTGAAGTGGACGCATATTCTAATTATGGCTACTATGTTTGGAGTATTAATAAACTGGTCATTTTTTCTGGTAACTAAATGACCTGGAGAGGCAGGAGCTGCAGTGGAGCAAAGAGCCCCCACGCCTCCTCCATGGTCTTAAGCACACTGCACATGTCCAGACCAGGGCAGACCTCCCAGAGCCTGAGCTTGTCACATCCAGGTATGGCACATGTGTGAGCCTTTGGGGCCAGTCACAGGCTATTTATTACTTGGCTCATTTTCCTGGAGTGTTGTTTTTACTCAATGAATTAAAAGAATAAAATTTTGAAATTTTATTCTTGTCAGTGGTTTTGTTACATGCAGATACAAACCAAATCAGCACCTCCTGTTTTTCTCTCAATCATTCCCATGTTTTTTTCATGAAATCCCAGAGTTCACATTCAGTGAGTGACGTAAAGACTTGGTAATTTGGAGTTCCCTGATGCTATGGTTTGGATGTGGTTTGTTCGGCTTCACCAAGTCTCATGTTGAAATTTGATCCCCAATGTTGAAGGTGAGGCCAGGTGAGAGGTGTTTGGATCACAGGGGCAGATTCCTGTGAATGGCCTAATGCCATCCTCAAGGGAATGAGTGAATTTTCACTCTTAGTTCCCATGAGAATTGGTTGTTGGAAAGAGCCCAGTATCTCCTCTGTGCTCTCTCTTGCTTTCTCTCTCACCATGTGATCTGCACATACCAGCTTCATTTTGCCTTCTGCCATGAGTGGAAGCAGCCTCAGGCCCTCATTAGATGCAGATGCTGGCACCATTCTCCTTGTAGAGTCTGCAGAATTGTGAGCCAAATAAACCTCCTTTCTTTATCAATGACTTGGCCTCAGGTATAAGCAACACAAAATGGACTAAGACTTCTGAGCACTTGCTGGTATTGGTTCTGTGGGCACGCTCAAGTAAAAAGACATGTATAGGGTGGGTGACTTCTGGAGAATGAGTTACTGCTGTTGTCTCTGGCCCCCACAACTAGTACTGTACCTGGCTGGGGGTGGGAGGCGGCTAGCTTTTTGGATAGCAAATCTATTGTCATCTGAACTAAAATAACGAAACTATTCTGGTCAATTCCCCAATTTTTGGGGAGCTGGGTGAAAAGGACTATGAGTCTTTTAAGTAACTTACATTTACTCAAAATCTTACATTTTCAGGCTGGGCGTGGTGGCTCATGCCTGTAATCGCAGCACTCTGGGAGGCCGAGGTGGATGCATCACTTGAGGTCAAGAGTTCAGGACAGCCTGGCCAACATAGTGAAACCCCATCTGTACTAAAAAAAACACAAAAATTATCTGGGTGTGGTGGCATACACCTGCAGTCCCAGCTACTTGGGAAGGTGAGGCAGGAGAATCTCCCAGGAATGGAGGTTGCAGTGAGCCGAGATCACACCACTGCACTCCAACCTGGGCCACAGAGCAACACTCTGTCTTGAAAAAAAAAAAAAAAAACTTAAATTTTTCAGAAACTTACATTTGATAAAAATGACAGTGTGGAGGGTAAAAAAGTCATTTTTAAAGCATCAGACATCTTTCTTCATTGAAAAAAAATCCTTTCATAACATTTCCTGGAAGCTGATAAAAAGCTGACCTTGGGCTAGGCATTGTGGCTCACACCTATAATCCCAGTAATATAGGAGTTATTAAGAAATTATTTTTAGGCAGCTAGAAAGGCTTGGTGGAATTTTCCTTTAATGAAAAGCAGTCCCCAAACCATATCTAGTAAAAAACATCCTGGAAGCTCAGACTGCAAGCATAGATATGCATATGTAAATGCAGGTGGCTAAGAGCCAGGTCCACCCAATATTGTGGTTCTCACTCCCTTTTCCTTGTCACCACATGTGCGGGTGTCACGGCACCATCCAGGTAAAACCAAGTGTCATGGTGACCCCCAGGTAGAAGCTGCATTTGCATAATAAAAGACTATGGCAGAAGAGTCAGTCTTTTCGTGGGCTCTGTAAAATGGCACACCTGGTCAAACCAATCCCCTAGGCCCTATGTAAATCAATCACTGCCTCCTCAATCCTCTTTACAAAACTGATCGCATTCTGCCCCAAACCAAAGACCCCCTCTTGGGTGACCCGCTTTCTCAGTATGAGGAAGTTCTCTTTCTCCTCTTCTTTGTCTATTAAACTTTCCACTCCTAAACCCGCTTCTCATGAGTGTCGGTGTCCTGAATTCTTTCTTGGTGTGAGACAAAGAACCACAGGTAAATCCCCAGACAACGGAGCTGTTTCACCAGCACTTTGGGAGGCCAAGGTGGGAGGATTGCTTGAGCCCAGGAGTTTGAGACTAGCCTGGACAACACAGCAAGACCCTGTCTCTACAAAAAATTTAAAAATTAGCTGGGAATGGTGTCATTTGCCTGTAGTCTCAGCTACTTGGGAGGCTGAGGTGAAAGGATTGCTTGAGTCCTGGAGTTTGAGGCTCAGTGAGCAATGATGATTGGGCCACTGCACTCCAGCCTGGGTGACAGAGTGAGACCTCAAAAAAAAAAAAAAAAAAAAAAGCAGCAGCAGCTTAGGTAAGAGCCATTCCGTGCCACATGAACAAAGTGGCCTCTCAACAGGAGATACTCACAATGACATTCTGCCACCCATAGCCTGGGGCCAGCTTCCTGAGCATCTCTCAGTAACCGAGCCCCAGTTTGTAAAACAATGGAAAAATGATCTTCATTTGTGGTCACATGTTTTCATGAGTTTTAGTACTTGAAATATTGTAATACCAAGTCAAAGAAAAAAATTGCCTGGATGCTGAATTTGAAATGCAGGGCTTGCTTGCTCTAATTTAGCCCAATTTTCTGAAATCCAGTAGCATCATCCAGTAGCATCACGTCAAATGTCTTGACAAACAAGACAGTTAGAAAACACTTTTAAAATCCCTGATGGCTAGAATTTTAAAGTGTTATTTTTACATTAAAACAAATATGGATGTGGTATGTTGTATTCCATAAAATGCACACAAATCTTTGAGTTAAATATTAGTGATGTTTAGAGATCTCTAAATGCTTAAGGCCTTTTAGCATTAAGCCCTCAAATCTCCAGGGCAGCCATTCAGGAAACTTTGGGTGAAACACTGGAGGAGTGTGGTCCTTGATAATGAGGTCTTTGTAGCTTGACTGAAATCTAGCTCTGCCTCAAAAGTTTCAAGTGTATGGGCAAGGAGTTCTAATGGGAGGTTGGAAGAGCATGCTCTCTAGGAGGCTCAACAATCAAGGGCAAAGTTCATTACCTCTAGGGAGGTGTCAAGAACTGTAAATCATCCGAGATTTTACCCTCCTTGCAAGCTTACAAGTTATTTTTCCATAATCATGGATGCCGAAAGAATATATAAGTCGCTCCTGGGTCAGAGATGAAGGATAGTTTATTATTCAAAGCAATAGCAATAACCAAAGTATTAGCATTTTTGCATAGGTTTCCTGAACTGATTCCCATAGGACAATGCAGAGAGGGCCAGGTGACACCTGCACATGCAGCAGGTTGTGTTATAGGAGAAGAATCCTAGCTTCAAGAAACCAAAGCTTTTACACTGAAGAGTTAAGTATGCTTTCTACAGAAGGAGACATTATCTCTAACTTCTAAGGCTGTAAACAAACCTTTCCTTTGCTTTAGAAGGAGATACTACCTCTATCTTTCAAGGTTGTTCACTATATAAACATTCCTGAAAAGGCTGTTGGGAATAAAGCAGTCAGTGCCTCTGACTGAAAAATATGCAGATGCATGAGAGACCCGTGGAGAAACATCGGTCAACAGGAGGGACCTATGGTCAGCTTCCTCTACAACATGTAGAAGTCTCCTTGTCATCTCCTCTGACTTCTCAGTAAGCATGAATGGTGGGCAGCATAGGGCTCATTCGTTCAGGTCATGATGGAAACCTGAGGTTCATTATAAAAGATTCACTAGGAAGTAGCTGGGACAACCTGCCCTACAGGGACTCACAATACAGATGAGCAGTTTGATTGTAACCTCCAATGACTACTACGACACGAAGAAAATGCAACACAGTCCAAGGCAGGTTGTTAGGCTCAGACTAGCTGCTTCCATTTTATGGCTCACTATCTTGTGTTTTCAAAGTTACCCTCACAATCAACAAAGAAACTACCAGCACTAATAAGTGAGTTTAGCAAGATCTCAGAATACAAAGTCAATATACAAAAAATCAGTTGTATTTCTATGTACTGGCAGCACAAAATTGGCAATAAATTTTGAAAGTCAATTTCATTAATAATAGCATAATAAATACAAATGACTTGCAAGATTGGTTTAACAACTATAAAACATTGCTGAAGTTAAAGAATAAATGGAACACACATCCTATTTATGGACTGGAGGACTCCGCATTATTAAGATGTCAATTCTTCCCAAGTCAATCTTTAGGTTCAATGCAATTTAATCAAATTTTCAAGAGGATTTTTAAAGACAGACATATTAACAGATTGACTCTAGGATTTGTATGAAAGTAAAAGAACTTAAAATAGACAAATTTTGAAAAAAGAAAAACAAGGTTGGATGACTTAGATTACCTGATTTTAAGACTCACTATACAACTAGTAATCAAGTACTGGTATAAGGATGGTCAACTAGATCAGCGGAATAGACTAGAGAATCCTGAAGGAAACTCACACTTATATGGCCAGTTGGTTTTTGACAAAGACACCAAACCAATCCAGTGAAGTAAAGGAAAGTCTTCTCAACAAATGGTGCTTATGCAACCAGAAATCCATATGAGGAAATAAAAAACCTCAAATCCCACTCAAATATTAATTTGAAACAAATGGTGATATACTGAGACCATGGAATACGAAGTAATAAAAAGGAACTAAAATATTGATCCACACAACAACTTGGATGAACCTCCTGGGGAGTTATGGCTTGCAATCCTTGGCTGGGAAGCTGCTGCCCAACGTATCTATACCGTGGAAAGGGGGCATGATACCTTCACAACAACAACAATAATACTGTTTTTTGGGTTTTTTTTTTGTTGTTGTTGTTGTTGTTTGAGATGGAGTCTTGCTCAGTTGCCCAGGCTGGAGTGCAGTGGTGCAATCTCGGCTCACTGCAAGCTCTGCCTCCTGGGTTCACGCCATTCTCCTGCCTCAGCCTCTCGAGTAGCTAGGACTACAGGTGCCCGCCACCACGCCCAGCTAATTTTTTTTTGTATTTTTAGTAGAGACGGGGTTTCATCATGTTAGCCAGGATGGTCTCGATCTCCTGACCTCGTGATCCACCCGCCTTGGCATCCCAAAGTGCTGGGATTGATTACAGGCGTAAACCACTGCACCCGGCCAACAGTAATACTGGTTTTAATGTCAAGAAACTTTGAAACGCATTACCTCTCTCCACAACATTCCTGAAAGGTAGGTCTTATTTCCCTGTTTAAAGATGAGGAAACAAGCCGGGCATGGTGGTGGACACCTGCAGTCCCAGCTGCTTGGGAGGCTGAAGTGGGAGGACTGCTTGAGCCTAGGCGTTCCAGGCACCTCGCAACATAACAAGACACCATTTCTTAAAAAAAAAAAAAAAAAAAAAATTAAAGATGAGGAAACTAAGACTGACTGAATAAGCTGAAGTAGCTTCACCCAAGCTTAGACAGGTAGTAGGTGTATCTGTGATCCAGCCCACATCTGTCTGACCCTAAAGTTCCCAGTTCTACCACTCCCAGCTGCCTTCCTCAGAGCAAGGCACAGGAGGGACCTGCTGTTACTTGTGGAAAAAAGAAGACATTACACCTGGAAGGAGAGAGGAGTTAGGTTAGACGAAGATGTGTATATACATTCCTATCTTCTACGATGAAAAATGGGAAGGCATCCGAGGAAGCACAGCCTGCTTTGGTCTATGATTTCCTCTTAAAGTGAGAAGGGTCATTCTTGTTTTACAGAGTCACATCAGTTCTGAAGCATTTTGATAAAGAAAATGCTCCTAGTGTCCAATTTGGGTCTCAGAAGGGTTTCTTTTGAGTAAACCACCACCTTGTGGCAATAAACATGAGTTGCAGGAGGAAGAGTTTGGTTTTTAATCTTTTGAACTCTAAAACATCTCAGTAGCCCTTAAATTTAGTTAGCAGGTTTTGCATTAAAATAAAACAAAAAAGTACATCACTGAGGGAAGGGCTGATTAAAAATAGATACATTTGAAAAAATCTGACTTTTGGATAATAAATAAAAACACTGACCCAGTGGGGAGCAGTGGCTCATGCCCGTAATCCCAGCACTTTGGGAGGCTGAAGCAGGCGGATCATAAGGTCAAGAGATCTAGACCATCCTGGCCAACCAACGGGGTAAAACCCCATCTCTACTAAAAATACAAAAATTAGCTGGGCGTAGTGCCACATGCCTGTAGTCCCAGCTACTCGGGAGGCTGAGGCAGGAGAATTGCTTGAACTCGGGAGGCGGAGGTGCAGTGAGCTGAGATCACGCCACTGCACTCCAGCCCAGGTGACAGAGCAAGACTCTGTCTCAAAAAAAAAAAAAACAAAAAAAACCAAAAACAACAACAACAAAAAAAACCATTCACCCGTGTCACAAAACATGTAAAAGATGGAAGTTTTATTAAAAAGCAGGAGTGGCCCAAGGTGATTCATTTGGGAAAAAACTGATGAGGTTCCATGTTGTCCAAACTGCAATTTTTTTTTTCTTTGAGATGGAGTCTTGTTCTGTCACCCAGGCTGGAGTGCAGTGGCACGATCTTGGCTCACTGAAACCTCCGTCTTCTGGGTTCAAGTGATTCTCCTGCCTCAGCCTCCCAAGTAGTTGGGATTATAGGCATGCACCACCATGCCCAGCTATTTGATACTTTTTTTTAGTAGAGACAGGGTTTCACCATGTTGGCCAGGCTCCTGCCCTCTAGTGATCCACCTGCCTCGGCCTCCCAGAGTGCTGGGATTACAGGCGTGAGCTACTGCACCCTACCTAAACTGTACACTTTTGAAAGTGAGAGGGGTTGCTATTAATAATTGCATGGGACAACAGGTGAAAAGTGGGGGTGTCCCAGGCAAACTGGGACATGTGGTTTACCTAAATTTGTTTCTGAGGTTTAGCCTGGCAAAGATGTGAGTACATTTTGTAATAGAGACCACATGGTAAGAAATTTAACCCTTTCAGAAAGAATAAATGTCACTATCTTTCCATGTGCTGGCAAGAGGAATTTAGCATCTGATTTGAATTTTATTTTGGAAACTAAATTCTAAGGGAGATTCCACACCATTCAAGAGCTTCAGCAACCACCACCTTGTGGCAATGAACATGATTTGCATCTAGTCAACTCAGTTTGCAATGTGGTGTCTTAAGGACTGCCTGTGGCTCTGCGTAATATTATCATGGAACTGAATATTGCCATGGGACTGAATGCAAGAAAAGAGTAGGTGGATTCGGAGCTGAAGTGGGAGAAGGCAGGATGACAGGTAGGAAGATGTTCGGTCTCCAGTATACCCATCGCCCTGTACTTCACAGAGGGTTGCTGGGTACCTCATGGCCAAACAGGGTATCAGCACTCCCTGGATGGAAATCATTTGGTGTATGCTTCACTTGGGAAGAATTGATATCTTAACAATACTAATTCTTCCTATCCATGAACATGGAATATTTCTTCATTTATTTAAATCTGTGAGATCTCTTTCATCAGCTGTGATTGATTCCTAGTTTAATTCTATTGTAGTCAGAGAACATACTTTGTTCTATCCTTTTAAATTCGTTAAGCTATGTTTTATGGCCTAGATTGTGGTCTATCTCAGTGAATGTCCCATGTAAGCTTGAGAAAGAATCTATATTCCGCTGTTGTTGAACTAAATATTGTATAAATGTCAATTAGATCAATTTGATATATTTTTTTCAGTTCAACTATATCCTTGCTCATTTGCTTCTGCTGGATGTATTAATTACTTTTTAAAAATGGTATGAAAGCATTCTATTATAATACTGAGTTTACCTATTTTTCCTTGCAGCTTTATCTTCTTTTGCCTCACATATTTCGGTGCTCTGTTTTTAAGTACATAAATATTAAGTATTGTTATGTCTTCCCAAATAACTGATCCCTTTAACTTTATGTAATGTCCCTGTTTATACCTGATAAATTTCCTTGTTCTGAAGTCTGCTTTTCTTGAAATTAACATACCTACTTCAGCTATTTTTTTAAATTAGTGTCAGCCTGGTATAGCTTTCTCTATCCTTTTGCTTTTAATGTATTTTCTTGTGGATAACACACGATTGGGCTTTGTTTGTTTTTGAAATCCATTCTGACAATCTCTTTTTTAATTGGTGTAATCAGATTATTCACATTTAAAGTGGTTATTGATACAGTTGGATTAATATCTACAATGTCTGTAACTGTTTTGTATGTGTCTCACTTGACTTTCATATCTAATTTTGAATTTTTAATTTCATATTCTTTGCCTTAAAGAGAACGCTTGCAGACCCCTCAAAACCTGGAGACACCCCCCACCTTGCACACATTATACCGGTATGTGATGGTAGAAAAGCTGCACATCAGTCTTGGCAGGCAGGGCAGGAGGGATGCAGGGATTCACAGATGCGACTGTGCAACGCACAGATGCACTGGGTCTTTGCTTGGTGGGTTCAAAGCCTCCAGACGCTGACAAACGCTGCAGCCAATGAGTGGGTTCCTATGGTCAGATATGGAGGGCAAGGGCGGGACTCCCTCCTGCCTCTCCCTGGCTGGGTTCAGAGCCTCCGCGGAGAGACTGCGTTGGGCCCAGAGTGGGCGTGGCTTACGTGTCCGCCGGCTTTCCTGGCAGGCCTGGCGGGGGGGCCAGGTTGCCATGACGACCGCGGCTAGGTCGCGGCAGACTCGGTTGGTGACTCCGGGCGCGTCGAAGATCTTGTACCTGTCGTTCGCAGTGGCTCAGTTTCCCAGTAATCCATAAGAACAGCAGGGATAACAGGGTCCCATGTCGTTTTTTTTGTCAGAATTCCTCGACTGGCGACCCTGTGCCCGACAGGCTGCGCCGCGCCCGGCGCACTGACTCCGGCCTCTGCGCGCGCCCCCTGGCCGGCTCCGGGGTGGGGAGGGGGCTTCGCAGATCCCCAGAAAACCGCCCGGCGAGCCACGAGCCCCTGGACTGCAGGCTCCGTTTCCTCGTGGGGTGTTCACTTTGTATCAGTGTGTTGATTTGCCGCCAGTTAGAAGCACCTTAAAAAGGGGCCGGGGGCCGTAGGAGGGGGGCTTGTCTGAAGGAGGCTCTGGGCTTGCTGATCCACGCAGCGGTTTGTCGCGAGGCTGCGGGGGAACGGCCCACGGCCGCGGTAACAGGGCTTCGTCTTCTTTGCAGAGCCATGGGCAGCAGGAAGAAGGAAATTGCCCTGCAGGTAAGCCTCAAGGGGCGCTAGCTTCCAGCTCTGGGTTGGGCTCGGGGAAGAGGAGGGTGATTAGAGCGGGGTTGCAGTATAAAAGTGACATTCTGTTTGCCAGCAGTACGTGACAGTGTTCTCAAACTTGAGTGATGTACCCTTCCGTCTTAAAGGGACAAAACTTATCTTGGAACCCCAGTGATGACAAATTTTATGCAAACAAAATTAATGCAAACAAAACTGAGTAGAAGCTGTTTATATTTATAGTGCTTATACAACCATAAAACCTAAACATGCATTAAATAAAACTACAAACCAAGAAAATACGAATCAACATAACTCGATGTGACCGTTATTTTGTTCTTGTTGAAATACAACTGCAGCTTGCACAGAGAATACAGTATAGGTTCTTTTGACTTTGGGCATGAGTCTGTAACTGTGTGCTCTGTGGAGACCCAGTTTTCCCACCACTGTTCTCATCAAACTTCACTTATTAACAAATATGTTTTGAGATATATTATGTGCTGGACATTTGTTATATAGAGTGCCTTACTTCATTTGCATGTGGGACAAGTGAATTCAGAAGCCAGCAACTGCTCTTCTTCTTGGTCCTGGACAATAGACAGTGGTTGATTCTGAAGTGATGGTAAAAACATGCAGGCATAGACCCTGGAATTAGGAGAGAGTGCTTGGTCATAAGGAGATCAGCTGGATGATCTGCAACATGGGAACATTTTAAAACGAACTTAAAATGCCTCACCATCAGCTGGCCCCAGTAAGATGCATATCAAGGCTACAGCGCCTCCTAGATAATAGGGCATTAGTGGTTTTGAGACATCTGGTTTGTCTCTTATTGTCCTCAGTAGGACCAGCAGTTTGCATGTGGATTTCAAAAACCTAGTGGTTTAAAAAAGAGGAAAGGGGAAAGCAGCATCATTCTAAGGGTACCTCATGCTGGGGGTGGGAGGGGTGTGGGGTGGGGTGGGGTGGGATTTTTAGACTGGAAGTCAGAAGACCCGATGTAGTTCTTGTGTCCTCTATAGCCAACTGTGTCTTTGACTACGTCACATAACCTCTCCAGGCTATAGCTTGCCCATCTATGGAATGAGGATGTTGTGTGAATTATCCCTAAGGGCCTTCTTCCAGCCTTGATATTCTAGGATTCTAGAGTCAGAAGCCACTTCATACGTGAATGTTCTGGTTGAAGTAAATTCTGATCAACTGGTCCTACCATTCATTGCTGTGTGACTCATTTCCTCAACTCTCTGGCCTCCGTATCCTTTACGTAGACAGGAGGGATGATACCTGTCCTGTAACGCCTGCAGAGCTGTGATGAGACTCCTTTAGACACTTCCTGGCTGGTCTGATATTGTCTGTGGTGTCTCTAATGTTATTGCCCCACATTATGGTCATTTCATGTGTTGATGCCCTAGAGCTCCTGTGGGGGTAATAACTTTTGTTAGCAATGTTGTTATTTTTTCATGTGTATTACTCAGAGCTCTGAGTACAATGCAGTACTCAAAGTAAGTGCTCCCTCCTGCTGAAAGGAGGAGAGCGAGCAGCCTCCCCTCCCGTCTTCTACTGAGGCATCTGTGTAAAGGTCACCTCTCTATAAGGTAAACCCCTTGAAAGCAGTGCCTAAAGTTGGCCAACCCAGGAACCTTGTCCTCTCTCTCAGCAAGGTTATTCAGGGTTCCCTTTATAACTGAGACAGGCAGAAATCACAGGACATCAAGGGACAGTCTGGGTAAAAGGTGCCATACATTCCCTATTCATTCCCTACCAAATGCAGGCTTAGGGAAGTCCGGATAGTTCCCACACTGTTCCACTCTTGCCTGGCTCCCAGGGCTGAGATTCTTCAACTGCCCAGAGTCCTGGCCCCAGAGCTGGTGGGACTCACTCCATGACAGGGGTGGGCCACAGAGAGTTGCTGGTGACTTAAGTCTGAGCCTCTGGGTAGGGGTGTGGGGCCCTTCTGAACGCTTCTATCACCTTCCTCAGGACTGTAGTTGTGGGCCCAGGGTTATGTCAGTCCAACTCTCTTATTTCATTTAAGACATCAAGAAGACTTTTCTGGGTTTCTTTTTCTTCTACTTTTCATTGAAACAAAAAAAGTAAGGACTATGCTTCCTTAAAAGAGAGACTTTTTTTTTTTTTTTTGAGACAGTTTCATTCTGTCCTGTCGCCCAGGCTGGAATGCAATGGCATGATCTCATCTCAGTGCAACCTCCACCTCTCAGGTTCAAGCAGTTCTCATGTCTCAGCCTCCCGAGTAGCTGGTAAAACAGGTATGCGCCACCACGCCCGGCCAACTTTTGTATTTTTTTTTTTTTTTTTTTTTTAGTATTGTCAGGGTTTCACCATGTTGGCCAGCCAGGTCTCAAACTTCTGGCCTCAAGTGATCTGCCCGCCCTGGCCTCCAAAAGTGTTGGGATTACAGGCATGAGCAACCACGTTCGGCCAAAAAAGGGACTTTTAATAGAGGATTAGCAGTTGTTACATGTTTCTTGCCCTTATTGCCAATAATGCATCCTATCTTTTTTAAAGGGACACAGACCTTAGCATACCCGTATTAAGAACAACAGTAGGCCAGGCGTGCTGGCTCATGCCTGTAATCCCAGCACTTTGGAAGGCCGAGGCAGGCAGATTACTTGAGGTCAGGGGTTCACGACCAGCCTGGCCAACATGGTGAAACCCTGTCTCTACTAAAAATACAAAAAATTACCCAGATGTGGTAGCGGGCACTTGTAATCCCAGCTACTTGGGAGGCTGAGGCAGGAGAATCTCTTGAACCCAGGAGGCAGAGGTTGCAGTGAGCCATGATCATGCCACTGCACCCCAGACTGGGTGACAGAGTGAGACTGTGTCTCAAAAAAGACAAACAAAAAACCCAGTAGTAATTTTTGTGGTCTTTTAATTTATATAGTTTCAAAGTAGCTCACCACAAAAATATGTTAATTACAAAGGAAAAGAGAATAATTTTACAGACAACAGGCCTGACAGACCATGTTAATCCAGTGATCAAAGTGAACATCAGTAACAGGCAGATGGAAATTGTGTCTCATCTGCTAGGGAGTAGTGAGAGGAATGATCTTCAGCTTCTCCAACACTCCAACCAGTCCAGCCAATTTCAACCAGTCCAAACATGCACAGTCTGAATCCAATCAGGAGGAAACATCAGATATGCCCCAACTGAGGGACATTCTACAAAATACCTGGCATGTAGTTTTCCAAAGTGTCAACATTGTGAAAAGAAGAGAAAGACTAAAGAACTATTCCAGACTAAAAAGACTTGACAAATAAATCTAGCACACATTTCTGATTAGCTCCTTTGATACTCAGGACATTATGGGATAAACAGGAAAACTTGCACTCTATCTAAGGATTAAATGTTCACAATATGTCAGTGTTTTTTTCCCCTGATTTTGATTATTGTATTGTGTTATATAGGAATAATATATTCAGGAGTAATAAGATAACAAGCTGTAATTTGCTTGCAAATACCTAAAAAAAAAAAAAAAAAATCCCTAAATCTTTATACTGTACTTGCACACTTTCTCTAAGTTTGAAATTATTTCAAAGTAAAAAACATTATACAGAAATGTTTACTATTGGCCAGATGTGGTGGCTCATGCCTGTAATCCCAGCACTTTGGGAGGCTGAGATGGGCAGATCACTTGAGGTCAGGAGTTCGAGACCAGCCTGGCCAACATGGTGGAACCCCGTCTCAACTAAAAATACAAAAATGGCCAGGTGTAGTGGCATGTGCCTGTAATCCCAGCTCCTCAGGAGGCTGAAGCATAAGAATCACTTGAACCTGGGAGGCAGAGCAGAGGTTGCAGTGAGCTGAGATTGCACCTCTGCACTCCAGCCTGGGTGACAGAGCAAGACTCCATCTCAAAAAAAAAAAAAAAAAAAAAAAAAAGAAATTTTTACTGTTAATAAAGAGGGACAATATGTATTTCTCCTTGTATTTCATATTTATAAAACCAGAACTCTGTGGATAAGAAAAATATGTGAGTGAATGGCAATAAATTCAACTTAATTCTGATACTGAGTGAAAACACAAATTTCAAAATGAAACCTACAGTTTGATATATTTATGTACATTTTAAGGACACAAAAACAATTTATATATTGTTCCTGGACAAATAACATGTAAAATTATTTCTTAAATGCCTGAGACTAGTACACATCATTCTTAGGATAGTGTTTTTTTCTGGGTAGGGAAGAAGGGAGAGAAGGAAGGAGAAAAGAAGATGGGGGAGAGGATAACTTGAACTGTACTTGTAAGTATTTCAGAGATAGAAAGAGAGAAATCTAGAGCAAATAGATTGAATTGTTTCCCTGCCTGAGCCCTCAGTAATACAGCATTTGATCCTCTTTGGCTTTAGGTCAACATCAGCACCCAAGAGCTTTGGGAGGAAATGCTCAGTTCCAAAGGACTAACTGGTAATTCAAAGTAAAATAACTTTTTAGATCCATTCTTTTCTAAATTATTAAATGGTGTGATGAACCATGAAGAGAAGGGCTGCAATGAACACCACTTTCCTATTACCTTGAGCCTCATAAAAAACCAGGTGATGTGTGTGTGTGTGTGTGTGTGTGTGTATCTGGCTTGAATATCAGTAAATTCAGTTCAGGAAATGAGTCAGTACTTAGGGTTCTTTGGTGTTAAAAGTAACAGAAAACCTCTTCTAATTACTTCAGGCACTAAAGGAGAATGCATTGGAAGGAATACAGGGATCTCTTGGAACTCAAAGGATAGAAGGAGAGCCAGGCATCACTGGGACTTGAACCTGGGACTGCAGTCATTAGGAAACAGCAGGCCACTGTCTATGGGCCTCCTCATCCCCATCCTCCTGGCATCAGTTATTTGTTGCACTTAGCAATTTACCCAGAAACTTAGTGCTTTACAACAACAAACATTGATTATCCCAGTTTCTGTGGGTCAGGAGTCCAGGTACAGCTTAGTTGGATACCTCTGGCTCAGAGTGTCTCACCACGGTAGTTAAGGTGTCAGACGGGATCTCAAGGCTCAACGAGGAGCAGATTTGCTTCCAAGTTCTTTTGTGTGGCTGTTGGCAGACCTAAGAAGATCCACTTCCAAGCTCACTCATGAGGCTGTGGGTAGGAAGGATTTAAGTCCTCACTATCTGTTGGCCAGAGACATTAACTTCTTGCCATTGGTTTCTCCATGAGGCTAATCACAACCTGGTAACTTGCTTCCCCTAGGACAGGGCTCTAAGAGAGGGCACAAGTTGGAAGTCACAGCCTTTTGTTAGCCTAATCTTGAAAGTGATATCCCATTGCTTTTGCCATACTCTGCTCATTAGAAGCTGGTCACTAGGTCCAGCCCACACTCCAGGGCAGGGGATTACACAAGTACGTGAGGACCAGGAGGTGGGGATCATTAGAGACATCTGAGAGGCTGCCTACCACCTACTGTCACCCACTCTTCTCTTTCTCATTCACTGCAGATATCTCTGTGCTCTGTTACTCTGTGTGCCTGCTCAATTTTTCTCTCTGTGAATATACCTGCTCAGTGTGCTTGTATCTGATCTTAGCCTTGCCCATTACCACCCCCTCCACCAAATGACTTCAGCATTCAAGCCCATTCAAGCCAGATGGGATATCATGGCCCATCACCAACTATAGAAATCTTTCTTATTCCCAGGCCCAGTACAAAATTAGCCTCCTCATATGAAATCTTTCTGGAACCTCTGTGTGGTCATGTCCCTCCTGGGAGCTCTTAGGGCACTTGGGGTGAGACTCTGTCTCAATCCCTCCAGCACACACCCCACTTGCTGTGGCCCCTGTAGGGAAAGACCATCACAGCTTTTCTCCTAGACTCTAAACACAACAGCATTGCTTTTTCTTTTTCTTTTTCTTTTTTTTTTTTTTTTGAGATGGAGTCACCCAGGCTGGAGTGCAGTGATGCAATCTCGGCTCACTGCAACCTCCGTCTCTGGGGTTCAAGTGATTCTCCTGCCTCAGCCTCCCAAGTAGCTGGGATTACAGGCATGTTCTATCACACCCAGCTAATTTTTGTTTTTTCAGTAGAGATGGGGTTTCACTGTCTTGGCCAGGCTGATCTCAACCTCCTGACCTCAAATGATCCGCCCACCCAGGCCTCCCAAAGTGCTGGGATTAAGGCGTGAGCCAGCACACCCGGCCAGCATTGGCTTTTTAATCTCACATCTGTAGTAGACTTGCCTGGGACTGAGGCCAAGAGGGTACTAGATAAATGCTGATCCAGTTGTGTGGGTGTCAGTATTGCCACACTCTACTGTTTGGGGGATTATAAAGCCTTTTTGATGGTGCCAAGGCTTAACCATTTTGTCCATGTGTCTTGTCTGGGCAACTGGAACATGGCTCCAGGTGAAAAAAATCATTATTTCTATTTCTTTAACAACTGTGAAAAAACCGCCATGCCTTAATTTTTTGAGAATGTATCATGTGCCAGCCACCTTGCTAAGCACCCTATGTGATAGTAGCTAACATCCAGTGAGCACTGACCCTCTTGCCAAGCCTGGTCTAAATGGTTCAAGGGCCTCTGTTAACTGAAGGCAGCAGGGCCTCCTCTTTGTTCCTTCTCATCAGGCAGTCTAGAGGAATATATAGATATGGAGCATATAAATACATAGATATGTGTTTTTTCTCTCTCCAGCCAGCAGAAATTTGCTTCCAAAGTGAAGCACCAGTATCTTGGAAATCTTGCCTTCTGCTGGCTCATTTTCACCTGCTTTCAACATGCCCTTCAGACCTACACATGCATGCACAGACACACACACACACACACACACACACACACCTTTTTCTTGTCTCTGCCATTCCTTCCATGTGGCTTCTCTGTTTTGCTTCCTCTCACTCAGAGTCAAATCAAACACTTCCTCTCTGGTCCCTCCCACCCCCTACCCCCCACCCCCGCTTCCTCCATAACTTTGTGAAGGTGCCTTTGTGCCTACCACTCCTCACAGAGCCAGGGCGTCCAAGAGGGAGGGAGAAGCTAGTAGAAATGGCAGGTGCACTATCAATACAAATACAGCACAGAGAGTTTAGGCTAATTGAGCCCCAGCTTTTTTCCTTTGGGATTTAAACCTGCCCTTTTCAGTGGGCCTGTGTACAGGGCCCTCTAAGTCTTCAGGGACATTTTCCTGGCTTGACCCAAATGCCCTTTTTGGCCTTCACCCAAATAACTGTAGTAGGTTGAAATTAAAAAAAACAAAATCTGTCAATTGTGAAACTCTTGTCTTCAGAAAAGCCCAGAACTTTATCCTCTTCCTGGATGCTGTGGAACCCAAATCCCACTCTCCTGCCCCTCCTCTCCTGCTTGGGTGTCTGGTTGCCTTTGTGATCACTTGTCTTTGATTTTCTGGTTGGTACTGAAAACCCAGCCTGTTTAGAGTTGAGTTTGTTCTCCTTTCCCCTTCAACAATCTCTCCCCACCCCTGGCTAGTTCTTTTTCTCTGCCAGGCTCAAAGGTGAAGTCCTTTTCACACCATCTTCATTTTCATCCCTAGTATTTTGCCTACATTCTTTTCATTCTATCCCCTCTGCCACCCCTGTGTCTGGCTTCCTCATTCCTCCTATACCCAGCTTGGTTCTCACATTCTGCAAAATTGTGCTACATGGCTAAACCAATGAACACTGCTGAATTCATGCGTCTTGCTTCTTCCCTGGAGCAGTTGAAAGAGCATGGGCTATGGCATCAGGCAACACAGGATTTAAAACTTGATTCTGCTGTACTGTGGTTTAAATGTGTCCCCCTTCAAAATTCAGGTGTTGAAACTGAATGGCCAAAGTAATGGTTTTAAGAGGTGGGGCCTTTTAAAGGGGAGTAGTGCCCTTCATGAGTGGCATTAAGTGCCCTTATAAAAGGGTTTGATGGAAGGAGTTTATTCCTTTTGCCCTTGACTTCCGTCAAGTGAGGACACAGTATAATTCTCCTCCAGAGGATGCAGCCCTTACCTGACCACCAAACCTGCTGGCACCTTGATCTTGGACTTGCTAGCCTCCAGAACTGTGATAAGTTTCTGTTCATTATAAACTGCCCAGCCTGTAGTGTCCCATTATAGCAGCATAAATGGACTAAGGTATACTGCTTGAAAATTTGCTTTCTTACCTTAGGTCCATGACTTCACCTCTTTGAACTTCAGTTTCCTCATCTGTATAGTGCAATAATGATATCCATCTCACTGGGCTTTTTAGAGAAAAGCAAAGTGCACCTGCCCTCTTGCAGCTAAAGCAGAATAGCTTAGTCTGTTTATGCTGCTGTAACAGGACACTATAGATAGGTAGTATATAAAGAACAGAAATTTATTTCTTACAATTCTGGATGCAGGCAAGTCCAAGATATTAGTTCCCTCTTCTAATACTTACTGTGAATCCTCATTGCCTAGTGATTCAGGATAGAGCTTCTCAAGCCCCACATTCCAGATTCCTCCAGTGATCCCTGCCACCACTTCCTACCACACCATCTCGGGCAGGTCTGGTCCAGCAGGCTGCCCAGGAGTCCCTGAGTCTGCCACCTGTGCCTGGCTGCCCATCCTTTGCACCATAGTCTCCCTCTCTGCCCATTCAAGCCTGGGCTCTCTACAATGCCCAGTGCAGGTCACCTCTTCATAGGAAGCCTTCCTTCCCTGGTTACTATAGAACAGTGTTAGTACAGTGCCACCAGTTTCTATACTAACTTTAGTCATGACAATTTATATTGTGTTATATTAATAGTTCTCACTTGATGGGAAAATTTTGAAATGTGAATCTGCAATAAGTAAAATCACAAATTGCACACTATTAAAATTGGCAGAGCTAATCAATTATTAGCAATTTTGACACTATCTCCCTGTGACTATGCTACTCTAGCGGTTGAACAGAAATGCTCACCTGTGTGGAACAGGCATGAACTCTGGGAGTGTTGAGGCATTTTGGCAGATATCCCTCCTCTAAAATATGGCCACTGGTATGTCACCATCTAGCCCTTGCTGCTGCTTCATGGTCGCGTGGGGCAGGTCCTGCACAAATCCAGTAGACAGGAGTTGGCTTGGTTTGCTTAGCTTCCTGTCGATCACATGGTTCACAACACTCAGATGAGAGGGTTCCCTTACATCCAGCCCTGACATGTGCTATAGATTGGGACTAAAGAAGAAAAAGGTATCCAAGTTTCTCTCTAGCTCTCTATCAGGCTCACTTTCTGGGAGAAAAATGTTGATTTTTCTAAAGTAGATAAAACTCTGCTCCACCCAAAGAAAGTGGCTTTTAATTCATCAGAGGAAAAGGTCAAACCTGTGTTTGTTATCAAAGGATTACATAAAAGTCAATTGTGTGCTGCTGGGTCACCTACAGCGACCTCTCCTTTTTAGAATAGACAGTTTCAGTCTAATTCCAATATAATTGAGGGCCACCCTGTGTTAGGCCTAACCCTGAATGTAGCCTGAAGAACCCTTAAGATAAAGGAGCCATGTTAAGAAAATTATTTTCTGCTATGCTTATACTGTATTCAGAATTCAGTATACCAAGTTCATAAGAATGAGGACTGGCTGTGTTTCCACCCTGGCTTATAATCTCATGGGATAGTAAATCTCTTTAACCATTAGATATCCCGGCAAATGAATGTCTATTTGAGGGGGGTTAGAATGTACAGGTATAAATTTTGCATGGTGTGGTGGGCGCTGGCGTCTACTGAATGTTCCTGCTTCTTGGTTCCACACAGTTGTTGATGTCTATCAAGGCTGGTGTGGCCCCTGCAAACCTGTGGTGAGCCTCTTCCAGAAGATGAGGATCGAGGTCGGCCTGGACCTTCTGCACTTTGCATTAGTAAGATTCTCTCTCAGCCAACAGTCATACAACATTGTAAAAAGAATTTAAAAATTTAAAAGAGTCAGGAAGGAGAAGTGTGAGAGTGGCCTTTCTCAGGTCATTAAAAAGGAATCAGTGTGGACTTTTTGTTGATACTGTCATGATACTTTCTAATTTCTCTAGTTATGAAGGTTCCTATTCCCCACCCCACCTCCCTGTGTCCCTCTTGGCTTGAGCAGTTCTTGGTGCTGTATGAAGAGAAGAAATATATGTCACTCAAATGCATATTCTCCCTCTTCTTTTTTCTTTTTCCTGTCACCCAGGCTGGAGTGCAGTGGTGGTATCACGGCTTATTGCAGCCTTTGCCTCCCAGCCTCAAGTGATCCTCCCACCTCAGCTGCCCAACTAGCTGGGACTATATAGGCACATGCCACCATGCTTGACTAATTTTTTAACTTTTTGTAGAGACAAGGTATCATTATATTGCCCAGGCTGGTCTAGAACTCCCAGGCTCAAGCAATCCTCCCACCACAGCGTCCCAAAGTGTTGGGATTACAGGCGTGAGCCACCACCCCAGCCACATCTCCTTCTTGGCTCGTGAACACTGTTGACTGAAATGTCATTTTCAGAGCAAAGGGTTTTAAGATTTCCATCCTCTGCGCCATAAAGGGGAACTTTTAGCAAATATTTATTTGGATGAATGTATGGAAATGGGAATAAATTCCAGAGAAGTGTGCAAGAGACACTGTTGATATGCTGCATGGATTTGAGGTTCATAGGCAGTGAAGACAGGAGAAAATATAACTTACACTAATCACTCAAGAAGTTGGACTTCAAGGACTCTGCAGTTCCTCCTTTGGCAGTCAGTCTTGGTGCTTCCATAAGGAGTGTGCTGTAGAAGGGCTTTCATGGGGGATCTCTTATGCCCATGTGCAGCAGGTTTCTCAGACAATGAAGGTGGTGCCTGAGGACCTTCACCTCGGTTGTCAGTCATGGCTGCAGAAGGACATTAGCCAGTAACGCTCCCTTGGACTGGTGCAGTAGCTGGGGGGGGGTAGGAGATACTCTTGCTTCTTCATTTGATTCTTCAAGAGAGTACATGTCTGCAATTTTATAGGACAGCTCTGATTAGCAGGAACAGCATGAGAGCAAATCGGGGCTCTACCTGGGGAAGTCAGTCCTGGGGGTGTTCAGTTCCCTGTGTGGTTTCCCACCAATCAATTGGGCCCTGCACCCCCTGCACCCAGGGTACCTGCTGATAGTGGTTTTCTTTAGGCAGAGGCAGATCGTCTTGATGTCCTCGAAAAGTACAGAGGGAAGTGCGAGCCAACCTTTCTGTTTTATGCAGTAAGTACATTTTTCAGAATCAGAACTATTTGACTATTGCAAATCATTAGAGTTCAAAATAGAAGCATCTCATTGACATTAATTCACTCTGGGAGAATTAACGGGAACCACCAAGAGGCCTCGCAGATTCAAACAAGTGATGCTGTTTTCTCTGATGCCTCCCAGTCTGTTTTTATGATGTTGGCTACATACAGACACCCCCACCCCCAAGTCTAACTGGTGATACAAGCTGCTGACTAGGAATGGCAGCCTGAGGGCCCTGTGCCCAAGGAGGTGGATGACACAGCACCCTGGTGGTCACTGTGCTGGGGCAACCTTCCTGACTTGCTGTACACGGGGAGAGAGTACCAGTCACTCAAATGTACATGCTCCTTTTTGGCTCATGAATACTCTAGACTGAGGCTTCACTCTCAGAGCACAGGGTTTCAAGATTTCTATCCTTTGCTCCGTAAAGGGGAATTTTTAGTAAAAATACATACTCCTTTATGGGGCAGACAAGCTCTTCATTCACTTTTATTTAATCAGAAAATGTGAAGATATGTTTACAGAAAGTTAGAAATGAGAGGGACTATTGAGGAAAACCAAGTGGCCCAGTGTTTTGAAAATATAATTTGGATGTCCTTGGGTGTGACATCCATGGTCCAGCTCCATGCCCCTTAGGGCCCACTGTTTCACACTTGGCTTCCTAGGTTTAGGCCACCTGCCAGGCTCGGATGGCAATGGATCGATATACCTCCTCACTGAGACCAGCCCCCTCATTGTAGAGTCAGGAATACTGGGATCTACTCAACCAGGTCTCCAAACACCAGGCTAGGGTTGTTTAATTTGGAAAACTTCAGCCTCCTGGCCTCAGCACTGCAAGTATTACAAATTGGAAACTTATGATAAAACATTATTTGAGCTTTGGATTTTAGTAGGGAGACTGAATTTACATGAGATAACATGGTTGGGAGGAAAGGAGGGAGAAGTAGGAAGCTCAGAGATGAGCATGCCCCAGACACACTTGACATCAGAGCTCAGTTGCAGAAATGGGATCATTACCACAATGGCTTAATTGCTTGAGCCCATAGCAATTAAAGCATAAATCCTAATTGGCTGTATGGAAACATGGGCCACAATCTTCAACCCTATGGTGGCCCACTGAGGGATGGGATGGAAATGGAAGGAGGACCCACTCTATGTGAACTTCTCCCTCTCCAGATCCATTTCTTTGTGAGTACAAACGTAGAGACTTTTGGCCGCGTGCAGTGGCTCACACCTGTAATCCCAGCACTTTGGGAGGCCGAGGTAGGCAGATCACCTGAGGTCAGGAGTTTGAGACCAGCCTGGCCAACATGGTGAAACGCCGTCTCTGCTAAAAATACAAAAATTAGCCAGGCCTGGTGGTGGGTGTCTGTAATCCCAGCTACTTTGGAGGCTGAGGCAGGAGAATCACTTGAACCCAGGAGGCGGAGGTTGCAGTGAGCCGAGACCATGCCATTGAACTCCAGCCTGGGCAACAAGAGCGAAACTCCATCTCATAAATAAATAAATAAATAAATAAATAAATAAATAGACTTTTGAAAGAGTTAAAGCAGAAACTCAGGTTCATCCCAAATACCACCTGGACTGTGAAGGCTTCCCTGAACATCTCAGATGATGCTGGCAATTCTTGCCCGAAGTTCCAAGCACCTTATAAGTTTCCCTATTACAGCAATTATTTCATAGTATTGTAATTGTTTCTTCAGCTTGGCCAGCCATCCCTCTCCCCACTCTACTACCCATTCATGAAGGCTGCAGCTATGTTTTCTCATGTTTAGTGTTTATATTCTTTGCCTCTGCCTTAGTGCTTGGTATAGTAAGTGCTCAATAATATTTGTTGAATGAATAAGTCATGTGTAAGCCACACTTAGTCACTCATAACTTACTATGTATTGTTCCTCCCTTAATGAACTGCTGGTTACCCTGAAGGAAGCTTTGAAAGGAGTGGCATGGCCTAGAGGGTAGAAATCAGAAAAAGAGAAATCATTTAAAACTAGGAGCAGACTGGCCGGGCGCGGTGGCTCACGCCTGTAATCCCAACGCTTTGGGAGGCCGAGACAGGCAGATCACGAGGTCAGGAGATCAAGACCATCCTGCCCAACACGGTGAAACCCCGTCTCTACTAAAAATACAAAAAAATTAGCCGGGCATGGTGGCGGGCACCTGTAGTTCCAGCTATTCAGGAGACTGAGGCAGGAGAATGGTGTGAACCTGGGAGGTGGAGCTTGCAGTGAGCCGAGATCACGCCACTGCACTCCAGCCTGGGCGACAGAGCAAGACTCCGTCTCAAACGAACAAACAAACAAAAAACCTAGGAGCAGAACTGAGGGTGTCCTGCCAAGGGAGGGCAGCAGAAGTGAGCATGCTGCTACAGGCCTGGGGTTGAGGGACCTTGATCTTGGGGACACTCCTAGACACTCTTGCCATCTCTTACAAGAGATTAATATTTGCCAAGAGTATTTCATGCTGTTTGTAACGTATTCTAGGGAGGAGAACTGGTGGCTGTGGTTAGAGGAGCAAATGCCCCACTGCTGCAGAAAACCATCCTAGACCAGCTGGAGGCCGAAAAGAAAGTGCTGGCTGAAGGCAGAGAACGGAAAGTGGTAACTGGAGGTCACTTCTATAAGCAGCTAACTCACAAGTGCGCTAGTAGGGCGAGATCAGCAGGCCCCATCTCCTTCACCTGACTTTCCTGGAGCTGTCGGTGGACAGCTTCATAAAAGTTTCACCTGGGTCTGTTCCTCATGCACTGTGCCCTGGTGATATGTGTGCATTTTGAAACCTTCTTATAAAAGCCATCTCTTTCATCCAGAGTGCTTTATTTTATCCATTTCCCTTTCGTCTCCCACTTCAACTCTTAACAATGAATTCAGAAATGAAAATCAAGTTACAGAATGGAGTGGTGGGTAGGAGAAGTCAGCTATCCTGGGCTCCTCTCAGCCTTGAGGTGAAATCTCTCCTAGTGCCCACTGGCTCATATTCCTGAAGGTTTTACTTGTGAACTCAGAGGGCTCATTTCTTTAACCTAGAAATTAAGGTCTGTCATTATCATGAGAAATAGAATCAGCAAAGCTTGTGATTTTGATACATTATTTCCATGATAACATTGACTGCCAGTTCTTCAAATAATTGGCTGCCTTTGAAAATCAACATACCGTAGGTAGAGAGGTATTTCCTGGTGCTTTGAGCATCTGGCAAATGTGACTCAACACCATTCCATGTTCATTGTTCAAGTTTTCTTATTAAATTCCAAATAGCAAAGCTCCACTTTTATAGAATGGATTAGAATCAAATCATATTTTTCCCAAGAAAACTGGCCATTTTCCCTCACAAAAGAAAACTGCAAATGCTAACATTTTCATGTGCCTCCTCCAAGGGAATATTATCTCTTTACGGCTTCTCTGTACTGCATAGTCAATCTCTTAATATTTACTTACATTTCAGTTCTTTGTCTTCTTATTAACTATCTCTACTTAATGCTTATGAAAAGAGGCAGACTCTAAAACTTAAGCATGGATTTTCTTGTATTCTAATTCTGTCAGTCCCACACCATCACCCAACTACCAAAAAGGGTCCTGTAAAGTTTCCAAGACTGATAATTTTGACATTTTTTTCTCTGTGTTTTGGAGCTTTGCTTTTTTTAGTTTCTACAGGTTTTTGAAGGTCTTAGTGGTAATGTTAATTAGCTAACTACTTTCTTTTAATGACCAATTTGTACTAGATTAAAGATGAGGCTCTTTCTGATGAAGATGAATGTGTTTCCCATGGAAAGAACAATGGTGAAGATGAGGACATGGGTGAGTGCAGAACCAATGAGCAAGGGAAAAAAGCAAAGCAGACTCGGATTTTATATATGTTTAAAATAGATGAGTATTCAGTTTACTGAGCAATCTGAACTATGAGAAGACTTTTTAATGGTTCATAATTTTCTTTTAAAAATTGATATATAATAGATGTGCATATTTTCAGAGTACATAAGATAATTTGATACATTCATATAATTAAATCAGGGTAATTGGGATATCCATCACCTTAAATATTTATCTTTTCTTTGTGCTATGGATATCCAAATTATTTTCTTCTAGCTATTTTGAAATGTACAAAAGATTAATGTTAACTATAGTCACCCTACTGATTTCTTGAATATCAGGTCTGATTTCTTCTGTCTATCTGTAGATCGTACCTATTAATCAACCTATCTTCATTCCTCTCTCTCCACTTCCTGGCCTCTGGTAATCACCAATCTACTCCCTATTTTCATGAGATCCATTTTTTAAGTTCCCACATATGAGTAAGAACATGTGCTACTTGTTGTTCTTTGCTTGGGGGCTTATTTCACTTAACATAATGATCTCCAGTTCTATCCATGTTGCCACAAATGACAGGATTTTAATCTTTTAAATTAATGAATAATATTCCCTTGTGTATATACACCACATTTTCTTTATTCATCCATTGATGGGCACTTAGGTTGATTCCATATTTTGGCTACTGTGAATACTGCTGCAATAAACACGGGAGTGCAGATATCTCTTTATTTCCTCTCTTTTGGATATATACATAGTAGTGGGATTGTTGGATCATATGGTAGTTCTAGTTTTGTTTTTTCAGGAACCTCCATACTGTTTTCTATAGTGGCTGTGCTAATTTACATTCATACCAGCAGTATATCAACATTCCCCTTTCTCTACATCCTCACCTCATTATTCTTTTGTTTTGCTTTGTTTTGTTTTGCTTTGTTTTGTTTTGAGACAGAGTCTCCCTCTGTCACCCAGGTTGGAGTGCAGTGGTGTGATCTTGGCTCACTGCAACCTCTGCCTCCCAGGTTCAAGCAATTCTCGTGCCTCAGCCTCCCTGAGTAGCTGGGATTACAAGCACCCGCCACCACACCTGGCTAATTTTTACATTTTTAGTAGAGACTGGATTTCGCCATGTTGGCCAGGCTGGTTTTGAACTCCTGACATCAGGTGATCCACCTGCCTTGGCCTCCCAGAGTGCTGGGATTACAGGCGTGAGCCACCACACCTGGCCTCCCTGACTTTTTTTTTTTTTTAATAGTCCCCATTCTAACTGGGGTGAGATGACATCTTCTTGTGATTTTATGATTTGCATTTCCCTGATGATTAGTGATATTGAGCACCTTTTTCATATACCCACTGGCCATTTTTATGTCTTTTTTTGGAGAACTGTCTACTCAGCTCTTTTGCCCATTTAAAAATCAGATTATTTTTCTTTTTGCTTTTAAGTTACTTGAGCTCCTTATATATTCTGGTTATTAGTCCCTTGTCGGAGGGATAGTTTGCAAATATTTTCTCCCACTCTGTGGGTTGTCTCTTCACTTTGTTGACTGTGTCCTTTGCTTTGCAGAAGCTTCTTTGCTTGATGTGATCTCATTTATCTATTTTTGCTTTTGTTGCCTATGCTTTTGAGGTCTTACACAAAAAATCTTTGCTCAGACCAATATCC
The DNA here is from genome assembly GCF_029281585.2 of Gorilla gorilla gorilla. Classification (NCBI taxonomy): domain Eukaryota; kingdom Metazoa; phylum Chordata; class Mammalia; order Primates; family Hominidae; genus Gorilla; species Gorilla gorilla. The sequence goes on along the minus strand of NC_086017.1, from coordinate 149,483,301 downwards.
TGGAGCATTTCCCCAATGTTGTCTTTTGATAGTTTCATAGTATCAGGTCTTAGAATTATGCCTTTAATCTATTTTGATTTTGTGTTTGTATATGGTGAGAAATAGGGGTGTAATTTCATTCTTCTGCATATGGTTATTCAGTTTAACCAGCACCATTTATTGAAGAGAATGTCCTTTTCACCATTGTATGTTCTTGGCACCTTTGTTGAAAATGAGCTGGCTATAAATGTGTGGATTTACATCTGGGTTCGCTATTCTGTGTCTGTTTTTATGCTAGTATTTTGCTGTTTTGGTCACTATAGCTTTGTAGTATAATCTGAAGTCAGGTAGTGTGATGCCTCCAGGTTTGTTATTTTTGCTCAGGATGGCTTTGGTTATTTGGGGTCTTTTGTGGTTCCATATAAATTTTAGGATTGTATTTTCTATTTCTGAGAAGAATGTCTTCGGTATTTTGATAGGGATTGCACTGAATCTGTAAATTGCCTTGGGCACTATTAACATTTTAACAATATTAATTCTCCCAATCCATCAGCATGGAATATCTTTCCATTTGTGTGTGTGTGTCCTCTTCAATTTCTTTCATCAGTGTATCATAGTTTTCCTTGTAGAGAGCTTTTACATGTTTTGGTTAAATTGAAGTCTACATTTTTGTATTCTTTGTAGCTATTGTAAATGGGATTGCTTTCTTGGTTTCTTTTTCAGATTGTTTGCTGTTGGTATATACATATGCTACAGGTTTTTGTATGTTGATTTTGTATCCTGCAACTTCACTGATTTCGTTTATCAGTTCTAACAGTTTTTTGGTGGGGTCTTTGAATTAAAGTGGTAAAAGCAGGCATCCTTGTCTTATTCGAGATTTTTGAGGGAAGGCTTTGAAATTTTCCCCATTCACTATGATGCTGGCTGTGGGTTTGTTATACATGGCTTTTATTGTTTGAGGTATGTTCCTTCTATACCCAGTGTTTTGAAGGTTTTTTTATCATAAAGGGAATTCAAATTTTATTGAATGGTTTTTCAGCATCTATTGGAATGATTATATGGTTTTTGTTCTTGGTTCTGTTAATGATTTGATGAATCACATTTATTGATTTACATATGATGAACCCTTTTTACATCCCTGGGATGAATCCCACATAGTGAATGATCTTTTTGATGTGTTGTTGAAGTTGGTTTGTTAGTATTTTATTTAGGACTTTTTCATCTATGTTCATCAAGGATATTGGCCTAGTTTTCTCGTTTTGTTGTGTCCTTGTCTGCTTTTGCTATCAGGGCAATTCTGGCCTCACAGAATGAGTTTGGAAGTTTTCCCTCCTCTTCAAATTTTTTTGAAGAGTTTGAGTACAATTGGTATTAGTTATTCTTTAAATGTTTGGTAGAATTTAGAATTGAAGCCATCAGGTCCTGAGATTTTCTTTGGCAGAAGACTTTTTATTACAGTTGTGATCTTGTTATTTGTTATTGGTTTGTTGAGGTTTTCTATTTCTTCATGGTTCAATCTTGGTAGACTGCATGTATCCAGGAATTTACCTATTTCTTTTAGGTTTTCAAATTTGTTGGTGTATAGTTGTTCATAACAGTGTCTAATGATTCTTTATATTTCTGTGGTTTCCAGTTGTTATGTCTCCATTTTCTTTCTGATTTTATTTGGGTCATCTCTTTTTCTTAGTCTAGCTAAAGGTTCGTTGATTTTATCTTTTCAAAAAATCAACTTTTTGCTTCATTGATCTTCTGTATTTTTTAGGCTCAATTTCATTTATTTCTGCTCTGATCTTTATTACTTGCTTTCTAGTACTAATTGGGGGTTTGGTTTGTTATTGCTTTTTTAGCGCATTTGGGTGCATCCATTAGGTTATTTGAAGCCTTCCTACGTTTTCTGATGTAAGCATTTATTGCTACAAACTTCCCCTTTACTGTATTACTCCTTTTACTGTATCCTGTAGATTTTGAATGTGTATTTCCATTTTCATTTGTTTCAATAAATTAAAAATTTCCTTTTAATTTATTCTCTGATGCATTTGTTGTTCATGAGTATGTTGTCTAATTTTCATGTGTTTGTGTAGTTTCTGAGGTTCCTCTTACTATTGATTTCTAATTTTATTTCACTGTGGTCAGAAAAGATACATATGATTTCTGCTTTTTTAAATTTGTTGTGACTAGTTTTGTGGCTTATAATTTGCTCTATTCTGGAGAATATTCCACATGCTGATGAAAATAATGTCTTTTCTGTAGCAGTTGGGTGAAATCTTCTGTAAATATCAGTTAGGTCTGTTTGGTCTAGTATGCAGTTTGACTATGACGTTTGTCTTCTGTCTGAATGATCTGTCCATCACTAACAGTAGGGTGTTGAAGTCCCCTATGTATTGTCGTATTGTATTACTGTATTGCAGTCTATCTTTCCCTTTAGATCTATTAATGTTTGTTTTATATACTTGAGTGTTCTGGTGTTGGGTAGATATTTATAATTGTTACTCTTGATGAACTGACTCCTTTATCATTATATAGTGACCTTCTCTGATCTAAGTATAGTTTCTCTTGCTCTCTTTTGGTTTCCACTTGCAATGAATATCTTTTTCCATGCCTTCACTTTCAGTCTATGTGTCTTTATAGATAAAGTGGGTTTCTTGTAGGCAGCATATAGTTGGGTCTTGGTTTCTTTTCTTTTTTTTTTTTTTTTGAGACGGAGTTTCACTTGTCGCCCAGGCTAGCATGATCTTGGCTCACTGCAACCTCCGCCTCCTGGGTTCAAGTGAGTCTCCTGCCTCAGCCTCCCAATTAGCTGGGATTACAGGCATGGACCACCACACCTGGATAATTTTGTATTTTTAGTAGAGATGGGGTTTCTCCATGTTGGTCAGGCTGGTCTGGAACTCCCGACCTCAGGTGATCTGCCCACCTTGGCCTCCCAAAGTGTTGGGATTACAGGCATGAGCCACTGCATCTGGCTTTTTTTTTTTTTTTTTTTGAGACAGTCTAGCTCTGTCACCCAGGCTGGAGTGCAGTGGCATGATCTTGGCTCACTCTAGTTCTGTCACCCAGGCTGGAGTGCAATGGTGCGATTTTAGCATACTGCAACCTCCGCCTCCTGGGCTCAGGTGATTCTCATGCCTCAGCCTCCTGGGTAGCTGGGATTACAGGCGTGTGCCACCATGCCCAACTAATTTTTGTATTTTTAGTAGAGACAGGGTTTCACCATGTTGGCCAGGTTGGTCTTGCTCTCCTAGCCTCGAGTGATCCACTTGCCTTGGCCTCCCAAAATGCTGGGAGCATTTATAGGCATGAGCCACTGTGCCCAGCCAACAGTGGGTTTTATACCTCAAATGTCTTCTTTTTGCATATTAGTATTTTTTTCTTTCAGATTAAAGATTTCCTTAGGCATTCCTTCTTTTTTTTTTTTTTTCGTTTGAGATGAAGTCTCACTCTGTCAACCACGCTGAAGTGCAGTGGCACAATCTTGGCTCACTGCAACCTCTGCCTCCTGGGTTCAAGTGATTCTCCTGCTGCCTCAGCCTCCCCAGTAGCTGGGTTTACAGGCATGTGCCACCACACGTAGCTAATTTTTTTTTTTTGTATTTTTAGTAGAAACAGGGTTTTGCCCTGTTGGTCAGGCTGGTCTTGAACCCCTGATGTCAGGTGATCTGCCCACCTCAGCCTCCCAAAGTGCTGGGCCACCATGCCTGGCCTGCCTTCATATTTGAAGGATAGCTTTGCTGGGTACAGTATTCTTGGATGACAGTTTTTTTTTCTTTCAGTATTTTGGAAATGTCATTCCACTGCCTCCTGGCCTATATAGTTTCTATTGAGAAGCCTGTTGCTAGATAAATTGGAAAGACTCTGGGAAGCTTAACCATAAAATATTTTGTCTCCAGTCACTTGACTTCAAACATACTGTGTCAAATATCTTTTTGGATCTTTATCAGCATTGTGGGCACATTTCACAGCGTTTTGATTATGTTCAAATATAACACGTGTGACTTTCATCACAATTACCAGGCATCAAAAAAGCTGCATGTAATAAACTGGAGGGTAGCAACACCAATAATCGAAAGCAATGATGCTGTTATTTCCTTAGTTCTTATTTGAACTTTTTAAAAAAGCTCAAGCTTCTTTTTTCACCTCTTTCTTAAATGTTAGAAAACCTTTCCTTCCCAGAGCCCTACAACCTCTTTCCTGTATTCCCCAAATATTAACTTGCAGATTTTACACTCCTGGGTATCACAGTACTTCTTGAACCCTTCATATGAGAACAACTTGACCTGACAGAATGAAGAAAAGCTAACAGTTAGGAAGGCTGTTGCTGGGACGGTGTCTCTTGGTGGTAACTGAGACACAAGGGAAAACCAGAATTAGGCTCAGGAACTGTGTTGATAAGAGGAGGAAGATTTTTTAAATTATTGCTTGAAATAGAAAGGCTGTTTTTGCATGTGTGGAGAATAAGAATTGTTTGAGTTGGATTCTAACAAGGGAGAAGGAACAGTTTAGGACAGCAAAATTTCAAGGGTGAAGAGAAAATCAGTGATTGTGATTCTGCAGGAGACATGTGTTGCTCCCCTGTTGCATCATCTCCTCTTTCTTCCCTCCTCCATGATTTCCTCCCAAATCAAGTCTCTCCCACCTAGAAAACCATCTAAGATACCGCCCTTGCCCTTCCTTAGCCTTCCTCTTATTCACAGCCAAGCTTCCTTTGTCCACACTCTAGGCCACCTTCACTTTCCATTCATGCCCCGACCTGCAGCAATCTGGCCTCTGCGCTCATTACTCCCTGAAACGGTGCTCATTGGTGGCACCAACAGGTGGTTACCAGTGCATATCTTATGGGATTTTTCTGCAGAATGGGATGATGTTCACAATGTCTTCCTTCTCAAAACCTTCTCTTCCAGTTTCTGAGATGTCACAACTTTTCTTGTTTTCCTTCTATGTCTCTGGCCTCTCCTCAGTTTCTCCTTCATTGGCTTCTTTTCTTGTGCTGCCCTTTTAACCTGGAGCATCCCAGGCCCCTGCTTTGGTCTCTTTTTTCTTCCTCTACCTCTAGGTGATCTCACTAATCAATTTATAATGAAATTTATTGTAAAACTCTCTTAAAATCTAAATATTCATAACATGTTAGAAATAGTAATCTCAGAAAGAAATAACAGATTTGTTGCTTGAAATGATTTATACATTTGCAGTACATGTTTTTGAGATTTTTCAGAGTAGAAGCCCTCGTTAAATGTAGATATTGTCTTGTTTCATTTCAACACAACCAATGTAAAAGCCGAGAAACAAAATAGGTGGTGAGAGAATGATGATTCTGTGGAGAGTGTAGATAACTCACCCAAGACAAGTTTATATAATATAAGCAGGAGGACAATGGAGGTGGGCTCATGGACTAGACACAGACCTCCCTACAGCTCCTGTGGGCCTAAGCAGTGGACTCTGATCCTGTGGCACCTCCCTCATTGTCATAGCTAATTGGACTGGTGGATGCTTATTCAAGGGCAGTCAATCAGCAGACTGGCCAGTGAGCTAGGGCTGGTATCTTGGCTAAAACCAATGAGTGGGGCAATCTGGCTTCTCTCAGGAGAACTTGAATGGAGACAGACTACTGAAACTGCAATCTGGTAGTATGCGCTGGAGCTGAGAAGTCATGGAACATCATGCAGACTCAGGGCCTGGAGAAGCCATTTTTAGCCACATGGCAGGAAAGGGAAAAAGTATCAGAGGCACAGGAGCCAGTAGAGTGAAAGGAGAGCACGTGGCAGACAGCAGGTAGAGGCTGGGAATCATGAGAGGGTGAGGGCAGCCAGGCCTGTATTGCCCATGCTCCAGGTTCCCCTCTCACTTTCTCCTATACCTCCTCTTCTTCCCACTCCCCAGGCCAACTCAATTCAGTTGTTTCTGGATTTCTGGCCCCAAGCAGTCTTTGAGCAATCCCTTCCCCCATGTTCCTCCTCTGCCACCTGCCCAGGTTCACTGAGCCAGTCTCTGAGTCTCTGTTCCTTGCAGCAAGATGGAGGTTGAGGTCTGGCCTCAGGTCTGGAGTCAGACTGGTGCATCCACCAGAGTCCAGGTTTGCAGGGGCAAAACTAAGAGGCCAGGGAAGGGAACTCAGCCCAAGCCTGTGCCTGGCACTTGGTGCAATGGAGCCTTGTGTAGAGGTTGCATTGTTTTTTGTGGATGGCCTCTCAGGAGCCTCAAACATCAGCATCTGACAGCACCATTTTTTGGCTTAGTTTCATCAGAGAGGACCTGTACCTTGGCCATCATTAAACCAGATGCAGTGGCCCATGGAAAGACTGATGAGATTATCATGAAGGTAAGAGAGACAACATTTACCATGCACCACTGTCCTTGTGTCCTCTTTTGTGGATAAACAGGGATGGGGCACCGGGCAGTGATATCTTAGTGCAGAAAGATGACTTCTAAGGGGTTGTCGCTCAAACTCCATTCAAGTAAATGAAAATGTTAAATCTGATTGGGACAGATAATGTGGGGATCAGTGTCTCCACAGCCTTTAATGTTGCCTGTCTTTATTTTTTACCTTTCAACTAAATTAATTAATCAATGTGAATTTGGGCTTGATTTACCCTTTTAGAATATTTATATATATTCTACAGATTCAGGAAGCTGGGTTTGAAATTCTAACAAATGAAGAGAGAACCATGACAGAGGCAGAAGTGCGACTTTTCTACCAACACAAAGCTGGAGAGGTCAGCTCATCTACTTCCACAAGTTCAACACACTGTCGTTTCTCTTCCTCCAACATTATGCTTATAGATTGATATCAGTTTGTGACAGAAGAAATTATGAAGAACCAAAATAGGAACAGCAAGTGGGTCATGAATTTATTCTCAGAATGACAATAGGCTGTATCAGGTAAAGTTTTTTGGTTGCAAAGAAAAGGTTTTCACTTTAAGAAATGAATTAAGGAATTTATTAGAAGGAGAGTCCATAACTCACAGAATTGAAGGGAGAGTTTAATGAGAAGGGCTTGGAGACAAAAAGAAGCTAGGGATCTCGAAGCAAAGCCTCGAGCATATCACTTTAGATACTGCCGTTGGATAACTCAGATCTAACTACCTTCCATTTGCTTCTGCTGATAACCCACCTGCTTGGGAGTCTTCTTGGCTTAGCTTGGGTCAGAACCCTTCCTCTCAGGTCAGGGGTGTGTGTGTGTGTTGGGGAATAGGCATCCCATGGTTGTCAGTCAAACTTGGACCAAATGAAATGGGTAAGGGCTGTTCCCCAAAGGAAAACCAGAGTACTGTTGTTACTTGAGGAGGGAGGAAGGGTTGTGAGGCATTGCATGGAAAAGAAAAAAAGTACCAACTATATTTCAGCCCTTGGTTATCCAGCATCACACGATTTCCATAGATATGGTCTTTTAAATGTCTCTGCCTAACTTATATAATCTCACGTTTATTCCCAAATGAGTCAACTTAAAAGTCTCGTCATTCTGAGTTCTGAGTGTGGTTGGTCATCACTACCACCCATCCCTGACACCCTCCACAGCAGGCAGAGGTGGCCAGGCAGAGACAGGGTGCAGTGACTGAGTGGCCACGGGCATGCTGGCTGGTAGCAAGGCTGCTCACTAACTCCCTCCCATTCCGTGGGTGAGATGGGCTCGCTGATCCTCTGCAGGCCCTAGCAGCTCCTGCCCTGGTCACTGTTTTCCCTCCCTGTGCCTAGGAGGCATTTGAGAAGCTGGTACATCACATGTGCAGTGGACCGAGCCACCTCCTGATCCTCACCAGGACTGAGGGCTTCGAGGACGTGGTCACTACCTGGCGAACCATCATGGGCCCCCGTGACCCCAATGTGGCCAGGAGGGAGCAGCCTGAAAGGTGATGTCACCAGCTGTGGTCCTTTCATCCATCTTAAAACCTGTATCCCAGGAGGCTGAGTCCCACTCAGTGTTCAGCCTAGAATCACGGGTAACACAGAGGACTCTCTGATGGCCAGGAGCCTCTCTCTTATATATCTGGGGAGACCCTGACATCTTCCCCCTCTGTTCCAGTCCCCAGCCTTTGCTGAGTGCCTCCTGTGAGCTGCCTCCTCTTCCTGCTCTGTCCTCTTCTGAAGGCTGCTTCTGGATTCATTCCTCAGTCGCTGTTTTCTCTTTTTGGCCAGAGGATTCCACAGGGTACTCCCAGGAACATACAGATTCTAGGGCCCCATTCAAGCCTGTCAATCAGAGACTCTGGGCCAGGGCCTGAGAATCTGCACTGTAGTCTCAACGCCATCCAAACCTACTCCCCATCAGGGTGTCCTGAGGCCCTCGGGAATCTGAGTACCTTGTTCTGCACACTGCACTGGGCTTGCTTGGCCTGCTCCTTGGACTTCGGAGTATTTAGCTTGGCGCCAGCAATCCAAATCCACTTTACCTTGGCCTTTGAAGCTGACAGGCCCAGACAACAGGAAAGAAATTAGAGAAGCCAAGGAACTGCAGTTGTACTTTGTAGGTGTAGGGGACCAGGAACATTTATATATGAGGCAGGCTGGGCTAGTGAAAGCCAGCTCAGGATTCAGATCTTAGGTCACTGCAAGTCTCTTCTCAGCCTGAGTTCTCTCAACTATAAAATGGGGATATGAGCATCCATCAGGATTGTGTATACATACATGTATATATCTCACTGAGAGTAGTGCTTGACACACAGGAAATCATAGCAATATTATCTTACGAGGTTATTGCAAGGATAACTATGCACAACTTTATCAAACACTTGGTATGGTGCTGGCCTTTGGTAGTAATATCGAAAAAATGGCAGCTCCTGTGCTTACACCATTAATCATGCATCTTTAAAATGGGGGTAACAGTAGACTCCCTCATAGAGCTGTGGCGAAAATGTAATGGGATTGTGTAGGTAAAGTACCCAACTATGTGCCCAGCACACTGCCATGACCAAATAAATGCCAGCTACTATTATCATTGCTGCTGTTCTTGGTATTTCCTGCAAAGAAATCAATTTCACAGGAATGCAGGGTGCTGATTGGTAGTTGGTGATCATGTTGCCAGAAAGCAAAACATTTCTTTTCAAATGAAACAATTGTTTCTTTTACATTTTGCCAATGTTCCCAGTCTCCGAGCTCAGTACGGCACAGAAATGCCCTTCAATGCCGTCCATGGAAGCCGGGACAGAGAAGATGCTGACAGAGAACTGGCATTGCTCTTCCCCAGTTTGAAATTTTCAGACAAAGATACAGAAGCCCCTCAGGGTAAGTCATCAAGGCAGACTTGGTCTTTATTAAATCATAGATACAAGGAATTTGTGACTATGTGCTTGAGTGTGTGGGGGATTGATAATTTTTGGTAACTAAGTCTTCAACCTAATACAGTCCTGTTCTGAAAATACAGGTGATTATATAACTTGATTATCAATACTAAACTGTTTTGTGTTCTCATAGAGCAACAGTGTTGCTTTTTAATACCTCATTAAATTTTTTGCTGCTTATCTTGGAGTCATATTTTTGTTACAAAAAGTACTTTATTTGCATTTCCCTGTGGAAACCATTGGGAAAATTTCATTAACTTTCTGAAAGCCTACCTCAAAGCCAGTCAGAGGCCAGACCTGCTCCACACACTCCATGTTAAGCCCCTAAGGGCTCACTGAGAAACGCAGCTATACGGAAGGGCCCTCAACCTGCAGCCTGCTGTGACTTCATCTCCCTCAACCCCACATTTCAATGCATGACCGTTGTTTAGAACCTTCCCTTCATGGGAAGCATTCGGACAGCCTCTGGGAAAGGCATGCCAGGTGGCAATGCCACCTCCAAATCTGGGTGAGATCCCCAAGGGGTCCGGAGCCCATGTGACTCAGTCTACCCCACAACCAGTGGAACTGCTGCATTACGTGTCTCTGGTTTGAGCATGAAATGAGTGGAAGAGGCTGGGAGATGATTATTTTGGGAAAACCCAAAGGATGTGAGGGTTGGATTCTCGGGAGGTCACATTCACATCTGAAATGTGTGTCTAAATGTTTGGGTTTTAATCGATATATTTGCCTAAATGTTTGATATGCTCATGGTCTCAAGATCTGAAATGCAGCCAAGTCAAAATAGGTGGACTTGCCACTGCTCTGTGAAGTAGAATTATTCCCACCGCCAGCTGAGGAACAAGCTGAGCGTGCCACAGAGGCTAGGGAGCCAGGAACTCTTGGCAAGTGTGGCTCTATGTGGATCAGAGACCCACTGACACTCCAGGCCAGCTTTCCTCTGGGACCTGCCCTCAGAGAGTCCATGATGCATTTCCTTATGTGTCCAGGGTTGTGGGGCACCTTCAAGCTTTTGGGAATGGGGGGTGGTAATTGGAAGCAAATAGCTGTAACTCAGAGCCAAGTCTGTGGCAGGTGGCTGGGAAGTTCTCACTGGGCTGTTGGGAGTGCTGGAAGATCATGAGACTGACTTTTTGGCCTCAGGTGATAAGAAAAGGGGCTATCTGCAGACCACATCCTGGGAATAAGTGCACAGCCTCCTTTGGACACTGGCAGCCTGGCTGGGGTGCTGTTCTGCCCATTTATTCTGATATGTCACTCTCTCTTCAGCTTTGGGGAGCAGCATATGCCTCCACTGTACTTAGCACTATTCCTGCTAAAAAAAAGGCAGGAGTCAAGGTGATAGACAATCCCGGGTTTGAATCCTGGCTCCACTATTCCCCAGCTGAAGAGCCTCTGAAAAGTTACTTACCTTTTCTGGGCCTCAGTTTCCTCATCTGTGAAATGGAGATAATGATAGACTCGTCATAACCACAAATAACTTCATAATAAAAATCTTCATCATAGAGCTGTTGTGAAGATGAAAGACAGGATGTAAAGCTCTTGGTCTGGCATCTGACACAAATTAAATGCTCAATGTTATCCATTCTAATTTATTTAATTCCTGGTCCCTAACACATATCAGGACTTCTTTGCTGACCCTCCTGCTCTGACCTTTAACTTCCCATTTCTTTGTGGATGGTGGGTGGGACAGAAGGTCTGGGACAGGGCTGTTTCAGGAGTCCTACCAAACATCTGTCATCCCACAGGCGGTGAGGCTGAAGCAACAGCGGGGCCCACTGAGGCGCTTTGCTTTCCTGAGGATGTGGATTGAGATGGCTGTGCTGCTCTTCCAGAGCATGTGACCAGGGGTCTACTGCACAAAACAGACCTCCGGAATCGGAACTTACTCTTTTGAGTACCAATACTTTTTGGTTTAGCTGTCTTTTGTAGACAATGAAAATAATATGGCTGGGCGCAGTGGCTCACACCTGTAATCCCAGCACTTTGGGAGGCCGAGGCAGGTGGATCACCTGAGATCAGGAGTTGGATACCAGCCTGGTCAACATGGTGAAACCCCATCTCTACTAAAAATACAAAAAATTAGCCAGGCGTGGTGGTGTGCACCTGTCATCCAGCTACTCGGGTGGCTCAGGCATGAGAATCGCTTGAACCCGGGAGGTGAAGGTTGCAGTAAGCCGAGATCATGCCACTGCACTCCAGCCTGGGTGACAGAGTGAGACTCCATCTTAATAATAATAATAAAAAAAAAAAGTAAAGAAAGAGAATAGTATATACTTTTTTGCCTTATTAAACAGTATGTAGAACGCAGTTTTTTTTTTTCTGTCTTTGGGATTTTACAAAATAATTGAACATCAGTTATTACATCCTGTTGTGAGATATAAGTGTCATCTCAGAGGATACTGGGTTATATGAGATGGTGTTTCCCCAACAATAAATCTACCTTATGAATTAAACAATTTTAGAACTTAATTTGGTAACCATGAGCTTGAAAACAGCGCAGCAAGATTGGCTATGACACTTCCAGGCACACTGATGCCGAGGCAGATATAAATAGGCTCCAAATGCTTCCTCACACTGCCTGCCCAAGTCACACCAACAGTCATTTAATGCTGCCAGATTTCCCCATCTGCAGTTCTCCATTACCAGGGCATGTTCATAAAGCAATGCTCAGACATTAAATTTGGAACCAGGGTTCATCTAATTTTCTTGACGCATCCCTCCCCCATTTCTCTGGCTTCTGATTCTGGCTGACACCTAAATTTAAAAGCTGAGAGCTCCTAGTGGGGCCAGGTTGCCTTCAGCTCCCACTGAATTGCCTGGCTTAGCCATCCCTCTGCAGTTCTTCCCTTGAGGGACACAGGATTTCAGTAAAAAGTAGCTATTATGACCACTTGGGAATTATTAGCACACAATGCCACCCCCTCTAACGACTTTATTTGTAAATTTGCCAAGTGCCGGCATACTTTTTCCTATCTGAGGAGAAGGCCATTTTCTTCTACACCACGAAGCAAATGCCAGCGTCTTCCTCCTTGCTGGTTTTGTCCATGACTTGAAGTTCTTTAAATGGGCAGTTAGCTCCCAGAGGACATTTTCGTGGGTGCATCACACTTCGTCAGCCTACCACAACACAGTCTGTGCTCAGGGGACACACAGATAAGTCAGTCCCCACAGTTGGGAACCAAGGCCAGTGACCTTCAGTAGGCCCTACTGTTTAAGGCCACTGTGCTTCCTAGGACCTCGTGCCACCCCTGGATGGAAACACACATGTCCACAGTGCTCATTGGAACCTGTACAGGATCTCAATGTGCCCAACAGAGCCCTCACTGACAGGACCTGTCAGGAAGCTGGATGCACTATTCCAGATCCCCAGACTCACAGCCCACCATGGGGCTGTGCTCTTCCCTTTGGGAGTGGGCTCAAGAGTGGGGCCCATATGGTCTGTGCCCACTTCACGAGTGGCAAACGACTTGGAGAAGCCCTATGCCTGGGCTTCCACACCACAGGTGTGTGTGGCTCTGAATGAGCTACTTGGAGGGGGGGCACCCAGCTGACAGCCATCTGATCTCCCCAGAATCTGGGAAGCCAAGGATCTTCCAACATTGGTGAGATGAGAGATGGAGCCACCAGGACCTCCCAAAGCAGGGGAGAGAGGGGAAAATGAGGTTGGGGAACTGAGCCTGTCGGCGGCGAGTGTTCTTGTGTCAGTGATGGATGAAGTAGCTGGGCAGGGCAGTGGGAAAGCAAGTGGGGCACTAGGTGATGGGGCAGGAGTGGGAGGAATGGTGACATGCCCCTTCCTCCCATTACTGGTGACTCAGGGATGCTGTGGGTTCAGCATTGCAGGACATCTCTAAGAGTCCACAAGTTTCATGGCATAAGGAACAGGGGAATGGGGTGTAAGGGGGTTCCCGAGAGTGGCTCAAATATCAGCCCACTCCCAGAGGATGGAACTCATTGGCGGAGAACCTAGGCCTGGTTTCACACAACAGAAGCAAATACGGAAGTAAAGGATGGGTGCTGTTTTTGGCTTTAAGATCTCTCGGCTCCTGGGTGTGAGGGCCTGACAAGGAGGAGGGCAGGCTGGGCTCCACGAGGTCAAGGAGGGGGGTTTTATTTAAGGACTGGCTCTGGACCTCCACTCAGCCTGAGGGCAGATTGCTTGCCAAAGCCAGGAGCCAGGGGCTGCAGAGATAGAGAAAAGGTGGCTTAGTAGTCCACTCAGTGGCCCTTGGGGGGTTCCCTCAGCCTTCCCTAAAGCCAGATCCTGGACCTTCTCTCATGCTGGAAATAAACATGTGCCTCTCTGCCCAGTAAACAGGCAAGGGGCAGGATGGGGACAGCACCAGTTCCTATCCCAGGTGGCAAGAAATTGGAACCGTTCTGTCAGCCCTCCATCAAGATCTGGGGTGGGAGTCCCCCTTCCCTCCTTAGGCCTCACTTCCAAGTTTTCCTGTGGTAGTTATGGGAAACAGGGGCCTGCTTGGCCCTGCTCCTACTCTCTTCACCTTACCTTGGGTCCTCTCAGAGGTTCCCACCATGATTATTCCCTCTCTTGCTAGCCACCTCATCATCCTCCCGCCACTCTGGCGCAGGTGTCCTTGGCTTTGTTTCCAGTGAGGCCTTGAGATAGGAGATGTGCCTACAATTCAGAGATGGGAAAAGGTGGCAGTGCGTAGTAGACGAAGAGCACCTGTGTGTCCTTGCAGAGGGATAGCAAGCTCTTGCATACTGTGCAGCTGGTGGCAGTGGAGATGGGGCATACCTAAGGAGAAGAGGATGGAGGGGGTGGACATGACATTGGGGATGGGATATCTTGTGGCTGGGAGTGGCCACCTGTGAAGGGTCTGCTGGCCTTCAGAAGGAGGCCAAAAAGAGAAGGGTCCTCAGACTGCTGCAGATGCCTCTGGGAGCCACACTTACCTTAAGGCACTAGGTCCCACTCTGAAATGCAAAGCCACTTCCCAGCCCTTCATTTACCAAGAATCACAGGTTCCAAAAGCGTGTACACATTATCTTCTGATGTTTCCTAATGTTCTAGACATTTGGAAAACAGACTCCTTTTTAGAAGTTGCCATGATTTTTCTTGGCTTTATTAGCATGTGTTAAAATCATATTATCCAAACACTACCAGAAGAACATGTATTGTTCTGAATAAAGTGCTTAAAGAAAAAAAAAATGCAACTTATTAAATTGGACATTCTTTTCTAGTTCATAAATTTTGGATTACAATCAGGGCACAAAAGGAGAAACAGAATGCAGTATTAGAGCGAGAAGCTTAGTTAAGAACTTGGGTGTAGACACAATACCATGTCCACTCTTCCCACTTCCTTGCTGACTGAACACTGCACCTGCATAAAGCAGCAAACAGCTTTGTTTCAATAAATACATTTCCCTTCATTCAAATCAGAAAAGTTAATTATAGTAAAGCATTTTTAATTTGACCATCTGTTTATACCCACAGGCAAAATTTATCCACAGAGTTTAAGTGTGAAAGTGTTATTTCATTGGGCCTTCAGCTTTCTAATGCTATTTGGGTTCAAGATTGTCTCAGCAATTCATTATTGGTTTCTTTATATTTACCTGGTACTATTTAATACCAACACTATAGTGTTTTGTGTTAAAAATGCCAACCAAGGATATTTTCACAGTTCTAGAAACGAGGGGGCCTAAGGCTTTCTTCCCAATAAACTAAGTTTTCTTTTAACTGGGTTTCTCACATTAGCACTCTGATATCTGCACAAAACCAAGTCCTGTTGTGACAGATTTTAAAATCAGTGATGTTCTGAAAAAATAATAACTTGGAAGTCTCTGTGTTTGAATCTTGGGTGGTCATGTTGAGAGCAGGAAAAATTGCATTAAATACATTTTTAAAACATTCATTTGCAACCAAACATTTAAATCTTCCAAGGAACGTGCAGGGTGGTGATAGGGCAGCTGCAGTGTGAGCAACCCCATCAGGAGTGGCTGGTGGGTGGGCTTGGGGCTCCATCAGTGGCACACACTCACCGCAAGCTTCTGGACCGCAGACCTTGCATCCTGGTTGCGAAGCCTTTGACCTTCTTTTAGCAAAGAGAAAAGGCAGGCTGCTTCTACCTTCAAACAGTCAAGAGCAACTTCTGTTGAGTTCACCTTGCTGCTGACCCAGAAGTTGGAGCAGGGGCCAAGCTAAGGGGTGCAGAAAGGCTAACAGTACTTGCTGTAAAAAGAAGTCATCTTCAGTCATCCTGGGGAGATTCCCTTGCCCCTCTCTCAACTTGAGTGCTTTCAGCTTCATGCAGGAAAAGATTTTAGTTGCATCTTTTATTAAATTTCAATCTCGTTTTACAAAAGCATACCAACTAGCAATCCTGAGCAACTAGTATGAAATTTGCTGAATACAGCTAAGAGAAAGCTTTCTAAACTATCCTGTTCTTTGTTTCTTTCTACAGGGGTGTCTGTAGAATATTCTTTAGTTTCACAGTGATATATGCTATTTCAGGAAGCACAAGGTGTTCTGTTTCTGGGAAGTGATGACCTACTTTTAGTTTGAGCACAAGTTTCCATGACTGGTTCTAAATCTGGCCAGATATTGCTAATACCAATGACAGGAGTTAGGGCAATTGGGAGGCTCTTGGTCCCCAGTTCCTGTCAAGGGTAAGCCCATCTGGGTCATGGCTGGGCTTTCACTATCCGTAGTTATATTTCCCTTTGATGCTTCAAAAAGCCTATGGTGAATCTGTTGCCTCACTTTACTCCTCCATTTGACTTGGAAGCCTGAGAACTTACTGAATTAGGATGAAAAAAGGCTCTGTACCTGCTAATATTGACGGCAGTAAGATGCTAGCTTACTATTTTGCACAGCACCATGTATAGTGCCTGTTAATCAGGCCAACTATAGCCAACTTTTTCTTTTTTTTTCTTTTTTTTTTTATATAAAGAAAATCTATGTAAGTTGAGGTTCAGAAATGCATATATTTTTTACTTACAAATATTCATCTGACCAAAATTCAACATAACCTTTATGGAACACTTAACAATTGTTTTGTTTTTAAAATAACATTTCATTCAAACTGTATATAATTCAGTAAAGTTTTTTATACAGCAAGCAATGCTTAAACCCTGGAAAATCTGTAGAAAAGAGATTTTCACACAAAATAAGAAAAGAAAAATCTGAGGTATCCCTCACACACACACATCCATTCATTCTGGCCCATGTACGTGCACATACACACGCATGCCTGTGTGTTCACACAGACATATTCATTCTCACTCACAAAGTGGCTGCAGCATAGGCAAAAATTGTAGGTCCAAAGGAAAATGATTGATTGTTCTAATAAAGAGTCCGAGTAGCTCAGAAAAAACAAAACAAAACAAAACAAAACAAAACACAAGAGTCTTCTGAGGAAATTACTACCTCAAAAAAATGTTCTCAAGATGAATTTGAGATCTAAGCCTACTAAACTGCTTTTGCAAAACAGCTCCCTGCAGTCCAAGGTGACTTGTGCAAATAGAAGGAATCAAATGAGGCTGGTTCCTGTACTTCCTTAAACAAGGAGGTGGGATGCTCGCAGGTGCCCAGGGGCACTCCCATCATGCCAGGTACTGCTGCAGTGCCATCTTTGCCCTGAAATCACAAAATTCCTGTTAGCCATCATCTCAGAATTGTAATTGGGGTAAAAAACCCTATGGTTCAATGATGATAGCTGGGGAAGTCTAAAAAAGTAAATCTCCAGAGGGAATTGGGGTGAGCCCAGGTGGGCACCTACCTTAAGTGGAAGAGATGTGCAGTGGGTAGACACCTGAAATCTACTCTGGCTATATTCTTCTTCCTGTTGCTCTCTCAGAGGGCTGTTCCTGCACTTAAACCTGCTGCAGCTCAGTGACATTCCACAGTCCCTGGTATGTGCTGACATTCTATGTTTTCTTTTGTCACTGGCATATAGTTGTGATAGGTCTTACATTCTTTACTTTTTCTTACTGCCATGTAGGTTTTATGCAGTGAGGCACAACACTAGGGAGAACACTTAGGGTTCTGAGAAGCAAATAAGAAAACTGACCAAGGAAATGGTGTTGAGGTGATTAGAAGGTGCATGGAAGGGGCCAAGAGCCCATGGGATGAGGCTGTCTTATGCTTCACATGCCTCAGAACCGTGGAAGAAGGCTACAATTTCATCTTGTTCTTCTCATCACACCTGATGACACCATAACTGATCAATGTGAGATGTGTGTTGTTACGGTGATGGGGGAAGAAGGTGGCCAGGTGGAAAGGAAAAGATAGAATGTAGGCCGGTTGCTGTGGCTCACACCTGTAATTCCAGCACTTTGGGAGGCTGAGGAGGGCGGATCACCTGAGGTCAGGAATTCAAGACCAGCCTGGCCAACACGGTGAAACCCTGTTTCTACCAAAAATACAAAAATTAGCCAAGTGTGGTAGCGGGCACCTGTAATCCCAACCACTTCAGAGGCTGAGCCAGGAGAATGGCCTGAACCTGGTGGGTGGAGGTTGCAGTGAGCTGAGATCGTGCCATTGCACTCCAGCCTGTGCGACAAGAGTGAAACTCCATCTCAAAAAAAAAAAAAAGAACAAAAAACAAACAAAAAAACCCAAAAACAAACCAAAAAATAATGTGAACAGTGACTTAATCTATCCTGATCCTTGTAAAAGTGGCCTCCTTTGAGGTGGGCCCAAGGAGGCCTCCCTTTACTATTCCTATCACAAACATGGTAAAGTTTCTAAAGAGGCTGTAATCGTGGGAGTTAGGAAGTCAGGTTTCAGCAATGGTCTCTTCTAAGCTATGGAAAGAAAGTCTACAATGTTCAGGTACAATAGCTGATCAAACTAATACCAAGTAGACTATGCATACAATAAGCTGGATTCAAGTGCAGTTTCTGCAGTAATGGACACAACAGTTTTTTAAGTGGTATACTAAGGTGTATTCTTGCAATTATGTAAGACTCTAAAGATGATATTGTGAATAGTCCAATCCATCAGAACAGAAAGCTCTAGAAAGATTATCTCCAAGTTATGAGCAAGTAGGGTTCTACAAGGACATTTTCAGAAACAAGTTTATGAATGATGCCACAGACCATCCACCTGACTCCCCAAATACTTAAAGAGGCTGAGAAGAGCAGTTCTGATGGAGGCGGGAGCTCTGGGACCCTGCAACCCTGACGCCCTCCAAGCCTGGGTGGAGAGGGCTGGTTAGCAATAGCTTCTCATCTGTAAGCATCTGAAAGTCAAAGGATCAAAGTCTTAATGACAAAAGGAACCTGAGAGATATATTCTTCAGGTGATAGACCTTACTGTACTTTACTGAGGGTCTTGATTGAAATTCTGTATTGCTCTTTAAATCTGCCAAATTCAAACTCCTTCTGGATCTTATTCAGAGGTTGGCTAGGTTTGATTATTTTGGGTCTCAGAGACTGTACCTTTATTGTCTTTCTACTGTCATTATCTAAGGAATCTTTTTAGAAGAATGGTTTTGGAGGCAAGATCACCCTTTCTTAGATGGACTCAGGTTGGGTAGCTCAGACCTTGATTGTATTATTTTACGGTTTACATTTAAGAAGAGCTAAAAACTTATGTGAAAACAGCACCAGAGTGGTCTAAGCAAGGAGGCTAAACCTATCCCACTTGATGCTGGTAAGGCCTATCTTACCATCCTATGTCATCCCTGAGATGATTTTAAGTAAAATCTGTTTTTACTTCTGAATAAATATGAGATAAAACCCCCAGTGAACAACCTTGCTCTCAGGCAGAAAAGATGGGCTGACAGAGCCCACCGTTTATGCCAGCAGCTGTGGAGGTGGAGGTTCCGGTCCTCAAGGTACAAGCTCAGATCCAGCCTTCAGCATGTGGATGGACTTGACTTTGATGGTACACTCATCTGACCAGCAGCCTTGGGCTGCAGTTTTTTAGTTCTTCTTCCTCTTTTTCTTTTCTTTTCTTTCTTTTTTTTTTTTTTTTGAGACAGTCTTGATCTGTTGCCTACGCTGGAGTGCACTGGTGCAATCTCGGCTCACCACGATCTCTGCCTCCCGGGTTCAAGTGATCCTCCTGCCTCAGCCTCCCGAGTAGCTGGGACTACAGGCACGTACTACCATGCCCTGCTAATTTTTGGAGTTTAGTAGAGACGGGGTTTCACTATGTTGGCCAGGCTGGTCTCGAACTCCTGACCTCATAATCCGCTTACCTCAGCCTCCCAAAGTGCTGGGATTACAGGCGTGAGCCACTGCGCCCAGCCTAGTTATTCTTCTTTAGCCTACAGGATGGTAAGCTTCGGGGAAGCAGAGGCCCAGCCTGTCCTGTGTGCTTCACAATCTGGAAGAGCCATTTACTTCAGAGGAGTTAGTTAAGTTCCTCTCCCCTTCAGTGGAGCAGACAACCTGACAGCCAAGACACAGTGTGACGTGTTCTACAGATGCTAAAGGAGCACAAAAGGCATCCCTGGCAAAGCCTGGAGGGGAGGGTGGAGAGTGGGTCAGGCAAGGCTTTTTGGAGGACATAGCAACCTGATATGAGTTTTGAAGGATAAACGGCCACCGTCCAGGCATCTTTTTGCTTTGTTTTCTGGACACCTTATGCGCCTGAGTCTCTGCCTGCCTCACTAGCTGTTCCTTCTGCTCCTTTGCTGCATCTTTCTCGTCACTGCCTAAATGCTGGAGGGACTCTAGATCTTGGTCCTTAGTCCTCCTTTCTCTCTTTTTACTTGCTCTAAGAGACTTCATCCAGCTCCATGGCTTTAAATACCATTCAGATTTACAGCCCTGCTCTTCCAAGTCCCTTGGATATGTAATATGCATCTTAACGCTGGCATACCCAAACAAGAACTCTTGATGCTCCCTACCGCAACCCACTTCTATATTCCTCACCATCTTGGTATATGGCAACACCCTCTGTCCAGTTGCTCAGGCTAAAACCCTAGACATTTTCCTTTCCTCTCTTTAACATCCTATACTGAATCTGTGAGTAAGTCCCGTTGGTGCTTATCTTCAGATTAAATCCTGAATCCAACCACTTCTCAATACTTCCAATACTAATCCCCCCCTCCCTTACCGACATTATTACAATGGCCTTTAACTGGTCTCTGTGCCTCCATTCTTGCCCTCCTACAGATGGTTCTCTGTAAGTCACCAGAGTGATCTTTTAAAAATTCAAATCAGGGCCCGGCGTGGTGGCTCACGCCTGTCATCCCAGCACTTTGGGAAGCCGAGGTGGGTGGAAGATCTGAGGTCAGAAGTTTGAGACCAGCCTGGCCAACATGGTAAAACCCTGTCTCTACTAAAAATACAAAAAAATTAGCTGGGCGTGGTGGCAGGCGCCTGTAATCCCAGCTACCTGGGAGGCTGAGGCAGGAGAATCACTTGAACTCAGGAGGCAGAGGTTTCAGTGAGCCAAGATCACGCCATTGCACTCCAGCCTGGGCAACAAGAGTGAAACTCCATCTCGAAAGAAAAGAAAAGAAAGAAAAAAAGAAAAAGGAAAAGGAAAAAAGGAATTCAAATCAGATAATGTCTCCTCTCCTTAACAGTCTCCAATGATTTCCTATTAAACTCTGAATAAAAGCCAAAGTCCTTACCTTACCTACAAGGCTCTTCATGGTCTGGATTCTTCCACCTATTAGCATTCTCCCTCTCAATATTTTTCATTAACCCTCTGTTCTTCTTGCTGTTCCTTGAACATACCAAGTTCACTCCTGCTTCAGGGCCTTTAAACCCACTATCACCCCTGTCTGTAATACTCTTCCTCTAAGCATTTGCCCAGATGAAATCTTCCTTATTTCATTCAGGTCTCTGATCATGTCATCCTCAGAGAGATCTTTACTGGCTAACCTAAAATAAATTTTCTTGATTCTCCACTCCTTCACCTTGCTTTATTTTTCTTCATGGTACCTCTCATCACCTGATACTGTGTTACGTATTCATTTGCTTATCATCTATCTTCTATCCTAGAATGTAAGTTACACGAGGGCAAAGACTTCATCAATTTTATTCACCATTATATCTCCAGTGCCTAAAACAATGCCTGGCAGAAGGCAGGTATTCAAAAGAGATATCTGATGAATGAATGGGGACTCAGAGGAGAGGAGACTGGGATAGCAAAGTAGATGGAACAGAATGTGTAAATGCACGAAGGTGTGCTACTGTAAGCGGACAGGTATGGCTGCAGTATGGGGTGTACATGCTGGGTGCAGGGAAGATGAGAAAGGCAGAGCCAGACCATTAAGGGCTGAAGGGCTTCTAAGCCATGCTCAAGCGTCTAGAGACTCAAAGTACTGATGTTCCCTGATTTGTTATTATACAAAGGTGAAATGGAAAGTGAAGGCTGTTACAAGGGAGAACACACACCTAGGAAGAGCATTTACGGCTATTTTGAGGTTGGCTGAGTATCTGATTATAACTCTTGACTCTGCCAGGAAATGATGAGCTCTTTGAGGACAGTGATTCCTTAGTGGTAGCTTTTGTATCCCCAGGAGCTGGGCCAGCCTGGCACAAAACGGGTGTTGAGTGAGGTTTTGAGCTAATGAATGTTCGCATTACTGGTTTTTCTGCTTTCCAAAATGCCACATGCATGTCTATTCTAATGATCAGGCGAATGTACGCAAATGGCCTCTGGATCCAATCCGCTAAGATGGCCCAGACTCACGTGAATTCACAGTAAGATGAGAGTCTTTAATAATTTGGTAATCATTAGTTTACAGCTCACTCAAATGTCGTACAGTGGCTCATAGAAAATTATGAAGAAAATCTAAGAATCTAAAAGATTTTTAAAAGTATGGCCATTAATTACCAAGCAATTCAAACCCTTTCACGAAAGAATCCAACACAGCCCAAAGCAAGGCCTTTTCACATTCATACTCACTTGTCACAAAGGTTTGAATCTGGTGACTGACTCAGTTTGTGTAGAATATCTACGATGCCCATGTCTCGTAATTTATCCTGGCGTTCTTGTGAACCTAAACGATTAAAGCCAGGTTATTGGGAACATGACCCAGGCAAATGCTCTCTTTGATGTACAATTAACAATCTAGAGCCTTACCAGTGTCCTTCACTCCCTCCCTACTCCTCCTGTACCCCTTGTCCTCTACCCTCTCCCAATGTAGTTGGACCCGCTCATGCTTGGACTCTCTGACAGTCTTCTAACTCGTCTCTCTGCCTCCTGACCATCCTGCCTGCAGTCTATCCTGGGTTCTGCAGTTGGACTGATTTCTCCATGGACTACAGGGTCAAGGTGAGATTCTTCAGCCTGGTACAAGGCCCTCTGCCACTGACTCCCAGCTTCACCACTTCTTTCAGGACATACCCATGGCCCTGGCCAGACCAGGCCAGGCTCTTACTACTCTAAACAGGTCTTATCTTCCCCTTTCTATTGTCTTCTACCCTCCTCTGTCCTCCCAGCACTTTTTGTTGCCTCTCAGCACAGCTGGCACTTCCAATTTCATATCATTCTGTTCTATCTTCCAACTAGACTAACATCTCCTTGAGCGTGGCTTTGTCTCCCCAGTACACAAGTGGTACTTGGTATCTAGGTCCGTGGGCGGAATCCAGTTTCCCTTCTTGCACTTTGTTTTGGGCGCTGCTGCTGAGTAATCCCCTGGAGTCTTCCCCACTGAAGAGCCCACAGTGACCACTCATACACTGGCTCTCTCTAGACTCAGTGAATCAGAATTTCTAGGGATGGGGCCCAGAAATCTGCACTTTAAAAACTTCCCCAGGTGATTCTAATGCAGCCAACCCAGCCTTGAGACCCACTGCTCTCCTGTATTTGCTACCTTGGCTATATGTTGGAATCATCTGGGGAGCTTTAAGAACCACTTATGCCTGGAGCCCACCCCGAGAGATTCTGATTTAATTGGCCTGGTGTAAAAATTCCCAGGTGATTCTAATATGCAGCCAAAGTAAAGAACCTCTCATCTATACAGGCCTCCTTACAGACTAGCTGCTTCACTGGTCACATTGCACTTCTCATTTCTCACAAATGCACCTTCTTCTCCATCACGCTTATCTGCCTGTAGTCCTCATATGTGCTTCCTCTGCTCAAAAAGAAAGGCTCATCCTCCCACCCACTCTCTCCTCTCACCTTCTTCAAGTGCATCTCACCATCCTCCTCATCAGCTCTCTCCTGGAGGGGACTGTCACTTACTTCTCACTCTCCCTCCTTGAATCTGGTATAGAGTTGGCTCCAACGGGGCACTCAGTGTTGACTGCCCAGCTGACTTGGGCTAGTTCCACTGATTCTCATACCAGGGCAACTCTGGAGGGTGCTTGGGCCAGACGGTCCAAGAACAGAGCCTCTGCCCAGGATCTCCGGGGCACCTGCTAGCTTCCCTGTGCAAGACACTCTTCCCATAATTTTTTTCAAAACAAATCTCACCAATCTCTTACCTTCCTCTTCATTCCATATGAGGTTTGATATACAAAACATGGCTGCAAGCTGCAGTTTAACATGTGAATGGCCCTATTAATACAGAAAAAGAAAAAAAAATCAAAATGGTGGTAATCTCATTTTAGATCTTTTTTTGGGGGGACCTACCATAGGCAATTCCTATAACCTAAAAGTCTGAAGTAGGGCCAGGTGAGGTGGCTCATGCCTGTAATCCCAGCACTTTGGGAGACCAAGGCAGGTGGAAGTTCGAGGTCAGGTGTTCGAGACTAGGATGATTAACACAGTGAAACCCCGTCTCTACTAAAAATACAAAAATTTGCCGGGTGTAGTGGCGGGCGTCTGTAATCTCAGCTACTAGGGAGGCTGAGGCAGGAGAATCGCTTCAACCTGGGAGGCAGAGGTTGCAGTGAGCCGAGATCGCGCCATTGCACTCAGCCTGGGTGACAGAGCGAGACTCCGTCTCAAAAAAAAGAAAAAAAAAGTCTGAAGAAGAGTCCTCAAACTCAAATGTCTTGAGGGGCCATGAAGTTAACACTAATGAGTAAAAGGGTTGGGCTAAAGATTTTAACAAGGGACAGTGGAGAATCTGGCAAATTGAGGAGTACAAGCCTTGCCAAAAGACATTCAAATTCAAATTTAAAAAACCATCTGGCTGGACAAACAAAACACCTCTAGGGCTATGGGTACAGTTTGCAATTTATGATTCAATCCATGCATGAGGAAACACTGTCATATGACAATTCTATGCTTTCGACTTAGGCTATGTTTCCAGGTCACCAACAGCCAACATACACGGGGTGGATGTGCATTTGGTATTTATCTCTTAAGCTACTGGTTATCTTATTCAAATGGCCCAATAATTCCTTTGGGGAAGAAAGTGAATATATGGTCAGGAAGTTCTGTAACACCTAGACTTTCACACACACACAATCTATAAATGGTTTACTCCTCTGACACAACTTGCTGAAAACAAGAAGCATTATATAATACATTCAGCTTCTGGAATAATTAAATTACTCCTATTTCTAAAGGAATATCCCCCAAAACTTGATGAAATCGCTAGTTGATTTCTCAAATGTCTTTACTATCACTGATGAGCCTCCTATTCTTCTAAATACAATTCTTATTTATTTTGCTTTATGTACTGAAAGTACAACCATTTCTGGTTGCTTTGGATAGGGTGTTTTCGCCTGAATGAAAAAGGACTCAATAATAAAATAAACTTTATAGATGATTGTCCTATTGGTCAATAAAAAAAATTTCTAGTATGTTTAAATAATTTATGCACATTTGAGGGAGTATCAATGGCAAAATATGCTCAATGGTTTTTTCAAGGCTAAGACAGACTTATCTTCTCATGTAGGACTATATTTCAACTAAGCAGAGACAAAGAAATGGATGTGGCTTCCTCCAGTAGAATTCTATGGCTAGTGATTCTTTCTTCTTCTAACTGCCAACACTTTTAAGGAGATGTCCAGTTTGGGCTCCCTTAAGACAAAACAGAATAAAACTTATCTGCTCCCAGCCTCAGACAATCAATCAATATTTGTTGAATAAATGAGCTTGTATATACTATAACAAATATGCATTTACTATGCATAAGTTTATTCATCATTCATTCAATATTTTTTGAGGACACAAATTATTACTATGAGGATAGAGAAAACTGGAGGGTGGAGGGGTGGGAACTTAATTTAGGTGGAATGCACAAAACAGATCTCTTTGAGGGTGGCAATACTTAAACAGAGACTTAAAGAATAGGAAGGTGCCAGATGTGCAAAGAGCAAGGGGCTTGAAATTCCAAGCAGAAGAAAAAGTTCCTGAAAAGGTCTGAAGTAAGAAGGAGCTGTCTGTTCAGAGAAGTAGGTGTAGCCAAATTGTGCGAACTTGTAGGCCACAGTAAGGACTCTGGATTTCATTCTGTGTTGAGAGGAAGCCCCTGAAAGATTTAAACAGTGGAGGGACAAGATCTGATTTACATTTTTAGAAGACCACTTGGGCTGAAGGGATTGGAGTGACAGTGAGGAAGTGTCAAGGAGGATACTGTTATATAGTTAATCAGGCATAACGTGCTGTGACTTGGACTGACTAGGGTGGGGGCAGTGGTGATGAAAAGGAGTAATTGGATTCAAGATCAGTTTTGGAAGAAGGGCAGATAGGACTTGTTGATAAATTGAGTGAATGAGGGGACAGAGCTGGAGAAATCAAGACAGATTCCAAGATGCTATCAGACAGCCACATGGAGATGCTGAAAGGGCAGGAGGATATATAAGTCCAGAGTTTGGAAGAGAGGTCTAGGCTGGGAAACACATTTGGAAATTACAGTGTATTGTCAGCACCGTGATGACAGTATAAGCTATGGGGGTGGATGAGATTCTCCTAAGGCAATGGTTCTCAACTCTGTCTGTACGTAAGAACCACCCAGTGATCTTAAAAAAAAATCCTGATGCCCAGGCTATAACCCTAGATATATTAAATAAGAATCTTGGGAGGGAGGAGACAAAGCAGTAATCTTTGAAAGCTCCCTAAGAGGTCCTATTGTACAATGAAGGTTGTGATCTGCTGATCTCAGGAGAGCACGTGTAGGAGAGAAGAGAAAAGGTCCAGAGATAAGTAGGGAGGTATGGTGTCACACAAGCCAAGAGAAAAGGATATTTCCAGGAGGAGGAAATAGTCAGCTGGGTTGAAGTCTGCTGTAAGTGGGGTAAGATGAAAAGAGAAAAGGATCCTTTGGATTTGGCATCATGGAAGTCATTGGTGGCCCTAAGTTTCAGTTGAATGATGGGGGCAGAGGTGAAACAGAGCAGGTTAAAGAATGACTTTAGAGGTAAAGAAGGAGGCAGTATGTACAGAAAAGATGCTTTTAAGAAGTCTGGCTTTGAAGGCTGGGCACAGTGGCTCATGCCTGTAATCCCAGCACTTTGGGAGGCCGAGGCAGGTGGATCATTTGAGATCAGGAGTTTGAGACCAGCCTGGCCAACATGGTGAAACCCCATCTCTTCTAAAAATACAAAAATTAGCCGGGCAATAGTGCCGCGCCTGTAATCCCAGCTACTCAGGAGGCTGAGGCAGGAGAATCACTTGAACCTACAGGTGGAAGTTGTGGTGAGCCAAGATCACGTCACTGCACTCCAGTCTGGGTGACAGAGTGAGACCCTGTCTCAAAATAAAAAGAAGTTTGGCTTTGTCTTTGAATAACAGAGAAATGGGTATGTCTCGATGGGTATGAGAAGTTAAGGAAAACTTTTTAAGTGATTATGGATACAGTGTGGATTAGTATTGGAAAGATAAGGGAATCCCTGGTTGAAGTGGTAAGGTTTTCATTCAACAAATATTTACCAAGCATATGCTAAGGGCCAGACACCATGGTGGATATACAATTGTGCGCAAAGCTGACATGGTCCCTGCCCTCATGGAACTTACACTGTGGTAAAGACACCCAGTAGGCACACAAACATATATCACTAAAACTGAGCTAAGTGCTCTGAAGGAAGTGAACAAAATGCAGTAATGAGGAATAATCTATAAGGGCAAGAGTCCAGTAAGAAAGT
Organism: Gorilla gorilla gorilla; assembly: GCF_029281585.2. Taxonomy (NCBI): domain Eukaryota; kingdom Metazoa; phylum Chordata; class Mammalia; order Primates; family Hominidae; genus Gorilla; species Gorilla gorilla. The sequence continues at coordinate 149,456,134 of NC_086017.1, read as the reverse complement.
ATAAGTTCAGCTGAGATTTGAAGGGTGAAACAGAGAGAAGAAAAGTGTCCCAGGCAGAGAAGCCAGTATGTGTGAAGGTCCCAAGGAAGGAAAGAACATGGCCTTTTTGAGAAACTTCAAGTGGCCAGTGCAGTGAACAAAGGAAGAGAGGAATAAGATAAGTTGGGGATATGAATGGGTTAGGTCACGTAGGACTTGACAGGCCATCATAAGGGCATATGAACTTTATTCAAGGTATAACAAGGAGCCACTGAAGGATTTTAGTTTCTCTTCTCTTAATAAGACAAAAAGCTGAGGTCATCACTAACTGTAATGGGGGAGGGAAGAGGTGAGGTCTAAAGAATGAGGGGCAGGTAAGAATATATTCTCATGGAGAATGAGGGTGCCAGCTTCCTAGAGAATCACTGAAGGACACCAGGAGGAGCTGTGCCCATGTGGGGTTCTGTGCCTTTCTCTGCAGTTGTTAACTCTGACATGGCAGGGATAGAGAAGACAGATTGGTGTGACAAGGGGAGGCTTCCTCCATGATTAGAATTTTGTCAGGAGATGTTGACAGAATGAGAAGTGGAGGGCTTTTTGATACCCACATTTTGGCAATGGGCAGTCTCTGGTGATGATCAGATGCAGGGTATGGCCATGGCAGTAGGTAGGAGATTGTTTAGAAGCAAACAGGTAAAGGAACTATGGTGCCAGGGGGCTAGAGGGTTCATCCACCATGGGACTGAAGCCTTGAGACGGAAGACAGGGACTGGAGGCCACTGAGAGAAAGCCAAGAGCCCGGGTCTTCACTCAGTAAGAGGGAAGCAACCAGTAGATGACAAGGGCAGGGAGTGGACTGGCAGGTAATAATATTACCAAGTGGTACAAGCTTCAAGGAGTTGGTGTTTTTTCTTTTTCTTCAGGATGGAAGAGAGTTCTTTGAATCTGAGGAGGCACGGAGTAATCTATTCTTTTCCTCTTTTTAAAATCTCTGCACAATTTATTTTGAGTTAAAAACGCAACAGTCCCTGCATTCTAATCCTACGGTGAAAGGGGACAAGGGCTCACCATGTAATACTTGATTTTCTGTAGGATATCATCATTGGTCATAATAAGATCTTTTGCTGTTGTCCCATCCGCTATGTTGGCTAAGATGCACAGTGTCTGGAAAAGAACAAAGGGCCAACAGTCAGGAAAGCTCTGAAGTCCCAGAGTCAAGCTGTCTCAAGAGCTTGGGCAATTTTTCACTTGAAGGTACATGGATTCTCACAGGTTCCACTCTCAATGCCCTGATTTCTCATCTGCTGACATCATTGCTAGTAACAGTAACCACACCCAAACAAAATCTACCTTAGGCAAAAGAGAACCCCAACACTTTGGTGGTTTCTTCCTGAGCTATGGGAAGCCATAGCTGGTCAAAGGCAGCTATTTTGTATAGGTCAGACTATCAAATCAAAGAGAAAATGTAACTTATTATTTTTCTTGAAAATCTCATTTCTAAGAGAAGCTCTTGTGACAAACCACAATGTTCCTTCAACAATGTAGTCTCTTTGGTGGAAGCTCTGTAGGTGTTGCAACTCCCCTCCCAGGGAAGCCTCCCTTTCCTAGGCCTCCACCTGCTGCTTGCTCCTAAGCTCATGACCTTCTGGGTGAAGGCCTAGACCCTGTCCACCAGCTACACCAGCCATGTGCACTTAGGACCTTTTAACTTTTTTGAACCCTGTTAGGGGAAGAGAAAAGAAGTAAAATGTATGAAGCAACTTAGTCCAGGCTGGTCTAATGTGAAGACTGGAGGAAGCCTGTGCCAGCTGGCAGGACAGTACACCTTGAGGACAACCACTGCACTGGTGACTGCAGTCTTCTCAAAGGAAAAACTGTTCTTGTCAGCTGTTCCATTCTCAAAGCCAGACCAGCAGGAGGCAAAAATTAAGATAATGGTGAAAGGACTATGATAGGGATACCAACAGTGCCAAGCTTAGCAATTCAACAAACCATTTACTAAGTAACTATTATGGGTATGCCCTCTGCAGGGCATCAGGATGAGGCAGGAAAAAAAAAACACACTCCCTGACTTTGAAGCTGTCACACAAACAATTACATTTCACTGTGATTGAAGTAAACAGAGAATAGAGAAGGCATGAAGAAAGAGCACTTGTTGGATACTGCAAGGGTTAGGGAAAACTTCCCGGAGGAAGTGACACAGTCCTGGAACCCAGTCAGGAATACCTCAAAGGAATGAGAGGTGAAGCTGGGATACAGATTCACATAATTTTCTCCAATTTTAAACTTTTTCTTTGCAAGACAAGCTAATTAAGCTAATTGAGGAGATTGTTTTCTTGCAGTGGCCCAAGCCCCAAAATATCCTAAAGCGTGCGTGGTTTTATTTCTCCTAGATTAACACACTGCTGTAACTAGATTATTAGGGAGTAAGTCCTGAGGTGTGAAACCAGAAAAGGCTGCCTCTGAGACACAGTAGACATGAAACATAAATTGTATAGTCCAATAGCTAAGCAAACACTGGGGAACTATTTATTCCAGGGCAGTTAGATCATGTTGAGGAGGCCTTTATGTGCCCAAGAAGTGGGACAGACATTATCTGATCTGGAGAAGGTGTCAGATTTCTGGTGATCTGGTATATAAGCACTGGTACATGGTGAACCTGTCTTAAATTTCTTGGTAGGAACAATACTCTAAGGAAATCAATAATAATGAATCTGCACTCTTTTTGGTTAGTCTCTTGTGGAAAAGATCTTATGAAGCGGCAGACATGAGCATGCCAAGTGTAATTAACAGGAGTAATTAGTTTGGGGAAGAGTTGACAGTCAATGTTTTAGGAGTCCAAGTTCAAGATGACATCAGAACCAAGCGAATTATCGCTGCTTTTCCCACATTCTAGCCCCACCGGAGCCTACAGGGTAAGGTAATTAAATACAATGAGTGTTCTTTTTTTTTTTTTTTTTTTTTTTTTTGAGATGGAGTCTCACTCTGTCACCAGGCTAGAGTGCATCTGGGCTCACCGCAACCTCTGCCTCCTGGGTTCAAGCAATGCTCCCTGCCTTAGTCTCCCAAGTAACTGGGATTACAAGTGTGTGCCACACGCCCAGCTAATTTTTGTATTTTTAGTAGAGACGGGATTTCACCATGTTGGCCAGGCTGGTCTCGAACTCCTGACCTCATGATCCACCCGCCCTGGCCTCCCAAAGTGCTGGGATTACAGGCATGAGCCACCATGCCCAGCCTACAAGTATTCTTTTCTCTCTCCCTCTCCATCACTTGTCTTGACATGCAATCCAAATGTGGCAACACCAGACTCACAATACCACATTCCTTCTAGTTCTGCTCGAATTCCTTAAAGTAATTACAGAAAGCCTTACCAAGCTTTACAACAACCCCACCTTCCAAGAGCAAGCCAGCAAAATGATACTCATCAGTGGTAGTGATCCAATCCTCACCAACCAGTCTCTGCCAGGCTTTACTAAGACAAAACCAAAATGCGGAGGGTGAGGCCAATCTAGGGAACACAGGTAAAACCTGGCTGAGAAGTAGGAGCGGGGGCAGCACATGGAAGAATCATAGCTTATTACTCTCTTGTTCTCCATCTCCCCACCATTTCTTACCAAGAAGACTCAATCCTATGGGTTGGCCAGAGCAGCTTAAGAGGAAGGAATGGAAATGATCCTTATTATGAATAAGAATTTTAATAAGGCTTCATAACCAAGGTATTCATGGGGGGAAGAGAAATGGTAAACACTTTTAGACTCTCCTAGAAAACAGCTACCCCTTCTTACCCACTAAAACGGAATATAAAGGGGAATTCCAGGGAAGATCCCTCAGAACAGACCAGGTCAGCAAGACAGGTGAGTAATTCCCCTTTTTGTAGTGTTAGAATACGCCCATGCATCCCCAGGCTTGAACAGCATGAAAACGTGAGGTACAGTTCTGTTTTGAAGCTCATAAAACCCCTCTGTAAATATTCCTATGGAGACAAGCAATCAAATCTTAAAGAAATCAATTAGGCCGGGGCGGTGGTTCACACCTGTAACCCCAGCACTCTGGGAGACCAAAGCGGGTGGATTACGAGGTCAAGAGATTGAGACCATCCTGGCCAATATGGTGAAACCCCATCTCTACTAAAAGTACAAAAACTAGCTGGGTGTGGTGGCGCATGCCTGTAGTCCCAGCTACTCAGGAGGCTGAGGCAGGAGAATCTATTAAACCTGGGAGCCAAAGGTTGCAGTGAGCCGATATCGCGTCACTGCACTCCAGCCTGGCAACAGAGTGAGACTCTCTATCAAAAAAAAAAAAAAAAAAAAAAAAAAAGAAATCAATTATTGGGCCAACTCATTGAATATGTGAGCTAAGGAACAGATAAAAACTACACACACACACACACCCCCCACACCATTAATGTATGCATATTAGTGTATATACTAATATGAACAATTGGAAATCAAGGAAATAGAGCAGAGACTGGTAAACTATGGTTTGGGCCAAATCCAGTCTGCTGTCTCTTTTGGTAATTTTTATTGGAAGACAGCCATATCTACTTGCTTATGTATTGTCTATAGTTGCTTCCAGGCTAGAACAGCACAGAGGAGTAGTTGCTAGAGACCAGAGCCTGCAAAAATTAAAATATATACCTTGCCTCTTAAAGAAACAGTTGGCTAAACTCTGAAATAGAGAACAGGCTGGGTGCGGTGGCTCATGCCTGTAATCCCAGCACTTTGGGAGGCCGAGGCAGGTGGATCCCTTGAGGTCAAGAGTTTGAGGTCAACCTGGCCAACATGGCGAAACCCCATCTCTATTAAAAATACAAAAAGTTGGCCAGGCATGGTGGCTCATGCCTGTAATCCCAGCACTGTGGGAGGCCGAGGTGGGTGGATCACTAGGTTCAGAGTTCAAGACCAGCTTGGCCAACATGGTGAAACCCCGTCTCTACTAAAAATACAAAAATTAGCCTGGCATGGTGGCAGGCGCCTATAATCCCAGCTATTCGGGAGGCTGAGGCAGGAGAATGGCGTGAACCCGGAAGACGGAGCTTGCAGTGAGCCGAGATCACACCACTGCACTCCAGCCTGGGCGACAGAGTGAGAGATTGTCTCAAAAAAAAAAAAAAAAAAAAAAAAAAGAAAGTAACCAGGCATGGTGGTGGGCACCTGTAATTCCAGCTACTCGGGAGGCTGAGGCCCGAGAATAGACTGAACCCAGGAGGTGGAGGCTGCAGTGAGCCAAGATCACACCACTGCACTCCAGCCTGGGCAACAGAGTGAGACTCTGTCTTAAAATATATAATAATAATAATAATAATAATAATAATAATGTGGGAAAATCAATGAAACCAAAAACTGATTCTTTGCTAAACCTCTGGTCAGACTGAACAGGAAAAAAGGAATTACCAGCCAGGCGCAGTGGCTCATGTCTGTAATCCCAGCACTTTGGGAGGCCGAGGTGGGCAGATCAGCTGAGGTCAGGAGTTTGAGCCCAGCCTGGCCAACATGGTGAAACCCCATATCTACTAAAAATACAAAAATTAGCAGGGTGTGGTGACACATGCCTGTAATCCCAGCTACTTGGGAGGTGGAGGCAGGAGAAAGGCTTGAACCAGGGAGGCAGAGGTTGCAGTGAGCCGAGATCGGCCACTGCACTCCAGCCTGGGTGACAGAGCGAGACTCTGTCTCCAAGAAAAAAAAAAAAAAAAGGAATTACCAATATAAAGAACAAGAGAGGGGATATTGCAAAGGATACTACAGACTTGAAAAAGGAATAAGAAATTATGAACCGTTTTATGTTAATAAATTTGAAAACTTAGATGAAATGAGCAAATTCCTTGAAAGACACATACCAAAGCTCACACAAGAAACAGATAACCTGAGTAGTCCTATTTCTATTAAACAATCTGAATTTGTAGTTAAACACCTTTCCATAAAACAGTCATCGTATCCAGATGATTCCAACTGGTAGCATTCCATCAAAATTGAAGAAAAAAATAATTAATTCTTCACAAATTTTTGCAGAAAATTGAAGAGCGAACACCTCCACCTCATTCCCCAAGGCCAGCATTATCCCAATACCAAAACCAGAAAAAGACATTATTAAAAAACTATTCATCAATACCCCTCATGAATATAGATGTGAAACACTCCTTACCAAATTTCAGTAAATTGAATCTAACAATATATCTAAAGGATAATACACAATGACTAAATTAGGTTTACCTCAAATATGTTAGTTTAACATTTGAAACTGAATCAAATGAATTCACCATATAAATCAGAGTTTAAAAAAACAATTTCAACAGATGCAAAAGAAAGTAATTGATTGAAAAAAAATCTATGGCTCATGTTTGGGGTTTAAAAATAAAGTAAAAATAATCCAATATCTATTTATGGTAAAAACTCAACAAACTAGAAGATAATTTCTTTTCCTTTCTTTAATAAAGGGAATCTATGAAAAACCTACACCCGACATATTCAATAGTGAAAGACTGAGTGCTTTCCTCTAATATTGGGAACAAAACAAATATGTTCATCCTCATCTCATTACACTGCAAGTTCTAGCTAGACAATGAAACAAGAAAAACAAAATAGCATATAGATTGGAAAGTAAGAAATAAAGCTATTTTTATTTACAGATGTGATCATTTGTTGAAAATTTTAAGTAATTCACGCAAAATAACTTAAAGTGACTTTGGCAAGAATGCAGGATACAAGACTGACATACGAAAATTTTATTACCATATACTAACAACGAACAACTGGAAATCAAAATTTTAAAAATAAAATTTACAAAAACATCAAACATATGAAATAGGAATAAATCTGACCAAGAGTGCAAGACGTATATATCAAAAACTACAAAACACTGCTATAAGAAGAATTAAAGAAGACCTAATTAATTGGGAAGATATATTCATGAATTGGAAGACTCAATATTGTTAAGATGTCACGTCCTCCCAAATTTATTTATAAATACAATACGATCGAAATCCCAATTGGCATTTCATTTGTAGAAATGAGAACAGAATTATGAAATACAGTAAAATTCACTCTTTTGGTAGTAATTTTATTTACCAAATGTATAGAATCTTTTTTTTTTTTTTTTTTTTTTTTGAGATGGAGTCTTGCTGTGTCACCCAGGCTGGAGTGCAGTGGTGTGATCTCGGCTTACTGCAACTCTGCTTCCCAGGTTCAAGCGATTCTCCTGCCTCAGCCTCCCGAGTAGCTGGGACTACAGGTGCGTGACCATACCTGGCTAATTTTTGTATTTTTAGTAAAGACAGGGCTTCACCATGTTGCTAGGCTGGTCCTGAACTTCTGACCTCAAGTGATCCGCCTGCCTCAGCCTCCCAAAGTGCTGGGATCACGGTGTGAGCCACCATGCCTGGCCTACCAAATGTATATATAGAATCTTAAAACCACCAGTACAGTCAGCATTTACAGAGCAGTTCTATCACTGCCTCCCTCCCTAAATTGTCCTGTGCTATCCCTTTATAGTCAAATCCTGCCCCCAGCCTTTAAGCCTTGGATACCTTTGATTTGTTCTCTGTCTCTACTGTTTTGTCTTTTACAGATGGTCATATAGATGGGATCATATATTATCTTGCCTTTTGTATTGTATCTGGCATCTTTCATGTAGCATAATGCATTTGAGATTCATCCATGTTGTTACATACAGCAACAGTTTGTCCCTCTTTATTGTGACTGTGATATCCCATTATATGAATGCACCATAGTTTGTTGAGGGATTAATTTTTGGTGATACAAATAAAGTTGTTATGAATGTGTGTGAACTTAGGTTTTCATTTTATGTGAGTAAATGGCTAGGAATGGGATTGCTGGGTCGTATGGCACGTATATGTACAACTTTGTAAGAAACTGTCAAACCATTTCCAAAATGACTGTATTATTTTGCATTTCCACTAGATGCTCTGCATCCTTGCTAGCAACTGTACTGTTTTAAAAAAATTTTTAGCTATTCTAAAAGATGCATAGTGATATTTTATTGTGCAGTGTCTGTTCATATTGTTTGTTCAGTTTTATGTTTGGTTGTTTTCTTGTTGTTTTGAGAATTCTTCAAATATTCTGGACACAAGTTATTTGTCAGATATCTGATCCACAAATATTCCTTCCAGTGGATGGCTTGTCGTTTCAGTCTCTTAACAGTGCATTTCACGACGCAGAAGTTTTACAGTTTGATGAAGACCTTCTTCTTTTCTAAATGATGTTTTAAATTTCATAGCTAAGAACTCTTCGCCTAATTTAAGATCTCAAAGATTTTCTCCTGCATTTTCTCTCTAAGTTTTATAGTTTTACCTTTTATGTTACGTCTATCAGTAAATTTTTATCTCAAGTGTGTGGTATAGTTCAAAGTTAATTTTTTTTGGCACTCGTACAGCATCTTTTCTTGAAAAGACCATTCTTTCTCCACCGAGTTGCCTTTGTACCTTTGTCAATAATCTACTGGCCATATATGTGTGGGTCTATTTCTGGACTCTCTAATCTGTTCCATTGGTCAATATGTGCTATCTTTTTTTGCTAAGACCATACTGTCTTCATTACTACTGTACTTTTATAATTAAGTCTTGAAACAAGGTGTTGTGAATCCTCCAATTGTTCCTGTTTTTTCTTCCCAACTGTTTTGGCTTTTTAGTTCCTTTGCCTTTTCATACAGATTTTAAAATCTATATGTAAAGGCACAGATTTTAGATATTTACATCTATAGTAATATTTATAAACAAACATGCTGTGATTGTGCTTGGGACTGTGCTTAATCTATAAATCAACTTGGGGAGAACCAACATTTTAGCATGGTATATCTCTCCATTTATTTGGGTCCTGGATTTCTTTCATTATCAGTGTTTTTATAGTTTTCAGTATACGGATCCTTGTGAGATTTTTACATAGAATTTCATTTTTTTCTAAGTTACTGCAAATGGTACTGTTTAATATCTCCATATCCAATTGTTCACTGCTAGTATATAAAAATACAACTGCCTTTTCTATCTTGTGACCTTGCTTAACTCATTTATTAGTTCTAGAATTTTTGGTGAGTCCATGGCATTTTCTATTATAGGCATTCATACTGTCCTTTCCAATCTGTATACCTCTTATTTCTTTTTCTTGCCTTCTTGTGCTTGGTAGGAATTCCAGCACAATGTTGAACAGGAGTGGTACAAATGGACATACTTGTCTTGTTCCCAATTTAAGGGCAGTGATACATGTTTTACTATCTTGTCTGTGGTGACAGTTTCATAGGTGGATGCACGTGTCAAAACTGAAACACTGTATACTTTAAATATGTGCAGCTTATTGTATGTCAATTGTATGTCAGTCAAAAAATAATTTATCAGGTGCTTTTGAGAAGCATTAAACTTCTAGCTAGTCAGCTGACTGTTCAGCCTCCCATACTCGCCTATTTCCAGATCATTTCCAAAATCTGTATGAGAAAGTTCCTTTGTGTCCTGCAAAAACAATACTGTTGTTGATCTTTCATTTTGCCCTCATTCAAATCTTGCCTCACCTTTCTGTCTTGCTTCGCTTTTCAAGTTACTGAAATTCTATCCAGGTAAGTTGTCTTTATAGACAAAATTCATTCCTATCCTCTCAAAGTACAATGGTTCATTTTGAACAATGTACTTTCTTCATTGTTGTGTTTCAGTAATGGATTTCATTTCAGCTAATTTTAGTGATGCTTATGAGATTATACTTTCTCTGTGTTAAATTTTTTTCACCAAAACATAGTTTTAAAAAAAATTTTAAGAGATATCACGTAAAATATCTGTCTTAAAATCACTTTATCAAATCTACCAACTTTTTGCTCACAAATTCAATTGCAGCTCCTAAGACCTACAACTCTTACTTCCTGGACTGTTCTTCCAAGGCTGGCTGAATTACTTTAACTCAAGAATACAGAAGATGAGAAGCACAGCCCCTGAAGTTAGACTCTCTGGGTCCAACTCTCTACTGATGACCTTGGGCGAGTTTCTTTCAGATAGACATACCTATATGTCTATAGCTTAATGAATTTTTTTTTTTGAGACGGAGTCTCGCTCTTCCGCCCAGGTCAGAGTGCAGTGGTGCTATCTCGGCTCACTGCAAGCTCCACCTCCCAGGTTCACGCCATTCTCCTGCCTCAGCCTCCCCAGTAGTTGGGACTACAGGCACCCACCACCGTGCCCGGCTAATTTTTTGTATTTTTTTAGTAGAGATGGGGTTTCACCGTGTTAGCCAGGATGGTCTCGATCTCCTGACCTCGTGATCTGCCCGCCTCGGCCTCCCAAAGTGCTGGGATTACAGGCATGAGCCACTGCACCCGTCCAGCTTAATGAATTTTGAAAGAGAACATAACCATGTAGCCAAAACCTATGTCAAAAAACTGAAGATTGCCAGTATCTCTGGTCCTGTGTTAAAATCTTAAGTTTGCAGGTGACCTCTGTTTTTAGAGCAAAATAAAATATATTCATTAAAACTCCCATGATAAATCCCAGAAAATAAAGAAAAATAATTCCCAACTGTCCTGATAAATGCACAGCTTCGTACTTTAATACCTACCCTTAACTTGCCCTCCTGAAACTTAATGGAAGTAGGGTTATGGGATGAGGAATAAGATGCCTAAGAGAAAAGAAATGAAAACTATCTCCATGATGAGGAATTATTTTATCAGCGAGTCGCAGGAATTTTGAGTTGAGAGCATGGCGGCAGAGAGGGCTAGAAACCACTATTTATTTATCCTGGAAATCACTTATTTATCCTGGAAAAAGGATTCATTCCAGGATGATGAAAGGTGACTGCTCCTGTAGAGACAGGGACAGTGTGCACAGTGCATGACACAGAGAGCAAAACTGTAGACGCTGGTCATGTTTTCCTCTATTTCAGGAAGAAGTCTTAAAGAGAGTTTAAGGGATGGTGGAAGATATTTCTTCCTATCTCTAGAGCATTTCCCATCTCAGTACTCTGTCTTCTGCAGATTTGAATATTTCAGGAGACTCTTAAGAACTTCCTTTGTGCTCACATTCAGAAAATATTCCCCAAGAAAAAGGAACAACGTACCTGCTCTTTGACCTCAATGTTATGTTCCCCTTCTAGAATAAGAGTGACGGCTTGCATAATTTGCTTTCCATGAGTACTCATTATTTTATCTATATGCTGTAAAACAATGGGAAATCCATAATTATCAAAGAAACAAAGACCACAGGACGAATACAAGGCTTCTAAAAGTTAAAACAATATGATTCACAACTACTTCATGCAAAACACTATAGCATATAGAACTAGATGCCAAAGAACAGTGTTTATTATATTTTGAAGCTGCAGTTTGCCTTCAAATATGTCATACACACACACACACACACATATGTATATACACATTACACATACATACATACATACATAAAGTTGACCTGACAGAATATGAAAGCACAATCATTGGGGGTCCTCAAACCCAAATATATTAAAGAAAAAGGAAGCAAAGGCCAGGTGCGGTAGGCTCACGCCTGTAATCCCAGCACTTTTGGGGGCCGAGGTGGGCCAATCACCTGAGGTCAGGAGTTCGAGACCAGCCTGGCCAACACGGCAAAACCCTGTCTCTACTACAAATACAAAAAATTAGCTGGGCATGGTGGTACACGCCTGTAATCCCAGCTACTTGGGAGACTGAGAAAGAAGAATCACTTGAACCCGGGAAGTGGAGGATGCAATGACCGGAGACTGTGCCACTGCACTCCAGCCCGGGGGAAAGAGCAAGACTCTGCCTCAAAAAAAAAAAAAAAAAAAAGCGGGGGGGGAGCATAAGAAATGGACTGGGGTAATGGGGGAAGCCAGAGACATGGAAAACACAGTGTAGATTTCCTAATACTATCTTGGAGAATAAATGCATAATGACAACTTGTGGGGCACAAAGAAGGGAACCACTCATATTTCCTCATCTACCTGAAGGCCACTTGCATTGTTTCTAGGGGAACATTAGAGAACATTGAGAGGTATCCCACCAGCAAGGCTCAGCCTCTCCTACTCTGACAGGTATCCACTGCTTTCTACACTGGCATCTTCAGAGGTCAATCCCGTAAATGTGGGTAGGGAGATGGTCTATGGAATGGTTCTGAGAATTCTCTAAAGGGAAAGAAGCAGAGGCCCCAGAGATAAGTGATTTAGGCAGATGAGAAAATCCATCCTGGACAGCATACCAGGTAAGAAAAAAGTAACAAATCAAGGTAGGCACTGGTCATGTTTTCCTCTGTTCCAGGGATTAGAGGGAGACAGGATAAGCAGTGTAGGAGTGGAGAATAGGGGGTGATATGGTGAAGCAGCTCCCAGAACACCTACGAAGGTGACAGGTTTAGACATCAACTCCTTGTTTCTTTGGAAGGGGGCAGCATTTGAATCACACTCATGGGCAGATGTTAATGAGAGCACAGAGAGAGAGCAATGTCTTGCAATGCATATGCAGGGCTAGCTAATTTGGAAGCCTGGGTGATTTTACTTACAGGACGAGTGGAGAGGAGATTTCTAAGAAGTCCCAATGTCTTCATCAGCACATTCAAATCTGAATCTGATAATAACCGGAATAGCTGTTCAGTACTCAAGCTTCGTAAAATATCTGCTTTTATTTTTTGTTCAGCCTGAAATGCCATATTCTGAAAGGATTAAAGAAGTTGCAAGAATCATGTCTACATTTACTTTATTAAATTATATTTTAATAGCAACTCTGGTAAATTTTTTATTTTTTTGAGACAGAGTCTTGCTCTGTCGCCCAGGCTGGTGTGCAGTGGCACAATATCGGCTCACTGCAACCTCTGCCTCCCGGGTTCAAGCAATTCTGCCTCAGTCTCCTGAGTAACTGGGAGTACAGGTGCGAGCCACCACGCCCGGCTAATTTTTGTATCTTTAGTAGAGATGGGGTTTCACCATGTTGGCCAGGCTGGTCTTGAACTCCTGACCCCATGATCCACTTGCTTTGGCCTTCCAAAGTGCTGAGATTACAGGTGTGAGCCACCAGGCTTGGCCAACTCTGATAATTTTCAAAGTACAAACAGAATCTGCAGAAAATCTTTAAGGATAAATCAATCTGTCTTCCTGATTCTTGTTAATCACCTATATTTCTGTCCGTCAAGAGAAACGTAACTGTTACTCTTAGATATACTTCTACATGAGGAATGTGACCACTTTTAGGTACAGACATTTGAAAGTCTTAAGACTTCTCAAATAAATACAAAACTCATTTATCACTTTTGAGAATATCTTTATGGTTATCAAGTTGCCTGCTGTACATGAAATGACTATTAATGCTTATACTGTGCCATGCCTTTTGAGAATGATTTCAAAGTACTCACGGAAGAAAATAAGCAGTGGGTTTTCTTAACTTTACTGGCATGAAAACATCTCTTGTGTTCACAATACTATGGTAGGTGTTGGCATGGCTGGGCTGTATCACACAGGAAGCTCTCCAGAGGGTAGGAGGTGTGTCTGAGCTACCAGTAATCCCGGGTGGCTAGTAGCTATTTTGCTTCTTTTTCTCTAATTTGTATCATGGGTTAACCCAGCTTAATCCCAAGCTATACATGTCTGAAGAAAACAAAAACCATGATAAATTCCAAGTAACAACTTACAAATCAACTTTTGATACAAAAATCTCTTGTATAGCCACGTGTGGTGGCACACGCCTGTAATCCCAGCTACTCAGGAGGTTGAGGCACAAGAATCACTTGAACCCAGGAGGCAGAGGTTGCAGTGAGCTGAGATTATGCCACTACACTCCAGCCTGGGCAACTAAGAGAGACTCTGTATCAAAAAAAAAAAAAAAAAAAAAGAAAGAAAAAAAAAATCTTGTAAACTAGAGACATAATATGTGGTTGTTGCCCTCCAGGAATTTATTTTAATTAAAGAGCTAAGACATTAGCCATCAAGTTACATAATAATGTGAGGCAGCATGGCAGAGCAAAAAGAATACTCTCTATGTGTCAAGAGACCCAGGTCAGAGATGACTCTAAGGTTTTATATTTTGCAGAGAGAAAACACAGCAGCTGGTAATATGAAGACTGACAAGAATAAGATAGTTTGTACAGATTTGAGGAGTGAAATAAGTTCAGTTTCCAACATTAAAGTTGTGCATGTCAGAGAATTCTGAAATGAAGTCCCATACGCCATTTAAGTGATAGATGTGGGAAACAGGTAACAGTTACATCTGGATATGTAGATTTCAAAGTAACCTATTAGAGGAAGTTGAAACCATGTTATGAGATGAAGTCCCTGAAACTGATGTAATGAGAATTGGAAACCAGAAACTGAAACTTGGGGGAATGTTCTCAGAGAAGAGGTTGAAAAGGAAGCTAGGTAGAAAGTGAGTTTAAAAAAAATAAGTCCTGGGAAGGAGTTTCAAGAAAGAGAAGTGCTAAAAGCTGTGCAAAGTTCAGGAGAAAAATATCTGTGAAACTACAGATTTGTTGCTTTCTTAGAAGATAATTATTTCTATCCTAAAGTCTGTATAAAAACACAGCAGATATAGCATGGAACAGGGAGAATACAGGCTTGGAAAAGGTTCTGAACCCATTTCCATTATTAACTGTGAGGCCTTCACCTTCACAATTCACTTACCCTCCCCAAGTCCTAGTCTCCCATTTGTAAAGTGAATATATACCAATATATCTTAAAATAAGAATTAGGGATAAATATAAAACGCCCAGCATAGTGTCTGGTACAGAGCAATTAAATTGTAAATAGTATAAATATGTTTTAAAAATCAATTTAGGATTACTCTATTTACAATTTCAAGAAAATTTTAATAATCTTAAGGAGAAATGGTTCTCTAACCTCAAAGTTTTACAATATATTACAAATTATTTACTAGAAACTGTTAAAAAATTATTAAGTATTTATGCACCAATTTTATTACCTTCGACAAGTTAATCATTCTGCAAAAAATGGTTAAATATGTGAGGTAATACACATGTTAATTAATTAGCTCAAATTAGCCATCCCACAATCTATTTATCTTTCAAAACATCATGTTGTACTTTATAAACACACATAATTTTTATTTGCCAATTAAAAAAATAATCATTCTGTGCCTTAGTTTACTTCATCTATAAAGTATGGTAAGAACTCTCTGGTTGGTATCATAAAGTTGTTCTGAAGAGCAAAGGAGATATGAAAGTGCTTTGTAAAGTAGGTGGCACTACACAAAAATATAATGTGTTCATGATAAGGAAAATTTATTTTCCCAGAATTAGCTAAGTTTCAACATCTGTTCACTTTTCTTAATAATAAATAAGAGAACGGAGGCATAACTTGCTTACAGTTAAATCTGTTAGTTTAATACTAAGCCTTCTAGGTCCTAGTCATTAGAAAACTAGAACAAAATAGCAAGATTTTTGAAAAAGAAAATTCCAGACATTTCAAATAATACATTATAGTTCTAACTTAGACAATAGCTGTATTCCTTTTGTAAGTTATGATATATATAAAAGTGAAACGTACCATTAAAGCCCAAATTCCATTCACTCGTAAAGCAGGATTTTCACTCTGAGTTAATCCACAAAGTAGCTCTACGGCTCCTGATTCCAAAATTGGCTGCCATTGGACAGGGAAAAAAAAAAAAATCACAGCTTTAAAGTCCAGTTTGCAAACTAAACATGCACATACCTTGGCACTTTGTGATTTCTTCCCCACTCTTACTCAATTCCAGGCAACTTTTGCAAAGCAGGGAGTGATGTAGCCATAAAAATCACCTTGAGAAGGGCAAAGACAATTATTTTCTCATAAATCCGAAAAGCCAAAAAAAAAAAAAAAAAAGAAAGAAAAAAGAAAACAAAACCAAACCACTCTGTCATTTCCTTTTATCCTTATAGTCCTGGAGGATTCAGGAGACATTCTAGTTACCTGTACATTTCACACAGACCCTTATGATCCCATTACCTAGCTCCCCACTCTCATCTTTCGCTGAGACTCTGTCACTTTCTGCTTTATGTGTACATCTTGTGCATTGCTTACGAACTCTATGAAGTAATATGGTTGGTAAAGGAAAGAAATATAAAGGAACTTAGACAACCAAATCATCCTCCTTCCAAGCTGTCAGTCTTATTCCAAACATGCTGCAGAATTTATCTTTTAGGATATTTTCAGGACTACTTATCAATTACACAAGCAAAACAGTCCTGTACTTTTACAGTCATGCCACATTTTACATCTAAAATACCATGCTTTAGTCTAACTACTTAACTTTATTTATGATACTTGACTGAACATGAATTTTTGGTAATTTCTAAAAAATATTCAAACCTTAGAGGATTAAGATTTACCATCACCAATGAATGCTTAAAAGGTCACTTGTCAAGAGGATTATAGAAACGTCAGAAGCAATTCAGATCTATATACCCAGAAAAAGGGGTATACATTTCTCAACTGTACAAATTATATTTTAAAAACTTATTTTGAAATAAATTCAAACTTATAAAGTAGCAAAAAATACAAGGAACGCTCAGATATTCTTTTCCCAGATCCGCCAGTTTTTAACATTTGCCATTGTTAATTTATCATCTCTCTCGTACTATGTACCTAATCCACATTATCTATCTTTTCTCAACCATGTGAAAGTAGGATGCATACATCATGCCCCTTTTACACTTAAGATTTCAGTGTATATTTCCTAAAAACAAGGATATTATCTTAGATAACCATAGTACAGTTACCAAATTCAGGAAAGGTAATAATAAATTAAAATAATACTTTAATCAAATCTATAGCCCATACTCTAATTTTGTCAGTTGGCACAAAAAAAATGCTCTTATAGCATTTCCCTCCCCCACTTTGGTTCAGAATCTATTTTTTTTTTAATTTTAATTTTTTCAGACAGGGTCTCGCTCTGAAGCCCAGCCTGGAGTGCAGTGGCATGATCATACCTCATTGCAACCTCAAATTCCCAGGCTCAAACAATTCTCCTGCCTCGGCCTCTCGAGTAGCTAGAACTACAGGTGTGTGTGCCATGCCTGGTTGATTGTTTAATTTTTAGTAGAGACAAGGTCTTGCTATGTTGCCCCGGTTGGGAGTTAATTTTTCAATATAAAAAAATCGTATTAGTGATCCTTTGCCTGAGCTCATCCACCTATTTCCTAACTAGACCCTAAATATCCTGAAGGTAGATCTGGAGCAATATAAGAGCAGTTAAGGATGATTAACAGTGGTACACCAGCTGTGACTGGATTATCATCAGGCCAAGACCCCATCTACAGGGCAGAGAACTGATGGAAGCTCTGGTGTACTGTTTTGCCTTTCTCTTCAATCAGAGTAACTACCAGTCTTGCCCTGTTTGTTCCAAGATTCCTGCTTGTTGAATAACTATTTCTGAACCTCCATCTTGTTTTTTTGTTTTGTTTTATATTTTAGATGGAGTCTCCCTCTTTTGCCCAGGCTGCAGTGCAGTGGCGCGATCTCAGCTCACTGCAACCTTTGCCTCCCGGGTTCAAGTGATTCTCTTGCCTCAGCCTCCCGAGTAGCTGGGATTACAAGCATGCACCACCACCCCCGGCTAATTTTTGTACTTTTAGCAGGGATGGGGTTTCACCATGTTGGCTAGGCTGGTCTCAAACTCCTGACCTCAAGTGTTCTGCCTGCCTTGGCCTCCCAAACTGCTGGGTTTACACGCATGAACCACCGTGCCTGGCCAGAACCTCCATCTTATTAATACTACCTTTCTTAATTATAGTCAACTCCTACAAGTGTTATAATGCAGCAAATAAATTCAACACAAATGGGACAACTAAATGCACAATAAACCTGAGTTCATGATTGGGCAGATCAGGGGTATTATGACATAATAAAACTAACTGTATAAGGTTTTCCCCTTCTTCATTAAGGTATATTTTAGTTTTTCCTATTAAAAAAAAGAATAAGTACTCAAATATTTTATAAAATGCAGAAGGGAACCCCCATCCAACCCCTCCCCAAACAACTACCATTAACATTAAACATCAGAAGATTTTCCAATGACAGCAGTTATGTCCTTGAAATGATTTATAATCCTGGTTTACAAAATTTAGTCTTAATTTATTCTTTAGTAAAGATAGCCTGAGAATAGTTTACTATTTGTAAGAAAAATTATTTCTTACATTCACAGTTTCAGGCAGTTTAGATAGACTTTAAGATGTAATATCTTTTAAATAAGCTGAATATGTTAGATAGAATAAAAAGAATAATGGGAAATGATAACCGTATTTTAAAATGAATGATTTATTTGCATACCCCTACCCCTATGCAATCAAACAATTCCGAAGTAGTTTTTAAACCCAACCCACAAATTTCAATGTCAACTACTATAAAAAGTATTTGAGTAAGCTCTAGCTGGACTGGGCAAAGTCTAGGAAAAGAAAATCAATACTAACCTCTTTGCTTGGAGAAAATTCAAGAAGAAGATTACACAGCATGGAAGATGCTACCACTAGGATTTCATCTGGTGCATTTTGTAAAACCTATGGAATTAAAAAAGGATACTATTAATGATTTGGAATGATGAAGATGAGATATAAAATGAGATATAAAATATAAATATAAACAAGAACAATTATCTTTCAACCTGATTCTTCATATTGGAGAGATAGGAAGAATCCACTTGATACTGTGTCAAACTTTTCCTAGTGCTATAATTATGACGGACTAACGCCCTCAAAT
The DNA here is from genome assembly GCF_029281585.2 of Gorilla gorilla gorilla. Classification (NCBI taxonomy): domain Eukaryota; kingdom Metazoa; phylum Chordata; class Mammalia; order Primates; family Hominidae; genus Gorilla; species Gorilla gorilla. The sequence continues at coordinate 149,437,499 of NC_086017.1, read as the reverse complement.
CTGTCTTGCTTGGAGAAGCTGCAGCCTCACTGGGGGGCTCTTGCAGGGAGGAGAGAGACATGTCAGGGAAAGATACTCTATGTGAAATGCTTGAAGGCCAAGGGACTGCTCTGGGGTAAGTGAGCTCATTCTACTCCATCAGTCAAGCCCCTTATGAGTCTACAGAATGGTCCTACAGCCTGACTTTCTGATGTGTCCTTAGAAGGGCTTGTTTGACCAGGAGCACTGACGAATCAAGCAGGCTACTACTGCATAGGCAGGACAGTGTGGGAGACTGGTTCTCAGAAATGGAATTTCACAGACCTAGTTCCAACTGGACACTTCCACTAACTAGCCTGAACCTGTATTTCTTCATCTATAAACTGAGGAAAATAAGACCTCCTTGATAGAACTATTTAGGATTAAATGTGATATAGTGAATAATAAGGGAAGTACTGTTGCAGGGAAATGAAAAACATAAGACTACTTGGATACAAATTTGGGCTCAACAACTAAATAGGTACATGAATTCCTCAACTATAAAATGGTATCTGCTTCACAGGATTGTGATGAGAATAAATATATAAAAAGGTTTTAGAATAGTAACTGGCACATAGTAATGGCTATATAAATAAGGCTTTGGAAATGGTAATTTAGTACCATAATTGCTGATGCTATCAGGCACATAATAGGTATACAGTAAACTAACTTCCACGGACTTTCACTGAACTAGAAGGCAACACAGCATGATGATAAATGTTAGTTGCTATTAGCTATTATTAGAACCTGTTCTTTCTAGATTCTAAGAGACAAAGTCTTCATAAATACCACCATTTATATGCAATAATCACTTCAACTAAATCCTCTGCATCTGGGATCAGATCAGGCTCAGGCTTAGGATCCCAAAAGGAGTATTAGGAGCTCTAGTTATACAAACCAGAAATGGGTAATCACAAAAAATTTCAGACAGTTAAATTCAGCAGTTAAATATTATCTGCTTTCCTTGGCTAAACAAAGTCTGAAGTTCTCAAGTTAAGAATAAGCGTGAATTATAAAGTAGAAGCAGCTCTCCTAAGATATTGTGTTTTAACTCTCCTATAGACTGTTCATTGATAAAGATCAAATCAAATCTCATATACTATGCATGCTGTGCTCTGTGTCTGTCACAACTTCCCTAAGGCCCTATTCACCCTTTCCTTTCCTTGCCCTTCCTATATCTCTCAGGTACACCCCTATCCAAGCTTTAAAGTCATCCCAGCCCTTTCAGTCAGAAGTCATTCTATCCTCCTCTGGGGTCCCATTGCCATGATTTGTGACCTCTCTTAGGATCCTCATGACCATCAACCTATTCAAATTCTTTGTGCAGTTATGCCAATGTCCCCTTTAATTAATAGAGTTAAGCTTCCTGAAGAAATAATCTATGTATCTATGGTCTAATTTATACCAGCCTGTAGCAACCCAGTGGCACTGCACAAAATGGGTGCTCGATAATTGTTTTTACATTAAGAGAAATAATCATTTTCCAAAATTATACTACTTAGAAACACTGGTTGAAATAAGTCAATGCCTATCAAGTCTTTAAAAAGTTGCTTTGGTTGACCTAATTCATTTTTTAAATGTTACTGTTTATAGAAATTAATTTGTTTTTATCAAGTTTTATTAGATAACATTAAAATTAGATAACATCTAATGATAAACTAAAGCGGAAGAGATCCTATAAACTTAAAAACCACTTACCTGGCACAGTGTAAGGTATGACATGTGAAATTCAGAAGCTGACATCTAACACTGACCAAACAATTTCACCAAAATAGGAACAAAAAATAGTCACAAATAATTTTTTAAATTAAAACCAAATGTCTACCTTCTTGCAGTTTGTTAACCAACTGTTAAAAACATGGAAAAGCAAATGGGAAAAATCAATAGTTATGCCTCTCGACTAGAGACCAAAAAGTATCGGAAGTAAATCATTTGTTTATCTCCAAGCTTTTAATACTATAGTTTAAACATACAGCAAAATTGTAATTTGAGAGTGATTATATCCACATGTACCCTTCTAGAATGCTCACCAGACCTTTTCACAGAAAGAACTAAAGAGAAACCATGTTACTCCATTTCTGATTTGTATGATAGAGGGCTACTGAGCTGAGCGAGCAGGGAAAATGGCTCTGGATGAAAAGGGAATTATTTGGGGAAGCAGAAGAGCACTTAAAAATTCTGAATGGATAATCAATAAATCAAGATCAAGCTGCTATGAAAAAGGTGCAATCTAAGAATAATAAAGAGTGGGAATAGTAAAAGAAAACACCACTTAACTGAGGAGAGCCTTAAAAAATCCAGAAATGTCAAATCTGGCCCCAACAGTTTTGGATAAGGGATGGTGGTCCTGAAATAAACTTTTGCTGGTGGGAGCTGGCACACTCCATAAGCAAGTGTGTTCCAAGCATAGAAAGGCACTGATACTGTAGCTGGAGAATAGAGTGTAGGTAAATAACCATTCTGAGATTTGGGGCTCTTAATGAGGTTCAGGAAGCAAAAGGATCTCAGAGAATGAGGAGTATTCAGAAGAGATGACATATGTCTAATAGGGTGAAAAAGAGTGAAACTCAGGAAGATGTGCCAATGGACGAAAATGGGTCAAGTTCAATGTTACATACTGCTTAGGCAGGCCCACTGAAAATAAGTTGTTAAAGAAACATACTGTTCTGATAGGCCTCATAAGACCATATTGTGACACTTATTTAGACTAGAAAATAGAAAACTCTTGGTGTCCCCCTGACAGCTCCTGAGTAGTGAAACATACACTCAATCTATCATTCCTTCCACTGAAGTAGCTCCAGGGTTCATATGGTCTTTCCTAAGCCACTCCTACTGCTTTATTCCAGGACCTCAACACATAAATCACATACTCTGTCACTAGATGAACCTCCTCAATGGAAGAACCACTCAGCATGTCAATTCCCAAGGCCACTGGCATTGGTCTAACTCTTCCACTTCGTCCTTACCTGACCACTGGTATGTCTCATTATATCCCACTGCTCCACTAGAGTCATAAAGGTATACTTGCTCTTCCCTACACATACCATACATAATGTTTCTCCTCATGCTATTCTGCTCCCCAGAAAATCCTCCTGTTTTCCTCTTGCTTTCAAAGCCCACTTTATATTCTTCCTGCCTGAATGGTCTCTTGCCTATTTCTGCCACATTGATGCCCCCGCCCCCTAAACCTAAAGCTTTAAGCCAAGAGTAAGAGTTCTGTGATAAAATGTTTTTGGTAGCTCACTGTACTTGAAGGCTTTGCTTAGTACATAGCAGGTATGCAAAAACAAAACAGAACTCTAAAAAATTAAGTTGACTAAATGCAAGGTATATGATCACTTAAGAAAAAAAATGATAGACCAAAGACCAAGTTTTGTAAAGTATCGGGGGATAACATTATTAGCAGCCACTTGATACATGCTCTAAGTCTTGATTCAGATTCATTTGTCCTGAACCTTTTTTGGGGGGGACAAAAGGGGCCTGAAGAGAAGACCTAACACCAAAAATGTTATGTTAAAAAATATCCAGGGGCCAGGCATGGTGGCTCATACCTGTAATCCTAGCCAACACTTTGGGAGGCCAAGGCAGGATCACTTGAGCTGAGGAGTTTAAAACCAGCCTGGGCAACTTGGTGAGACCTTGTCTCAAAAAAATAAAAAAAATTAGCCAGGCATAGTGGCACATACCTGTAGTCCCAGTTACTTGGGAGGCCAAGGTGGGAGAATCACTTGGGCCAGGGGGCACAAGTCTGCAGTGAGCCATGATTGAGCCACTGCACTCTAGCCTGTGTGACACAGTGAGACCCTGTGTCTATTTAAAAAAAAAAAAAAATCCAGGGATTGCCGAGACTAAGAACAACACATTATCTCTGTAAATGGCAGATTCCTTTGCTTTTCAGAACCAAAAATTACAAGGATAATTCTGGATATAAGGTTAAGGTGTAATATTAAACAAATAGGGAGATCAGATGAGTAACTAAAGCTTAGTTAATAAAAGAAAATCAGGCCTGGCTGGGCGCAGTGGCTCATGCCTGTAATCCCAGCACTTTGGAAGGCCGAGGCGGGCAGATCACGTGGTCAGGAGTTCAAGACCAGCCTGACCAATATGGTGAAACCCTGTCTCTACTAAAAATACAAAAATTAGCCAGGCGTGGTGGTGCGCACCTGTAGTCCTAGCTACTAGAGAGGCTGAGGCAGAAGAATCGCTTGAACCGGGGAGGTGGAGGTTGCAGTGAGCCAAGATCATGCCACTGCACTCCAGCCTGGGTGACAGAGCTAGACTACATCTCAAAACAAAAAAAAAAAAAAGAAAGAAAATCAGGCCTGTAGTTCCCCCTCACACATGAAGCATTTGTAGATGCTTAGAATATCAGATTTGAGGAGATAAGCGTTCAAAATGCTCTACACAAAAATCCAACATACTCCTAGACCAGGGAGTAGTGTTAGCTAGCTCAGCTCACTCTAGGGTCTGTGAGTACAGCTGTTACTGGCTGACCCTTTCTTCTTACCTTCATTAAAGGTTTCCAAACAGCATGATCCTGGAAACTGGTTCGAAGCTGCTGCACAGATCTGGATAAACTGTGCAAACATCTACAAAGAATAATCAAAATTAGCTTCACAAGAAATCAAAACTTTTACTTTTCAAACAAACTGGCTGGCGTTTTACAATGACTAATGTACACTTCAAGCATATCTACGTTGTTAAGTGAACTACATCAGACCACTTTATGGGGTTTGGAGGCCAGGCTCTCTGTTAGACAATGTTATATACTCTATGAATTCACCTGAGCAGATTTTTGAGGAACATTTGTAGTCTGTGTTTACTCAGTGAAGGACCAGAAAGGAAACAGGTTAAATATATGGCAAAAGGTTTTTATTCAGACCATTTAAAGCTCATACCTGACGGCAGCTAACCGCACCTTGACACTAGACTCAGACAAGCCAGTCACAATTCGGTCCATCATATTTTCAGTCTCAATGATCTGGAGAAAAAGGTTAATGCTGCATAAATAACAACATGAAGGTGACAAACTTCACTGCTTGTAAATGCAAGTATGTTAACATCCATTAAAAGTTTAACGTTGTTTTTGGCAAGAGTTTTTACCTCTCAAACAATCATCTTGCGCTGGGGGCGGGCAGCTCATCAGAAAGGTAGGTCTAGCCCACTAAGGACCTGCCAGGCTGAATGACAGGCGTAAGGGGCAGGTTATGTTGTTTATTTTTAAAGACATTTAACACAAAAATTAAATGGTATAAGTACTGCAGAGGTGTTATGTAAAGAATCTTGAGAAAAAGGAAAAGAAATAAATGAACTCTCATTGGGCAGGTTCCTTCCAGAGTGAGGTTCTAAAGAAATCACAGTCCATGCTCAGCCCTCACAAAATGAAATCTGGGCTTAGGACAGAGCCACCCTGTGGCTACTTTCTTACCAACCGACTGAAACTTTTAGAAAAGTAACCCTTGCCATCTTTCACTATAGCACTAAGTGCTGCTACATATAATCGCTATAATCATGAAGCTTTATTGTTTCAACTTAAAAATAAGACAACCTGCAATTTTCCTTCATCAAACAATGTCTAGATACAAAATAAATAGTGTGTGAAGGAAACTGAATTTGACTTGTGTGGGCCTATTGAAAAACAGCCTTTTCATATTAGAATAAAGTACTCATGACATCACAACACAAATATTAACAAACACATTTGTTGAGTTCTTCCATGTGCCAAGCACTGTGCTAAGCATGTTATATTACCCAATTTAACCCTCACTCTTCTGTAGGCATTATTCTGGATAATACAGAGCTTTCCTGTAATCACAGAGCTGAGATACATACCCAGGCATGTGACTCCAGAGTCCATATGCTCAGCCACACTTGTAATACAGCCCTGGTTAAGGTAGTCCTCTTGTACTCACGAGGTAGTTCCCAATATGGGCAACTCATTAATGGGAGTCGTTACTCTCACCTGGGAGAATACCTAGACCAATAGATCTTAACCTTGGTTGGCCTTGCAGAAGAATTACCTGGGGAGATTTTTTTTTTTAATCCTATGTCCAGGCCATACAGCAGACCAATTAAATTAGATTCTCCAGGGTCAGGCCTAGGCACCTAAATTTTTTTTTTTTTTTAATCTCCTCAGGTGAGTCCAGTACACAGCCAAGGTTGAAGATCACTGACCTAGACTAAAATGAGAGGATTCAGAAGTCTGACCTTAGAACATGAGAGAGTGGGAAACCTCAGGATGTTTCAGCCAAACAGAAGGAGAAGAAAATATTGTTGAAATTAACAATGATCAGGGAAAATATAATCTATTAAGAAGAGGGAACCACATTTTAGCTGTAGATTAGGAATGGTAATTTTTATCTGGTGTTTTAGTTTCCAAAACATTTACATATTGATCTACTCCTCGCCCTAGACCAAACCTAATTCCATTCTTACTGATATGCACAATCACTCTCTGTCCTCATTGTCACCTCTAGCCCCTAAACTCCTCCCTTTCTCAGTCTACCTACTCTCTGTGACTCTCTCATACCTTTTCCCCCTGGCATGGATGTCCTGCTCAGACACTCCACTTAGAAGACAGTTTCCCTTTTTCACTGTCCTCCCACCATTCATTACTCCTCCTCCAGATACCAACTGCTGATGTTGCTCTAGAAAAACCACCAAACATGACCGTTCTTTCCGTGTAAGCTATCCCACCTCAGTGGCACCCTCACTGCTGGTTACCAGCCTTGTAACCCCCTGGAGATGCCCATATTCCTTATGGTAGCTACCTCTTACTTCAAATTCTTCTGCCTCCCTCATGCTCGCAGCCACTCTGTGCCCACCTCATCTTCGTAGGGACCTTGATTTTGGGGACACACATTGCAACTTCCCACTTCTGATGAAAGGTCTCCATGCTTTTGCTGTTTTCTTTACTCTTGTCAAGGCTGGGTACTTCAAGCTCAAAGCCTATCTACCTTGATCCAAAAACTACCTTTCCATAATGTTCTCACATCTTTACTCTGTCCTACCTCTCATTTTCAATCCTGTTTAAAAGACGTTTAAGTGTCCAAACTTTAACCTCTTGAAGCTAGTCCTCTCTCCACTTCCCATCTTTAAATGGGCATATATCCAATAAAGGCTCTGTCCATCTCCATCTCTTATATATAACAATGCTGTGACTTCAAAACCAACTCAGTATTGGAAATTTTCTAAAGTTCTGTCCTAGAGTTCTTTCCTGACCTCTAGCTCCATACTTCTGATTGCCTAATAAATATGACATGGATGTTCAGTGGAACTTCCCATCTATTACGTCTCATACTGAATTTGTCCTCCCACCCCCTAGCCTTGGCTAAACCTGCTTGTTCTCTTTGTCTTTCTGTTTTTGCTAACGGTATTTTAACATTCTCCCAGCCACTCAGGCCCTACATTTGTGCTAATTTTGACCCCAACTCTTCCTCCCTTACCACACAAAACCAAAACAATTTACTTAGCACTATACCTTATATTCATTCCTTTCGCATTCCATTAAACTAGTTGGGACCTTATTACTATTACCTTGGGGGTCATAGTAGTGTGTTTTCCAAATTACCTAATCTTTTGTGCTACAGCAACCATCAAAGACTGGCTGGGTTACTTCAATCATGCACTAGTCACTGTTCTTGAAACAGACAAGGCCAAATCAGTACCTTCAATACGGGAAGGAAACAAAAGCCTAGGGCAAAAGTTTCAGGCAGTGGAGGACTAGATGCTTATGCCTGAAAGATCCTTCTGGCTTGGGAAATTATTTTTACTTAAGAATGAGAAGTGATAACTTGGGAGAAACAGCTGCCTGTACTGGATATAGTTACATCATCAGAGAATGTGGTGGTAGTAGAAGTACGGATGGATTGAACACATGGTTACTCTCCAGAAAGAACTGAGAAATACTATTAGCAATGGCTCCAGATGCTTGCCCTGGGTGTGGCCAAGATTTGAAAGAGGTTTCTAGATAAGATTTCCTCGCTACATTCAATCAAAGATGTAAATCTACCAAAGAACCGGAATGATGTAGCAATCGTAGGCATTTAATAAAGTATATCTCAGTACAGCCATAGGTCACAAATCCCTGAAGTTGCTTAGCACCAAGAAAAAGCCTAATTCCACACAAGAGATGTGACAGAAAATTCTACAAGCTTAGTATGGGCTAAAGTCCAGACGGTAGCCTCTTCCCAAAGTCTGGAAGGCTGATATGAAAGAACCTGTGGAAAGGGAATAGGGTGATGATCAGAAATAAAATGAGTAGGTAGCCAGCCTAGTGGGTGACGCAGGGGAAATGGAATGTTATGGAGTGGATTTGCTGTATAATCTTGGGCAATTTACCTCTCTGGGCCTTCAGTAAAATGAGGAGATACAGTAATGATTATTTTATCTCCAATCTTTTGTAATCAGCAGGTGAATAAGGATCATGTTAGTCAGTCTGGACAAAACTACCATGTTGTTTAGAAGGAACATGGGAAGAAGGCGGGTGAGGAGAGGCTGGAGAATGGTTCAGGTCTACTTAAGAGTGCTAAAGGAGAAGGCAAGGAAAAGCAAACAGCACAATTCCTACTTGCATTTCTATAATTATGTATTCAGCAAATATCTGAGTGCCCAGAGAGTGACAGGCATGGTTTTGAAACTCAAAAACAAAACAGTGAGGAAGAGAAAGCCCTTGCTTCTACCAAACTCACAGTATTGAATAAGCAAACATAATTAAGTGTTTCAGTGCTATGGTGCTTGATTTCATGGTAGAAAGAACACCTTGGGAATGACAGGGACCATGGGGCCACACACTGAAACAAGTATCTACAAAGGGAAGGTAGGAAGACATCTTTTCTCAAGAACAGGAATTTTACAATCTAGGACAGTGGAAAAACATTAGGGCTCAATCACTGTGACATTAAGAGTGTAGCTTTGTGCTTTCTTTTAAAGTTTCTAGGGGTGTATGGTCCCTGATACTTTGGAGACAGAGTATAGCTATAAGGTGGCTGGTAAACGCTTTCCAAGTCAGGACATAAAACTATCTGGAGGTATCTTCCCCTCAGGCACAAGTTGACCCTTCTTAGATCATAGTCTATCAGAATGTTTATAGCAGAAGGCCTGAATCTGTAACTGAACTTGCAATGGAGATAATTCAGTAACCCTGCTAGGGTTCTAGAAAGCATGTTTGAATCTCTGGTCCACCTTCTCCATCAAGACATCAGTCTGGGAGTGAGAGTGAAAAACAATATAAAATTAGAATGTAAACTATGAATTCCAAAAGGGTATGGACAATATGATCTAACCAGGGTTTTGCAAGCTTGAGGGCATGGAGACCATCTGTGTATGGATACAAAGGGCACTATAGTGAATACACTGACAAAAATGAGGACAAAAATGTGATCACAGACAGGAAAAGGTTTGGAATCCAGTCCAGAGAAAAAATTTTCAGGTCAGCAGGGAAGGAGCTGGTAGTGGCTGCTGCCACAGCCCTCTGACCCATATGAAGGTTTAACAGTGCACCAGACAGCTTTTCAAACATGGGATTGGAAAACCAAGAGCAATAAAACATGTCCTCCATGGTGCCTTTTAACGACCCCAGTACCGTGCTCCACAGCCTTGATATGATGGAGGGTGCCAAGTCCTAGCACCCTGCAAAAGCATCTTAGGTCCTTCCAGGATGTAAGAGCAATGCCAAGTAAAGCTGAAAGTTGTTCTCCCTCATGGTTCTTGTTGGAGACTCCTCAGCCATAGCTCAGCAAATATGCCCTGTGGCATAGCTGGTTGGATCTGCTAAAAAAGAAAAAGAGACAGTGCCCTCTGTTACACAGACACTGTGCCCAGCCAGAAGGGGTACTTGTAGTAGACTGAATCCTCAGAGTGGAGGAGGCCATCTTTCTTCCTAGGCTTTTCTAGGGGCCTGGGCTGTAAACTACAGAATTAAGTAACACAAAAAATGTTGCATCCTCAACTGACCGCTTTAGGTCAATGGACTAGGTATTGTGTACCTCTCTGCTGGTGTCTTTAGCTTTTATGACATGCTTTTGCGAAACTGTCTCTTGCATTGCTGCTCTTGCAGGAGTGGATAAGGATCTATTAGAACAGGATCTGAGCCCCCTGTAATCGGGACAAGACTTTTATGACCAGTGGGAAAGAGGGGCACTCAGTCCAGAGGATCATGGGGAAAATTCAGAACCCAGATAATACTAAGGTGGTGGTTTATGGTATACACAGGAACTCCAACAACTTGAAAATGGGCCTTTGGCTACAAGGGAACTTCCCAGCCCTCCATGAGCTTTAGTAGATCCAAAATTTAGTTGTGGCCAGGACATAAGCCATCTTTTCCTCTGAGCACATGAAGAACTAAGAGTCAGAGATATGGTCTTTGAAAAAACAAGACAAATTATTCTTCCAGCTTTATTCGGGATGAAACATTCTTGATACTAGAAAAACTTTAGCTTGGACTTTAGCTTCAACTGTGCTGAAACCAGGTCAACCAAAATATGTGGAAACTGAAACCAGGTAGATTCTCAGTGGTGTCAGCAAACTTCTCAGACAATTCAAAGTGGGTGGGTTGAGGGGGTGTCAAGGCAGTGGGTGGCAAAGTGGGCTCTCTCTTAACATCAATCACTTATGTGAATGTGCATAATAGCCAGGCAAATACAATTTAATTCCAAATAGGCTTTTGTGAAAGTTTCCAGATAAAGTTTTAATGGATTATGAGTAATAACAAGACAGAACTGGCCAGAAAGAATAAGGACCTGGAATTAAACTCTGAAAATCACAAGCCGCAGTCATTTAAGATCTAAGTGGATAAGGTATCAAATCCAGACTCTAGTTAAAGCAGGAGGGATTAAGCAGCCAAGCAGGGTACAGCACAAGGAGGTCAGGGAGAGAGAGTAGGTCTGGCAAGGAAAAGATGTATAACAGAGACTGGATCTGCTGGGTGTGGATGGCAATTTAGTCTCATAAGTGTCAATAAACACAAGTCCCAGGACATGCACTTGAGTCTTTCCTAGCAGGACCATTTATTTAAGGTCTAGAGTTCCTCACTTAAATTTTTTTTTTTTTTTTTTTTTTTAGGAAATGAGCACTATAAACCCAAGATCTCATGTCAGCGCCATCAAGACACTAGTTTTGGAAATGGGATAGAGACTAGGGAGGAAAGAGAAGGGCCATGAGGTAAGAAGGCAGATACTAGAATGAAATAGGCATATACAACCAGCTTATCCGGATAGACTGGATAGAACCAGCAAGAGTCAGGGGAGAGATCCATTGCCCCAAATGGAAAACCAATCTTTCACTAGGCTTTAGGAAGTGACCATGTGATTTTATAAGACGACCACAGGATACTTAAAGACATGATGCCATATACATCATGGAAATGCTTGAGCACCTAATGTGTATTATTCCTGAGTATATCCTCATACCATTTCTCCTTTATTAAAACAAAGTAAAGCAAAACAAAAACAAACCAAAGACCAAAAAACCCAAATCCAAAATCTCCAATAGTACATGGTATTCCACGAATCAAGTAAGGGCAGTTGCAGTGCTCACTCCTAAATCAGTTCAACTGGAAAACCAATTCTCTTACTGCATTCTCTTAATGCAGTGGACTTAACTATCTGACAGAACTAAACACATTTGTGCCTGTTCATTTTTAGGCTGAATAATGTTAATATCTGAAGAGGTCTTAGAAATAGTCTTATCTGAGGTCTCTGAAGTTCAGAAAGATTAAGTCACTGGTCCAGGTTCTTCAGGCAAACTGCAGCAGAGCAGCCAGAGCACCCTTCCCATTCCCCAGGTTTTCTTACTTCCGGTATGAGGTCCTTTCTATTCACTATGTTTTAAGGATGAGATTTTTCACTTAGCCTTAACTAAATTGAGATCTGACTTCGAAAACAGGGAAAGAGGAAAAGAACTATAAAAAATTATCATTGCTGTAGAAACCACAGACTATATATTGACATCTTGGGCCAATAAAGATTAGTATACTATACTTGGCAAGAAGGGGCATCATTAATAAACTGAACAAGAAGGAAAAAAAGGCCGGGCGCGGTGGCTCACGCCTGTAATCCCAGCACTTTGGGAGGCCGAGGCGGGCAGATCACGAGGTCGGGAGATCGAGAACATCCTGGCTAACACGGTGAAACCCCGTCTCTACTAACAATACAAAAAATGAGCCAGGCGCTGTGGCGGGTGCCTATAGTCTCAGCTACTCGGGAGGCTGAGGCGGGAGAATGGCATGAACCCAGGAGGCGGAGCTTGCAGTGAGCCGAGATAGCACCACTGCACTCCGGCCTGGGCGAAAAGAGCGATACTCCGTCTCAAAAAAAAAAAAAAAAAAAGAAGAAGGAAAAAAAGATATACTTTACAGGACCTCCCAGAGAGAAAATGACAAATCAATGATTCAGCTTTGGTTGGGGGTACAAATGGCAAAGCTCAGAGAGGATGCCAGCCAGTGAAAAGATAAGCCAAGAAAAACCGGGAAGAAACCACAGAGTTCCACTGACATTTCAACTCATCTGACCTCCATTTTAGAATGAGGATCTAGCTTTAGCAGATAGTAACCAAATGGAACTAACATTCTACTGTCCTTAGCCACAAGTTCCATTCATCTGTTGCAAATAAAAACTGTAGGGTTTCCCATCCATACCCTGTTATGTAATACCTGTGCCACTGCTCCAATGTTAAGATGTTTGGACATTTTCCTCTAGCAAAGAATTTTAAAGTAAAAGGCAGTTTTGTTTTGTTTCTTTCTTCTTCTTTTTTTTTTTTTTTTTTTGAGATGGAGTCTCACTCTGTCGCCCAGGCGAAATCTAGGCTCACTGCAACCTCCGCCTCCCGGGTTCGAGCGATTCTCCCACCTCAGCCTCCTGAGTAACTGAGATTATAGGTGCATGCCACCACGCCCAGCTAATTTTTGTATTTTTAGTAGAGATGGGGTTTCACCATGTTGGCCAGGCTGGTCTTGAGCTCCTGACCTCAAGGGATCTATTCACCTTGGCCTCCCAAAGTGCTGGGATTATAGGTGTGAGTCACCGCTCCCAGCCTTTGTTTTTTTCTAAATGAGAAAAAGCTGTTCAGCTTCTCTTAGAACAGATCACTGATGAATATATTATATTCTGGGGTCTCAGTAAACACTTGACAAAGTATTTCTTCCCTCCTCTCACTCTTTCATTGCTATCCACTCCCACATTCATACCAAATTCTTCTAACTCCATGATCTTGAGTCAACAGAAAAATGTTGGCCCTGCGCGGTGGCTCAGGCCTGTAATCCCAGCACTTTGGGAGGCCAAGGCGGGCGGATCACAAGGTCAAGAGATCGAGACTGTCCTGGCCAACACAGTGAAACCCCGTCTCTACTAAAAATACAAAAAATTAGCCGGGTGTGGTTGCAGGCGCCTGTAGTCCCAGCTACTTGGGAGGCTGAGACAGGAGAATGGCCTGAGCCCGGGAGGTGGAGCTTGCAGTGAGCCGAGATCACGCCACTGCACTCCAGCCTGAGCAACAGAGCGAGACTCCATCTCAAAAAAAAAACCAAAAAAAAAAAACATAACAGAACAATGTTTGGGAGGCATGGGGTGGGAGGAAATAGTCTATCTTCTCTCAGCTGGAGACCTAAAAAACCCACCATCTAAGAGATGGTCTGTAGGGCCTCTTTTTGATCCTTTCTCTTGAAGGTACTGAATTAAATCAGCATCTAGCCTCTCCTGTAGGTCTGCCTGCCTGCCTGGGAGCTGGAGCTGTATCACTTCACTTTAGGGGTAGAAGATAAAGAAGAGGGGTACATATTGTGGGCCCATTCTTAAGTTTCTACATTTCATTTTTGCTTTTAAGCCTCATGATATTTTGTCATTTATACCTGAGGTCATTTACATCTTTTTATTTTCTTACTAGCTGGGAAAGTCGTTTATGTTAAATGTTCAGAAGAAACATTAGAAGAAAGTTCTAAACTTCTCTACACTTTGTGGAAAAGTGGGAGTTTTCTCTTGAGTCAACTTTTCCTTTCCCCAAAACCAAAGGTATAAACATATTGCATCAGAAATACTTATACTGCAGAAAAACAGATCAATACTTCTATCAAAAAATATTTCTCTATGAGTTCAATTTCATAAAGTTTAATCATTAGCTTAATGGCAGAATACAGCCTTAACAGCCACTGAATTACACTCTTTTAACACATAAATAAAACCATTATAAATTATGATGCAAATAACTGAGACTTCCATCTGTCTCCTCCTGTTTGCCATCCTGGGCACATGAACGATCAGTGCCCAGGAATTGCGCAACACAATGCCTGTTCAGCCCCTATCCTCTATATACACAGGCATGCACCCTCACAGTTTTTATTACCCCACAGGTTAGCTGGCTAAATTTTCAGGTCCAGACATATAAAAATTACTCAATAGATAAAGTATAACACCTACAATATGCCGCGTACTGCTTTTACATAGCTTACATTCCAGTGACAACCACTGACAAAGAAGTAACCTATTAACAGATTCAAGGATTTCAAAATGTTGTCTGAAGTTTAATTCTATTCCCATAAAGAAGCTGTCTACAGAATAAAATGCTAAAATAGCACCTTGATACATAATCTGGATACTTCCTCTCTAGAATAAAACAAAATCATATTTAGACAGTGTCCTTAGAAAAACATTTAAAATTAATGCAGAAGGAACACAGATATGGAGGTCCCTCATGTTCTATGTGTCAAAACTTCTGAAGAAATGATTTTAGTATTTTAGAAGGTAAGAAATCTTCGAAATAAACTTCTTTATAAGAGAGGGACTTTTCCAGACTCATTCATAATAGGTTATTTCAATTACAGTCATATCTTAATCATATCTGGGTACACTGTTCAGGGCAAAAATGGCTTTCAGTGTGGACAGACTTTTTATACACATGAGGCTCTGGAATTACTACATAGCAATTTAGTGTCTCATCTCCCTAACTACATTAAACTGTAAGCATTCACAAAGTACATGCCAGTCTTCTGCTTCATTCTGAGCATACATCAATGTTACATGATGAGTGTACAGATGGATTAAGGCATCTCATTACCCACTTAGTACCAAAAGCTATGTGAGAGAAATGGCGTTTTCTGAATCTAATGCTTTGTAAACAGCTAGGACAAACTATTAAGCTATATACCAAGTTCTCTCAGTTTGTAGTATTTTTTTAGGCTAATCGTATACTCTTCAGTAAAATTTCTTGCCATTCTATGCCATAATTTGGATCTATAATGGTATTTAACTTAGCATGTATAAAGTGATGTAATAGTTAAAAACATAGGCTTTGGAGTCAGAGACTGGGATAAGACAGAGACTCTACTACTTACTAGCTGGGGGGCCTTGGTCAAATTGCTGATTTCCTGATCTGCAAAAACTATCTCATAGGGTGGTATGACGATTAAGGGAGAGAATGTGCTAATGCTTAGCACAGGGTCCAGCACATAGTGAGTGCTCAACAAATGGTAGTAGTTATATTTCTGTTGTATATGGTTTCCCAAACAGATTCTGTTGACTTAAGTATCTGAGTTATATGATTTCTGCTTGCCCCATACCACCTAACACTTTATATTTAGCAAAGGCTTAATAGATATTTGCTTAATAAGTGAACTAGATTTTTTTTTTCTCTCAAGCATAGTGAAAAATCTTATTCAGACAACCTTGCTAACCAATACACAGAACCCAGTAAGATTTCCAATCATAACCCAAAGCCATAGTTTTAATCTAATTTTTCTAGGGTCTGTCACATGCCAAAATCATTCAAACAAGGGAATCAGTATGTAGGAAAGTATCCAGTGACAATGTCTACTGTCAACAATTGATAATGCCTTTCTTCAGAAAGTCAGACAACTGGCTTCTCCCTCTTCTGGTCAGGGCCCTGTTTCTTTCTATATGCCAGTACACACAGGCATATGCGAAGTTTGGTATTTCGCCAAACTGGTTTATGAGAGTTTCTATTTAGGCCGGGCGGGGGGGTGGCTCACGCCTGTAATCCCAGCACTTTGGAAGGCCGAGGCGGGTGGATCACGAGGTCAGGAGTTCGAGACCATCCTGGCCAACATAGTGAAAACCCCGTCTCTACTAAAAATACAAAAAATTAGCCGGGCGTGGTGGCGGGCGCCTGTAATCTCAGCTACTTGGGAGGCTGAGGCAGGAGAATCGCTTGAACCCAGGAGACGGAGGCTGCAGTGAGCTGAGATCGTGCCACAGCACTCCAGCCTGGGCGACAGTGCGAGACCCCGTCTCAAAAAAAAAAAAAAAAAAAAGTTTATAGTTAGCTATGCAGTATTAGCACAGGGTGGGCAAACTTCTTCTATAAGGGCCAAGCAGTAAATATTTTAGACTTTGTGGGACATACAATTCTGTCACAACTACTCAACTTGCCTTGGTAGTGCAAAACAGTCAAAAGTCAACACATAAACCAACAAGGTCGTACGGCAACATAACTTTACGGACATAAACCTGAATTTAATTTCCTTTTCATATGTCAGAAAATATTCTTCTTTTAATTCCCCCAACCATCAAAAAATGCAAAAATAATTTTATCTTGCAAGCTACAAAATTATAATGTAGGTAACAGTACCCACAGGTTGTAGTTTACCAACCCCTATGCTAGCACTTTATTCATAGGAAAGAGCATAGCAACAATCCCTGATTCTTATCACAATCCTAATCTTTTCAAGTTCTACTATTCCATACATATTTAATTATTCCAAACATTTCATTCATTTCCAGAAAGAATGTTCTTGAAAATCCAACTAAGTCACAACATTTAGATTTACAGAT
Organism: Gorilla gorilla gorilla; assembly: GCF_029281585.2. Classification (NCBI taxonomy): domain Eukaryota; kingdom Metazoa; phylum Chordata; class Mammalia; order Primates; family Hominidae; genus Gorilla; species Gorilla gorilla. The sequence goes on along the minus strand of NC_086017.1, from coordinate 149,420,703 downwards.
CTAATAAAGATATTTTAGCCCATTTCTTGGTGTACATAACCTCTGTCTTTTAACTAGATAATAAACAATAAACCAACTTGTCCATCATACTTTCAATGGCTTAAGCAAGGGACATACCACAAATAGTATAACACTCAATTTTATATCTCCATTTAATGAAACTATGAAATAAAAATTCATTATTTTATAAATACCTCTATTATATATACAGCATTATCACTCCCAGGTTTGCTTCTTTCAGTATGTTGAAGGCCAAAGGTCTCAATACTGTGGACAAGTGGCAAAACCTGGTCCTGTCATGGTTATTTCTTTAAAAATACTTACCATTGTGAATGAATGTTGCAAGGTTCACATAAAATTCTTTGGTGGATTTGCTTTAAGAAGGTAACTAACAACTTAACCACAGTTTGAGGCAAGGAATTATGAAATCCGAATGAATTTGTTGCTATTCAGTAGCAGAGCCAAGTCCTGAAGGGTGCTACTTCTGTGGTACCATGGAAAACCTTCAAAATGTACAAGGTGTTTGTTTCAATATGTAGGCTAAGGCTTAGAAATAATCCCTTGCATCTGCCTGATTTCATGGTAGACAAAAATACAAAATTTTGATGCTGTGCCCTTTAAATGCCCATTTAGAATCATTAAACTTTGCAAAATATTTAACAATATAAATTCACAGTACATTTATACTGTTACCCAGAAGATCAACTAGTAATAAATAAAAATGTTCAAAGTGAATGCATGCGCAGCAATCTTTTTTTTTTTTTGAGACAGGGTTTCACTCTGTCACCTAGGCTGTAGTGCAGTAGTACAGTGGTGTGACAGTGTGATCACGGCTCACTGCAGCCTCGACCTTCTGGGCTAAAGTGAACCTCCCACCTCAGCCTCCCAAATAGCTGGGACCACAGGTGCATGCCACCGGGCCTGGATAATTTTTGTATTCTTTTTTTGTAGAGACGGAGTTTTGCTATGTTGCCCCAAGCTGGTATCGAACTCCTGAGCTAAAGCAATCCTCCCACCTAAGCCTCCCAAAGTGCTAGAATTACAGGCATGAGCCACCATGCCCAGCCAGCAATCTTTAGAGACAGCAGAAAGATATTAAGAAAGATTGACCTAAATTTACAAATATGCTTTAAAATCTTACAGCATTGAAAATAACAGAAAAAATTACATTGGTTCAAAATGTGAACATATATTTTTGGGATATGGTTTTGTATGAATGATGACTCTGAAGAAATGACATCCATGACAACCATAAGCAGTAATAATTAGGTGATCAAAGTTAGGTAGATTTTGGCCTCCTTACTTTTCTTAAGACATCTATTATCTAAGATTTTAACCAATTATTAATACACTTTGGAGGGCATGCTATGACAATAGTTTTAAAAATTAGTATTTTAAATTTTAGAATAAAATTATAAACAAGACAATTTGTTACCAAGAAATACTCTACAGAAAGAGCCTATGTTTCTAAAACATAACTTCTTTTACTGGAATAAAGTTTTAGAAACTTACAGCATAAAATCACTTTCTTCATTGCAAACCTCTTATTTACACCTTCAATGTTGCTCATCTTTTCTTTTAATATACTTAAAAATATATATTTTTAATCTCTCAATGAATTACTTAGATATTCTAATAAATGCTTCCATTTATTGAGCACCTATTATGTGGCAGACACTGTGCTAAACATTTTAAGTACATTATATCACGTATTTACAATGATCTGCAGTTGTAACTTCCTTTGCTAGGAAAAAGAGGATAGAAGACAAATTCTTGTTCTTTGCTTTCCTTTTTTCTTCTGCCTACTCTCAAAAAAAAAATTTTTTTAATCTCACTCTTGGCTTTCTTCACATGTCATATAAAGCCACTGTGATTGGACAACTTTTTTTCCTTCAAGGAACAAAAACTTAAGAGTTCATGTTTTCAATTCTTGAAAATGTAAAATGAAAAGCATTTAGAAAGTATTTAAAGTAACCAAAAATTAAGCTATTAAATTCCAAATTGACTCAAGGATAGCTCCATCGATAAACATGTCCATTTTAATGGGTTCTAAATACTTCTCTGAGACCTCAGCAAATTCTTACTGGTCATTCCTTACTTTTCTCTGACTTATTGAGGTTTTATTATAAATGCTGAGGTTTAAGGCTATGCCTTGTTGATCTTTATCTCCCCCTCCCTGCCTCTCCTTCCCTCTACCCAGTGGGCAATATTATACAATGCAGGTAGTTCAATCAGTCTATGCAGAATTGAGTAACTGATCTTAAAAATCAGACACTAATTGGAAAAATACTTTATATCAGTATATATAGCCTTGCAAATAGGTTGATTCCTGAAAGGTTAATTTCTATAAACCAAATCATACTTTTATCCTTAGAAAACCTGGTCCAGATTCACATGTGTGAATGATACAAACTTTAAAAAAAATCATACATCTAGAAAGATAAAAACTCTATATTTTCTAATTAAGAAATAATGGTCAAAATTATTTTGAAATGAAGCAAGTACAATACCATAAAACATGTTTTCTTTGATCTATAGCCAAGCAAGCAGAAGACAAGCCCTCAGGATTGCCTGCCTCTTGAAAAAATGGGAATTTCCTGCATTTTTCTCTATGCTAAGTATAACAGTGAAACCCCTGACTATATGACCAGAGGTATATTTTCTCCATTTCAAATTTCCTGTCTTTACACACAGACAGAATTGCTAGTGAGGTTAGGAAAGTTCCTAATGCAGACAGGAGCATATAAGATAATGGGTGCTTAATAATGCAATATTGCTCATTCATCCATTTGTCTGTGTGTTCATTTTTTTCATTCATTCATTCATTCATCAATTATTTATTAAATGTCAACTATGCACAGACAGTGTTGTAGATGCTGGGAATACATTAATGAACAAAACACAAATAAATCCCTGCCCTCATGGAGCTTACATTCTAGTTCCTCGAAAGAAATCTCCAGCTAAAATATACGTATTCAAATTTAAGCAGAAAACTTTCCCCAAGGCTCCATTAGTCAGGTGCCCCAGGGGAATGAAGGTTACAATACGTACTTAACATTTGCAATGTGTTTACTTTTATCAAAAATAAAACCAACATCCTGGTTAGTATACCAATTTCCTTGAATTTTAATTTACACTTTACTTCTAATTTCCTTTAATTTTCACTAACATTTCTAACAAGTTCTACTAGTTACTTGAAGAGTAAGAGAGAGAGAATCCTTTTTCAACTTCCAACTTAACTGGTGATCGACAGGTCCTAATCAAGTGATGGTCTTCATGACAGCAATTATTTGTCATAGAAGAATCTATCTCAAAATTACAGGATTGTTTGCCACTGCTGCCTCTTGTGACTTAACCACTGACTGGGGATGCCAGTACTTGAAATAGTTTGTTGATCTATTTTGCTTCGTATCTTAACTTCTTCCATTTTTAATATCCCATTAACTGGACTTCTGCTTCCTAATCAGCATTAATATATGGTAAAGGCTATCATTAGCAACTAGATTTTCCTTTTGGCAGAGATGAGAGCTAATTTTTACTTGGCCTTGCTGTCATTGCAGTTACTGCTAATGTGTTCTGGACCCTTCTTCCACTGAGCTCTCAATTCCTGCCTATGCTCTTACTCTCTCTAACCAAAATCCATTCAGAGTCAGGATCAATTATTACAGGTAACTTGAATTCTTCTAAGTTTAACACGGCCAGGCCACAACTGTTGCCAGGCTCAGTGATCCTCCATCTTTTCTGGGGCTTCTTCTCCCTCTTCATGTCACAGTCAATGGTAGTATTTTTCACTCTCACCTGCACAACTCTTTCCACCAGCACCATCCTCCTTCACTCTAGCTGACAGGACACCACAATAAATTAAGAAATTTTCAAGTATGCCATAGAGTAATAAAGGATGCAACACTCGGAATTAGAATACCAATTTTGCTCCATGCAGGATAAAGGTCCAAACAAATTAAAGAAAAAGTCACTCTGTGTACGATTTCTGCATTTTCATTTCTATATTTATTCAACAAATATTTATTGAGTGCTTATTAAGTTCCAGGGAATGTTATACAGTTGGTTTATTTTAGTGGGAATACACCAACACTGCTTCAAAGCAGGGGTGGTAAATCTCTGATCTACAGGTCACATTCCATCTTCAGCTTAATATTCTCTGGCCCAAAGAGAAGGTATCAAGAAATGAAAACACAGCAGACCTTTAGAAGTCTTTAGAAGCAGTAAAAGAGACACAATTATATGAAGAGAGGCCAGCGTCCTTCTCCTTTACTACTGTGTATACCTCTCATTGTCTCTACTTTGCTCTTATTTTCTCTTCTTCATTCTGCCTCCTTTCCTTAACTGGCCATAATAGGGCACTAGAATACATATTATTTACCGAATGTATTGAATTATGTTCCCATTTTTAATTTAAATGGCAGACCAACTGAACATTTCATGCTTTTCTCCTGAAACAAACAAACTTTTTGTTGGTTTTTGAGGGGGAGAAGTAGGGATTGGGGGAAGTAGATCTACAGTCCTTTAAATTTCTTTCAGAGACTCTCCACTCATTAACTCAGTTTCTCTACTTATTGACTCAGTTAACTGAAATTCCATCTTGGCAAGCATAAACATTGCATTTAAAAAAAATCAAACAATAAACATTGTACTTTAAGGATCTACACAAAAAATACAGTCAAGTTCATAAGACATAAGTGTAAACAAGAAATAAATATTTCATGGAGAAAGTAAATAAAAATCTACCCAAATAATTATTTCAACAACAAAAAAGGAAAAGAAATGCACTCAAAAGAAAAGTGCTACTATTTATCATTTTTTATACACTGAAAATAAAATTTTTCCACGCCTATGGCCAGTCTTCAAGTAGATTTTATCACAAAATTACTTTATAGTTTCCATTTTACAATTTATCTCTTTAGTAGTTACTATGAACTGTAAATTATTCAAACACTTAATTTCCCAGAAATTAAATATCTTCCTTAAAATGCTATATAAGCCCCATTACATAATATCACAGTATCTTTGCTTTACCACACAAAAAACTATAATTAATAATTATAACTTTTTCTTTATTTGTCATCTTTCTACAGAAACGATCAGGAGTTAGCCTTACCAGGAAATTATACACATTATGAATACAAGTTTTAATAGACTACTGATTAGACTGTCATGTTGCAGGTATTTCTAGAACATGATATCACAAATTAAGCCATTAATTCCAAAACAATAGTTTATTAACAAAAAAGTACAAAGAAGTACAAATGGACATCCTATTTCCCATTGTGGTCCATCTGTCTATCTACCTTTCAGTCCATGAGATGGTTTTTTAGAGCTTTAAGAATGGGTAAAATACTTCTCCTGTTTCTAATGGGCCCTAATAACCATCCCAAACCAAATAATTGTGTATTTAAGTTATACAGTCCAATTTTTAAAAAATGTTCAAATCTATTGTTATAAAAGCCTCTCCCCTTGCAATACACCAACGTACCCAAACTGAACATCGGCGTCAACATCCATAAATCATGTATGTATCACTAGTATGTTTGCTTTGAAATAACAGTTTATAAATGAAAACTTAGATGTACCAAAAATGATTTTCACAGGGATACACTAAAAACACTTCAAGTCAAAATATCTTGTTAACTGAAATAAAGTGAGGTACATGGAAACATTCAATTTATTAGTTGTGCTTTTTGCATTGATTTTAAATCAAAGCTACTCACACATCGAATCTTATTGCTATTACTTCCGTTTCTTCAAGAAATGGTTCCTTTTCAAGTTATTTCAACAAATGTAAGGTTGTTCCATATTCCTCTTTCTACAGGCCTGAAGAACTTCTCTGAATCATGGTAAACTCTAACACTTTGTGATTTCTCTCACAGTGCGCCTTAAAATACTAATGCAGATGGAGAGATTTAGTAAGTCATCATGTTCAGTAAATAATGACTAATTTGCTCTTTCTGCTATGGCTCCTCAAGACAGAACATGTGGTTTTGCTCTCTGATGGTCTTGAAAGCCTTGTGTAGAATTTATTAGGTTATACATGTTTTTGAGTGGTAAGTTCCAGCTTTTTGGTTTGTGGAAGGAGCCAAGTCAGAGCTTACTTACCACTATACTACTCATCTAGAAGTATTCTCATCAAGAACATGAGTTCAGTGTTAGACTAGGCTTTAGTAACATAAGGGTGCTATACCAGTGCATACATTTTCTGGGGAGCTGGAAAATTCAGATGACCACTCACTAAACATAAAATCATCATTCCACAAAGATTTTATTCACATTAAACTTGCACAGTAGCAAAAAAAATCAAAACATAAAACTAAGCCACATATCAAAGAACAATATACAATAGAGATTTGAATTTCTCAATAGCATTGGAAGGTATTTCCATAAATAACATTTACAATTCTAATGTTAGGACTTTCAAGGTGTCTGAAGCTTCACAGTGCTAGAATTGATTTTTATCAGAACACATGCAAAAATGTGCAACATAATAATCCATATTAATGACACAAAAAAAAAGCACGCCAGTTATTTGTCATTCCAGCACGGCCATGCCACTCTATGTTCTAAAAACAAACAAACAACCCCCCAAATCCGGGTCCCATTCATTCTTCAATTATGCCTTTAGTCACTCTGCTTTATTATATTCAAACAGTCACTGTTAGTGCTCTTCACCACGACTTTCAGGTTGACGTCACTCCCTGCCTGCTGGCTGTCAGGACTGGGGGACGCCCCTCTCCCAGACTCACCTTCTTCCGGATGTCTTCATCATTTGCTCCAAGAGAGGCATAGAGCTTGAATGCAGCCTGGCGGAGTTCGTGAGCATGTTTTAAATCATGATCAAGCTATGGGGAAAAAAAGGATATGTTCCAACTCAGTCCATAAATCCAACTTTCAATAACATTAACTGAGTTGAAGAAAAAAAAAGTTAACAACTTTTAGATTTTAGTGAATTTCCCAGTCATTAACTACATTTCCCAGTTATTTTTGGATTCTGTTCACACAGCACTGAGACTTTGCAGTGTTTGTATCAATGTGACCTAAAATGCACACAATATGCTTCCATTTAAAAGTGAACACTACATTTGACACTGATATATGAAAAACCATTGTGAATCTCTGACTCCGAAAAATTCAGTGTTCCTAAATGGTAGCTTTACTGGCACTAATGCTTGCTTGCAGCAGCTCTTTGAAATGTTCTCCTTCAAAAGATGGCACACCTGGACTTCTCCAGCCCCAGACTACCGCTGATAACCTGAATGAAATCGCAACAATGTCTTTAGGAGGGTTCCCTTAATTTTCTGAAACATTAAGAGTAGTGCTGGCCTAATTTTGGCATTTAAAAAGCTTTTAGAGGCCGGGCGCGGTGGCTCACGCCTGTAATCCCAGCACTTTGGGAGGCCGAGGCGGATGGATCACGAGGTCAGGAGATCTAGACCATCCTGGCTAACACAATAAAACCCTGTCTCTACTAAAAATACAAAAAAATGAGCTGGGCGTGGTGGCAGGCGCCTGCAGTCCCAGCTACTTGGGAGGCTGAGGCGGGAGAATGGTGTGAACCCAGGAGGCAGAGGTTGTAGTGAGCCGAGATCACGCCACTGCACTCCAGCCTGGGCAACAGAGTGAGACTACATCTCAAAAATAAATAAATAAATAAAAATAAATAAAATAAAAAGCTTTTAGAAACAGAGAACCCACTGTGAAAATGCTTAACAAACCGTATACCATGGTAACCATTATTATCTATTACAGTTATCTGAGATTTATGTTGGGTATGGGTTTTTTCAAGAACATTATCAAAATTATCAGCATGAAGCAATTAATGGTATCTTTAAACATGCATAACTAATTATCAACTCTTCTATAAACTTGATCACCAAACTACTGTAAAAATAAAACAGAAGCATATTTTCAGGATACTTTCAATGACTGACTATGACCAAGTAACTATACAAAGTCTATCAATAATATAAATAACCTCGTAACTAAAAGCCTTAATGTAATCATCCAAATGAATACCACTTTTCCCAAAGAAGTTACTTTGGAAAGGTTCACTCATCCAATGATGTAGGTGTTGTTCATAACATTCTGTGACCCTCTTTTGAAACTTCCTGAAGAGCTAACTGGTATTATTAGCTAGAAAACACTGACAGTGGTATAGCTTGATCAGTGATGAGACTTTTAGTTGTCACTGACTGTGTGTGAAGATGGAGAAATTCAGTTGGGTAATATAACGTAGGTAACAAAAAATTCCACAGAAAGCAAAAGACAATATATATATGTTACATATATATATAATTTGGGGTGGCTCTGAAGGCAATTCTTAATAGTTCCAAAACTTCTGTTCAAAGCAGACACTGATGGATTATAGGAAGAACTTCCCAATACAGAATACTCACTTTGATAAGTTCTAAAAGTATCTACTCTTAAAGTCTTAACTACATTCTAGTCATAAATTAAGATATAATACTGACTTGAACTAACATATCATGGAAATCACAAATTTATTAACATGTGAAGATTTCTCTTTACGGGTCTAGTGTCTATACTTATCGGGTCAGAAACCTTTGGATAATCCATCATCAAAAATAAAGATGACAAAACAAACTATTACTCAAGTTTGGTATTAGGATGTCATTTTTAAGGATTATTGTTGTTACAGTTTTACTCTGATGGAAATGAAATGGAAACTAACAGAAGGGATAATCTACGTACTAGTTAAATGATTTGCATATGCATAGGCTACATGTTCTTAAAATTGTTTCCTTACTCTCATGGCCATCAAAACATTTTATTTGCCTTCCTGGGGTGGTCAACTCAGGGCGTTCATGAGGCAGTAGCTAAGGGTTGCTCATGTATCTTTGTATTGGTAAGATACAGTGTCAGTGTGAAAAAATGACCGGAAGGAAAACAGACAAGGCAACTGGTTAAATGTATGTAACCCATCACTTCTACTGGAAAAACACCACTACTGAAAGAAGAGCAGACACATAAGTTTAATACCCAGAGAGTAGAGTACATTACTAATACAAATACCAGTGAAGGTTATTTTAGGCCCTTCTTAAGACAGAGTAAAGATATACCCTTAATAGTTTGCTTTATTTTCAAAGTTAAATGCCAAATGAACAACTGCCTACCAAATGAGGTTTTTTGAAACTCAAAAGCATGAGGGAGAGGTCAAAAGGAGAATAGTTACCATTGGAACCACTGGCATGAAAAATACAGTTACATTCATGAAACAGTACTGGCTACTAATTAAGAGGCAATGTTCTCTCTACCATGACCTCCTTGAATAAACTTTCTCTTACAGAATGTTCATATCCTATGCTTAAAGAAATGGATAGGGCAAACAGGCTGAGATGCAACAAGTCAAAATAAATACCGATCTATTCTAAGGAACTTAGGTTTTCAGAAAAAGCACAATTTGGCCTTTTTGGTCCCAAATTCAAGATTAAATGATGCTTTAGCTGTCACTAGCAGGCCCAAAGCACAGTATGAAACTGGAAAAAAGAGAAGATAGGGAAAGGTAACAAAATAGACTGTGGTGGAAAGTAACATGGGACAACTTAGTCTCCTGTAACAAAAAGATTACTCCTGACCTAAAGAATGAGAATGTAACAACAGAGATGATTCCATGACCAAGAATAAGATTATACAGTTATGTCAATACCCAGCTTGGAGAATCCACTACTTTTGAGGTTTAGTTGGGGAGTTAGGATGCAATTTTCTTTATTGCTTATCTGCTCAGTAAAAACTTTCTGACAATAAACATTAAACAACTTGGATTCAAAAATTCACAAAGCAATATTATCTATGTTACCAAAGATAAAAGATCCTTTATTTAAAAGGGCTTTAAGCTGTAGTTATCAATTGGTTCAAAACTGTGAACAATAAGAAAAACTTTAGAAAAATCTCCCTTGAGCTGCTAAAAGAGGAAAATAACATACCCTTTTAATATCAGTGATGGCACTCACTGAGCTGGGATACTTGAAATAATCAGCAAGCATGGCAATGAGGTGATCAGTTATGCTAGCGATTCTCTGTAGCTCAACATCTGGTTCAATCAGATAGGCAAGTGTCTCAGCTCCTTCAACTCTCTCCTCTAGTAATCTCTCCTTACTGCACATTCGAACCAAACAAGGTAATGTCTGAAAGGTAGTGAGATTAATTATTTGCTTTTTGGTAAAGGTAAAAGCTTAAGCATATAGTGACTGGAATCAACTCAATAGCTTTTATCAGGAGTAATGTTTATGATCAAATATTTCCTTTACTGACTTCCAGAGAACAAAAGATTTTTTTAAAATGCAAAAACAAGCAAAATTCAGTACACATTAATAATTTGTACTGGCACACTAAACTCTATTCGTACGTCAAAGTATATTAATACAAATTCTAATTAGGCTTTTGGGACCGATAAGACAAGTTTTACTGTACAACTTTGTAAAAGACATTTAAGAATCCCTAACAAACCATGTCTGATGGTTCTGCCCCATCTATCTATTTATTTACCTAAAAAAGACCCAGCAGTTTAATCAGGAATGATTTTGCCTTAGGAAAAGTATGCTATCTCTTCATTAGTGAGTAATATCATTTATTTTTTGGTTTGGGGAGTCATATCTACAGTTGCCAAAAGAAAATACAGCTTTAAAACTGCAGTGATCTTACCATTACTCAGATTCCACCAGTTCTACTATAATGCAACTGAAATGTATCACAGTTGCTAGGTTTTCCCAGTAACTTGCTGGAATTAGCAGTGGTATCCATGAGTCCAATTTTACTTCTGAGGTCCCTCAAAAATCTTGGCAATGGTTTGGTAACTTATCTACATTAGGTTCTCAATAAAAATATTAGACATTTATTATTTCTTTTTCTTTTTTTTTGAGACGGAGTCTCGCTCTGTCGCCCAGGCTGGAGTGCAATGGCGCGATCTCGGCTCACTGCAACCTCTGCCTCCTGGATTCAAGCAATTCTCCTGCCTCAGCCTTCTGAGTAGCTGGAATTACAGGCGCCCACCACCACTCCTGGCTAATTTTTTATTTTTAGTAGAGATGGGGATTCACCAGGTTGGCCAGGCTGGTCTCGAACGACATTTACTATTTCTAAGCCTGACGGATCCACTTGAAAGGACAATGTGGAAGTACAAATTGAAATGTTATCATTATAGAAAGTCTTCCTCAAATACTGCAGGCAACTGTGCTTTGCTCTTTTATATATAATAAGTTCCTATTATATCTTTTACCACAGAGCTTAGCACTTCATCGTTCACTACTAATTTCCTATTAGGCTAGTAGAAGCTTTACAATTCAACCCTAGGTTTCCAAGGGTAAGGCCCTATTCTTTTTTCCCTAACATTACTAGTTACTAATATTTATTGATACCATAAATTCATGAATTATTTAATCTAATGCTCATGACTACTACGTGAAGAATATACTACTAACATTTTACCAATGCAGAAAAAGAGGAAGGTTAGAGAAGTAAATAAATCAAGATAAATGCTATGGAAGTCCGTGGCACTCTATGAAGAGTTGTTTACTTAGGGAGTGTTCAGATCTCATTAAATTAATTCTCTTCCCCAAAGACCAAAGCAAATATTAGTCTTCTTTGTGCTCTTTTATCCTTGGGATCACCTTTTGAACAATGATAATGTGAGATCTCATATTTATAAAATGACACATCATCAATTTACTTATACTTAATTTTTTATAGTTAATAAGACATTTTAATGTATTTAATATATTGTTATCCTCACAATAACCCTGTGCATAGATAAGCAGGAATTATTGCTTCAATTTTCATAATCTGGAGTCCGAGGCATCAAAAGAATAAAGGATGTACAGTCAGAGGTGGGAGTGCTAAAACCAGAATCCAGGTTTTAGGACTTTTAGGGCTGGTCTTTTCTCCAGGTTTTTCTAAATTCAAGTTGTATATGACATATCACAATGACAATGCTTGTTTTCATGTGTTATCTACTTATTCTCTTTCATTATGCCTTTTGATTATCAGCTATGAGAATGATATAAAGTCTTTTTCTGCAAAAGTGGCAAATCGTCTGCCTCTAAAACTGTAATACAAATTTAATGACAATCAAGAACGAAATATATTTTCTATTTCACCTGAATTGTACACTTACAATTTCCACATCCTCGTAATTACCATAAAATGAAAGGCTGTGACAATGAAATAATTATTTCACGTTGACTTTTGAAACACATCTAAAATCAATTTTTAAAAACTATATGACATCCACTGAAAAGAAAGCATGGTCTTTCAATATTATTCTATGCCATGCACATATATCATAATGATAAATGTGTAAAATGAAATATGAATATCAATACTGATATTTAACACATAACTGGATAATTTTCACATTTTAAAGATAATTAATTAGCTTACCTTTAATACAATACAGTTATCATCTGTCCGAATTGCTCCAGCTCTACACATGTAAGTTAAACTGGAATAAGACAGCAGAAAATAAGTTTTTGCTTGGAGTTTAAAGCTTTAAATGAATAATTATTTGCCTTTAAGATTTTACTAAAAAATCGAAAACCAAATAATATCACTTATCTTGAGAGTGAAGATTTTGACAATTCGCTTTTCGGAGGTTCAGTCAATTTAACAGTCAAAGAAAACTAACTGACAAATACAGATGGTATGCCAGATATTTAAAAAAACAAAACGAAACAAAAACCTACCAAATAGTTTTAAAAATAAATAACCTAATGATGGACACATTTTGAGGCTAGGTGCTGGGCACATATTGTATTCTTTAAACTTCAGAATTTTCCATAATAAAAAGGGAAAAATGTTCAAAATGAAACATAAGATTAACACATTATCTCAGTTTAAATGAAGTTGGAATATTCTAACTCCAAATGCAGTAGAAGTATCACAGAAGAGGCATTTAACTTGTAACACAGCTATCCATCAGAAATGAACTATTCAGAGGTTAACAGCAGGGGCTTTGGGAACGAGTCAATAATTTGGTTCTACTGAAAAACAATTATAAGCTGCCTTTGAATAAGAATATAATTAATTTTTATTCCCCAGGCAGGCGCTGAACATTAAGCGCTTCAGAAATTTAAATTAATGAATTTCCTTTTTGATTACATTCCTTTAGCAAGATGGGGGAAAAAAATTAAAACATCTCATGTTGGCTTCTACCGAAAGTTATAAACAAATAGGTAAAATCATTTTACTTATATTGTAGACGGCTGAAATATTTGTAGTTGTTATTATCTTGAGGCTTGTTACCATATTGTTTTTCTGAAACCATTTACTTGAGAACATTACCTTACTGACAGAGGCAAATGCTCAGTTTTAAAGACAAAAAGCAAAAAATAATACAACCAAACAAAAACCAAACAATTCACGATACATGAGTAATTCATTGAAAATGCCAAATTCTCACCAAAATGTTAGAACCACAGCTTAAATACTAAGATTAAACTTAGCACAGAACCCTACACAAGTGCTCAACACATCCATTCATGTATTGATAATTACAGAACATGCACTGAATGCTTACATGAGCCAGAAATTGTGCTAATAAAAACTCTGCAGCTGGGCGCAGTAGCTCATGCCTGTAATCCCAGCACTTTGGGAGGCCGAGGCAGGTGGATCACGAGGTCAGGAGTTTGAGATCAGCCTGACCAACATGGTGAAACCCGTCTCTACTAAAAATACAAAAATTAGCCAGGCGTGGTGGCATGTGCCTGTAATGCCAGTTACTCAGGAGGCTGAGGCAGGAGAATTGCTTGAACCTGGGAGGCGGAGGTTGCAGTGAGCCGAGATAGTGCCACTGCACTCCAGCCTAGGTGACAGAGTGAGACTCCGTCTCAAAAAAAAAAAAAAACCTTTGCATAAATATCTTCTAAACCATCACAACTTTTGAAGATTTTGTGTTTTTTTTTTTCCTTAAAAGATGAGGAAGCCACGTTCTCTGAAATCATCCCTTGGTTATCAACTTCAACTAATTCTCATTCCATATTTCTATATCTTTGTATTTCCCTGGCTAATACTTAGCATAGTATATGTTGGTTAAATCTAATCTAATTCAGTATTATTTCAACTGAAGCGGAAGAACAGTAGTTTGAGGATGTAATAAAGTAATTTTCTGAAGACAGTCTCAGATGTTATACAAGAGTTCCTGTTCTGCATATTACTAGTAATAAGCTGAGTATAAAAAACTTACATCCATTTAAGAAAATGTGGGATGGACTCCTGACTTTCAAATTTCAAAATCTCAAAATAAAATGGGGATTGGAAGCAAGCAAATTTGGTTGTCCAAAAATACTCTAAGATATTGATAAAGCACTGTCTTTCTTCCCACATTGTCCTGACTTTTACCATTTTGCTGATGTGAGCTGCATCTCAATAGGCTTATCCCTCTGTAACATCTTCACAAAAATCTGTGGTAACAATTCTCCATCAACCAAAACTAGAAATAAAACAAACAACAATGATTAAGGAAATTCTTTAAATCTAAAAAGTTCATCAATTAAATCATGTAGGTGCCACTGAAAGCTCCAGCCTACCATTTACCAGGGTCATCGATACCTGGGGGTTTTCAAAAGCTAAAACTGAGAAACATTTCAGTGCTTGCATTCGAACCTGTAAAAATAAATGAACAAACAAAAAATGTATTTATTTTAATTTTGCAAATGCAAATTTTAATGTCTCAGAATCTAAACTCTTCTAAAAAATTATGTAAATCTGCTTAAAATACTAACAGGCCTCAAAGAAATCACAATAACACCTGTACAGCTGAAGAGTACAGTAAGTTAAAATTAACTATAAAAGTTAGAACTAATTTTGAATAGAAAAAAATGAGGAAGTAGCAATTTAACTAGATAAATCCCTAATCAAAGTTAAAAGAACACTATACAAAATACAGTTGGTAAGACAAAGAGAACTTAGTAACAATTAATTACCAAGTGGCTTTCAAAGCAAATAAAAAAATAGAATACTTTTATGTATGGATCGGAGACAGGGAACAGAAGGAGAGGAAACAATGTTACAATAAAATTTAAGAAGCACTAACTTTTAAAACACCCATGAATTGTGCTACTATTCCTCAAAACTAGGTTACTGGTTTGGGATAATACCAAGGGCCCAATCTCTTAACCATATATAATATGCTTTACAATTTCCAGAAGCTCCTAAGAGATCTGTTTTTTTTTTAATTCTTTCCATTCTAATCCAATCTAATCCTCACTTCTAAGTCTGAGTCTACACATGATGTTTTAATGTGGAACCTGAGGTTGACAAGCACTCACAGGATAGGTAGCTGGGGTATGAAGAAGCCCTGCCCCTCACTTGGGCAATGCTCTGCAGCACTAGCATGTGCCCACAGGAGGAACCTAGAATACATTAATGGCACTTTGGTAATACAGCAAACCCTGGCAGAAGAGTAATGTTACCAGACTAGTCCCCTTTCCACAACCTGTAGGTTTTTCAAATCATTATAGTAAATAAGGAAGTCTAGTGCAGAAAAGATAGGAGAAATGGAGGAAGAGCTGGGGGAATTAATGAAGCTAGAGGAGATGAAGTAAAGGAACAATAAACAGCCTCCCAAAAAACTGTTTCTTGATGTGCAAGTGCTGACTGGTTTAGCCTTTGCATGGCACAGGAAAGAGGAGGTACCTTTCAGTATATATTTATTTCCCCTGCCTCTGGCTAGTTTGAAGTTAGTTCCACTCTCCATTCCTATCCTTATGAGCTCTTTACCAAGACTAAACTAGATAGCTGAGGTAGGGAAAACATACACATTAGTAGGCCCTACCTGAAATAAATTTAAAGACTAAAAGGACAGGCCGGACACGGTGGCTCACGCCTGTAATCCCAGCACTTTGGGAGGCCAAGGCAGGCGGATCACAAGGTCAGGAGATCGAGACCATCCTGGCTAACACGGTGAAACCCTGTCTCTACTAAAATATAGAAAAAATTAGCCAGGGGTGGTGGCAGGTGCCTGTAGTCCCAGCTACTCGGGAGGCTGAGGCACGAGAATGGCGTGAACGTGGGAGGCGGAGCTTGCAGTGAGCCAAGATCATGCAACTGCACTTCAGCCTGGGCAACAGAGCGAGACTCTGTCTCAAAAAAAAAAAAAAAAAAAAAAAAAGGACTAAAAGGACAGAATGGAGTCACTGCAAGAGGATAGAAGACAAAAGTGACTGCTTCCCTGTTCTGCAAGTAACTCCTGCAATACCCAACTCTAATGTTACACAATTAAAGACTACATGCCAATATCTGCTACAACTTGTAGATGGACAACAATGAATGGCCAAGGTTTTAACTCAACACCTGGTAATATGACACTGCTTGCTTTCATATATAAAAGAAAACGTAATTAGTTAAGTCTGGAAACTCTTTACTTTTTAACTAAAAATACAAAACATAACACATTTTAAATGCTGATGTATATGCAGGAATATGCTAAGTCTGAGACACTGTGGTTAAATAAAGGTCTCAAATATGAAATTCAGTTCCTTCTTGATATAGAAAGCCAATGCTTCTATACTTCAAGGCATCATGACACTGGTAGCTATCCAAAAAAGATTTTAAATTTAATGGGTGCAAATCAATAAGAACTCATGGTACAACTGTATCCTAAAAAAGAGATGCAAGGGCAGCTTTTTTTTTTTTTTAAAGAGCATTCTATAGCTAAAATGATGCCCTATAACATTTTACTGATAAAATACTACTTTTGATCACAATTATCAAAGAAACAATAAAAATATGTGGGTCTGTTTCTAGAAATCACAAACAAGGTATACAAATCTGGCCACAATTTTTAACATCTTACTTTGTAGGACAGTGAGGTTAGTAGGTGAGCAATATTCTGAACTGCACCGTGGTTAAATAAAATTGTTTGATGATCTGGCCCCTGTAAGAAAAGAGAATACAACAATATATTTAGAAGAGTAATGACTCATTCCAATAAAACCACATTTACTTAAATGTAGAAAACCACATTCACTACAGTATAGAATCCTGTTACTCTTTGCTTAAATAAACTCAAACCTCAAAAAGCAGCACAAACACTGTGTTTAGTCCTGCAAAGGGCTACCATATCTTAACTCATTCCAGTTCTAGAAACGCTGCCTCTTTACCTCCTAGAAATATAGAAATGGGCCCAGAAGCTATGATGGCACAAGTCCTCTGCAATTATTAAATAGAACGCCCAAGTCCTCTGCAATTATTAAATAGAACGCCACCACAGCAATAGAGCCACGATGAATTCTGCATTTCATGTGCACATTATTGCCCTATGCCCACAGGAAACAGTGGCAGAGTCATTGTTACAACTTAGAACTGATGAGCTAGTCAGGGGAACTCTAAAAATGAATTGTAAAAGGAACTGGACCACAAACTAACCTACCTTAACACATCAGGGAGGTCTGAATAATGCTATAGTGGGAAACACAACACTCCATAACTGGGAAATGAACAACAACGTGTTTTGGTTTCCATATTTCTATCTCATTTTTCTTTTTAAAAG
Source organism: Gorilla gorilla gorilla (assembly GCF_029281585.2). Classification (NCBI taxonomy): domain Eukaryota; kingdom Metazoa; phylum Chordata; class Mammalia; order Primates; family Hominidae; genus Gorilla; species Gorilla gorilla. The sequence continues at coordinate 149,403,191 of NC_086017.1, read as the reverse complement.
TATTGGTTCAGCCAGGCGCAGTGGCTCACACCTGTAATCCCAGCACTCTGGGAGGCTGCCGGGGATGAATCAGGAGGTTGGGAGATCAAGACCATCCTGGTCAACATGGTGAAATCCCGTCTCTACTAAAAATACAAAAATTAGCTAGGTTTGGTGGCGCATGCCTGTAGCCCCAGCTACTCCGGAGGCTGAGGCAGGAGAATTGCTTGAACCCGGGAGGCGGAGGCAGAGGCTGCAGTGAGCCAAGATCGTACCACTGCACCGTAGCCTGGGCAACAGAGCGAGACTCCGTCTCAAAAAAAAAAAACAAAAACAAAAACAAAAAAGTATTGGTTCTTAAAAGAGTAGGAAGGTAAAGAGATAGGAAAATGAAGGTTTTTTTTCATCAATTCTGTTTTCTACTAATCAATGTACTAAAGAGCTTCAAAGTGACAGAAGCTAAAATTAATGCAAAGCTTCAAATTTGCCATAATTCTTATTCATTCATTTTATGTCCAACCTTATCCAATCAATTCATGAAAAATCAGCTAAAGCCAACACAGGGATGATATTTCACGCTTAACATCACTCAGAAGAGAAAAATATCACAAAGGTTGACTATCGGTCTGGGCTCACCAAAAGAAACCAGTTATTGGTCCAGCAAGTGCTCTCAAACCAATTTCTCCAACCCATTATTTAAGCAAGTAACAACTGTCGTGAAGATGCTCGTTCTTTCTTGAGCCAAAACACCCATCATTTGAAGTGGGGAAATTAGCATTCGTACTTCTGAATAGCATGACCATCATATTCTACTTTATAGGTAACAATCCCCAAATATTTTATGTATTATTAAAAGAATCTGTAAAAAACTCAGCAATTTCTCTCTTTTTCCATACATTTTCTAACTTTGAGTTTCTTATTTTTAATCACAATACAGTATTCCATAGTTTGCTCATACAAACCCCCATTGTATATTTTAGGTAGTTTCTAATGTTTTACTGCTATAAGCAGTGTTTTGTTGAACATTATTTGAAGCTGCATCTCAGTACAGATCCTGAGGTTATGAGGATAAATTCCCAGAGTAAAATGGTGTGATATAGTTATTGTTACATATCCATCCAGAATGGTGCAAACCTGTTTTTGTCATAACTGAAAATACTGACATTCTCAGGGCATTGGTTTTAAGTGTGCTCCCTTTCCTCCCACCTCAACCATGCATCATCTGCAGTTATAAGTACAGGTACTACTTACTGGATACTGGATACCAGTGCCAGGCACTGCTCTAAACACTTCACGTGCATTTGTCTCATTTGAAACAAAGGAGTCCTTGGCTTATAAACACAGTGGTGAAGACTGAAGTAGGGGAGCCAAAGAAAACAGGGGTCTCGTAAGGATTCGACCCTTTTTTCTTACCTAGTTACTAAATCATGAAGATAAGCCAAAATTAGCCTCAGCTTATGTCATCACACTAAGGCTTTTTAAGTTCCTTATCAATTTTGACAACCCAGTTTAGACATTGGCAGAGCTTAGCAAAAGCGAAGTAGGCAGGGTGCTGCCTCAGCCTCTTGCACCTCATTGTTTTTCCACCTCTATCTGCAGCCAATCTGTTCTCCTGCCTTAAGGTGACCTAATAGATTATATGTTTCAAGACATTTTATACAGCAGATACGTAAATATATTCTTCCCCCATTTTAATACAAATGGTAGAATACTATATACACTGCTCTAAACCTTTTCTTCCTTTACAATTTATCTCAGAGATCATCCATATCAGCACAAAAAGAGTTTTCTCATTTATCTGTTGGCCTTACTCTATTATATGAATGTTCTCAACTTTAACTAGTACCCTATAGTTAGACACTTAGATTGTTTCCCGTCTTTTACTAACATCATTTCAGCGTATACCCATGTACTTGTAACTTTTTTTCTAAGATCTGAATAATTTATGGCATATCCTTTCTAAGTTATATTTACAATGGATGGGGAAAAGATCAAGCACACTGCAATTCTCTCTATATATAATTGTTCCCTGGTGCTGACAAGATACCTTACTTTTTTCCGTCAAATTCTTTGCCTCAAAGATGGCAGCAAATACTTGTTACAAAAGAAGTTCTTCCTCCTCTCTGAGGTTGTACACAAAACTGTGTAAAAGCAGTTGTAAGGGGCTAGACGCAGTGGCTCATGTCTGTAATCCCAGCACTTTGGGAAGCCGGGGCAGGCAGATGGCTTGAGGTCAGGAGTTCGAGACCAGCCTGGCCAACATGGTGAAACCCCATCTCTACTTTAAAAAAAATATGAAAATTAGCCAGGTATTGTGGTGCACACCTGTAATCCCAGCTACTCAGGAGGCTGTGGCAGGAGAATCGTTTGGACCCAGGAGACGGAGGTTGCAGGGAGCCGAGATTGCGCCACTACACTCTAGCCTGGAAGAAAGAGCGAGACTCCATCTCAAGAAAAAAAAAAAAAAAGGCAATTGCAAGGAAAGAATTAGTGGCTGAACCAACTAGTGAGGAGGATCTGTCATTTGAGACTTATCTGTCTCTCGTTCATCCTTCTCCAAATCAACCTGCAGGAACCTGGTGGTTAGTGAGGCAGCATCCACTGGGTGGGAAGCACCTAAGTCCTCATGGTCTTTTTTTTTTTCCCCCCCCCAGAGATGGGGGTCTCACTACGTTGCCCAGGCTGGTCTTGAACTTCTGAGCTCAAGGGATCCTCTCGCTTGGGATCCTCTCGCTCAAGGGATCCTCTCAGCCTCCCAAAGTGCTGAGATTATGGGCATGAGCCACCACACCTGGCCTAGCTCTCATGGTCTTAAACTCCAAAAAATAGGCTCAGAAATCTGAGTAAATACTTAAGAAATAGCAACAGTTTAGAAGTTAGAATTTCAACGAATACTATTTCTAGTGAGTGTTTTCTGCTCAATAAATCAGAAAATTTCAAAAATATAATTATGATTATATTGCAACACAAATGCTTTAGTGAGCTCTCCCTTTTTCCCTCCCCCAAAGTATGTAAATTTATTTAATATTGATACCAGTCAAAGCAAATTAGTAATTTTAAGTTTTGTCATTTAACCTTAGCTTAATGTGAGTCCCTATGAGTCTTAAAATTCTATTATAAATCTTATTTTTTACTTATATGCAAAAAAAAGAACAACATGAAAATAAAAGGGTTTTATATTTAATGACAATACATGGACCATTGGATCAGTTGTTCTCAAAGATACATGTTGTCAGTATATCGGTAAAGTTGTTAATATTGTATTTTAGGCTTTTACTAACGTCACTGGATTTATAAATGCTATACTGTTTCTTGAAGCCTAGCTATGTCTCAGAATATTTAAATGCGGTTATTTAATTATAGTGGCAAATGCTAACTTACCCAATTAAAAGGTGAGTAAAGGTGACTTTCTCTGATAACACCTTCCATTCTGTCAGTGGTATGAGGCTGGCTGTTAAATTATTATCCTCAGTTTAAGTTTCTCTCCAGCAAAAAAATAGTGATTTAATGGTACTCTATAATTTCAGCTAAAACAGCATTGAGAAGTTTCAGATGAGCAATCCCTATGTTGAAGAGTTTCTGATGAGTAATCCTGAAAGCTATTTAGGTAACTTCAGGAATGGAATTATTCAAACTTCTCATAGCTTAAAATAATTTAACATGTAGTTATTCCTCCAGGTCCAATTTTCAGTAGCCTTTTGGGATTACTGTGCTTATGACTAGTAGACGCTGTGCTCTGTTGAACACTCAGTAATAGAATTTTATTTATTTTTTTTGAGACAGGGTCTCGTTCTGTGACTCAGGCTGAAGTACAGTGGTGCAATGACTGGTTCACTGCAGCCTCAAACCACCTGTGCTCAATCGATCTTCCCACCTCAGTCTCTGGGGTAGCTGGGACTACAGGCACACGCCACCATGCCTGGCTAATTCTTTTGTATTTTTTGTAGAGATGGGGTTTTGCCATGTTGCCCAGACTGGTCTCAAACTCCTGGGCTCAAGAGAACCACCTGCCTCGGCCTCTCAAAGTGCTGAGATTACAGGTGTGAGCCACTGCACCCAGCCCCTGAAAAATTCTTAATGAGGCATACAGTTCTGGAGCATCTTCCTCAACTTGCCAGGCTGGCTATAAGATGTCATTTTGTTGTTGGAAAATTCTAGCCCTTGATGGATTGAGCTCATTTTAAGCAAGTGAGTTGCAACAAAACTGTCATTTTCTTAAAGCCTTTCTTTCCCCACCTCAAAAGATTATAAGGCATTGTTTGATATCTCTGCTCCTATGAGTTGGCCCACACTTTGTCAACATAATCCAAGAAGAGAAACTTCAAAACTTTTTCACAAAAATCTTAAATAGTACTGAATAGATTGTGATAATCAGCTAGGGTTTGTTTGGAAGGGGGTTTAGATGTCTAAATTACAACGTAGAAACTCTTCCTAAAACTGGGTGATTTAGGTTTCATTTATTTGGAAGGCTGTTCTAAAACAGCATAGACCTGTGTCTTCCAGGTGTTCTCTTATCCCTTCTTTCCTATAGTTCCCAAAGCTCATTACTTGCGACTTGTATTATAAATGATAGGATGTATTATAAATGATACAATATCATCAGAATTATTTGGTTAGAAGTTAGAAAATGTGTAAAAATTAAGAAAGATCTCAAGTAATCACCCATGGTTATCAAAAATGATACATTCAACATATAATCTACAAAGCAAACTAAATGGCACTTCATAGAAAAGAAAGAGAAACTTTACTCAACAATGAGAACAATCTCTCTCCTTTCTCCTTATATGAGATCACTTAAACCAGTTTCCAGTAATAGGGAACAAGGGTGAGGGGAAACAGTCATGATCACACATTGCTGGTAGTATAAAGTGGTATAATCTTTATTTAAAAATGTGGTAAAATTACAAATACATATATTCTTTGACCCCAAAATTTTATTTCTTATAAAATGCCTCATATACAAGGTATTTTTTGCAGCACTGTTTTGTAATAGCATAAGACTGGAAACAAACTAAATGCTCCACAATAGAGGACTGGACAAATAAATCTATACACTAAAATACTATGCACTGTTAAAAAAAAAAAAAAAAGAATGAGGGAGAGGTCCTTATATACTGATATGGAATAGCCTTAGAGATATGTCAAGTGAAAAATGTTAAGGTGCAGAACAGTATGTATGGTATGCTGTCATTTGTGTTTTAAATATATATATATTTTATATATACATATATATATATATATATATATATATATATATATATATATATATATATATACACGCACACACACAGGTCTACTTATATATGTATGATTACCTCTGGCAGGGTACACAAAGAAGGTACATCTCTTAAAGGCATAATAAGATTTTACATTATAGATAACATTTATTCTGGTTCTTACTTTACAGCAGTGTGAGAAGATCTGACAGATGTACTCCTGGGTATAGCGGGACCTGCTAAGCAGTGCCATGAGGTGTGGTATCACTGTGGCATCCTAGGGAAGGAGAACACAGCAACAAGAAACTCAGGCACCATGAGTACATTTGATAAAATATAAAATATTTCCACAAGAAGGTAGTCAAATCTCTTATCTTAATGACAGTCAATCAAGTCTCCTTAAGGCACAGTGCAAAACAAAAGCAATGAGGCCATGAAAACTGTCTAGGCCAATGACAAAGAAAGAGGCTTCAATATTCATCCCTGGTAGCAAAATATGAGAACAGGAAATTCTCAATAACTCTCTCAAAAATTGCCTACATCCTCATGATAAAATCATTTCAATAAGAAGTGACAGAAATCAGTTCTGAAACCAAAATGTGAGGTAACTAGTACGTTATGCACTAGTAAATAGTTTATAAGGAAGAATTATTGTATAAAAATAAAATTTGAAAATTTTGATCTCCGAGATGTTAAGCACCAGTAAATACTAACAATCTCTCATAAAGACTGTAGTTAGCTATTTTCAATCTGTACAAGACGAGACAATTTATATGACTGGCAGCTTCTCAGGTACAGCCCACTCTCTGCCTATTGCTGACACTTAACAACCTATGTAATAGCACAGAAAAAGAGAAAATAATCAACCCACTCTGCTGCAAGTCTCTCCAAGAATTTCCTTTTATTTAGAATGCAGGCCAGGAGCGGTGGCTCATGCCTGTAATCCCAGCACTTTGGGAGGCCAAGGCGGGCAGATCTCCTGAGGTAAGGAGTTTGGGACCAGCCTGGCCAACATGGCGAAACCCCGTCCCTACTAAAAATACAAAAATTAGCCAGCCATCATGGCGCATGCCTGTAATCCCAGCTACTTGGGAGGCTGAGACACAAGAATCACTTGAATCGGAGAGGCGGAGGTTGCAGTGAGATTACGCCACTGCACTCCAGCCTGGATGACAGACAAGAGCAAGACTCTGTCTCAAAAAAACAAAAACAAACACAAACAACAAAAGAAAGCAGAAGGAGTTAAAAGTTGAAAGGTATTTGGCTGGAACCACAGATAAAAAAGGAGACTTAGCTCAAGCTTCCCAGTCAATGACATCACAAAAGCTATGCTTCTCAAGAAGAAATGTGCTTGCAAATTCCCAGGAGATGTACTTAATGTACAGACTCTGATACTGTAGGTTTGGGGTAGGATCCTGAGTCAGCTTCCAAACGAGGCTGATGCCACTGGTCCACAGACCATACTTTGAGGATCCTCACCAGAGACAACAGAGGACAAAGAAAAAAACTTAAAAGAACACCCTTGTTGGGAGGAATAAGATTTGGGATTTTCCTTGGGAAAAAAAAGAATGCCCAAGATATGTAAAAGCCAAGTAGGAAAACAGAAGGCTGCTGATTCCCTGCAAGTAGAATCTCTTCCCCCTGTTTGTTAGTATAACCCTTTGTGTTTACACAAGTAGTTTAAAAACAAAATGGAAAACTTAGAAAACTTCAAAGAAAGCCAGATACTAAGTGTGCAGAAAGAAAAGGAAAATGTCAAGTGGGGGAAGGGGAAATGGGGTTTCACTGGCAAAGGATAGTGAAGCAGGTAGCAGCTAAGATAGAAAAGGCAAATAGGTAGATTAAAAAGCCTCTATTGGGCTCCTAAAGCTATTTCCACCTCCTTCCTTTTCTCTAATGTTCTCACATTCCTCACTTTCCCTCAGTTACAAAAGCCCCCATCCCATTTCTTCCCATCTGCACCTTTCTGTCAATTGTGTCTATATATCTGCAGATTACAGATGATTAAGGCAAATAACAATTATTAAATACGAAATTTGCCCAAAATCACCCATCTGATAAACACGATTTCAAACTAGAAATCCTGCTGTCTTTTTACTGGACTACCTACCCCATCTCTATTCTACTGCCTGAGTTGCTCAAACAGCTTTTTAAACAGCTGGCCTCTACACACTCCAACTCATGGAAGTCAGTTAATTACACTGAAACACTGTACTAGTTCTTCCCCAATTCAACTCTTCACAAATTCTCCACTGTCTCTGAGACATAAAATATCGGAGGCATAAAATAGCTGAGGCACAAAATTGAAATCTTTCATAATTTAGATACTCTAAATTTAACCTCCAGGGGTCTCAATTTTCTCATGTAAAACAGCTGGCATAGATCAGAATTTTCCAAATGGTGCACCAGGATCCATTAGTAGGTCATCAATCAGTTTAGAGAGTAAGGTGGAAGGAGTTTAAATAGTTGGCCAGGATCAACTTCTCCCCTTATTATGGGATTGAAGGTAGGTGAGAAACTTCCAGGGTAAAAAAGACAGATGACTGGCTTACTCTCTTTGCAAACATTACAATATGAACTACAGGAAAATAAACTGATATTAACTAACCCCTCTATGGGATCCTTTGAGCAGGATGTTTATAGTAAACCAGCAGTTCTCAAAGAAAGTACTTTGAGACCAGCAGCATCTGAGTTACTTGCAAATTTGTTACAAATGCAAAACCCAAGACTCACTGGATCATAAACTGGAGGTGGGGTCTAGCAAACCCTGTTTAACAAGCCCCCCACATAATTCTAGTGCAACTTCAAGTCTGAGAACGACTACAGTAAACACTCTATAGATTTATGAGGCATGACTCCCTGAAGAATGTCACACAAAACCATGAGGTATAAAATAAAGATGTTAGGCTGGGCGCAGTGGCTCACGCCTGTAATCCTAACACTTTGGGAGGCCGAGGCGGGCGGATCACGAGGTCAGGAGTTCGAAACCAGCCTGGCCAATATGGTGAAACCTCGTCTCTACTAAAAATACAAAAAAAATTAGCCGGTCATGGTGGTGCACACCTGTAATCCCAGCTACTTGGGAGGCTAAGGCAGGAGAATTGCTTAAACCTGGGAGGTGGAGGTTGCAGTGAGTCGAGATCAAGCCACTGCACTCCAGGCTGGGCAACAGACCAAGACTCCATCTTAAAAATAAATAAAAGAAAATAAAATGTTTCATAATTTAGGTGCTCCCTACTGTGTGAGGTGACCCATAAATCTCACCTACTGATCACCTTATGTATCATTAAGTGCCAGAGGAGTATGTGTCTGATGTAGGAAGGACAGACTAGGGAGCCATGTGACATGTCTCCTCTCCATGCTTGCTTTGCCTATTCCTCTTGATTACTTATAGTCTTGAAATATTTATAAAGCCTGATTCTGGATAAGATCTCTGACTCCTGTGTGTACAATTTGACAATATGATTCGTTGTGTTAGCTCAGATAATCACAACCACCATTTTTTTAAAGAATGAAAAATGATAGCATAGAAACCAGAGGGCATTACATCTGTGGAACTATGTCACGAAACTTGTCTCAGGATTCTTTCACATACACATACATACAAACACATATATACACACACATACACAAACTGACATGTATAGTGAGGCAATGGAAAATATGCTTCTTGCTGTGAACTGTGAATAAGAGTGTTTAAAAATATTGGCCTAATTGTCAGTAAGAAAGCCCCATGTAAAGTGACTGCAATTTACAATAATCTATCGTATATTGAAAAATAGCTAGAAGAGGCCGGGCGCAGTGGCTCACACGCCTGTAATCCCAGCACTTTGGGAGGCCGAGGTGGGCAGATCATGAGGTCAGGAGATCCAGACCATCCTGGCCAACATGGTGAAACCCCATCTCTACTAAAATCACAAAAATCAGCTGGGCGTGGTGGCACATGCCTGTAGGCCCAGCTGAGTAGCTCGGGAGGCTGAGGCAGGAGAATTGCTTGAACTCAGGAGGCGGAGGTTGCAGGGCCGAGATTCCTCCACTGCACTCCAGCCTGGGTGAGAGAGACACCATCTCCAAAAAAAAAAAAAAAGCCAGAAGAAATGAATTTGGGCTGAGCACGGTGCCTCATGCCTTCCTCTCCACTTCTCTAAGTCTTATCCATTATTCAAAACCCAGATTAAATTCTAGCTTCTCTGCAAAGCCTACTCTGCTGGATTTCAACCGAAAGTCAGCTGAACTCCCTATCATTCATCTAGTGTAAAATAAACTTAAGTTCTACATATAGAGAGATAAAAATGGGTCTTTTTAAAAATAGCTTGTAAATTCCTCAAAGTCTGAGACTATCTTTCACTTTCTTACAAAGCTGAGAGCATCTGATATTTGGAAATAAGCAAGAACTCAAATACCTTTTTAGACTTTATTTATGTACTTATTTAGAGACAGTCTCTAAAAGCAGACAGTCTGCCCTGTCGCCCAGGCTGGAGTAGGGTGGTGTGATCTCAGATCACTGCAACGTCTCCTCCTGGGTTCAAGTGATTTTCATGGCTCAGCCTCCCGAGTAGCTGGCGTTGCAGGTATGTGCCACCGTGCCCGGTTAATTTCTGTAGTTTTAATAGAAATGGGAGTTTCACCATGTTGGCCAGGCTGGTCTCGAACTCCTGGCCTCAGGTGATATATCCACCTTGAACTCCCAAACTGCTAGGATTACAGGCGTGAGCCACTGTACCCAGCGGAGACTTTTATCATTTTTTATTTTTAGTGAGAGGATCTCATTCTGTCACCTAGGCTGAGGTGCAGGGGCACCATCACAGCTTACTATAACCTCAAACTCCTAGGCTCAAGCAATCCTTCCACTGCAGTCTCATGAGCTAGGACTACAGGCATGCGCCATTGCACCAGGCTAATTTATTTTTATCTTTTTCTTGTAGAGATGGAGTCTTGTTGTCGGGTGCAGTGGCTCACACCTGTAATCCCAGCACTTTGGGAGGCCAAGGCGGGTGGATCACAAGGTCAGGAGTTCAAGACCAGCCTGGCCAAGATGGTGAAACCCCGTCTCTCCTAAAAATACAAAAAATTAGCCGGGTGTGGTGGCATGCGCCTGTAATCCAAGCTACTCCAGAGGCTGAGGCAGAGAAATGCTTAAACCTGGCGGGGTGAAGGTTGCAGTGAGCCGAGATTGCGCCACTGCACTCTAGCCTGGGTGACAGAGCAAGACTCCAACTCAAAAAAAAAAAAAAAAAAAAAAGAGATGGAGTCTTGTTATGTCACTCTGGTTGATCTTGAACTCCTGGCCTCAAGCAATCCTCCCACCTCAGCCTCCCAAAGCACTGGGATTACTGGTGTGAGCCACCATGACCAACTGAGACTTTTTTACATAACACAGTTATGATGAGTCTGAAGATGCTAAGCAAATTAGGAGTAGGCTGTTAGTGAAATGTAACTAATGTTTCAAATACATCTAAAACTCACTGTATACAGTAGCTCCTCTGGAGTGACAGGACTGGTGAAGATGGTACGCAGGCATCGGAGGCAAGCTTCAATAAACTTCAGGTCTGGGGACAGTAGTCCTATTAACAGAAATGAGATTTAGGACTAATCCTTTCAACCAGTATTTAAAGCACTGCAAACTGATTCTTAACCTTACTTGAGCAAAAATGGCTTCCCTACGTACCTTGCAATAAGGCAGGGATAATATGGCAGTCCAGTAGAGACTTGACATTGTTTTCAGTACCCATAGCAAGACTTCCCAACACCACTGCACATTCAGTTTTCAGCTCTGTGCTTGAGGTTTCTTGCTGAAGCAAGTACAACAATCTAAAAAGAAGGAACTTAATAAACGAAGAGACTAAAAAATTTAAACAAGACTCAATGTGACCAAAAAAGGCTGTGCAGTCCACATACTAAAAATATGGTTGGTTGAGTTTATATGAATCCAATGGTCATTTGTTTATCTCATCTGCTAATTAAAGAAACATCTGGAAAAAAAATCTAGAAGAGGTTTTGAAAAAAAGAACTATCGTATTCTCAGAGTTTATAAAAAGTGTAAATCTGAAAGTTGTCCACAGATGGTCTCTGTAGAAACAGCATCATCAGAGTCCATGTCATCTACCACTTCCTGCTGGGTCTCCAAAATATGAAGACTCTCAAATGCCATGTGCTGCCAGATCTAAACTCAAACTAGAAATGCTACTGCTCTGAATCCAGAGCAGTGGTGCAGTTTGTAGATATCGAGCCTACAGGGAATATTCAGAGCCCTTGTGCAGCTCCTCAAGCAAAGGTAGTTTCTTCTTTCTCCAGCTCTCTCATTTGGAAAAGGAAGAGATCCTCTCATTTCCACTCCAGCCCAGCTTGCCAAACAAATACTCCCCAAACCCTAACCTTCCTCCACTTATAACCATCTACCTTATGTTCTAAGACAGGACCCTCATGCTCCATAAACCACTGTTTATATATACCAAACATAAATCCCCTAAGAAAGGCTGCTGACAGCTTTATAGTTACTAAAGTATATGTTTGAGGTTGGTGAGTTAAAACACTTAAACCATTAATTCTGTATCAAAACCAGAAAATAAGGAGAAAAAAACAAAATAATAAATAATTGTGAATGAAAAGCTAATAGCAATTGCACAGAAAACTTAGCTCTGAGGAGCAAAAGTAAAGAGGAAGTTATATAACTGTCATTGCCTTCCTAAAGGAAGCTTATTAGGTCATCAAAAGAAGAAATTAAACTTCCTAAACTTCTTACATTAACTTAAAAAACAGCAAATTGTAAAAATCAGAAGTTAAAAAATGAAACTGGATTAAAAATCAAGCAGGGTTTTTTTCCTTTAAATTCAAAAAGGTCTTAAGGCTCCTAATAAATTACCCACTCACACAAAAAACTGCCAAGGCTCTAAGGAAATGGAGAAGAAAGTATCAGGCTGTTGTACATTGCTTATGTACCTTACGAACCCTTTTGTCATCAGGTCAAAGGTCTTCCTGAATTTCCAAAATGTATTAACACATTCACTTCTTACTACATTCTCTGTTACTTTATAATTTTTTTCCTTAAAGATAGTTTAAATACTTACACTTATTTTTAAAAATAGGATTTATTTTAAGAATTAGATAGACAATACAGGAAAAAATGGGTTCTATAATTGAGAGTAAGAAATACATCAGAAACTAGTATGAATGGCAAGAAAGGGGTGAGACAGCAAACATACCTTGGAACAGCTCCTAAAACAATGAGATTGGCTTTCTGCTTGTTGTTTCCAATTACAGCATTTTTCATGTCTCTGAATTAAGGGGAAGAAAAAATAAAGTATGTTGAGACAGCACTGAAGAAAAATCAAAGATCATTCTACTTCATTATGCAATATCTTAGATTTGACAAAGTAAAAGCACTAACCTTTTTTCACCTAAAGTACTAATGAAGGGATAGAGATAGGTGCAGAGTGAACGTGGGGGCTGTAAAACGGGCAAGTATTGTAGAAAGTGAGAGATATCCTGAGTACTGGCAAAAGACTTCCAGTACAGAATTGAGTTCTTCTAGAAAGGGTACCTACCAATCCTTTGGATACAAAGGAATACAGGCCACCCTCACACTCAGCTCTAGGAGTAGGGAGTGAGTTAAACAAACAACAACAACAACAAAAAAAACAGCCCACAGAACATTAACTCCTTGTTTCAATGATCACACTTTGTTCACTTTTTTTTACTTCTTTATATATTATTTCTTATAATTCCATTTTATCTGCTTTATTGTCTTACTAACTGTACTCCTTTGTTATTTTCCAATGCATCTTTTAATTTATCACAGTCTTCAAGTGATATTAGCCCATTGCACATGTATTTTAAGAGCCTTGCATATGTATTTCCATTTTCCCAATATTTTTAAATTGCTTATACAATATTTTTAAATTGCTTAGAAACAACATAATACATTGTTACTATTTTTGCTTAAGCAGCCAGTTATCTCTTAAGGAGATTTAAAAAATAACAAAGAATCTTTTACATTTCTCGGATATTCACAGTATTTTTTATTCTAGCTATACAGAGCTCTATACTTCACCAGGAGCAAAACTCTATTCCACAATAAGAGAACCTCTACCACTGATCACTTGGCTCACAAATTTGTGGTTGGTTCAAAAGGAAATGTAGAGAAAAAATAAATAGCTCAAAATAAACCCAGTACTACTAATAAAATGTTTAAAAAATACTTCCCCGGCCGGGCGTGGTGACTCACACCTGTAATCCCAGCTCTTTGGGAGGCCTAGGCAGGCAGATTGCTTGAACTCAGGAGTTCAAGATCAGACTGAACAACATGGCGAAACTCCATCTCTACAAATAATACAAAAATTAGCCAGGTGTGGTGGCACGCACTTGTGGTCCCAGCTACCTGGGGGGCTAAGGTAGGAGGATCACTTCAGCTGGGGAGGTGGAGGTTGCAGTGAGCAGAGATCGCGCCACTGCACCCCAGTCAGGGCGACAGAACGAGACTCCATCTCAAAAAAAAAAAAAAGAAAGAAAAAAAAAATCAACAAATAAATGTTATAGTCAGCATACATTTCTAACACCAATCACATTTACTGGCATTAAAGAACCTGGTAACGATTAACCCTTGTCTTCAATTGCCTTTTTTGATTATTGCAGAAAAATACTGCAACAACTAGTGATGTGCTAAAAGCAGATTTTCCCTACAAGTTTCTGAATGGCATTTTTACAAGTCAAGCCAAATACTGAAAATGCCTGGTCTTTCTTCCATTAGCTCAGTGCCTGAGGGTAGGGCTTTTTTTCCAGGCCTGACCTATCCCTCTGTAAAGTATCCCTCAGATCTTCTATATGGTTTACAAGAAATAAGTAGCAATTTTTTTGTTGTTGTTCATGGGACTGAACTGAATGAAGTTTACTGAGGTTGTTAGCAAGTTCTGATACATGAATATAAAACTATATGATATCAAAGGATCGATTAGCAAAGTTAAAGTTAGTAAGAGATTTCTAAGCTCCCGCATCCTCATGGATGCCTGTTTTCTTTAGAGGCTTTAGTTCCTAATCATCAGCATATGGACCTTAACCTACCAGCTTGTTGTTCACTTTCATTGTCTTCCTTGCTCTTAATGTGTTCTGCCTATACTAATGTAGTACATTCATTTATCCAACCCCTACCTACTTAGAGTCTGTGTAGGCTAAGTGCCATTCTGAATGCTTTCTATTCCAGAACTCCCAACCCTAATATTTCCCCAGTTTTTCCTCTCCATTCTTCTTAAGCAGAAATGAGTGGTCCCTAACATTACCAAATGAACCCATTCCAAACATCTCAAACCATGCCATGTTTTTACAGACAAGAGCAAACAAAAACCTGTCCAACACCAATTTTCTAATTCTCGTAATAGTTTACAAAAAGGACATGAAGGAGGTAACTGATGGCAATAGAGGAAATGCCAACTAAAGAGAACACAAGTAAATATACCTGTGCTAGATAAGGAAAAAAAGATGTTAATAAATTCTATTCAATTGTTGCTATAAAGGAATGTTAATAGATCACTTCCATGAAGAATTAAAATCAAAAGGATTAACAGGATTAAGCAATCAATTTCAGATGACAACATTCAGCCATCTAGATGAAGCTTCTTTCAGTTCCCAGAGTGTAGTTATTCTTTCTCCGTCATCTCCTTATCCCCTCCCTCATACTTTCCCCTGACTAGCTTTACTCATCCTTCAGGTCTGAATGTCACTTCCTCCAGGAAGCATGCCCTGAAACCCCCAGGTCATCACTTTGTTAGAGTAAAAGTCTATCTCCTCTTGAGAGGCAAGAAAGCCAATCTGACCTGGAAATATCAAAGCAGTTACTGTCAGTAGATCATTATTTATAGTGATTCTAGATATCCATTATTTTTGTAAAATGCAAACTCACAGCTATCATCCAAGATGGGAACACAACAACACTATCCAAGATTTCTACATTACTTTCCAATTTACAAAGCATTCCATATCCACTACTTAATTTCATCTTCATCATAATCTAGAGTAATATTAACTCCATTTTACAGAGAGAAGGCTACAACTCAGGATTGGGCTTTTTTCAGAACCCAATATTAAATGACAGAGCCAGTCTCAACCCATGTCTTTTATGCCAACTGTTTTTTCCATTATGGCCAGGACATCAGACATTGACAACGAACCAATGGAAAAGACAAATGAATTCAGTAAATTCATTTTCTTTTTCCTTCTGTGTTTTAATGTTACATTTTTATGTAAAATAAAAGTGTTTCTAACTTTTAGTCAGATACCCTTTTCCCAGTAGACCAAAAGAATGTCATCTCATGCCCACTAACTTTTAATGTTGGGAAAAATGCTCTACTTACTTTTACTGAAATTCAACAACTAGTTTTTGAGCTCAGCATTGTGCTAGCCTCTATGAAGTATACGAAAGTATCACACAATGGGATGCCTGGTCTGAGGAGTTCACAATATCCGTGGAGTGGCAAAAATAACACTATCAATGTAAGTCAGTACTAAATTAAAAACTGAATGTTTATAAGGTAAAGAAAAGTAGATGCTCAATAAGCTTAAAAGGTTTTGAGGCAATGGTTAAGAACTAAGATAAACCTTAGACAATGGTCAGGACTTGGATAAGCAGATGGGAGGACAAAAGGAGAAATTGTTCATACAAGACCATATTGGAAATGAAAATGGCATGTTCCTGGGGCAATACAAGGAGCCTGAACTGAAAAACAAGTTCGCTTTAGGGTGGCATGGAACATAAAGTTAGGAAAGTGATAGGGAGATGAGACAAACTAAAGGGAGATGGATTAAGGAGCAATCATATTTTTGATCACAGAAGGGGCATGAAGGAAGCAGTGACTAAGGAAAATAAGCTGAATGTGAAACGGAATGCTTATAATATTAGTTAAGAGGGACAACTAAGTGGCTGATGCCCCTCCTTGTGATCTCCAGACCCCTATGCTTATCTTTAACATAGCATTCATTAGGTAAACTATCATGGATGGTCTCTTTAGTTATTTGACTATTTCATTAGACTTTTGGACCCTCCAGAGCACTGACTACATTATTCACCCTTATATACCCCCATACTAGCACAATGCTTGGTACTAGGCAGGCACTCAATAAATATTTGTTGAAGGAATTAATCAATCCATCTAGGTATCTGGTTATACAAAACTGATTAGTGGAGCAGCCAAAGGAATCATTAATACAAAGGTCATTTTGAGGAAGCAGTTAACAAGATGATTTAATAGGTACAAAAATGTGATATGTGACATGTCGAGTGACTACTTCATGTCTGGGCACATGGGTGCAGGAAACAACAGAAAGCTTAGAGAGAAGACAAGGATTGATTTTTGACTTTGTACACACTGAATTATCTTTGAGGTGAGATAAGAATAAGTAAGCCTTGGGGATATCCCACTTTTGGGGAGTGGGAGAAAAGAAGTCAATATTAAGATGTTACAAACATGCATTTGTTGAGAAAGATTTTCAGCCAAAATCTGGCTAGAATCTTAAATTTGCATGCTAATAAATGGACTTGATAAGCTCCCACATTTACACAGAGGTTAAACTTTCTACTTTACTTTCTTTGCTCTGAAAGAGATTTTTAGTGTGGCAAAGAAAAAGGGCTTGAATATTAAAATGTACAGTGCCTACCACAGCATATGTCTAAATTAGAGCATTATAAACGTGATGAAAACCAAGAGAAAAAGCACTATATGTTGCTATTAAAATAACAGAAAAAGAAAAAAAAAAAAAAAGGATCTAGACCTGCTGGAGAAACCATTTCAGTCAATCAAGTATGAATATATTTATTTCTAAACGGTCAAAAATAGCATACATTTTAACTGAAAGCCTAATATCACCTAAAAACAAAATTATCTTTAAAAGTATTGAAGACTGGAGACCCAAGCTAAAAAATCAATTACAGTCATGCTTCGCTTAACGACGAGGACACATTATTTGACGACGAGGATATGTTCTGAGAAATGCATCATTAGGCAACTTTGTCCTTGTGTGAACATCATAGAGTGTACTTACACCAACTAGATGGTATAGCCTACTACACACTTAGACTATATGGTATAGTTTATTGCTTGTAGGCTGCAAACATGTACAGCATGTTACTGTACTGAATAACGTAGGCAACTGTAACACAATGGTAGGTAATGTGTAGCTAAACCTATTGAAATACAAAAATACAGTATTATATTCTTACAGGGTCACTGACTTTAACTGTCTTTAACCGAAACATCATTGTGTAGAGCATGACTATATATCTATTTATTTTGAACCAGTATTTCACGTACCTGAAGCAGCTCTTTTCTGCTTCATATCTGGAATACTCTATATGTATTTCTGGTCTAATTAGTATGAAGTAGCCAAAAACTACACTGGATACTGAAAACTACAATCTGAGTATAAAGTTTGATCTACTTATGAAAACTCACTGTTTATAAAACATTCATTTGTAAAATAAGAAAAAAACACATATCTGTGGGTAACTAGAATAAGGGCAACATGGTAAACAAATTACATTATTTGGACTGTGAGAATCACAAACATACACAATGCTCTGTCCCTGTAATTGTAATTATCATTTTTTGGAGAATGTAATATCCAGACATCCAAGTATGATAACCTTTCTGTTATCATGCATGGTTAAGGAATGAGGTATATTCATATTCCAACTAAAGTTATATGACAATGAATTCCACTGTCATTATTGAATTGCCAATTTTAAGAATTAGCTAATGATGATCTATTATTCAAACTAAAGTTATTTTTAACATAAGGCTTTGATTCAAGAGGCAGTTGGAAAACTTACAGCAAAATTCAGCTCAAATCAACTTGGGCATTTACTGAATATCAACTACATGTATAAACTGAAAAAACAGAATTGACTTTAATTTAGTTCATTCTTATAAACAAATTACTCTGTGATGTAGATTTTTGGAATATATGTAGTTTCAGATACAGTTCTGATTTGTATAAAACCATGAAAAGCAGCACTTCGGAAGTCCGAGGCAGGCGGATCACAAGGTCAGGAGTTCAAGACCAGCCTGACCAACATAATGAAACCCCATCTCTACTTAAAAAAAAAAAAAAAAAAAAAAAATTAGCTGGGCATGGTGGCATGCAGTAGCTGTAATTACAGTAGCTGTAATCCCAGCTACTCGGGAGGCTGAGGCAGGAGAATTGCTTGAACCTGGGAGGCGGAGGTTGCAGTGAGCCGAGATTGCATCACTGCACTCCAGCCTGGATGACAGAGTAAGACTCTGTCTCAAAAAAAACAATAAATAAATTAAATAAATAAATAAATAAATAAACCATGAAAAGTTTACTGTAAATATTTAATTTTCTTTCCATAGCATTTTATGGTTCCTTAATGACAAGTGAATACATAATTTTGAAAATTAAATACTGGCTCCGAAATTAGGATATTTAATGTATTTAACTGTTTTATCAATGTATGATTACAAATCACCTTACATTCTCTAAAAATGAAGAGTAAAATCTACCAAAATATTTTGGTAGATATTAACACTTTAAATATATTTAATCATTCCAAGGAACATAAAAAATGTGTTAGAACAGTATGGAACAATATGGCAGCATGCAGTTAAGAGCTTTATACATTTGAAAAGATAATTATGCTGGACACGGTGGCTCATGCTTGTAATCCCAGCACTTTGGGAGGCCGAGGCGGGTGGATCACGAGATCAGGAGATCGAGACCATCCTGGTTAACATGGTGAAACCCCATCTCTACTAAAAATACAAAAAATTAGCCGGGCATGGTGGCTTGTGCCTGTAGTCCCAGCTACTTGGGAGGCTGAGGCAGGAGAATCACTTGAACCTGGGAGGCAGAGGTTGCAGTGAGCCCAGACCACGCCATTGCACTCCAGCCTGGGCAACAGAGTGAGACTCCACCTCAAAAAAAAAAGAAAAAAAGAAAAGAAAAGATATATACACATATGCACGCAAATATATAGTCTTGATGTTCAAAGTTAGTATCACATAGACATATGTATACAAACAGCTTATCTGTCTGCAAGTAAAGACCATGCCAATTTGATTTAATCATCCCTGGATAATCCTGCCTATCGAATTCTCTGACCAAATTCTCTCAGAATATATAGTTTTAAATAAGATGCAGATCACTCTATCACATTTGGTATTAAGGTCACCTTTGTGTATGTTTACCCATAACCCTCAAAAATAACTGATTAAGACGGGGCACAGTAATCCCAACACTTTGAGAGGCCAAGGTGGGAGGATCACTTGAGGTCAGGAGTTCGAGAACAGCCCAGCCTGGCTAACAGGGCAAAACCCTGTCTCTACTAAAAATACAAAAATTAGCTGTGCATGGTGGCAGGCACCTATAATCCCAGCTACTCAGGAAGCTGAGGCAGAATTGCTTGAACCCAGGAAGCAGAGGTTGCAGTGAGTTGAGATCACGCTGCTTCACTCCAGCCTGGGTGACAGAGCGAGACTCCATCTCAAAACAAAACAAAAAAACTGATTAAATGTATTAGGAGAAGAAATTTTTTTAATGATTTTTTTGGAATACTTATTTTCAATTATTCTAAAACTTAACCCTTTAACTTAAAAGTTCTCAAAACCCAAAGGCTTCATTTTATGGGAACTCTTATCTTTAGCTCATGCAAGAAAATGGAACCTGTCTACATTCTACTGAAACCAGAGATACAAAATTTCCTGGAGCTAAGAGAATTAATCATTACCAAAAATAAACTCATATCATCAGTACATTAAAATGCTTCAGAAGACACTTTAGAAGTGGATTCTTGGTGGGGGGGGAAAAAAAATCACATGATTCTGCAGCATCCACAAGTGCCTGACTGAATTCACCAGAGGTCTAGTCAAGCTTTCTAATTCTATTAAACTCTGAAACTACAAAGCTAGCTACGTTGGCTTATATCATCTTTTGCTTTTCAACATAGCAATATCAACAAAGCGCCATGTAGGGATATCTGCTAAACTTTTTTTTTTTTAAACAAAACAAAACAAAAACAACTCTGTGACGCAGGCTGGAGTGCAGTGGCATAATCTCGGCTCACTGCAACCTCCACCTCCTGGGCTCAAGGGATCCTTCTACCTCGGCCTCCCAAGTAGTGGGGACTACAGGCACGTACCACCACGCCTGGCTAATTTTTATTTTTGTAGAGATGGGTTTCACCATGTTGTCCAAGCTGGAACTCCTGGGTTCAAGGGATCCGCCCACCTTGGTCTCTCCACAGTACTGGGATTACAGGCATGAGTCACCATGCCTGGCCTCTGTTAATCTTTTCATTGAAATTCACTAACATGAAAACCAGATCAAGTGCTCTAATTTTGTTATGTTAAGAAAACAAAACAGTGTTTAAGTAGCTTTCACTCATGATTTACAAAATCATATGAAGAGTTCTTCTTCTTCTTCAAGTATGAGATTTAACTTGGTTGAACCAATACTATAATAACTTCACCAAAAAAGGTCCTGCAATGTTTTAAGTCACATGCAGATCTCCATATTACAGGAAGCTCAGAATTTGCAATGCAGGGTAGTTTAACTGACATACCTGCTTCTGTTGTAGTTGCGAAGGCTACGCTTTATGACCTACACAGTGACTTCCCTCTTCTTTCGGCTCGTATCTTACTCCCTACTTAATGATCATCTATTCAGTTATGCACATGAAATTTTGCTCTTTTAGAGAAAAGGACCTGATTTTGTATTCAAACCTTTTACACAACAGGACCATTCAAGTTTATGCTAACTATTGTGCTACTAACAAATTTATCTCTAGATAACTCTGCATTCTTCAACAATTGAAAATTAAGCAGTTCTGATGCTTAATGTTATCTTTCAACAAGGCATACTCACTGACTAGGTAAAATGGTTCACTGTGATGTGAGCTATCTACAAAGTTCCCCATATTTATGGGTAGATCTACAGCTCTAACTCAGCTAGTAGATTAGTTGTAGACTATGATGAAGAATCATTATTCATCTTTAATTTGATTTTGCTTTTCCTGCTAGTATGTTACACACGTTCACAATCTTATTTGTCTTCAAGATAGAGTCTCACTGTGTTGCCCAGGCAGGATTTGAACTCCTAGGCTCCAGCAATCTTCCTGCCTCAGCCTCCCAAGCAACTGTTAACTACACGTGCCTTCCACCATGCCTCGTATATGTTCACAACATTTATTGAGAAAAATCAAACTTGAAAGAGCCAGAAAAATGATAAAACTCTGGTTGGCTTGTAGTCAAAGCTACAATTTTTGTCAATTATTTTATGTCCTTTCAATTAAATATTTTGGATTTAATGCTATTTCGGCCTCTACCTTTTCCTTCCCTAAAATTAATAGGCTACCTTTGGTTGTTTATACTCTGTGGCCATCTTTCTACCTACCTATTTTGGTCTAGTAATGGTCTCTTAATGATGACTTAATGGTGACTTAATGATGACTGTGAGGTGTATAAAAATCAAAAAATTGGTCAACCTCTTTTCCTAAATACCATTTTCATTCCCTTTTTCTATACACATTGTATTAAACAAGATTACTTAGGCCAGGCGTGGTGGCTCACGCCTGTAATCCCAGCACTTTGGGAGGCCAAGAGGTGGATCACCTGAGGTCGGGAGTTCGAGACCAGCCTGACCAACATGGACAAACCTCGTCTCTACTGAAAATACAAAATTAGCCGAGCATGGTGGTAGGTGCCTGTAATCCCTGCTACTCAGGAGGCTGAGGCAGGAGAATCACTTGAACCCGGGAGGTGGAGGTTGCGGTGAGCCGAGATCGCGCCATTGCACTGCAGCCTGGGCAACAAGAGTGAAACTCCGTCACAAAAAAAAAAAAAAAAAAAAGATTACTTAAAGACAGATAATGTTGAAAGTAATCCACTTTTCATTCTCTTGACCATGTACAATTAATTTTCAGACAGTAACAAAGTTTAAGAAAGAAGTCAGAAAGAATAAATATTTCTATCTGGAGAAAAGGGAGCTTTATCAAATCACACTACACTATCTCCATAAGATCAGTACTACTCTGAGATAAAGAAAAAAAAATGTTGGGTGATCTGTCCCCTTTAAACTATAAACAGATTTTAGTATTTTAAGTAGCAATCACGTTTACTAGAATGTTATCACTCACATTCTCTTGTCTGAGTTAGGAATTTTATAGTCCCTCTCTCTCTTCTACTTTAGTTTGAACTGTCTCCTCTGTTTTTTTCCCCCTTTCTCTTCTTTGAGGAGAATTATCTTTTTTTTAAGTTGTTTTAAATTGGGGCTAATAACAACTAACCACTTAAGTGCCAATTGATCCACAACGTATCAGACATTGAATTTTGTAATTCTGATTTAATTCTCACATCAACCTGGCAATATGGGCAGTGTTATCTTTACAGATAATGAAATTGAGGCTCAATGAAATTACAAAACTTGTCCAAGCACACCACTAGAAAGGGACCATAACAGAAAATGTCAGAATTAAGAATTCAACCCACTATGGTCCAACTCCAAAGCCCATGCTCTTTCTACTCTACCATTCCTTCACACAAACATTTCTTTATGTCTAGCTGACAGCTAATTAGGTCTCAAACTGGTAGTTTTTCAAAAGACACTAAGGCTATCAAACTACATTTTAGCTGCTTTGTCATAATTCTATCTTTCCCACTTTTATCATTTGGTATTTTATCAATTTTTGAGAAACTAGTGTTCTTTGGTAAGTAAAAAATTTCTCAAAGTGACAACATTCGAATCAGCTACTCATATCAGATAGAACTCTACAAGTCTATCACACAGAATTCTTATTACTAAACAGCTTTCTCCTAAACATAGTAGCAGTGATATCATCTTTTAATACCATTTATTGAACACTTAATAAGTCTAACATTCTCAACCATTTATTGAGTAATTTTAAGTAATATTTAGAATTATCTATATATGGAGCTATCTGGTTATATGTGGAGAGTATCTGTCTAAGGAAGAGTGTTAAGTAAAACCTGCCCCCTTGACGAACTTGTGTGTGTAGGTACAACCCAAACTGATTTATTTAATAGATGGATTTAATAAACCATTTTTCCTGGTAATAATTAAACTAGTCTAAAAAGGAGTGATTAAATAATTATAAAGTCTCCTACTTAAGGGAACAAAGGCAAAGTTAACATAATGAGAACACCAGAAATACCACCGTTTTTTGTAAACTGAGAAGCCGTGAAAGTAAGTGTCAAGTATCTCGGTGGATCCTAACCAGCTTCCCACCTTCCCTTCCAGCTCAATTTGAATAGCCAAGCAGTTTTACAGCACTTTTATTTTATCTCCCTTTATAAATTCACAACTCCAAAGCCTACAGTGCCTTTGGGGAGAAAGGCTTTAAGAACTGCAGTCTGAAGAAACTTGTATAAACAAAGCATCCCAGCCTTGCCATGGCTAAGCACAAGTTAAAGTACTATTTGGCTGACAATGCTTATGGGATTAGAGAAAAAGAAAGAGGCCTCCCTCATGGGCGCCCTCATCATTACCCAAATGTATCTTGACCCTTTTTTGTGTCTTTCTTCCCATAGACACAGTTCAGGCCTGTGGATCCTTCACATTTCCCAACCCCATGATGAGCCTTAGTCTAGACCTTCCTCCTTAGAACTAATGCACTAAGAGTATGATAATCTGAAACTCAAAGGAAAGGGAATAAATCTGAAATCTTATCCTACTTGCTTCTCTTAATTTTTTAAGAGCATAATTACCTCTGGTATGTTGCTTAAAAATGTTTCCTCTCATTAAACATGAAATTTTGGAGAAAAAAAGGCATTATGGTTATTAAGAGTTTAAATTTTCTGACAGCTTTCTAAATTCGAAATTTAAAACATCAACAGGAGACTCAATCTTGGTGACAGTGAATGAGTTAACCAAAAACAAAACAAAGCAAAACAAAAAACCCTACTGGTCTATTCTTTCACTGCGTTCCAATTATGAAAGACCATCAATCTTATTCTCCTGCTTTTGTGGATATTAAAGAAGCAAAAGCATTCTCCAAAGAAAACATTTTTTTAATGTGAAACAAGTATTCTACAAAAAATGAAGCTAAACATGTCAGTTAACAACTATTCAAAAGACAATTCTTTATGGTAAAATATTAAACGTCATGAATGTCAAGCAGTCTTTCTAGAAAGAAGCCAAATGAAAGAAAAAAGGTATAACCCTGTATTTTCAAAATTAAAATATGTGGCAGATTAAAACATGAAAACAAACAACTTTTTGATAGACTCTTAAATACATACTACTTACATGACACCTTGTAGAACTTTCTGGGGATCAGGGTCAAATAGCCTGTCAACATAGTGGCGACTGCTAGCTGTTACTTCCTAGAAAGTGGGGGGAAAAATTATGACATCTGAAGCCATGCAAATCACAAATTCACAGCATCACCCACAATATCAAGTGACTAGATAATTTAACTTAAGGTAGATGCATTAAAATTTATATGAAATACTTAGTTTTGCCTCCTCATGATATGGGATACTTAAGCAGGTGACTTTTCTCTCTCAGGTATCAAAATAATGGGAAACTGTAGTGTTCAGTTCAAGATGTCAAAGATCAATATTTTTCTTCTAAGAATGCCCAATTTCAAAAGTAAGAATGTCCATGGTATACATTTTACTATGTCTTAAAACTAGCAGGAGAGTTTGGAAAATCAACGTAATTACAAAGCACATAACTTTGTTCACTCAGAAGAATCATCAGGAAGATATTAAGTATATTTTTGTAAATACTTTATTACATTAGTCTGAAAAAAAGCTCATGACAAAGATAAACAGTAAGACAGAAAAGAAAGAAGACTCCTAGTTCTCACTAAACACATAGCTAGACAGTGGGACCTTTGTGGCGAGCCCTAGAAGTTTTGCCAACAGAAGACCCAGGCGAATATGTTAGCATATACACTTAGCAGCAAGCTAAGTTTCTTCACTAACTGCTGGGTGTCATGTACGTATAATTAATAGATAGGAATATTACTTCTGTAAATTAGTATACACGAAAGGACAAAATCTAGCTCTCAGCCAGGGAAGAGTGAGGACTCCATGAAATAGTCTGTAAGGGGTAGTCTAGGTACAAGAGGAAATCCTTAGACTAATGTAGAGAAGCTTCACTGCTGGAGGCAGAAGTAAAAATAAATAAAGGAGTTGTCACACTTTCTGTGAAGGAAAACAATTAAGAATTAGAGTGATCTGTAGGCCACCCAAGCTGTCTCAACTGAACTGGATAAGGGTGGGTAGAATTAGAAAGAGTACAAAGGGAAGACACTTACCTCCTTTTCATTTGTATTGTGAAGTTTTTCTATTGTGTTATTTCTTGTAATACTTATTTTGGAGGGTAACTCTTTTTTAATATTTAATTTTCGATGCTTCATATTATTTAAAACAAAGAATCCATATTTAAGAACCAGAGAAAAAGTTTTGTCCCCTGCTTGTTTTTTCTGATGCCTGCTGAAATATCTTTATATACTCCCCCACCGTTAGCAATAAGTTCTTATAGGGAGGAAGAAATAACTTTTCCAATTTACTCAGAACTCCAAATCAGTAAAAGTTAATTACCAAGACACAGTGCCAGCTTAAAACTTTTGAGCCACCAAAAATAACTCTGGAGAACTACACAAACTCTAGTTTTCTGATAATATAGTTAACTAAGTCAACACATATTTTCTTCCCCCCTCCCCTGAGACGAAGTCTCGCTCTGTTGCCCAGGCTAGAGTCCAGCAGCATGATCTTGGCTCACTTGCAACCTCTGCCTCTCGGGTTCAAGCAATTCTCCTGCCTCAGCCTCCTGAGTAGCTGGGATTACAGGCGCGCACCACCACACCCGGCTAATTTTTGTATTTTTAGTAGAGATGGGGTTTCACCATTTTGGCCAGGCTGGTCTCGAACCCCTGACCTTGTGATCCGCCCGCCTTGGCCTCCCAAAGTGCTGGGATTACAGGCATGAGCCACTGTGCCCAGCCAACACATATTTTCATATTCTGAATTTGCTACCAAAATATCCTCAAAGGCAACTCAAATACCTGCTTTAAAAAAAAAAAAAAAAACACAGAGATGCCGTCTTGCCCAGGCCGATCTCAAACTCCTGGGCTCAAGGAATACTCTCATCTCAGCCTCCCAAGTAACTTGACTACAGGTATGTGCCACTACATCCAGCTCAAATGCTTGCTTTTAGCATGTACTTCATTTTTAAAGAACAAACAGTGGAAGCAAAGAGGCAAAAGTGGTGAAAATTCTTGTGCCCACCAGGGTACCATTAAAGCACCTGCTAACAGATGTTTTCCTCAAAATAACAGAATCACAGAGTTAGAAGGACTCTCAACAATAATCTGCTCAATCCCTCGGTTTACAAATGGGGCTTCTCATGATCTTTACCCATTTGTCAGATCTTCAAATGTACAGTTAGGACACAAATAACTGTACGAACATATCAAGAAACAATATATGACAACCAAAAGCTACAGAAGAACTGAAAAAAAGCACTACTATAATACAAACAGGTAAGTTTTGCCACTCCATTTGAGTACATGTTTTCCTGGTTTTCTGACATAGTAAGTTCTAAGTACCTCAGACCCTCTTATCCAGAGATTGATTTTGATGTTACTGTTCTCTCTACCTTTACTGTCTATAGCTCCACATCTCTTACCTCTCAATGATGTGTATCTTAACATAAGTTTCCCCCATTAATAGCAATTCTTTTGCTGCTCTGTGCCTGGTTCATTCAATATAACATGCACTGAGGAAAGCATTAAAAATAAATTTATCTTTAATAAAGAAGATAAGCAAGGCACAGTCCCTGTTCTCAAGAATTCATATTCTCTTGTTACTATGTTTACATGATTATTTCCCTATTAGAATATAAGAATTATAGTATATACAACATAAAGGCGGCACTGAGGAGGACATTTGTAAACCAGGGGAATCAGGGAAGGCTTCTTTCAGGAATTGGCTTTGGAAAATGAGTAAGAGTGTACCAGGATGGACAAGGAAAGAAAGAATCAATGTCACAATCATTGCCACAGGGCATGCAAAGCCAATACAAGTAAACAATCAGCAAGTATACTAGCTGCTGGCACTGAAAAGAACAGAGGATAGAGAGGCACCGAAGGATGTAAAACACAAAAGGCTAACCAATAGGTGGCCCACAATTGAAGATTTCACACTGCCTTTTGGTCAAAGTTACATGCTAGATGCCAAAGAAGGTATAAGAGGACACTAAGGCAGAGCCTTGCATTTAAGAAGCTTAGTATCTGAAATTGTTATGTATATGCAAAAATAATCATATAAGTTGCTCAGACAGCAAGCAAGCTGAAGGGGTATGATCACTTATTCAACCTTATCTTACTCTACGCTTTTGTCTAATGTATTCATTTATCTGTATAGGACAATTCTGATATTTCACTGCTCCTTGTAGATCAGGTCACCTCTCCCCTCCCAGTCCTCTTCTCTCTTCTTTCAGAAGGCAGCCTAGAAATATAAGAGGTAGGGAGAGAAGGCAATTTGTACAGATATTAAATGGGTTGATAAGAGAAAGAACGTCTAAAAAGGTGACATTTGAGCGAAGTCCTGAAGAAGGTGAAGGAGCTGATTGTGCACCTATCTAGGGGTAGAGCTTTTTTTAGGCAAAAAGAACAGCAAATTCAAACGCCCTAAAATGAGAAGTATCTGCCATAATCAAAGAATAGGAGGCCATTATAGCTGGAGCAGAATGAGCAAAGGAGAAAGCAGCAGGAGATGAGGCAGAGAACAGGGGCCAGATGGTAAAGAGCTGCACTGTCCAGTAAGCCAGCCTCTAGCCTCATTTGGCAATTGAAATTTGAAATGTGGCTAGGAAGTGAATTTTGTTTATATTTTAAACTTTAATTAAAATTTAAAAACCAATACTGGATTCAGTTATTTTAAAACTTTTAAGAATGATTTGGAACTACTTGGGTATATGAGTTTACATTTTCAACTATAAACTTTATGACACCTAAATATGAATCAAGTATTTCCAATAAAAATTTAGCATCCAAATTGTATAAACTATACATCAGATACTGAAGACTTGCTATTTTTGCAACAAATTTCAGTAATAACTTATTACACAGATATATTGAAATAATATTTTGCTTTACTTGTTTAAATAACATTAAAATCAACTTCACTTGTTTCCTTTTTACTTTAGACAGCATGGCTGCTAGAAAATTTTAAATCACGTATGTGGCTTGCCTTTTTCCATTGGATAGCACTGGTATAGAACCTTGTTGGTCATTGTTAGGATTTTTATTTTTATGGTTCAAGTTGGGAAGCCATTAGAGGGTTTAGGGAAATAGACACATGATCTGACTTATGTGTGTACTTATCTTATGTTTTGTTTATTTTTAGTAGAGACAAGGTCTCAACCTCGTTGCCCAGGCTGATATCAAATTCCTGACCTCAAGCGATCCTCCCACCTCAGCCTCCCAGAGTGCTGGGATTACAGGCGTGAGCCACAATGCCTGGCCCTGACTTATGTTTTTAAAGCATCACTCTGGTTGCAATTTAGGAACAGACACGTGTGGAGAAAGGGAAGGGATGCAAGACAAAAGTAGGGAGACTAGGAAGGAGGTTATTTCCATCACCAGAAATGCTATTATTTCATAGATGATGGTAGCATGGACTAGACCAAACACTGTGGAAGATGTATTCAGATTCCAGGTAAGTGCTGAAGTTATAAAATGGATCAGCCATTAGACTCGATGTAGGGTGTGAGAGAAGAAAGGAGGCAAGGGTAACACTTACTTCCCTGAGCACATTAAAAGACTGAATTGCCGCCGGGCGTGGTGGCTCACGCCTGTAATCCCAGCACTTTAGGAGGCTGAGGCGGCCAGATCACGAGGTCAGGAGATCGAGACCAGCCTGGCCAAGATGGTGAAACCCTGTCTCTAGCCGGGCATGGTGGCGCGTGCCTTTAGTCCTGGCTACTCGGAAGGCTGAGGCAGGAGAATCACTTGAACCAGGGAGGTGGAGGTTGCAGTGGGCTAAGATCACGTCACTGCACTCCAGCCTGGGTGACAGAGTGAGACTTCACCTCAAAAAAAAAAAAAAAAAAAAAGAAAAGAAAAGAAAAGAGACTGAGTTGCTAGTTAATGAGATGAGGAAGACTGTAGGAGGTCTGAATTTGACTGGGAAGATCAAAAGTTCAGTTGTGGACATGTTAGGATTGAGAATCATATTAGACACCCAAGTGAGGATGTCAAGTTGGCAGTGGATATGTAAGCCTAGAGTTTAGGAAAAAGTTGTGGGCTAGACGTGTAAATCAGATGTTGTCGGCATATAATGAAATTAATTAACTAAGGGAGTGATCCTGGATACCGCAAGACCGGAAGACTCTGCTCTGGAGTAGTCAAACAAGCAGCCAGTGTAGAGTGAAGAAATCCAGGATGTCAAATCAAGGGGCTATTTCAAAAGGGGACTAATCAACTATGTCAAATCCTAGTGATGTGTAGCTAAGATGATAATTAAGATCTAACCTTTGGATTTAGGAACATGGAGGTGTTCACTGATCTTGACAACAGCAGTACAGTGGGGCCAAAGCCTGCTTGGAGAGAGTTTAAGAGAGAACGGGAAAAGAAGAACCAGAAGAAGAACCTTGAAAGAAGGCTTTTCACTGTAAAGGGGAGTAAAGAAATATAGTAGCTAGAGGGAGAAGTAGACTCAGGAGAGAGTCTATTTTTTAAGACAGAATAAATTGGAGCATGCTTATTCATTGATGGAAATGTTTTAATAGAGAAGACAATTTGATGCTGCATGAGAAGGGGGAGAACTGTAACAATGTTCATGAATAACTGAGGGAGAATGGGATTTACTAGTCAAGTAGAGCATGTGTAAGTACAATAACAAGAGGGAATTATAGCCAGGTGTAGTGGCGGGTGACTGTAATCCCAGCTATTCAGGAGGCTGAGGCACAAGAATCGCTTGATCCACAGAGGCGGAGGTTGCAATGAGCCAAGATCACTCCACAAGATCCAAGCCACTGCACTCCAGCCTGGGTGGATATGGTGGTGAGAGCTTGTGAAAGTTCTCTTCAGATTAATTCTATTTTTGGAAAGTAAAAATAGAGGAAGAAATGTGAGTGATTTGAAGAAAGAGGAGAAGGAATAAGACACTGAATGGGCCAGGAAAATGTACCAGGACTGCCAGAGAGCAATAAGGGGCTTACTGAGGCTTGTGATTATAAATTTGACAGGAAACCCATCAGCATGGTTGTTTTTCTCCAGCTACAATTAAATGCACAGAAGCAGCCATGAATAAGAGAGCTGGGGAGAAGTTTGAAGTAAATTTATTCAGGAAAACAAAAACAGCAACAGGTAATGAGTTGTATTCCATTGTGGAAAAGTATTATGTGGAAGCAGTTTTCCTTTTATTAAGGTGACTATCTGTGATAGGCCCCAATGATCCCCACCTCCTGATATTCACGCCCTCGTGCAATCCCTCGCCTTGAGTGAGGACTGGATCAAGTAAGTAGGTTCTAGCAAATGGAATGCAGCAGAGGTAATAAGATGCCATTTCAGAAACTTCCAAGTTCTCCCTGCCCCCTCCCTTTTTCTCTAACACAAACTAGTTGTCAGGCTGTGGAGCTGCCCCGTGGAGAGGCCCACATGGCATGGAACTAAAACCTGCCAACAACCACATGAGTGAGCTTAGAACTGAATTCTCCCTGAACTGAGCCTTCAGATGACACTGTGACTCCTGCTGACACCCTGACTGTAACCACATAAGAGATCTTGGGCCAGAGGCACCAACTAGGCCACATTTGTATTACTAACCTACAGAAACTGAGATAATAAATGATTTAAGCAGCTAAGCTTTGGGGCAATTTGTTACACAGCAATAGGTAACTTATAGGCCTTTGAATTTATCATCCAAATCAGGATAATTTTAAGAGTGAAAGAGGGCATCATTAATAACTGTCACAGAATAATATGCATAAAATAAGATTGTTGGAGACAAATTAAGCTGAGTAATCAATCCCACCTTTTGTTTGTCTTTAATAGTGCAAAAGAAAAGCAGAAAAACTTACAGATAGCTCAGGAAACTAGTGAGATGTCCTAAAAAGGCAAACTAGAACAGGCTCTGATTGTCCCTCTGATTGAATAAACTACCCATGACTATGGTGAATTTAAACCATTGCCTTTTGAAAAAAATTTATTCAGGTAGGGTTTAAACCCCAGGCTTGTCATGAATAGGATTTAACTCAAAAAATGGGAAAAATAAGTGTTCAACTCAAATTTTAGGATAAAACGATTAGTTTATTAGACAATGAAGAATAAAAATTTGAAGGCTAATAGGAAAATACCAAACTTATTTCAATAAAGTCTTGCTCTGTGTATATTTTATCAAAATATAGTGTTCTTTATTTCTAACATACTCAGATATCATGTAGCAGAAAGAACAAATAATTTGGCATTTGAAGACTTAGGTATGAATTTTAGTTTTACCACTTACTAGCTATGCAACTTTGGAAAAAGGAAAAATTTCAGACTGTTTCTTCAATTATAAAATGGTGATGTTATCACATGTCTCAGACTGTGCCTCAAATCACACAGAAAATCCCTTGTAAACTGTAAAAGTATCCTGAAATACCGATTTTCAGAGTAATTCTATTTCTGTGCAAAGAGGGTAATTTGCTTTGACAAGGGTACTAATAGTCCTCAGTTATTCACATTCATAGTTAAAGCTAAATTATTCAAAAATACCCATCCTCAACTAATAGCAGCTTACTCTCAAACTAAGCTAAATACTCAGCAAAAAACCAAATATACTTGTTTAGTATGTTCTAGTTCATTTTCATATCTACTTATTCATTTAATTCATTTGCTCTTTAGAAATTAAAATAGCATTACAATTCCCAATGAGGTATTCTGACCCCAGACGAAATGAATGTTTAAACCAGTGGTTGCTAATCAAAATTTAACATGTCAATTAGTCCACAAACTAGTAGGAACTTCAAGATAAAACTGTTCATAATTCAGCATTGTGAGAGAAAATCCTGGTTTGGGGAGAGATGAAAGAAACAAACACAAAAATAGGAAGTTTGAACTCTACAAAAATTCGATTTTAAATGAAATTCAAATTGTATCATTAATTTATCAGGAATTATGCCAGGATGTAAACAGAGTTCCTTACCCTCAGGGTTTCATAGCACAGAAAGGAAACACCATGTAAACAAGCAAGTTACAAGTGTAACCATATTAAAGTGATTTAGTGTAATCATAAAAGTGAACACAACGTAAAAAGAAAATTGAAGATATCATTGAAGTTAGGGACAAGATGGAAAACAATCTCTGAGAAGTAAGGATGAGTAATCTGAAAGATTAATATTAATCTGCCAGGTGAAAAAGGGAAGGGTAAGGTCGGGCGCAGTGGCTCACGCCTGTAATCCCAGCACTTTGGGAGACCGAGGTGGGCAGAGAGTGAGGTCAGGAGTTCAAGACCAACCTGACCAACGTGGCGAAACACCGTCTCTACTAAAATACAAAAATTAGCCGGGTGTGGTGGCGTGTGCCTGTAATGCTACCTACTTGGGCGGCTGAGGCAGGAGAATCGCTTGAACCCGGGAGGTAGAGGTTGCTGTGAGCCAAGAGTGCACCACTGCACTCCAGCCTGGAGACAGAGCAAGACTCTGTCTCAGGACAAAAAAAAAAAAAAAAAAGGGAGGGGGAGAAGACAAGGACTCTAGGTAGAGAGCACAACATATGCAAGAGTTCTAAAGCAAAAAGGTGTTTGAGAAAGAAAATGTAATTTAGTATTACCATGATATAGTATACAGTTGAGAACACAAAACAATGCTGAAGTGTATTTTTTAACTGAGTTGGTCAAGAAATATTTAAACAGCTATGCAGACACTATTCTAGGCAACTAACATTAAAAAAAAAAAATAGGCCAGGCATGGCTCACGCCTGTAATCCCAGCACTTTGGGAGGCCAAAGTGGGTGGATCACCTGAGGTCAGGAGTTCAAGACCAGCCTGGCCAAGACAGTGAAACCCAGTCTCTACTAAAAATACAAAATTAGTCGGGCATGGTGGCATGCACCTATAATCCCAGCTACTGGGGAAGCTGAGGCAGGAGAATCGTTTGAACCCAGGAAACAGAGGCTACAATGAGCCAAGATCACGCCCCACTGCACTTCAGCCTGGGTAACAGAGGGAGACTCCATCTCAAAAAAAAAAAAAAAAAAAAAAAGCCCAATGAAGGGTGTACATTTCAACAAAGGGAGAAAGAGAAAAAGCAATAAACATAATAAATAAGTGATATCATATATTAAGGGCTAGACCCAGCATGGAAAAAATGTTTAATAGCACATTTTGTTTCCAAGTGCTTATACTATACACTGTCACACACTGGAGGGGAGATGGAAGTGGAGGTGAGAAAAGGGAAGAGTGTATGCTAAGACACACACATCACTCAGAAAGCCCCATGCTCTCAGCAGTTCTAATCAGGATCCATTTTGTAAGTCTGAAACATGATTTTGGCTGTCACAATGACAGCAAATGCTACTGATATCTAGTGGGCAAGGACTAAAGACGCTAGATGTCCTGGGATAATAGGCACACATCCCCCAACTTTCCACTCTCCAGTCATGTAGGCAAAAAACCTAGAGTATAATTCCATTTTACATAGAAACACAAAATATGTTTTGTACCATTTTAATGTACAATCGATTTTCCAAGAATGTAACTCATGTGAATAAAGAAAAGGTGGTATTTTGTCCTGGTAGGAACTTTACCAAAAGTCATTCATTTCAGAAAGTCACATAAAAATATCATTTATTGTATTTAAGTAAACATTACAACATATATCAGTCTGCAGTGTAACTGTCACATTCACAACAAAACTATGTATATTTACAAAGATACCGTTACTTAATTACTTCTGGTATAGCAGGAACTGAGTATTTACGGGTTTAAATGATGTTATAAATTAGCTTCATGTCTTTCTCCTTTATTACAGCTGGGGCATTATATCAACTTTTTAAAAGTTACATGTGAGGACAGTTAACTTATCTATGAATGCCACTTCAAGATAGCCAAAAAAGTGCCACAAAATATCTTATTATAAGCAGAGTGTGTGAGTCTGATAGGGCTGGGAAACCACAAACTGAAACAACTCAACCTTCCGGTCAACTGGGAGCCCCAGAACCTCTTTCTATCCCTAAAACAATGTGAAACCAAAATTTGATTTTCTGATACCTCCAAAACCCTCAGTTCAAAAAATACTTCCTTTTGTCACTGTGACAATTTACTAAAATGCCAAACAAGTACACTGCTCAGATCAATCACAAATTCTCAATTATTCATTTTAAAGCCCAGTGACAATGTATTTGTACTTGTCCCTAGAGAGATTAGGACTACCACAATACAGAATATCAGACACCAATACTTTAAAAGCAGCATTTTACTAAATTGTGCTTTAATTTCAAATCACGTCTTCCCCTTTGTTCTGGTTGTGTTCTCATGAAATCATGAAAGACAAACAATATTAAATACAACTGCCTAACTGCTGCCTGAAGAGTTCTGGTGATGTGTACTATTTCACTGCCAGAGTTAATTTCACTATTAGACAAAACTAATTGTTAGGCAATTCTTTCCTAATTTTGAGGGAAAAAAATCTGCCTCTACTTGGAACAAAAAAGGATAACACTATCCACAAAGACAGACCTTTTACTTGGAGACAGCTATCATGTCCTTCTTAGGTATTCCAAAATTCCTACATTCCAATTTTCTCCAAAAGGAGAAAAAAATTAGAAGAAAATTCCCAAACACTATCCAAAACCCAAGATTTTGATGTAGGCTTTTTTGGTTTTATTTTGTTTTGCTCTTTGTATTCTGGTCAACTTCTAGCCCCATTAGGACTTGATGAGATTTAAAACATTCAATTCCTTTTATACCCCTTGTGTACTATTTTTGCAACCAATTTTATCCTTATTCACTTTTTGGTACATCAAGTTTCACTGCATCCTCCCTCTCAAGATTAATCAAAGCTCTGTACTTCTGTAGCCTCTAGTAACTTCGGAAAGTTTCTAAAATGTTACTTCACAATGCATCTGGGCCTCAACAGTGTAGAATGTAACATACTATGGCAACTGAGATTCCTAGAATGGAATCTACTTTAATTTCACAAACACAATCATAAAAACACTAAAATATATAATTTTTAAATTTAATATACTTGTATAGCATAAGAGGTAAGCCTGACTTCTCAGTAAAGACCAAAAACCAGACTTCACGTGTTATTAAAAATAAATAGTAAATTAATCAGTGCTTATCAAATTTGAAAAAAAACCTCTAAAAT
Organism: Gorilla gorilla gorilla; assembly: GCF_029281585.2. Lineage (NCBI taxonomy): Eukaryota > Metazoa > Chordata > Mammalia > Primates > Hominidae > Gorilla > Gorilla gorilla. The sequence continues at coordinate 149,367,669 of NC_086017.1, read as the reverse complement.
ATAAGGCTATATGGCCGGGCACAGTGGCTCATGCCTGTAATCCTAGCACTTTGGGAGGCCGAAGCAGGTGAATCACAAGGTCAGGAGATACAGACCATCCTGGCTAACACAGTGAAACCTCCTCAGCTCTACTAAAAATACAAAAAATTAGCTGGGTGTGGTGGCACGCACCTGTAGTCCCAGCTACTTAGGAGGCTGAGGCAGAAGAATCACTTGAATCCGGGAGGTGGAGGTTGCAGTGAGCCGAGATGGTGCCACTGCACTCTAGCCTGGGTGACAAGAGTGAGAATCTGTCTCAAAAAATAATAATAATAATAAAGAATATACAATATAAAGCTATATACACAATTTTGTTTTTAAAAAGTGGGAGTCTGGAGATCTGACTCTGATACTTTATATTACAGTGGGCAAGCCAGCCTCTCCGGTTTTCAGTTTTCCTCAATAAAAAATGACAAGAATGAACTAAAGATTATCTACAGGTTTCTTCCAAGAAAAGATTCCATGACTTTATACTCGAACAAAGAGGGAGTTTCTTTTTTCATAAAAGAAAAGCCAGGGCACAGTTAGATTAAAACGGATATGAAGAGCAGCCTTTACTTTTTCTGGAGTTTTTTTTGTTTGTTTGGCTTTTGCCCCCAAGAGACAGGGTTTTGCTATGCTGTGTAGGCTGGTCTCAAATCTCAAACTCACAGACTCAAGTGATCCACTAGCCTCAGCCTCCTGAGGAGCTGGGACTACAGGTGTACGGCACCACATCTGGCTCTGTAGTGAGTTTTTAATGTGATAATGCATTCTTATTGCCCTTGTAAACTATTAAATATTGCCATAAAATGCTTGGTGGCCACAAGACTGAAAGTAATTTAGCATTCATGCTTCTAATCAAGTACTATGATGTTTTCCCTTTTAAAATATGGTATAAATCATAAAGAGCTATCTGGCTCTAGAAGATCTTTAAGGTTTCTTCTCACTATTAAATTCAATTCATTTACTCTTCACTGTAGATGAGAATGCTTAAACGGAGGGTCAATAAAAGATACCTCTAGATAGAGCAAATGAGATAAGAACCCACTGTGTGAGAGAGCATAATCTGAAAGTCCAAGGGAGCAAGAACTATCTCTGGAAAGCACATGCAAAGTTACAAAAATGATCAGGAGTTTCACAAAGACTGAGATATCCTCTGGATTGGTTGAGGTTCATTTATATGCCTCCCAAGGTGATAAGATGACCCAAGAAGTCCACTAGGATGTATTTAAATGCCAACTTCTCAATCCTCACAAAACAAAGTGAGGCTATTCAGATATGGGTGAGGTGTTGTCCTGGCCCATAAGACTAGTTGAAATTATTATTCAAAATTGCTGTCATGTAATTAGAGATCCTGGGTACCATCTTTCATGGCACACCTTCGAAGTAGTATTGCTCAGACAGGCCAGGCGCCTTCCTGATAAAAAAGGGCTTTATTTGCTTCAGATTCTTAACAGGCAGTAATAGCCCTGCCTTGGAGCTATCCATGGTGCTTGCCTCCGACTCAGCCCATCATTTGCAGCAGCTGGTGCATTCACTTTCCTATTACAGTACCACTCAAGATCTGTCAGACCTGACCTGTCACCCACATTGTGGCCTGTGACAATCACGGCAATATCGCAGGCCACTTCGAATCTGTCTATTCCACTTTGCCTGTGTCCAGACCCACAATCACCTTACTTTGTAGTTTGTTTGGATCTCCAGATAACCTAGCTTTGCATCCCAGGCCTGCTACACAATGCCCTTTTTGTGGACAAAGTACACCTTCTAGGAGATCACTGGCATACTCTGGGTAAAAAATTGTAGCTCTTCAGAAACAATTCCTACACATAATAGCTCACATGAGTTTTAATACCTTATTGCTACAATCTTTACCATTCCAAAATGATTTTAAATGACTTAAAAAAAAATTTTTTTTTGAGACGGAGTTTCACTCTTGTTGCCCAAGCTGGAGTGCAAGGGTGCGATCTCAGCTCACTGCAACCTCTGCCTCCAGGGTTCAAGCAATTCTCCTGCCTCAGCCTCCCAAGTAGCTGGGATTACAGGTGTGCGCCACCACACCTGGCTAATTTTTTTTTATTTTTAGTAGAAACGGGGTTCCACCATGTTAGGCTGGTCTCGGACTCCTGACCTCAGATGATCCACCTGCCTCAGTCTCCCAAAGTGCTGGGATTACAGGCGTGAATCACCGTGCCTGGCTTTTGCTACATTTTCTTGACTCACACTGGGACAAGTGAAGAAGTTAATTCTGGAGTGACTTCTGGGTTTCAGGGAATCCAGCAATCTCTAGAAATTATGCAACTATTTAGGCATATGCATGTTCTCCTGGGAAAGCAGGTATTGAGATTCTCATCCTTAAACAGCTAAGAACCAGAGATCAATACACTGATGATGCCAAAATAATGATCATTACCCCAGATTTAGGCACTCAACCTTTTTTTCCAACTGACTACAAATTTGGCATGTCCAAAATGAAACTCATTTTCCTACTTACTCCCCTAACATATTCCTCTCCTAATTCTCACCATCTCAGAAGATGATACCACCTGGCCCAAAAGGCATAAATCCTGTGAATCATGCTTTATCATAATGATCATCATGACTCTTTCCTTTTCCTTAGTCTCCCTTATCCCATCAATCACCATTAGCTTTCTGAAAGCCTAAGAAATTCTTAAAAACACCCCTAAGGCAAAAGAAGCATGTGTTCAATAATTACTTTCCAGGTGGTAAAGACCTCCCAATATTAATAGATCTTATAGGTTGAAAACTCCCCATTGGACCACAACTTTTTATTTTTAATATAAAGCCTTACACTGTTTCATCATTCCTCCTTCCTCTAATATCTACATTATGAATATGCTAGAAAATGTAACTCTTCATTCCTCTGAAATTAGGGAATGTGGTCAAAACAGTTTTTTTTTTTTTTTCAACAAAATGACAAGTGGTGGGGCAGGGGGCTATTTCTGTAAAACTGCTCTTATTTGGAATACCTTTAATTTCTATCTCAACAGTCCCAGGGATCATAGCACTACTGTTCAGTGAAGGCAGCTGCTCTCCAATTTCTAGAGGATAATAGGAGCTTTGTTTTTTTTCATGTAATACCGTCTCTTTACCCAGAAGCCAACAGGACAGATGGTACTGCAAAAACAAATGCCAAATCAGAATTGAAAAACATACAAGTCAGAATCACTGACATTCCTGTCTGCTGACAGTATTTTAAAATTTAGCGAAAATAGGAGGTGATAAGAAGGCTAGGTCTCAAAAGTAAAATCTGAAGACCCTACATAAATGTGTTTCTGATTCTCTGCAAAGTTTAAAAGACTTCCTGAACATGCACTATCTTAGTCTTTCCTTAAATACACAGCAAGATGTCCAGAAACATACAATGAGCACCTCTCATTTTTCACACACTGCCATTAAAGATTAGAAAGTTCACACTGATTCATTGATGAATTTATTTTTATTTTTTTGAGATAGTTTCGCTCTTGTCACCCAGACTGGAGTGCAATGGCACAATCTTGACTCACTGCAACCTCCACCTCCCAGTTGGTTTCAAGTGATTATCCTGCCTCAGCCTCCCGAGTAGCTGGATTACAGGCACGTGCAACCATGCCTGGCTAATTTTTTTGTATTTTTTAGTAGAGACGGGGTTTCACCATGTTGGTCAGGCTGATCTCGAACTCCTGATCTCAGGTAATCCACCTGCCCAAGCCTCCCAAAATGCTGGGATTACAGGTGTGAGCCACTGCACCTGGCGATTTACTGATGAATTTATTTTAGGACCACCTACTGACATACCCTGTACTTATTAGTGCTTTGTAAACTAATGGCAAACTTTAAAATGTGCTGTACAGATTTTATTTTGCATTTATTAGTAAAAACCTAGGGAGGCCAAATTTATGTTTACAGGATAGTGGGTTCAACTTCACATCAATTTTTTTTCCTAATTATTGCCAGTTATGGATGTAAGAGAACAAATCATTAAGTAGCTATAGGCAAGGCCAACAATATGCTTATAACTGTAGAGAACAGAACAAAATGAAGGAATATCCAGATTTGGAATACCCTATACAGTTCTAACAGCTACTTTTCAAAAAAAAAAAAAATAATGGCAGCTGGGCACGGTGGCTCACGCCTGTAATCCCAGCACTTTGGGAGGCCAAGGTGGGCAGATCACGAGGTCAGGAGATCGAGACCATCCTGGCTAACACAGTGAAACCCCTTCTCTACTAAAAATACAAAAAAATTAGCTGGGTGTGGTGGCAGGTGCCTGTAGTCCCAGTTACTCGGGAGGCTGAGGCAGGAGAATGGCGTGAACCTGGGAGGCAGAGGTTGCAGTGACCCGAGATCGCGCCACTGCACTCCAGCCTGGGCGACAGAGACTCCGTCTCAAAAAAAAAAAAAAAAAAAGCTGGGCGCAGTGGCTTACGCCTGTAATCCCAGCATTTTGGGAGGCCGCGGCGGGCGGATCACGAGGTCAGGAGATCGAGACCATACTGGCTAACACGGTGAAACCCTGTCTCTACTAAAAAATACAAAAAATTAGCCAGGCGTGGCAGTGGGTGCCTGTAGTCCCAGCTACTCGGGAGGCTGAGGCAGGAGAATGGCATGAACCCAGGAGGCGGAGGTTGCAGTGAGCTGAGGTCGCGCCACTGCACTCCGGCCTGGGAGACAGAGCGAGACTCCGTCTCAAAAAAAAAAAAAAAACATAATGGCACTGGGAAAGGACTGTAAAGAAGACAATTAAAAATCAACAAGTGCCCAGCTGTTTATAATAGCCTACAAAGTGATTCAAAGACAATTTGTTACCTTACCTCTCTACCATTACAAAGTGACCAAAATTAAATGCAACCATCCTTTTAGCAGGGTCTTTCACAGAGCGTAAGTTTTCATTTTGGTAAAGTCCAATTTATCAATTTTTAAATAAGTAATGCATTTGGTGTTATGTCTAAAAGTTCTTCACCAAACCTAAGGTTCTGCAGATTTTCTCCTGTTTTATTCTAAAAGTTTTATTTTATGATAAAATCTATGATCCATTTTGAGTTACTTTTTCTATAAGGTATGAGATCAAGGTTCATCTTAAATTGTGGTTAAGAGGACGAAAAGGCAAGTTACAGATTAGGAGAAAATATTTGCAAATACCTATCTTACAAAGGGTTCAGATTTAAAACATATAAAGAGCTTTTGGTTGGGCACGGTGGCTCACGCCTATAATCTCAACACTTTGGGAGGCCAAGGTGGGCAGATCACCTGAGGCCAGGAGATTGAGACCAGCCTGGCCAACATGGTGAAACCCCATCTTTACTAAAAATACACACAAAAAATTAGCTGGGCGCGGTGGCACACACCTGTAATCTGAGCTACTTGGGAGGCAGAGGCCCGAGAATCTCTTGAGCCCGGGAGGCAGAGGTTGCAGTGAGCTGAGATCACACCACTGCACTCCAGCCCGGATGACAGAGCAAAACTCTCTCAAAAAATAAAATAAGCCGGCGCGGTGGCTCACACCTGTAATCCCAGCACTTTGGGAGGCCAAGATGGGCAGACTGCCTGAGGTCAGGAGTTTGAGACCAGTCTGACTAACATGGTGAAACCCCATCTCTACTAAAAATACAAAAATTAGCCAGGCATGGTGGTGGGCATCTGTAATCCCAGCTACCTGGGAGGCTGAGACAGGAGAATTGCTTGAACCTGGGAGGCAGAGGCTGCAGTAAGTTGAGACCAGGCCATTGCACTCCAGCCTTGCCAACAAGAGCGAAACACATCTCAAAAATAAAATAAAATAAAAATAAAACCTATAAAGAGCTTTTAAAACACCACAGTAAAGAAGCAAACACTCCAATTAGAAAGTGGGCAAAAGGACATGAAGAAATATTTCACCAAAGAGAAAACATGGATGGCAAATAAGCAAAGATTTTCAGGCCAGGTGCAGTGGCTCACACCTGTAATCCCAACACTTTGAAAGGCTGAGGTGGGAGTATGGCTTACACTTAGGAGTTCGAGACCAGTCTGAGAAACATGGTGAAACCCCGTCTACATGGCCAGGCATGGTGGCACACACCTGTAGTCCCAGCTACTTGGAAAGCTGAGGCAGAAGGATTGCTTGAGCCCAGGAGACAGAGGTTGCAGTGAACTGAGATCACGCCATAGCACTCCGGCCTAGGTGACAGTGCAAGACTGTCTCAAAAGGATAAATAAGCCTGTAATTCCAGCACTCTGGGAGGCCGAGACGGGTGAATCATGAGGTCAGGAGATTGAGACTATCCAGGCTAACACAGTGAAACTCCGTCTCTACTAAAAATACAAAAAATTAGCCAGGTGTGGTGGCGGGCGCCTGTAGTCCCAGCTACTGAGGAAGCTGAGGCAGGAGAATGGTGTGAACCCGAGAGGCGGAGCTTGCAGTGAGCTGAGATCACACCACTGCACTCCTGCCTGGGCAACAGAGCGAGACTCCGTCTCAAAAAAAAAAAAGAAAAAAAGGATAAATAAATAATAAAAATATTCTCAACGTTATTAATCATTAGGGAAATGCAAATTAAGACCATGATGAGATATTACTACACATCTACTAAAACAGCTAAAATAAAAAAATAACAGTATCAAATGGCAGTGAGGATACAGAGAAACAATGTCTCATATATTACTGGTAGAAATGTAAAATAGTACAGCCACTCTGGAAAACTTTGTCAGTTTATTTTAAAATTAAACATGCATTTACCATCTGATCCTGCAATTGCATTCCTGGGCATTTAGCTCAGAGATATGAAAAGTTATGTCCTTACAAACCTGTACATGATTGTTCACACTACGTTATAATAGCCAAAAACTAGAAGCAACCAAAACGCCCAACAGGTAAATGGTTAAACGAGCTGTGGTACATCCACACCATGAAATACTACTTAACAATAAAAAGGAACTACTGCTACATGCAACAATATGGATAGATCTCAAAAGCATTATGCTGAGTGACAAAAAACAACCTCAAAAAGTCACATACTGTATGATTCCATTCATATGACATTATAGAAAATGACAACATTATAGAGATGGAGAACAGATTAGTGGTTGCCAGGGGTTAGGGATACCTGTTGCGGGGAGAGGCTGGGTAGGTGGGACTATAAAGAGGGAATATGAGGGAGATCTTTGTGGTGACGGAATAGTTCTGTATCTTGACAGTGGTGGTAATGGTAACACAAATACACATGTGATAAAATGATACAGAAACAGATATATACTTATACCAAGATCAATTTCCTTGTTTTGATACTGTAATGTAACTATGTAAGATGTAACCTACGAGGGAAACTGGGTGAAGTGTACACAGGGACCTGTCTGTACTATCTTTGCAACTTCCTGTGAATCTATAATTATTTCAAAATAAATGTTTTTAAAAATGCAATATAATTCAAAGTATAGAAAACAGTGCAGAAATTTATGAATTTGTTGAAAAGGGTGATGTTGTAATGTTAAATGCAAACCAAAGAGGGATGGGGTGGTCATAGTGCAGTCTAGAAAGAGGGCTGGAGAGTTTGTCCAACCCTCCAAAATAGATAGTTCAATCAAACTTTTACTGAGTACCTAGGATTTGCAAGACAAAGTGTTACTTCTGAATTAATTTACTCTCTAATACGACAAGACAGAGTATTATTAAAGACCTCTGCAAAAGCAGTTCCCTTTGCCTTGTATGCTCTTCTTCTGTCACTTTTTCTGGTTAGTTCTTACTTATCCTTTAACTTTCAGCTCAGCATCACTTCTTCAGGGAAACCTTCCCTAGCTCTTCCTATTGCCCTCCATATTAGATCAGTTTCCTCTATGACATGTTTTGAACAGCACCCTATATACTTCATTCATAATACTAATCACCATTCACAAACTGTGTGATTATTTGATATATATTTTTCCCACTAGGCTAACATTTCCAAAAGGACAGAGGTCTGTGTAGCTTACGGCTGTATTCCCAAACTCAACACCATGCTTGCCTAGCAAATGGCAGAAGCTCAAAGTAGATGTACAGAATATATATATACAAAGCTAAAATTCATATGTACAAATGAGTAAGAAGAATAAGATTTACTGGAGTTTGGAAGAATTCTGTATCACTCTAACCTGAGAAAGCCGGTTTATACAGGATAGCAGGTTCACGTAGAAGATAAAGAATCTCGGCCGGGTGCAGTGGCTCACACCTGTAATCCCAGCACTTCGGGAGGCCAAGGTGGGTGGATCACTTGAGGTCAGGAGTTTGAGACCAGCCTGGCCAACATGGTGAGACTCTGTCTCTACTAAAAATACAAAAAAATTAGCCAGGCATGGTGGCGGATGCCTGTAATCCCAGCTACTCAGGAGACTGAGGCAGGAGAATTGCTTGAACCCCGCAGGCGGTGGTTGCAGTGAGCGAGATTGCGCCACTGCACTCCAGTCTGGGAAACAAGAGCAAAACTCCATCTCAAAAAAAAAAAAAAAAGATAAGAAAATAAAGAATCTCAACTCTGAAGCTGAATATAAACTTGGGCCTTTGGGCAAAACAAATTCAATCAAGAAAAGAAACCGAGGAGCGGCTGTATGAAGAGTTCTTTACGAAAATTTAAGTAGACATGGACTTGCACTGAGAGTGTAAGACATTAAAGACAGTAAAAATAATTAAAAGGACGCTGTGGTAGTGCAGGCACAAAACAACAAAGTCCTGAATGAGGGTGGTCATGGGAAGAGAAAGATACGAGAAACACTAAGAATAAAGAAGCAACAGAGCTTAACAACTAGTAGATACAGGGGGATGAAAGGAGGAAGAATCAGAGATTATTCAGGAGGTTTAACAGTGACTTATCAGTGAAAGATAACACCATTAACAGAAATTGGGAACTCATAACTAATTCCCCTTAGGAGAAGGAATGTGCTTTACTGGAAGCGATGGGTGTCATCCACACAATTTAAGATATAAGACTAGATGTAGAAGAAAGTCAAGGTTGGCAATGCAGATGTGTGAACTGATCAGTTAAGGTTACAGGAAAATCAATGAGATCTCCCAAGGAGAAGGTATAAAGAGACTCAAATGGAAATCCTTTAAAACAACTTGAATGCCTCCTTGCTGAAATTATGTTTATCAAATTATAGCGTCACCCAGACTATGAGCTCCTGAAACGCATTTCTGATCTCATCCTTGCATTCTCTAACGTATACAATACAGAGCTTGTATACGTAACTGGTACATTGTAGCTTATTAAAGGAATCAACCATTCAAGATAATTTCTGATGAATGTTTCCTGTTCTAGTTTGCATTTCAAAACATGGTGCTCTGGGTAGTACTTTGAAAGGTACAGGTTTCACTTTAAATTAGTAAAATCAGTGAATTGAAACATTTTAAATTATTTATCCAAAAGCTCCTACTTCCCAAGGCTCTAGGAGTGAAGATCTGATAGACCAGACTTTGGGACTACGGAAATCCTTTTTTTTTAATTAAAGAAAAAAAAAAGCCCCTAATGAGACTAGGGCTAAAGGCAAATCCTAAATAGAAGTATTAATAGAAAATACTCTTCAAGAAGTTTTTGAATAAAATAAGCAGAAAATATTATTTACCAAGGAAGTGAAACAAATGAAAACTTCCAATCATATGCATTATACAAGTTGACAACATCCAAAAAGTAAGCTTCAGGTGAACTGAAGGATAAATGAAATCTAAATGAATAATTAAAGGAGAACTGAGAACAGCCAAGACACATACTATTTTTTTTTAACATAATGAGGTAAAAGTCATTGGCCTGCACTCCCACAGAATATTCCTGGGTATTACAGTCAGTGATGGAGTAACAGGCTAATCTGATCTAATACTTAGGTAAACAGTATTTCCTTAGTTGCAGTTTAAAAATAAGAAAAAATGACTGCTAAAATGGATCAGGGGAAAAATCTGTTGACAGCCTCACAAAATTATTATTGTATTGACAACTTAAGCCTTTTCAAGGTTGAGGTCTGCCACACTGCCCTAACCCTGAATCATAAGCAAATGTCCTAGGTGCTTTCAGATAGGTGAGTTTGTTTGTGGGACAAGTCAGAGAAGAGAAAAGAAACCGGTTGTAGTTACAAGACTCTAGGAACCCGACAAGTCATGTATAATCCAACTACCCTCTCAGTATCAGACTGGCTTCCACAAGTCTAAAAGATGGTCAATCAGTATTTGCCTGCTTGTTTCCAACAATAGCAAATGAACCATTGGTAAACTGACCATTCTCAGAGTCGGACAGCTCGAATTTGTTGCAAAATCCTTCGAAGTTATCTCCCAGTAACTTTCATTCCTGGTCCTGGTTCAAGAGCAACATAGTGAAAGGTGAAAGTCGTCTTTTTCTTTAAAAAAACTTTTTTTAAAAAAAAAAAAACAGGTTTTACTTCCTGGCATGTCAATACGTTCCCTTCTTTCAACAATGGGGAAATAAATCTCACCCCCTTTTCCCCCCTTCAATGTTTGACTCCCCTTAAAGAAAAATGGAATACCAGGCACAGGGAACATAGAGTTCCTCTGACTCAGAGCCGCGATCTCTGAGCAGAGCGGAGGAAAGGGGCTTAAATAACCACACATACTAGGAAGAATTGCAGCTGATACGAATCACCATTGCCAAAAAGCAAACAGCTTCAGCCGGTGCCCAGGTGCTGGGACGCGATAGAAGCCACACAGACTTGGCCTGGCGGCTCTGAGGAAATGGGGGCCAAGGAGCCTGCACCTCTTCTTGCCAAAGCCCGGGAGAGCTGAGTGGGCGCTCGTTCCCAGGCCGGCTGCAAGCCCGGCGCTTCACAAGGCAGAGCGTTCGGCCCCCGGGAAGCGGTATCGCTAAAAGGAAGGCTCAGGGAAACGCTTGGCAAAGTCCAAGCCGCGCCGCCCAGCCAGTTGTCTGTAAGCCCAGCCACCCCGCCTGCCAGACGCCATCCTGGGAACCCGCACCGGCGGGAGCTCCCGGAGTTGGAAACGTCTTTGGCTCGGCCGGGGTCCCCTCTGCCCGTCTATCCCGCCTGTCCACCCTCGCTCACTCCCTGGCCCGAGACTGAGCCAGGGTCCACCCCAGGGGGTGGTGCCCAGGAGGCACACCACGCTTGGGGGAATGGTGGAGATCGGGATGGGGCTTCCTGGAGGGCGGGCGGGCGGCCGCGGCGGGTCACTCACCGAAAGGACGCTCATGCGGATTGGGGTCTCCAACAGGCACGCCATCTTGAGCCTTCCCACCCGGCTGCTGCAGGCGCCGGCGCGGGGGCCGGCACTTTCGACAGCCAACTATTGGCCAACGCTAGGCACCGCTCCCTAAAGGCAGCCAGATAGACGAGAACTGGCCACGCTCTGGACACCGCTCAAGTACCGGAAAGGCCCGCAGAAAGAAGGGCAAAAGGGAATCGCGTCAGGGGCTGTCCTACGAATCGTTCTCTCAGAAACAGCAGCTACTCTGAGCCTGGGTTAGAGGTGGAAGCGGGCAGCGGTTTCCGCATGCGCAAAGAAGATCTGCCGGCCCCACCTGCCGCTCGCGGTGGGCGGGGCACCAGAGGCGGAGTCTCGCCCTGACACTACGAGCTTTACGGACTGATAAATTGCAGTTTATGGATTCCAGTATTCATATTTGGAAAAAGTAGTACGTGGAGCCACATACATAGTTTGAAGTTCACTTTCATATTCATTCTCTCTCTCTGCACCAAACTCCCGGCGTCGTTATCTCCATTTTATAGGTGGGGAAATTGCGATCCCAGAACCTTTGCCAACCGTAAGAGTGATTGTTTCACGATCCGATACAGATATGTGACTTGCCTTAGCGTTGTGTGCCGGCCCCGTTTATTCTGGTGTAGTGTTAAGAACAGCCAGAATGCTTGGGTTTCTTCCTAGCTACTTGACTTATCAGCTGCTTTACCCTGGGCAAGTTATCTAACCTTCTGTTTGAGTTTCCTCATCTGTAAAATAAAGGTTAATGAGAATAGAGGAGTCAACAAACGTGAAGCTCTCAGAAAAAACCTAGAACATAGAAAGCGTTATACAATATGTGTTAACATTTCTCCAGCTTCTGAGTTAAGTGGGGAAAATGGGGGCAAATATCTAAATATTTCGCACTAAAACACTCTCATAACCGAAGCTAAATAAAAGTATGCTTTCAATTATACTTGATTAATTCAGCTGTCCTACTACTTTGTGTGTGTGTGTGTGTGTGTGTGTGTGTGTGTGTGTGTGCAACACTGCCCTTGACTTGGTTGGATAAGTTTCACCTTCGTACTGCTTGCAACCAGTAAGGTTTTCACAGTATGGTTGCAATTGGCCTGTTAACATTACTTGTATTCCTTCCATTTCTATAGCCACACCCTAATTCAGGCTCTTATAATCTCTCCCCTGGACTACAGCAATAGCTTTCCAACTGGTCTTGTAGCTGGTAGCCTCTCCCGCACTCTGCTCCTCACTGTTTTCCTGTCTTCCTCCTGTACTTGGTTTCCAAATTTAGTGTAGCATTTACCACCCCTGCTTATGGGTCTGTGTTCCTTAACAAACTGTTGAATTCCTGGAAGGCAGGAATTTTATTTTAGGTAGTCCTTCTGCTATAATACTATTTCTGAAACTTGGGTAATCTGTACACCACCTACAGAATCTTTGCCAATCTGCACCTAGGTATTATTATTCATTCAATATTTTTATTTAAAGCCAATTTCAACTCATTAAAAATTTTTGGCTTTATCCTAAACCATAATACTCTGTGAAATCAGGTTTGTTGTGCTCCTTATTTTTATTCTAGTACACATTAACTACAAAAAGTTTAAATGTCCATCCATGGACCACCTAAAATCACATCATGTACTGCATACTGCAATGGGGCAGAACATAAGCCTAATACATAGTATATAGAGTCATTATAACTGTATTTGATCCACACTCCATCCATTAGCTCAAGCAATACATCCTCCAGGAATCGTCTCCCCCAGGCATGGGTTAGATACCCTTTCCCCCATGCCTTCATACTTCACTTTAATTGTAGGGTGGTTTTGTTGTTGTTAATTGTTTCCGTGTTTGTCTCACTATACACTTCAAGACAGGCACTGGGAGTTTTATCTTCTAGGTTGTCTATCTCAGTGCCTAGCACAGTCACTTAGTAAATGTTTGTTGAATGAATTTTTGGCTTAGTTTGAGCCTGGGACGAAGATTTGGGTGCATATTGTTTATTTAGTAAGTGCTTTCAGGGAACAAAATTGATAGGTCAGGGAGAGTGAAGAAAGAAAGAATAAATATTCAAGATAATTGTCCATTATTGATGCCACTGTTTATTCCTCAATCACCTCTGAAAAACATACAGAATACCTCTCTGGATTGTCCATCTTGAAGCTACAGCATTCATCCACCAATACCATATGTATTGGTTGAGGATTTCCCTAGGGCTATTAACTCCCTGCCCTCCTGGATTATATTTGTGCCCAGAACAGAACGGGCTTCTTTAACCTGATACAAAAAAGCAGAGTCTGCAGGTTTCATCTTAGGGTGGGATATAGGCAGCATAAATCTGAGCTTGCACAGAACTGTCACTGCTGCTGTGGCTGAAATCTGAGCGGGAAGGAGCTAGAAATGTGACTCAAGACATCTCACACCTATGTCTGTTACCCAGGCTTTCCTGTTTTATATCCAGAAGACTGACATAGACATTTTACAGGAAGAAAGCATTGAATAGCCAACTTCTAAGCTTGGAGATCAGGAATCTTGCTCCCAGTTCAAATTTTGCTGATAAATAACTTTAGGTACACTCTTAAGTAATGAATAGAAATTGGAAGATAAAAGGAATTTTTGATTCGGCCTGCATGTGACGATAACAAAACAGTTAAGGGTGGGCGTGGTGGCTCACACCTGTAATCACAACACTTTGGGAGGCTGAGGCTGATGGATCACCTGAGGTCAGGAGTTCAAGACCAGCCTGCCCAATATGGTGAAACCCCATCTCTACTAAAAATACAAAAATTAGCCTTGCATAGTGGCATGCACTTGTAATTCCAGCTACTCGGGAGGCTGAGACAGGAGAATTGCTTGAACCTGGGAAGTGGAGGTTGCAGAAAAAAACAAAAACAGTTAAATTTGGCACTGTGGTGAGGAGAGGAAAATATCCATGCTGACTACTCTGCAAACAGAAATGAAACTTCTCCCTGTCGTTCCATGGCTCTTAGAGCAGTATTAATTTCTGAAAGAAAAAAAAAGACAACAAAGTGTGAGTTTAATGAAGAAAAAAAATGAAATGCAAAACAAGAAGTAGCCAGAAAAAAATCTGAAAAATCTTTATAAATATCTTTGTGGAACTGCCTAAGATGAGAAACAAAGCCAGAGAGAAATGTATCTATACAAAAATAGGAAAGTTTAAAGTGTAGGGAGATAGGTATAATCCAAAACCTGAATGGTCCCAAAAGAAATTTAGAAGAATCTTTAAAAAGACTTGAAAATGGGCCGGGCACGGTGGCTCACACCTGTAATCCCAGCACTTTGGGAGGCCGAGGCGGGTGGATCACCTGAGGCCAGGAGATCGAGACCAGCCTGACCAACGTGGAGAAACCCCGTCTCTACTAAAAATACAAAAAAATTAGCTGGGCATGGTGGCGGATGCCTGTAATCCCAGCCACTCGGGAGGCTGAGGCAGAAGAATTGCCTGAACCCGGGAGGCGGAGGTTGTGGTGAGCCAAGATCGCGCCATTGCACTCCAGCCTGGGCAACAAGAGCGAAACTCGGTCTCAAAAAAAAAAAAAAAAAAAAAGGAAAGGAAAACAGGTGAAATACTTTAAATAAAAAAGAAAATGGACTGACAACAGTATAGAGGAGATACAATGCAGTTCAACAGACACTAACTACAGGTTTTCTTGTGAATGCACTGAACTAGAGTTTTGAAGTGGAACAAAGACATGGTTCTTTCCCTCAGCAGACAGGAATAAAAGTGAGACTGTGAGGCTGGGCACAGTGGCTCACGCCTGTAATCCCAGCACTTTGGGAGGCCAAGGTGGGTGGATTACCTGAGGTCAGGCATTTGAGACAAGCCTGACCAATATGGTGAAACCCCGTCGATACTGAAAATAGAAAAATTAACTAGGCGTGGTGGCACCTGCCTGCAATCCCAGCTACTCGGGAGGCTGAAACAGGAGAACTGCTTGAACCTGGGAGTGGAAGTTGCAGTGAGCTGAGATCACATCACTGCACTCCAGCCTGGGTGACAGAGCAAGACACTGTCTCAAAAACAAAACAAAACAAAACAAAACAAAACAAAACAGTGACACTGTGAGAGGTTCAATAATTTGCTTAAGGTTGCTTGGGGAGTAAGAGGCTGAATCAATTTTGGTACAGGTTTCTCTGGTTCCAAAGTTCTTTTCAGAGCTCCTACAGTCCTCTGGGACTTAATAGGACTTTCCCAGATGAGACTACCGAATGTTCATCTAAGCAACTAACCTATAAAGCAAAGTCCACAAGGGCTTTTGTGGTGGGAAATAATGCATCAATAATTCATCAGGTCCACAGAGGGTGTGAAATGTATATGCCTGGCCAGGCGCAGTGGCTCATGTCTGTAGTCCCAGCACTTTGGGAGGCAGAGATGGGGTGACTTGAGCTGAGCTCAGGAGTTCAAGACCAGCCTGGGCAACATGGCAAAATCCCATTGCTACCAAAAAAAAAAAAAAAACAAAGCAAGAATTAGCCAGGCATGGTGCCTTGAGCTTGTGGTCCCAGCTGCTTGGGAGGCCAAGGTGGGAGGATGGCTTGAGCCCAGAAGGCAGGGGTTGCAGTGAGCTGAAATGGTGGCACTGCACTCCAGCCTGGGTGACAGAGTGAAACCATGTCTCAGAATAAAAACTAAAAAGAAAATAAAAGAAATATGTGTATGGCTAAAATAGAAGTAGTGAGATGTTTACAAAGTTTTAAAATTAGAAACCACAGTAAAAAAGAAAATACTCATTTAAAAATTGAATTACTGCTATGGTAGAATTCCAGCTTACAAATGTAGAAGAAATGATAGAATTAGAAAATCAGGCTGGGTGCAGTAGCTCACACCTGTAATCTCAGCACTTTGGGAGACCAAAGCGGGTGCACTTGAGACCAGGAGTTCGAGACCAGCCTGGTCAACATGGCAAAAACCTGCCTCTACTAAAAATACAAAAATTAGCTGGGCATGGTGGTGCACGGCTGTAATCCCAGCTATGTGGGGGCTGAGGCACCAGAATCACTTGAACCCAGGAGGCAGAGTTTGCGGTGAGCTGAGATCGTGCCATTGCACTTCAGCCTGGGTGATAGAGCAAGACTCTCTCTCAAAAAAAGAAAAAGAAAAGAAAATCACCACTTGACAACTGTGTGAGTTATAATTGTTTCAAGCAAGAATCATCAATGGATGCCACAACTAAGTGGTGAAAATATTAAGAGAAACAGGATATTTACAGTCTTAAAGTATCACTCTACAAGATACTAAGGAGAGTAGAGTACCTGCCATTAGATACCTACTAATGGTAGGTAACATTTTATTTAAGTCATTGTAATTAGTATCACCAGTAATGCAATAAACACCATGATATCATGTGCTGAGAAGAACACAAAATTACTTCTGTGGTATTCTTGCCAAAACTACATGAATATAATCATGAGGAAACATCAGATAAACCCTAGTTAAGAAATATTCTACAAAATAACATACCTATACCCTTCAAAAATATCATGAAAGAAAAACCGAGGAATTGTTTCAGATTAAAGGACACCAAAATGATATGACAACTAAATGCAACCTGTGATCTGTAATTGGATCTCAGACAAGGGAAAACTTTTTTTTCTTTTGCTCTAAAGGACATCAATGGGAAAATTGGAAAAATTTGAATAAAGTCTGTAGATAAGGTATCATTGCTAATGTATTGATTTTGATAATTGTACTGCTGTCATGGAGAGAATGCCCTTGTTTTTAGGAAATACACAATGAAAAATGTAAGTGTAAAAAATTGAGTCACTGTGGATTGAGCAACTGTTTTTCTTTAATAATGAAAAAGAAACTCTTTTAATTTATTTTAATAATGAAAAGAATTTCACAAAAGAGAACCTAGCTAAGGATGCTGGAAATTTATTCATTTGACAAAACATAGATAGATAGATAGATAGATAGATAGATAGATAGATAGATAGATATATACTAGGTACCTACTATGTGCCAGGCACAATGCCCAGGAGTGGAATACAGTTATGAACAAGATGGATATATTCCCTGTTTTCACAGAGCTTTCAGGCAAGAAGTAAAGAGAGTCAAGTGAACAAGTCATTACACTGTAGGGTGGTAAGTGAGAGGGTGTGGGGCCAAGGGAGTACATAGGAGAGAAACCTCACCAGAACTGAGATCATAGGAGGGCCTTATGGTAGAGCTGGCACCCAAGCTCTGACCTGAAGTGTAAATAGGAATGAAGCAGGCAAAGCCCTGTATGCTATTCCACACAGATCCTGGCTCATCCGTGAACATTTGTCTAATCGAACAATTAAGATACTACTTCCCTGGATATAGATGTGGAAACACTGGCAGATTGTCCAAAATCATATTAGGACAAGAGCCCCAATTATTTATAGATGAAGAAGAAACACTATATATACTATCAGCCCATCTTTGATGGTTATATGGCCTTCTGGATTGCCCAGGTAATAGAAAGTCTCCCCTACTTCCCTCAAGCAAGGGTGACCACATTAGGCAGATGCATTTCAAATGGGGAAGCAATAATAACAAATTACACAAAATAGATCTGATCTTTTTACCACTTACAATACAGGAACATAATTTGTAAGCCATAAAACCTATACACAGGAGATATTCCTTGTTTTTTTCCTGCTAAAATCAGAAAGTCTACAAAATTTCTGATAAGTTCAGAGATTAGAGACACCACAGGACTCTTTTTATCTGTCTGTGATGTTTGCTTTTCTGTACAATTACTGACTACAGTTTTACTGCATCAGGCATAGGTCTCTGTCTCTCAGCTTTCTTGTAGTGTGCTGCCATCAGGTGGTAATAGGTGCCATAATCACTTAGTTCAATTATAAGATATGGATAGCAATGATGAATGTTTTTCCTGATGTTTGTTAACACTTCACTTATAAGCGAACTTGAAAACCCATTGCCCAAATACACCATAGTGCACTCCCTTATTTCATGAAGGTTTCTGCTCAATATGTCACCCTAACAGCAAGGCCTTCCTGAACTACCTTGTATTAACTACTCTGCAACATTTCCTGTCCCTTTACACTGCTCCATTTTTAACCATCCATCTTTTAAACACAATTCTTCCTCCCTGAATTCTTATTTTTATTCACCTCTTATTTGGCTGGATTTCATTATAGTCTTTTTTTTTTAGGAAGGGTTCATGAGTGTTGTCTCCCTGGAGTTCTTTTCAGTGGTCAAAAACATCTGCTTGCTGCCTTTTACATGAATAACATCTTGACTGGCATATCATACAGGAAAACAGAATCCCTTCTAAGTTTTTTAAACAAAAAGATGACAAGTTATTGGAAGACCTAAAGTTGCAAACAGGCAGGGTTTATTTTACTTGAGATCAGGAGCTGCAGAACGTTCATCACCACTGAAGGAACTTAGGGTGCTGGCTGCCACTGAGAAGGTCAGGCTTGTCTGCTGCTACCACAGTTGCCAGAGACAAAAAAGAAACAGCTTTTACCTTTCCTCTACCTCCTAATCTCACACAAGTGCCTCCCACTCGTAAAACCTAATCCAGAACTAAGGTGGCAAGGGAATCCAAAAAATGTGGTTCCTTAGCTTCTAGCCCCTGCAATACAGGTATGAGCAGAGAAGTAAAGATATATATATATCTTTACTTATATATATATATGTAATTTGAGAATAAGTTTCAGAAATGATGTCCATTTACACCTATATATTTCAGTGTGTGTTTCCTGAAAACAAGGAATTCCCTTATATAACACCAGTGAAATGATCAAAATTGGGAAATTAATGCTAATATCCTTCTATCTAATTTGCAGATCTTATTCAGATTTTGTCAATTGCCCTAATAATTTTTTTTTTCTGGTAAATCTTTTTTTTTTTTTTTTTTTTTTAAGACAGGGTCTCGTTCTGTCACCCAGGTTGGAGTGCAGTGGCATGATCATGGCTCACTGCAGTCTTGACCTCCCCGGCTCAAGTGATTCTCCTACCTCAGCCTCCTGAATAGCTAGGGACACAGGCACCCACCATCACACCTAGCTAATGTTTTCTTTTTAATTTTTTTGTAAAGGGTTCTCATTATGTTGCCAGGGTGTTCTCAAGCTCCTGAACTCAAGCAATTCTCCTGCCTTGGCCTCCTAAAATGCTGAGTTTATAGGCATGAGCCACCATGGCTGGCTTGGAAATATTTTATATCTTGTTATGGGTTGTTGTCATATGTGCATCATCACACTGTGCACTTAAAATGTTATTTATGTTACTTTAAGTAAGCTATACCTTAATTAAAATTTTTTACATGGAGAAAAAAGATCTAGAGGAAAACAATTCCCATAGATTAAAAATAAAATGTAAAAGTTAAGTTTAACAATGTAAAAAGCATCCATTGTTCTATTATATTTCAACAAAATCTATACAGAAGGAAAATAAAATATTTAAAACTAATCAGAAATATTAGATTTCCTTATTTTTCTACCTTCTTGATCAATTTAAATATCATGAAAATTATATCTTCCTTGTAAATTTGAAATAAATTGCTCCAACATCACTCTGGACACAATGCCTTCGTATCTTTGATAATATTTACAGTGTCTCCTATTATCATTGTTCTGTTTACATGTACTGCTTCATTTTTAATTAATTTTGGTGTTTTTTCCTATAATGTTCATTTTAATTAGTTTTTTTAAATGGGAAGAGATGGATTTATTGTTCTCTGTACTACCTTGATTAGATTATCTTTTCTTGATTAAGTTTTCCAGAGGTGTTTTCTTTGCTTGTTTTTGTCTTGGTCACTTTTTCTTTCTTTCTTTCTTTCTTTTTTTTTTTTTTTTTTTGAGACAGAGTCTAGCTCTGTTGCCCAGGCTGGAGTATAGTGTCTGCAACCTCTGCCTCCCAAGTTCAAGCGATTCTTCTGCCTCAGCCTCCCGAGTAGCTGGGATTACAGGCACTCACCACCATGCGCAGCTAATTTTTTATATTTTTAGTAGAGACAGGGTTTCACCATGTTGGCCAGGCTGGTCTGGAACTCCTGACCTCAAGTGATCCGCCTGCCTCGGCCTCCCAAAGTGCTGAGCTTATAGGTGTGAGCCACTCCGCCTAGCCCACTCATTCTTTATTTACCAGTTTGGTCATCTTCCTTTCTGAAAGTTTTAGAAATATTCACCTACTTTCATTTAGCTTGCATTCTAGTTAGGAAAACTATTTGTCAGGAAAATAAAAAGTCCTTGGCCACTTAAAGAAAAAAAAAACTGATAATTTTAGAAACTCTTAGAGGGAGGTCTTTTTGTGTGTGTTTGTTTTGTTTTTGTTTGTTTGTTTTGAGACGGAGTCTCGCTCTGTCTTTCCCAGGCTGGAGTGCAGTGGCGTGATCTCGGCTCACTGCAACCTCTCCCTCCTGGGTTCAAGCAATTCTCCTGCCTCAGCCTCCCCAATAGCTGGGAGGAGTAGTAGTAGTAGGCGTGCGCCACCATGCCTGGCTAATTTTTGTATTTTTAGTAGAGACGGGGTTTCACCCTATTGGCCAGGCTGGTCTCAAACTCCTGACCTCATGATCCGCCCACCTTGGCCTCCCAAACTGCTGGGATTACAGGCGTGAGCCACCGCATCCGGCGGAGGGAGATAGTTTTTAAATCCTCGGTGGGTTTTAAAGTTTTATTTAAAAATAATTATTTTGGGGTGTTAAAATTTTTTTTTAATTCTAATTCACTTTCAGGCAATTGTCTTTGCCTTGAGAAGTTCGTCCTAAGGAATTCGCCATTTGCGCCTGCTTGCTCGTTTATCTTAGTTTAATTTTATCAAACTAAATTCCTACTATTGGGGATTCTATTTACTATCCTAATTTTGAATTTTATCATCCGTGAGGCTGCTAGGACTCAAGGACCTGTAAAGATAGGTGAAGACAGACCAAGCCCAAGAATCCTCTTTTCTTCTCTTTTTTTTTTTTTTTTTTTTTGAGACAGGGTCTTGCTCTGTCCCCCAGGCTGGAGTGCAGTGGTGCAATCTCCGCTCACTGTAGCCTCTGTCTTCCAGGTTCAAGCAATTCTCCTGCCTCAGCCTCCCCAGTAGCTGGTACTACAGGCATGTGCCACAACGCCCTGCTAATTTTTGTATTTTTGGAGAGATACATGTTGGCCAGGCTGGTCTCGAACTCCTGGTCTCAAGTGATCTGCAAGGTACGGAGAGCATCAGGAAAAATAGCTAATGTATGCTGGGTTTAATACCTAGGTGATAGGTTGATAGGCGCAGTAAATCATCATGGCACACGTTTACCTGTGTAACAAATCTGCATAACCTGCACATGTATCCTGGAATATATATATATATATACACAAACGATATATTTATTTATTTATTTATTCTTTTTGAGACAGAGTCTCACTGTAGCCCAGGCTGGAGTGCAGCGGCGCAATCTCGGCTCACTGCAACCTCCGCCTCCCGAGTTCCAACGATTCTCCCGCCTCAGCCTCCCAAGTAGCTGGGATTACAGGCATGCGCCACCACGCCCAGCTAAGTTCTTTATTTTTAGCAGAGACAGGGTTTCACCATGTTGGCCAGGCTGCTCTCGAACTCCTGGCTTCAAGAGATCCATCCACCTTGGCCTCCCAAAGTGCTGGGACAACAGGTGGGAGTCACCGCGGCCAAAAAATGAGATTTTTAAACTAAGAATCCAATGAAACAGAAACAGACAATAGAATCAGCTCTGCAGATAAGTAAGATATTGGGCTTAGAAGACAGGCAACCTAAAATAACAATGATTAATATATGAGAGAAAGAGAGGAAAAGATGAAGGAAATAAATTAAAAGATAAAGAATCTCTTTAAACCATTGGCTTCACTGGAAAAGAATCCAATATAAATCCTAAAATTGAAAAGGACTATAATGTTAAAACATTAATAAATGAGTTTGTACGTTAGACATAGAACAAAATAGGATTAGTAAACTAGAAGAGAGGTTATTAGAAACTATCCAAAATAAAACACTGATAAAAATGAGAACTATGGAATAGAAATAAAAGATAGGTAAAATACCATGGAAAAATTCCAAAGGAGTAGGAAAAGACAGAAAAAAAAGCAACATTTAAGTAGATACTGACCAAGAATTTTCCAAAACTGAAAAAAGATACCAAGCTATAGATTCAGAAAGCATAAATGAGTAAGGTTAAAAAAAAAAACACTTAGATATATTTTATTAAAATAGCTTTAAGGAGTAGGGAGAGAAAGCAGAGAAAGAGAAAACAGTAAATAGCAAAGAAAAAGACACATTACTGGCTGGGCGCGGTGGCTAACGCCTGTAATCCTAGCACTTCGGGAAGCCGAGGTGGGCGGATCACTTGAGGTCAGGAGTTCGAAACCAGCTTGGCCATCATGGTGAAACCCTGTCTCTACTAAAAATGCAAAAAATTATCTGGGCATGGTGGTGTGCACCTGTAATCCCAGCTACTTCGGAGGCTGAGGCAGGAGAATCGCTTGAACTGGGGAGGCGGAGGTTGCAGTGAGCCGAGATCGTGCCACCGCCTCCAGCCTGGGCAACAGAGTGAGAGACTGTCTCAAAAAAACAAAAAACAAACAAACAAAAAACCCACATTACTTTCAATGAAAAAAAACCTTAAGTTTATAGGTGACTGCTCAGTAGAAGATAATGCAAGCCAGAAGATAATAGAATGCAATTTTTGAAATGCTTTGTAAAACACACACACACACACACACACACACACACTGCTTAACTGGTATTCAGTACTCAGTAAACACACCCTTTATGAATTAAGGTGAAACAAATTCTTTGTTTTTCTTTTTTTTTTTTTAGACGGAGTCTCACCCTGTCACCCAGGCTGGAGTGCAATGGCACGATCTCAGATCACTGCAATCTCTGCCTCCTGGGTTCAAGCGATTCTCCTGCCCCAGCCTCCCAAGTAGCTGGGATTACAGGTGTGCGCCACCACGCCCAGCTAATTTTTTGTATCTTTAGTAGAGACAGGGTTTCACCATGTTGGCCATGCTGGTCTCAAACTCCTGACCTCGTGATCCGCCCGCCTCTGCCTCCCAAAGTGCTGGGATTACAGGTGTGAGCCAGCACACTGGCTTCTTTTCTTTTCTTCTCTCTCTCTTTCTCTTTTGTCTCTCTTTTTTTTTTTTTTTTTTTTTTTTTTAGACGGAGTCTCGCTCTGTCGCCCAAGCTGGAGTGCAGGGGCGCGATCTCAGGTCACTGCAACCTCCGTCTCCTGGGTTTGAGGGATTCTCCTGCCTCAGCCTCTGAAGTAGCTGTGATTACAGACGTGCGCTACTGCGCCCAGCTAATTTTTGTATTTTTAGTAGAGACAGGGTTTCACCATTTTCCCCAGAGTGGAAAGAAATTTTTAAACAAACAAATATCTAGAAAAAAATTAATCTGTCGTCGGCCTACACTAAACAGGAAAACTTAAACTGAGCTCTTCAGACAGAAGAAAAATGATTCCAAAGAGAAAAATGGAAATCCAGGAAGAAAAGAGTAAGGATGGAAAGAGCACATTTGTGGATGTATACACAAAAAAATATTGACTGCATAAAACAGTAATTAAAAAAGAGAAAAAAGGAAAAAAAGAAAATAAGTTCCCTGGGATCCCAGAATTAGGTTTGACCTTCCCGGTCCCTCTCTCGCGAGATCTGGAAACCGGAAGTGAATTATTTTGCAGGAGTCTACACCCAGGCAGTGGCTCTACTTATTAAAGTTGGCGGGAGCTGAGCGATCAGTCGGTCCTGGGCTGGCTGTGGTGTAGGGCGTTGCAGGCAGCGCTCACCTCCTCAGGCCGGCAGAATGAGGGTGGCTGTGGCTGGCTGCTGCCACGGCGAGCTGGATAAGATCTATGAGACGCTGGCGCTGGCAGAGCGGCGCGGCCCGGGGCCTGTCGACCTCTTGCTGTGCTGCGGCGACTTCCAGGCGGTGCGCAACGAGGCGGATCTACTCTGCATGGCCGTGCCGCCCAAGTATCGTCACATGCAAACCTTCTACAGGTGAGGACGCGGCCGGGCCCGGCCTTGGCGGTGTGGGGTGGGACTGGGTTCCCTCTGCCACTGGCTGCTTGTTTCCCTTAGATCCTGTCTTTGTTCGCGCTGTGTCTCTAATTGGTGCCTAACTGAATACAGGGGTGAGGTAGTGGGAGGCGGGAAATGTATTCAGTTAGGTACTGTATTCAGTTAGGTACCAAATTATGTCAGTTTCACTAGCACCCTATCTCATTAGGTGCTTAGGAAATGTCACTTTCCTTCTTTCCATACACATCTTATTCATTTCACAGGGTATCGAAGCCTGGGAGGGGATAACCTGGAGGAAGAAGCTGACAGGTTTAGATAGCTACCTTGTACTTGATAGGACTCTGGAATTAGTTCATTCAATGATCCTGAAGTTTTTACTGGGCGCCTGCTATGTGCTTGTTGTGGTTCTAGAAGATGAGGTTATGGCAATGAACTCGAAACAGTTCTTGACTTAATTGAACGGGCACTGACTTGAGGCTCAAGGTGGAAGCTCTTCATTCCTAAGGGCAAGGATGGATACTGAGCAATTACTTTTTTTTTTTTTGCTTGAGACAGAGTTTCGCTTTGTTGCCCAGGCTGGAGTGCAGTACCGCGATATTGACCTACTGCAACCTCCGTCTCCTGGGTTCAAGCGATTCTCCCACCTCAGCCTCCCGAGTAGCTGGGATTACACCCAGCTAATTTTTGCATTTTTAGTAGAGACGGGGTTTCACCACATTGGCCAGGTTGGTCTCGAACTCCTGACCTCAGGGGATCCGCCTGTGTCGGCCATCCAAAGTGCTGGGATTACAGGAGGGAGCCACCGCGCCCAGCCCCAGGCAATTCCTTTTGAAAGAGCTTTTTAACTTTTTATGATGAACTCAGTTTCTTTTTTTTTTTTCGGAACTTATTTGCTTTTCTGCTATGCCTAATTGTGGTAACTGACTTTGCTCTTATGTTTTAGGTATTACTCTGGAGAGAAAAAGGCCCCAGTTCTCACGCTGTTCATTGGGGGAAACCATGAAGCCTCAAATCATTTGCAAGAGTTACCCTATGGTGGCTGGGTGGCACCAAACATTTATTATTTAGGTATGTGATTGTGTTTGTGGATAATTTTTTTTCCTGGGATGGAAGAGCTTATCAGGATTTGCGTTAGTTGGACTGTGTCTTGACATGTATGGTGTTTGGAGAATGTCATTAATTTAAATACTTAATCGTGAAAATTTAATTAAGATAGTTAATTATTAAATGGTTGATCATGAAAATATGCCCTTCATCTAGTGTTTTAAGCACTATCTAATATCATTGCAAAGACCTCACACACTATTTGTAGTCCCTTCATTTTTTCTTACAATTTTTATTGAATTAAAAAAAGACCTTAAACTTTTATTAATAGAAATTCTTATGCATACACAAAAGTAGAGAATAGTATGATGAATCTCAGTACCTGTTAACCAGCTTCAACGACTATTATATTGCAATCTCCTGGATTTTTTTTTTTTTTTTTTGTGGGAAGAGATGACTAGAGTATTTAAAGCAAGTCCAACTGTTGGATTATTTCACTTTTACATATTTCAGTACATGTTTTTAAGTGATAAGGATCTTTAAAAATACTACTACAGTACTGTTATTATACTTAACTGAAGTAATCATTATCTATTGCCATGTTCGTGGTCAGATTTCCCTGCTTAACGTAAAGATGTCTGCTTTACAACTGGTTTAAATAGGACCCAGACAAGGCCAGCCCATTTCTTTTGGTTGTCATGACTCTGAAGTCTATTAGACTATAATAGTCTCCCTGTCTCGCTTTTTCATGCCATTTACTTGCTGAAGAAAACAGGAAATTTGTCTTGCAGCATTTCCTGCATTCAGGATTTAGCTGATTGGATTCCTTTTATCCTTTGCATTTCCTATAATCTGCTTTTAGATTTTCAGACTTGATTAGATTGTCTCAATATTAGCCCCTATAAACTATATAGCCTTTTCATCCCTTTATTTTTCGAGACAAGGTCTGGTTCTGTTGCCCAGGCTGGAGTGCAGTGGCCTGATCTCAGCTCATTGCAACCTTCACCTTCCAGGCTCAAGCCATCCTCCCACCACAGCCTCCCAAGTAGCTGTGACTGCAAGCGTGTACCACCACGCCCGGCTAATTTTTTTGTTTTTTTGTATTTTT
This sequence comes from Gorilla gorilla gorilla, assembly GCF_029281585.2. NCBI lineage: Eukaryota > Metazoa > Chordata > Mammalia > Primates > Hominidae > Gorilla > Gorilla gorilla. Next base: position 149,341,348 of record NC_086017.1, on the reverse strand, counting down.
TTGTGGAGACTGAGTTTGGCCATGTTGTCCAGGCTGGTCTCGAACTCAGGAGCTCAAAGTGATCCGCCCACCTGGGCCTCCAAAGTGGTGGGATTACAGGGATGAGCCACTGCACCCAGCTTCATCCCTTTATTTAAATGTATATTCTTTCTAGAACAGTTTATAGATTTTACCAATGATGAGATTGTATTTCAGAAATTTAGTTTCCCTACTTTGCTACTTACTGATCATCTTTTGATGTATTCATCCTATATTACAATATTGTGAAAAAGTGGAATTGTCAGAAGATGATCAATCAGAAATGAAACTAGAAGCTGTAGGTTCTTTATACCTTATACCTGTTGATTTTCAGGTTTATACATGTAAATCCATCAAAGGACATTTTCCACCTCCCACTACCTCACCCGTGTATTCAGTTAGGTACCAAATTATGTCTGTTTCACTTTCAGCACCCTATCTCATTTGTCCCTTCCAGAATCTACTTAGTGTTTTGGCTCATCTAATTCCAGACCTTGCCTTTATATACTGTTATAATATATCCCTAATACACTGTTGGCATATTATTATGTAAAAAGCATAACCTCATCATGGTGCTTAATTTTCAAATAATTTTAGAACTGTGTGGAATTCCATCTAAATGGAATGGTTTATTCAGTCGGTGTAGAGATTCCTTTTGCCTACAGTAATTTTATTTAACTGTATTGTTTAGGTTTGGCTGGTGTGGTAAAATACCGAGGTGTAAGGATCGGTGGAATCTCTGGTATCTTTAAATCTCATGACTATCGAAAAGGTATTGTTTTGAGAATTATTTTTAAACTTTAGAACTTGCATGCCCCAGAGTAAGTTAAGCATGATATGTACTTTGACTCTTTCATATATCTTTGTATCCTCGATATAGTTTTATCAAGTCTTAGTATTTTGCTTTTTTTTTTTTTTTTGAGACAGAGTTTCGTTCTTGGTGTCCATGATGGAGTGCAGTGGTGCGATCTCGGCTCACTACAACCTCCACCTCCCAGGTTCAAGCCATTCTCCTGCCTCAGCCTCCTGAGTAGCTGGGATTATAGGCGCCCACCACCACGCCCGGCTAATTTTTTTGTATTTTTAGTAGAGACGGGGTTTCACCATGTTGGTCAGGCTAGTCTCGAATACCTGACCTCAAGTGATCCCACCCACCTCTGCCTCCCAAAGTGCTGGGATTACAGGCGTAAGCTACCACGCCTGGCCTGTATTTTGCAATTTTTTATTTTTATTTTTAAGAAATAAAACAGTATAGATATAATTAAAGTTCATTGTTTATCTGTCCTCAATCCCGTTCCCTTCTTTTCTTCCCTCCCTCTCTTTGCCAGGCAGTCACTGTGTTGAATTTGGTGATTATAATTTACTTGATTATTTTACATCATTACCACATATGTAAGAACTTTAAACAATGTACTTGTTTTAAGCTTCATATAAATGTATCGCATTGCTTGTATCTTTCTCAAACTTGCTTCTTTGTTTAACATGTTTTGAAGTCTGTGTTGATACATGTAATCTAATCTGTTCATTTGTGAATAGTATTCCATTATATAAGTATATCACAAGTGCATATTAATTTCATTGTGTCTGAATGAATTATACTTTGATTTCAAAGTTAAAGGAATAGCTTGGATTCACATCGATTTCACAAATTTCATGAATTACGTTGACAGCTAAAACTTACATCCTGAATGTAACTGTTACAAGTCTGTTCCCTGCCACTTGGCTCTTTCTTATTCTAAACTGTTGGAATGGAGGTACAAAATAGGCTGTCTTCTCTGTGGCAGGTGTGGGTACAAATTGGAACCACTCTTGGGAAGCTGTTTATCAGGTTTTTCTATTTTATCTCAGGGATATCATTTATGCATATAATACACATATTTCTTTTTCGGCTTAAAACAACAATAATTTGTTATTTTATTAATATTGGGAGCATAAGGAACTAGTCTCTAGTCAACAGTTAGAAAGTAACTGAAGTGTGCCAGCAACAATGTGTGGGACCTTAGAAAGCAGATACACCCTTAGTTGAGCCTGCACAGGAAGGAGACTGCAGTCCACCATCTTTTTAAAAAATTTCCCTAGATAACTTTTTAAAATCGTATATATTGAAGGTGTACATGATATTTTGGAGACCTGTGTATATGTCTTTGTATTTGCAGTATTTAAGGAAATTAAATATAGCTTATTTTTCTTCTTCAATCTAAGGTCATTTTGAGTGCCCCCCTTATAATTCATCTACAATCAGGAGTATATATCATGTGAGAAATATTGAAGTCTATAAATTAAAACAGGTACGTAAAAAGCGCATTACAGCAGACTTGAAAAAATTTTAAAGTAATTCTGTGCCAAAATGTATTTTGGTCATATTGGTATACTACTTTCAAGAAGAGCAATTCTGTATTTTTAAAATGTGGATCTTGAGTTTTTAGGAGGTTCACAGATGAACATTTTTTTTTTCTTTTTTTGAGACAGAGTCTCACTATGTCACCCAGGCTGAAGTGCAGTGGTGCAATCTCGGCTCACTGCAACCTCCGCCTCCTGGGTTCAAGCAAGTCTTGTGCCTCAACCTTCTGAGTAGCTGGAACTATGGGCGCCCACCACCACACCTGCCTAATTTTTTGTATTTGTAGTAGGGATGGGGTTTCACCATGTTTGCCAGGCTGGTCTCAAATTCCTGACCTCAGGTGATCCGCCTGCCTTGGCCTCCCAAAGTGCTGGGATTATAGGTGTGAGCCACCGTGCCTGGCAAAATTTTTTTTACTTCAATAATTATGAGTTTATTTTAGTAAGAATGAAAGATTTAATTCATGATTTCAAATATTACTTAGGTTAAGGCTAAAGAATACCTATTAAAGTGATATTTAAAATAAAATATTAAAGTGATATTTTAAAGAAAATATTGAAATAAACATTTTATTTTATGTAATAGTAATTAAGTAATGGTATTAAATAGAAAATAAGTAATAGTAAAGATGACAGAGGAAATGGGAAAATTGTGAAGGTAGTATGGAAACACTGCTTAATTGCAGAGTAGGTGAAACTAGGTTGTTTGAGAACCCATTACATGGCTGACACTGGGCTAAACAGACTTCACACTTGGTATTTCATATAATCTCCACTCAAACCCTATGAAATAGATGTAACTCTTAACTTCATCCCTTTAAGGATGAGAAGCCAAGGCTCAGACAGGTAAGTAACCTGCCCAGGACTTCCCAAAGTTTAGTGGTAGAGCCTGCCTGACTGCACTCATGCCCATCACACTGTCTCTAGAGCCTCTGCAGGAGTCTAACGATGCTTGCAAGTGTTTCTTTTATGCCCTGTGCATACAGTTCCCTTAAATAGATTTTCTCTTTCACCTATCTAAATCCTACCAGTCCTTTAAGACCCAACTTAGATGCCATTTCCCAACCATGAGTTTTCTTCTTTTTTTTTTGAGACAAGGTCTCACTCTGTCACCCAGGCTGGAGTGCAGTAGTATGATCATGGCTTGGCTCACTGCAGCCTCAATCTGCCAGGCTTGGATGATCCTCCCACTTCAGCCTCCCGAGTAGCTTGGACTATAGGCATGCATCACCTCGCCCAGCTAATTTTTTTCATATTTTTTAGAGACAGAGTTTTGCCATGTTGCCCAGGCTGGTCTCAAACTCTTGAACTCAAGCGATCCTTCCGCCTTGGCCTCCGAAAGTGCTGGGATTACAGGCATGAGCCACCATGCCCAGCCAGCCATGACTTCTCTAGTTTAGAGTCATTACCCTAGTTTGAATTTTTGTTGCATCTGTTGGCCATACCAGTTATTCAGTGGTTAGTCATATCTATCTAATATCTAATATTTTGTATTGTCTTGAGCAGTTATTTAAGTTTTTTTTTTTTTTTTTTGAGACAAAGTTTCACTTCTGTTGCCCAAGCTGGAGTGCAACAGTGCGATCTTGGCTCACTGCAACCTCCGCCTCCTGGGTTCAAGCGATTCTCCTGCCTCAGCCTCCTGAGTAGCTGGGATTATAGGCGCCCACCACCACGCCCGGCTAATTTTTTGTATATTAAATAAAGATGGGGTTTCACCATGTTGGCCAGGCTGGTCTCGAACTCCTGACCTTCAGGCGATCCACCCACCTCGGCCTCCTAAAGTGCTGGGATTACAGGCGTGAGCCACTGCGCCCAGCCGGTATTTAAGTTGTTTTAATTTCGTTTTTCGAGTATTCGTTTCAGATTACTTCAAGGTTTTGGGGATAAGTAAAGTCTGGAGTATATTTTGTTTCCTTAAGTTGTTTAATGAAATACTAATTTATGTAGTAAACACAGTTTTTTAGTGTATACTATGTGAGCCTATTAGAATTTTTTTTTTCCTGGTAAATCTTTGGGTTTACTGAATCAGTCATGTTAGAGGTCTCATGAAATCTAGTGTCTCTGGATCTTCAAAACAGTAATTTCTTTTTTCTTTTTTTTCTTTTTGAGATGGAGTTTCACTCTTGTGGCCCAGGCTGGAGTGCAATTGCATGATCTCGGCTTACTGCAACCTCCACCTCCTGGGTTCAAGCGATTCTCCTGCCTCAGTCTCCCTAGTAGCTGGGATTACAGACAGATGCCACGACGTCCAGCTAAATTTTTGTGTTTTTAGTAGAGATGGGGTTTCACCATGTTGGTCAGGCTTGTTTCGAACTCCTGACCTCAGGTGATCCACCTGCCTCAGCCTCCCAAAGTGCTGGGATTATAGGCGTGAGCCACCGCGCCCGGCCCAAAATAATAATTTCTTTACCAAAGAGGAAAAGAACTATGGTTATCGTGTATTTTAGAAGCTAAGTGCTAAAGATCTTAGATGACTGGCAGTCTAATCAGAGTCTGTCTCCATTGCCTTGCCTTGCCACTGAAAATAAGAATGATTTATGAGCAGAGAAAATGCAGCTTCTCTTTGCCTAGATGAATGAGTTGCCTAGTATTTTTATCACTCTCTTAAAGTGTCCTTAGAATGAATTATACAGAATTCTAGAGATCTCAGTGGGTGAATGGTTGTATGGTGGTAGAGAGAAGGGAGGGGATTGTTTTGGTTAATCTGTTTTAAGAGTTTTCTTTCTTTCTCTTTTTCTCTTTTGAAAGCTGAAGCAGCCTATAGATATATTCTTGTCTCACGATTGGCCAAGAAGTATATATCATTATGGAAATAAGAAGCAACTTCTTAAGACTAAATCTTTTTTCCGACAAGAAGTGGAAAATAACACATTAGGAAGTCCAGCTGCCTCAGAGCTTTTAGAGCATCTCAAACCTACTTATTGGTTTTCTGCCCACCTTCATGTGAAGTTTGCCGCCTTGATGCAGCATCAGGTAGAAAACAAAATGTTTATTCTTTCATTTAACACACACTATTGAACATCTATGGACCATACACAGTTGTAAAGTTAGAGAAAGAAGTAAAAGATAACTTACCTCTTGTGAGTAGCTCAATATATGATTCTGGGAAAGACAAGCAATTACAAAACAGTATAATAAGTTTGAGAGAAAACGTAGGCAGTGGGAGCACCTAAGCCAGACTGTGGTGGGATGGGAACATGGGAGATGAAGATAGAGAAGGTTTTCAAAAGGTGATAGCTGAACTGAGTCTTGAAGTGCCAGGAAGAAACACACTGTAAGGGTATTTTATTTAGAGGGACTGGCATGTGCTCGAGGTCTGAGAGCATGGGGTGTTTGGGGACTTGTAGGCAGTTCCTGTGGGACTAAGGCGTAGGGACTGATGAAGCTGGAACAAGATCATAACTGCCTTCTAGGGGCCATGCTCTGGAGTTATGATTTTAACCAAAGATGATGGGGAAATGTGGGGAGTGATGAAATCAGATTTTCATTTCAGAACGATTAGTTTGACAGCATTGTTGTGTATGGATTGGAGTAATGTAAAATGGGAGGCAGAGCAGGCTATTTAAGCAAAAGAAAAGGTTTTAACCTAAGGCAAAGAGAGAATACAGAGAATGAAGCAGATTCTAGAGAGATTTTAGAAGGAGAATCATTGCGATTTGGTGACTGGGGGAGGAAAGAAGTCCAGGATGACCCCCAGTTTTCTTTGCTTAACTGCATGGATGATGTACTTGATGGAAGGTAGAAAATAAATATATACTTATAATGAAACTTCTATGGAAGTATGCATTTCTTCCTTTCACCTCTGATTCTGGCTGAACTCTGACTTTCCCATAAAGTAGTCCATAGGAAAACTGTTTAGAAAATGCTGGGTTAACAGAGTTACAGATTTCTTCTTGGAGACATGTAGAGAATTTCTGAGAGTCTTTATTGCACTAATGGGCATTGCCTTTCTCAAGAGTAGAATGTGACACTTCCCAAACTTACTTAACCAAACACTTCTGTGTTAGAGGTATACTTTAAAAATGTTCCTCAAACACGGTTTGGAAGGTTTTGTCTGAAAATATACCTATAGGCCCTTTCTGTTGTGGATTTATTCTTCTCACTTCCCAGTTTCACTGGGAGAAGGAGAGGTTACTCTTTTCATTGTATCTCTGCATTAATAATGTTTGACCTCTTTGTAATTGGCTCCTCAACTTCCTCTGACTGCCACTTTCTATTTTATCCCCTTTACCAACGCCAGAGATCACTTTTCCTTGGACTGCTTTGCTGCCAATATCTGCCTATAATCTCCATGCCTTCCATTTTTCTTTTTTTTTTTTTGAGACAGAGTCTTGCTCTGTTGCCCAGGCTGGAGTGCAGTGGCGCGATCTCCACTCACTGCAAGCTCCACCTTCCGGGTTCACACCATTCTCCTGCCTCAGTGTCCAGAGTAGCTGGGACTACAGGCGCCCGCCACCACGCCTGGCTAATTTTTTCTATTTTTAGTAGAGACGGGGTTTCACTATGTTAGCCAGGATGGTCTCGATCTCCTGATCTCGTGATCCACCCACCTCAGCCTCCCAAAGTGCTGGGATTACAGGCATGAGCCACCGCGCCTGGCCATGCCTTCCATTTTTCTTAATACAGATTGAGCATCTCTAATCTGAAATCTGAAATGCTCTAGAATCTGAAATTTTTGACATGACACACAATTTTCAGATTTTTGGATTAAGGATATTAAACCAGTATGTATTCTGTAAATATTCCAAAATCTGAAAAAATCTGAAATTTAAAACACTTCTGGTCCAAAGCATTTTAGATAAGGCATACTCAGCTTGTACCTCACCAGAACTGAACTGATGCTTGGTCCTCAGCAGGAGATACCATAGTTTGCTTCCTTGTGTTTTTAACTCCATGATGAAGCTGGAACAAGATCGCAACTGCCTTTTAGAGGCCATTCTCTGGAGTTCAGGTTTTAACTAGAGATGCTGGGGAAAGGTTTTTTAACCTTTTCCAAAATGACCTACATGTTTGTGATTCTCTCCACGTTTCTTTCTGTCAATTCACTTTTGAAAAAAAAAACCTTTATTGGAGTATAATTTACATACCATAAAATTAATATGTTTTGGCATGGTGGCTCATGCCTGTAATCCCAGCACTTTGGGAGGCCAAGGCGGGTGGATCACTTGAGGCCAGGAGTTCGAGGCCAGTGTGGCCAACGTGGCGAAACTCCATCTCTACTAAAAATACAAAAATTAGCTGGGCATGTTAGCACATGCTTGTAATCCCAGCTATTCGGGAGGCTGAGACATGAGAATCACTTGAGCCCGGGAGGCAGAGGTTGCAGTGAGTCAAGATCGTGCCACTGCACTCCAACCTGGACGACAGAGTAAGACTCTGTCTCAAAACAAAGAAAAGAAAAGAAAAAACCACATTTTAAGTGAACAATTCAGTGATTTTTAGTAAATTTCCAGAGTTGTGCTAATATCACATCATCTAGTTTTAGAACTTGTCCATCACCCCCAAAGATCCTTTGTGCCTGCTTGAAGGCAATCCTTGTTCCTGCCCTCAGCCCCAGGGGAGCACTAACTTGCTTTGTGTTTCTATAGATTTGCCTTTCCTGAACATTCATTTAATGGAATCGTAAAATATATAGTCTTTGGCAACTGATTTCTTTCATTTGCTTGATTTTGAGATTCACTCATGTTGTAGCATTATAAATATTGCATTCCTTTTTACTGCTGAGTAATAGTTCATTCTATGGATATATCACATCTATTTTTGGTGTTGTAGCTAAGAAATCTTTGCCTAACCCAGAGTTACAAAGATTTTCTCCTGTGGGTTCTTCTAAAAATTGTATAGTTTTAGTTCTGCCAGTTTACTTTTAAGCTCTTTTGTTTATCTTTAATCCTTGGGTTATATGCTTTGATTTATGTGTGTTCAATGCTTTGAGTTAACATCATCATCATCATTAGTTTTTGCCTTGAATTTTGTATGGAAATTGAAGCTCTGAGAAGTTAAATGCCTTCTCTTTTATCGCACAAGTGGGTATAGAATTAACTTAATTTTGGAAAAGTAACAGTCATTCCTTTGACACACAACTTAGGGGTATGTGTGATAAAGATTATTTTCATCCTATTCCGTGTATGAAGAATTACCTGTGGTTGTTTTAACATTCTTTCTTAAATCATGATTCATATTGTCCAGGCAAAGGATAAAGGACAGACAGCCAGAGCAACCAAATTTTTAGCCTTGGACAAATGCTTACCACATAGAGATTTTCTTCAGGTAAGAAGAGTGAAGTGGCTTTATAATATAGTTGTACTCTTCCAGAGACTTAAAAAAATATAATTTTCCTTTCGGAATTTTTTTGTTCTGTTTGTAATTTATGTATTCTGAGAATTCTTTGGGGGTATCTTACTTATTAATTTAAAATTAAATGGATTGATTTAAAATTAAATAATTGAAATTAAATTTAAATTAAATTCCTTTTTATTTTATTAAATTATATTAAAGTGATTAGACTATTAAAAATATATATGTATTTCTTAACATTGATTTCATCCTGTAGATATTAGAGATAGAACATGACCCCAGTGCTCCTGATTACTTGGAATATGATATTGAATGGCTCACTATTCTCAGGGCTACGGATGATCTTATTAATGTGACTGGGCGCCTGTGGAATATGCCAGAAAATAATGGCCTGCATGCAAGGTAAGTCAGACTTTATTTAGGACCTGCTTTTTCCATTGCATGCATAATTTTTATATCTCCCACCTTTGTTTTGTTTTGTTTTGAAACGGGGTCTAGCTCTGTTATCCAAACTGGACTGCAGTGGTGTGATCTTGGATCTTGGCTCACTGCATCCTCTGCCTCCTGGGCTAAAGGGATCCTCCCACCTCTGCCCCCAGAGTAGCTGGGACCACAGGCATGCACCACCACGCCCAGCTAATTTTTTGGTATTTTTGGTAGAGATGGGGCTTTCCCATGTTGCCTAGGTTGGTCTTGAACTCCTGAGCTCAAGCTATCCACCTCCCTCGGCCTCCCAAAGTACTGGGATTACAGGCGTGAGCTGCTGTATCTGGCCTCCACCTTTGTTTTTAATCAAGGGAATTATTGTTGAATGAGTGTCAGAACAATTCAAAGTTTGCAGGTTTTCCATCTAAAAGAGACAGGAAAATGGACTGTTGAGCATTACCTCAAATAAATTTATAAGTGAATAAGTGTACATAAAACCATAATATGGTGAAGATATAGTCCACACATTAAAATTGTTTTGGAGTATGAGTTAAAGATGGCTTTTTCTAAGAATTATTTTTATTTCTAAATGGTCCTTTGCTAAATTAACTCTAACTTTAAAAATGGAATTTTGATAGATGGCTTATTTTTTATCCTTGCACCTGAAGTCTGTAATTAGATTTCATCATTTATTGTTTAGAGCTGATAAAATGTAAAAAGCTATTGTTTTGTACTTTTATAGGTGGGATTATAGTGCAACAGAAGAAGGTATGAAAGAAGTATTGGAAAAATTGAATCATGATCTCAAGGTTCCATGTAACTTTAGTGTAACAGCTGCTTGTTATGATCCTAGCAAGCCACAGACACAAATGCAGCTGATTCATAGGATCAATCCTCAGACTACTGAATTTTGTGCCCAACTTGGTATCATAGACATCAATGTTAGGCTTCAGAAGTCCAAGGAAGAACATCATGTGTGTGGTGAATATGAAGAACAGGATGATGTGGAGAGTAATGACTCTGGAGAAGACCGGAGTGAATATAATACAGACACATCTGCTCTGTCTTCTATTAATCCAGATGAAATAATGTTAGATGAAGAAGAAGAAGATGAAGATAGTATTGTAAGTGCACATAGTGGCATGAATACACCATCGGTAGAACCTTCTGATCAAGCTTCTGAGTTTTCTGCAAGTTTCTCTGATGTCAGGATCTTGCCAGGCTCTATGATTGTATCTTCTGATGATACGGTGGATTCCACAATTGATAGAGAGGGGAAACCTGGTGGGACTGTGGAGTCAGGGAATGGAGAGGACTTAACCAAGGTGCCATTGAAGAGGCTGAGTGATGAACATGAACCTGAACAAAGAAAGAAAATTAAGAGGAGGAATCAAGCCATTTACGCTGCAGTGGATGATGATGATGATGATGCAGCTTAAGATGATTTACTTGTTTTGTTTTTGTGTTTGTTTTGTTTTTTTGAGATGGAGTTTCACTCTTGTCACCTAGACTGGAGTGCAATGGCGTGATCTCGGCTCACTGCAACCTCCACCTCCCGGGTTCAAGCAATTCTCCTGCCTCAGCCTCCCAAGTAGGTGGGACTACAGGTGCCCGCCACCACAGCCGGCTAATTTTTGCATTTTTAGTAGTGACAGGGTTTCACCATGTTGGCCAGGCTGGTCTCGAACTCCTGACCTCAGGCAATCCACCTGTCTTGGCCTTCTAAAGTGCTGAGATTACAGGCGTGAGCCACTGTGCCTGGCCGACAATTTACTTAGTATTAATTTACTAAGACAATTTACTTAGTCTTAGTATTATATGTAGATATGTGATTTTTTGAGACTGTATTTTTAGAGCTGAATTTTTGACTAAAGACTTAACTTTATAATAATGAAGATACATTAGAGAATTTTAGTTAGATATTGACTTTATCTTTAGGCTTTTGTATGTTTTAGATGCAGACATATTAAAGTTTCATATATTTACTTGACTGGGTATCTTTTTTTTTTGAAGACGTACATTATTCACTTCCATTTTTACAATAAACACTTACTTAACATCTACTTTGTGCCAAGCACTCTGCTATAATATGGGACCATAAAGATGAGTAAGACAAGGATTTTTGCCTCCAAGGACTTGTTATCACTGTAAACATTTTGATGTATACAATATGGCTATATTATATTTTGTTTTATAAAATCAAGTCATTGTATATATTATGATGTATGCTTTCTTTTCATTTATTATAAATATTTTTCCTGATCAGCTTTTAATATCTGTCAAATAAAAATTGAAATTGAAGATGGTATATAAGATTTCAGGAAATAAACTACTTTGAATACTAAACATTGGTAAATGTACAATCTTAATTTGCTGAGATTAGTATAACCCTGCTGACTTTTGCATATTGAGTTTTTTTTGTTTTTGTTTTTGTTTTTTTTTTTTTTGAGATGCAATCTCACTCTGTCGTGCAGGAGTGCAGTGGGGAGATATCGGCTCACTACAAGCTCCGCCTCCTGGGTTCACGCCATTCTTCTGCCTCAGCCTCCTGAGTAGCTGGGACTACAGGCTCCCGCAACCATGCCTGGCTAATTGTTTGTATTTTGTTAAGTAGAGACGGGGTTTCACCGTGTTAGCCAGGATGGTCTCTATCTCCTGACCTCGTGATCCGCCCGCCTCGGCCTCCCAAAGTGCTGGGATTACAGGCGTGAGCCACTGTGCCCGGCCAGCATATTGTGTTTTAACTTTAGCTTTAATTTTCATGTAACTATAGTAACTATGTAGGTCATTTTTGGCATAGTTCACCCCATAGTTTTAATTACTAGCAAGGATCAAGCTGCACAAATAACTGCCCCTCATGCTGCGTGATGGATTGCTAAATTAAAGTATTTTTGAAGATCCATATAGAAAAACTACACCTCTGTGCTATCTCTGGTTAAAATACCTGGGCCACCTGAAGAGATTGTCACTCCGTACTTCATATCAGAAGTCGTGGAATCCAAGATTGTTCCAGGATCTCATCATCCCATGGCAGTCTAAATCCAGGAGTTAATCTCGGAGAATAATAATGTAGCACTTGGCTTCTACCTTGTCTTGACTCCATAAAGGTCTAGGATTTGGGGGATTTTATTTTTATTTCCTTCCATTTTTTGGTTTACTTTCTTTTTTGAGTTGAATAATTCACTCATTTTGCTTTTTTTTTTTTTTTTTTTTAGATAAAGTCTCACTCTGTCACCCAGGTGGGAGTGCAGTGGCACAATCTTGGCTCATTACTGCAACCTCCACCTCCCAGGTTCAAGGCAATTCTGGTGTTTCAAGGTGAATCTCATGCCTCAGCCTCCCAAGTAGCTGGGACTACAGGCGCCTGCCACCATGCCCAGCTAATTTTTTTTTTTTTTTTTCAGGCAGAGTTTTGCTCTTGTTGCCCAGGCTGGAGTGCAATGGCATCATCTCAGCTCACCACAACTTCCGCCTCCCGGGTTCAAGCAATTCTCCTGCCTTAGCCTCCTGAGTAGGTGGGATTACAGGCATGTGCCACCACGTCTGGCTAATTTTTTGTATTTTTAGTACAGATGTGGTTTCTCCATGTTGGTCAGGCTGGTCTTGAACTCCTGACCTGAGGTGATCCGCCCACCTCGGCCTCCCAAAGTGCTGGGATTAAAGGCTTGAGCCACCACACCCGGCCTAATTTTTGTATTTTTAGTTGAAATAGGGTTTTGCCGTGTTGGCCAGGCTGGTCTCGAACTCCTGGCTTCAGGTGATCCACCTGCCTTGGCCTCCCAAGTGCTGGGACCACAGCCATGAACCACCTCACCTGGCCCACTTATTTAATTTAATTTATTTATTTATTTGAGACAGTCTCATTCTGTCTCTCAGGCTGGAGTGCAGTGGCATGATCTCGGCTCACTGCAACCTCCGCCTCCTGGGTTCAAGCGATTCTCCTGCCTCAGCCTCCCAAGTAGCTGGGACTACAGGCCCATGCCACCACACCCGGCTAATTTGTGTATTTTTAGTAGAGACAGTGTTTCACCATGTTGGCCAGGATGGTCTCAATCTCTTGACCTCGTGATCCGCCCACCTCGGCCTCTCAAAGTGCTGGGATTACAAGCGTGAGCCACGGTCCCGGCTTGCTTTATTTATTTATTTATTTAATTTATTTTTATTTTTTTTGAGATGGAGTTTCTCTCTGTTGCCCAGGCTGGAGTGCAGTGGCGCAATCTCCACTCACTGCAAGCTCCGCCTCCCGGGTTCACCCTTTTCTCCTGCCTCAGCCTCCCGAGTAGCTGGAACTACAGGCACCCACCACCACGCCCGGCTAATTTTTTTGTATTTTTAGTAGAGACGGGGTTTCACCGTGTTAGCCAGGATGGTCTCGATCTCCTGACCTCGTGATCCGCCTGCCTCGGCCTTCCAAAGTGCTGGGATTACAGGCATGAGCCACCGCGCCCGGCCCTTATTTATTTATTTTTGAGACAGAGTCTCGCTCTGTCCCCCAGGCTGGAGTGCAGTGGTGCGATCTCAGTTCACTGCAACCTCTGCCCCCTGGCTTCAAGCGATTCTCCTGCCTCAGCCTCCTGAATAGCTGGAACTATAGGTGTCCGCCACCACGTCCAGCTAATTTTTGAATTTTTAGTAGAAATAGGGTTTCATCATGTTGGCCAGGCTGGTCTCAAAACTCCTGGCTTCAAACGGTCCACCCGCTTTGACCTCTCAAAGTGCTGGGATTACAGGCCTGAGCCACCACGCCCAGCCCGGCCCACTTATTTTTATTCTCATTATTTACATAAAGTATTTAAAGCTATGACCAGGCACAATGGCTCATGCCTGTAATCCCAACACTTTGAGAGGCTGAGTCAAGAGGATTGCTTGAGCTCAGGAGTTCGAGACCAGCCTGGGCTGAAGTGAGACCTCGTCTCTACAAATTAATAAAAAAAATTAGCTGGGTGTGGTTTCACATGCCTGTGGTCCCAGATACTTGAGCAGCTGAGAAGGGAGGATTGCTTGAGACTAGGAGGTTGAGGCTGTAGGGAGCTGTGATCATGAAACTGCACTCAGCCTGGGCGACAGAGTGAGACCGTCTCAAAAGAAAGAAAGAAAAGGCTATGAATTGCCCCCGATTGCTGATTTAATTGAATTGTAAAAATTCTGCCATTTATTGTTTTTTTCCCAGAAATTTTTGTTAAAGAAGAAAGCAGAAACAAATATTAGAGTTAATAAATGGTGTTTCTCAAAAAAACCTAGATAATCCTCTAGCTTACCTAATCAAGAAATAAAGCACAGATACAGAAAGGAAGAAAGAAATAAAAAGAAAAAGAAAGAAAAGAAAAGAAAGAGAGAGAGGGCACAAATATAGAAAGGAAGGAAGGAAGAAAAGAAAAAGAAAGAAAAGAAGGAAGGAAAAGGAAAGAAGAAGGAAAGGAAGGGAGGGGAGGGGAGGGAGAGAGAGAGAGAGAAAGAAAGGAAAGAAAAAGAAAGAAAGAGAAAGAAAGAAAAAAAAAGAAAAGCAAGAAAGATTGCCATACTAAAGAACCTCCTGACCCAGATGGTTTCAGGAGGAAACTACCCAAAGCCCAGATAATTTCTGGCCAGGCGCGGTGGCTCACGCCTGTAACCCCAACACCCGAGGTGGGTGTATCACCTGAGGCCAGGAGTTCGAGACCAGCCTGACCAACGTGGAGAAACCCCCATCTCTACTAAAAATACAATATTAGCCAGGCATGGTGGCGCATGCTTATAATTCCAGCTACTCGGGAGGCTGAGGCAGGAGAATCGCATGAACCTGGGAGACGGAGCTTGTGGCGAGCTGAGATCATGCCATTGCACTCCAGCCTGGGCAACAAGAGCAAAACTCCGTCTTAAAAAAAAAAGAAGGCCAGATAATTTATAATGTTAGATAAATTGTTTTAAAATATATAAAATTAAATAAAATTTACAGTTTCTTTTTATGAAAGTATCACATTGAAGTCTAAATCTGAAAAAAATTACACAAAAAACCCTGTAAATCTCACACATAAATATTGTTGCAAAAATCCTAAATAAAATATTAGAAAGCAATCTATAGCACACTTTAAAATGATATGGCATGACTGATAAAAAAAGATGGTTCAATATTAGGAAGTCTGTTTATATAATCCACGCATTAATATACCTAAGGCCAAACATCATGATTATCGTCATGGATGATGAAAAGGTCTTTGACAAAATTCAACACCCATTTCTGATTTTGTAAAAAAAATAAGTAGCATCTTACTTAATGGGGAAGCACTAAGTATTCCCATCAAAGCAAAGGAACAAAACAGGATACCCACTACCTCCGTTACATTTTAACATTGTATTGGAAAGAACAAAACAATCACAAAAAAGAACACAATGAGGGGAATCAGAATTGCAAAAGAAGAGGCATCCATATACAGGTGATCTCATAGTTTAGGTGGAAAACAAGAAAATTACAATTAGGCCAGGCACGGTGGCTCACGCCTGTAATCCCAGCACTTTGCGAGGCCGAGGTGAGCGGATCACGAGGTCATGAGATGGAGACCATCCTGGCTAACATGGTGAAACCCCGTCTCTACTAAAAATACAATAAATTAGCTGGGTGTGGTGGGGCGGTGCCTGTAATCCCAGCTACTTGGGAGGCTGACGAAGGAGAATGGTGTGAACCCAGGAGGCAGAGGTTGCATTGAGCCGAGATTGCGCCACTGCACTCCAGCCTGGGCGACAGAGCAAGACTCTGTCTCAAAAAAAAAAAAAAAAAAAAAAATTACAATTAAAAGTAATTCAAACAATCCTATACCTCAGTAAAGTGATAAGATAAAATTAACATAGAAATCAGTTTACACACAATTACCAGTGACATAACACCAACAAGAATACTTAAGAAGTAGGCAAAACATATGATGAGGAAAACCATAAAATATACCTGAAAAATACAAAAGTAGACTTTATGGTAAAATGTCTCTTATTCTTGGATAGATAGACAATTTTAAACATATCAATTCTTCTCAAGTTATACAAATTTAAAATGATCCTAGTCATGATACCAGTAGTTTTTTTTTGTTTTGTTTGTTTTTCTAAAGCTAGACAAGTTGATTTTAAAGTTTAGTTGGAGAAATAAGGACAGGAAAATTTCCAAAAAAGGGCAATGGAGGGATACTGGGCATATTATATATTAAAACATACTATAAAACCTGTATGGGCTGGGTGGGGTGGCTCACGCCTGTAATCCCAGCAGTTTGGGAGGCTGAAGTTGGAGGACCACTTGAGGCCAGGAGTTCGAGACCAGCATGGCCAATATGGCAAAACCCCATCTCTACAAAAAGTACAAAAATTAGCATGCGGTGGTGCACACCTGTAGTCCCAGCTACTTGGGAGGCTGAGGTGGCAGGATCGCTTGAGCCCAGGAGGTGGAGGTTGCAGTAAGCTGAGATCACACTACTGAAGTCCAGCCTGGGCGACAGAGCAAAACTGACTAAAGAAAAAAGAATCCTGTGTAATTAAAACAATGTAGTACTGTGTAGTATTGGTGCATTGGACAGATCAATGGACCAGAAAGACTGGAAATAGGCCCAAACATATATAAAGTTTTAGTATTAAGTGGCATCTCAAATTACTGAGGAAAAAGAATGTTTTTGTTTGTTTTTTCAGAGACAGGATATTGCTCTGTTACCCAGGAGTGCAGGTGATCATAGCTCACTGCAGCCTCAAATCCCTAAGCTCAAGCAGTCTTCCCACCTCAGCCTCCTGAGTAGCTAAGACTACAGGCATGTACCACCACTCTTGTCTAATTTTTAAAACCTTTTCTGTAGAGGTGGGTTTCATTATGTTGCCCACGTTGATCTTGATTCCTGGCCTCAAGCAATCCTCCCATCTTGGCCTCCCAAAGTACTGGGATTACAGGCATGAGCCACTGCACCTGCTAAGATGATGTTTTTAATAAATAAGAGTTGGATATATGGATATTTATTTGGAAAGAAACTTGGGTTTATACTTTATATACCATAATAAACTCCAAAAAGATCAGAGATCTACATGTGAAAAATGAAACCCTATAATACCAGATGAAAACACAGGTAAATTTCCTTATAACATGGAACGGAGGAAAGCCTTTGTAACTGTATCTTAAGATGCAAACACAGGAAAAGACTGATACATTTTGACTATATATAAAAATAGATAACTTTTGCATGGCAAAGAAAGCATACCATAAACAAAGTTAAAAGGTAAATGACAAACTGGTGATACATACTTGCAACTCATCACCAACAAAGTGCTTATCTTCCCAAAATATAAACTATATAGACCCAGTAATCCCAGTTCTAGGAATATGACCTAATGATATATGTCCCCAAATTAAAAAAAGCATAAGCACAAGGTTATTCATCATAGCATTATTTGTAGTAGCATAAGATTGGAAATAACCTAAAAGTTCACCAGGAGAGGACTAGTTGAACAAACACCCAAAGGAGTAAGATGAAGCCTTAAAAAAAAGAAGAATGTGGAACATGAAATTTTATACATGAATATTTATAGCTGCATTATTCATGTTAGCCAAAAAGTAGAAATAACCCAAATGTCTATCAACCAATGATTGGATAAAATGTGGTATATCTATACAATGAAATATTACACAGCAGTAAAAAGGAATGAAGTACTGATACATGCTATGTGGATGAACCTTGAAAACATTATGCTAAGTGAAAAAAGCCAGACACAAAAATCCACACGTAAGACTCCATTTATATGAAATGTTCAAATTAGAGACAGAAAGTAGATTATTGGTTGCCTAGGGCTGAAGGAAGGGAGTAGGAGATAATGAGGAATAACTGCTAATGAATACAGGGTTTCTTTTTGGGGTGGTGAATATGATCTCAAATTAGATTATGGTGATGGTTACACAACTCTGAAAATATTGAAAACATTGAATTGTGGCCAGGCATGGTGGCTCACACCTTTTACCCCAGCACTTTGGGAGGCCGAGGTGGGCGGATCACTAGGTCAAGAGATTGAGACCATCCCGGCCAACATGGTGAAACCCCATCTCTACTCAAAAAAAAAATACAAAAATTAACTGGGTGTGGTGGCACGTGCCTGTAGTCCCAGCTACTCAGGAGGCTGAAGCAGAAGAATTGCTTGAACCCAGGAGGTGGAGGTTGCAGTGAGCTGAGATCAAGCCACTGCACTCCAGCCTGGTGACAGAGCAAGACTCCATCTCAAAAAAAAAAAAAAAAAAAAAAAAAAAGAAAATATTGAATTGTACACTTAAAGAAAGAAGAATGTGAGAGACTCTCATAAACTGTTATGGAGTAAGTTCTAGGTTATAAGTGAAAAGAGCCAGATGCAGAACAGTATATATAATATGGTTTGGCTCTGTATCCCTACCCAAATCTCATCTTAAATTGTAATCCCCATAATCCCCACGCATAGAGGGAGGGACCTGGTGGGAGGCGATTGAATCATGGGGATGGTTTCCCCCAAGCTGTTCTTGTGATAGTGAGTTCTCACGAGATCTGATGTTTTTATAAGTGTTTGACAGTTCCTCCTTCTCTTTCTTTCTCTCTCTCTCTCTCTTTCTTGCCTGCCACCATGTAAGATGTGCCTGCTTCTCCTTCTGCCATGATTGTAAGTTTCCTGAGGCCTCCCCAGTCTTGGGGAACTGTGAGTCAATTAAAACTCTTTCCTACATAAATTACCTGGTCTCGGGTATTCTTTATAGCAGTGTGAAAATTGACTAATACAATATATTTTCTGCCTAAGAAAGTTCACCTTCTTATTCTGCCTTTTTTCTTTTAATTTTGAATTTTAAAGCATTTGCATGTTTCAAAAGTCAAAACTATATGGAAAGGTATACTCAGAGATGTCTTGCTTTCGTTCTGAACCCCTTTATCCTCTTATCCCTCCCCAACTCTTTTTTTTTTTTTTTTTTTAGTTTCTAGTTTATCCAAGTATTGGAATTGGTAATATCTCAGGTGAACCTTTAAAGTGGCAGAAGTTGTGGAAGTCATTTATTTTTGGCCTGCATTCCTCTTTCTGGTACTAGTACCACATCTTATTTTTTTGAGAGTCACATTTACTGCACTGGTGTCCGGCTCTTGGCCGTTCATGGGAAGTCACATGATTCAAGTTGTACCGGTTGGATGCTCCTTCCTTGGAATACAAATCTCGATCAGAGAGATAAAGAGATGAAAATTGTTGGTGCTCATTAGTTCCAGTGGCAGTAGCTTGACAAAACTATTGAGTAATTTCTACTATCTATTCTACATTCTCAGAATTTCTCTTTTCTTAGCCTAGTTTTCCAGCCTTCCTTTCATCTTCTAATTACCAATCCCCTATTCCCTTACCTCCTTCCAGTAAATTTCCCAGTTGTTTAATTTAGTCAGTAAGTTTTGGTGTTTACAACCAAAATGTCCTGACTTATACATATACTTCTGAGTGTTAATGAGATTGTATTGGAGTTGGGGGAAAGTGCAAGGGAAGAAATAGAAGGCCTTCACCTGTTATTTTCTTCAATTTTTCGTTATCACCCTAGACCACTCATTTATTCATTCAAGAAATATTTACTGAGATAAATAGGTCTCAGGCACTATACCAGGGACATAATGGATGAGAAAAACCAGGTATAACTCCTGCCTTCATAGAGCTTGTAGTACAATGAGATAAATTAATGTTAATAAAATAATCACACCAATAATAGTGAAATTCTAATTATAGTAGTGTGACAAATGAGAGGAATATAGGTGGACATTTGGTTTACAGGTATTGTTTAATATTCTTATTGGAGGTCTTGGTCAAAAGTATAAAATAATAAAAGAAAATAAGAAATATAAGCGTTGGCTGGGAGGTGGAGGTTGCAGTGAGCCGAGATCGCGCCACAGCACTCTAGCCTGGCAACAGAGCAAGACTCTGTCTCAAAAAAAAAGAAAAAAAAAACTGTAGCATTTTTCTACATCAGCAATAACCAGTAAGAAAAAATGATAGCAAATGAAATAGCAAGAACAAATATGATAACATTTCTGGAAATTAATGTTTCAAAAAATGAGTAGACATCAATAAAGAAAAATTTTAAGTTATATTAAAAATAATATATTAATATTTAAATAAATGAAGAAATTGTCCATGGTTCTGGATGTGATACAATAACATTATAAAGTTGTCAATTAACAACTGCCAGTGATCCCAAACCACCTGAAAGTGTTGATGCCATTCTGGTAATTTAACAAATTGGAAAAGTAAAATTTTAACATGAATTATAGAAGTGAAATTACATAGGACATTCAACATCAATTCTTTTTTTTTTTCTTTTGAGACGGAGTCTCGCCCTGTCGCCCAGGCTGGAGTGCAATGGTGCGATCTCAGCTCACTGCAACCTCTGCCTCTGGGGTTCACGATTCTCCTGCCTCAGCCTTCCAAGTAGCCAGGATTACAGGCACCCACCACCATGCCCAGCTAATTTTTGTATTTTTAGTGGAGACAGGGGTTTCACCATGTTGGCCAGGCAGGTCTCAAACTCCTGACCTCGTGATCTGCCCGCCTTGGCCTCCCAAAGTGCTGGGATTACAGGCATGAGCCACCACACCCGGCCTCAACATCAAGTATATAAAAGTACTGATACAAGAAAGAACGCTGTGAAATGTTGATATGACCACTATATTTATTATTAACAAATAAAATGTGGAGAAGGAAGGCTAGGTGAGATTATCAAAGGATTCCAAAGCATTTCAGTTGCTTTTCTTTTCTTTTCTTTTCTTTTTTTTTCAAGACGGAGCCTTGCTCCGTTGCCCAGGCTGAAGTGCAGTGGCGCAATCTTGGCTCATGGCAACCTCAGCCTTCTGGGTTCAAGTGATTCTCCTGTCTCAGCCTCTGGAGATTACAGGTGCCCGCCACCAAGCTGAGCTAATTTTTGTGTTTTTAGTAGGGATGGAGTTTCACCATGTTGGCCAGGCTGGTCTGGAGCTCCTGACCTCGAGATCCGTCCACTTCAGCCTCCCAAAGTGCTGGGATTACAGACCTAAGCCACCACGCCCAACCCTTCAGTTGCTTTTCTTTGTCCATTTTGAGCTTCTCCACCTACTGACTTACGGAGTCCAAAGTGGGAAATTGCTGGTGATTTCCTGAATTTTTCAGTAATACCTGTATCAAAATTCTGAACTCTCATCATAAGCTTGTGTTCATCATTGTTGGGATACTCATTTGGTTTTCTTTAAATTTTCTTTTTTTGAATTACTCATATATTCACACAATAAAACATATCTGTTTTATCTCTGTCTTCCAGTCAACCAGTTCCTCTCTCTAGAGTCAATCAACATTATAAGTTGAATTTATCTTTTTCTCCTCTCTTTTGAGGAATATGGTGGCAATCTATATTCTATTTGTTACTTTACTTTTTTCCACTTTAACAATCAATATATCTTGGAGATGATTCCATGTCCATACACAAGTCTTTTTTGTTTTTTTATGGGTGCATTATATAAATGTATCTTATTAAACCAGTTCTTACTGATATACATTAGGTTGTTTCCAACCGTTTGATAATAAAAACAATGAAAATGAATATGTATGTCATTTTACCCATGTGTAACTGGATCTCTAGGATAAATTCCTAGTAATGGAATTGCTAGTCAGGCCTGGCTTATACCTGTAATCCTAGTACTTTGGGAGGGTGAGATGGGCAGATAACTTGAGCCCAGGAGTTCAAGACCAGCATGGCCGACATGGCAAAACCCCATCTCTACTAAAAGTACAAAAATTAGCTGGGCGTGGTGGCGTGCACTTGTAATCCCAGCTACTGGGGAGGCTGAGGCACGAGAATTACTTGAATTCAGGAGGTGGAGGTTGCAGTGAGCTGAGATCATGCCACTGCACTATAGCCTGGGTGACAGAGTGAGATCCTGTCTCAAAAAAAAAAAAAAAGGATATGTTGGTTTATAATTTTGATATGTATAGCTCAACTCCCCTCTGCAGAAGTTGATACAGATTTACGCTTCCAGGAATGTATGTTTCTCCACATCTTCCCCAACACCTTATATTATTAAATTTTATAAGCTTTTGCTTATCTTTTACTGTTAACTGCCTAGTCATAATTTTTTTTTTCTTTTTGGAGATGGGGTCTCGCTTTGCCACCTAGACTGCTGGAGTACAGTGGTGTCATCATAAATCACTGTAGCCTTGAACTCCTGGGCTCAAGTGATGCTCCTGCTTCAGCCTCCCAAGTAGCTGAGACTACATGTGCACACCACCACACCTGGCTAATTTTAAAAAAATTTTTGTAGAGATGGAATCTCGATATGTAACCCATACTGGTCTCAAATTCCTGGACTCAAGGGATCCTGCCTCCTCAACCTTCCAAAGTGCTGGGATTACAGGTGTGAACCACTGTACCTGGCCAATTTTTACCTGTTTTTTTATTGAATTAAATCTTAATTTCTTATTGATTTGTAGAAGTTTTTATATAATAGGGAATTTATAACTTTGCTCTTCATTGTCTGTGACTTACCCTTAAAGATTCTGTAATCATTAGGCCTTTTTTCTTTCTTTTTTGGCTCTGTCGCCCAGGCTGTAGTGCAGTGGCACAATCTCAGCTCACTGCAACCTCCGCCTCCCGGGTTCAAGCAGTTCTCCTGCCTCAGCCTCCTGAGTAGCTGGGATTACAGGCATGTGCCACTGTGCCCGGCTAATTTTTGTATTTTTAGTAGGGATAGGGTTTCACCATGTTGGCCAGGCTGGTTTTGAACTCCTGACCTCAAGTGATCCACCTGCCTTGGCCTCCCAAAGTGTTGGGATTACAGATGTGAGCCATCGTGCCTGGCAGGCCTTTTTATATAATAAAATAATAAAATATAATAAAACACAGAATCAGATTCTACAACACAAGTATATGACTTATTGAATTATTATAAGGTGAATACTCCTGTAATTACCACCCAGGTTACCTGGGTGGCTAGAACTTTGCCAATCATCTCAGAAGACCCTCCATATGCCCCATTCTGATCTCAACTCCTTCCCTTCCTTCATTATCCATTATCCTGTCTTCTACAGTAATCACTTCTTTGTGTTTCTTCAGTTTTCCATCCATGTACAATCCTAATCACTACAGTTTAGTATTGTATATTCAAAAATTGGTATGTCTTTAAAGCATTTTTTTTTTTTTTTTTGAGATGGAGTTTCACTCTGTGGCCTAGGCTGGAGTGCAGTGGCGCGATCTTCGCTCACTGCAACCTCTGCCTCCTGGATTCTCCTGCTCAGCTTCTTGAATAGCTGATAATACAGGCATACACCACTACGACTGGCTAATTTTTTGTATTTTTAGTAGAAATGGGGTTTCACCATGTTGGCCATGCTGATCTTGAACTCTAGATCTCAAGTGATCTGACTACCTCGGCCTCCCAAAGTGCTGGTATTATAGGCGTGAGCCACTGCGCCCAGCCTTAAAGTATCTTTTAATCTTCAGGAATCCCCTCCATTCTCTGTTTGCTTTACAATTTTTTCAGATTAAGACATCGGAACTTCTGATGTGTGGTTTCTCACAGTCTGGATTTTGCTCTTGATACAGTTTAACACATTTCTCTATTGGCTGTATTACCGCAAATTGGCAGCTGGAGCCAGAGGCTTTATTGGATTTAGGTATAATCCCTTTGAAAGGTCCATAGGTGGTGCTGTATTCATTCATCAGGAGGCAAATAATGCCTGGTTTTCACTCGTTTTTTGGTACTAGCAGCTGTTGATGCCCAATGCCTAGATCCATTAATTTACGGGGAGTTGCAAAATTGTAATATTCTAACTCAATAATTTATTTGCCATGTATTAGTTGGAATGCTTTTACATACATCTATAAGTTGAAATATTTTTATAACTACTGTTTTTACTGTCAGTAACCACAAGTACAATTTTATATAGAAAATATAAAATGAATCTTTGGTTCTCTCTCTTACCAATTTTCAAGATAGTGATTTGGGTATCTATCATGATCCAAAACTGGTCAATTAGGTTTTTAAAAAATATCATGAGTCTAGGATTTTAAATATATTTGAAGAGTTTTGATCAGTTGCAATGATTATGGCTTATAAAGCTAAAAGTATCCTGTTTTTGTTCAGTAGAAGCCTCCTCAAGTTGGTTCCTGAATCATTTGACATGATCCTAGTAGTTTTCTTGCTATCTGGTGTGAAAATATATTCTAGATTAAATATGTACTTTTCCTGCCTCAGGCCTTGAATGAAGTATTTCCCTCTCAAAGCCTTAATTTTTCTTTTTTCTTTCTTTCTTTTTTTTTCTTTGAGACGAGTCTCACTCTGTCGCCCAGGCTGGAGTGCAGTGGCGCGAACTTGGCTCACTGCAAGCTCTGCCTCCTGGGTTCACGCCTGTCTCCTGCCTCAGCCTCCCCAGCAGCTGGGACTACAGGTGCCACCACCACGCCCGGCTAATTTTTTGTATTTTCAGTAGAGACGGGGTTTCACCGTGTTAGCCAGGATGGTCTCGGTCTCCTGACATCGTGATCTGCCCGCCTCGGTCTCCCAAAGTGCTGGGATTACAGGTGTGAGCCACGGCGCCCTGCCCTAAAAGCCTTAATTTTTCTTAGGCATATTTCAAAACCACAATCTGTTTGGGTTAAAGGATGGCTAATTGCTACTGTATTGACCATTGTTTACAATGGTCTTCAATGATAGCTAGGAAATGTACACACACACACACACACACACACACAGCAAAATATCCCAAGTTCATACTGATATTTATAATTCAAATTCTGGACTATAGGGTGTTTTGCTTAACCTTTTCTATATTGGATATATTTCTATCCACCACATTGGAAATCCTGATTTTCAAGGACCTAGGTTATGATGGAATTAGAGTACTCTATAATCACTCATTTATTTTGACTACATTATTCACACAAAAGTCTCAGGATAATACAATTACTGAGAGCTTTTTTGTTTTTTTGGGGGGGGTGTTTTTTTTTTTTTTGTCTGTTTGTTTGTTTTGCCTATCTGCTCTCCATTTTCTCCCCATTTTGGTTTTTGCTTGTTGATACGGTCAATTTTAAGTAACTGATATTGCTTTCTTTTTTCTATTTTTCTCATCAGTTTTTTGTTCCCCATTTCTTCCTTTTCTGACTTCTTGTAGAATAATTTGCTATTTTTATGATTCAATTTTTACCTCCTTTGTTGTCTTATTAGATATAAGCTCAGTTGTGTCATTTTGGTGGATACTTTAGTGTTATAATACATATCTTTAAGTTATGACTTTTTGCCTTCAAGTGATATCCTACTTTGCATATAGTGTAAGGACCTTATAATCATATACTACCATTGCTTCCCTCACAGCGTTTATGCTATTTAGTCATATATTTTACTTTTATGTGTGTTATAACCTCCACACTACATTGTTTTGATTTTTATTTAAACAATGACTTATATTTGAAAAATTTTAAAGTTATTTTTAAACCTTTGCATATTTACTCATATATACTCATTTCTGGTGTTCTTCATTCCCTTGTGTAAATCTATATTTCCTCATATAATTTTTCTACTGCCTGAAGGACTTATTTTAATATTTCTTGTACTGCAAATCTATTTGTGATAAATTCTTTCACCCTTTGTATAACTTAAAGAAGTCTTTATTTTACCTTCAAATTTGAAAGATATTTTCTTTTTTTTTTTTTTTTTTTGAGACGGAGTCTGGCTCTGTTGCCCAGGCTGGAGTGCGGTGGCTCGATCTTGGCTCACTGCAAGCTCTGCCTCCCAGGTTCACGCTATTCTCCTGCCTCAGCCTCCCGAGTAGCTGGGACTACAGGCGCCCACCACCACGCCCGGCTAATTTTTTGTATTTTCAGTAGAGACAGGGTTTCACCGTGTTAGCCAGGATGGTCTCCATCTCCTGACCTCTTGATCTGCCCGCCTCGGCCTCCCAAAGTGTTGGGATTACAGGCGTGAGCCACCGTGCCCGGCTTGAAAGATATTTTCACAGGGGGTAGAATTCTGTGTTGATAGTTCTTCTTGTTGTTTTTCACTTTCAAATGTTGCCTCACTGCCTTCTTTTTTGTATAGTTTCTGATAGGAAATCTGCTGTCATCCATGTCTTTGCTCCTTGTATGTAACATGCATTTCTCCACCTCTAACTGCTTTTTAAAAAAGACAGTATTTTTAGAGCACTTTTAGATTTACAACAAAATTAAAAGGAAGGTATACAGATTTCCCATATACCTCCTACCTTCACGCATGCACAATCTTTCCTATTATCAACATCCTCCACCGGAGTAGTACATTTGTTATGATTGACAAACCTACATTGCTACATCATTATCACTCAAAGTCCCTAGTTTACACTGGGGTTCAGTCTTGGTGTTGTATATTCCAGGGGTTTGGATAAATGTATAGTGACATGTACCCACCATTATGGTATCATACAGAGTAGTTTCATTGCCCTAAAAATCCAGTATGCCCTATCTATTCATCTCTTCTTCCTTGTAACCCTGGTAGCCACTGATCTTTCTACTAGCTCCATAGTTTTGCATTTTCCAGAATGTCATATAGTTGGAAACATAAAGCATGTAGCATTTTCAGACCAGCCATTTTACTTTGCAATATGCATTTGTGTCTACATGTCTTTGCATGGCTTGATAACTCATTTATTTTTAGCATTGAACAATATTTCATTGCTTGGAAGTACCACAGTTTATCCATTCACCTCCTGAAGGACATTTGGTCACTTTCAAGTTTTGGCAGTTGTGAACAAAACTGCTATAAATATCCATGTGCAGGTTTTTGTGTGGACACAAGCTTTTAGCACCGTTGGGTAAATACGCAGGACTGTGACTGCTGAATCGCATGTTAAGAGTGTGTTTAGTTTTGTAAGAAACTACCAAACTGTCTTCCAAAGTGGCTACATCATTCTGCATTCCCATAGCAAGGAATAATAGTTCTCGTTGCCCCACATCCTTGCTAAACATTTGTTGTCAGTGTTTCGGATTTTAGTCATTCTAGTTGGTGTGTAGTGGATCTCACTACAGTTTTAATTTGCAATTCCCTAATTACATATGATGTGGAGCATCTTTTCATATGCTGATTCACTATCTGCATATTTTCTTTGGTGAGGTATCTATTAAGGGCTTTGGTCCATTTTTATTTTTATTTATTTATTTTATTTTATTTATTTATTTTTTGAGATGGAGTCTTGCTCTGTTGCCCAGGCTGGAGTGCAGTGGCACGATCTCGGCTCACTGCAACCTCCGCCTCCCAGGTTCAAGTGATCCTCCTGCCTCAGCCCGCCTAATAGCTGGGATTACAGGCACGTGCCACCATGCCTGGCTGATTTTTGTATTTTTAGCAGGGACAGAGTTTCGCTATCTTGGCCAGGCTGGTCTCAAGCTCCTGACCTCAAATGATCCACCCGCCTCGGCTTCCCAAAGTGCTGGGATTACAGGCATGAGCCACCATGCCTGGCCTGGTCCATTTTTAAATCAGATTATTTATGTTCTTATTGATGAGTTTTAAGAGTTTTTGTATATTTTGGATAATGGTCATTTATCAGATATGTCTTTTACAAATATTTTCTATAAGTTTGTTGCTTTAAAAAATTCTTGACAGTGTCTTTCATGAAGGAGAAATAATAATTTTAATGAAGTCAAACTTATCAATTCTTTTTTTTTGTAGATCATGCCTTTAGTGTTGTATCTAAAAAGTCATTGCCAAACCCAAGGTCATCTAGATTTTCTTTTGCGCTATCTTTTAGGAGTTTTATAGTTTTGTGTTTTACATTTAGGTCTGTGATCCATTTTAGGTTAATTTTTATGAAGGTTGTAAGGTCTGTGTCTAGATTCTTTTTTTTGCATGTGGATGTTCAGTTGTTTCAGCACCATTTGTTGAAAAACTATCTTTTCTCCATTGTATTGCCTTTGCTTCTTTGTCAAAGATCAGTTGACAATATTTATAAGGATCTATTTCTGGGCTGTCTATTCTGTTTCATTAATCTATTTGTCTATTATGTTGCCAATAACACACTGTCTTGATTATTTTAGCTTTATAATAAGTCTTGAAGTCAGGTGGTGTTAGTCTTTTAACTTTGTTTTTCCCCTTCAATATTATGTTGGCTATTGTGGGCCTTTTGCCTCTCTATGTAAACTTTGAAATCATTTAAACAATATTTAGAAAACAACTTACTGGGATTTTGATTGGTATTGCATTGAATCTATAGACCAAATTGGGAAAAACTGACATCTTGACAATGTTGAGTCTTCCTATCCATCAACATGGAATATCTTTCCAATTATTTAGTTATTTTATTTTTTTCATCAGAGATTTGTAGTTTTCCTTACATAGATCTTATACATAATTGTTAGATTTACACCTAAGTATTTAATTTTTGGGGGTTGCTAATGTAAATGGCATTGTATTTTTAATTCAAATTCTACTTGTTAATTGCTGCTATCTTTGACTGCTTTTAATATCTTCTCTCTACTCTGGGTTTGAGCAAGTTGATTATGATGTGTCGATATAGTTTAATTCATATTTCTTACACTTGGGTTAGTTGAGCTTCTTGGGTCTGTGCTTTTATAATTTCCATCAAATTTGAAAACATTTTGGGTATTATTTTATTTATTTATTTATTTATTTTTTGAGATGGAATTTCACTCTTGTTGCCCAGGCTGGAGTGCAATGGCGTAATCTCAGCTCATTGCAACTTCCGCCTCCCAGGTTCAAGCAATTCTCCTGCCTCAGCCTCCTGAGTAGCTGGGATTACAGGCATGCGCCACCACGCCCAGCTAATTTTGGATTTTTTAGTAGAGATGGGGTTTCTCCATGTTGGTCAGGCTGGTTTCGATCTCCCGACCTCAGGTGATTTGTCCAGCTCAGCCTCCCAAAGTGCTGGGATTACAGGCAGCAGCCACTGTGCCCAGCTGGGTATTATTTTTAGAAGTTATTTTTTCTGTCTTCACTCTCTTTCCTCTTCTTTGGGGATATCAGTTACACATATACTAGGTGACTTGAAGTCTCATAGCACAGTGATCTTTTGTTCATTTTTGAAATTCTTTTTTTCTCTCTGTGTTTCATTGTGGATAGTTTCTATTGTCGTACCTTCCAGTTCACCACTATTTTCTTCTGCAATGTCAAATCTGTCTTTAATCCTGACTGGTGTAACTGGTGTTTTTTTTTTTTTTTTTTTTTTGAGACAGAGTCTTGCTTTGTTGCCCAGGCTGGAATGTAATGGCACGATCTTGGCTCACTGCAACCTCCACCTCCTGGGTGCAAGCGATTCTCCTGTCTCAGTCTCCCGAGTAGCTGGGATTACAGGCACCCACCACCACACCCAGCTAAT
Organism: Gorilla gorilla gorilla; assembly: GCF_029281585.2. Taxonomy (NCBI): domain Eukaryota; kingdom Metazoa; phylum Chordata; class Mammalia; order Primates; family Hominidae; genus Gorilla; species Gorilla gorilla. The sequence continues at coordinate 149,311,966 of NC_086017.1, read as the reverse complement.
TTTTTGTATTTTTAGTAGAGATGGGGTTTCATCATGTTGGCCAGGCTGGTGTCAAACTCCTGACCTCAGGTGATCTACCTGCCTCGGCCTCCCAAAGTGCTGGGATTACAGGCATGAACCACTGTGTCTGGCCATCCATCTATTGTTTTTTGACTTTTTAATTATGGCCATTCTTGCAGGAGTAAGGTGGTATTTCATTGTGGTTTTAATTTGCATTTTTCTGATGATTAGTGATGTTGAACATTTCTTTTTTCTTTTCTTTTTTTTTTTTGAGACAGAGTCTCACTCTGTAGCCCAGGCTGGAGTGCAGTGGCATGATCTTGGCTCACTGCAACCTCTGCCTGCTGGATTCAAGTGATTCTCCTGCCTCAACGTCCCGAGTAGCTGGGAGTACAAGCACGCACCACCACCCCCGGCTAATTTTTGTATTTTTAGTAGAGACAGAGTTTCACCATGTTGGCCAGGCTTGTCTTGAACTCCTGGCCTCAAGTGATCCACCTGCCCCAGCCTCCCAAAGAGCTGGGATTACAGGAATGAGCCACCGCGCCCGGCCAAGCATTTCTTCATATGTTTCTTGGCTGTTTGTATATCTTCTTTTGCGAAATGTGTATTCATGTTCTTTGCCCACTTTTTGATGGGATTATTTTTTTCTTGTTGATTTGTTTGCATTCCTTGTAGATTCTGTATACTACTCCTTTATTGGATACATAGTTTGCAATTTTTTTCTCCCACTCTGTGGGTTGTCTGTTTACTCTGCTGATTATTTCTTTTGCTCTGCAGAAGCTTTTTAGTTTAATTAGGTCCCATTTATTTATTTCTGTTTTTGTTGCATTTGCTTTTGGGGTCTTAGTCATGAATTCTTTGCCTAAGCCTATGTCTGGAAGGTCTAGAGGAGTTTTTCTGATGTTATCTTCAGAAAAACTCTTCTAGACATTGGCTTGGGCAAAGAATTGTTATGGCTTCAGGTTTTAGATTTAAGTCTTCTATCCACCTTGAGTTGGTTTTTGTATAAGGTGAGAGATGAGGATAGCTTTGTCTTTTCAATGCAGAGTCTATGAGCTCTGCCTGGGTTTCCCCTCCCTGTACTGTGGCCTAGAAATTGTCCTGAGGCAGTAAGCTAGGACAATCACAGGGCTCACCTTTGTTTCCCATCTTTCAGGGATTACTGTCCATTGCCTGATGTTCAGGGTCTTAAAAACCATTATTTTGTATATGTTGTCTATTTTTTGTTTGTTTCACGTGACAGGGTCAACCTGGTCCCTTTGTTTCATCTTTTTGGAAGTGAAATTCCCTGTCTTTTACAATTTTCATTCTATTCCTATCAGTTTCTCTTCAGTGTGGGGCTCCGTATTGGAGAGGAGGCCTGGTTGCTCAATTTTCCAAGTTCACAGGGGTCCAGGCTATTCTAGCCCCTTCATATTTTCTTTGGCCTCCTTGCCTTCATGCACTATTATACTGGACAAAACCTCCCCCAGTTTCGGTGCTGTTCCCACATTGCCTTGCCATGCTTTCTGGTGAGTATCTTTTGGATGCTTTGAGTTTCTTCTGCTTTCAGGTCTGATCATCTCTCTCTGCTTTTTTCAGCACAGAGCTGATACCCTGCAATTCTTGGGGCTATTGGTGGTCTGTCCTCATCCACGTATGTTTTGGGCTTTATGGGGATACCTTGTCACCTAGTTTTGTAGTAAATTTTGCCTGTGGTATTCTGGTTTTAAAATATAGTTGCTCTACTCATTTTTATATGGGGATTTGGAGAGTTTAAAAAATTATATGGCTGCTGTTATTATTTTCCTAAAACTCTGCTGAGATCTCTTGAGATAAAATTTATGTTTGTACCACATCCTGCACTTATTTTGGGCTATCATTTTCACTAATAGTTTGTGGTTTTTTTGCTTCTAAACAGTTTCAAATTCTTCAAATTCTTTCCTCTCAAAAGCTGTTGTGCTGATACCTGTTTCTTTTTCTTTTAGTCCTTCTCCTCTTCCTCTCCTACTTCTTTTTTCTTCATTTCTTCCAAGAACATGTTCTATCCAGTCACAGTTTTTTTTTAACCTGTTCCTTAATCTTCATTCATTTCTATCAATTTATTCTAAGGACAAGCGTCTCACTATTGCTTCTGCCTTTTGCAGCTATTTTGTTATGCTGAGGCAGCTGCTCCAAGGACATGTGGGGAAATCAGAAAAGGATGCAGTCCTTCAATACCTACCATGGATTAAGACTACCAGACAAAGCCAGTGGAATTTTAAAAGTACAGGCAAAGAAGTACAGGTACAGAACAATTAGACCAGTGGAACAGAAGAAAAAACTCAGAGACAGATTCAAATACGTACATATATATGACATGCATATGGAGACTTGCTGTGTGATAGCACTGGCATCACAACCCAACAGAGAAAACATGAAATGTTTTGTAGACAATGTTGTGGAAACAGTTTCTCTATAGGGAGAAAAGGAAAAGCCAATCTCCGTATCTTATCATGTACAAACGTGGACTCCAGATGAATGAATAAACTTAATCTATAAAATTATACAGAATGGCCGGGCGCAGTGGCTCATGCCTGTAATTCCAGCACTTTGGGAGGCTGAGCCAGGAAGATCACTTGAAATCAGGAGTTTGAGACCAGCTTGGCCAACATAGTGAAACCGTGTCTCTATTAATAAAACAAAAATTAGCTGGGTATGGTGACGTGTGCCTGTAATCCCAGCTACTTGGGAGGCTGAGGCAGGAGAATTGCTTGAACCCAGGAGGTAGACATTGCAGTGAGCTGAGATTGTGCCACTGCACTCCAGCCTTGGTGACGGAGTAAGACTCTGTTTAAAAAAAAAAAATTATACAGGAAAAAGAAAAAATGTAGGAGAATATTTTTGTAATTTAGGAGTGAGGAAGGTCTTTTTCAAAAAGATCTCCAAGACACAAGTTATTCAACAAAATAACTCCTGTATTTATTACATCAAAATAAGAATATCTGTTAAATAGAAAGACAAACCAGGCGACATGTTGGGAGAAAATAGCTGCAATATTTAAAACCAACACTAGACTAATATCTATATTTTATAAGGAAGTTGTAGATTTACAATAAAAAGGAAGAGAATCGAACAGAAAGATGAGCAAATTGCATGAAAAGGCAATTTACACAAGAGGAAACCAAAAAGCTAACTTTTTGTGAAGTGATACTTCAACTCATGAATTATCAGAGAAATGCCAATAGAACAACAGTGAGACGTCTCACAGGAACACTGGGGTACTGCTGACAATCTAGCAATTTGTCACCACCCCAAAATTTGCATGATGGGAACATAAATGGAAGGGCTATCATGGCAAAGACAGAGGCCATGTATTGGCCTAACAGCACAGACTCCCACTTTCCAGGACCAAACTAACTACTGCTGTCTCTGAATGCCCAACTTGTCAGCAACAGAGATCAACATTAAGTCTCTGCTATGGCATTATTTACTGAAGGGACCAAGTGGCTACTTGGTGCCAGATTGGTTGACCACATCACACCCCTTCTATTGTGTATTAATCAAGATTCTCCAGAGAAACAGAACCAATGGGATAGATGTGGATATATAAGAGGAGGTTTATTATGGGAATTGGCTTACCCAGTTACGGAGACCAAAAAGTGCCATGATCTGCCATCTGCATGCTGAAGACCAGGAAAGCTTGTGGTGTAATTCAGTCCAAGTCTGAAGGCCTGAGAACTGTGTGTTTATGGGGCTGTTGGGGCAGCATTGGGGAATGGTTAGGGGAGAGCCTGGAGTAAGTCCTAGAGTCTGAAGGCCCAAAACCAGGAGCTCCAATGTCTGAGAGCAGGAGAAGATGGATGTCCCAGTTCACAAACAGAGAGAGAAAGAGAGAGAGAGAAAGGGAAGTCACCCTTCCTTAGCCTTTTTGTTCTGTTTAGGCTCTTAACAGATTGGATGATGCCCACCCACATTGGTGAGGGTGGATCTTCTTTACTCAGTCTACTGATTCAAATGCTAATTTCTTCTGGAATCACTCTCACAGACACACCTGGAAATAATGTTTTACCAGCTATCTGGGCATCCTTTAGCCTAGTCAAGTTGGCACATAAAATTAACCATCACACCTTGAAAGAGCCAATGGTTCATCCCCACAGGAATGAAAATTCCTGATATGAATTTTCCTTTCCTTCCTGTAACACCTCAGCTACAGCACTATCTGAGGGTTATGAAATGCTTGGTACACAGGCATGGAATCTCATATAACATAGAATTTGACCACCATTTTACAGTGAGGAGTGGGCCCATGACCAGGGGATCCACTGGTTGTATCACATATCATACCACCCAGAGGCAACTTTCTGGAATGGCTTTCTAAAAGTGCAACTAAAGTGCTTGCTTGGAGGAAACACTCTGAAAGAGTGGGGTGCCATCCTTCAGGACACAACATATTTATGTCTATCCAGAGATGTGTATTGGGTGCTTTGTTCCCAGTAGGAAGGATACAGGCATTAAGGAGGTGTAAATAGGAGTGGCCCCACTAATCCTCACTCCTAATGATCTACTAGGAGATTTTGTGTTTTTTTGTTCCTGAAACTCTGAGCTCTTCAGTGTTGGAGGTTCTTGTCCCAAATAGAGAAGATTCTTGCCAGGTGATACGGCAAGAGTCCCCCTGTATTACAAACTACTGCAGGGCATCTTGGACTCCTTGTGCTTTGGCACCAGCAAGTAAAAAATAGTTACACTGGTAGAAGTAATTAACCCTGATTGGCAAGAGGAGGTAAGGCTGCTCTCACACAATAGCAGCAGGGAGGAATAGATATGGTACCTATGAGATTCACTTTGGGCCTCCTGGTACTCCCTTGCCCCACTGTAACTGTGAACAGACATGTGCAGCAACCCTGAACTGAGAAAGTTATGACAATCAAGCATTTAGCACCTCAGGGAGGTGAGTTGCACAACCAGCTGAGCCACCAACCTCTGATGAGGAACCTTCTGAGGATGAAGGGAATTTAGAATGAATATTGAGAAGGGACAAGATGAGTTGCTGCTCGAGATCAACTACAGTGACAGGGGCTGTAGTTCACATCAGTAACCTCCTTCTTGTTAGTTCCTCCCAGGAAGAAAGGCTTCTGGAACCTATGTGCAGATGTAAATCTGTGAAGCTCAAGGGGTGCACTGTGGCAGTTGTGAGAATGTGCCTCACAGACCTCCAGCTAGAAAGAGCACAACAGACCAGGGGTCCTAGCTGCTGCTGCTGCATTATAAAATAGATCACTGATTTTATGCTGAGGCCACTCCTTCCACAGGCATCCAGTGACTGGATGTGGCAAGAGTATTAAGGTAGACCCACTTTTGGGTGACGCAGAACTACTCTATGACTGACTGTTTTTTTTTTTTTTTTTTAGATGAAGTCTCACTCTGCCTCCCAGGCTGGAGTACAATGGCGTGGTCTCGGCCCACTGCAACCTCCACCTCCTGGGTTCAAGCCATTCTCCTGCCTCAGCCTCCCGAGTAGCTGGGATTACAAGTGCCCACCACCACTCCTGGCTAATTTTTGTATTTTTAGTAGAGACGGGGTTTCACCATGTTAGCCAGGCTGGTCTTGAACTTCTGATCTCAGGTGATCCATCTGTCTCGGCCTCCCAAAGTGCTGGGATTACAGGTGTGAGCCACCGCGCCCAGCCTATATGACTGACTTTGGCTTGAGAACTCCCCAGTGATTGTGCTGAACCTTCTTTAGACAAGGACAGCCTTAGACAAGCCAGCCTAGAATGCTTCCCTCAACTTTTCTCCGACCTTCATTGTGGCTTCACAACTGTCCCAGCCATACAAGGCTTTCTTCCTCTTTTTCTAAAATATGCATTTCCCCAATAAAACCTTGCACAGTTAATTTCATCATAGTGTCTGCTTCTCAGAGGACCTGAACTTCATAGCTTAGATGTGAGGGGTAAGAAGAAAGAAGAGTTAAGAAACAGCCTCTGGTTTCTGGCTTGGGCAACTGAGTGCATGGTGATTGTCGGTCACTGAGATAAGGAAGACCAGGGATCTCCATTTAAAGAGAAAAGACATAGCAAGAGGACAGAGTAGGGGTGTGTGGAAGGACAAAAGGAAGGAAAGGCAGAGAGGCCTCAGGTTAGGAGGACAGTTCCATTTGCTACAGGTTTCTGTTGCAGATGAAGTTACTTGTTCCCCACTGAAGCCTGGTCCCAGTTCTGTATATCTTAAGAGCAGCTCTAATTTCACTCATGGCTCAAAAACAGATTCTCATAAAAACGTGTAAGGGGATTGGACAGAAGAAACCTACCCTGGGGTTTCTGTCTTAGCATGGGCTGCTATAACAAAATACCACAGTTTGGGTGGCTTAAACAACAGACATTTATTGTAGCCACCTTCTCTCTATGTTGCTCACGTAGCCTTTCCATGGTGTATATGAAGAGAGAGAGAGAGAGAGAGAGAGAGAGAGAGAGAGAGAGATCTATCTTCCCCTTCTTCTCAGGGACCTATTCTAAACCTACTTACCTCCAAAGGCCCTGCCTCCAAACACCATCACATTGTGGGTTAGGGCTTCAACATACAGAGGGGCACAAACATTCAATCCATAACAGTTTCTTTCAGCCATATTGGCAAGTGCTGATTCTCAGACACTCAGGCTTTATAAAGTCCTGTGCCATGTGGACACTTAGCATAGATGACCCTAAGCTGATTTCTGTTCCTTACAGGAAAAAGGAACTAAACTCCGGCTTACAGAACTTAGCAAGGTCTCTTCAAATAGCCCCTCGCTCTCAGAAAGGTGCCACTCTTTTCTATAGGCTTCTTGCAGACCCTGTTCTTCAGTCTTTGAAAGTGGTGTCTGGGGCACAACTGGTTTATAGGGAACATTTATTAACTTTGTTCCCCTTATCTCCCTGACCTTATCCCCCACCTACTCTTTTATCTGCAAGTAAATTTAAAAAAGGGGGGAAACCACATGTGTGAACACAATAATTTCCAGAACAAACCCGGAAATCAATTATTGATAGCTATGTAAAGTGTTGCAAACAGGGGCATGTTTGACTGCTGTGGCTGAGTGGAGAACAAAGAGCATTATCACCAGATACACAAGGCTAGATTCATTTCCTTGGAAATGCAGAACAGTTTAAAATATTGCTAAGGGACAAAGAGATTTTACTCTGGTGCTAACTCATTGATTTTTAGTGAAAAATACTTTTTAACAATTACTTTTTTCAGGATTTAATGTTGATAATGTCAGTCCTTAATGCATGTCAATTATTTTATTATTCCTCTATGGGTTTCCTAGTGTTATGCTATGGATTGTTCTTAGTCTGCAGTGAAATGCCTCTGTCCAGCCATCTCCTCTCCATTCATATAAACCCAGCATTCCAGTCTTTGTTCCAACTTCAGAACAGTGGTGAAGGGAATTGGCATTGTTGATAAGATATCACTTTGTGTATTGGTTTTTCCCTGTTAATAACTGAATGCTTTAACAAGTTTATCAGCCCCGCTTGCTTAACAAATATGTTAAAACCGGAACTGTGGTTCCAAAGGCTCCAAAGTAAAGAGGACAAATATTGCTGGGTTGAAAATTTCCTTCTTGCAATAAATCTGAGTTCAAAGAAGCTATAGAATTAAGCATTGTGCTTTTCATGTGAAACTCAATTCGACAAACATTTATTGTTAAATAAAATTATTTTAACTTCCCCTTCTTAATACAGTGGGTCCTGTAGAAGGAGGAAGTTTAGTGCCAAACATTGAACTATTTTCAACTGAGGTTATCAGAGGTCATCCATAGGGCTGAAGAGTTGGGGAAATGTCTCCTCTTCTCCTCCAGTTCTATGGTTTTTCTCCCTCGTCTGCTCTTTTTTTTTTTTTTTTTTTAAACACTAGTTCCAAACATCCAAGTATAATAGAAAAACGCTGAATTCAGAGGTTTTGTCTTATCCTGTTAATTTATTTGGGGCCACATCAATTCACATTTCCTAAGTTCTCATCAGTCAGCAACAATTGCCCAGGCTCCATAGTCTGTTGGATTGACCAAGTCTGGCTTACATTATAATGGAGGAAGCAAGAACTCTTCACACGACTCAGAAATTCCTAGGAAAGTAGACAACACCTGAATGCATATGTGACTGCCATCGGTGTATTCAGACACATCCATTGCTCAAAGACAAGTAGTTCTTTGTACATCTCTACTCAGATATCTACATTGGGGTTCCTAGGGGTTGCTTGGCTAGTTGGAGAAGGCCTGAGATTGTGTAGTGAAGAAATCCAGAAGAATTTTGAGCAGAGTTAGTGTCAAGGAGGGTCAGGGAGCAGGGACATTTCTTAGGGAAGGTGATATGTAGGAAAAGGTATGGACAAGTGACATCCTGGGTTAAGGTACTGATGTAAAATATGGTGCCAGGGTTCAGGGTCTCCTGAAGCCCATCCTTGGAGCTTCTAGGGATCTGTAAATTCCAGGTTAAGAGCTGCTGCTGTGACACCTGCCTGAACAGACAGAAGTTAGTGTGGTATAGGCCAGGAAAGGCAGAAAGGGGTGCAGAAGGAAGGGAAAGTAGTTCTGTTTCTCAAACCAAAGGGAATGCTGAAGGATGGATGTGGGGGGCCCTGAGAAGTTCCAGGTAGAGTGGCTTAGATGACAGGAGGCCTTCTCAGAAAGACACAGGAAGGACTTTGGGCTATGAACCTACAGAGGCTCCAAGTACCAGTGACCTGGCTTCTGAACGCATCTCATCAACTCTTATACAGGGTTGAAGATTTCCCTCTTAAAAGTTCACTGGGGACCAGGCGCGGTGGCTCATGCCTGTAATCCCAGCACTTTGGGAGGCCAAAGTGGGCAGATCACTTGAGGTCAGGAGTTCGAGACCAGCCTGGCCAATATGGTGAAACCCTGTCTCTACTAAAAATACAAAGATTATCCAGGAATGGTGGCACATGCCTGTAGTCCCAGCTACTTGGGAGGCCAAGGAAGGAGAATCACTTGAACCAGGGAGGCAGAGGTTGCAGTGAGCCAAGATCACACCACAGCACTCCAGCCTGCACAACAGAGGGAGACTCTGTCTCAAAAAAAACAAAAAACAAAAAACAAAAAACAAGGTTAGCATAGGGAATAGATTTCACTCATCTGAACAAAACAAAACAACTTAATGTTTGTTATCAGGGAGTACAAATACCACCCATATTGATATAATTCTATTTTTCTCTTCTATTTTCCTTGGTAGAAAGTGACAATAACTTCTTTGGTTTAAAGAGAACTTTCATTCTCACAGTGAGCCTGAGGTCGGTCATTTTTTGCACTTTTCAAGGGAGTTGAGGCTCTGGGCAGTTTAGGGGCTTGTCTAGTGCCCTCAGCCTGTGGTGGCTGGAGGCATAACTCCAAGCTCAGTGCTACTCCCATCATACTTTCTACTTGGTTCTTGGTCAGATAGGTCCTACTTTTGGGCTTGGGATTTCACTGCATTGCTGATGCTCACATTCATCCTCACCTGACAAAGGCCATTAACTACATCACTGATCTCTGCCTTGACCACTTGTTCAATAGTTTTAGCCACTGGGCTAGCAGTTGGGAGGCACTAAGATATGTGACCCACCTGAGGCCCAGGAACGTGTTATCACTCCCACAGATGGGGTCCTCTAGTTACCCCTGGGCAAGGAGCAGGAGCACTAATCTCCACTCCCCTTCATAGGAAAGAACAACCAATCTGTCCAATTACAGAGAACTTTGGAAAGATGCCAAGGCACTCTGAGCCCAGAATTGATGAGGTCCAGAGAAGAAATTCAGCTCCAAAAGGAAGAGGTTTGTGGAGACCTACAAGCTGTTTCTGGGGTCCTTGGACACATAGAAAACCAGAAGCCATCAATGAGTGGGGCAGCTTTAACTCCCTTCATGTAGGACCTGCTATGTTAGAATCCAAAGTCTGCTCAGGAGCAGGCCTACCTGCTCACACTAGAGAATCCAGGGGGAACTGTGGATACCTGCTCATGGCCAAGACAGGTGACTCTCAGCAGAGGATGGCTCCAAAGAAGATTGCTAAGAGCTCATTTCAGGGGCAGTGGAGAATAGGCCACAGGTGAGTGCTAACACCTTGGGAAATGTGGGGACTGCCACATCAGTGGAGGACAACAAAGCTGGCTTCCTGAGACTGGGAGGAGGCTTATACCCCATAAGGGGGACCTTGGGGAAAAAGGAGCCTTCCTGCAGCCACTGTGACTGACACTGGGGAATCACTTCTCATTCTAGATCACTGGGCCTTTGGACTGCAGGGCTTTGTTCATTGCTTATTTGTGGTGATGGGCTTTCTTTCCTTTTAATCAAACTTTGTGCTTGCAAAGGGGAGTTTATACCACCTTACAGGGTCTCTGTCCATAATTTTGATTCAAGCTAAACTGATCAAGTGCAGGACATGTTGGCTCCAAGGTTATGCCAGGATACAGTTTTCTCCAGGTGAAATAATCCCTTTATAACCCCCATAATAGATCCACAAACAGGCAGGATTAGTGTGTGGGTCACCTTAAAAATCTGGTAAACCCCTCTTGTTCTCAAGTGTCTGTGTTTGGGAGAACTTAGTAAACGGAGGAGCTTCCTGGGAACTTTTTGTGTTTAGTCTCAATCTGCCAATGATTTACTTACCCCTGTGTTGTTGAGTTGGAAGATTGGGTGGTGATTTATCAGAAAGTGTAGCAGGAAGAACTTGTCATTTCTAAGACCTCAAATACTGGTTAACTGCGTTTGCAGCTAGAAGTTAGGCTCTGATTCACTGTTTTGTATTTTCTAAAAGGGTTATATGTAATTTGAAAGATAGACCTGCCAGGACGTGAGATCTGTGTTCTCCTTGGTTAGAGCTAACATTTATGGTGAGGAAAGCACTGCAGGTAACGGTTCAGAGCCTGGACTTTGGTGGCAGGTGGATGCAAGTTACAGTCACAGCTCTGCTACTTGCTAATCGTGTGATCTTGGCAATTTATTTAACTCTTTAGCCTTCAGTTTGCTTCCTTTGTTAATTTTTTTTCTTAGTTCTATTAGTTTTTCAATTATGTTTTCTGAACCTAGAGATACTTTTGCCTCTTTTAATATTCGTAGTAGAAATTCATTTCTCTTGTTTTATTGCATTGGTTACAATGATCAGATTGTAACCAATGATGTCAGTGACAATGACAATGGACATTCATATCATATTCCTGATCTTAATGGGATGTTTCAAATGTTTCATATTAAGTATGATAATTGCTATATGTTCTGGTAGACATTGTTTAAAATCAGCTTAAGAAAGTTTCCTTGTACTTTAAAAAAATTGTGAATGGATCTTAAAGTTAGTCACATTCTTGGCATCTCTTGAGCCAAAATGATCATATGGCTTTTCTTCTTTAGTCTGTTAAGATAATGCATTTTATCAATAGTTTTCCCTATTCATTAATTATTTTTAATGTCAAATCATTTTAAAATCTAAGATAAATCCTGATTGGTTATGATGCATTTTTCTTTCTCACATATTTCTTGTCTTTTTCTTTTTCTTTTTTTTAAAATTTTTGTGATGATTTTCACCATGCTGCCCAAGCTAGTCTTGAACCCTTGGACTCAGGGGATACTCCTGCCTCAGCCTCCTTAGTAGCTGGGACTACAGGCATGTGCCACCATGCCTGGTTGCATTTTTTTTAATATTGCTGGACTTGATTTCATCATATTTTATTGAGGATATTTAAAATTTAAGTTTTTAAATGATATTCATGTATCATTTTCTTGTGTGCTATCTTTATCAGGTTTTGCAGCTGCGATTTTTAATTAATTGTGTTGATTTAAAGGAACAGGCTGGCACAGAGAAGAGGACATGCGGAAGGAGCTCCAGCTCTCCCTGTCAGTCACCTTGCTGCTTGTCTGTGGCTTCCTCTACCAGTTCACCCTGAAGTCCAGCTGCCTCTTCTGCTTGCCTTCTTTCAAGTCCCACCAGGGGCTAGAAGCCCTCCTGAGCCACAGACGTGGCATTGTGTTTCTAGAGACCTCAGAGAGAATGGAGCCACCTCACTTGGTCTCCTGTTCTGTAGAGTCTGCTGCCAAGATTTATCCTGAGTGGCCTGTGGTGTTCTTTATGAAGGGTCTTACTGATTCCACACCGATGCCCTCAAACTCCACATACCCAGCTTTTTCCTTCCTCTCAGCAATAGACAACGTTTTCCTCTTCCCTTTGGACATGAAAAGGCTGCTTGAAGACACACCATTGTTTTCATGGTACAATCAAGTAAGTGTTTAGGGAAACTTAAAATGTCAACGAATTGTATATATGGGTAAACTGAGGGTAAGGACTCAGGTCGGAGATGGGACTAGAACCCACATTTGGGTTGACTCTCATTTGGCCCTCTTTTTACCATGTTGAGAACTGATTCAAATAAAGAGGGAAGACTTATATTAGGTGCATCTTTATTCTGCTGTCTTTTGCTTCTAGCCTTATTTCTTTTAGGATCTTGGTTACTTTGGAGACTATTCTCAACTGAATGAGTTTTTATATCTTTTCTAGGTGTATAGGACACTTATTTTTCACTACAGTTTTAAATCCACTTACGTTAAACTTTTTTTTTTTTGCACATAAAGTGGAAACCAGGCAATATTTAACATGAAAATGATGTAAGCAGAAAATTCATGAAGGATGGGTGAAATGCTGAGATATGAGATTGGGTTGTATTAAGATATGATTGAGAAACTCCTGGAGCTTAGAGGAATTTTGTAATCCCCAAGTTTGTAGTGAACCATAATAAGGGAATAATGTGCCAATCTAATATTTCTCTTATAGAGGAGCTGAAATCAGGTTGCTTAAAGAAATTATAGTACAAAAACTCAATGATTCCATTATGCAGGCTTTAACTATAATTTTTTAAAACCGACATCCTATGAAGACTATAACACAATATGGAATTAAAACCACCTTATGTCATAATGTAATTATATATAATGTAATCATAATAGTTATAATGATTTAAGTTATGCAAAAACCCACACACATCTATTGAAAAAAAAAGACCTGAAAGAACTATACAACACACAATAATAGTAGGTGTTTTCGTATAATTGGATTAAGAGTGAATTTAGTGATGAGAATGTGTTGATTTTACAAATAACATTATTTTAGAAAACAAAAAGTAATTTAAAAATTGACATAAAAATAATACTATTCACATTGGGTGTGCTGGCATGCACCTGTAGTCTCAGCTACTCCAGAGGCCAACGCAGGAGGATCGCTGGAGCCCAGGAGTTCAAAGGCCAGCCTGGGCAACATAGTGAGACTCTGCCTCAAACAAACACACAAGCAAAAATAATACTATTTGCTTGCCACATAAAGTTCTGTCTAAATTCTAATCATAGGCTATAGCAAATATTACCAAACTTTTTTTTCTGTATAGGGCCAGATAGTAAATATTTTCGGCCTTGTGGGCTAAGGTGGTAAAATTGAGGATATTATGAAGGTACTTGTGGTAGTTTCTTCCGTCTGTTGTAACAAATTACCACCAACCTGGTGGCATAAAACAACAGAAATTCGTTCTCTCACAGTTCTGGAGGCCAGAAGTCCCAGATTATTTTCACTGGGCCAATATCAAACTGCTGGCAGGGCTGCATTTCCTCCTGAGTTCCTAGGGAAGGATGATCCCTTGCCTCTGACAAGCTTCTGTGGCTGCTGGCATTCCTTGGCCAATAGCCCCTCACTCCAGTCTCTGTCTCCATCTTCAAATCTCTTTTCCTCTGTTTGTGTAAAATCTCCCTCTGTCTCTCTCTTTAAATGACACTTGTGATTGCATTTAGGGCCCATCCAGGATACTCTCCCCATCTTAAGGTTCCTAATGACACCTGCAAAGATACTTTTCCCATATAAGGTAACATTAACAGGTTCCAGGAATTAGGACCTGAGGTCTTTGGGTAGCCATTATTTAGCCTACTCCCTGCCCCACCTCATTTGCCTGGGAACTGGGTGGACTGTCCTGGGTGGAGAGCATGCTTGTACCTAGTTGCTGTCAGCTGGAGACATTTTTTGGACTAAGTGACAGACATGATGGGGAGGGATCTGGTGGGCCAGAAAGGTAGGGGCTGGGGCTGGGAATGGCTCCTGGGGTCAGTTTATTCTTGGCCCCAGTGACTTCTACATCCCAAAGTGCGTATCTTTCCTTCTGAAGAAACTTGAAGTCCTCCAATTGGGACCCATCAGGAGGAGGTGGGGCAGTTCATGGATTGAGTTTCCACTGTGTTGGCAGCTGCCAACAGCAGAGTTCCCAACAAGCAGGTGGCACTGCCCTGCACAGTGGCAGGGCGGGCAGAGGGGTAGGGAGGCAGTTTCTGGGAGTGGAGGGGACACCCCAGCTTGGTCTTTGTGGCTCTCAGTGCTAACTTGCTAGAGGGTGCTCTGGGACTCTACAAGTTTCCTGATGCCTGGGCTAGACTAACACTACCTGATATAGTTTGAATATATGTCCTCACCAAATCTCATGTAGAATTGTAATTCCACTGTTGGAGGTGGGGCCTGGTAGGAGGTAATTGGGTCATGGGGGTGGATCACTCACGACTTGGTGCTGTCCTCAGGATAGTGAGTGGGTTCTCGTGAGATCTGGTTGTTTAAAAGTGTGTGGCACCTACCCCCCCACCCCCACTCTCTCTCTTGCTCCTGCTCTCGCCATGTGATGCGCCTACTCCTGCTTCACCTTCAGCTGTGAGTAAAAGCTCCCTGAGGCCTCCCCAGAAGCCAAGCAAATGCTGTTGCTTTGCTTGCTGTACAGCCTGCAGAACCGTGAGCCAATCAAACCTCTTTTCTTTATAAATTACCCAGTCTCAGGTATTTCCTTATAGGAATGCAAGAACAGCCTAACACACTGCCTAAATTGTATTTTGCTCCTTGAAAAAAATCTGTAATTAAATTATTTTGGGAGAAGCTGCATACCACATCCTTTTCTTACAGATGAATCATGCACATGAGGATATTAAAGCCTCTTTATCGTTCTGAACTGAAGAAATCTAACTGGATTCAACCCATCACTTCCTAAACTTATTTGAGCATGGAACCCTCTTTCAGTGTGACAAATAATCTCTTGGCACTGATGTTCCATGGAACACAGTTTAGATTGCTCTGAGCTGCACCTTAATTTTACTATGTTGGATTTTAGGAGCAAGATGGGCTCTGAGCTAGAGAGCTCCTAAGTGTTTGCTCCATCTGAGCCTGCAGAATACTACAGTAGGCTGTACATCTATAGGGATCATACCACAATACCCTAGGGATACTGAGCTGTGGCATGTGCTTCCCCAGTTAGGCCACCACAGGATAGCTGGGAACCACCTGTTAGGAAAGACCCAAGGTGCCATCACTTCCTTGTGACCACTGGGTTTTCTGCACTGATCTGGGCTATTGTAGCCCTTGATGATGCCCAGGAATGAGAATTATGGGCATACGGTGGGGATGGGCAACTGTTCTCTGAGCAGCTAGAACCTTAAACCTCTTTCTGCTGGTCATCCTTATTGGAGCGCTTATGTTTTTTTGTTTTTTTTTGTTTTTTTTGTTTTTGAGACAGAGTCTTGCTCTGTTGCGCAGGCTGGAGTGCAGTGGCATGATCTTGGCTCACTACAACCTCCGCTTCCCGGGTTCAAGCGATTCTCCTGCCTCAGCCTCCCAAGTAGCTGGGACTACAAGCACGCACCACCATGCCCAGCTAATTTTTGTATTTTTAGTAGAGATGGGGTTTCACCATGTTGGCCAGGATGGTCTCGATCTTTTGACCTCGTGATCTGCCCACCTCGGTCTCCCAAAGTGCTGGGATTACAGGTGTAAGCCACTGTGCCCCGCCCCGGTCATAATTTTTAACTTAAAAAATAGGAATGATCATAGTACGTATTTGTGAGGACTCGTGTAGATTAAAAAGAGCTTAGAACAATTATTGATAAATGTTAGCTATTATTATTAGGTTTTTGGCAATTGTATACAATGTCACAATTATTGTTTTTTTATTTTGAGATGGAGTCTTGCTCTCTCGCCAGTGGTGCAATCTCAGCTCACTGCATCCTCCGCCTCCCAGGTTCAAGTGATTCTCCTGCCTCAGCCTCCGGAGTAGCTGGGATTACAGGTGCCCACTACCACGCCTGGCTATTTTTTTTGTATTTTTAGTAGAGATAGGGTTTCACTATGTTGGCCAGGCTGGTCTCCAACTCCTGACCTCGTGATCTGCCCACCTTGGCCTCCCAAAGTGCTGGGATTACAGGCATGAGCCACCCACGCCCGGCTTATTTTTATTTTTATTTTTTTTTGAGATGGAGTTTCACTCTTGTGGCCCAGGCTGGAGTGCAATGGCACAATCTTTCCTCGCTGCAACCTCCGCCTCCCAGGTTCAAATGATTCTCCTGTCTCAGCCTCCCTAGTAGCTGGGATTACAGGCGCCTGTCACCACGCCTGGCTAATTTTTGTATTTGTAGTGGAGACGGGGCTTCACCACGTTGGCCAGGCTGGTCTCGAACTCCTGACTTCAGATAATCCACTCACTTCAGCCTCCCGAAGTGCTGGGATTACAGGTGTGAGCCACCATGCCCAGCACAATGTGACAATTTTTAACAACTTGTGAAGATTTCTGCAAGTTTTAGTTGACCTGCTTTCATTTGACTCGATAGCAGAATTTTAAAGACTGTTTATTTTGTCAAAAGCCAGGGGTGGTTGTTTAACCTTTTAACCAATGTATTTAAAATTAAAAAACAAACAAACAAAACATTTTGCTTTCTATTTCTCTTCAAAATCTTAGCATTCCATATGAGAACATTGACATTTATGCTGATTTATTTTTATTCTTTTTAAAGTCATTTTCTGTTTTACCCACATTTTAGCCTTTGCAGTCATCTGTGACTCCTCTCTCTCCCACCCACACCCAGCCCATTAACAAATCCTGACCAGCTTCATCTTCATTATGTGCCCTTCCCTCACCCCCACTGTTAGCACCATCATCTCTTGTCTGGATTATGTCAACCAACTCCTAACTTGCCTTTGCTTCTGCCCTTGTCATCTACCAACCCTACCCCAGACTGATTTCCACACAGCCAGAGTGACCCTTTGAAGAGTAATTGAGATCACTTCCCTCCTTTCTTCTAAACCTTTCAAATAACTTCAGTCTTGGCCCCAGCCTACGTGATCTGGCCTCCCTCCCCACCCCTCTCCAATTCTGATCTCATTGCCTACCGCACTCCCTTCTCAGCTCTGCTTCAGCCCACTGCCTCCTCCTTGTTCCCAGACATGGCACGTGTGCTTTTGCCTCAGGGCTCTTGTATTCACTGGGATACAGACCTGAGCTTCAGTGACTTTTATGCCCTGCATTTGTGGAACTATATGAACCAGGAAGGGAGGTTTGTGGTTAGAGGACGCAACACACTGGTGGACAATCTCTACTGCAAGAGAAGAGAGTTCTAGGAGTTCCCTCCTCCTGGAACTCTCTTTTCTCAGCTATGGGCATGGTTCACCCACCCACTTCATTCCAGTTTCTGGGGGAACTAATGTAATACAGCGCTCCACCCTGGCCCCTTCACAGTCCCTTCACCCAGCTTTTTTTCTTCATAGTTGTTGTCAGCATCCAACACAGAATGTTTATTTATTATCTGTCTCCTCCCAGTAGGGATTTCTGTTTGTTTGTTCACTGCTGTATCCTTAGCAGTTTTAATAGAATTAGGCACATAGTAAATAGGCCCTCAATAAATTAATTCCTTTAATAATAAAGGAATTAATACATGAGCAAAGGTATGCATTTTAAGATTTTTTTATCAATTTTTCAAATAGCAGACATACTCATTTTTTTCATTGTCAGTTGTTAGCATTTTAAGGGCTTTATTTGGTTCCTCCTCTACAGTTACATATTTGTAGTTTATGTACACCCACGTTGAAGAATGACTCATACAGTGCATTGTGAAATCTTTTCTGGATTTCTTCTTTATCTTTCCAATGCTTTAATGTTTTTTTAAAAAACCATTTCATGAAATCTTTAAAAGCTGCTAAAACCTTCCCATTGATACTGATTGCTGCAAACTTTTTACTTAAATGGAAAATTTTAGAGTGAGGTAAGTTTGGTAAACTTGCAAAATCGGGCTGTGGCAAATAGGATTTTGGGAAGCTGGCTTCTTTAACCCCTCCCCAGCCTCTCTGGGCCTGGCCTCCTGCTGTGATACCCCTCCCTCTTCTCCTGGCTACTTGGGGCTGATTTGCACCTGCTCCTGCAGATCAACGCCAGCGCAGAGAGAAACTGGCTCCACATCAGCTCGGATGCATCCCGCCTGGCCATCATCTGGAAATACGGTGGCATCTACATGGACACCGATGTCATCTCCATCAGGCCCATCCCTGAGGAGAACTTTTTGGCTGCGCAGGCTTCTCGGTACTCCAGTAATGGAATATTTGGGTTCCTCCCCCACCACCCCTTTTTGTGGGAATGCATGGAAAACTTTGTTGAACACTATAATTCAGACATTTGGGGCAACCAAGGCCCTGAGTTGATGACAAGGATGTTGAGGGTATGGTGTAAACTTGAAGACTTCCAGGAGGTGAGCGACCTCAGGTGTCTGAACATATCCTTCTTACACCCCCAAAGATTTTACCCCATCTCCTATCAAGAGTGGAGGCGCTACTATGAAGTGTGGGATACAGACCCAAGCTTCAATGACTCTTACGCCCTGCATTTATGGAACCACATGAACCAGGAGGGGCGGGCTGTGATTAGAGGAAGCAACACATTGGTGGAAAATCTCTATCGCAAGCACTGTCCCAGGACTTACAGGGACCTGATTAAAGGCCCAGAGGGGTCAGCGACTGGGGAGCTGGGTGCAGGTAACAAATAGAGCTAACACTCGCTTGCTGCTTCTGCAGTGTGGAAATGGACATTTCCTGGAGTGCCACATTTTCACTTGATCTCCACTGTCTCTTGGGGGGGATGGGCAGAGGGTTGCCTCTCAAATGTCAGTTAGGATTAGCTTTCTCTGTCTATAATAGAACAATCCCAAATAATACTGGCTATAAAACATACACCCATGGTCCATGTGACTGCTTGACCTCCAATCCACCATGTTTGCATTTCAGGCAGTAGGATGAAGAAAAGAGGAAAGGTGCACTTGCTTTATTTTGTGAAGACTTCCTGCAAGTACCGTATAACACTTTCTCTTACATCGCACTGACTGAGATGTAGCTGCAAGAGAGGCTGGGAAGTTTAAGGAGGAAGAAAAAATGGGTACTGGGATAGGCAGCTAACGGTTTTGCTACATGTTCTATTTAATACAGTAAGATTAATTCCAGGACCTGTTAGAGCATTGACTGAGGTAAAAAGAGACTTGATTTCTAGTCCTGATTTTGACATTCATTAATGCATTCAGTCAATAAATATTAACTGAGCCTGGTCTATGTGCCAAACATTGATTTAGATGCTGCAGATACAGCTGGATCAAGCAGATGAGGTCCTCAGCACTTACATCCTAATCCCTGGCCTCATGATCCTGGGACAGTCTCCTCCCCTCCCCAGGGTGTCTGCTGTTCTCTATCCTACCTCTTTCCAATATACACGTTAACCCTGTCATAACTGGCCCATAGAAGCAACTTACCAACTCAGACTATTTAAAACTGCTGCCCTTTTTAGATTCACATAAAAATTTACCTCCTGCATTTCAAAATGTCATGTTCAAAGCACCATAAATATATACAATTTTTATTTGTCAATTATAAATAAATAAATAATTTATTATTTCTTTTCAGGAGGTATGAGGATTAATATTTCTTCAGCGAACACTTATCAGCCAAGATTTTCTAGAACTTTCCTTTTGATAGTTTGCTTTATGGAAAAAAGTTTATATTTGCCCCCAAATGTAAAATTATGATACCCTTTCAAACTATATCCATCTATCCCTCTTTTATTTTAATATTTCCCCCTTTAGGAGTCACTGCTGGCCAGGCACAGTGGTTCACACCTGTAATCCTGGCACTTTAGGAGGCTGAAGCAGGTGGATTGCTTGAGCCCAGGAGTTCAAGACCAGCCTGGGCAAGATGGTGAGACCCTGTCTCTACAGAAAATACAAGAATTAGCTGGGTGTGGTGATGCGTGCCTGTAGTCCAAGCTAGCTGGGAGACTGAGTTAGGAGGATCACCTGAACATGGGAGGTTCAGGGTACAGTGAGCCAAGATCGTGCCACTGCACTCAGTCTGGGTGACAAAGCCAGATCAAAAAAAAAAAAATCACTGCTTTGACAATCTTATTAAAAAATATTTACAAGTCATGTCTTATGCCCCAGCTTTATTTATTCACAGCTACTTGCTTTGGACTTGTAGATGTCTGATACCATCGTCAGGCTCTGAGGCCTGCTGCCATACCCCATGGCTGTCTTTTGGGTTGTGTCCTAGGAACCACTACTGGTTTTCAGCTCTCCTGACTGTCTCTACAGGTGAGGATTTCTAGGGCTAGCTGTCTTAGAGACAAGCAGGGACACATACATTGTCTCTCCCTTCTACATTTGGAGAATGCATGACAAATGGTTCTTCAACTATTCCTGACCAACAGGGTTTTGAGGGGTTTGATTAGAAATATTTTCGATATTTCAAAAATATGTGAATTGGCCACGCACATTGGCTCACGCCTATAACACCAGCACTTTCGGAGGCCATGGTGGGAGAACTGCTTGAGCCCAGGAGTTTGAGATCAGACTGGGCAACACAGCAAGACCCTGTCCCTACAAAAAACAAATAGCTAGGCAAGGTGGCTCACCTGTAGTCCTAGCTACTTGGCAGGCTAAGGAAGGAGGATCACTTGAGCCCATGGGTTCTAGGTTATGGTGAACTATGATCACACCACTGCACTCCAGCCTGGGCAAGACAGTGAGACCCTATCTCAAATACATAAATAAGTAAATAAATGTACACACACACACACGCACGCACACACACATACACAAATTCATTTTGACATTAATGATAATTCGATGTTTATAGGGAGCTTTACCTGGCAGTAAATTATGTTTTTGATTAATAAAAAATGTAGCAAATAAAATAATAATGTATTACTTAATGAATCCAGTTTGCTTAGTGAAAAAGAACATTTCAAAACATGGTGGTGGTGATGATGGCAAGAGCAGTAAGTGGTAAGAAATGTGAGGTTCCTGGGACCCCAGAAAACCCTGGATTCCTTCTGGCCTTTTGTGAATCTATGCCATGAATTTATATCAGGCTACATTTTGCAAATAGGCTCATGCTGGTGTTTTTCCCTGTATTAATTTTTTTTCAAATCCTATTCATTCTTAGAATTTCAAATAGGATTGTGTGGGGCAAAAAGTGAAAGTGCGTGTTGTGTACTACTGTCATGTTTGTAGGTACCTCTCGCTCTTTCTCTGCATATATATTCACGCTTATTGGTAAGAAGTCTCTTCCAAGTACCCTGCACTGCCACGTTGTCTGCCCTTGCTTTTTCCCCAGGACTCCCACCCACAATTCAACAGGGCTGTCTCTTTCCTTCTCTAGGGTAAGAGCCAGCATCAGTGCTGATTGGTTGGTATCTGTGCCAGACTCGTTAAATATTTTGAATACCATTCCTGAGTTTCTCATATAAATAGTTAAAAAAATACAGATGGAATCATAAGATACATGTTATGGCCAGCCGTGGTGGCCTATGCCTGTAATCCCAGCACTTTGGGAGGCTGAGGGGGGCAGATCACTTGAGGTCAGGAGTTCGAGACCACCACCCTGGCCAACACGATGAAACCCTGTCTCTACTAAAAATACAAACATTAGCCAGGAGTGGTGGCGGGTACCTGTAATCCCAGCTACTTGGGAGGCTGAGGCAGGAGAATCGCTTGAACCCGGGAGGTGGAGGTTGCAGTGAGCTGAGACTGTACCACTGCACTCCAGCCTGGACAACAAGAGCCAAATTCTGTCTTTAAAAAAAAAAAAGATACATGTTATTTGTATGTTGTTTTTCACTTTAAAAATGTGTATGTCGTAGGTACCTTTTTTCACTAGCACATCAAGATATAATATACTTTTTTCTTTATAATGGTTGCATAGTGTTTCATTGTAGGATACATGATACATAATCTACTCAATCATTATTCGATTGGTGGATACTTACATTATTCTAATTTTAATAGTACATATAATACTATAGCAAAAAATACTGATTACTGAATTTTTGAGGACTTTAAATTTGATAATTATTTTTCAAGAAGGCTGTTTGAAACTGCCCATTTTTCCACTTTTCACCAATTTAAAACATCTATTTAATTTTGGCCAGTATAATAGTTTAAAACGTGTAATTTTTATGTTCATTTTGGTAAGGTTGTTTACATGTTTAACTGGCAATGTTTTTTATTCTATGAATCATCTCATCTTTTGTCTACTCTTCTTTTGAGTTGTTCTATTTCTTGTTGATTTGTAAGCACTTTTTATAAATTAATGTCACTAATACTGTATCATTACACTGCATTTTTTTTAGTTCTTTGTTTTTTAACCTCATTTAGGATGTTTTCACCATATATGTTTCAAAATTTTTATGTAATCCAATCTGTCTTTTTTTTTGTTTTTTGGGTTTCATGCCATGCTTCCCTACCCTTCTGTCACCCTGCTCCCCTTCAAGAAATAAAGGCAGAGCTGTCTCACTCAAGGGAATTGTCAGGATCCTGAATCTCAGATGTATCTTCTAAACTAAGTTACAAGGTTAATGCACTCTCCTTGGTGGTATTGGGGCAGGGATTCTTAATTTAGGGGGCTGTGAAGAGATTTTGGGGGTCTGGGAACTTACTCTTTATTTTTACTAGCTGTTAATCAAAATGTATCATTCCTTTCAATTATGAATGTAGGCCACAAACCACAGTAGTATTAGTAGAACCTGTGACTTTGTCATTAAATATTAGTTTTTTCCTATCACGTTAAAGTTATTACGGGTGTCTTGAAATAATTGTTTATACTCTTACTACTTTTAGGTCAGATGCTAGATCTTGCCATTTAATGCATTAATAAACAAAAATGCTATGATTTTACACATTTTCTTATGTTTTCATAGCTATATTTTCAATATTTTGATGTCCTCTGTAATTCTATGTTTTGCTTGGTGCATTTAAAACCATTCTTAGGCCGGGCGTGGTGGCTCACACCTGTAATCTCAGCACTTTGGGAGGCTGTGGCGGGCGGATCACAAGGTCAAGAGATCGAGACCATCCTAACCAACAAGGTGAAACCCCGTCTCTACTAAAAATACAAAAATTAGCTGGGCGTGGTGGCAGGCGCCTGTAGTCCCAGCTACTTGGGAGGCTGAGGCAGGAGAATCGCTTGAACCCCGGAGGCGGAGGTTGCAGTGAGCCGAGATCATGCCACTGCACTCCAGCCTGGAGACAGAGCGAGACTCTGTCTCAATAAATAAATAAATAAATAAATAAATAAATAAATAAAAATAAAAATAAAAACCATTCTGAGGAAAGGGTGTGGGCTTCATCAAACTCCCAAAGAGGAATCCCTCCTCCAAAAGGCAAAAGCCCAGGCAGGAGGCAGCTGGGGCAGCTCCTTCTAGATTCCACCCGCCCATCACTGCCAGCCAATGTGGGGCCATATCACAGCCACGCCCTAGGCCAGGCTTATCCAGCTCTGCATTTTCATTTTTGCAGAAGGGACGTTTTCCTGAGAAAGGAGGTCTTTTCGGTAAGTGCTCAGACTTCCTTCAAAGTGATCTTTTCAGGGATTTGGCTAGAATGTACGATCTGCCTAAGAAAGTTTCCTCTCAGATCCTGCCAGTTCTAGACATGTCAGAGTGCAGGCCTTTCTTTTGTTGCTAGATTCTTAGATTTTTCAGAAACCAGCAAACTAGATTTTATGTAAAATCCCCCTCTGACTATATGCCTGCCTATCTATACATCAACACAGAAAACCCAACAATACACTTTTGGCCTAAAATCACCTCAGGGCTCATTAGTGGCCGGCATCCCAGCGCAGGGAGACCTGTCCCATACACCTCAGACACATTTCCCTTCAGGAGAGTGGGATCCAGAGCAGGTTTCTAAGGTGTGATGCCAGCATTTGGCAGCAGAGGGCACTCCTATTATAGGCTGCCTAGGCTGTGTCCTATTTCCTGAGGTGTAGGAGGGAGACCGTCTGTGAAAGGGGCTGAGCCGGGTCAGAGGGCGGGTGCCTAGTACTGGGCTGAGGAGGGAGTGAGGGGCCATTGGGGTATTGAAAATCCATCCTCCTGTCCTCCCACCCAGCAGTTATGGGCCAGCTGCTTGGGGTGACAGGAATGTCTCCTGGACTAGCCAGCTAGGGCCAGTCTCCCTTGGTCTATGCACCTGTCCCCACGGCTGATGCCAGAGCTTGTGTGTGCTACAGTAGAGGTGGGCAGCAGAAATGACAGCTTTCCAGTGCCAAGTGATCTAGTCCTCTAGAGGCTGTTGGTATCCTTGGGACTAAGAAAATAACTTGGCACATGATAGGCATGCAGTAACTCCTCCCTGTGTTGAGTGTTGAACTAAGGCCCAGTAAGGGAAGAGTGTGAGGGTTCCATGCATGAGGTCTTTGTCAGCTCAAGATTCAGGATTTGGTTTTTCGCTAAGGTAGATCTGGGTGCATGTCAAGTCTACTTTCTTACACCAGCCCTGCAAAGGAGGGCACCCTATTTACACATGGGGAAATTGAGGCTGGTGGAAATAACACGCACAAAGGTATCCTCAGAACTACTTTCTGCAAATTTCAGGGATACAGTGGGAAGAGAGCTGAGAAGCAAATGTCCTTGGCGATTTCACAGTGTCAAGTCAGGAGGGCACACCACTGACTTGTAGGCCCAGGGCAGAGCCTACATATAATTTAGCTAATTTGATTCTAACAACTCTTCAAGGTAGAGTTTACTTTTCCCATTTTACAGAGGAGAAAAATGAAAGGTCAGAGAGGCTACGTGACTTTTCCAGGGTTATGTAGCTTGGGAATGTGGAATGTAGATGTGTCTTTGACTCCGAAGGCCTGGACTCTTCTCTTTGCTCTTGTGGGTGGCAGAAAATCCTGGGGTGAAAAAAGTGCCCTGACTAGGAGAAGACGGCAGGAACAAGATCCCCCATCCGAATAGATGGTGCACAGATATCCCAACTTTGTCCTGGTCCCTGCTCCATCCACTATTTTTTTTAATGTTTAAAAAATTGTGATAAACTGTACATAATGTAAAATTTGCCATCGTAACCATTTTCAAGTGTACAATTCAGTGGCATTAAGTACATTCACATTATTGTGCAACCATCACTACCATTTATCTCTGGAACTTTTTCATGATTCCCAAACTGAGAATCTGTACTCATGAATCAATAACTACTCATTCCCCCTCCTCCAGCCACTGGTAACCACTATTCTACTTTCTGTCTCTGTGAATGGACTATTCTAGGTACAAGTGGAATCTTACAATATTTCCAGGTATAAGTGGAATAATACAATATTTGTCCTTTTGTGTCCAGCTTATTTCATTTAGCATAATGCTTTTGCCTTGATCTGAATGTTTGTGTCCCTGCAAAATGGGGTTGAAATCTTGACCCCCAAGGTGACGGTATTGGGAGGTGGGGCCTTTGGGGGGTGGTTAGGTCATGAAGGTAGAGTCCTCATAATTGGGATTAGTGCCCTTATGAAAGAAACCCCAGAGAGCTAGCCAGCCCCCTTCTACTAAGTGAGGGTGCAGTGAGAAGACGACAGCCTATCAACCAGGAAAGAGGCCCTCACCAGGCACCGAATCTGCCAATGTCTCGATTTTGGACTTCCCAGCCTCCAGAACTGTAAGAAAAAAACTTCTATTGTTTATATGCTACCCACTCAATGGTATTTTGTTATAGCAGCCTGAATAGACTAAGACAGTTTTCAAGGTTCATTCATGTGTCAGAATTTCCTTCCCTTTTAAAGTTAATATTACATTGTATGGATATACCACATTTTGCTTATCCATTAATCTGTCGATAGACATTTGAATTGTTTCCACTTTTTGGCTATTGTGAATAATGCTATTATGAACATGAGTATACGAATATCTGTTTGAATCCCTGCTTTCAGTTCTTTGGGGTATATACCCAGAAATGGAATTGTTGGATCTTTTGACAATTCGTGTTTAATTTTTTGAGGAACTACCATTCTGTATCCACAGTAATGGTACCATTTTACATTCCCACCAGCAATGCACAGGAGTTCCAGTTTCCCTGCAACTCTTTGACAACGCTTGTTCCCATACACATTTGCTTTGGCTGCCTCAAAATGTAGAGCTTGGCAGATTGAGATTGTGGTGGGAAGAAAGCCTTTGAAATGGGAAAAAGAGAAAGAGGGAGGGAGGGAGAAGAGTTGCGGAGTGGAGAGAAAGAGAGAGTGTGTGTGAAAAGGAGCTTTTTTCCCACTCTTCCCTGACCCTCATGGGGGCTGCAGCGACTCCTAAAACCTTCAAGCAGCGAGACAGAGGTTCCCTCCACCAGGCGCAGAGCTCTCCTTACACCTGGCCTCCTATTCCCAGCAACTTTAAGGAGATATTTTTAAGTGGCCATGGTTTTATCAAATGCCTATTAAGTTTTTGCCACAAAAGGATTTTATTTAAAATAAAAATAGGGGTAGGTATTTGACTGATGTCCCTTGTGAGTGCTCTAGAGAAGAGGAATGAATACTGACATGTCCTATCTTCCCAGATGCAGAATTGTAAAACAAACATAATTGCTTTTCACATGTAAAAGAAAATTGGCTTAGAACATACTAGCGTTTTCTTTGCCATGAAGGAGTTCACCTTCAGTGACTAAGCCAGAACTACTAGAGTTGCCAGGCCTAGGGACAGGAGACATTGCCAGTGCTTAGCCAGGCTGGCCAGGACTAACCATCTCTGCAAGGAGTCCACAAGAAGCCTCAGGGCAGCCTTTCCCTGCTCCTATCAATTTGAGTTGAGCAACAAACATTTTGACCAAATATCAGCTCCATGGCACAACTCACAGTTATGGTGCCCACAAAACAGAATCTCAGCAAAGCAACTACTACTATGGGAAGAGATCAGGGACTAACATCAGGAGAAAAAATAAGTTTTTCAGTCCTGGGTTTCCAAGTTGGCATCCCCAGGGCAAACCAGCAGGTTGGGAGGGTAGGGGGTGGTGGGTGGGGGCTGCGGAGGGAAGGTGGCTGCCCTCTGTCTGATCAGACCTGGGGCACACCCAAAGAACTCTCCTAGCTTGGTATCCGGTCAGGAAGAAACCAGGACGGTCCCTTTAGGAGGGTGGGCAGGGCTATCTGCCCGGGGGGCTGCGGCCGCCCCTGTACAGCAGGCTATCGATTGTAACGGAGGCAGGGTGTGGGGAAACCGGGGCAAGTCCAGCCTCTCAGCAAGGCCAGGAAGCCATTCACTTGGATCCTGGATTTTACTAACGGATTAAACGTGGCATTCCCGCCTTCCCCCATCCGTTACAGACCTAAAAATAGCTCGTCCCAGAGGGGCCGGGAGAGGCTCCACCTCTTCTTGAGGTGGGGCGGGGCGGCTGTAGTAGGAGCTGGAGGCACCAGAGACCCCAAGCCACCAGCTGACCGACGCACCTATTAGTTCTCTGTCCGCGGTCCCGCAGGTTGGCGGCATTGGAGTGGGCCGGGCAGGCTCTGCCTCCGCTGCAGAGAGCGCCCGGACTGCGGGGGGCTGGGGAAGCATCCCGGGAACGGCGGGCGGTGAGCATTCCGGGAACCATCTCTGGGCTGTCTGGGGCGGTGGAGCAAGTCTGGAGGCGGGACGTGGGGCGAGTAGGGGAGACCCCACGGTGAGCGGGCCGCGCGGGAAAACTATGCCAGGAATTCGTCCCGGGAGCGGGGCGGGTGGGTAGCTTGGCTGCAGTCCGAGGGATCAGCTATTCGGGAGGTTAAACATTAGCGGGGGCGAACTCCCTGCCGGGGTGCAGCGGGGCGCGGGAGGAGCCGGCTGCGTGCGTCCGCGCTGCCCAGGGCGCGCCCTTCTGGCCCGGCGCCGCCCTGCAGCCCGGCCCCCTCGGCCTGCTCCGAACTGCGGCGCCCGGGGAGGGAAGGACCCGCGCGCGGGGGGCGAATGACGGGATGCCCCAAGACTCGGCTTCACTGGGAAGACGGCCTTGGGTTTTTACTTTTTGAAAAAAGAAAAGTGATTTGGGAGTGCCGTAGGTAAAGGAGGATTCTTTTAGTAATGAGGTGATTTAAAAGCAATCGCATTGGCATCTTTCGTTCCCCTTCTTCCTTTCCTGGGCTGGACCTCAGCAGGAGGCAGACGTGGTATTTTCATCCTGAGGTGGCTGCGCATAAAGTCCACCGAAGACCTGCTCAGTGCAGGACAGGGATCAGGAGGCAGGGCAGAGGAGGGGGTCCGAGGCTGCCTGAGCAGGGCCTAGTTCACGGAGCACTTCCTAGGGGCCCAGGGCCTAGGCTGCCCCTGCCTGGTTTCCTGGAATTCGATTTCTAACAGGACTTTGGAGAGAGGCCTGGGAAGTATGGGGTGTTCTGACTTGGCTTCTCACACCCTCATCTGCAGATAGGGTGGGCGATCTCTCCCTTCTCAGTTGCAGCCCCTAGCACCTCTCCTCCCCCTCCCGGATGTGAGGACTGGCCAGTGAGAACAATCCTGCTTAGGGAAGGCTGATCCTCCAGTCTAGTGGCTGATAAGGGGCCTTCTGACTGTCTTGGTCAGACACCTCCCTCATCTGGGAATATTTTTTGATACTATCTAACTTGATAAAATGCCTCATGAAGTTGTATGCTTCAGGTTGGGAACAGAAACCTGAATTCATGTGGGCACCATAACTGTGGGTTGTGCCATGGAGCTGATATTTGGTCATATGTTTTTTGCTCAACTCAAATTGATAGGAGCAGGGAAAGGCTGCCCTGAGGCTTCTTGTGGACTCCTTGCAGAGAAGGTTAGTCCTGGCCAGCCTGGCTAAGCACTGGCAATGTCTCCTGTCCCTAGGCCTGGCAACTCTAGTAGTTCTGGCTTAGTCACTGAAGGTGAACTCCTTCATTGCAAAGAAAACGCTAGTATGTTCTAAGCCAGTTTTCTTTTACATGTGAAAAGCAATTATGTTTGTTTGTTTTACAATTTCTGCATCTGGGAAGATAGGACATGTCAGTATTCATTCCTCTTCTCTAAAACACTCCCAAGAGACATCAGTCAAATACCTACCCCTATTTTTATTTTAAATAAAATCCTTTTGTGGCAAAAACTTAATAGGCTTTTGATAAAACCATGGCCACTTAAAAATATCTCCTTAAAGTTGCTGGGAATAGGAGGCCAGGTGTAAGGAGAGCGCTGTGCCCGGTTGAGGGGACCTCTGTCTCGCTGCTTGAAGGTTCTAGGAGTCGCTGCAGCCCCCATGAGGGTCAGGGAAGAGTGGAAAAGGAGAACACCATGGAATCTGAGAATAAGGCTAAGCTCTGCAGTGGCAGTACTTCAGGAGAGCTCCCAGGTCCCTGTCATCTCTGTTGAGGTCTCTGGAGCTCCCTTGCATACTGTGTGTGCATAGCCTGTTTGCAAACTGTGTGAAGGTTTCCTTGGCAGCCACAACAATTAGCATTAATGACACGCCTGAGCTCCCCCAGTGGGCACTGCTGAAGTTAGCTTGGGAGCCAGGGCAGGTTTGTAAATGATTGCCTGGCAGCCACCTTGGAAACTTGGCTCCCTCAAGTTCTCCTCTTGACTGCATTCTTGAGGAAGCAGAAGAGACAATAAAGTGGTGATGTTGTTGTTGTCGTCTAGCTGTCAGTTTATGTTAAAAAATAAGGTGTTTGGCCAATTTTGAGGAAGTTATTTTTGACAGATTATTGGTGGGCCGGTTTTAGAAGAACCATAAAGTCTCCAGGGATTGTTTCACAGTGGGATGGCTGTCTTGTGAGGTGGTGAACAACTTGTCACTGGGAGTGTGCAAAGCAAGGGTGGTAGATGGGTTTTCTATATTCTAGATGGGTGTGGGATTGTCCCAGGCAGAAACCAACTCTTAACAATGAAGCAAGTTTGAATGTTAGCACAAATATTCTTTTGGGTCCCTTATTCATAATATTGGTCTAGGATTGGGAAGTTTCCCAAAACCCTGTCAATATATCTAAAGGTGATTAAACAGCTTCAGTTTTCCTAATGACAGTGAGTCATTTCTTCTCTCTTTTTTTTTTGAGACGAAGTCTCACTCTGTCGCCCAGGCTGGAGTGCAATGGTGCGATCTCGGCTCACTGCAACCTCTGCCTCCCAGGTTGAAGTGATTCTCCTGCCTCAGCCTCTGGAGTAGCTGGGACTACAGGCATGAGCCACCACGCCCAGCTAATTTTTGTATTTTTAGTAGAGACAGGGTTTCGCCATGTTGGCCAGGCTGATTTTGAACTCCTGACCTCAGGCGATCTGCCCGCCTTGGCCTCCCAAAGTGCTGGGATTACAGGCGAGAGCCACTGCGCCTGGTTGACAGTGAGTCATTTCTTCCTTGTGTTTTTATTCCCAGATGTGGGAAAAGCAGTCTGCTCACAATTCGTCTGAAAAAAGCACGATGTCCTTGCCCCTGGGGTGTATGGTTTCCAGGTAACGTGCAATACTCTCATTTGGCTTTTTGTCCGCCTATCCTAATCAGGACGCAAGCTGTGGAGCTGAGTCGGGTTCAGACAAGCCCTGCTGAAATACAGGGAGAATTTAGAATCCCCAACACTAACCCTGTCGTGATTTGCTGTAAACTGTCAGTGCTTGCACTTTGGTCAAGAAAACTCAGGTATTGTAATTTCCATAATGGAAAATAATTTGTATATCATTATAATTATCATAATTATTAAGAGTTTGGCATAATTCAAAAGCTCTGGAGTCAGATAGAACTTGGTTTGAATCTTGGCTTCATTATTTAGTAGCTGAGTGAGCAGGGCCCTTAGCTTCTCTGAGCCTCAGTTTCTACATCTGTGAGATGAGACGAACCATAGCCATCTACAAGGCTATATGAGTTTAGAATTACTACTTTTAAAGGCTGGCACAGTGCCTGACATATAGATATTTGATAAATATTACCTATTATACTATCATCATATCATCATAATCATCTTCAAGTTCCACAGTTCTGCTCCATCTTTTTTTTTTTTTTTTGAGACAGAATTTCGTTCTTGTTGCCCAGGCTGGAGTGCAGTGGCACAGTCTCTGCTCATGGCTGACTGCAACTTCCACCTCCCGGGTTCAAGCAATTCTCCTGCTTCAGCCTTCCAAGTAGCTGGGATTACAGGCACCCACCACCATGCCCGGCTAATTTTTGTATTTTTAGTAGAGACGGGGTTTCACCATGTTGGCCAGGCTGGTCTTGAACTCCTGACCTCAGGTGATCCGCCTGTCTCAGCCTCCCAAAGTGCTGGGATTAGAGGTGTGAGCCACCATGCCTGGCCCTGCTCCGTCTTATAATGCCAGAGCTCTAGGACATCTAAGAATTGGACCCTTAGGGTTCTAGAAAAAGACATGAGTAATACTTTTGAGGTACATTAAAACCTCATGAACTCAGACCCCTAATTCTGTGTAGCTGGGAGTGGGGCAGCCACCTTCTGTGTTTATGGAGTATGCTCAGAGTGTAAGTATGAAGGTTTCAGGGCTGCTCAGGAAGCAAGCTCCAACACTGAGGCCATATCTTGACAGTCAGTGTGGGCACTGCGACTTCTCATTGATATGCCTGATTCCACCTGCCGGGACTCCTGCATTCTCAGCTCTTATTAGTTGCCCATGGGATTAAACTCTGGATGCAGATGGTCAACAAATAAAGCATTTACTAAGTCTGAATGGCATTTCCCTCCAATGAGTCCAAATGAGGGATTCCTACTCAGCTTTTACTCTTTGTACTAACTCTTGGCAGTCCATAGCCCCATTACTTCAAGACCCTAAGAATAACAGAATTTTTAAGTCAGATATTCTGAGATTTCAACAATTTTGCTCCGTTCAGTAGCAATCTGGGTGCCAGGTAATGGGCTGGGGACTGGGATATAGCAGATACGAATAAGCCATGGTCTCAGCCCCTGTAAAGTTCACAGCCAGGGGAGTGGGGGAGGAAGGAGACAGCAGTGTCCTGGTATGGGCCCCTTCTTGGTGTTCCCAGAGAACCCTTTCCCAGCTCCTGTCTTGGCACTTGCCGCTCTGTGGGTTAATTTCTGTGTATTTTTCTGTCTCTCTGCAGAAAAAAACTTTGGAGCCAGACACTATCACTTACTAGTTGTGTGACTGTGGGAAAGTCATTTCCCCTGTTTGTTTCCTCTCTCTGTTTCCTCTCTTTGTTCACACTCTGTTTCTTCATCTGCATAATAGGTTGTTGTGAGAATTAAGTGGGATAATACATGTAAAGCCTTAGCACTGTGTATGGAAAATAATAGAATTCCAGAAATGTGAACTATTTTTATTAACAACGGCAGCGATAGTTGCCCAGGTCATCGTTGATTCCGAGTGCCAGTCATGATGCCTGGCACTTAGTAGGGCCTCAGGAATCATTTGTTGATGGGATGGAGATATGAATGTTGCAGAGACACCCTAACAGACAAAGTGTATGCTGTGCGCTCTAGAAGCCCAGGGGAGGGGCAGGGAACTTTGATTGTGAGCCTAGCAGGGATTTATGGTGATAATCATTTATTTATTTATTTATTTATTTATTTATTTATTTTATTGTGGGAAGTTTTTTATTATTATTATACTTTAAGTTCTAGGGTACATGTGCACAACTTGCAGGTTTGTTACATTATGTATACATGTGCCATGTGGGTTTACTGTACCCATTAACTCATCATTTACATTAGGTATTTCTCCTAATGCTATCCCTCTCCCAGCCCTCCATCCCCCAACAGGCCCTGGTGTGTGATGTTCCCCTTCCTGTGTCCAAGTGTTCTCATTGTTCAATTCCCACCTATGAGTGAGAACAGGCGGTGTTTGATTTTCTGTCCTTGTGATAGTTTGCTCAGAATGATGGTTTCCAGCAAGGACTTCATGACTAAAACACCAAAAACAATGGTAACAAAAGCTGAAATAGACAAATGGGATCTATTTATTTTATTTTTAATTTAATTTAAGTTCTGGGATACATGTGCAGAACGTGCAGGTTTGTTACATAGGTATACATGCATGGTGTTTTGCTGCACCTATGAACCCGTCATCTAGGTTTTAAGCCCTGAGAGCTGGGATATCAGGAAGCCCGGTGTGTGTTGTTCCCCTCCCTGTGTCTGTGTGTTCTCATTGTTCAACTCCCACTTATGAGTGAGAACATGCTGTGTTTGGTTTTCTGTTCCTGTGTTAATTTGCTGAGAATGATGGTTTCCAGCTTCATCCATGTCTCTGCAAAGTACGTGAACTCATTATTTTTTATGGCTGCAGAGTATTCCATGGTGTATATGTGCCACATTTTCTTTATCCAGTCTATCATTAATGGGCATTTGGGTTGGTTCCAAGTCTTGGCTATTGTTAATAGTGCTGCAATAAATATATGTGTGCATGTATCTTTATAGTAGAATGATTTATAATCCTTTGGGTACCTACACAGTAATGGGATTGCTGGGTCAATTTGTATTTCTGGTTCTAGATCCTTGAGGAATCGCCACACTGTCTTCCATAATGGTTGAACTAATTTACACTCCCTTATGGTGGTAATCATTTATAAGCAGGGCCTTGAAACATGTGTCGACCTTTAGTTGGAACAAAAGGAGGTGGCAAAGGACCATCTATACCAAGAGGCAGCATAGAATAGAGGCTAGCCCAGACTGGAGCCAGGCTGCCTGGGTGTGAATCTTGCCTCTGGATCTTGGGCAAGCTTCTTTATTTCTCTGTGGCTTAGATGATAATAGTACCTCCTCAAGGGCTTGTCCTGAGAAATAGATGAGTGCTTCTTTGTAAAGCATTTAAAAACAGTGTCTATACATAAAATAAACAGCCCAGAAGTATGAAAGTGTGGAAGGCAAGTAATATGGTAAATGGGAGATGCAGCTAGAAAGGTACTTTTGGAAACAGTTCATCAAAGTCTTTGAATATCACTCAGTGTATTTGGAATTAGCCAATAAGGAACACAAAATCTATTCCCCTGTGGCTGGAGCTCAGTAGTGGTTTCCCACTTTAAACAGGGCCTGCACTCTCAGGTTTGCCACAATCCCTAATGTTTCCTAGCCCAGCACTCCACAGATTTAGTGGTTCTAAATCAGTAAGTCTGGGGATCTGCATTTCTAACAAATTCCCAGGTGATGCTGATGCTGCTGGTCCAGAGACCACACTTTGAGAACCACTGCCTTATTGTATCTTGGACACTAAGATGGAGAATGAGTTGCCATTTATCATCACACATGTACTGTGGTTTTTTTCATATCTGCTACATTTTGTGCATTTAATGTTACTTTTCTGGCCCTGGTGGAACTTGGGTTTGCAATTCCTGGCATAATCAGTATGGAATGGTTGGGTATAAGATCACAAGAGACCGAGGGGCTAGAGAGAAAGAGATTTGGGAGTGACTGAGGCTCAGCCTAGAGCAAGCCTATAGTAGCTGAAGCTGTGAGCTCATTCCTAGGGATAGCGTGCAGGGAGAAATGGGTTGCAGGTGGATAGCAGAATATCAAGGGGGCACTGGCACACCCTGTCATAAAAGAAAGGGGAAAGAATAGTCACTGTTTAAGGAAGAGCATTCAACAAGGTAGGAGGAGAGATGAGAGAGAGAGTGGCTGATGGAGAGTTCTTGACTTTATTATTAGAGAGAGGACTGTTGGCAAACATCTGACGCCAAAGCTTAAATAGTTAAACAGTACAGTTCTCAGGTGAGCTCACCTGAGAGCTGGGACATCAGGAAGCAGGTGTCTTATTACCCTTGCCCACAGCATGCCTGGTAACCTGCTGTTGCTCCGAGGCACAGCTTGTTGTGAGTAGTCGTCTCTGAGGCTCTGGTGGCACAGTTGCAGCTTTGGAGCTAAGCATGGTGAGTATCATGTCACCCATCTCTACTCAAAATACAAAAAATTAGCCAGGCGTGGTGGCGGGCACCTGTAGTCCCAGCTACTTGGGAGGCTGAGGCAGGAGAATGGCATGAACCTGGGAGGCAGAGCTTGCAGTGAGCCGAGATCGCGCCACTGCACTCCTTCATAACATGGCAGAAATGTGCTAGTCTTCTCATGGCCATGGTGGGGGTGCTTATGTCAGGCTGGTTTTCTTTTTGGAGTACTTGTTGGGAAAGAGTATCTGAGAAAGGGAAGGATGGATCTGAAACTGAAAAGGTGGGCCAGTGGCATCCTGTAGGCAGTCTCAAGACCAGGCTAAGAGGTTTGCGTTTGGTACAGTGGGAATAGGGAGCCATGCTGAGCTCCAGGGTGGGAAGCAGCTGTGTGGTTAATATGGCTCCATAGCCCAGGACCTGAGCTTGGGCTGGGCCCACATAGGCATACTATAAATGAGGAGTGAGTAAATGGATGAATTGGAGGTTTAAGGGATAAAGGATGATAATCTGATCAAAGCAAAATTTTAGGAGGAATAGCCCCAAGAATCAATGTTGAGTGGTTCAAAGTCCATAAGCTTTGGTGCCAGATGAACCTACAATTACACTTCAAATCTGGTCTCCTGTTTTCATCCATTTTGTACTGCTGCAACAGAATGACGCACACTGGGTAATTTATAAAGAAAAGAAATGTATTTCTCACAGTTCTGGAAGCTTAAGTCCAATATCAAGCTTGAAGTCCAATATTGGGCAAGGGCCTTCCTGCTGCATCATCTCTTGGTGGAGAGTGGAAGGTCAAGAAAGCATAAGAGCAAGAGGGAAGGGGACTGAATTCCTCCTTTCATCAGGAACCTACTCCTGTGATAACTAACCCACTCCTACAATAATGACATTCATCCATTCACGAGGGCAGAGTCTTCGTGACTTAATCACCTCTTAAATGTCCCATCTCTCAACACTGCTGCATTGGGGATTGAGTTTTCAACATATGACATTTGGGGGATGCCACTGAACCACTCCAGAAACCAGTTTCCTTATTTGTAAAATGAGAATAATAATACCTGTTTGTAGGTTTGTATTAGGAGTTTGTATCTAGCACAGAGGGTGGCACTCCCTGCAGAGCTGCCATTGTTATCACTGAGCACCTTCTCCTTGCATCTTCTCCAAGTCTCATAGCACCCTGTGAGGTAGGCAGGGCTGGCCTGTCACTGCCTTTCACAGAAGAAGACAGTGGCTCAGTGGGGTCAGGGGCTGTTCCTGGAGGCCCTTCTCTCTCTCTCTTTCTCTCTCTCTCTTTTTTTTTTTTTTTGGCCAACCTAGTCCTACCACTTTTTTTTGAGACGGAGTCTCGCTCTGTCACCCAGGCTGGAGTGCCGTGGCGCGATCTCGGCTCACTGCAAGCTCCGCCTCCCAGGTTCACACCATTCTCCTGCCTCAGCCTCCCGAGGAGCTGGGACTACAGGTGCACGCCACCACGCCCGGCTAATTTTTCTATTTTTAGTAGAGACGGGGTTTCACCATGTTGGCCAGGATGGTCTCAATCTCTTGACCTCGTGATCCACCCACCTCGGCCTCCCAAAGTGCTGGGATTACAGGCGTGAACCACCACGCCCAGCCTAGTCCTACCATTTTTTAAAGGCCTTCTTCCTTCTGAAGCTGATGACTTCTTTGACTTTCTATTGCACTTTTTAAAGTGCACTTTCTAAAGTCTGAATCATGGGCTGGGTGCGGTGGCTCATGCCTGTAACCCCAGCTCTTTGGGAGGCTGAGGCGGGTGGATCACGAGGTCAGGAGTTTGAGACCAGTCTGGCCAACATAGTGAAACCCTGTCTCTACTAAAAATACAAAAAATTAGCCAGGTGTGGTGGAGTGTGCCTGTAATCCCGGCTACTCTGGAGGCTGAGGCAGGAGAATTGCATGAACCCGGGAGGTGGAGGTTGCAGTAAGCCGAGATCGCGCCATTGTATTTCAGCCTGGGTGACAGTGAGAGACACTGTCTCAAAAAAAAAAAAAAAAAAAAGAAAGAAGACTGAATCATGTAATCTCAAAAGACTTGATTAAATAGGGTAAAGTGTACCTCTTGTTGCCTTAGTCAGATTCTCACTTCTGCAAGAAATGAAATTCTATGTTTTATTTTAAAAAATAATAAAAGTGATAGAAGATGATGATAAGAACTTTGAATAGTACAGAGAGGTAGAAAGTGAAAAATGAAAGTCCTGTAATCTCCATTTTCACTTCCCAGAGGCAGCTATTGCTAATAGCTTCTTGTCTATCTTTCCAGAAGCAGTCTATGCTTATGAAATAATATACATAAGTGAACCATATATATGAATTATAAATGAGCATATTTTATTCATTATAAAACTAATTATAGCAAATATGAGTCTTTCATATGTATGTGTGTATATGGGTGTATATATATGTTGACTCTCCATATCTGTGGATTCTGCATCCGCAGATTCAACAAACTGCGGATCAAAAATATTTGAAGAAAAAGGATAGTTTCTTCTGTACTGAACATGTACAGAGTTTTTTTGTTATTATTCCTAAATAATTAAGTATAACAGCTATTTTTATAGCATTTACATTGTATTAGGTATTATAAATAATCTAGAGATGATTTAAAGTGTGTGGGAGAATGTGTATAGGTTATATGCAAATACTACACCATTTTGTATAAGCAATTTGAGCATCTGTAGATTTTGGTATCTGAGGAGGGTCCTGGAACCAATCCCTCATGGGCACTGACAGACGACTGAATATGTATATATATATATATATAAAATGATCATCATTGGTCTGTGAAGGCCTATTTACCTGTCTATCTGACCATCACCACCCACACACCATCCATCCATTTATTTATCCCCATTCCACACTCCCATTTCCCTCCCTCCTCTCATAGACAACCATTCTAATTTGATATATATCTTTCACTTTGGTGAGTTATTAAATATGATTATATTAATATGTCATTAAAACAGAAATGGAGGTATATATGCCTATTTTGTGTGTGTTTACATATATATATATCGGAGATTATCATTTCATATCAGTACATGTAAGTCTGCTTTATACCAATCAATAGCTGCATAATATTCCATTGCATAGAGATACATTGTACTTTGCTTTCTTCTTTTTCTTTTACTTTGCTTTTATAAAAGATGCTACAATGACAATTTTTTCACAAGTACCTTGTACATATGAGTTTATAGCATAATTATAATTTTTAGTAGTGGAATGTTCAAAATTCCCATTGATATTGTCAAATTACTCTTCAGAGAGAACAGTTCATATGCTCACCAAGAGTTTAGAGAGTAGAATCTGAGTCTTGGCAAAGAAACTGGAGATCTTTTTACTTAACTGTTAAGTTAAAAAAAAGCCCATGATGGATTGAGCACCATGTGGCAGAGACTCCGTGACTCTCTTAAGCCCCTCCTGACAGGGGTGGACATCATTTCACTCACATTCCAGGAGAGAGAACTTAGTCATATGATCACACGTTATTGCTGGAGAAGCTGGGAAAGGTAGTTCACTCGTGTTCCATTAGAATCCTGTAGTTATATGAGAAAGAGAAGACAGGGTAGACATTAGGAACCTTGGTCACCCACAGCAAGTTGTCGGACTTTATCCTGAGATAAAAATAGGGTTGCAGAAGGACCCATTTGTAAATTTGATAGTCACCTGCTGACAAAGGCCTTTGCCAGGCATTCCTGCAGTGGAGGTGGGCTTTGCAGAGGGGGCTCACTGAGGACCTGCTATGTGCCAGGCACTAGGCTGGGTGCTTCACTTGCCTCATTCCTCACCACAGGCCTGCACAGTGGGACCCATGTTCCTCCTTAGACACAGGAGGCTTAAAGATGTGCAGGGACTTGCCCAAGGCAGAGCATTCGAATCCACATCTGTGTGATTGCAAAGCCCATGTTTTCTTTCCACAGCTCTGGCCATGTCAGCACACACCATGAATGCTACAGCTGCTGCACAGACACCTCACTTTGCCCCGCTTAGGCCCTTGCTGGCCAGATATACAGTAGGTGCAGCCACACACACCTCACCTAACTTGGACTCTCTTCTTATTTTCCAGGCCTTCTCTCAGCTCCTTGGCCTACTGCCGTGGCCTTGGTGCCACCCTCCTCTGGTGGTCAGCTCAGGGCTTCCTCTGCCCATGCAGTCCCCAGCTGCCACTGCTGAGGGCCTCAGTGGCCCCCTCTTTGGGGCCTACACGTTCCCCACCTTCAAGTTTCAGCCTCGCCATGATAGCATGGACTGGAGACGCATTAGCACCCTGGATGTAGACCGCGTGGCCCGGGAACTGGATGTGGCCACTCTGCAGGAGAATATTGCTGGTATCACCTTCTGCAACTTGGACCGGGAGGTGTGCAGCCGCTGTGGGCAGCCTGTGGACCCGGCACTGCTCAAGGTGCTGCGCCTGGCGCAGCTCATCATTGAGTACCTGCTGCACTGCCAGGATTGCCTGAGTGCCAGCGTTGCCCAGCTGGAGGCACGGCTGCAGACCAGCCTGGGCCAGCAGCAGCGTGGTCAGCAGGAGCTGGGACGCCAGGCTGACGAGCTCAAGGGTGTGCGGGAGGAGAGCCGCCGGCGTCGCAAGATGATCAGCACCCTGCAGCAGCTGCTAATGCAGACAGGCACCCACAGCTACCACACGGTGAGGAATCTCCACCAGGCAGGGAGAGTGGGAGGGCTGTGTGCCCCAGCCACTGGGGCAACTGTTGCCACTGGGCAGTACTGCTGGGACCACAAGGCTGCTGGGGGGCTGTTCTCACTGGTTAGGAGCAGATTTCAGAGATGCTGCTCATGGCCAGAGAGCCTGGGGGTGTCTCATTAGGTTCTACAGTGTGTGTGTGTGTGTGTGTGTGTATGTGTGTAGATTGTACATGTGTGGGAGGTGTGCGTGTTTATGGAGAGGGTACATGTTTAGTGTATGTATATGCATGAATGTATGGAGAGTGTGTGTGTTTGTAAATGATGTGAACATGTGTGTGTGTTTAATGTGTGTGTGTGTGTGTGTGAATACTTGAAGGGTAACTCTGTGTGTATGTAGGGTGTGTGGTGTGTAATGTGTGCTTGTACTATGTTATAAAGGATACAACTCTGCAGCATGTATAAAAAGGTGTATTAATAGTGTTTGTGACCAAGAAGCAGCTTCTCTGCTCCTTCTGGAATCTCCGCCTGGTTCAGCCCACCTGCCTCCACTCCTGCTTCCACCATGTTCATCAGGGTGACCCAGAAGTCCTACAGGGTGCCCACCTCTGGCCCCCAGGTCTTCAGCAGCTGCTCCTACATGAGTGGGCCCAGTGCCTGCATCAGCTCCTTGAGCTTCTCATGAGTGGGCAGCAGCAGCTTCCAGGGTGACCTGGGCGGAGGCTATGGTGGGGCCAGTGGCATGGGAGGCATCACTGCCATCACTGTCAACCAGAGCCTGCTGAGCCCCCTTAACCTGGAGGTGGACTCCAACATCCAGGCCATGTGCACCCAGGAGAAGGAGCAGATCAAGACCCTCAACAACAAGTTTGCCTCCTTCATAGACAAGGTATGGTTCCTGGAGCAGCAGAACAAGATGCTGGAGACCAACTGGAGCCTCCTGCAGCAGCAGAAGACGGCTCAGAGTTAACATGGACAACATGTTCAGAGCTACATCAACAACCTTAGGCAGCAGCTGGAGACTCTGGGCCAGGAGAAGCTGAAGCTGAAGGCAGAGCTTGGCAATATGCAGGCGCTGGGTGGAGGACTTCGAGAACAAGTATGAGGATGAGATCAATAAGCATACAGAGATGGAGAATAAATTTGCCTTCATCAAGAAAGATGTGGATGAAGCTTACATGAATAAGGTAGAGCTGGAGTCTTGCCTGGAAGGGCTGACTGAGGAGATCAACTTCCTCAGGCAGCTGTATGAAGAGGAGATCTGGGAGCTGCAGTCCCAGATCTCGGACATGCCTGTGGTGCTGTCCATGGACAACAGTCACTCCCTGGACATGGACAGCATCATCGCTGAGGTCAAGGCACAGTACAAGGAGATCACCAACCGCAGCTGCGCTGAGGCTGAGAGCATGTACCAGATCAAGTACGAGGAGCTGCAGATGCTGGCTGGGAAGCACGGAGATGACCTGCAGCATACAAAGACTGAGATCTCTGAGATGAACCAGAACATCAGCCGGCTCCAGGCTGAGATTGAGGGCCTTAAAGGCCAGAGGGCATCGCAGATGCCGAGCAACGTGGGGAGCTGGCCATTAAGGATGCCAACGCCAAGCTGTCCGAGCTGGAGGCCGCCCTGCAGCGGGCCAAGCAGGACATGGAGCGGCAGCTGCGTGAGTATCAGGAGCTGATGAATGTCAAGCTGGCCCTGGACATCAAGATCGCCACCTATAGGAAGCTGCTGGAGGGCAAGGAAAGCCGGCTGGAGTCTGAGATGCAGAACACAAGTATCCATACAAAGACCACCAGCGGCTATGCAGGTGGTCTGAGCTCGGCCTATGGGGGCCTCGCAAGCCCTGGCCTCAGCTACGGCCTGGGCTCCAGCTTTGGCTCTGGCGCAGGCTCCAGCTCCTTCAGCCGCACCAGCTCCACCAGGGCCACTGTG
The DNA here is from genome assembly GCF_029281585.2 of Gorilla gorilla gorilla. NCBI lineage: Eukaryota > Metazoa > Chordata > Mammalia > Primates > Hominidae > Gorilla > Gorilla gorilla. The sequence goes on along the minus strand of NC_086017.1, from coordinate 149,270,516 downwards.
GTTGTGAAGAAGATAGAGACTTGCGATGGGAAGCTGGTGTCCGAGTCCTCTGACGTCCTGCCCAAGTGAACAGCTGTGGCAGCCCCTCCCAGCCTGCCCCTCCTGCGGCTGCCCCAGAGCCCAGCGGGGGATGCTGCTGTGCAGGGTAGCACAGGGAACGGGAGACCCACCTGAGGCTCAGCCCTAGCCCTCAACCCACCTGCGGGGGAGTTTACTGCCTAGGGACCCCCCTTGCCCATGCCTCCAGCTACAAAACAATTCAGTTGCTTTTTTTTGGGTCCAGAATAAAATCTCAGCTATCTCTGCCAAAAAAAAAAAAATAGTTTTTGTGTGTGTGTGAATGAATGAAGGGTATATATGTGTGTAAGAGTGTGTGTTTGTACTTATGGAGAGTGTGTGTAAGGATGAGTATGTAGAAGAAGGATGTATATGTGTCTAAGGGTGTATTTATAGAGGGTGTGAGTGCGTGCATATTTATGTATGATGGAGGATTTGTATGTGTATGTAGAGGAGTGTGTTGTGTAAAGGTGTGTGTGAGGGGTTTGTGTGTGGATGTGTTGAATCTACGTGTGACAAGGGATTGGTGGAGCCAGGCCTATACTGGAATACTGACTCCATTATTCAACCAAGTGACAGTTCACTTCCCAAAGCAACATGGAGCGTTTGAATGTGTCTCCATGGAAGTATGGATTAGGGACATTTGCCCTTTAATAAAAATTGTCGTGGTGGCTAGGCCCTGTGCCAGGCTCTGAGGATGTGGGCACAAATCATGCTGGTTCAGGTTTTTAAGACATTCATAATTTGTGGATGGATGGGTTACCTATTTCTGCTTATAATACTTCTGACACCAAATGTGTGTTTTTCTTCCTCACACCAACCAATTCTCCAATGCCACCTGGGTGCCCTTCAATTCAATTCTGACACTATCTACCTGGAGTTAGCATCAGATCCCATGAGTTAAGGGATCAGTCCCACAAGACTGGCCCCACTTCAGATACCTGGGCCTCCTGTACTTCTGACTAACTGGCTACAAATTGAGGGTTCCCATAACTCCATCTTGAGGTTCAATAATTTGCTAGAATGGCTCACAGAACTCAGGAAGAAGACACTTTATTACTAGTTTATTATAAGGATAGAAGTCAGAACAGTCAAATGGAAGAGATGCACTTGAGGACAAGAGAGGACAAGGTATGGGAGAAGGGACTCGGAACTTCCCTGCCCTTTCTGGGTGTGCCATCTCCTAGCACCTTAGTGTTTACCAATCTGGAAATTCTCTAAATTCCATCATTTAGGGGTTTTATAAGATTCCACCAAGCATGCATAATTGATTAAATCATTGGCCATTGCTTAGTAGTCCAGCCCCTCTTCCCTCCTTGGAGGCTGGAGGGTGGGGCTGAAAGTTCCAACCCTCTACCCATGCCTTGGTCTTTCTGGTGACCAACCCCCATCCTGGGAGGATTACCTGAGCCCGGCATCTTTATCGTAATGAGAGCTGATGAGCCAAAAAAAAAAAAAAAAAGGATGGGGGTTGCTCACCAGAAAGTCATTTGCAGGGTGGGGCAGAAGGTGCCCAGCCACCAGTCCTTTCATTAGCATACAAAAAACACTGTCTTAGTAAGTTTAGTGTTGCAATAAAGGAATACCCGAAGCTGGATAATTTATAAAGAAAAGAGGTTATTTGACTCACAGTTCTGCTGGCTGGAAGGTTCAAGACTGGGCACCTGATGAGGGCCTCTGGCTGCTTTCACTCCTGGTGTAAGGTGAAGGGGAGCTGGCCTGTCCAGAGTTCATGGCAAGAGAGGAAGTAAGGGGAGAGGAACGCCAGGCTCTTTCTAACAACCGGCTCTGTCAAACTAATAAGAATGAGAACTCCCTCACCCCCAAGGGAGGGCATTAATCTGTATATGAGGGATCTGCCCCATGACCCAGATACCTCCCACTGGGCCCCACCTCTCAACACTGCCACACTGGAGATTAAATTTCAACATGAGATTTGGAAGGGACAAACATTCAAACAATAGTAGATGCTCTTATTACTCTGGAGATTCCAAGGATCTCAGAATCTCTAAGACCAAATATTATTACAAAAGGTGCTTTACTGCGCTTATCACTCTGAAGATTGTAAGTTAGGTGTGTCCAATCTTTTGGCTTCCTTGGGCCACATTGGAAGAAGAAGAATTGTCTTGGGCCACACATAAAATACACTAACATTAATGATAGCTGATGAGCTAAAAAAAAAAATTCTTAAAAAAATCTCATAATGTTTTAAGAAAGTTTACAAATTTGTGTTGGACTGCATTCAGAGCTGTTCTGGGCCACATGTGGCCTATTGGCTGCAGGTTGAACCAGCTTGTTGTAAGTGTTTTAGGACCTCCTTGCCAGAAACTAGGAAGGAACAAAGACCAAATATACATTCTTTTTTTTTTTTTGAGACAGGGTCTCACTCTGTCATCCAGGCTGCAGTCTGATCATGGCTCACCACAGCCTTAACCTCCCAGGCTCAGGTGATCCTCCCACCTCAGCCTCCTGAGTAGTTAGGACTACAGTCACCTACCACCATGTTTGTCTAATTTTTTTAGAGACAGGGTTTCTCCAGGTTGCCCAGGCTGGTCTCGAACTCCTGGGCTCAAGTGATCCGCCCACCTCAGCCTCCCAAAGTTCTAGGATTTTAAGTGTGAGCCACTGTGCCCAGCCTACATTCTTATTGTATCACAATATCACAGTGGGACAGAAGGAATTGTTATGATATATTATTAATTGATAACAAATTGATATAATTGATAGGATGTTTATGATTAAAAGGGTCAGAACCCTTTTAGTAGTAAGTCCTGTGGACACACCTGGTTGCTAGGAAGGTTGGGACATAGAGTGTTTATTCTCATTGGCCACAGACTTACTATTACGAAGGAAGAAAGGGAAAATGGGTATTGGGGGACAACTGGCATTTCCTGTCACAATTGTCTGCAAAGATAGCAAATAATCTGCCTATGGATTAACTAACAATGGCAGCCTCCAAAGCTGTGTTGAGAAGAATTCTGAAATTTTACAGTGAGAAGACGATGTGATAGATTGCTTATGTCTAAAATGTCTTAGGAGAGGGATGTGGAATTACAGATGCTGTTTATTTGCTAACCTCTGCCTCTGGTGTTTCTCCACCCTGGGATGGGACCTAGACATTGGCATATTTTAAAAACTTTTTATTATGGAAAATTTCAAACATGTACAATAGTAGAGAGAATAATATAACGAACCTTTATCCACACACTGACAGTATCAACCCATGGGCAGTGTTGTTGCATCTCTTCTGCTGCCCACTTTCCCCCACTTCTGGATTATTTTGAGGCATATTAGTAATATGATTTTATTTGTAGTATTTCAATGTCTCTATTTGTATCTCTAAATGAGAAAGACTCTGACTTTTAAACACAGACAACCACCATCATCACACTCTGAAAAAGCAACAGAAATTCCTTAGTATCATCAAATATCCAGTGTTGACAGTTTCCCGGGACACTGGTAGTATTTTAAAGCTCCGGTGATCCTAGTGGGCAGCATGGGCTGACATCATTGCCTTGCTCAGTAAATTAAATTCTTTATTTCTGAAGCAGCCCAGGGGTCCCAAGGGGATGGGGGCTTTGATATAGGGAAAATCCCAGGCTGACTCAGGTGACCTAATCTTGTACTCCCCATTGCTTCCTCTCTGTATAGTGCCACCTGTGTGACAAGACATTCATGAATGCCACCTTTCTCCGGGGCCACATCCAGCGCAGGCATGCAGGCGTAGCAGAAGGTGGTGAGTCCAGACAGCAGCCCGGGCCCCTTCTGGGACTGTGGAAAGGGCTGGGGCTGGTATTCAGTGGGTGGTGACCACCTATAGCACCCAAAACTGCTCTCAGAACCTCACTGTCCAATTGGGGATGGGATGATCCCACCATCCACCACCGGGGGAGCCCACATGGGTTGGAAGGGTTTCTGACCCCACGTGTAAAGAAGGGCTGGGAGTCAGACAGGTAGATTTCACTCTTAGCTCTGTCGCTATTTATTATGTAACCTCGGTCCATGCTTTCCCCTTTGTGTCTCAGTGGCCTTCACTGTGAATGGGGCAGTCAGATGGAGTGACTTTGAAGGGCTCTTACCTTCCAGCCTTCTGCGAATCTGCAGTTCCCTGATGCCAGCCACGAATAAGCCTAAATGGGGTGAATGGGCAGTCAGACCAGTTCTTTGACTTTTCTACATACTTGAGCTTATCATGATCTAATCACTTTAATTTTACAATTTCAGATTCCAAAATGAGGAGCAAGGCTGTATGTTTTCCCCATAAAGAGATTTGCATATTTTACATTCACTTTTCTTTTCTTTTCTTTTTTTTTTTTGAGACAGCGTCTCACTCTGTCACCCAGGGTGGAGTGCAGTGGCTTGATCTCGGCTCCATTGCAGCCTCCACCTCCCGGGCTCAAGCAATCCCTGTACCTCAGCCTCCTGAGTAGCTGGGACTACAGGCACGCACCACCATACCTGGCTAATTTTAAAAATTTTTCGTAGAGGTGAGGTCTCACTGTGTTGGCCAGTCTGGTCTCAAATTCCTGGGCTCAAGTGATCTGCCTGCTTTGGCCTCCCAAAGTGCTGAGATTACAGGCATGAGCCACTGCACTCAACCTATATTCACTTTTTGAGGTTCAACAAGAAATATTTGTTAAAGCACAAAATATAGATGTAAAAATGCCATTAAGTAAAACTTTTCCTCCTATTTTCCATCATTCAAATTCTCTTTTCATAAAAAAAAAAGTACCACTTACCTAAAACTATGTATTTAGTGTATATCTAATTCTTTTTAGTTCTGCATTGGAGGCTAAGGAAAAATAAATTTTCCATGCCTTAAATTTTTTTTGAATAAAAATATGTCTCTGGTATAGAAAATTTAAATATAGGAAAGTAGAAAAGAGAAAATAAAAACCATGGATGGGTATCACCAGCAGTTAATATTTTGGTGTATTCTCTGTCATTTTTTTTCTGTAGACATATATAATCATATAATGTGCGCTTTGACTATTGCTTATTTTCATTTAAGAATATGTCTTATTTTCCAATGTCATTAAATTATCTTTGAAAATGTGATTTTTTAATGGCTGAATAGTATTTCATTAAGTGGCTGTCATAATTTATTTCACAATTTCCTCCTGTTGAATATATGGCTTACCCCAACATTTATTTATTATAAATCACATGATGATTGATATTCTTGTATGTAGATCTTTGAGCATATGTCTTATTTCCTTAATGTAAAGTGCTGTAAGGAGAGAGAAATGTGTTCTTAAGATCACTTTTGCTATATTAATGGTCATGGCCTCTTTATTCACAGGCAGCTGACTTCCCAGATGCCCAGCTCTCCTATTCCACAGTCGCCTCAAATCATGTTATTAAACCAAATTAATTTCTACTGCAACTAAAAATTGTTTGTAAAATGTCCAACCTGAGAAAAGCCACATCTCTTTTCAAAGAAAAGGCTTAGAATTTTAATAACAGTATGATTTATCTAGTAAGCACTAAATATGCTTTAAAAAGTAACAAATGTTCAAGAATAATTGTATTCTTTTTTGACCCTTAACTCTTGCTTTATCATCAGTATGTGGTTTAGTTAGGATGTTTTTTATAATTCATTCTGAATCTTTTTGTTCACTTAAAAAATTTAAAGTATACACTTAAAGGAGCTTTGGTTCTTTATAATACATGCTGCTTTTTTTTCCATTTGAAATTTATTTATTTATTTATTGAGACAGAGTCTCGCTCTGTCTCCCAGGCTGGAGTGCAGTGGTGCGATCTCGGCTCACTGCAACCTCCGCCTCCTGGGTTCAAGCGATTCTTTTGCCTCAGCCTCCTGAGTAGCTGGGGTTATAGGCACCCGCCACCACACCCAGCTAATTTTTTTTGTATTTTTAGTAGAGACGGGGTTTCACCATATTGGTCAGGTTGGTCTCGAACTCCTGAGCTAGTGATCAGCCTGCCTTGGCCTCCCAAAGTGCTGGGATTACAGGCAGGAGCCACTGCACCCGGCCTGAAATTTATAACTATACACTTATATTATTGAAAAAAGTGAACTTAAAACTACAGTGATTTTTATTACTTTAAAATTCTCTCTGATTACTGTCAGGATACATGGATATGTTCTTTGTATTGATAATTGGTGTACATGCTATTTGATATTCTGCTTCTGTTACTATAGTAATTTTAAATTTCTATTTCCATGTGTCAGTACTGTCAAAATACTTATTTTAAGTGACAGTACAATAATAATTCACATTTTTTGAGCTGTCGTGCCAGACACTATGCTAAGCACTTTGCATTCTCACATTTCATCCTCACAGCAGCCCTCTGAGTTAGGTGCTATTGTTATCTCTATTTTCCAGTTTGGGGAAACAGAGGGACAGGGAGGTTATGTTGTTTGCCCAATGTCAGCGTACTAAGTAGCGAAGTTGGTTTGAGACCGAAGTATGGCTGATTGAGAAGGTGAGAAACTACACTCGCTTGATTTTTGGACTTAAACTGGTCACCTGTCTTTGCATGGACCCCACAGGAAAACAGAAGAAACAGGAACAGCCAGTGGAAGAGGTGTTAGAAGAGCTACAGGCCAAGCTAAAGTGGACCCAAGGGGAGCTGGAAGCCCAGAGGGAGGTGGAGAGGCAGCGGCAGCTCCAGGTGGGCAGGGAGAGAAAACATCAGGGAGACTTGGGTCATGGACTACCCAGGAGACCCTTGATGCACATGAATCCCACAGGGCAAAAATTCCAGCTAGTTTCCCAGAGCTGGGAGTCAGAGCTGGGATAGTGCCTTCTTGGACATGGCAAATGATTTTAGGTAGCCTGAAAAGGAAAATTGAATTGTTTTTGCCAGACTTATGTGGACGAAAGTAGAGCAGAGAGATGCAGTTTCCTGCATTAGTCAGCACCCTCTGAGGACATTTGAACCTGAATTTTAGCTTCGTACACAATGCTGTTAGTTAACTTTTTGAGGACAAAGACTGGGTTTGATTCTGAAAGCTCCAGAACCCAGCCCAGAGAAAATGCTCAGTATATGTTTGCAGAATGAAAATACATGAAGTTGCCCTGCTCATCCCTTCATTATTCATCCCCTCAGCATGCATTTATTGAGCACCAGCTGCATAGTTGGTATTGTGACAAATACAGGCATACTTCTTTTTTTGTGTGTTTTGTGTGCTTCACAGACATTGTATTGTTTGCACATTGAAGGTTTGTGCCAACCCTGTGTTGAGCAAGTTTATCAGCATCATTTTCCAACAGCATGTGCTCACTTCATGTCTATGTATCACATTTTGGTAATTCTCACAATATTTCAAACTTTTTCATTATTATTATATCTGTTATGGTGATCTGTGATCAATGATCTTTGATGTTACTATTGTAATTGTTTTGGGGTGCCACAAACTATCCATACAAGATGGCAAACTTAAACATCTCTCACTTTAAATCAAAAGGTAGAAATGATTAAGTTTAGTGACGAAGGCATGTCGAAAGCTGAGATGGGCTGAGAGGCAGGCCTCTTGTGCCAAACAGCCAAGTTATGAATACAAAGGAAATTTGAAGGAAATTGAAAGCACTACTCCACTGACCACACAAATGATAAGAAAGTGAAACAGCCTTATTACTGAGATGGAGAAAGTTTTAGTGGTCTGGATAGAAGATCAAACCAGCCACAAAATTCCCTTAAGCCAAAGCCTAATCCAAAGCAAGGACCTAACTCTCTTCACTTCTATGAAGGCTAAGAGAAGTGAAGAAGCTGCAGAAGAACAGTTGAAAGCTAAAAGAGATTGGTTCATAGGTTTAAGGAAAGAAGCCATCTCCATAACAATGAAAGTGCAATGTGAAGCAGCAAGTGCTAATGTAGAAGCTGCAGCAAGTTATCTTGAAGATCTAGCTAAGATAATTGATGAAGGTGACTATACTTAACAGATTTTCAGTGTAGAAAAAACAACCTTCTATAGGAATAAGCCATCTAGAACTTTTATAGCCTGGCTTCACAGTTTCAAAGAACAGGATGATTCTCTTTTTAGGGTCTAATACAGCTGGTGGCTTTAAGTTGAAGCCAATGCTCATTTGCCACTGTGAAAATTCTAGGGCCCTTAAGAATTATGCTAGCTCTACTCTACCTGTGCTCTAAAAATGGAACAAGAAAGTCCGGATGACAGCACAGCTATGGTTTACTGAATATTTTAAGCCCACTGTTGAGATCTACTGCTAAAAAAAATATTCTTTTCAAAATAATTACTGCTCATTGACAATGTTCCCCGTCACCTAAAAGCTCTGGTGGAGATGTACAAGGAGATTTGTGTTGTTTTCAAGCCTGTTAACACAATATCCATTCTGCAGCCCATGAATCAAGGAGTAATTTTGACTTCCAAGTTTTATTACTTAAGAAATACATTTTGTAAGGTTATAGCTGTCATAGATAGTGATTCCTCTGATGGATCTGAGCAAAGTAAATTGAAAACCTTTTGGAAAGGATTTGCCATTCTGGATGCCATTAAGAAAATGTGATTCTTTGGAGGAGGTCAAAATATTAACATTAACAGGAGTTTGGATGAAATTGATTCTAGCCATCGTGGATGACTTTGAGGGATTCAAGACTTCAGTGGAGGAAGCCACTGCAGATGTGGTGGAAATAGCAAGAGAACTAGACTTAGAAGTGGAGCCTGAAGATGGGACTGAATTGCTGCAACCTCATGATAAAACTAATGGTTGAGTAGTTGCTTCTTATGGATGAGCAAATAAAGTAGTTTCTTGAGAAGGAATCTTCTACTTCTGAAGATGCTTAGAAGTAGTAGACTTAGTAGGCTTAGACTGGTCCTCCCAAGTCCAAACAATGGGAACTGTGGGATGAATGCTCTTTGGGTCTCCATAGTGACTTGCATAGACAAGGAGGCCTAAGTAGGTTCTTAGTAAATATTTGCTGTAATGTGGAATTAATCATCATATTGTTCTTGCTCTTCTTTTTAGGAAGCAGAGCTCATTCATCAGAGGGAAATAGAAGCTAAGAAAGAATTTGATAAATGGAAAGAACAAGAGTGGACCAAACTTTATGGGGAAATAGATAAACTAAAAAAATTATTTTGGGATGAATTTAAAAATGTCGCCAAGCAGAACTCTACACTAGAAGAGGTACCCAACATAAAAGGCTTTTTAAAGTTTCTTTGTTGGAAATCTCCTTATTCTCAAAATTTATTTCTTAGTTTGTACTGGTTTTATTTCATCTGCTGTTGGAAGCTAAAACACTGTGAGGCCAGTTATCAGAGGCCTGATATTAGAGGCCCAGATTTCAGACGCCTTGGGGTTGAATCACTGCTGTGTCACATTCTGGCTGTGAGACCTTGAATGAGTTAGTTAACCTCGTCATGCCTCAGTTTTATTTCTGTAAGATAGGCTGCTGAGAGGGTTAAATTAGTACATATACAGTATGTAACATTATCCAGCATATAGTAATGTATCAGTAGTGTATCTGGTATATAGTAATATCTCTAGGTATTATTCTTATTTTTGCGAAGGGCTTTCATCACTGGACAAGAAATGGGGCAAAATTTAAATGAATGCATTTTTCTCCCAACAAATATTCCCTGAATACTGGTTACATGCCAGACATTCTGTTGGGGTCTTCAGAGGTCACACATAATACCTAACATTTATGACTGTATTTACTATTTTCCAGCCCCCATGCAGTATACTTTATATATACTAACTTTTATTCTTCATAGCAATCAACCATAACATTCTCAGAATGGGTGCATCACTGGTTTAGTACTTTCTTTTTAAAGTTTTTTTTTAAAAAAGCTATTTTATTTCTTTCTCTCTCTCTTTCTCTCTCCCTCTCCTTCCTTCCTTCCTCCCTCCCTCTCTCCCTCCCTTCCTTTCTTCCTTCCTCCCTCCCTCACTCCCCCCACCTTCCTTTCTTGCTCTCACTCTCTCACTGTGTCGCCCAGGCTGGAGTGCAGTGGCGTGGTGTTGGCTCACCGCAACCTCCGTCTCCTGGGTTCAAGTGATTCTCGTGCCTCAGCCTCCGGAGTAGCTGGGATTACAGGCGTGTGCCACCGTTCCTGGCTAATTTTTGTATTTTTTGTAGAGACGGGGTTTCACCATGTTGATCAGGCTTGTCTCGAACTTCTGACCTCAAGTGATCCACCCACCTCAGCCTCCCAAAGTGCTGGGATTTACAGGCATGAGCCACTGCGCCCGGCCGTCATTCTTTCTTTATAGGTGAAGAAATTGAGGCCATATAACTTACCCAAGGTCACTTAGCTAAGAAGAGATGGAGCTGGGATTTGAACCCAGCTCTTTAATTTCCAAAGGTCCTATTCTTCTACTGGATATACTAACAAGTTTATGCAGGATAACCTTATTAAAGTTATCCCTGGGCTGGGTGCAGTGGCTCACACCTGTAATCCCAGCACTTTGGGAGGCCAAGGTGGGTGGTTCAGCATGACCAACATGGCGAAACCCTGTCTGTACTAAAAATACAAAAATTAGCTGGGTGTGGTGGCAGGTGCCTATAATCCCAGCTGCTTGGGAGGCTGAGGTAGGAGAATCACTTGAACCCAGGAGGTGGAGGTTGCAGTGAACTGAGATCACACCACTGCACCCCAGCCTGGGTGACAGAGTGAGACTCCTTATCAAAAAAAAAAAAGTTATCCCTTGACCATATCTTCCCATATAAACCTGTATGACTAAAACTGTATCAAGGAAAAATATTTTTTAAATGTATTTATCTCTCATTGGTCCTCCTAGATCAAGGAGAATCTTGTTTTTGAAAATGAACTGTCTAATAGCGTTTTTCACAATCGTTCCACGTTTTACCTAAAGAAGCACCTAGGCAAATTTTTTTCAAAAGGAAATTGTCATATGCCTGGAGTCTTGGGTGCTCCATCATCCCTCTCTGAGATGGAAAGCCAAAGGTGGAAGGTGGAGGGGTTGAAACGAGAACTCTGTGTGCACTGGGGTGGGGATGGGGGCTCCCTAAAATGACGCAAGCCCTTCCATCCAAAATGCTTCCCAGCTGGGCCAGGGATGATTGTGGAAGAGAAGAGCTGCTCCACTATTGACCTCATGCTCCTAATATACAGCTCCACACCCATCCTTCCCAAGTGCATGCAAACATCTCCTGACCCCCACACTTCCCAGACACAGTGCTAGCTGACTAGACGTTTGATAAATAGGTATTGATAGGAATTTGAAGTTGTTCAGAAACCGCCTCTTCAAGGGTCAAAGGGTTACTTTTGGTCAGAAAATTATGAGTTTTGGTGAATGAGGACATAATCCTTACCATCCATGATATCCTTTTTAACTTGGATCATGTTCTCCTAAACTGGAACATGCTATCTTTTTTTTAATTTTTAATTTTATTTATTTATTTATTTATTTATTTATTTATTTTTTTTTTTTAAGACAGATTCTCACCCTGTTGCTCAGGCTCGAGTGCAGTGGCACAATCACGGCTCACTGCAGCCTTGACCTCCCAGGCTCAAGTGATCCTCCTTCAGCCTCCTGAGTAGCTGTGACTATAGGCACGTGTCACCACACCCAGCTAATTTTTGTATTTTTTGTAGAGATGGGGTTTCGCCATCTTACCCAGCCTGGCCTCCTGGGCTCAAGTGATCTGTCCACCCCAGCCTCCCAATGTGCTGGGATGACAGGCTTGAGTCACTGCGCTTGGCCCATCTTACTCTTTTTTAAAAACCTTTCCCCTATAGGATTACTTATATTGTGTTTGTATGTTTGTGTGTCTCACCCTGTCTCCTTTCAATATTTTATTGTTTTACTTTTATTAAAGTATAGGAATCAAACTGGATACCAAATTCTCAGTGTAGTTGGGTAGTCATTTTGTTAATTTATTTTTAAAAAATTTTAAGGGTAAAAACCAGCAAGATTCCATTTAGAATGATTGTAAAAAAAACACTGTAAGATGTCCATTTTCAAAATGCAAAAAATGATTCTCCCTGATATTAGGAAAGCCAATGAAAACTATATGTATATTGAAAATATTTTTTCCTCAAAACTTTTTCCCTGATACAGAAGTCTGAGAGCTTACTTTGGCTACATTACCTGACTAAAGAGAGAACTTTAGATTAGACCTGGGGTAAATTGAGATGCCAAAGGAGTGTCTAGCTAAATGGAAATACCACGAAGGTTTGTAATGCCAAGAAAGTCAGCTCTGTGGTGTGTCATAAGCAGCATATGGAAACCAGGAATGACACATTAGAACCCGGGAGTTGTGCATACATCTGATCAAGCATTTGACTCTGAAAATATTCAGGGAGTTTAGAAATTGTTAACCTTTGGAACCAGTATTGTTTAGCAATAGTTGAGAAGTGTTAGCAAGAATGATACCAAGTTAAACTTAGGCACTTGGAGTTACTTCCTTAAAGCCTTAATAGGGCTTATGAGTTTTATACAGTCATACAGATAGAAATATGTTGCTTTTCTTACTACGACAGTCATATATTATAAGAAATAATCAAAGGTGGGTGGAAAGGCATCCTCTCTTTGATCCAATTTTCTGTACCTTTTCCTTCAGGTCACACACACTGCTAGCCCAGGAATCACCAGGTATTGATGACTCTACTTCAAGCTGTGCAAAGCCCTTTCTGGAGACAGCCAGGATGTTTTGTAGGGAGAGAGGCAGGAGTCCTCAGGGAGAGGCCTGGGGTGAGACCCTCCCATAGGCTCTAAGAGTCTCATTCTCATCAGTGTATTCCAGACTGAGAAAGAAATGGGGCAGCAGTCAGGAGAGCTCGGGATTTTGAGTATAGCAGAATTTAAGTGAAATGGAAACTACACTCTTTAATTTGTTCTTCCATGGAATTGCTTTTTCTATGCAAGGGCTGAGCCCCCAGGAGAGCCCTTGTGAAGGGAATGCTGATTTGTGTGAATATCTGTAGGCGAGTAGGTATCTAGTGAGGATGAGTTGGGAGGATGAGTTGGGTAAGGCCTGCCCCTCTGACACTGTTCTGGGTATAAAAGACAACATCATGATGAGATCTTCATCTGAATAAAACTATGCCCTGGCCTTTTCAGAAACTGCGGGCACTGCAGTCCCACAGTGTGGTGGAGTCCAACCTGGGATCACTGCGAGATGAGGAGTCAGAGGAGTGGCTCTGGCAGGCACGGGAGCTTCAGGCCCTGAGAGAGAAGACAGAAATTCAGGTGAGCTGATGCTCCATGCCTTTCTTCCCAGAGGAAGCCAAGAGCCATCTTCTCTTCCAATATATTCTCTCATTTATGAATGTAGAGAAGTTGAAGGACATCAAAGTTCTATATTTTCAGACCTTCTGCCAGTACATGAAAGCATAGAATAGGGTTCTCAGGTGAGGCTGGTGGTATGTGTGCAATGTCAGATTTGCCTAAGATCTTTTAAAAAATACATACAACTCTGTCTCTTATTTGGCACCTTTGCCCTATTCTGATTCTAACCCAGTTGGAAACAACTCTTAGAAACTGTGACAGTCTCTTGGGTTTGAAGATATTTGGGATGCATCCATTGTTGTAATGGTAGTTGTTTAGCAACCAGCTCTCTGGAATTAAAAAAGCTTTAATTTGTAGCATTTGCCAATTTCTGTGGTGTAAATACTCCCAGCATGGCCGATTTCCTGCTATCAATGTGAGGTCGCTGAATGGAGCCAGGAAGACTTGTGCACAGTCTGCTCTCACCAGCTGGTAGAAGGTGGCTCTGGCCACCCCTGGATGAATTTTACTGCAGTCTGGTTATAAAATGGTCTGTATCACTGATAATTCCATGGCAAAGAAGGGTAGTTGGTACAGGTGTTAAATCATGTTGTGCTTATCTTTCTGCTGTCCAAGATTCTTGAGAAAAAATGTAAAGTCTAGCTAACAATCAGCAGTAAGGTGTTTCTGCCGATTGATGTTTGACAGATTTCACATTATAAAGAGGCCATTCTTTTCCTGAGAACTCTTTTCACATTCTTTGCCTACTTTTCTATTATTGATGTTTCCCCTATCAATTTGTGAGTTTGTATAATGTATGGAAATTAACTCAGCCCTTTGTTGTTCTAGTTGTGGTTATTTTCCCCAGTATTCTGTTGGTCCTTCAATTTTGTGTATTATGGTTTGGCCATATAACAAATAATTAATGTTTATGTAGTCAAAATTATCCAATTATTCATATTTTCTTTATGGCCTTCCCCACTCTGAGATTTAAAAAGACAACATTCCTGTGTTTTCTTTTAGTACTTTTTGGCCTTATTTTTTGTGTTAAATCTTTGACCCACCTACAATTTATTTTGCTTTAAGATGTGTAATAAGGATCCAACTTCCTATTTTTTTTCAGGTAGCTAGCCATTTGTTCCAACACCATCAGTCAATAATCCATCTCCCTCCCCTCATACTTAGTTTCTATGTATTTCCATCTTTGTCTGGATTTTCTATTCTATTCCACTACTCTGTCTGCCTACCCATGAGCCAGTACTTTTAACTTCCTGTAGCTTTATAACATGTTTTAATACCTGCAAGGGCCCATTTGATAAGCTTTTAATCTTTTTCAGAAAACGGAGTGGAAAAGAAAAGTGAAGGAACTGCATGAAGAGCACATGGCTGAGAAGAAAGAGGTAGCTTTTGTTGGGTGATCTCGGGGAGCTTGGTTTCCTGTGACCTCCTCTCAGAATTCAGCATTCTCCACGCCCCCTCACCCACCATCTCCCCTATTTCACCTGGAACTGGTTGGCAGATGCTGCAGATATTGCTCCTGGCTACTGTCCCCATCAGTACACAGAAGGGGTGAGCTGTCCAGCCAGCAGCTTCCCTGTCCAGGAGCAGGGGCCTCCAGGCCTTCTCCTCTGAATCGAACACATCCTTTGTTCTGTGGTCTTCTTTGCAGTGACCCCTTTAGGCCCTCCAGGGAGGGTTGCTCGATAAACCTCAGATGAATCGCCTGGTTGTTTCACGTTTGGGCTCTTCTTTGAAATTCCCCCACCCTAAGAGAGAACCAGGCGGCTGTGGGCCTCAGTGATAGTTCAGCAGGAGTCCAAAGGGAAGGACTTAGATACTGAGAACAGTGAACAGGGAGCAACAGGCCTCAGGGCAGAGCAAACGGCTTCTGTAAAATTGTCCTGAGCAGGAGGCAAGTTGAGGAGGAAGCTGGTTCATAAGAGCCCCAGGTTCCACCTGCAAAAAGCTCAGAAGATGAAAAGGCTTAGATCAGTCTGGTCCATGGTAGAGCTCCTCACTCCAGTGTAGGGAAGCACGATCACTCACATGTGATGGTTTTATTTTATCTGAAGCATTTTCTTTTTTTTTTAAATTATTATGATTATACTTTAAGTTTTAGGGTACATGTGCACAATGTGCAGGTTAGTTACATATGTATACATGTGCCATGTTGGTGTGCTGTACCCATTAACTCGTCATTTAGCATTAGGTATATCTCCTAATGCTATCCCTCCCCCCTCCCCCCACCCCACAACAGTCCCCAGAGTGTGATGTTCCCCTTCCTGTGTCCATGTGTTCTCATTGTTCGATTCCCAACTATGAGTGAGAACATGCGGTGTTTGGTTTTTTGTCCTTGCGATAGTTTACTGAGAATGATGATTTCCAATTTCATCCATGTCCCTACAAAGGACATGAACTCATCCTTTTTTATGGCTGCATAGTATTCCATGGTATATATGTGCCACATTTTCTTAATCCAGTCTATCATTGTTGGACATTTGGGTTGGTTCCAAGTCTTTGCTATTGTGAATAGTGCCGCAATAAACATACGTGTGCATGTGTCTTTATAGCAGCATGATTTATAGTCCTTTGGGTATATACCCAGTAATGGGATGGCTGGGTCAAATGGTATTTCTAGTTCTGGATCCCTGAGGAATCGCCACACTGACTTCCACAATGGTTGAACTAGTTTACAGTCCCACCAACAGTGTAAAAGTGTTCCTATTTCTCCACATCCTCTCCAGCACCTGTTGTTTCCTGACTTTTTAATGATCACCATTCTAACTGGTGTGAGATGGTATCTCATTGTGGTTTTGATTTGCATTTCTCTGATGGCCAGTGATGCTGAGCATTTTTTCATGTGTCTTTTGGCTGCATAAATGTCTTCTTTTGAGAAGTGTCTGCTCATATCCTTTGCCTACTTTTTGATGGGGTTGTTTGTTTTTTTCTTGTAAATTTGTTTGAGTTCATTGTAGGTTCTGGATATTAGCCCTTTGTCAGATGAGTAGGTTGCGAAAATTTTTTCCCATTTTGTGGGTTGCCTGTTCACTCTGATGGTAGTTTCTTTTGCTATGCAGAAGATCTTGAGTTTAATTAGATCCCATTTGTCAATTTTGGCTTTTGTTGCCATTGCTTTTGGTGTTTTAGACATGAAGTCCTTGCCCATGCCTATGTCCTGAATGGTAATGCCTAGGTTTTCTTCTAGGGTTTTTATGGTTTTAGGTCTAACATTTAAGTCTTTAATCCATCTTGAATTAATTTTTGTATAAGGTGTAAGGAAGTGGAGGCATCACGCTACCTGACTTCAAACTATACTACAAGGCTACAGTAACCAAAACAGCATGGTACTGGTACCAAAACAGAGATATAGATCAATGGAACAGAACAGAGCCCTCAGAAATAATGCCACATATCTACAACTATCTGATCTTTGACAAACCTGAGAAAAACAAGCAATGGGGAAAGGATTCCCTATTTAATAAATGGTGCTGAAAAACTGGCTAGCCATATGTGGAAAGCTGAAACTGAAGCATTTTCAAATGGGAAATACATTCACATTCACGTTTCCTGTTCCAAAAACAGGAGAAATATATTAAGATACACTGAGTAGAGTCTCACTCCCACCTGTCCCCATCTACCTGTCTCCAACACCTACTGCTCAGGTGACTTTTATGGCTTTCTTTTGTATTCTTTTAAAGTTTCTTTATGCAAATATTAATAAATATTTTCACTTTATTTCTGCTATTACATCAGAAGTAGCATGTTAACTTGTTTTCTTCACCTCTTGTTTTCACCTAAAAACATCCATTTGATGATTTTCAAATGGTTTTAATTTATCTGACTGTTCTTCAATGGGTGGCTACACCTTTCTCTCCTGGTCTTAAAGGCATGCATTCCATTCTTACTTCTTCTCGGGCACAGCACAAAAATGTCCCCAGACTGGAAGGTAGTCTTGTTAGAAAGCCTGTCCAGGTCTCAAAATCCTTTACTGTGCTTGCCTGGCACTTGCCTATAGGTGCTGAGCCTGCAGACACCGGGCACTCAGATGTCCCTGCAGACATTTGACTGACCAGCCATCTTGTGCCCGCCAGCTACAGGAGGAGAACCAGAGGCTCCAGGCCTCCCTGTCTCAGGATCAGAAGAAGGCAGCTGCCCAGTCCCAGTGCCAGATCAGCGCCCTCCGTGCCCAGCTGCAGGAACAAGCTAGGATCATTGCCTCCCAGGAGGAGATGGTAGGTCTGCCCTTCCTTTCAGCCAGGCCTTGGTGTCCCTGGGCCTCTTTCCTGTGAGGATCTCCTTGGATTCTTCTGGGCTCATCAGTGCTAGTCTTACCACTCAGGCTCCTTAAGGAGAGAGAAGAGTCCTCTGGCATGAAGGGCACAAAATGATAAGGCTGTAGCTGCCTCCTTCCAGGCTGAAGATATGCCATCTCCTTAGGGGCTGCTGGCAGATGGGGCCACTCTAACAGGAGAGACCATATAAAATGCTCAGCACCTCACTGATACTTTGCTTATTACCTCATTTAAGCCTCACTACTATCCTTCAAGGTAGGCATCCCCTTCTCCCCATCTTCATTCGACAGATGGTGAAATACGCTGGAGAAGGGAAGTACCTCACTCAAGTCCTCATGGGGCACTCTGTAAGTGATGAGATTCAACTCCGGCCAGGCAGGAAGAACGCAAAGCTTGTGTTTTTTACACAGTATTCTTAGGCAGAATTCCTTAACCAGTACCTTTTTCATAAACGAACAGCCTCTGATGAGGTAAGAGATAAAGCAGTGTGATGAAAAGGCACTTACTTAGCACCTTTCTCCTAAAGCTGGCCCCTGTGACTCTTTACCTGTTGCTGACAATTCTCTGCCCAGTCGAGGCTGAGCTCCCCCTCCAGAGCCCCAGGTCTGTGGAAAATCTGTATCTTCCTCTGCTGCCACCCACCTCATGGACCGGGCTCCACACAGCTTCCCTGGGCTGAGCACCCACTGTTACTGTCTAGTCCTGGCCTCTTGTTCCTGCACCCCTTGCTATTTGTGCTTTCCCACACACCCAGCCACATTTCACCCAGGTGACATAATTATCCCACTGTCTTGCTACTTTTCAGTTTCCCCCCAAAACACTCAGCTCTGCACTAAGCTCTAGTCTGGAGGTTTCCTAAGGAGGAAACCACAGCAGAGTTTCCACAATGTTCCCTGCTGGCTGTAATGTCCTGTATGTTACTCAGAATTTGCAAATGATTCAGTTAGGAACCTACTGGCTAAAGATAACAGAATAGTCTAATAGGGGCTATTATTTTTATTTTCACAGCAAGAGAGGTGACAGTTGCTGGGCTTGGTTAGCAGAAGTAGTATGCCATTGTGAATCCAGACTGTGTTTTTCTTTTTACCGTCTTCAGTGTGATGACTTTTGTTTCCCGCTTCACTTTCATGTTGCAAGCAGACTACTGTAGCCCCAACCATACAACCATATTTGGCAGAAGAAGTTGATGAAAAGGTCCCTTCCCAAGACTTGTGCTTATCTATATTATTGGTCAAAGCTGTGTCACATGGGAAACTACAGCTGCAAAAAAGGCTGGGAAAGTAAACAACTAGTTTTGCGGTTTGGAGTAGAGGTAGGCAAAGGAGACAGCAGTGGGGAATGGACACTGGATGAGTCATATGTCAGCATGTGCCACTGCAGGTAATAAAAAGCAATCGAAGCTTAAGCAGAAGAGGGAGTTTGTCTAAGGGTAGATGGAGCATCTCACAGAGCTCACAGCAGGGAGCAGCTGAGTCTGGGAGTAAACTGAAACCAGAGACATGAATGTGGTCATCAGTTTTCCTTTTCTGTGTGTCTCTGTTCCTTTCTCTATAACTGCTTTATTTTTTCCTTTTACCCTGAAGATCAGCTTCTGCTGCTTATCTGTTTTATGTGGTAAAACAAATATACGAACCAAGAAAAACCACAAACAATTGGCTGCCAGCAGCTTTGACATCATTCATTACCAGTCCAGAGCTCTCTGCCTAAACTTGGATGTTGGGTCCGGCTGTGGTGTGAAGTCTCATTGTTCACCTGTGGCTGTCCTGCCTGCAGCCATGAAGGGGGAAGGAACAGGAACTTCTTGGAGCAGGGGGGTTGAGCAGACAGTTCAGTGAATGTCTACATCTGGCCTCTGGTCCAGGAATGTGTCTGACTCCTTCCTCCCAGGGAGTGCTCTGCTCAGATGCCCGCATTGTGGGAGGGAGCCTCTCCCTTGCCCTGGCTGTTTTCCATGAATTATACCAATAGGAACAACTGTGTGCCTGTCCCACTCTGTTTCTATGGGGCTCCTGCCCTTGAGCCATAATTCTTCTTTGAAGAGGGGACATTCTTGCCTCCCCACCTTGGAAAATGGAGCATGCTGCCATTCCCTTTCACACACGGACCCCAGAGATGTGTCAAGGGGCTGGGGTGGTGCATCTGAGCTCCTTCCAGTTCCCAACGTGAGGCATGGAATCTGTAGCCATCCCTTCCTCACTGTGCTAGGCAGACACACTGCTCAAAGCAGAGTTCTCACAACGTTCTCTGCTGGTTGTAACCCGCTGTATTCCACCTCTTTGCAGATCCAGTCCTTGTCTCTCAGGAAGGTGGAAGGTAAGTGTCTACACAGGGCAGTGTGTAGCAGTCTTGACTATTGTCTCTGGCTTTTCTCCCTCCTTTTCCCTCTCCCCCAGTCAATTCATGGGTGGTGGATTGGTGACAGCAGCCTGTGGACATGTAGTGTCAGGCTTCTGGGCCACACAGGCTGCAGCTCTGTTTGTGCTGAAGGCTTTCCATGCAGCTGGCAGGGCTTCTTGCCTGGCTTGCTCCTGTCTGTAAAGGGATGGAGGCAGTGGGGAGGAGCGTGGTTATGGGTGGAGTGGGGGCTCATGAGAAGGCTTTTCTAATTCACCATGCCTGCAGCGAATGAGGAAAATCAGGATTCAGGGTTGCCAGCAACTTTTACCTTGTTCCCAATGTTCAGCAAGTTCACCCCAACCCCATGTGAATGTGTCCTGTTTGGCATATACAGTCTCCTCCTCTTGGGTACTCTGGTGTGGGGATGTGTGTGTCTGTGTGTAATGGGGTGCAGGTGCTGGCATCTAAAGGTAGATGGCAACCCACAGGGGACTGCTCCTGTTTAGAGGACCTTGGACAGCCCCTTGTGAAGCTTGGCCCTTCATCCGCCACCCCCAGCTCCCCTGTCCTATGGCTTTAGCTACACTTCTGCCTTTTATTGCAAACTCACATTTCTTCCTATCCCTTGCCTTCCACCCATCCCCTTCCCAGCCATGTAGCCAGTTCAGACAGGCCCGACCCCTGTGGCCCTGAACTTCTTGAGGGATGGAGCTAGAGCAGAGCCATTGATAATAGACATGTGCCACACCCTTCCCCAGCCACTTCAGATGCATCATCTCATTACATGGCTCACTATTGAATTATCCTCATTTTCTAGATGGGGAAACCGAGGCTTAGAGGGGTTCAAGGACTTGCCATCTCTTGCACAGATAGCGAGGGGCAGAGCTAGTGTGTGGACTCTGATCTTTCTGCCCCCAGTGTCTGCTCCGTCCTGCCTCTCTCCAGTCAAGATGCACTGACTGGAGGGTTTTCTCTTTCTGGCTCATACTCAGCTGGGGTTCTGTACTTTTCTTCTAGTCAGGGATGGGGTCCAGGGCACTGGTGCCATAACTGTTCCTCCTCTCTTCAGGGATCCACAAGGTGCCAAAGGCTGCGGACACAGAGGAGGACTCTCCGGAGGAAGGTGGGACCTTACTTTCTTTCCTGGGTGTCCGGCGCAGAAACAGATTTGCTGCCCTCCTCCTTGTTTAGTTTGTGTCTACTTAACTGTATCTGGACATCCGAAGCTGGAGTGGAGGGAACTAAGGACATGAAATAATATTTCTTAACACCTTCTGTGTGCCAGGCATTTGACATGCAGGTACTAACATACAATCTGCTGGTTTAGTGATGGGGAAGCCCAGGCCTAGAGAGGGTCATTAGCTTGTCCAGAGTCACAAAGCTAGCAGGTAGCTGAGTGAGGATTTGGAGGGACGTCTGATTCACAGCCTGCCCTACTGACTCTCACCTGCGACTATGCAGAACAGTGGAAGAGAACTCACTGAGTTGACTTAAAATGGCCTTTGCTGTTTTATTCTACATTGTGAGAGTGCTGCAGACAGGTCCCACAGGGCCTGACTAATGCATAGGAATCCACCTCGGCTCCCTTTTCAGAGCATTGGGCACCTGCTGTTTTTATTCACCCTATCCGGTGACTGACTCTGATTCGCAGACCTCTCAACCAGATGTAGCCAAGGGATGCAAAAGAAAAGTGAAAAAAAGAGAGATGCTCCCTGACTGCAAGAAGATCTTAGGGACAGTCAGGGAGAGGAAGCTCCCAGGACAGATGAGTGAGTGCTGACTGGAAAAGCTACTGACCAGGGCCCGTTTGTTTGAGCAAGGCAATGATATGACAATTTCAGAGTTCCCCAATGGACACACCCAGACAAGTTTTAATTGTGCCATCAAAGAGCTCATCATGGGGTATTTTATTTTTTAATGTAATGTTTTTCTTTATTTTTGAGATGGTAATCTATGCACTTTGGAAAAAAAAAAGGAATGGTATAAAAGGGTATGCAGTGAGAAGCAGGCCTCCCTTCTGCCTAGCTATCCAGTTTCCTCTCCAGAAGTTTCACTGTTACTGGTTTCTCATTTATCGTTCCATGCTACATGGGAATATGTGCAAATATAAGCACATGTGTGTACCCATTCTTCTCCCTTTTCCCAAATGGGAACACACTGTACACATTGTTCTGCAGTTAGTTATATTGTTAACAACTTACTTGGGAAATGGTTTCATATCCCTTTAAAGAGAACTGCTTCATTATTTTTTCAGGGCTTTGCAGTCTTCCCTTAGATGGATGAACTAAAATTTATTTAACCAGTTAGTCCTCTACTGCCTCCCCCTACCCTCCCAGTGCATTTAACCTTGGGATACAGTTGTAAAAATTAGAATTGCATATCACTTTTGAGGAAGGTATCTGTTGAGTAACTCAGATAGGATGAATCACATCTTCAAACAGTGGATGCAGGGTTCTAGAGAGGAGGAGGCTGAGACTGATGAGTCAGGGGATCCCGTGGCCATGCCCCTGCTGTTACAGTGGAGGTTTTACTTGCTTACTACACTGTTTGTCTACCTCTTCCTGTCCCAGACCAGCAGGCAAGAGCATCACTTGGGAATTTTTTAGAAATGCAAAGTTGTAATTCTCAGGCCCCATCCCAGACAAACCGAAGCAGAAACTCTGGGGGCAGGACCCAGCAGTCTGTTTTCACACACTCTCCAGGGCATTCTGATTCTTGCTCAAGTTTGAGAACCACTGTGAGACCAGTGGCTGTCTACAACTGGCTAAACATTAAGAATCACCCAGGAAGCTTGAACTGTCTGGAGGACCACGCTACACCCCCATATTACCTAAAGCAGAACATGGAGTGGGTGGGTTCCAGGCATCAGTAGCATTTAAAGCTCCGCAGGTGATTCCAATGTGCAGACGAGGTTGAGGCTCATGTCCTGGTGCAAACTTTATTGAGCAGAATCACGCAGGGTCAGAGGTGAATGGGTGGTAGGGGAGGAGTTATTATAACCCAGATTTTTGGGTCCCACCTGTAGAATTTTTGATTCAGTAGATTTGGAGTGGGAGCTGAGAATCTGCATCTCACAAGTTACCAGGTAATGCTGATGCTTTGGCTCACAGTTAAGGACCATTGTCCTAGAATCATTGTTTCTCAGGCTTCGCTGTTTATTAGAATATCTAGAGAATTTAAAATATAAATATCAAGTGTTGGGGTCCACCTTGAGAGATTCTGATGGAATCAGCCTGGGGTGATTCCAACTCGCAGCCAGCAGTGAAATTCACCACCCTTGATTGTGAGTGAGGTCCTTGGGGGATGAGAGATGGGCTTCTGTGTCCTTAACATCCAGCCCTAGCCTGATTACACTCATGCTACTTGTTCAGTTAATGTCTACTGAGTGAGTCAAAGGGCTTGGTCCTGGTCTTACCACAGAGGCCCCCAGATGGAACCTGAAGAACACTGTAGGAGGCCTTCCCTGACTCACCTTGGACTGCTCCTTTGTAGCACTTACCACATTTAATTGTAATTGCTTATTTTGCTAGCCTCAGGTCAGTATTTCTTAAAGTATGGTCTGTGGCTTACCTCCATCAGAATCATCTCAGTATGTTAAAACATAGATTCTAGGGTCCTCCCCCAGACTTATGGAATCAGACTCTTTGGAGGGTGAGGTGAGGGACTATTAATTTTTAACTCATGCCCAGGTGATTCTGATATATGCTAAAGTTAGAGGGAGAATCTCCGGTCTAGACAGTAAACTTGAGGGAGCAGCGATCTGTCTATCTTGTCCACCAGTTTATCACCTAGACCAGAATTGAGCCTGGCATGGAAACGAGATGAGGGTATCGGGTGGGGCTAGGATTAGGCTGGAACCCACAGCAGTGGGGCCTGGAATCTGAGATCAGAAGGGAGCCCAGAGAACAAGCTGCTTTAAGGGCTCAAGTGCAATCTCCAAGTCCTGAGTTAACCGACCAGGATTCCTGGCAGTGTGAGGGCTCGGCAGGTGCAGCAGGGCTCTGGGAATGGAGAACTCAGGTGCCCAGGCTGATCTGGGTGATTGTCTCATGCTACAGAGATGGAGGACTCCCAGGATGAACAGCACAAGGTGCTGGCAGCTCTGAGGCATAACCCCACTTTGCTGAAGCACTTCAGACCAATCCTGGAGGACACCCTGGAAGAGAAGCTTGAAAGCATGGGGATAAGGAAGGTGAGTTTCAGGGCCATCGTTTTAAGGGCTGATACCTACGATTTAGACACTAAGTGTTCTCAGACAAATGATCGATTGTTCTTTGCATTGTGAGCTCATTCATCTCACTTGTGGCAGCCCGGGCTCCTCTGGCATCTGCACGCCTTTCTCACTTCACAGCGGCAGTGTGATATCTTTTCTCTATTTCTCCAGCAGTTTCTCAAGACTGGCCCTATTTTGCTGGTGATGCTACCCTGAGTCCTGATTGCTCAGTTTTCTCCACTCATTGGTTACTTCCCTCTGTGTCTCTAAATTTTTTGCTAGAGGGAATTTAATTGGCTCAATCTGGCCTGTGGATAGGTCCCCCCTTGGGTAAGTATCCATCTGCAAGCCCATCATCTGTGGTACATGTGGCTGTGTCCACTCAGCAGGTGGCTGTGTGTGGGCATCACTGAAAGCTGTGTCTGACACCAATTATTTTTTTTTAAGAAATAATAACTTATATTTTCCTATAGTTTTTTAGCAGTTACATATATGTATGTATATACATGTATGTATGTATATTTTATTTTCAGATAAAATATCTGAAATTTAATTTTTTTTTATTTCAGTGGGTTTTTGGGGAACAGGTGGTGTTTGGTTACATGAATAAGTTCTTTGGTGGTGATTTCTGAGATTTTGGTGCACCCATCACGTGAACAGTATACACTGTACCCGGTGTGTAGCCTTTTATCCCTTGCCACCCCCATGCCCTTTCCCCCAAATCCCCAAAGTCCAATGTACCATTCTTATGCCTTTGTGTCCTCAGAGCTTAGCTCCCACATAGGAGTGAGAACATATGATGTTTGGTTTTCCATTCCTGAATTCACTTAGAATAATAGTCTCCAATTCCATCCAGGTTGCAGCAAATGCCATCATTTTGTTCCTTTTTAGGGCTGAGTAGTATTCCATGGTATGTATATATATCAGTTTCTTTATCCACTCATTCATTGATGGGCATTTAGGCTGGTTCCACATTTTTGCAATTGTAAATTGTGCTGCTATAAACGTGCATGTGTAAGTATCTTTTTCATGTAATGACTTCTTTTCCTCAGTGTAGATACGCAGTAGTGGGATTGCTGGATCAAACGGTAGATCTCCTTTTAGTTCTTTAAGGAATCTCCACACTTTTCCATAGTGGTTGTACTAGTTTACATTCCCACCAACAGTGTAAAAGTGTTCCCTTTTCACCACATCCATGTCAACATCTGTTAATTTTTGATTTTTTGATTATGGCCATTCTTGTAGGAGTGAGGTGGTATCACATTGTGGTTTTGATTTGCATTTTCCTGGTAATTAGTGATGCTGACCATCCCCACTCTGGGAAGCTCCCTCCTCATTTAAGGACAGTCTGGAGTCCTTAGGACCTCCAGTGCTGCTACCCAAGGCTTCTGGGCCCACTCCTCAGCCACTCGTCCTGATCCGTTGTCTCCTTGGGTTTGGATTATTCTTGTTTCTCCAGTTCCATGAGGTGTGACCTTAGATTATCTATTTGTGCTCTTTCAGCCTTTTTTTTTTTTTTTTTTTTTGAGACGAATCTCACTCTGTCACCAGGCTGGAGTGCAGTGGTGCGATCTCGGCTCACTGCAACCTCCGACTCCCTGGTTCAAGGGATTTTCCTGCCTTAGCTTCCTGAGTAGCTGGGATTACAGGCACATGCCACCCCACCCAGCTAAATTTTTTTGTATTTTTAGTAGAGACGGGGTTTCACTATGTTGGCCAGGATGGTCTCGAATTCCTGATCCACCCACCTCGGCCTCCCAAAGTGCTGAGATTACAGGCGTGAGCCACCATGCTAGGCCGCAGACTTTTTGATGTAAGCATTTAATGCCATGAACTTTCCTCTTAGCACTGCTCTTGCTGTATCCCAGAGGTTTTGATAGGTTGTGTCACTATCATCGTTCAAAGAACTTTTAAGTTTCCATCTTGATTTCGTTGTTGACCCAATGATTATTCAGGAACAGGTTATTTAATTTCCATGTATTTGCATGGTTTTGAGGGTTTCTTTTGGAGTTGATTTCCAATTTTATTCCACTGTGATCTGAGAGAGTGCTTGATATAGTTTTGATTTTCTTAAGTTTACTGAGACTTGTTTTGTGGCCTATCATCTGGTCTATCTTGGAGAATGTTCCATGGGCTGATGAATAGAATATATATTCTGCAGTTGTTGGGTAGAATGTTCTGTAAATATCTGTTAAGTCTATTTGTTCTAGGTTATAGTTTAAGTCTATTGTTTCTTTGTTGACTTTCTGTCTTGATGACCTGTCTAGTGCTGTCAGTGCAGTCTTGAAATCCCCCACTATTATTGTGTTGCTGTCTATCTCATTTCTTAGGTCTAGTAGCAATTGTATTATAAATTTGGAAGCTCCAGTGTTAGGTGCATATATATTTAGAATTGTGGTATTTTCCTGTTAGACTAGTCCTTTTATCATTATATAATGTCCCTGTTTGTCTTTTTTAACTGCTGTTGCTTTAAAGTTTGTTTTGTCTGCTATAAGAATAGCTACTCCTGCTCGCTTTTGGTATCCATCTGCATGGAATGTTTTTTTTCCGCCCCTTTACCTTAAGTTTATGTGAGTCCTAATGTGAGTTTAGGTGAGTCTTCTGAAGACAGCAGAAACTTGGTTGGTGAATTCGTATCCATTCTGCCATTATGTTTCTTTTAAGTGGAATATTTAGGCCATTTACATTCAATGTTAGTATTGAGATGTGAGGTACTATTCTATTGTGCTATTTGTTGCCTGAATACCTTGCCTTTTTTTTTTTCGTGTATTATTGTTGTATAGGTCCTATGAGATTTATGCTTTAAGGAGGTTCTGTTTTGTTGTATTTCATGGATTTGTTTCTGTATACATATGTAACAAACCTGCATGTTGTACACATGTACCCTAAAACTTAAAGTATAATAAAAAAATAAATTAAAAAAAAGATTTAGAGATCCTTTTAGCAGTTCTTGTAGTGCTGGCTTGGTAGTGGCGGATTCTCTCAGCATTTGTTTGTCTGGAAAAGACTGTATCTTTCTTTCATTTATGAAGCTTAGTTTCACTGGATACAAAATTCTTGGCTGATAATTGTTTTGTTTAAGGAAGCTAAAGAATAGGACCCCAATCCCTTCTAGCTTGTAGGGTTTCTGCTGAGAAATCTGCTGTTAATCTGAGAGGTGTTCCTTTATAGGTTACCTGGTGCTTTTGCCTCACAGCTCTTATGATTCTTTCCTTCATCGTGACTTTAGATAACTGGTTGACTATGTGCTTAGGTGATGATCTTTTTGCAATGAATTTCTCAGGTGTTCTTTGAGCTTCTTGTATTTGGATGCCTAGGTCTCTAGCAAGGCTGGGGAAGTTTTCCTCAATTATTCCCTCGAAGATGTTTTCAAGCTTTTAGATTTCTCTTCTTCCTTGGGAATAACAATTATTCTTAGGTTTGGATGTTTAACACGGTCCCAAGCTTCTTGGAGACTTTGTTCATTTTTTTAAAATTCTTTTTTGTCTTCGATGGATTGTGTTAATTTGAAAGCCTTGTCTTTGAGCTCTGAAGTTCTTTCTTCTGCTTGTTTGATTCTATTGCTGAGACTTTTCAGTGTATTTTGTATTTCTCTAAGTGTGTTTTTGATTTCCAGAAGTTGTGATAACTTTTTATTTATGCTATCTATTTCACTAAAAAATTTTCCTTTCATCTCTTGTATCACATTTTTTATTTCTTTAAGGTGGGCTTCACCTTTCTTTGGTCCCTCCTTGATTAGCTTAATAATTGACCTTCTGAATTCTTTTTCTGGCAATTCAGAGATTCGTCTTGGTTTGGATCCATTGCTGGTGAGCTGGTATGATTTTTGGGGGTGTTGAAGAACCTTGTCTTGTCATATTACCAGAATTGTTTTTCTGGCTCCTTCTCATTTGGGTAGACTATGTTAGAGGGAAGATCTGGGATTCAAGAGCTGCTGTTCAGATGCTTCTGTCCCATGGGGTGCTCCCTTGATGTAGTGCTCTCCCCCTTTCCCTAGGAATGGGGCTTCCTGAGAGCTGAACTGTAGTGATTGTTTTTGATCTTCTGGGTCTAGCCACCCAGTAGAGTTACAGGCTGGTACTGGGGAGTGTCTGCAAAGAGTCCTGTGATGTGATCCATCTTCAGGTCTTGCAGCCGTGGATACTATTCCAGCACCTGCTCCAGTGGAGGTAGTAGGGGAGTGAAGTGGACTCTTGAGGGTCCTTGTTTTTTCTTTTTGTTTGTTTAGTGCATTGGTTTTGTGTTTGTTGGCCTCCAGCTAGGAGGTGGTGCTTTCAAACTGTGGTCCTATAGGGAGGATGCATACTTGCCTACTTGCCCTAGGGACACCTGGTTAAGTATTCAGGTTTCTCAGGCAGTGGGCAGGGCCATACAGCTCCTAAGGGATTATGACTTTTGTCTTCAGCTACCAGGGCAGGTGCAGGAAGACCACCAGGTGGGGCCAGGGATAGACATGTCTGAGCTCAGCCTCTCCTTGGGTGGGGCTTGCTGCAGCTACTGTTGGGGATGAGGGTGTGATTCCCAGTCCAGTGGAGTTATATTCCCAGGGGGATTATGGCTGCCTCTGCTGAGTCATACAGGTCGCCAGGGAAGTGGGGGAAATCTGGCAGTCACAGGCCTCAGCCCGTCTCCACGCAGCCTGCCGTCCTAAAATCCGGTCTCACTCGCACTGTGCCCACCAACAGGAGCAAGTCTATTTCCAAGCAGCCAGTGACCAGGGCTGGGAACTTGCCCCAGACCACAAACCTCCCCATTGAGAAAGCAAGCAGACTCAGGTTTTCGGCATCTCAGGGAGTCTGCAGCAGTGATCCAGTTCCTTTACAGGGTCTATGGATTCTCTCTCCAACTAGTATTTGAATGCCATTGTGCTTAACCAGAACACGTATGCTATTATTAGAAGCACCAATGAAATCTATTATTAAATAAAAACACACCTATTATTAAATTAGCCAAGCATTACACTATTGGAATACTGTTTGTGTAGAGTAAGTTAGAAAAAAAAATAGACAACTAGGGTTATTTTAGGAAGAATGGTCACTACTTTGATTGTTTTCAACTACTGACTACTCTAACTTTGGCCCTATATTCAGATTTGATTAAGACATTCCTTTCTAACCTTGCATGAATCCTCATCTTGGATTCAGATGCCTCCCTGGACCCTCCCATGGGCTCTGGGTAGATGTCAAAAGCTCGAGCAACTTCCAATAGGTCTTGAAAGGGTACTTGGATTGTGTTTACAGCAGTTTAGTTTTTTAAACATTGTTAGCCATGGACAGTGTGTTTGGCATAATAATAGTAATTGGGAGTACAAAAATGAGCAAGCCGTGGTCTCTTATCCTAGGATTCAGTCAGATGGTAGAAAAGCATGTTCCAACGAAGTCCCTTATGCTATGATGTGGTCAGAATTGTGACACAGTCCTTTGCATTATCCTGCTGTGCACATTTTGATGGGGCTCCCAAACCCTGAACCACTGCACTTTCAGCAACTTTGAAGCCACTGCTTACCCTTCTCTGATCCTCATTTCATGCCCCCCGGTCCTGCAAGAAAAGCACCAGGCACTGATCACAGACTCCCAGGCCAGCAGCAGCAGGTGTGAGAGGCTTAGGGGAAGGAGAAGAAGGGTAGCCTCTCTCTGTAAAGGTGAACTCCTGTCTCCTCTAGGATGCAAAGGGAATCTCGATTCAGACTCTCAGCCACCTGGAATCCCTGCTGAGAGTCCAGCGGGAGCAGAAGGCCCGGAAGTTTTCTGAATTTCTGAGTCTGAGGGGAAAGCTTGTCAAGGAAGTCACCAGCAGAGCGAAGGAGAGACAGGAGAATGGCGCTGTGGTGTCCCAGCCAGACGGGCAGCCTTCAGGTACACTGGGGAGAGGGCTTGCTCAGGGCTGTGACCTGTAAGGGTCCCATTCTTGCCAAAACTTGTTTGCACATGAGGAGGGTATAGTCTCTGTCCCCCATTAGGGGCACTTCTCTGAAGGGCTGAGCTGGTAGGGTCCTTACAGGGGACTGAGTCCAGAAGTTCTCTGTTGAGGAAATAGGATCTGGGGTGGAGTGGGGGCATTTGTCCAGGGTCACTCGGGGAAGTTGGAGGACAGCCGGAGCTGGAGCCTGTTGTCAGCCTGAACTGTCCCTGTGCAGACATGCTGCCTCCCTTAGCACCTTCATTCTGTTTGGCTTGTTGCGACCACAGTTGAGTGTCTCTTCAACAGAGAGCAGCCTATTCAGTTTCTGGCTCTACACACCAGGCATGCCAGCCTGGGGAGGCAGGCAGAGGCCTGGGAGCATTGAAGCTGCAGGTGGAGGCAAATATCAATCGAATGTAAACTTCTGCAGAGCTCAGATAGCCCCTGCTCTGGCCATGGGAGAGCATGAGAGGCTGGGCCAGTTCTGCACGCAGATGAATTCTCAGAGCTCATAGTTGGTTCCTTGGGCCAGGTCATAGCTGCTACTTTACCATTTGTCCATGCTCTGGGGGTCATGACAAGAGAAGACCCTGTGGTTCTGGTGGAACACGAAATTCTGTGGACCAGGACCCTTGAGTCTGTTCTTACGGAGCAAGTGTATTTGTGTTCCCAGGTTTGAGAGCCCCCTGTTTCTAGAGGGTTCCAAGAGGCCCTGGGCTGCTGTGGTGAGAGGCTCTGGGGAGGGCTTCAGTGGGTCTGGTCTGCTCATGCAGGTGCTGTCCTGCTCCTTTTACTTCGTCTCCTCAGTCAGGGACACAGGCGGCCAGAAGGAGGCCAGTTCTGTATCTCCTGTGTCCAGGAAGAACCGATCTGAGCTCTTCATGCAAAAAAATTTTGCAGAGTATGGCCCATGTATCTCTGAGGATATGAGAGATGATTTTAGTTGCTACATCAACCAATCATTTTATAACTTATTTTTATTTTTCCTCATGTGAATTAGAAGAAAATAACACTAACATAGCAATCCTGTGAGCTCATGGAAATTATTACTTGGACAAGTATCAAGCAGGTATTTTGTGTTTAAAAGCATTGTCATTTTGGCATGAAAATATGGTAAAAAAATGTATTGATGACCTGGGAAACTATAATATTTAGTTTAAACTTCTGGCCTTAAAATCTCTAAGGAAAGGATGGTTTTTATCTTGCACAGAAATCTCAGACAGAAGGGTGTTTGTCCTGGTTGCCAATCTGCCTTTTATGCTCCAATTTAAACGTATATCCTTTTGCTCATTCAGTCAAATGTTCATTCATTCATTTGCCCACTCATTCATTTAGTACAGTACTTGCTGAGGTCGACTCTGTGCCAGGGCCTTCCACCTCACCTGGGAAACCAGCCAGGACCAGGTGATGTGATGGAGCCAAGCATGGGGGTGGTGGGAGCTCAGAGGAGGGAGGGAACAGGGCCTTGGGGAGGATGAATGGAAAAACCCTCGGAATGCTGGCTTCCAAGAGAAAGCAAAGGTATCTTGCTCCTTCTAGGTGCTATGCCCCACCCACTCCCACACACCTTTGTTCCTGTAGTAAAAAAGCCAGGAGGGAGAGCCCCCTTCGCAGCCTTCCCTTTCCCTGGCGCTGGGGTTCTGCCTTCTCTGGAGATGTTATTGAGTTGTGAGATGAGCGCTGTGTTTTTGTGGCATTTTGTAGACCTTTCCTTCCAGCTCTGCACCTTTATTCTTTTCCTGGGTCCCACAAGTGCTGTCTTAATGCTCACCTCCCATTTCTGCTTGGACCCTGCCTCTTCTGTGGCCTGGGCAAGGCTGTGGGAAGTAGCAGTGAGGGCCCAAGATTGGGGCAGATAGACAACCTGGGTTTGTATTCACCACTTTCTTCCGTGGAGCTGAGGGCAAGCCTCTGTAGGGAAAATGACAGCCTCTGAAGATGCTTGGGGGCCAAGTGGTTGTATGTAAAGTGCTTTTCTTAGTATCTGGTACACAGTCATGGGAAGCTATTGTTATTTTCACCCAGCAGGCTTGTCTTTGTCTTCCCCTTCTCTTCAGTTCACTCTTTCCTGGAAGCTCCACTTCTGAGTAGACACATTCACTGAGAGCAGTGCATAGCTGGCCCTTGAACAATGCAGGGGTCAGGGGCGCCAACCCCCCATGCAGTTGAAAATTTGCGTGTAACTTTTGACTGCCCCAAAACTTAACTACTCATAGCCTACTGTTGACCAGAAGTCTTACTGACAACATGGACTATTAACACACATTTTGTATGTTATATGAATTATAAGCTGTATTATTACAATAAAGTAAGCTTGAGAAAAGAACATGTTATTAAGAAAATCACAAGGAAGAGCAAATATGTTTACTATTCATTAAGGGGAAGTGGATCATCATAAAGGACTTCATCCTTGTTATCTTTGTGTTGAGTAGGCTGTAGAGGAGGAGGAAGAGGAGGGGTTGCTCTTGCTGTCTCACGGGTGGCAGAGTCGGAAGAAAGTCCATGTATAAGTGGACCCATGGCTGTTCAACCCCACGTTGTTTCAGGGTCAACTGTATTTCAAACATTTTCTGATCTTGAATTACTGTAAGAAACTCATTTTACATTGTGACCCAATCCACACATGTCTGACTCCCTGTGATGCACTCTCTCCTCTTCCCATAAAAACTTGCTGATCCGGGACCGCTCTTCTCGGCTATAGGTCTTGATGCAATTTGGAAAACAGAGGGGCTGTGTCCAATTGCCTGCCTTGGTACTGCCTTGCCCCAGACTGCATTTGGGAGGAGGTTTGAGTGGATCTTGATGGTTCATGCTGTCCTGCGGCGACCTCTGGTGGCAGAGGGGTCTTCCTGCAGGACTGCCTGCAGCGCAGCGGCTGTAGCGTGGGTCGGGGAGAGGGTAGCCGCCTTGGTGAAGTCCATCTAGGACTACCGAGCCCCTCTTCAGGCCCGCGGACTCCTGCTGGTCTTCTGTAATGACAACACGACCCTGGAGCACCCAGCTGCTCTCCTGGTCTCTGATGAAACTGTGGAACTGTGGTCCTAGCCTCGAATCTGGCCAGCAGAACACCTGATTTGGCAGCAGTCATGAAATCTGCTGTGGTTATTACAGCACGGAGAGGGAATAATTGTTCATTTCCAGGGTGTTGGAGCCGCTTTCTCCCTCCTCTTAGGCTTGAGACCCAGCATGGGTGTACTCCAAAAATCATTCCTTTCTGTGTTTCCAGTCAAAAGCCAGCAGAGCACACTGGTCACCAGAGAGGCCCAGCCAAAGACCAGGACCCTGCAGGTGGCCTTGCCATCCACACCGGCAGAGCCACCCCCACCAACTCGTCAGAGCTATGGCAGCCATGGCTCCAGCCTGACCCAGGTGTCCGCCCCCGCTCCACGCCCCAGACTGCATGGACCCTCCAGCACCCCTCCTTCCTCGGAGCCCGGGATGAGGTGAGCCCCAGACTCTGCCCTCTCACCCCACCTGCAGTGGTGGCTCCTGGATTCAGGCAGTCCTGTTCTGGACTCCCTCCAGGCTTCTGCAGATAGGAGGGGGGCAGACACATGTGAATAGAAGGTGCCTCAGGTGGGGTCCAGTCTGAGCTCTGGACTTGAGAACCTGTGCTCCCAGCCAAGACAAACCCACCCTCCCCTTACTCATCTCCTCCCCCAAGCCCGTTCCCCCTCCAGAGGGGCTGGATCCTCAGATGGGCAGGACTCTGCTAAGGGAGATACTGGTGTGGCTGCTGCACTCCAGGGGTCTCCTGGCTGTCTTCTGGGCCTGAGGGAGGGAGCAGGGCTGGCCCTGAGCAAACCAAATCAGCTTGAAGCATGGTGAAGTTTGGCTTTTGAAGTTTTCTTTCTGGCCCATGCATCCCTCATTTCTTCTCCTTGTGGCAGCACGCCCCCGTTCAGTTCTGAAGAGGACTCAGAGGGAGACCGTGTGCAGCGTGTGTCTCTACAGCCCCCAAAAGTTCCTTCCAGGATGGTGCCCCGGCCCGAGGATGACTGGGACTGGTCTGACACAGAGACCTCGGAGGAGAATGCCCAGCCCCCTGGCCAGGGCTCAGGTGAGCTGGCACCTTCGGGTGAGTGGGCTGGGACCACTGATGTAGCCCTTCTCCAGCCCAGATTTCTCAAGGCTCCAGAAACACCCTTTAGCTTCCTTTAGGCTTTCTTATTTGACATCTCTTTCTCTATTTGGCTTGGAAAGGATGGTCCTCCTTCGCCTCAGATATTTTTTTGTGGGATAGCAGAGATATCAGGAGAAAGCTAGAGTTTGAGCAAGGTTTACTTTTACCCCTTGTTTTGTCATTAAATTGTTAACTGTGGGAGGTTGAAGGGAGACACTCACCCCTTTTCTCCTCCATGTTCTTTCCAGTAGAGAGTAAACACTGTGGCCAGCTACGGGAGATCAAAGCCTCGCTCTAGTAGTGGTGACAGGGCCCAGGAATGCCTGAGGCATAGGCTTCCTGTTAGGGCTGGATTAGAGGAACAACCCGCACTTGAGGCCAAAGTGGGGGCCCCTCCAGCCTCCCCAAATCCAGATCCCAATCTTACTTGTGTGCAGGGCTGGGTTTGCAAAGCAGACTCTGAGTGTGCAGGCCCTTAAACAGGCAGCTGTAGGGTGCACTCCAGCCAGGCTCCAACCCCAGCCACAGGGGCGGGGAGGGTCCGAGAGAAAGAGCTGACACTGTCTTCTGGATCAGCGGCCCTCCTTCAGGTGCGCCGTGGCCCGGGGTGTGTTGCAGGCCCACCCCTCTGCTTGGCTTCTTCTGTGAGAGAGGGTAGTATGTGGGGAAGAAACTGGGAGGGTGTTTCTCCTATCCTTGTCCATCTCGGTGAGTAGAGCAGAAGTTCCTTCTTCTGTGGAAGCTCAAGGTGTGTGAGAGAAGGCTCTCCCTTCTATGTTGGTGTTTCTGGGTGCTCACCGCGTGCTCAGCTCTGTGTGGATCTCTTCGCACAAGTCTCCTCATTTACTCCTCACAGCACTGATGAGGGAAGGCTGAGCCACACACATTGTGACAGAAGTTGAAACTAAGCCTCATAGACATTGACTGGCCCAAGACCACAGAACGATGTCATGGCAAGTTGAGATTCTGTATGATGTTTTTGAAGTTAATGTGTTAGAGTCACTGTTTATTTATTTACTTGTAAACCATTTTTCCCCCAGAAACAGCTGCCTTTAGCTGTGTTCCCAATGTTAAGAATATCCCCATAGTCTTTAATGCTGTTTGAGTTCATTAGCACCAGATCAAGAGTTGGTGGTCATAGAGTTAAATATCACAGTGGTCAAAGTAGCCTCCAAGGTAAACCTCAGTTACAACTTGAAGGGAAAACAGTTTCCTACCATGAACATTTTGACAAATATAGTTTTCAAGAACACATAGAGTGTAACACACATAACTTTTTGCAACAACTCAATTGTGAAAAATGTGGCTTCCCAGCAAAGCTTGAGACAGAGGAGGCAGCCACAGTCAACCTTTATAGCAGGCTGCCTTTGGGCCACGCAGCCTGTTTCATCATACAGAAAGCTCTTTGCCCTTTTCAGCCAAGAGACTTAGAAATTCCACTTGTTGGTGGAAAGGGCATTGTAGAGACCTGAGCTAACTGTCATGGTAACTGGAATGAAAATATTCGTTAAACGTATTATTTTCTGTCTAACAGGTTGCAATGACTAGTTGAGCATCATTCTTTTCAAAACAACTGTCTACTCCCATTCTTTCAAGATTTTCCTATAAAACTGCCAACTGAGGCCTGTAGCTTCTGGCTTCAGTTGTATTTTCTAGCCAAGGCTGTGTTAAAGAATATGGAATTTAGAGTTTTGTCTTTCCAAGGTCAGTAAGTAGAAACCCTGGGATGGCAGGCTAGGCTTGCGGTCTGTAAAGTTCTTGCTCTTAATAGACTCTGCAGTACTTGGCCATGTTTATAGCATAAGCCAAGCCTGCCAGTCCATCAGAATTCGCCAGAAACAGATCTTTGGAGAAGTATCGATGCCCGCCAGGCAAGGGCAATAGGGTGGCAAGGTCTTGGGACTGGGAGTCAGGAATCTTCAGAGAAAGTCCTGGCTCTGCCACTTACTACCTGCTTGTCCTTGTGCGGGTGGTTTCTGATCCTTTGTTATAAAATGAGGTATTTGGACAAGGTGATTAATGAGAGGGCAAGGAAACAGTGCCTGCTACATCGTAGGCCCTTAACAAACATTTCTTGAATGAATCAATGAGCCAAGGGCTGTTGTAGCTCCAAAAGTCTGCTCAGACCTTGATTTCATTTGAATCGTAGAAGGCTGTAGTTAGCTTCCTGCTTCCTGGTCATTCCTGAGGTTCATACATCACCTTGGTGTGCCAGGCATCAGGGATCTATTTGATGATCTCTGTCACTGCTTAGCTCCTGCTTCCTGCATGGACTTCGCAGAAAGTCATTCTTGCCTGTGGTCCTCCTGCACTAATCTTTATGATATTTCTTCTTGTCTCTGTGTAAAGATGTTGAGGAACTAACTGCATGTTAGTGAGACAGTTCATTCCCCACACTGAGCAGAGGTCCTGCCTCAGCCTCTCATTAGAGGGAAGCACAGCTTCCTAAGCCTCTGTCACTAGCCATGTCATTAAGTTTGCACAGTCACATTTTCAGAATATGCCAAGCCTCTGTTCACTGGGTACCCGTTGGCCTGGCCTTCTCTGTCTCCTTTTTTTGTGGTTGCTCAGCCTTCTTCCTCCTGGCCCTTCTGCTCATTCCCTCTATCCACACCGGAGCCTGGACATGAGCCACAAAACTGAGATGTTCATTTTCTAGGCTTCTCTCACTGACACAGCCACTTTTTCACCTTCCAGGAACACTGGTGCAGTCGATGGTCAAAAACCTGGAGAAGCAGCTAGAAGCTCCAGCAAAGAAGCCTGCTGGAGGGGTCAGTCTGTTTTTTATGCCCAATGCTGGGCCACAGAGGGCTGCCACACCAGGAAGGAAGCCTCAGGTAGGATGTAGGATGCTTAGAGTTTACTCTGGAATTCTCTACAGAACGAGCTGTGAGTTTGGGGGGGCCTGGGGTGAAGGTTGGGGAGGGCCCAGCAAGTGTCATCCTTTGCCCTAGTGGGACATTGCGGGTGACCTCCCTCTGCCCCTGTGCACATGGAGAGATGGCCAGTTTGGAATACTTGTATCCAAGTTAACATTAAAAAGCCTTTTGGTTCATTATATAAGCAATGCTCAGTAAGTTTTGATTGTCCCATCTCCTGCCTCTCGGAGAGCCTCGGAGCTGACTCTGTGTCTGGCATCTTGCAGCAGCTGCTCTTCCAGCCCAGTCTCATCCCACAGTGGGCTCCTCCCCAGTCCCTCACTCTGCCATGGACCCTAACACAATATGTGTGTGGAGCGGACTCCCACAAGGGTGGTACTGGAGTGGCCTCGCATAGCACATCAGAGTCGGTAACAGCACAAGATGAGAATATTTAGATACCTCTGTTTTAGAAACCTGAGCCTTGCCTCAGACTGTAGCCACCATCAGATTTTCAGACTTAGAGCTCAGATGTTGGGCTTCCCCGGCATCATCAGACCCTCCTCACTGCCCGTCTCTCCTCCATCAGGGAACAACTTGCGCACTGCTGTTATTTTTCAAGCAGAAAACTTTAGAGCTTCCTTTACTTCACACTCCTTTCTCATCTTTCTGTATCAAAAAGGTGCATCCTGGGATAATCAGTGCTATTGCTTTAAAATTTCAAGTGGTGGGCAACCATTCTTTGGTTTTTGATGGCACTCCCTGCTCTTTACCACAGTGTGTTTGGTTTATCACACAGCTCCTGTATGTTTGTGAGTAATGCATCCAAATGATTGAAAAGAAAAAACTTGTTCCTTTTTCCAAATTGTGAAAGAGCACCAACAGCCCCAAACAGATTGAGGCGCTGCTCAGAGCATGCTTGCTGCCCTGCACCCTGCATGGGTTCTGATTGGTCGGCCTTACATTCCTGGAGAAGATGCATAGGATGGCTTGTATCAAAGCCCAGGTGGCCAGCAGGGGCACTGAGGACTCCAGAGGGGAAAGCCTGGGCTGCTACACAAGTGGCTGTGGTCAGGGGATGGCCTGGTCCCTTGGCCGACTCTGAGCTGCCCTGCTGGCTGCAGCGCAGACCCTTCCAGGCTGAAGGACTCCTGTTGCTCCCAAGCTCCTCTCATGCTCCTTCAGTCAGGATGTTTACCAGACCTGAGGGAACCTGTCTGAGAGGAGGTGGGTCATTAGCCCACAGTGCGTTCAGCTCGCGAACTTGGAACAGTCGAGTTTCTGGGCTTCTGGCTCTGTCAAAGAGGGAGTTAAAAATCTGCACAAAGTTGAAGTGAAAATGAGAGCAGCCTTCTCTGCACATAGGCCTTTCCAAGGCACTTGCCTGGGTTTGGTTAGTAGAATTTCAGGGGTATTTGAAATCACCCTGATCCCAGGTGACTAAAGCAGGTTCTCAAAGGCAGGAAGACTTGAGAAGGCAGGAGGAGTAGCATCTCCCTATTGCTTTCTTCCCAGTCTGCATTTGTCCCCATTTCCATTCTGCATTCCCATCCTGCAATGTGCTTAGCTCTCAGCCACCCTCCTCCCTTATCAAAATGCATTTTCTTCTCCCCTTTACCCCCTGCAGCTTTCTGAAGATGAGAGTGACTTGGAGATCTCCTCCTTGGAAGATCTTCCTCTGGACCTGGACCAGAGAGAGAAACCCAAGCCCTTGTCTCGCTCAAAGCTCCCAGAGAAGTTTGGCACTGGTCCACAGAGCTCCGGCCAACCCAGGGTTCCTGCCTGGTGATTCACCCCAGAAGCTGGCTGGCTAGAGGGTTAGCCTGGCTGGGGCCAGCTCAGGTCCACTCCAACAGAAGAGGCTGCTGGGCCTCTTGTCTTCACAAACAACCAAGAGATCATCCTCTTGGAGAGAAGCAGTGCAGGGAATGGATATGATCTCATCCCTCCTGACCTGTGAGGGGCCCTGTAGAGGGCCACAGGTGCCTGACTAGGAGCCCCTGGGTCCCCAGGCTTGAGAAAGGGTTAAAATAGAACCTCCAGGTAGTTTTCTTCCTCTACCTCCACATCCCCCCAAGACTGAAAAGAGTCAGTAGCTCTCTTTTCCCAAGCCTTTTATAAAACTGCAGGAACACTGTGGAGATGGTTCCTATCTGGGGTCCTTTTGGGGACATATGCCTCAGTCAGTCATTCAGTGATTGATCCAAAATTATTTACTGAGTTCCTACCTACTCTGCGCCAGGCTCTCTAGCCTCTCACTACTGAGTTAGGGTGCAGGCAGAGGCTGGGGCAGAATGTCTACAGCCAGTGCCAGCACAGGGTAGTAATCTAGTAACAGAGAACAGGGTGTTATGGGGAGCATATGAGAGGCCATCCATCCCAGCCTGGGTGATCCTGGAGAGTTTCCCAGGGTTGTGATATGTGGCAGGCCTACTCATGGGTGGGAAGGGAGGAGGGCCACTCGGCTAGACCTTGTATCCCCAAAGGACCACACGTGTAATTTTTGATATTATTTCCAAAATCAGGTTTTATACATAGCCATTGTATATTTTTAGTGTGAAAAACATTAATATATTATATGCAAACATTTAAATATAGTACAATGTTTTTAACTCTGGTATGTATTTCATTATTTTTGGAGCTTTCAGGGGCTTGGGAGGGAAGGAAGCAACTGCATCTTAATTGTGTCAGTTTAGGTCTTTTGGGACACGGTTGCCAAGATGGAGTTACTGAGGAGCTGCACTTGGGAAAGAAAAGGAGGTGGAGGCAGGATCCGGTGGGGAAAGGCCGCAGACTGCAATGCACACCTGACCACTGTGAATAGAAAGAGAGAAGGAAGCCGGAGGAGCCGGGAGAACTCAGGGCATTGATGTGGGGTTGACAAGGTCTCCACTGACCCAGTGGGGACCTGAGCTCCTGAGCAAGAACTGCCCACTTGGGAGTCGCCATTGTGCAGAAATGGCCAGGCTCTCATGCCTGCACTGCACTTGGCCATTGGCTGGGGTGGCCCAGACTGAATGAGACCTTGACTTGAAAGCTGGAGTGAACCTTGGAGTGAAGGTCAGTCAATTTCATTTCTCCTGGTTGAGTGGCCTTTTTTTTTTTTCCTGAAAGGGAGACCTAGCAAAGAACCTCCATCCCTGAGACAGCAAAGATCTATTTTTAACTTTTTGTTATGGAAAGTTTCAAACACATATATGAGTAAAGGGAATAGTGTGATGAACCCATGTGCTCATCACTGGGCTTCAAATATTATCAACTCAACTCAAGGTCAATCTTGTTTCATGTATTACCACCTCCACCTCACCCAGACTTCCTTTGACCTTTGGGTGGTCCTGACATCTGGCGAGGCCTTGAAGTTCTCGTAGGGAGGTGATGGAGGAAACACACTGCAGGGAGCAAAAGGGGTTTGGTGGTGGAGTAGGGCAGCTGGGGGAGGGGGCAGGCTGGGGGTGTTGTGGTACAAAGGAAGCTGCTCAATGAGGAAGCTCAGGAGAGCTGGAGAGCTGGTGCTACCAGATCAGCCCACAGTCTTGATGGGATGGGAGTTGATGAGTAATTGCTCCAGGCTTCCTGTGCTTCTGTGGGGCACCTCTGAGTTTTATTCTGCACGGTTTCTCAGAGTCTCTTGTGGGATTGAGTGCTAGTTCTCACTAGTATGCAGTTACTATTATTAATGCATAGTTCATCGGCCTTCCTCTTTTCTGTTTCATTTTTCTCACTCCCTCACTTCTTTCTCTTATGAGCACCTCTGAGGTAAATTAATCTGCACCCAAGTCCTTGTTTCTAGCTCCACTTTTGGGGGAATGCAAATGCAAACAGTAAATGTGTTTGGACTTGTGTGCACACACTGGTGATGATTATCAATGAGAATGTCTCTGTTCTTGAATGTTCATCATTACGTTCTATGTTTCCAAATGGGTTTTTCTATCTACTTTGGAGGGTTTGACTAACATATTACTTTGGTGTTTCTGTGCTGTGTTCATCCCTTCCCATTTTCAAATATATTTTAAAATTCTTTAGTAAGTTGTATTAGGTCTCAATAGAAGCAGAACTAGTAGGATATATAGATAGATAGATACTTATGGGTATTTATTAGCCAGTTTCCCTAATAAATGACAGGGGATTTATTAAGGGAATTAGCTAATGTGGTCACGGCATAGGCTGTCTGCAAACTGGAGAACGAAGGAAGCTGGTAGAGTGGCTCAGTCTAAATCCAAAAGCCAGAGAACCTGGGACTGTTGGTGCAGGTCCTGGGGCCTGAGAACCTGGAGTTCTGACATCCAAGGACAGAAGCTGGGTGTCCCAACTCCAGAGAGAAAGCCTTTCTATATAGGCCGGCAGCAGATTGGATGGTGTCCCCCACAATGGGAGAGGGCAGATTTTCCTCACTCAGTTTACTGATTCAAATGCTAATCTCTTCTGGAAGCACCTTCTCAGACCTACTCAGAAGTAATGCTTTACAGCTGTCCAGGTATCTCTTGATCTCATTAAATTGAACTAAAATTAACCAGCACAAGATTTGCCAGAACTGTGGAACGTATGTAACAGATCATTTAAAAATTAGACAAATGATAAGGTTGATACAGAAAAATTAGAAAATACAGATAATCAAAAAGAATATAACCCACAAATTCAGTCAATTATTGTTAACATCTAGATGTACATGCACTGGTGAAAAAAAAAACTCCTTCCTAGGGTTCAACTATATTCTTCTCTAGCTTGGTTTTCTCCTGGAAAACAGATTACAAATGTCTTTATATCAGTACACATGTACATGTCAGTACATATAAATATAAGACAGTTATATATAATGGCCACCTCGTATTCCAGGCAAAGATTACAAAAATTTTTTTAACCAGACATTTCTACTTTTTGCTTTTTATAAATCATGAAGTGATTAAAAAAATGTGTATATTGTGCACTTGATTAAGATTTCCTTAAAATAAATTCTTAGAAGTGAGGTTGCTGGGCCAACATAAT
Organism: Gorilla gorilla gorilla; assembly: GCF_029281585.2. Lineage (NCBI taxonomy): Eukaryota > Metazoa > Chordata > Mammalia > Primates > Hominidae > Gorilla > Gorilla gorilla. Next base: position 149,228,589 of record NC_086017.1, on the reverse strand, counting down.
AATGAAAGCCAGCACCATATGCCAGGCACTGGTCCAAGTTTGGTACGAATATTATGATTTAGCCTCACAGCAGCCCTTGAGATGGATGCCACTATTATAGTACATGCATTTCATGGGCTAGGAATTGAGGTACACAGCAGCTAAGAAACTTGTTTTGGGTCCTGCCACCAGTGAGTGGTGTGACTGCAATCTGACTTTGGCAGCCTGGCCCTGGAACTCAGCTCCTTTCCCCATGTACTTTTGTTACATATTGCCAAATGCTTTCCAGAAAACTGGAGCCAATTTAGTCTACTAGTGTTTGGAGCACACAAGAAAGCTAGTTTTTGCATTCCCTTGCTACCAGGGATATCATTAATCTTTCAATGTTTTGGCCACGTGATACGTGAAAAATGAAACCTCACCTTTTAAGAAACTTGCATTTTTAAGATTTCTTCTAAAGTAAAATTATTTTTTATTTCTTTTTCATATTGGTTGTTGCTATTTCTTCTTTTATGAGTTGCCCGTAGTTCACTTTTCTTGTTGCTGTTTTCTTTATCTCTTTATTATGAAAAATTTCGAGCATATATAAAAATAGAATTGTGTAATGACCTTGGTGTTCCTATTACTCAGTTTTAACAATTATCAACCCATAGAGAATCTTATTTCCTGTATATCTTTCGCCAAATAATATTGTATGTTTTAATATGATACTGCATATTATTCCAAGTAATATACATGTAATATTACATATTATTCCAAATAATATCATTATGTTTACAAACATTTCTGTATGTGTCTCTAAAAGATACTTCCTTTTCAAAAATAACCATTGTACCACCATCACACTACAACAAAAATCAGTACTTTTTTTCTAAATGTCATCAAATATCAATTCTCTGTCTACGATTCCTCTATTTTACTATACATATTTGTCTTTTTTAACCTATAGATTCCTCTTTCATTTTTCCCTCTTTCCTGTCTTCCCTTCTTCCCTCCTTTCCTCTCTTCCTTTCCCTTTTCCTTCCCCATGATTTTTATTATTTTTACTGTTGCTGAATAAATCAGATTGTTTGTCTTGTGGAATTCCCCACAGTCTGGGTTTTGCTGATTGATTACTGTGGTGGTATTTAATGTATTCCTCTTTTTCCTGAACTATCTGTAAATTTGTAGTTAGAGCTAAATACTTGATCAGGTTCAGCTTTGACTACTTTTTTGTGTTTTGGCAGGACTCTTCATTGGTGGTTTTGTGCATCTCCATCAGGAGACACAGAATATCTTTTTCTCCTTTCTTGTGATGTTGGTGATGGCATTGGTGATAGACATTGATGACCATTGCCTAAATCCATCTTTTTTTTTTTTTTTTTTTTGAGACAGAGTCTTGCACTGTCACCTGGGCTGGAGTGCAGTGGTGCGATCTCGGCTCACTGCAACCTCCGCCTCCCGGGTTCAAGTGATTCTTCTGCCTCAGCCTCCCCAGTAGCTGGGATTACAGGCGCCCACCACTATGCCCAGCTAATTTTTTGTATTTTTAGTAGAGACGGGGTTTCACCATATTGGCCAGGCTGGTCTTGAACTCCTGACCTTGTGATTCGCCCTCCTCGGCATCCCAAAGTGCTGGGATTACAGGTGTGAGCCACTGCGCCCAGCCCCATCTATTAATTAGAGATCTCTAAAGTTTAATAGTCTGTTTGTTATTCCTTTGACATTTACTAGCTGGAAAACTTCTGTAAAGAGGAATTCTCCACATCAAACTGTCTGGTTGTTCTGAGGTGCAGTTCATACAGGTAAAGCAGCTAAAAGCTCAAGTCTTTCTTTTTTCAGAATAATGAATGAGCTTCCTAGTATCTTCAATAGGTGCCATACAACCTTATAGATTTAAATATATTTGATTTGTTTAAATCCTTTGTACTATTATCCTTATTAACGCTGAGATTGTCCTGTCTTTGGGTGCCTCTTTAATTTGGTTCTCGAATGATTTTGATATGACCTTAGTAGTCCGATAGCTTCCTTCCAGGCTCATTGCATACCTTTCTTGTCCCAGACCTAAAATTAGTAATTTATCTGGGGGAATCCTGGTTTCTTTTAGAAGCAAATTATATTTATAGACATCTGGGTGCTAGGAGTGCCTATCACTACTGGACTTACTGTTTCTAAGATCTTTCAGTGCACAGAGATAGGAAATACAATAAAAATATTGTGAGTTCATGTTGATATTCCCTATTCAAATTCCTGACTACAGAAGTTTTACTTTATCTCGTTGACCTAACATGTATATCGCTTTTCTTCCACACCAAAAATCCTGGCTGTTAACATCACAATCATAGTCTTAGACATAACAATACCCACCCTATTGCTTATTGTATGAATACTGAAAACAATTTAAAATTCATTATTAACTTTTTTGGAGTTGTTTTTGTCCTTAAGGTAGATCCTACTTGGAATGTCCCGTTAAATTACTGTGTTTTAAAGTCACTTGTAGTTCTTTTCTGTGGTTATGCTACTGAATGCCTTATTTTACTTTTGATTTTTAGACTGCATTTTTATTGTGTAATTTGTGTCTTATTGCTCTTAAGAGTTTTTAATATATTGAAAATATTAGTCCTTTATTATATATGTTACTTTTTCTCCTTTCTAGTCAATCATTTGTCTTTTAATTATGTTCATGGAGTTCTTTGCTATAAAGAGATTTTAAGTTGTAGCTGTCTAATTAATCAGTGTTTTACTTTGTAATTTCTGCTTTTGGTGTCATAATTAGGAAGGTCTTTTCCATTCTAAGACTTCTACATGTTCATCTATATTTTCTTTTACTAGTTTAAAAAGTTTTAAAATTTTGAATATTTAATATATCCGGATTTTTTGAGGGGTGTTAGCAGTAAGTTAGGAATCTATTTTATTTTCACAATTAGCCAGTCGTCTCAGCAGCATTACTTGACAATTCATCCTTTCTTCACTTAAAAAATACCTGCTTCATCAAATGTAAATTATTGTATGTGGTTAGTCTATTCCTGGACTTTCTGTATATTCCATTAATCTGACTATTCTGTTACTATTCTGGTATTGCACAGTTTTGTTTTTAAAAATTCATTTTTAATTGTGGTAAAATAACACATAAAATTTATCATCTTAACCACCTCTAACTGTATTGTTCGGTGGTGTTGAGTATATGAACACTCTTGTGCAACCAATTTCCAGAACTTTTTTGTCTTCCCCAACAGAAACTTTATACCCATTAAACAATTCCCTATCTCCCCCCACCCAGTTGCAGGCAACCACCATTCTACTTTCTATTTCTATGATTTTGACTACTGTAAGTACCATATATGGTAGTATCATACAGTATTTGACTTTTTGTGACTATCTTATTTCACTTAGCATAATGTCATCAAGGTTTATCCATGTTGCAGTGTGTGTCACAATTTCCTTTTTAAGATTAAATAATATTCCATTGTATGAATATATATCATTAAAAGAATCCATTTGTCTGTTGACACTTGGGTTGCTCCCACATCTTGACTATTGTGAATAGTGCTGCTATAAACACAGCTGTGCAAATATTTCTCCAGGATCCTATTTTTAACTTTTTTGGATATATACCCAGAGTGGAATTACTGGATCATATAGTAATCATATAGTCTATTTTTTATTTTTCAGGAACCTGTATACTGTTTTCCATTTTATTTTCCCACTGACAATGCACAAATGTTCCTATTTCTCCCCATCTTTGCTGACACTTGTTATTTTCTGTTTTTTAAAAAAATCAGCCATCCTAATGGATATGAAATAATATCTCATTGCAGTTTTGATTTGCATTTCCCTAATGATTTGTGATGTTGAGCATCTTTTTATATGCTTGTTGGCCATTTGTATATCTTCTTTGACGAGATGTTTATCCAAGTCCTTTGCTTATTTTAAAATTGGGTTATTTGGGTTTTTTGTTGTTGAGTTATAGGAGCTTTATATATTGTGGGGTTAGATATGATTTGCAAATGGTTTTCTCTCATTTTATAGGTTGCCTTTTACTCTGTTCATTGTGTGTTTTGATGCAGAATTTTCAATTTTTATGTAGTCACGTTTATCTATTTTTACTTTTATTGCCTGTGTTTTGGTGTCATCTCCAAGAAATCCTTGCCAAATCCAATGTTGTGAATATTTCCCCCTATCTTTTCTTCCAAGAGTTTTATAGCTTTAGGTCTTATATTTAGGTCTTTGATCCAGTTTGAGTTAAATTTTGTATATGTTATAAGGTGGGGAAGGGGGGAGGTCAAATTTCGCTATTCCGGACATGGATATCAAGTGTTCCTAACACCATGTGTTGAAGAGACTGTCCTTTTCCCACTGAATGGTCTTAACACCCTTGTTGAAAATCATGTGACCATATATGCAATTTTTATTTCTGGGGTCTCTATTTTACTCCATGGGTCTACATGTCTGTCTTTATACTAGTACTACACTATTTTGATTATTATAGCTTTGTCATAAATTTTGAAATCAGGAAGCATGAGACCTTCAGTTTTGTTTTTCTTTTTCAAGATTGTTTTGGCTATTCAGGGTCTCTTGAGATTCCATATGAATTTTAGGATAGATTTTGCTATTCCTGCAAAAAATGTTGGGATTTTGATAGAGATTGCATCACATTTGTAGATTATTTTGGGTAGTATTTACATCTTAACAATACTAAGTCTTTCAATCCATGATCACATGATGTGTTTCCATTTATTGGTGTCTTGTTTAATTTTTTCCAGCAATGTTTTGAAGTTTTTAGTGTGCAAATCTTTTGTTTGCTTGGTTTGGTGTATTATTATCTTATTCTTTTTGATGTTATTATAAGTGGGATTGTTTTCTTAAGTTCTTTTTCAGATTGTTCATTATTAATGTATAGAAATGCAACTGATTTTTGAGTGTTGATTTTGTATCCTTTAACTTTGCTGAATCCATTTATTGGTTCTAACAGTGAGCTATTCTTAGTCATGGAAATTTTATCATATGTTTTACCATCTTGCAAGACACAGATACTCTGATTATTTTTCTCTTTTAGAATTTTATATTGGCTATTTTTCAAATTTGAAATTACATCACATTCTTGTGAGGCCATCCCAATCTCCACATATGGATGAATGCATGGAATGCTCTGATGGGTAGGTGCCTTCATGAAGTCTAATTAGAAATCTTTTTTGAAGTTGAGTCTTGAACCTTAGTTGTGGGCATCTTCTGAATACTTCTAAGCAGAAAGTCTCATTTCTCGCAATTCTTCCTGTTCTGGATTCTCATTAGGCTAGTTCTCTGTAATGCAGGAGTATAGTCCCTGGTAGTGTGAGGTAGCATTGTGCTATAGGCTGTTAACAAAAAGTTTTGCAGTTGACCCAAGGTTGCTAACTTTTATTTTGCCAAGTCGGCACATAAAATAAAGTATGCAACAATCACCATCATTTTATAAAGGACACTTTAATACCAGAAGAGTAAGAAGATAAGACTCTCCAAGAATGGACAATTGGCCCCATACTTTGTCTTAGACAAATGAAAATTTAGCAATGGACCAGCTCTGGCCCACAGCCTAGCACTTGGGAGCTGCTGCACTGGTTTGTGTCTTTGGACCATACCAGCTCTTCCCTTCCATGACTGCATGGTTCAATATAAAAAGGGAAAATTTGATTAGCTATATTTTCTGAGGTAAACTGAAGAATGTCCTGAACTTATACATATAGGGATGACATTGATTGGAAATGTATAATAGGTTTATAGTGACAACCTGAAAAAGGTTTTTATCACCTGAAAACCTGAGCCCATAATTTAGGAAGTAGAAGATGCTTTGGTCTTGTGGCTGGAACCTAGTAGTGGTGTGTAACTGAGATAAAGATGAAGACCATTTTCAGCTTTAGAAAATCCAAAGTGAATTACATATTTATAATAAGCTGACTCACATGCTATAACCAAATTCTAGGCTTTTAGGGAATCTAAGTAACCTCTAAAATCAACAGAGCATCAAGTGTGATTCTGCACTTTTCTTCTCTTCCCCATGTCTCTCATTGCCAGTTTCTTCTTTCTTTCTTTCTTTCTTTTTTTTTTTTTTTTTTTGAGATGGAGTCTCACTCTGTTGCACAGGCTGGAGTGCAGTGGCCTGATCTCGGCTGACTGCAACTTCTGCCTCCTGTGTCCAAGTGATTCTCCTGCCTCAGCCTCCTGAGTAGCTAGGATTACAGGCATGCGCCACCATGCCCAGTTAATTTTTGTATTTTTAGTAGAAATGGGGTTTTACCATGCTGGCCAGGCTGGTCTCGAACTCCTGACTTCAGGTGATCCACCTGCCTTGGCCTCCCAAAGTGCTGGGATTACAGGTGTGAGCCACTGTGCTTGGCCTCACTGCCAGTTTCTGAGGGGAGCTGCGAAGGTCCGCTAAGTCCTCTCCAGGCTTAGGTGGAAAGGATGTGGAAGGAATTGTCCTGCACCTGTGTGGCCTTCTCTACATCTGTGTTCATGCTTGTGTCTGTTACAAAAGGTTGCAAGCGTGTCTCCCTGCTGGATGTAAAGATGCAGGCTCAACGTTTAGCATAGTCGACAGAAAACAGAGCTGCCAGTGGAGACACTAACATGTGTTAAGTTCTTTGGGAAGGAGGTGTCTCTGATGCTTATATCACTTGCATCTGCCCATAGGAGACACTCATCATCTGATAAGCTGAACTGGGCCAATTCCAAGGCAGTAATTGTGCCAGGAGTGTCTTCATGTATTATTCCACCTAATGACAAGACAAGCGAGAAGAGCTAACCTAAGCAGGGAGCCAGAAAGAAAAATGTTTCAAAGGGATAGAGAGGACTTTAAGTAAAGCTTGGGGGTGGAGGGGGAATATAAGGACCTGATCCAGAAAAGATGCGATGAGCTGAATTATTCTTCCATTGGCAATAGCTGACCATTGTTAGGCTTTTGTGGAAGAGGAAGCTGCATTTTGTACTCAATAAACTATCAGTGCAATGGATCAAATAATTGGTATGAAAGAATAGAGAAGTGCCCATTGATTCTGCGATTCTGACCTCAATCAGGGATCTTAGAGAGGAGATCAGTGAGAACTTAGACCACATAGCTGATCACTAAGGGTTCATTGAACCCACAGATCCAACGGCCTTTTCTTTGGTAAATTGAGCATAATAGTCATATGGAGGGAGTGCTTTGGGTTCCCTGAGTGAAGGTGATGGGTTGGTTAAAAGCTGCCACTGCTTCGGTTTTATTTTGTGCACGTCCAGCCAACAGGTGCCTTCCACACGGTGGCACTGTGGGCCACAAAGTGAATGGCTACACAGGCACTTTTTAATGACAGGCTAACTTCACTGTAAGAAATAAGTGGGGCTCCTCCAGCCTGCACCACCACTCATTGTTTGGCAGGACTTGATGAATTGTCTTATTCATCCAGGCAACTCTCCCGTCATTAAAAAACAAAACACAAAACCCCCAACATTTAAAGATAGAAAATGGAGCAGGACAGGGTGTGACCTCTCTTGCTTTCCTGCATACCCTTGTGTTGCCAAGGCCCAGCTGAGGTCCTTGCACAGAAAAGGCAATCAACAAATATTGATGGGTTTCACAACCTGTACCTGCACTCAAGGAGCCTCACTATTGGGAGCTTTCTGCAGCCTGGAAATATCCAGCATGCATGGCAATCCCACACTGAAAGATCCTTATGACCCTGTTGCTTCCTCAGCTGCTGTACCATTTCTGTCATTTTGTTTATGGATACATCTAATTGATTTGTCTATACCGGCTGAATCCTTTTCCTCATTCCGCCAGTTTCTTATATATATTCACTCTTAACTGAATCTGAGCTTTGGCTGACATGCCCTTGAACTGCCCGTGAACTATTCCTCACTCCTCAACCTCCCAGCACATATGCATACCACCACTATTTATTTTCTTTCTTTTCTTTTCTTTCCTTTTTTTTTTTTGAAACAGTGTCTTGCTCTGTTACCCAGGCTAGGGTGCGGTAGTGCAATCACAGCTCACTGCAGCCTCAACCTCCCAGGCTCAAGAGATCCTCCTCCTGCCCCAGCCTCCTGAGTAGCAGGGACCACAGATCCAGATAATTTTTTATTTTTTATAGAGATGGGGGCTCCCTATGTTGCTCAGGCTGGTCTTGAACTCCTGGGGTCAAGTAATCCTCCCATCTGAGCTTCCCAAGGTGCTAGGATTATAGGTGTGCACCACTGTGCCTGGCCCCACCACAATTTTCATTATCTCTGCCATCATCGCTACCACCTCCACCTCCACCACCATCATCACCACCACTACCTCCTCTACCTCCACATCCACCACCATCACTACCATCACTCCACTACCACCATCACCACCTCTACCACCACCTCTACCACCACCACCACCACCACCACCACAACCACTTCCACCTCCACATCTACCACCATCACTAACTACCATCACTCCACTACCACCATCACTACCTCTACCACCACCACAACCACCACCATCACCTCCACTACCACCTCCACCTCCACCATCACTACCATCATTTCACTACCACCACCACCACCACAACCACCACCTCCACCACTACCACTAACACCTCCACATCTACCACCATCACTACCATCACTCCATTACCACCATCACTACCTCTACCACCACCACAACCACCACCTCCACAACCATTAACACCTCCACATCTACCACCATCACTACCATCACTCCATTACCACCATCACTACCTCTACCACAACCTCCACCACAACCACTTCCACCTCCACCACCATAGCTATTACCACCACCTCTACTACCCCTATTACCATTATTACCACCCTCTTACCACCACCACCATCACTACCACCACCTCCACAAACACCATCTCCATATATTTATGCAAGTAATCTGAACATTGTTGCCTATTTGTGAAAGTAGCTTCCATTGTAGAATGGGTGAAAGAAACTGAAGATGGAGGACAGGAGCTCCAATTAAAATTCTAGCAGCCACAAACTTGTTTTATGACCTTGGGAAAGTCATGGAACCTTTTGTTTTCTCATCTGTGAAGTGAGGAGGCTGGCAGAGTCAGTCCCCTAGACTTACAGCATATATAATTCCGTGAATGCTGCAGGCTTTAGAAATTCACTTTTACCTTTAAAAAGGTTAGTCAATTTACTAATTATAACCTGAAAGTCTTTTTGATATTTAGAAAATCCTCTTGCTTTTTCTTTTTTCTTTGAAAATTTAGAGCTGCCTCATTTCATAATGCCTGAAGCCTATATTTATAATCAGCATCTATTTCATGGTTCCGAGCCGTTTTTCACATAATTGTCTTTTTTTTTTTTTTTTTTGCTTTAGAATTAGTTCTTTTGTGGCTAATGTATAGCAGAAACAAAATGACTTTTGAAAAAGCCCTTCAGGAATTATGGGGTTCACTGCTATATCATTAGGGGCCCACACAGCTCTGTGACAGAACTGGGTCTTAGAAGGGGAAGGCAGCCCTGTTCTGGGAGACGGAGGCAGGGGGTGTGTGCAGATCTGCAGTGGGCATAGATGGTGGTTTGAGGGTGGCCTGGAAGAAGCCAGAAAATGGTAGTCTGGACTTCAGAGAGGAGAGGGATGAGGTGTGTCCAGGGAGGTCTGCAGGGGGCAGTAGATCACAGAGCACAGGGAGGATGAGCGCGGAGGGTGCAGGTGACAGCTCTGTTGCTATGTGGGCACTCTGGGACCTTCGGCAGGGAACGTCACCTTACCTAGGACCCCCAGATTAGTAGATCTAGGTGCATTTGGGCTTCACATGTCATGCTGGTGACATCATTGCTTACTTGCGATGCTGAGTCACATGTCAGCCTCCTGTGGATGTTGGCTTCCAGCAACTGCCTCTAATCTTGTTGCTGTGCTTTGTTGTTGAGACCAAATACAAATCCTACCCAGAGTATGCAGAGAATCTGAATGATAATGTTCTGGTCTTGTTAAATTTGCCATTTGAAATTTCATAATGTAAATGTAGCATGACACATCTACCAATCATGTCTTCTCTTTGACTTTTTAGGCCTTAACCCCCACATTCCTAGAATGTGATTTCTTTCAATGTTGACATACCCCTGCTTTCCACACACAGCCATCTGCAGGCCAGCTAGGCAAAAGGCCTGTGGATGGAGTGAGAAGAGCAAGATATGTCCATTGTATAAGGCATGCCCAAACATTTTCCACCATGGCTTAAAACTGAAGCTGGAGAGCATGATGTCACCATGTCAGCTGGAGGCAAGAAAGGACATTGGTTGGAAGGGACCACTGGTGTTGCAGAGCAACAGTCTCGAAGGCTCTCGGAGGCTATGGCTGAGACCACCCCCAGAGACCTGCTTCATATGTGGCATGAAGCCCTTGAGGTGTGGGGAGACTGCCCTGGGAGTCAGAGTTGGGCACGCACAAGGTGAACGATGCCTGCTGCCATCGGATGTCATAGACCTGAGGCAGCACTGTGAACAGAACATGGAAGGGCGAGAGTGGATGCATGGGTCCACACATGTGACAATGGGCTTTTGATAGCCCAGAGTTCTGAACTTATTCTGCGAAAAATGTGAGTGAGAGTCACCCTAAGTCAGAACTTCAGCACCATTTTAGGCACCCATACCCTAGGATGCACATCCTGGGATTCGTACTCTGGGATCCACACCTTGGGATCTCACCCTGGTAAGCCCACCTCCCCTTTGTGTTTCTCAAGCCACAAGTGAGTGGTGCTGCCACAGGGTTCTCCATCTAAGGCACGTCCACCTGGGGTATCAATTTTATTTGAATATCTGAGGGGATAAAAGTTAAGCATTTTAACTGGGAAATAACTTTATCTTTAAACAATTACAACAGATATAGATATATTTTGAAGCAGAATGCAACATGCACAATACTTCATACTTGGAGCTGTCCACTTGAGTCCTGGTCCTGCTGGCCTTGCAAGGACATAGGCTATTTCCTCTATGTATTTTTAAAAAATTTATTATCATTATTAACATATAATTCATATAACATAACTTCAGCACGTTAAGGTATACAATTCAGTAGTTTTCAGTATATTCATAATGTGCAACTATCCCCACCGTTCCCCTGTGTTTAAGGGGCCCTTTCATGGAAAGGTTCAGGAAGTGCTGCCTGCCGATGCCACTCTGCCTCCAGAGTAGAATTTGCAGCATCAGTGACAGGAGATGGGGAAAAACCTTTATTAGAGGAGGACTGGGTGTCATGGGCCTGCATTTTCAGCTCCTATCAAGTCCTTCCACTTAGGCAACGCTCCTTCTTTCTATTTGGGAGGCAGAGCATTGCTTCGTGTGAGAGCTTGAGTATTCATGCTGTGCTGTGTGGATTATCACCCGAAGAAACAAGGATGGAGTTTTCCTGCCATCAACATCACTGACTCACAAAGGACAGCTTAGAAACTGTGAAGACTCCTGAGAGACTAGAAGGGGCTGGACTTGCTTTTAATCAGGTTTCAATGCAGAGACGGGTGTCCTGTCAGTTCCCTTATTCAGAGACACGTTTGTTGTGGCATTAATAAACAAAGTCAGCATTCCCTGGAGACCAACAAAAGCCTGATCCAATGTGAGTTTGTGCCTTTCTGTAAAGATTTGTGGTGGGATTCCAGGCCGTATAAATAATAGTCTTCTACTCACTGCAGATACCTTGACTATTCCTGGGGGCCAGATCCTTGGTTATGTTTTTGTTTTAAATCACATTTTATGCAAATTCACAGGCAGGCTCAAACAATGGTGAGTCCTCTTGTCATTCCTGGCCATTAGCTCAGCTGAATGAAGATTCAGGAGTAGGAAAGCAAGTCTCTGAACTTGCCTCTGCTTTGAGATTTTCTTATCTTGCAGACTCTCCTGAGATTTTTGCGACAACCATATACTTTCTCAAAGCCGTATAGCAAAGTCTTGCTAGCTTAGATCCTAAATTTCATAATACACACCCGTTGCAAGTTCCAAGAATTCACTGTATCAGAAAATAGCTCCTGCCTCTTTGAGAAATGGTAATTTTTTACGTAGCTCTGAATAACATAGCTATTCTTCATAGACCACATACTGTGTGCTGGATGCTTTACGCATTATCTTTAATTCTCACAACAACTTTGCAAAATAGGTATTGGCCTCTGTTGACTGGGCTGCTGAGGCTAAGACAGGTTAGTAACTGGCCTGCTTTCACACACTGGGCTAGGAAGTGCTCCGCCTCAAAATTTCCCAAGACACCCTCCTCAGCTTGTGAACCATACTTCTCAATTGCTCTCATGTCAGGAGAATTGAAACATGGGCTTTGAGTCAGACAGACATGATTCAGATCCTAGCACCAGTAACTACTAGATGAATGACTGGGCAAGTCATGTAACCTCCCCAAGCCTCAGTTTCCTCAGCTGTAACTGTGATAAAGATGCTTTGGGAGGTAGTTATGGGAATGGAATGAGATGAATGCTTCCAAGTCCCCAGAATGGCATGAGCACATTGCATAGCAGACCAGAATCTCGACAAATGATCCTTCTCTTTTCTTCCTTATTCATCTTCATACATGTTGTGGCACCTGGCACAAAATAGGTACTCAAAGAAATATTTGTGGAAGTAAATTCAAAGGATTCTCCATGACCTTGTTTCATACGGACATCATGAAGTGGGACCCTCTCCAAAAGCTCCCTGGAAGAACAAAAGAAGTTTTGAAGCATGTCAAAGCTACTCATGGTTACAATCTTTAGGATGAGGCAGACAGACAAAAATAATGCTAAAAATAACAATAGTACTAACATTCTGAAGTAAAATTTACTAGGTGGAGTGCTGTTGCTCTTCAAGGAACAGCAGTAGTTGAGGATTGTCAAGTACCCTGAAGCACAAGGGACAATAAATGTGACAAGAACAGCTCCTGGGTTTGGGGGATTATTCAACAACGATTAGATTGGTTAGAGACAGTGCACTTTTGTATGTATATCCTTGCTTAAGAGTAGAGAAAATAAAATGTAAGATTTTTGAATATGTAACATGGGATGTTAGAGTGAATGCATCTTCACTGATGCAGGGAGTGTTTGGCCGGGGTCCATCTCAGAAAGGAATTCAAGAGGGCAAACATGTGGCATGTGTACTGCTGGTTCCCAGTCAGTCCTGTGACAGGCATTGCCAATTGATCATGATAATCTACCATTCCTGAGTCCTTCTCAGCATAGTCAGTTGGGATTGGCCTGAGTTGGCATTTAAGATCAAACAATTTGTTGTCCCTGGCTCCAAAAAGGAACACTTTTGTGTGCATTTGGTACCTGATATTCAAAAACTCCCTCCTCAGGAAGCTTCCTTTGGTCTCCTGACATGGCCAGGTCATGGCACCAAAGCTACTAGCACCTTTCACTACGCCACAGAGATTTTAGTGAAATAGCCATATATATATATAAATTTTTTAAACTACTTTTTGCAATGTGTATGCCCTGGAACTCAGACATGAATCTATGCACACTAGCTTAGAGGACAATAGAAGTATCCCTCATCCCTACTCAAACTTGTTCTTTTTCACTTTTCTTCTCACAAGATGGGACTTCCCAGGATGTTGCTCATTCCTTATGTTTTCCAAGTCCACAAAACCCACATGACACAGTGTGGATATTTCTGTGGGAGCTGGACCTACACATGATCTTTAATAGAGGCCTGGCCTGGGTGTCTATGTTTTGATTCAGATGCATTGGCTTTAAGTAATAGTAAATCCCAACTGAAATTGACTTAAGCAGTAAAGAAACTTACCACACATAAGGCTGGGCGCAGTGGCTCACGCCTGTAATCCCAGCACTTTGGGAGGCCGAGGTGAGTGGATCACCTGAGGTCAGGAGTTTGAGAGCAGCCTGGACAACATGGTGAAACCCTGTCTTTACTAAAAATACAAAAATTAGCTGGGTGTGGTGGCATGTGCCTGTATTCCCAGCTGCTTGGGAAGCTGAGGCAGAAGAATGGCTTGAACCTGGAAGGTGGAGGTTGCAGTGAGCCGAGATCATGCCACTGCGCTCTGGCCTGGGTGGCAGAGTGAGACTCTGACTCAAAAAAAAAAAAAAAAAAAAAAAAGAAACTTACCACACATTATGAAAAGTTCAGAGGCGGGGTGTTGTCAGGTGAGGAACATAAAGTAGAGCTCTGGCTCTATTTCCCCAGGCTTCTTTTGTTTTGCCTTCATCCGTGTTGGTTCATCTTTGGGCTGCAGTATTCCAGTGTATCACATGTAGTCATGAGAATGCTTAGATGGAGGAAGAAGGTGTGCACATGTGTGTATGTATGTTTCCAAGGATGGAGCTGCCTCTTTTGTTGTCTCTTCATTAAGAGTGAAGAAGTTTTCCCTTCAATGAAGAAATGCTGGAATCTTTCCTTTTTGAACCACTAGTCAAAACTGGGTCATGTGCTCTTACAAAACTCACCATAATCTTGCCATATGATGTAGCCATCATGCTCCTTGGTATTTACACAAAGGAACTGAAAACTTACCTCCACACAAAATCCCACACACAGATGTTTATAGCAGATTTGTTCTTAGCTGCCAAAACTTGGAAGCAACCAAGATGTCCTTCAGTAGGTGAATGGATAAATAATTGTAGTACATCCAGACAATGGAATGCTATTCAGTACTAAAGAGAAATGAGTTATCAAGCCAAGAAAAGACATGAAGAAATTGTAAATGCATATTACGAACTGGAAGTAGCTAGTCTGAAGAGGCTACATACGGTATGATCCCACCTTGATGACATTCTGGAAAAGGCAAAACTACAGAGACAGTAAAAAGATCAGTGGTTGCCAGGGGTTGGGGGAAAGGTAGAGCATAGAAGATTTTTATGGCAATGAAGCCGCTCTGTATGATACTACAATGGTGGATACGTGTCATCACACATTTGTTGAAACCCATAGAATGTACAGCAACAAGAGCGAATCCTGTCAACTCTGGGTGATAATGATGTGTCAATGTAGGTTCATCAGTTGTAACAAAGGTACCACTCTGTGGGGGATGTTGAAAATGGGGGAGTCTATGCACCTGTGTGTATGTGAGGACTCTCTGTACCTTCCTTTCAATTTTGCTGTAAGCTTAAACTGCTTTAAAAAAATAAAGACTTAAAAAACGAAAAGAAACTGGGTCATGTGCTCCATCCCCTAAACCACTCACTTGTAAGGGGAATGGGACACCATGACTTAGGCAAATCAGAATATACCCCTTGAGCCAAGGATAGTGCCATAGGAGGGAGGGGTTGATTTACAATATTAATAAGAAAAAAGTGATAGTGATGGTGGAATGGATGTTGAGTAGGCAAGCCAACAGTTCTTGCTCCACAGGGAAAGAGCTGATTGGATCAGAGGTGGACTCTTGAGAGAGGGGATCTCTCTTCAGAGAGGGGTGGCAGACATTTCGTTGGCTAGTGGTCAATCAGATTTTCTCTCTTGAGAGAATTTAAACTAAGAGAAACATAGACTCTGCTTAGGCAGTAGTAGAAGCTTGAATTAGAAGTTCACACAGAACTGTGGAACTGGGTGGGGCAACCATTGTTAGTTGATGAGTAAGCATTTGGCAGGGACAGCCAGAATCTTGGAGTGGGTTTTCTGTTCCTTGCATATGAAAATACTTGACCAGGGTATTCATAGATGTATGCATCTTAGGGTAGCACAGCTTACATTTAATCTGGGCCCTCTTCCCACCCAGTGTATGTATCTTTGCAGTTCTCAAACTAATGAAGCCATTTCAGATGGGTAAATAACACTAAAACTAAGATGATGAGTGCTATTCAAGGCCCACCTGCTCTTGAGTGTCTGGATAGAATCCTCAGTGACATTTGTATGGGATTCCCCACCTAATAAGGTCAACAGGATCTCCAGTTCCTTAGGTCTGACCCGTTTTTGCTAGGAGAATCCTGAGTGGCTTACACATTTGGAGCATGATGACAGCTGGAATTTCCAGTATCTTCTATGCTGGTCCCATGAAGGCTTTGATCACAGTTGCTGTTGCTACTCTTCATCTTGCCCTTACTTTGGAATGATGATTTAGCTGGGTGTAAAATTCTAGCTTGACAATTGTCTTCCTTCTGATCTTCGAAGAAATGATTACAAAGTCTTCTGTCATTTTTTTGGTACTGATGTCAGTCTCATTGCCATGGATATGTAATACATATTTTTTTCTTATTTTAAGATGTTCTTTTTATTGTTGATATTCTCCATTTTCACTAGAGTGTAGCTAAGCATGGTTTAATACTTCTCAGGAGACAGAGTGTTTTCAATACTAGAACGTATGTCTTCAAGTCTAGAGACATTTCCTCTCCTTATTCTGACTATTCTCCTTTCTTGGAACCTGAATTAAATGCATGTTGTAAAGTTCCCCATCCTGTGTGTCGTGTCTCCAAAGCCTTTTCAGTCATCGTATCTCTTTCCTTCTCGTATTGGGTCTTTGACTTGCTCTCCTCAGTCACTATTGCTGTGTCTAGTCCACTGTTTAACTTATCTGTGTTTCTTGTATGAGTGACTGTATTTTAGTTTCCAGCATTTTTATTTTGTTTATTTTAAAATCCCACATGTTCCTGCATCCTCCCACCACACCATTCTTTATTTTTTTGGACATTTTACATACGCTTATTTTACAGTCTCTTTTTAGATTTTTCTATTAGCTATAGATATTGAGATGGGATTTCTCTTGGTTATTACATTGGGTGGCTTTCTCATCATGGTTTTTTCCCACATGCTCTCTAATTCTTGATAGTGAGCTTATCTTTAGTGAGAGGTGTTTTTGTATGGGGAGCTCGTGCATGTCCTGGGGTGTGGATGCATCCATAAGGAGTGCCTACTATGGGACTCAACAGTTTCACCTACTGCAGGCTAGTTTTTTTCCTTTATTTCTTTAATTTTTAAAAAATTTGCTACATGGTTCATAGATGTCATATTTTAATAGCAAAGTTTCTTCATATTTTTGTAAAATAGATATTTAATACATATCTGTTGACTAAGTGAATACAACTGAATCTTGAAAATATATTAAATGTATGAAACCCAATTTGGAGAACAATAACTGAAGTGCCAGTTCTACTGTCACAGAAAGAAGAGCTAGCTTCTATGAAGAAAAAAAGAATGTTAAGGGGTTGCACGTAAGTGGAGGTGACTCATGTTCAGCCTGTTTTTGGAGCTTCCATTCCATTGAAACATGAATCAGGGCAGAGCAGAAGAACTGAAGGGCAGTCAGCTACAGGATCTCACAACAGTGTCTTTACACTCATTGTCTATCCCATCCTACTCTGCAAACCGTACCCTCACTAGCTGCTCTGGGATTAAATTGTCCACTGCAGGGGCCATAATAATTTCCTTGGGAGAATCTGGCCTAAAGACAGCTGCTTTGGAAAAGATTTTTTCTTTCACATCCTGGAGGAAAATATGTCTGAAGGGAGACTAGAGTTGAACTATTTGCCATCAATGATGATGACTAATTGATAACTCTGTAATCCTTTTAAAAAAATAGGTTTTAGGTGATTAAATGCAAACAGAGTAGTCTTAGTTTCATTTCTTTTAAAATCTTATCTCTACAACTTTCATATATACACACAGTTTCCCTGTTACCATCCTAGTGTGAAAAAGTTATTTTAGCAGATATTTAAGTCAATCAACTTGATGTACTGGGCATAAAATTACATTTTTTGCTGTTATTCTTCCAGGAGTCTAGAAGTTTCTCACTTTTTAGCTCATTCTGATTGAGAACCAAGGATTATGAAATTTCCTTTATTCTTACCAATATTCAATTCATCCATAAACACACAGCAAAGAGACACACATATCACACAAAATATTCAATGTTACCACACATCAAAAGATCAAAACATAAAAACAAATGTCTAACGAACTGATAGGTTGGTGAGAAATATGAAGTGAAAGTCATCTTTTTTTTTTTTAGATGATACTACCTCCTAGTATGAGGCAAGACATTCAGAGAATGACCATTGATGAATTCTTTGTCATTGGTACTGGCTTTGCTTATTATCTGGAGACCCGCTGAGAGATGCCTTTGAGATCTGGCGCTTGTGAGGGAATTCTCATCCTGAAACTTTTCACCTCTACGTTAAATATGTTACAAAGTAACATTTTCAAAAGTATTTTTTCAATTCAGTTTACAAAGTTAAGATTTTCCTGCTTTAGTATTGGGTTTAGAGACTGCCAAGACTTACCTACTGCTGTTACCTACTTAATTCTACTGTCTTTCCTCTTTGTACATACGGCAATATGTGCTTCTACAGGTGGATTCATACTCCCAGTTATGTGAGGCAGTAGGAACGCTGACAGCTGCCCAGAACCGCTGTGATGGTGGAAGGTGAGGTGCAGTGCCTGACTGCCTCAAATTCTCAGGCTTTGAGTCTTGCATTACATCTAGTGATATCCAGTGTCCTATTCAACAAGGTCTATTTCTGATGCTCTTTATGTCTTCCTGCAGATCCTAGTTTTCATCTAGTATCATTTTCCCTCAGATTGAAGAACTCTTTTAGCATTTTTTTTATAGTGAAGATTTTCTGGCAATGAATCTTCATGGTTTCCTTTTATCTGCAAACTGTATTTTGCCTTCATTCTTGAAGTGTATTTGTACATTTTTTTTTCGGTCAGCCCCTAAAAAATACCACTGTCTTCTGGCCTCAATTATTTCTCTTTTGATATTATCCTGCAAGTACCTGAGGTTCTGTTTTTGCTAAAACTTTTTTTCTCTATTTTTGGATAAATTCTAATGATCTATCTTCAAGTTAACTGATGATTTCCTCTGTAATCTCCACTTAGCTAAGTTCATACATTTTTAAATTTCAGATTTTGTATTTTTAGTTTCAGAAGTTCTGTTTTCAAGAATAGTTTCTATTTCTCTGTGAGATTTCTTGTCTTTTTAGTCATTATTAGCATATTTTCTTTTATGTATTTGAGCATAGTTACAATAGTTGCTTTACAAATCCTCATCTGCTAATTCCAATATCTGGGTTATCTTGGGGTCAGGTCTCCATTGATCACCTTTTCTCTTAAAAATAGGTCATGTCATGCACATGTCAGATAGTTTTGGATTGCATCCTGGATATTGTGAATATTATGTTTCAGAGACTCTAGATGCTATTATAGTCTTCCAAAGAGTATCGATTTTTTTTTGTTTGCTGGAGAAGACAATTAATTTGCTTCTACTCATACAGCAAACTTTGTGTCTTGGGGACATCTCAAGTCTCCATTCAGCTTTGGATCCTAAGTCAGCTGTTTGTAGTCAGCCCTATACTTGCATGGCTTAGGATTTAACTAGAGACCCAGGGAGGGGTTTTTATAGAAAACTTGGATCTTCTCCCTCTGAGTCTCTTTTTTCTGAGACTCTTTGCTCACCTTATAGTGGCTATAGTTGCCCTGAACTCTGTCTTATGGTTCTTCAGGCCAGAAAAACTGCAGATTTTCTAACAGATTTTAGGTACTTCATGCCACCTGACTTTGGCTTGTCCTTGGGCCAGAAGCCTCAAAAACGGAAATTTGCTTTATACCTTTCCTCTCTTTTAAATGTCAACTACCCTTCAGAATATGTCTGTCTTTGTTCACCCTCTAGTGGCTTCAAGTAGTTACTTTTTGTATTTTGTACAGAGTTTATATTTGTTATCTGCAGGAGGGTTAGCCTGGTGGGAGCTTACTAAGCCATACTGGAAGCTGAGTTCCTCCTGCCTAGTTTTTGTGTTAATTTCTGTGGAGTTTTGGTGTGTTACCAAAGAGGCCATGAAGGTGATTTGATGCCAACCCTCCAATGAATTCCTTATTGGGTTCTCTCTGCTCCATTGGCTGTACCTTTCTGCAGATGGATGGGGTGTGGCCTGTCTGCACAAAAGCTACTGGTGGGTGGGCTCTGCCAGCTGTCATAGGAAGACATAGTCACACTCATTCACTGCTGACTTTTAAAATAACTCTATCTACATTCTGACTCCTCCACCCCTCAACATTTTTTTTTTTTTTTTTGCAGCTGGACATTTTTGTTTTTCTTACTCTCTCTTAATTATGACTTAATTCTTAAGACTTGGGCAAACACTTCCAGTATCATAAGGGGCTTGCTGCCTGGCGGGGCAGCCTGTGCCCCACTGTGATACTTTATTCACCCTTCAGCCAGACTTCATCCTCCTTACCAGAGGCATTGCCAT
Organism: Gorilla gorilla gorilla; assembly: GCF_029281585.2. NCBI lineage: Eukaryota > Metazoa > Chordata > Mammalia > Primates > Hominidae > Gorilla > Gorilla gorilla. The sequence goes on along the minus strand of NC_086017.1, from coordinate 149,208,502 downwards.
GGCAACCTCCCTCCTCTGGGCAATAAGTATGGGTGGCAAAGTCCTCCATGCTTAATATGTTTGATATTTTACCTTTTAAAACATTCTTTGGGGAAATTCAAGTTGGCCTGTCGAACAAAATAAATAAGCTTTTTATTGTCAACAAGGGCTAAGGGCGGCAGCTTTGATAACAGGGAAAGCTTGGACTGGTCAAAAACTCGAAACCAGAGTGAGAAGGTCACATCTAGTTCCACTTGAGATGAGAAAGGAATGGGAAACCTCTCAGTGCTGATGGAAACTGACTCAGATCCCAGATGCTGCTGGGGAAGCTCTAGCCTAAGGTGGCTGCTGGGATGAAGTGAGCCCTGGTCCAAACCCAACCTTGTAATGTTTGTGTAGCTGCCACCACTGGAGGGAACAGGTATTTCTCCTACAGACAGTCCACCTTGGGAGTGCTGGGGCTTTCCTTTCCCTTCTGGGTGGCATCACACCAGAGTCTCTTTAGCCTGGAAGCCCTTAAGAGTGCACATACATCACAGAACACACTGAGAGCTTTGCGGAGGCTGAGGGACTGGGTAGCCCAATGTCCTCCCCCATCTCTGCCATCTGTCTATGCAGTAGTTACAGAGACAGGCTCTTATTGGGCATTATTTAAAATTTGAGTGTTAAAAATTAAAAATTTACAATAAATTAAGTATTACGCTTCTTGGCTTCATTGGCAAATATTTTTTTCTTTAAACTAGATTTATATGAGTTTCTCCCTATCTTTCTTTATTTTTCTCATTTGTGTTTTTCTTCTTCCTTTTCTGTCTCTCTCTCTCCCTTTTTTTCTTCCTTCCATTTTAAAAAATGTAGTTATGAATTTATTTTGCCCATTTAATGGGATTTTCTATGGCATATTGGAAACAAAGTGAGGTGTGGAGTCAGACAAACCTGGTTGGAATCCACGCTTTTCTATTTATTAGCTATGTAGACTTGGCATAGCTGTCCTGGTTTGTTCAGGCTGAGAGGTTTTCTGGAACACAGGACTTTCAGTGCTGAACCTGGGACAGTCCTGGACAAACTGGGATGGTTGGTCACCTTACTTGGACAAGATACTTAGCCTCCCTGAGCCTTGGTTTCTTCACCTGTGAGCTGGGGATAATAATACCTGTCTCATGGGGGCTATTTTGTGAGTTGGAAATAGTGTAAGAAAAGGGCCTGAAACTATGTCTGTGACATTGTAGATTCTCAGTAATGATAATGATAATGACGGCAATATTAACATTAATAATCATCCGTATTTTTTAATGGCTCAGAGAGATTTTTTTCTGCCATAAATGCTTTTCTCTTTTTTCCTAATGTCTTTTCAAGGAGAAAAAGTTTATTTTGTTTTCTTCATTTTTACGTAAGCCTGGGTATTATGGTTTGAATGTTTGTCCCCTCCAAAACTCATGTTGAAACCTAATTCCCAATGTGGAAATAATGAGGAGTGGGGCCTTTAAGAGGTGATTGGGTCATGAGAACTTCACTCTCATGAATAGATTAATCCATTCATAGATTAAGAGATCAGTGAGTTAATGGATTAGTGGGTTATCACAGAAGTGGTACTGGTAGCTTTATAAGAAGAAGAAGAGAGACTTGAGCTAGCACATTTAGCTCCCTCACCACATGATGCCCTGAACTCCTTTGGGACTCTGCAGAGATCCCCATCAGCAAGAAGGGCCTCACCAGATGCAGCCCCTTGACCCTGGACTTCCCAGCCTTCAGAACTGTAAAAAATATATTTCATTTCTTTATAAATTACCCAGTTTCAGGTATTCTGTGATAAGAAACAGAAAATGACTAAGTAACTGGGTTTCTGAAGCTTTGCTGTGTCCAACTAAAAAACAATAGCTGCTGAATTTTCCCTGACGTCTAACATCTCTGAGTAGAATCCAGTGATAACACATGGTTGAGATTATCTTTTAGAAACCTTGAAAAATTCATCAAGGACCCAAAAGTCTTCTTTAGAGATAGGCTGCTCTGTGCATAGCTCATACAGAGCCCCTTCCTTATCAGATGCAGGACTGATGAGTTCCAGGTGTTAAATATTTGGGGACTCAGGGTCTGTTCTGGACATTTCCCCACACAGGTGGATCTGGTTGGCTCAGACCACCTGCCAACATTAGGCCACCCATCCTGAAGCAAGCCCATTCTGCTCTTTCTGGATGGCCCTTCTAGTCAGGAAAAGGAGTTGGAAACTGAGAAGGCCAGTGGTTGGGAGGAAATGAGGTCTGTGTGTTCTTGTGGAGCAAGCAAGAGGCTAACCTGGTATGGACTCTAGTCTTTGTTCTGGCTCCCCTGATATGCCTGTGCAAAGGCCTTGAGCATGTCATTTCTCCTTTCTGGTCCTTGTTCACAACAGAGGTATGGGCCTCGGCTTTCCCGTCTTCAGAGGTGAGTAGAGGTGAGTAAATGGGGAAATGATTGCCAATTGCCAAAGAGTCTCTAAAGGGGAAGAAAAGCTAAAGCAAAATAGTGTGAGATCAGTTTCTGGGCTCATGACCATTTTAATTTATTGGTTCAGAGTGAACAGAGAACTCTACTCAGCCATGACTTAATAACTTCCTCCTTCCAAGCTGCCTGAGATGGTCATGTCTCCAGGTAATGAGCTATATCTGCTCCTGTGGACTTCATGTCTGGGTGTTGTTTTCTATTTTTTAATTCTTCAGTTTTTAGTTTTTTTTCTCTAGATATAAAATAAAGCTATTCTCATTGAAGAAAATTTGCAAACTACTGTAAAGTACAAATGAAAAAAGTATCATCATTATATCTCCAATCAGAAGCAACTACTTAAAATATTTTGGAATATATTTCTTTCCAGGGTGTTTTTCAATGCACCATTTAATAGAATTAATGTTAGAAAAATATAATAATGTTAATGACTATATAATAGTTTACTTATATATAAAGACTATTAGAAATCTTTCCCTCATTAGGTTTTTAAGTTGATCCAGTTACATTATTTTAAACAATTGATATATACCTTTGAGCATAAGTATTTATGATTATTTCCTTAGGAGAAATTTAAAGAAGGAGCATTGCTGGATTAAAGAAGAAATATTTCCAGCTTTCTTCCATATTACATATAATTCTACCTTTATGTTACCCTAAAAATCTAAGTTAAAAGATAGGACAAAATATAATGTTTTCTATGTAAGGAATTTGTATGACCCTTGGTCTGCAAGTAGGACCCACCCACTCCTTGAAGTTTCTCTGAAGAAGAAGAAGAAGTCTATGCTTTCTTTTAGCTACCCACTGTGGCAGGGGTGACTGAGATTTCATTTTATTTGGTTATTAGGGAGTAGCTGCATTTAGTGTTGAATATTGTGGTGGTGTGGATACTAAAAACCATCACTGATAGATGATTTTGGGGTATCTAAATGAAATACCCTTATTTCAGAATAGAATTTGGACATATTTAAAGCATTTTAGTGACATTTTGTCTCTACAATATATTATAATATCTTACATAGTGAATATTAAACCACAAGAAACTTTTTGCTTATCATCATCTCTTAAGGGCCTCACATGCTCATTTCACGTTTATTTGGGCTATTATGAAGAGAATACCCCCTTCCCTTTCTAGCTGTGGGTTGGGAAGTATGAAAAATCAGCCTGACTTTAGCTGAAGGAATGGAATTGTTCAAAAGCCGTTCTGAGGCTAGAAAAATCAAAGAAGTGTTGGTCCCTGATGAGGCTCTGAAAATTGAACCGACTGTGTGGTAAATGTGTATGTATGAGCGTGAGTGTGTGTGTGATCCTTGAGTGTTTAGAGTGTTGGGCCACTAGTGGGGCGAGATCAGCGTTGTTGGAGGGTTAAAGTATATAAAGCACTAGGCACAGTACTGATTATTATGAGGACTCAGTACAGAAGTTAGATAATGAAAATATGTTAGTGAATCATTGTAATCAATCCTGAAGGTCACATAATTGGTTGGCAATGCAGTCAGAACCAGAAATCCAGGTTTTTGATTCCAAGCCCAGTGCTCTCTCCAGTGGAACACATCAACTCAGAGATACCAGGCATTTTGGCAAAAATTGTGGCTGTTGTAGTAGTCAACCCTGGATAATGTCCTGTGGAGGCAGGAGAGGGCTGAATACTACCTAAGTAAAAGGTAAGAGAACTGGGGACTCCCAGGGATTTTTATGAGTAACAGTGCTGAGTCATATTTTGAGCATGTATTCCATGGCTTGGTTAGTCCATTTCTGTCTTTGTACAAGGAGACTTCAAAATGCCCCTAAATTTTAGAAAATTTAAATTTGAATAGCTCAAAATTACATAACCAAGGACAGTTTTCTACTGATGACTTTTGTAATCTCACTTGCTTAAAACTGAATGTAAAGTGTTTTGTTTTTGTCTTTTTTTTTAATTTTTAGGTTTTAATTATCAGCTTTCTTTGAGAACCAGAGTAATCTCTCAGATCCTTCCATTCTGTACTACATACTGTTTGGTAACTAGTCAGAGAAGCTCAGAAGTTATATCTCTGAAGCTTTCTCTGGAGTTCAGTTTCATCCAAAAGAAGAAAAAAATGAGGCAAAGCAATGAGTTTACCTGATTTCTAAGGACCCTGGGTCCTCAGGATACACGTCTTCATGGCATATGACAAATCTCCATGTTTTGACTGGGGGACCCAGGCTTCATCAAACTAGATACCACTGCTCTGGCTATAGGAAGAGGTTTAGGGATGGGTACATTACTCAAATAATCTAATGTATTTTGTTAGGGTTTTTCTCCTATGCATAGAAGGAAAGAGATGCCTCCCTTTGGCTAGGTTTCCCATAGCTGAAACATGGCTTTATGGCTAGAAATATAAGCAGCCAACACAACAACTCACAATCTTCTTGAGAAGCAAACCAACAGAGAAGACAGCAGAACTGAGATATGGGCAGAGAAAAATAGAGTCTTAATCATAACCCTTGATTCAGCTGTGTCTGAAGCCAACCCTGACCTAAGATACCCCAGTTACATAAGCATTGCCCTCTTTGTCTTAAAGTTGTGCCGCTTGGTTTTCTGTCACTTAAGTGGGTCCTTTACTTGTATTATTCCATTATTCTTATCATCCCTATTTTACAGATAAGGAAATGGAGACTCAGAAAGTTTAAGGGCTTTGTTCAAGCTACCATAGCTGCAAAGTAGTATGACCTGGATTTGAGGTTGGGTTGTTCTGACTATATAGCTTATGCTGCTTTTGTAGCTTGGATACAGCCTCAGTTTATTGAGCTGGTCAACCCAACCTTGGCAGCATCAAGAGGGCAGGCATTGGCTCTCTTGTTTTACTGGCCCACAAACAGGACAATGACATTAGACACTTCGGGCTTGTGCGCTTAGGGTCAGACGGGCTAAACTGGATCCTTGGACCCCATGCTGCATGCCTGGTTGCTCTGGGAACTCCTTTTCATTAAGGCTTCCCAACTTGCAGAAACCACAAACTGGTCTGGAACGACACCTAGCTCTAGGTAGCTAGGCTGCTGCTGAGCAGAAATGGATTCTGAAAGCAGAAAAACTCCCATGAAGAAGCATCCAGCGTTGAGGTGCTGGGACTTCCCACCTCCACTTCCCAAAACATATGAAAAAAGAGCAGAAGCTATTCAACTGTAGGATAACAGTGTTTTTAATATTTAAGTAACAAAACATTCAGGTTAATACTCAATGCATATACAATAAGATAGAGCAACAACAACAAAATTACAAAGCACAATCTAACTATATGGAGGCTTTCAAACAATTAAATGTTGGATAGAGAATGCGCTAATTAAAAACCCAGCTGAGCCACACTGCACTACCTGAGACCTGACCAGGGACTTTCTGGTGGTAGAAGGGAGAGCTCATTGTGCCCTGTGGCCTTCAACTCAAATGGATGCTCTTCAACTCAAATCCAGAGAGCACTTAACAATCTCCATGCTCTAGATTGCCCAACCCTCCTCCTTGCTTTTCTTTTTTCTTTAGTTGACTTGTCTGCTCATCCTTTACCCAAACTGAGGCAGTGAGTTCCACAAATACTTCCTCTGGTTTGGTTTAAATGTTGCTGTCTCAGTGAGAAGGGCCTCTGAGCTCACTGCTCTGAGCTCACTGCTCTGACTCTTGAACACAACTTGTTATTTAATGGGGCATAATCTGTTCTTTCCCCAGACATAGTCTGTTCAGCCTGAAGATCCTTATGAGTATTCACCAATCCCCTTGGAGGTCACTTTCATATGTACTATTGATGTGAGGACTTTACTCTCAAATAATAACCTAATGGCCCAGTTCCCCTGCACCAGTGCTGCTGTGGGTAGTTTTTAGAGACTGCTCTTACCTCAGTTTCCTAGTGGGCCTATCTGGCTTTGGTACTGGGATGGAATTCTACTGTCTTGGAAGGAATTTAGACTTTCTGCTCAAAAGGGCAGTGATGTAAGCTCAGGGAAGGTGTGTGGTTGCAAAGAGCTTTCAGTTTTGCCCAAACATCTGATGGTCCAACCACTCTAGGTGAATTCAGAGAAGGGAACAGCTCTCAGAGTAACAAAACTGACCACCAGCTAGTTGTGATGGCGCACACCTGTAATCCCAGCTACTTGGGAGGCCAGGGTAGAAGAATTGCTTGAGTGCAGGAGTTTGAGGCCAGCCTGGAAAGTGGGACCCCGTCTCTAAACAAAGCAAAACAAAACTGACCACAGTGCCAGGAAAGTGCTACTGCCAACTGGCAGTGGCTTGTAACCATGCAAATGTGGATACCTGTCACTTGGAAACATTACATTTAATTCAGGCTCAACTTTTTTTTTTTTTTTTTTTTAAAGAATTGGTTTTAACCTACTTCCTAGGACTTGCTGTGTTCCATTATTTATTTTTTATTTTTTTAGACAGGATCTCGCTATGTCACCTGGCTGGAGTGCAGTGGTGTGATCATGGCTCACTGCAGCCCCAACCTCCCTGGGCTCAAGTGATCCTCCCACCTCAGCCTCCCGGAATGCTGGGACTACAGGTGTATGCCACCATGACTGGCTGATTTTTTCTCTGTATTTTGTAGAGACAGGGTTTCTCCATGTTGCCCAGGCTGGTCTCGAACTTCTGGGCTCAAGTGATCCTTCCTCCTCAGCCTCCCAAAGTGCTAGGATTACAGGCGTGAGCCACTGTGCCCAGACATTATTTATTTTTTACATGGCTTACACTTACTATCATGTATAATCAGAGCCATAGAGACCTCAAAGGGAAAGAATTAGGATCAGTGAGCTTTTCATGGAATTTGTACTTAAGCATGACTTTACAAAGTAACATATAGACAATGTCAAAGCGATTATTTTTTCATTTCCTTCTATCCACATGTAGGGGTGAGGCTAATTCATAGAGATAGTGTATCATTTTACTAAAACATTATTTATTTTAACTATATTTAGGATTTAAATTTAAAAAAAATAATTTTCTCATTCATCTAGGGACAATTTCTGACCCGCAACAGAAAGAGGACTCCAGTGGAGAGCTCAGGAAACTCCTAGAATGGTCTTGCTGGAATAAGAAGATGTCAACAGCAGTAGAAAGGTTTGGTTGCCTCAAACTGAAAATGACTTTGGTTTGGTAACTTTTAAGATCACAGTGTAAGAAAACCGAGATCATGGGCTGGAGAGATTACAAATATCTTTCTCTTATTGCTTCTTCTTCAGTAAGTGTTTATTACTAGCCAAGTTGGGGGTGGGGAGACCAAAGTCAAACAGCAGAAAATAATGTCTTTGGGTCTACTCTTTCCTTTCAAAAGTTTTCTTGGGGATAAGCTGGGAAATAGATCATCAATGGGTTTATTGACTAGGAGGAAGAGGGGGAGTCTATCTAAATCATCAGAATGTGAGAGAGAGATTAAAACCACATTCTCTCATCAGAGTAGAAAGTTATATTTAAAAAAAGAAATAGAGGATTGAAAATGTGAGCTATAGCCTCTAATTCATAAATAACTCAGCTGTTTTATGGTGGAATATGTAGAGACAGAGACCAAGGCTAAGACCATTTGGCCTCTCCAAAGATGAAATCAAGGCTTTTCTAACTTCCAGCTGTGAGTCAAAAGCAAGAAGAAATCAAGATGGGATCTCCTTGTTTTTTGGGTGAGCTCTCTGGGAGTTTCTTCCGCCCGTGCTGAGAGGTCTTAGAGCATTACACATAGTCGTGCTTGGAAGGATAAGATTGTACCTCGTCCTCTGTGCGGGCACCTCCATCGTATATCTTCTTGTTTTTGGTGTTGGACCCAAAGCCAGTGCTGGCCTTGAAGCCTCCAGGCTTGTAGGCAACACTGTGGCCCGAGGCATGATAAGAAACGGCTTTGTAGCTGAAAGAAAAATAAACATTCCATGATTGTAGATGTCTTTGTTAGTAGGACCAACCTCCTATTTACCATAAACTGTCTCAGTCTTGGCACTGAAAGTCCAGTGTCCCTGGAAACCCATCAGTCCAGGGCAAACCAGGATAGTTAGTAACCCTAGTTTTTGGTACACTGGTTTTTCTGCCTCTGCAGTGGAACAGAAGTTCTTGCACTGTTTTAGAGCTTTGCTGAGCCGAGAACAAAATCTCCTGAGAATAAAATAATTGTGATTCCAAATGGACATTTTTGGATGGTGGAGAGAGGTATCCCCAAATCCTCGGTAACTAATGAGTTCCCTCTTTTAATCAATAAAAATACAGCTGAACCAGAAACAATGTCCAGGGGGAACATTGTTACGTCAAAGGATCATAGAATTTGTGAGCTGGAGGGTACCTACATTCAGCCCATTGCCTCAAGCTGCTTATTTCATGGATGAGGTGATAGAGGCACAGAGAGAGCAAATAACCTGCTGGAGGTCACAGGGCTGGTCAGTAGCAGAACCACACTGGAATCCAACTGTCCCCACACCAGTTCAATTTAGGGAGTTACAGCAGAGTTTCTCAGCAGCAGCACTGTTGACGTTTTGGAACAGATGTTTCTTTGCTGTGGCACAGTTCTGTGCACTGTAGGGTGTTTAGCAGCATCCCTGGCCTCTACCCACCAGAGGCCAGTATCACTTTCCCCTACCCTCCCAAAATTGTAACAGTTAAAAATGTCTTCACGTGTTGCCAAATATCCTCTAGGGGGAAAATTGCTCCTAGTTGAGAACCATGGAGTTACAAAACAATCTCAGAAGGAACCAAGAAGGATGGATTTTTCTTTCAAATAGGATCACATTTAAATCAGTCTAGGCTGAAATATTCCCATTCTGTTCTTTAGGTTCCCCCTAAAAGAGAAGCTTCGATAATCCTTAAGTCAAATAAAGTTCATCCATATACCTAGACTAATTTTTTTTTTTGGCTGCAAGTTATACATTAAAATAGACCCTGAACAAACAAAACGTCTGGTTGCAGCGGAACAGGGAGACTCACTTGGTTTCTTCTGGTGCCAGGCCCCGGCAGGCGATGCACATCATCACACCCCCAATTAGTGTGAGACCTCCAGCGACCCAGCCCACGAACAGAGCGGCACCAAATGTGTACCTGGGTAGGGAGATGGTGGCTGTCAATATGGTTGACTCAACTCTCCAGGCTCCGCCCACTGCACCTGGCTGTGCCTGTTCTTTCTGTACCCACTTTTGGATTCCACATCCATCCTTGCCCATGCCCCTGAACACACATTCCTGTGGGTCACAGCCAACTGATCAGGTACCCTGGAGAGTAGAATTGGGACTAAAGCTAGGGGGCAAAACAGCAGGGGGATTCTAGCATCACTCAACCATAAAATTATAAATCTTATCTCTGTGACACATCTCAAGAAATCTCCCTCCCCTCTCTACTGGCAAAAGAAAGTGTCTTGAAGGTTTGGCAAGAGAAATTTGAAAGATATAAAATCACTCGACTGGGTGCAGTGGTTCACGCCTGTAATCCTAGCACTTTGGGAGGCCAAGTTTCAACTGAGGTCGGGAGTTCAAGAGCAGCCTGGCCAACATGGTGAAACCCTGTCTCTACTGAAAATACAAAAATTAGCTGGGTGTGGTGGTGCACGCCTGTAATCCCAGCTACTCAGGAGGCTAAGGCACGAGAATTCCTTGAACCTAAGAGGTGGAGGTTGCAATGAGCTGAGATTGTGCCACTGCACTCTAGCCTGGGCAACAGAGCGAGACTCTGAAAAAAAATCAATCTCAAGTTATTATTTCTGAAGGAATTTTAGTTCTTTGAGTTCTCAGTATGGGCCAACAAGCAGTCATCTTAACTTATCTCAAATAATCCTTACAACCATCCATGCAGGTTAGAGCTATTACCTTCAGAAGGAACTAAGTTGAAGTGACTATTCATTCTTTTATTGATGTCTTTACTTATTTGTTCAACAAGTCTTTATTGAGCTCCTACTATGTGCAGAGCCCTGCCCTGGTACTGGGACACAGGGCGAACAAGGTAGACAGAGACCCTGTGCTCATGGTGCTTCTGTTCCAGCTCACAAGAGAATTCTAACTTGGGGTGGTCTGACTCCAAAGCTGGTGCCCTTTGCCTAGGGGGGCTGCCTCCAATGGGACTCAATTACATCAGATCAGGATTGAGAACAAAATCTCCTGAGAAAAAAATAATTGTGATCCCAAATGGACATTTTTGGATGGTGGAGAGCAGTATCCTTCTTCAAGTGACCAAAAACTATTAGGACGTCAGTGCGTATTTTAATGCCAGCTGATAACTTGATTTCCAGCTCCATGAGCTCTGCAGAAAAGGAGAGCTCAGCATGGAAAAGGAGTGCCTTCCCTTGGAAGTTTCCCTTTGTGTTCCTCAAAGAGCATGGGGACTGTTTGTAGAACTCTGTGAATTACTAATATGTTTAAAGTCTTCGACACAAGCTAAGAACGTTATACCAACACTAGGAAGACAAGTAATATGTGTGCAAACCTCTGCAACCTAAGAAAATACAATACTTTAGATGTGCTTTAAAAGCACACACATTGGCTGGGTGTGGTGGCTCACGCCTGTAATCCCAGCACTTTGGGAGGCCGAGGCAGGCAGATTGCCTGAGGTAGGGAGTTTGAGACCAGCCTGGCCAGCATGGTGAAGCCCCGTCTCTACTAAAAATACAAAAATTAGCCAGGTGTGGTGGCAGGTGCCTGTAATCCCAGCAACTTGGGAAGTTGAGGCAGGAGAATTGCTTGAACCCAGGAGGTGGAGCTTGCAGTGAGCCGAGATTGCGCCATTGCACTCCAGCCTGGGCAACAGAGTGAGACTTCGTCTCAAAAAAAAAAAAAAAAAAAAAAAAGCACACACACTTTAGCAGGATTAAAGTAAACAATGTAAGCTTCATGATCAAGTATAGTTGACTGAGCTCAGTCCTTGAAAAAGTTCTGGGAGAAAATTTACCTGTAGGCTATTTTTATTTCCTTGGACTGGGAAAAAGACAGAAATTTGGTTTAAGGGCTTCTGCCTTGGCATGAAGAGCCCTGCCCCCTCATCCTACCCAGTGTGGCTGGGGGCTGAACAGCGGATCTTTTCCTGGGGCTCCTCCTAGGGGGTCCCTAGGTGATTTCCTGCTGACAGCTCTGGTCCGTGGGCCCTGACACAGACAGAGCCCCTGTCCTTGATACCCCTATGGATGGTTGAGTGATTGCTTAATGCTAATGTTGATAACAACAATTGCTACCATTTATTAAGCCCTTACTGATATTGTGATAAGCACTTTTTACCACTATCTTGTTTAATTCTCCCAATAGCCACTGTGATAGTATTTGTCACTTGCATTTTACAGATGAAGAGATTGAGGCTCAGCAAGGTTAAGTAACTTCTCCAATGAACCAGGAAGGACACGATATCATCAGGATTCAAATTCAGGTCACTTTGCCTTCAAAACTCTCATTGTTAATGCATCTTCTGAGCATGAGGGACAAAGTCCTTTTCCTCAACTTAGACACTCTGGGTCAAGGTTAGCAAACCTAAATACTTACCTGGGACAGGCAAGAAACTTAAATGTGAAGTGAGCTAGATAGAAGAACATATTTCATTTTTTCAACTGTAATATATGGGAAAAATCCCTATAAGCATGAGTTGGGCTATTTGGGCATAGTGGGGATTGTGGTAAACTGGACAGAGTGAGTCCTAGCCAAAAGGGCAGCTGCCTCTCAGCTGCAGAGATGGAGGTCATATGAGAATGAGGGCCCAGTGTAATGCTGCCAGATCTTCTGATTTTTTACACAAAGCTGGAAAAGCAGAGTATGTGTATGTGTGTGTGGGGTGAAGTCTCCTTGTAGTAGGCACTAGTGGTGCTCTACCCTTTAACCGTTTCTGTGGGTCTCTTCTCCAGCTTGTGTATTCCTTTTCCTTTACCTGCTGGCCCCTGTGGCTGCCTCTGGAATTCTGGCTTTGGTTTAGCCACTGAAGCCACTCTGCCCACAGGGACTGACTGGCACCGAGGTATGAAAGCTCAGCTCTTTAGTTTGGAGTTGAGACAACTCTGGCGTATAATTCACACTGCACAGCTCTCCTCAGGATCAGGCTGAGTTCAGGGCTTCACCTGAAATCACGCCCGTGCTTGGTTTCCCTTCCTTCCCGTCCCTGTTTCCTTCACCCACTAACCATCTCCCTTTTCTTAAAGAACTCTTGCACTGGGATCCTCTTCTCAGGATCTGTTTCTGAGAAAACCAGCCCTTCACCCTTCTAATTTTTTTGTTTGTTTTTTTTTTGAGATGGAGTCTCGCTCGGTCACCTAGGCTGGAGTGCAGTGGTGCAATCTCGGTTCACTGCAACCTCTGCCTTCCAGGTTCAAGCGATTCTCCTGCCTCAGTCTCCCAAGTAGCTGGGACTACAGGCGCCTGACATCACGCCCAGCTAATTTTGTATTTTCAGTAGAGATGGGGTTTCACCATATTGACCAGGCTGGTCTCGAACTCCTGACCTTGTGATCCGCCCACCTTGGCCTCCCAAAGTGCTGGGATTACAGGCGTGAGCCACCGTGCCCAGCCTAACCCTTCTAATTTTTAAAAGTTGGTAATTGGTTCAGATTATAAAATGAAATGTTTTATACAAAACACCTTGCAGACTGTGTACAGTGTGAGGGCAGGCAGTTTGCAGCTCTAGTCTGGGGCTTAGGCTCTGCTACTGTTACATACAACACGGCAATAACAGAGTCGGGGAACAGGAGAAGGAGGGGGGTCCCAGGACCAAGTGGGGCACTGGAACCAAAGCTCCATCAAGGTTACTGCCAAGGTCTTTCTTGGCAGCTGGGCTGTCTTGTAAGACTTCTGGGTGGAGAAAATGAGAAGACAAAAGAAAGGGAAAGACAGCTGCCCATCCATGGAGGGAGAAGTTCAGGAGGCCTTTCAGAATTCTGTAGTCTTAATTCCAGGACTGAAGCTGCCTGCCCATGGGACAGGAGCTGGTGCTAGGGAGATGATGTGAGAGAGTGATGGCAGGCATTAGTGCTAACTGCAAAGTGGCTGGTAGATGGCTCCTCTGGGCAAGGGCAAGGGCAATGACCCCAGGCACCCAAATACTCTGGGAAAGGTGGGCTTTTCTAAGTAGGGTGAGCAATCATTCTGGTTTGCCCATGATAGAGGAGTTTCCCAGAATGTGGAACTCATAGTGCTAAAACTGGGAAAGTCCCAGGCACACTGGAATGAGTTGGTTAACCTACTTCTAAGTTGCACTTGTAACTAAGAGACCATGAGAGGAACACAGAGTAGGATCAGGGGAGTTTTTGGGGATCATTTCCTTTACATTCTTGAAATAAAGCAGAAAAATGAATGGGGATTGGAGTTCCAGGGAGCCAGAAGGTAATGGATCTATCGCACCCTCCCTCTCCGTCTGTACCCCATGTTGGTGTGGCTGGAAAAATGCCAAGTGCATGATCCAGAGATGACAGGTCACTGAGGTCTAATATTTATATTTCTTCTCAAGAACAAGATCTTTCTTTTTCAGGAATTTGCTCCAGCTTCTTGCTATGAGATATATCCCTTTAAAGTGACTAAATGAATATGGGCGTTGGTATTGCTTTTCCATCTTTTAAAAGTTCTACTCTCCTTCAGACACCAAATCGTAGTGGGGTTTCATCTCCCTCTGCCAGACTGTACCCCCTGTGAGAGTGGGGACTTTGTATCTCCAGCACTCTGAACATGTCTTGGCTTACAGCAGGTGATCAATACATTTGTAGAATAAATGAATTAATGAATGAGAGAAAGAGGCAGCTATACCAGGAAGGAACATCACTTTTCTCACCCGTACTGCACCTTGCTAATTTCTATTCAAACGTTTCCCTGTTCCTAGCCAGGTTCCAGTTATGGACTGTAGATGTAAGTTGATGTTCATTTACTTGCCTGGGTTAATAGTGCCTGTTTCATTGCCACCACAATGGGGCTTGTGTAAGAGTGTTAGATAAATACTATGAACTGTCACTGTATTTCAATGCAAATGTCAGATCAGCCTCAAGTCATATCACCAAGGATATTTCACTGAAATGAAGTTTATGAATTTACAGGTGATTGTTGATTTATGATATGGCATGGTTGTTTCTGATAATTTTTGCTATTTCAGGCACTGACAGTCACATTAGGTGCATGTGTTTAATCAGATTCTTATAACAATATTCATCATGGTGAATGCCGAGACCTAGATTAGGAGGTTACCTGGTCTGAACAGTCTGCACCATCCCACCCATGCCGGTGTACATGTTAGCTGTGGACATCCAGAAGTTAGTCACCAGCATGTTGGCAAACACAGACACTCCAGCAATTGCACAAAGACCTGTGGGCAAAGAAAAAGAAAACTCCAGAGTTAGTTTCAAGGGATTACAATGTTTCTGAGGCAGTTTATGCCTAGATGAGTTTAGATGAGTAGGCTGCAGAATATTGTATCCCTATAACCAAGCATTGATTATTGAATTCTTGCTATGTGCTAAATATTGTGATAGGTGCTTAGAATGTTTTATATCGCTAATTGTGGAAGGATATGTGTGTGTACAGAAAGAAATTTTTCATGCATCTTGGGACCAAGGCTCAATATTCCAAATATTTTCAGTCTGGTTCTTTGGTGATGTCAAAGTATCTTCCCTTAAAATCATTTTCTAAAGCCTCGCCAAGAAAATGCCTTTTAGGGATCAAGTCACATGACTCTTTTAGGGTTGAGAACCTCTTTTTTTTCAGCTGAAGTTAAGATTCAAAAGCTAACTAAGTTTTTTTTTTTAATAAAAAAAATTTATTTTAATCGACATAGGGTGTCACAATGCTGCCTAGGCTGGTCTTGAACTCCTGGACTCAAGTGATCGTCCTGTCTTGGACTCTCAAAGTGCTGACATTATAGATGTGAACCACTGCACCCAGCTAAGAACCTCTTATATTGGGGTTGGAGTGGCAGCTAAGAAGGACCTTAGCACTCATGATACACAATTGGACCTCCACACTCAGATCATGAATCTCAGTATGAAAAGTTCTGAACCACATTCAACAGTAGGGAGGAGTCATGTTTTCTCTACCAGAATAATTTTGCTTTGACATTCGCAGAAGTGGGAACTCCAGGCTCTGTGTTTACCTGAGACAATGAACATGATCCCGGAGGTCAGTGTCATGTTGGCTTTGGCAGAGTCCTCCATGCTGCCAATGCGGATGCATTTCAGGGCAAAGATGGATACCAGGAGGCCAATGGCACCCAGGACGATGCCTACGATCATCAGGGCTCGCACTGCCTGCAGCATGGCTGTGGGACAAGGGGCAAGACACAAGCAGACAAATAAGACCAGCTCAGCACACTTGATTAGGCTCTGGCTTAGTAAAACAAAGCAACCACAACTAACCTGCACCAAACCTCTGAGAGACATCAAAGTCCATAAACTGTGAACCTTGCCATTGTCAAAGGATGTGGAATTGTGGGAAATACAAAATACATTGCTTACAATTCTCTGACTGATGAAGGACATGCACTCAGATGTCTTCAGAATCAGAGAATTATGGATGGTTGGAACTTTGGGGGGCCCTTGGATTGTATCTATTTCAGCTTCCTCATTTTTAAAGCTTGATAATCTGGGGGTCGGAAAGGGGAAAATAGTTTGCCTAAGGTAAGAGTTCAAATTACTGATAGAGCTTATAGCTGTGACTTCTAACCCAAATATTTTTCTTCTCTTGTGTTTCCATATGCGCTAAAAGTTTCACATAGTTGTGTCCACTTTAGGAAACCCGGAATTCATTTATTGCATATGATGAAGCCAAGGTTGCTAAGTGATATACCAAGGATACTCAATTTTGTCCCTTTCCAGAAGGAACTACTAAGATTATGATGAGCTGTAGGTTTCAGATGTATATAAAACAATATAACAATATTAGGCCTTTCATCTAGACTACAGTTTATCAGCAGTTTCCTTTCTAGGAATCAGTCATAGCTATAGGCCCTACAGGGACTCTTCTGCAGTGCCCTCGCCTCCAGATATATCCAAAGTTGTTTCTAGTGCATCCTTAAATTGCAGTGACTCATAGCAACAATTGTTTACTGAGCCCTCCTGACTGGCCATGGGATGACAGTAGTTAACAACAGGTCAGACATGGTCTCTGTTGTCATGGAGCTTATGCCAAAGTGGCGAACGACAGTCACTAAGCATGTCTATTACAAGTATAATTAATTTAACAAGGAAGACAAATTAGTCCTTCATGTGTTCCAGAAGGCAAGGCCCCTAGCGTGGTTGGTCTGGTGGAGCTGAACTGCAAAACTGTGTGGAGATGCTTATGTGCTAGACACCAATTGTTTTATCCTTCCAGTATATCCCCTTTTTTCCTCTTAAGTCCATGATTTCTGAAGGAGTTGCTGTGTCTTACATCAGTGCTTTTCAAACTACTTAAAAATTTAAATTTCCAATCTGTCACAAATTGACATCCTGACAAAATACAAAATCACCTGCTTGAGTGTCACAGGCATGTCAAATTGTTATAAATGTTTAGAAATATTTATTCTTGATTTCAGTACCAGAACTCTTCAGGTGGGTAACACATAGTTTGTGGGCCAGCTTGGTACACAGGCCCTACTTTGAGTAGTAATATTGACCTTGATCTTTCAGGCCCAGACTTTATACCTGGTGCCCTTGACTATGGCAAATTAATCCAGCATGGGCATCTGAGTCAAACCGGGCAGATGACACCTTTATACAGAATGTTTGTGCTGGACACAGAGAGCATCAGGCCAGTCTCTCTCCAGGGGCTGAAAGTGTAAGATGCTGTCCTTGGGAGTCCGTGGTTTCCTTCAGGTGGTGAGCTGCTATATAATGGCAAGCAGATGAAACCCAACAGTGAGGTAGAGAGCCCTGACAGTGTTTGAGCTCCTGACTCCAGCTTTTCCTATGGTCCACATACATTCCTTCCTTAGGTTTCAGGTGCTATCCCAGCACCATTATTATTACTATTATTATTTTTAAATCCCTACCTGTTTGAACTAATTCAGGTTGGGGTTCTGTTACTTGAAATCAAGTGGTTCTAACTTATGGAAGATGGTTTCATCAGTGTCTAGACATGCTAACCTTTAAAGTCTTATGGTTTTTGGAGAGTTTCCACACCTCCAGGTTCGAAGTCATGACCAGAGTGCTGCTGAAGCCCCTTGCAGATGTGAGGGGACCTCTCATGCCAAGTCTTATGGCTGCAAAGACATTGCATTCCACAGTGTGGTGTCAGAGAAGAGGTAAAGGGCATCATTTTTCTTTTTTGGGAAATTGCTGATTTTTTTTCCTAGTTATATAAGCAATAACTGCTCAATACAAAAATTTCAGGATGTATAGAAAACCACAAACAGGAAATGAAAAACAATAACCTGTTATTCCAACTCTTGGAGATAGCCACCTTTAGCACCCTGGTGGGTAGTTTTCCAGGAGGGAATTTTTTAAAAAGGAGAAACAAAACCCTAATGAGGCTCCCCCTGTCACCTAGACCCAAGGGAGCAAGTCAGAAGCCAGCTAGAAATGCAGATGGAGACCTTGCCAAGTTTTAACTAGAAGGGGCTTGTGGGGTACATTCAAAGGAGGTGTCATTCCTACCCTCAGTGAGACCAGTTAATAACATCCAGGCAAAATTAAAATTTGGGAATGGAAAAGAAACAGGGGAAATGCTTAACACTTTTTTTTCTCTTTGAAGGAGATACTGAGGGAATCTGCCTATAGGGCTGTAGGCAAAGGGCTCAGAGGAAACTGTAAACAAAACAGAGAGTTCTGTCCAGCCCTAGTTTTCATAGGCAGTTGCTACTTTTTAGTGAAAGCTAGTAAGGAATTTTCAGACATTCAAAAATGTAATCCATGGGAAAAAAAACCCCTACAATGTAAGTAATAAAATTATCACCCATTTTATGGTTGAAGAAATGGAGACTCAGGTGAGGTAACTTGCCTAAGGACACACACCAAGGGAAAGGAGGCAGAGCTGGGAGTCAAATCCAAAATTGCCTCAAAATCATTACTTTTCCATCACAGCACATTGTTTTGAGGCACCTTATTCTGGAAAAACAGGTAAAGTCCTGGCTTCCATCAAGGTACAAGGATCTGTATACTCTTACAGAATGTATCCTCCAAATTTGGAGACTCAACCATAAACTATCATCCTCCGAAATGGATGCAAAGAATGTGGAAGAAAACATTCTCCAAATCTTCTTAGGGAATAACCTGGCCTGGTAGATTATTTATAAATGTAACTCTCAAGATGACAGCATTCCCATCTCCTCCAGCAGTCCTGGGAGAGAACTCTCTCCAGTCACCTTGGGAAGATTTCCCTCTCCTGCAACAGCTAACATCAGTGGAGCTGCCAGCATATTCACTCTAAGGTGTGTATGTATCATAAAGCAATTTTTCATGCCAGAAGAATCGGCAATCAATGAGAAATTTTGAAAAAGGAGAGTTAGATAATGTAGAACTTGTTAAAGTGCCTCCTGCAATGTCTGAGGAACAGAGGCCCTAGCAGCCTTCTCACCAGATCTCTGTCTGAAGTATGAGTGACAGTGTCCACCTATTCTAGTTCTATCCCATTGATCTCCATATACTTGATTCTGATTCTCTTCTCCTAAAGAAACTTCTGATTTTAACTTTGCTTCTTTGCTGGGAAGAGAATTCTACAAACAATGATCATTAGTCTTGGTCCCACTGGCAACTGTCATGGGAGCAGGTGCCAGTAAGTGGGAGGAAATTGGCTCCACTGCTCATTGCCAGAAACCCCCTATGTCTAGTAATGACCATGGAGATTCATGGTGGTAAACTCACCTTCCCCTGCACCTGCATGGTCCTACCCTCTGGGATCCTAATCTTCTCTATAGATAAGTAAACAGAGAAAACTGCCACAAAGCAGGTAGCAGGTAGGTTTCTCTTTTAGCCATTCTGTCTCTTACTTGATATTCTGATCAAGAGGCTTATCAGCTGATAACAGGTGAGTCAACAGGCTCTAAAGCCTGATTCCCTGCACCAAAGGTGTGACTACAGCATTCTTCCCAATGAACAATGAAGTGTTATCAGACCTGAAGGGTGGGCAGGATTCAGGGCTGAAAGAAACAAACAGAAAAATGGGAACTCAGTGTTCCCGCCCTGTTGCAAAATACCTTAATTCCCCAAGTAGCTGTGAACTGACAGGTGAGGTGCCCTTGGGTGTGGTTTTTTTCAACACAGGCTGCACCTGAGCATCTTCGGGGGAGCTTTTAAAGAAATACTAATGTTTGTTCTCACCCCCAGAGATTTTCATTTAATTATTCAAAGCAAAATTTCAAGGAATAATGCGAGACAACAGCTTTCAAGAAGGGCTCAGCAGAGGTACTCAGAGTGGAGAGTTGGGCTGAAAGAGGGTTCTCAGGAGCTGGCATCACTAAGTGGAAGTGGGAGTGAGGATGATGGGACAGCAGTTCACCAGCAGTCAAAGGCCTGGACTGGGGCCCTGGTGGAGTAGGCGGATGGGAGGAGCCATACCTTCAGGCATAGCTTGGTCCTAGACTGGAGATAAGAGGGCTAATGGAGGAGCCCAAAGTCGGGGAGCTCAGAAGATGGTAGTCTGAGGCCAGACCCCAGAGGAAACGCTCTTGAGAATAAGATGGGAGAGGCTAGATTCTCTGGAGATTCCAGGGAATCGACACAGAGGTCAGTTTGTACCTTGTAAAATTCTACAGAACAATGTGATACCAGGTGAGTGTTATTAGGTAAGTCATTTAAGCTCAATGAAAACAAGTCCTCAATTCTGGAGGTAGTCAAAGATATCTCTTGCATAGATCTGTGAGGATCAGATGCTACTTGGCATAAACCTAAGCCAGGCTCAATAAATATCAGTTTCCTCTTCTTCCCTAAAAACAACATATCCCTTGGCAACTCCACAAAGCTTTGACTTGTACTAACTGTATACAAATGTGAATCCTCTCACATAATGATAAAATATGGTTGAGGATTTGAAACAGCCAGGTGTGTGAATTGCTATGGGCAAGAGGGGAAGAAAATTTGAAAAGAAGAAGAAAAGAAAGGCCTGAATCTAGCAGCATCTAAATAGTGGAGAAGATCAGGAAAAATGGACACAAGACCCTCAATGAGCAGGCAGCTAGCTGATGGGAGAGGCAGCATATGTGGGTTTCTATCCTCATTGACCTTCCTCTTCACCTCTGCTATGATTTGAATGTGTGTTTCCCTCCAAAATTTATACATTGAAACGTAATCCCCAATGCAATACTACTATGAGGTGAAGTCTGTAGGAGGTACCCTCAGGAATGACATCAGTGCCCTTATAAAAGGCCTTGAGGGAGCCTGTTTGTCTCTTTTGCCCTGCTGTCCCTTCTGCCATATAAGGACACAACAAAAGGCACTATCTTTGAAGAGCATGAACCCTTACCAGATGGAATCTGCTGACACCTTGATCTTGGACTTCCCAGCCTCCAGAACTGTGAGAATAAATTTCTGTTGTTTATACATTACCCAGCCTAAGATAATCTTCTTATAGCAGCAGGAACCATCTAAGACATCCTCTAAGGTGAGATGCAACTACAACTCTGAAGATGTGTCTCCCCACCATGAAATGATGCTGCACCACTGACTAGGCCATCCTAGGGCATGATGCTTTGTGGTAGCTGCCTCTGCCATCTAAGTGGGGACCACCACAGCTGCAAGCTGAGCAGGCATTCTGGTTCCTAGCTTTTCTCATTGAGAAATCAGGGCAAGCAGCCTCATTTACCTAAGTTGCAGGTTCTCTTGAGCTGTGTAGGCCCATTCTCAGCTCCCTGTGGTGTCTTCTTCATATGTACAATAACGTGTAAACATTTAGATGTTTGTCCACATATTTGAAGAGGCGTGCTGATGCTGAAATATTTTTCTCTTTTGAAGAGAGGGAAAGCAGCTTGACTGAAAATCAATAGACTCCCCAACTTTATAACTAACTTATAATCACTTCACCTTCTAGGGCTGGTTTCCTCTACCAGAAAATGGGGAAAGACAAACTGGTTTCACAACCAGTGAAACCATTCAGCCAACAGCGAGAAATAAACAGACAAGCTCCTTTAAAAATGATACTTATGAGAAGTCTCATTTTTTTCCCTTATGGATTTTTGATTTAGATTTTGTGAAGGTTT
This sequence comes from Gorilla gorilla gorilla, assembly GCF_029281585.2. Classification (NCBI taxonomy): domain Eukaryota; kingdom Metazoa; phylum Chordata; class Mammalia; order Primates; family Hominidae; genus Gorilla; species Gorilla gorilla. The sequence continues at coordinate 149,187,030 of NC_086017.1, read as the reverse complement.
TGTGAAACTGTTCTCTGGATTAAATGTGGTTTGGTTTAAAACTTCATTCCTGTGTCTGTAAATATGATTTATAGGTTGATAGGAAACTCTGTAACTCTCCAGTGGCTGTTGTTTTTACACACTGAAGCAGAAAGGGGAAAATGTAGATAGTCATATAAAAAAAATCAAGACTCTCAGTGCCTGCAAAGGGGCTGGGATATAGTGAGGTGCTCAGAACACGGGTAGGATGGGGATGGGAAGGGAGAACACAGAACCTTAGGTGATCTTTACTTTGGATATTTGAATTCATAAAATGTTTTTGAGTTTGGAGGAAAAAAAGGCTAGAAGAACAAATGTCCTAACTGAGAGCCCCGAGTGATGTAGACACAGAAGTGATGATTTAGTGATGCCAAGAGCTAGATCTTGTAAATGGGTCACAGGGCACTTTCTTTCTTTCTTTTTTTTTTTTTTTGAGACAGAGTCTCACTCTGTCACCCAGGCTGGAGTGCAGTGGCGCGATCTCAGCTCACTGCAACCTCTGCCTCCTGGGTTCAAGCAATTCTCCTGTCTCAGCTTTCCTAGTAGCTAGGACTAGAGGCGCATGCCACCATGCCCGACTAATTTGTTCATATTTTTAGTAGAGACAGGGTTTCACCATATTGGTCAGGCTGGTCTCGAAATCCTGACCTTAGGTGATCCACCCGCCTTGGCCTCCCAAAGTGCTGGGATTACAGGAGTGAGCCACCAAGCCCGGCCCAGCACTTTCATATAAATGTCTTACTGTGAGGCATTTCACAAATGGGGAAAGTGAGGTCCAGAGATGTAGTTGGCCAAATTGTGCCCTTGATTCCAGCTCACTTCCCTCTAACTGTAAGGCTCACCACTTTACCAAATTTAGTCCAAATGTTTGCAAACACTTTAGAAAAAGCATTACTTGACTGTGATGTCAAGCCAGGGACATGATGGAGCCAGGGACATGAGTTTGCCATATCTTTGCCCCCTCTCCACTCTGCTCATTTTTGGCCCTTTGCTCATCTCTTCTACTGTTTCCAGGGAAGGCATGTGTGAATGGGATGCAGGTCATCCATGCTTTAAACTTAATTCATACTCCTAATTTCACATCATTGATTATATTGTTACAAATGGGTCAACCCCCATATACCCTCTGCGCTTGTTGTGCTCAAGCCTAGACCAAGCTCTTCAATTCTGAAGGCAGCCCATTCCTGCCTTTAGAAACAGGGTCTGGGCAGGGGAAAAGGATGCAGACTTGGAAGCTTTGCCTTGTGTTCACATCCTGTTTCTGCCATCTTCTATCCACGAGGCCTTGGGCATGTCCTTCCCTCACCCCCAGCCTCAGTTTACAACTTTTTAAACCTAAAGCTAATACATATTTTCCTGATTTTTGTAAAGATTAAGCTGAAGAGCCAATATGCAGCTCAATAAATAGTAGTTATTTTTATTTCTGGCACTGTCCTCAGAGTACTGCATGCTGTATTGACTGTGTAGAATACAATGAGATTGAATCTTGAGCTATCAGTTATACGGAGCTGGTAATATACAAGCATACAGTCCTGCTACCACCACCATTTACCTCATTAATCTATCTGTAGTTTATACAGTACAACTTGTTGCATTGAATTACATTCTTCTATAGCTGTAAGTTCCAAAGAGACATGATGATACATTTTTGTCAGACGAATGAAAAGTTAAGTGAGATTTTGCAAGAACAGAGATTGTACTTAGGAAGAATTTAATAACTGGCAATGATTATTATAATTATTTACTTATATATATATTTTGAGGTGAGATCTTGCTCTGTTGCCCATGCTGGAGTGCAGTGGCATGATCACCGTGGCTTTGAATTTCTGGGTTCAAGTGATGATCCTTCTGTCTCAGCCTCCTGCATTGCTAGGATTACAGGTGCAAGCCACTGTACCCAGTGATAATTATGATTATTAACTAAAGTATTATAGGTATCTGCCTTTTGCCTTTCTGTAAACACTTTAAGGCTTACTTCTCTGCTAAAGAGTGATACCTTTCTGGGTTCTAGGTCAAAATTAAACTCTCTGGGAGAATCATTGCAAACTTACATTTCTCCCTCCAGGCATTTCATCCAGCTCCTCTGCTTCAGGTCTCTCTTCCCCAGTTTCCTCGTTAAGCACAAGAAAATACTTTACACAGCTGTTTCTGATGAGAAGTTAGGCATTAGGTCCTGGCTCATTGTTATTCCTTCCAGCAACTTTAGGAGCCCCACAGGTGTCATCTCAGGCTGTTTTATCTCCTTGCGTTGTTGCCTTTAGCTTCTGAGTTTCTTTCAAGCCTTTTCCTCCTGGTAATCTTCCTGCCCATTCTTACACTCTTTAAATATTTTTTAAAAAATGTTTTATTTTTAGAGATGGATGGAGTTTCACTTTGTTGCCCAAGATGGAGTGCAGTGGCATGATCACAGTTCACTGCAGCTTCTAACTCCAGCTCCAGTGATTTTCCTGCCACAGCCTCCCAAGTAGCTGGGATTACTGGCATACACCACTGTGCCCAGCTAGTTTTAAAAAATTTTGTTACTGTAGAGATGGGATCTCATTTTGTTGCCCTGGCTGGTCTTGAACTCCTGGCGTCAAGCAATCCTCCCACCTCAGCCTCCCAAAGTGATGGGATTACAGGGGTAAGTCACACTCCCAGCTCCTGCCCATTCCTTATCTAAGTCATCAAATAGATATTTGTATTTTGGGGTGCCAATTTGTAGTGTAGCCACTCCTGCTGCATGAGGACTGTCTGCTTTTAAGTCCACAGTCTTCTTGAAGGCCACAGATTTTCAGTGATTTCAAGTACCTCCTTTTCTGCAAACTCAATCCCAAGAAGTGTCTTTTTCTGGCTTTTGGTGAAATCCTCTTCCCTCAACTCAGGCAGAACTGGGGTATACTTCTGTGGTGGCTGCTGGGAACTGTCCCCCAGTTGCCATGGTGGTTCAGTCCAGCTTGGCTTTTCACAGCACAACTGGGAGACAGGACACAGAGCAGCACCGACTTCCCCCTCCCCCAGCCCCCTATGCTTGTGCGCCATGCTGGGTTTTGTAGGAGATGCAAGACGGGCACATCAGAGTCCTCTGGCCACAATCTTACCACCGACAGAACTTACCAATAGATGGTGTTGTGACCAACAGTTTCCAAGAGCCCTCAATGCATGGCTACTGGCCCTGACATTCACATTTGCTGTCCTCCAGATGGGATCTGAGGAAAGTCATTTCTTCCAGCTTCCCTAAAATCCTTCTCAGAGAGCCAAGGACCTCTCCTTTCGTGGGTCTGAAACATCTCAGGGTTCCATGAGTGGCAACTGGCTTCTCTCTCTAAGAGCTCTTTGGCCTGACACGGAATAAAAGTACCCAGCATCACCAATTCTCCCACCTCTCTTCCTCCCTCTCTTCCTCTCTACTTTCTTCCTTCTCACATTCCCTCCCTCTCTCCCTCACCCACTGTTCCTTTCTTCCTCCTTACTTTTTGAAAAAAAATGTGCTTTCCGCCCCCACCCCCATGGCCATATTTACATTCCTCTGTTATTAAATGTTAGGGAATTTTTACATTGCAGAAACTTACCTTAAACCCCTCCTCTTTCCTGATTCCAGGCCATCCCCACCAAAATGTCTAGCTCTGAAATTACACACTATATATTATCTTGTATCAGATGATAGTTTACACATATAATTCTATCATATTTGTTTGAATATAAATTAATGGTATATCTTCTTTTGCAATCTCATTGGTTTTGACTATTTGATGTTCAGGGAATTATCTGTCTGGCAGAACTGAAATTAGTGTGGTTGATGTGTTGCAGCCCAGGAGGTTACTATTCAAATGCTCCCTGTGGTAGAGACAGTAGGTGCTCACCAAATAGCTATGTGCTCCTACATCTCCCAGCTCCTGGGGCCATATGGCTAGTTCTGGCCAACGCATTGTGAGTGACATGTGTTCCTTTCAGATTGAAGCAGTTAAGAACTGTTGTGCCTCCTTCAAGCCTTTCTTCTCTTGCCCCAGCAACTTCGAATAGTGTAGCTACAAGGAGGCTGCTCTTCCCACAGTGGACTTTATGTGGGCAGGAAGTAAACTTTTGTTGTGTCAAGCCATTGAGATGTTTAGGTTTGTTTGTTGCAGCAGCAGACATTAACTACTCTGACTAATAGAGTTCCTGAACTCTAGTCTCTGCAACACAGTAGGCATGCAAGAGATATTTGTTAAATACATGATTGGATGAACAAATGAATCTGTTCCAGGCAGGAGGAGGACCAGGTCATTTTCTATATATGGAGCCATAATAACAAAAAATTTATAGTACAAAAATGATTTACTGTCCTTTTTGGGGAAGACCTTAACCTGTTTTTAGTTCAATGGCTTGCATAAACACTTAAAATGAACTATTCGTACTATTTAATTCAACTTAGTTTATCAACCCTTTGCTAAATACTCACTCTACCAGGCCCTTTTCTGGGAAATGGGGAAATAATTCTTATCCGGCTGAAGGGAAACACCACATAGAAGCTGAATGACACAAATGTACAAATAACCAAGTTAGTAAGCTAAAGTTCAGACTCAAACAGAGCTCCCTTAGCAAAACTGTCCTAATTTCCTCCCCTCCTAACTCTTCCTACTGAATAACCACTTTCTTCCTGGTGCTCCAAACACTTGTGTCAAAGCCCCATGACATGTGTTGCCTTTGCTTTGATATTCACACACATGCCTGTCCCCTCTGCTGGAATTTACGGTGCCGACAAGGCCAGTTTTGTGTTGTGTACTCTTTGTAGTTATGCAATAAATGCTTCTCAGATTTGAGAGCAGTGTCATGAGGGGTGAATATGCTCAATGCTATGAGAATGCTCTGGGTTTGGTACAGAGACTTGTGGAATCTTTATTCAATTTGGGGGCTTGAGGAGGTTTGGAGGAAGATTTGTGAGAGGACAGTTGGGGTGGTGGAGGGGGGAATTCAGGGGAGCAGGAGCAATGGATGTCCAGGACCAAGTCCAAGGTATACTGAAAGGACAGAAGAAACAGGATGGGGGAGTAAGAGACTGCCAAGGAAGGTAGGTGAGGGGTTAGGAAGGCTTGGTGTCAGGCTGTTATGTGTGCACCTAGTTAAGCTGGGAATGGGGAACCGTGGAAGTTGTTTGGGTTTTGAAATGTCTAAGGAGATGAGAACTGAGAACTAGGAGTTGGTGACTGAAATACTCCCCTTCATCCTCTGCTATGGTCAAAAAAGCAAACATTCTATAGAGATGAAGGATAGAAACCAGACTGAGAAAGGTTAAGGGTGAGAGGTAGTGGAAAAACTTAGTCTTTTAATTTGGTTTGTCAGTGACCCAGGAGAGAGACAGAACTTGACAATGATCAGGATCAACAGATTTCCCCAGAAAGGAGGCCATATGCATAAGTGAGGAGAAGAGATGAAAGAGGCAAGGACGAGAGGGGCTGACCAACAGGGCATGATCCCAGACAGGTGGCATGAGGCCTTCAGAGCCCTGCTGGGGAGGTTGACCTTAGCAGGAGAGGTTGACTTTAGCAGGAAAGCAGGGAAGATAATCTTGTTCCGTCAAGGGGGAGAGGTGGAGCTATTCTGAGAGGGTGTCATGGAGATAAGATCCGTTGACAGAATAGGAGTGACAAGTCCTATGTGGACGCAATGGGGTTTGTCCATTTAGGAGAGTGGGAATATTCAGGAGCCCCATGTATGGAAACTGTGATACACAGTGAGCAAGAGATTGATAATATGTAGTGGGGCCCTGGGGAGAGGTTATTGAACATGAAGTCATAAGACATCATGCCTTAATTTTGAATATGAGGACAATATTTTTTCTTTATATGATAGTTAAAATTAGACATAACTAGCAACTCAACACTCCGTGTGGCATTTCCTGTATCTCACCTCTCCCCTCCCACTACAGCATAATCCCTCCTCAGTCTGGTTCTCTTTCTTTTGGCCAGGTTCTACCTCTCTTGCTTCCCTAAGCAGGTCTTTCCCCGGAGTCAGTGATCCTGTTGGTCCTGCAATAAGTGGCTTCCAAAAAATGGAATAAATAATCAAATTCTTCTACTCTGACACCCATCTTCTATTTCTTTCTGAAAATGAACTTGGATTAGTTGAATTGCTTTTCAGTTGAATTCAATTCAGTTTCAAGGGCTCTACAGCCTCTTCACAATTTCTTGCAAATTTATTTCCATCTACTTGTTTATAAAAGGTATTTGTTTCAGAGAGGCAAAACCTAACATTGTTCTCCTTTCTCCATCACACTCACATCTTGGCCACCCGTTAGAGGCACTAATTAGCTAGAGCTATTATTTTCTTGTTTGCATTTTAAAAATACAAATAGAGCTCCCATATTATTCAGAATGCAAAGTTGCTATGATGCATATTTGAAGTAATTATCTGTATTAAAAGCAGGGGTTTAATTTATTTCATCTTTAGGGGTGAAAGGATGTCACATTTGTAATTATATTTATATTCTGACATAATATAATTATAATTCTGTAATTATATTTTGATATACATTGATTTTTAGGACAGTATACAAGATATTCTTAATACAAATGCAGCAAAAGGATATTTATAATTTAATGGCAATATTCTTTTTGGCACCCACAGAGACTCCAACTTTGAAAAATTTAATTGAAATGGAAAGAAAATTAAATTAGCTCTCAATAAACTTTTCCAGATATAACAAAATACTCAGCATCCTGCTTCCCTGCTCCCATGTATGTGCAGGCAGGAGCAAGCCACATGCACGTAATGCACACAATTTATTTTCTCCTTGAGAAACACAAGTTTATTCCAGGTATCATGAACATACCCTTACAATAGACCCATTCTTCTTGAGGCCTGCTTCCTCACTAGCGATTCCTTCGCCTTGAGTATTAGCCCTCCCATTTTCTCCTGTATGACTGTTGCCCTATTTGACACGAACCAGCTTCTCCTTTTATTCACACCTTTCATTCTGAGCCAGAGCTGCCAGGGTCCTCACCCAGAGGTGGGAGTGGGGCTCAACGCAAACGCCCCCTTCTCTGCTCACCTGGTTCACCTGGCCCTACCCCGGGGTGCATGGTGCCTACCTGGAAGGCCCAGGATGGTGAAATAGGGCCTGCATTCGGTGAAGCCTGAACTCTGCCTCACGCAGCTCCTCCAGAGCCCTTCGTACTGGAACACGGAGGTGACGGGGTTGTCGTACAGGTCCTGGGTGCTCCACATGTCCATCCCGGTGGCCGCGATGCAGCCGGCCAGCCCCAGGATGGACAGGAGGAACGCCACCACTTGGCATGTGGTGGTGGACATGATCCTGGCCGCCCTCCCTGCCGCCTGCGAGAAGCTGCCGCCCTCCTGCTGCCGAAGGTGTGCAGCTAACGCGCTCCTGAGGGGAGCTCTTCTAATCAGATGGTTTCCCTAGGCTCTCAGTATTTGCTCACAGTGTTTTCCTTAGATAGCTCAGTTTCGCTCCTGGTTCAAGGGCATTATTTTTACATTTGTTAGAGAAGTGGGCCCAAGAGGCACTTGTCTGCTCTCCGTAGGCCGGGTGGGTTCAGCGCAGAGCCATGCCAGGGAGCAGAAGGACTCCCTGCTCCGGGCCAGACCGGCCTCCCTCCAGCTCTGGCTCCTCCGGAGAGCGCCGCCATCTGGAGAAAAGGCTGACGTGTCCCCACCACGGGGAACGTGACTGCAGACCACTTTGGCTGACCTCGCTTAAGATGGCCCTGGGAAGCACCCACCGTGCTCTGTCTTAAACCAGACTTTTCACATTTTCTCCTCACAACTCATGAACGACTTTTTTCACTTACATCTTTCCATTTTGATCTTACAGAAATGGGTAGGGCAGGCACTATTATCCCCATTTTTTTGGGGTGAGTCAAGAAAAGTACAGAAAAGTTAAGGGACTTATCCCAGTGCCTGGAACCACAGATACTCTAAAAACGGCAGGGATGGGGCTCCCACCTCAGCTTCCAGTCCAGCGCTCTTTCTCTGTTTCCATATGGAGCAGCAGGGGCAGGCAAAATTGTCCCCACTTTTGAGAACACGAAGCCAAATCCTAGATCTATGCTCTTGGTCCATAAGCATTGGAACTGGGATGAGAGGAAGCCAGGGACCCCGTTGATTTCCATGTCATGCTTTCACTCGTGCCACAAGAACCACATGAGGACTCTGTGGCTGACACAGAAGGTCCCACAAAGGCCAGAGGAGGGACCAGGGTTAGCTGGGCTGAAGTCCTTGGCCTGGTCACGGAGAGGCTTAGGATCTGCTCCTGACGCTGCCCCTAACTTGTCGTGTGCTGGGCAGGTTGGGGGCAAACTCCTAAGCCCTTGTAGGTCACAGGTTCTTCATCCACAACATGTGAGATCTAAACTAGAACACTCCAGAGCCTTTTCAGATCTCATACACTATCTTCTACATTTTGCAGAAAAGTTTTCACTAGAATTGGTCAAAATATTAGGAATTGTATAATCACAGTAGAGAGACTTGGCTGAAGACATCGGGTGTTGTGTTTTGTCTATACAACTAAATTTTGCTAGAGAATTGGTTGACAGATGTGGGGGCCAGGTATGTCTGGCCTCTGAATCCAGAGACTTTTTAAAAATTTTTTGAGATGGAGTCTCACTCTGTTGCCCAGACTGGAGTGCAGTGTTGTCATCGGGGTCACCGCAACTTCTGCCTCCTGGGTTCAAGCAATTCTCATGCCTCAGCCTCCAGAGTATTTGGAACTATACATGCATACCACCACACCCGGCTAATTTTTATGTTTTTAGTAGAGACAGGGTTTCACCATGTCGCTTACGCTGGGCTTGAATTCCTGAGCTCAAGTGATCTGCTTATCTTGGCTTCCCAAAGTGCTGGGATTACAGGCGTGACTCACTGTGCCTGGCTTCCAGATATATTTTGTTTTTATTTATTTATTTATTTATTTTGAGAGGGAGTCTCACTTTGTCACCCAGGCTGGAGTGCAGTGGCGCAGTCTTGGCTCACTGCAACCTCCACCTCCTGGGTTCAAGCGATTCTCCTGCCTCAGCCTCCTGACTAGCTGAGATTACAGGCGCCTGCCACCACACCCAGCTAATTTTTGTATTTTAGTAGAGACGGGGTTTCACCATGTTGGTCAGGCTGGTCTCGAACTCCTGACCTCAAATGATCTGCCTGCCTCGGCCTCCCAAAGTGCCAGGATTGCAGGCGTGAGCCACTGTGCCCGGCCCTCCAGAGACATTTTAATGAGACTCTCCAAAATCTGGACCTCAAGGCCCTGAAACATACACATACATACACACACACACACACACACACACACACACACACCCACACCCACACCCACATACGTACTCCAATCTTTAACCTTTATAGGTCTTTACAGGTTCTCCAGGAAATGAGCCTCTGTGTCTGGACATTTTGTTATCTTGGGTGCACCCAACCACCGCTCCCACTGCATTATTCCCAGCAAACACAGAGAGCAAATAGGGAAGAACTACCCCTAATTTGAATGGAGGCAACACTCCCCTTCACTGCACACCTTACTTTAGGTTCTGTGATCAGTGTTTCTAGGGAGTGAAGCATGAGCCAGAAAGCCTAAAATAAGAGGGTAAGCAACAGTTACATGATCTACAGTGAAGGAATGTTGATGGCTGTGTGTCCCTTGAGTTGTTACAAGGCCAATTCTAAAAGGAGGGAAGGGGACAGTTAGAAGTGACACTGGTTTCTGCTGGTGGGCATAGATTGACCAATTAGGTTGAAAACTGTTGTTGGAATAATTCAGGAATGATTCTACCACTGTTTCCATAGACAGAGTCTATCTTACTTTTATTTCAACCAACAGGCAGGCTTTTTAATCCTCATTTTAAAAATTTATTTCATTTAAAAAAATTTATTTTACTTTAAGTTCTAGGATACATGGGCAGAACGTGCAGGTTTGTTACATAGGTATACATGTGCCATGGTGGTTTGCTGCACCTATTGACCCATCATCTAGGTTCCCTCCCCTCACCCCCCCAACCCCTGACAGGCCCCAGTATATGTTGTTCCCCTCCCTGTGTACATGGGTTCTCATTGTTCAGCTCCCACTTATGAGTGAGAACATGTAGTGTATAGTTTTCTGTTCCTGTGTTAGTTTGCTGAGGATGATGGCTTCTAGCTTCATCCATGTTCCTGCAAAGGATATGATCTCATTCCTTTTTATGGCTGCATAGTATTCTATGGTGTATATGTACCACATATTCTTTATCCAGTCTATCACTGATGGGCATTTGGGTTGGTTCCACATCTCTGCTATTATAAATAGTGCTGCAATAAACATATGTGTGCATGTGCTTTTATAGTAGAATCGTTTATATTCCTTTGGGTATATACCCAGTAATGGGATTGCTAGGTCAAATTGTATCCTTTTATTCTTAAAAAGCTCTATTGGTTTGATTTTCAGATGTTCAACTTATGACATTTGTCTAACCCTCCCCCGACAATACATATACATGTGGTAGAATACCACCAAAAACAGATTGAAGATGGAAAAATAAAAAAATTTTTGATTAAAGTTATCTATTTTTCATCTATGGCAAGTCCTCCCCCAGTTTCCCTATGCAAATGTTTTCATGCAGAGTTTCAAAATAGGGAAAAATGTTATTCAGATAATAAGGAATTAAATTTTCTTTCTTGGCTGAAATGGTGACAGTGACACTTTTTTGAAAATAGAAAAAGTTAATTTTAAAGGGTAAACTAAGACTATCTCTACCTAGGCAGAATACTGAATGAGAAGAGGGAAACTGTAAATCTACACACTTCTTCTGTGTGAAATAAATACTGATGTGTTTTAAAACACCTGGAGGATAGGATTTTTCACTTCCTGGTAAGTTTTCTGGGCTCTGAGCAGACTACTGTTTTAGCCGTATCTGCCAAAAAATGAATGGGGGTCTGCAGAGGAAAATATGACTTTCTCATTTATGGCAATAGGCTTTATTGAAACATATCAATGTATCTCTACCAGATAAGTCCGGGTCTGATTCTGTTTAACAATAATGGGGTTGGTAAACTTTGTTTAATCACCTTTAAAATGGAGCTAAATTTTTGCTGACTTCCTAGGGGAAATCATCCCTGCATTCAGGTTTAAATACAGCCCTGGCAGTGTCATTTCAGGTTGTAAGTTTCCAAGAGCTTATATTATTTTACTGACATTGGAGAAAACATTTCCACCACTTTTTATAACACTGTCTATGGTAATTAGGCAAAAATGGTGGCATAAATAACAATAGAAAATATTATAGCTAGGAATTAGGAAGAAATAAAATGAATATACTAGTGAGAAAAATAATTGACACATCTATTAATTTTTTCTTCAAAAATATTACCACATATGTCCCTAATTTTTAATTTCACCTTTTGGTGTTCATAATAGAAAATTTGGAGAGAATTTGAACAAATTGCTCACAATTTTAAACCCTAGACAAAATATTTGGCATACTTCCTTCTTATCAATTATCTGTATGTATTTTTTTACATAATTAGAGGATAATATAGTTTGATGTTTTGCTCTTTTCACTTAATTGTATTAGTTTCACCAAAGCTCTTGTAAACATCATTTAATATGAGTGTGTTAGTATTTCATTATATAGAAGTGCTATTATTCACTTATTTTTATATAGTTAGATTGTACCTTCCCCCATTTTTTTGAATAAAAGGCAATGTTATGATGAACATCTTACATATAACTCTTTGTCAGCATTTCTGATGACTCTTTTAGGATAGATTCCTAGGAGTGAAATTAAGTTGTCAAAAACTGTGAAGTTTTAAAAAATCTTTTTTTTATACACAACCATATTGCTTTCTGTGAATTTTATCCTAACAGCAGTGTTTGAAAGTTCTTATCTCTTTACATTCTAGTCTACATTGTGAATTTGGTAAGTTATATATGTATATGATTACTTGTTTTAACTTGCATCTCTTTAATTACTGAGTTTGAGCCTTTTTGAAAAAAATGAATATGAGTTCATGTCCTTTGCAGGGACATGGATGAAGCTAGAAAAAACCATTCTCAGCAAACTAACACAGGAGCAGAAAACCAAACACCGCATGTTCTCACTCATAAGTGGGAGTTGAACAATGAGAACATATGGGCACAGGGAGGGGAACATCACACACCTGGGCCTGTTAGGGGGGTGGGTGGCAAGGGGAGGGATAGCATTAGGAGAAATACCTAATGTAGATGGTTAATGGGTGCAGCAAACCACTATGGCACATGTATACCTATGTAACAAACCTGCACGTTCTGCACATGTATCCCAGAACTTAAAGTATAATAATAATAAAAAAATTCATCATCAAAAATAGAAAAGAAAAAAAACAAAAAACCCAACAAGTTTGTATGAAGCATTTGATTTTTGTTCTTTTCTTGAATTGTCAGTTTGTATTCCTTCCTCATTGATTTACTAGAATTTTAGCACTTTTTCTATCAGTTTATCTGAGCTATGTATTTGTTAAGGATTTTAATACATTGCTGTAATTACTAAAAACATCTTTTCCCATTGATTATTTGCTTTTAAATTCCATTCATGATTTAGGAAAAAAACATATAATGTATTTTATTTTATGTGCTTCCTGGTGCCTGGTACATAAAGTATGCTCAATAAATATTTGTTGAATGATGTAGTCAAATAAATTTACTTTTTCTTTGTGTTTTCCTCCACTATTTCTATGCTTAGAGAATAATTTCCATTTAGGATATAGTTATTCTAGAATTACTTTATAATTTTAAAATATTTAAAATTATCTTATATTTTTAAATATTTAATTAATCTAGGATTTATTTTGGTATATTTGTTAGTTATACTGTAATTACTCTTTCCTTCAAAAAAAGCTAGTCAATAACTTCTGCAACATTAACTAAATAAACTTCCTTTTTCTTCATTGCTTTGTAAAACCTCCTCTATCTTGTATTCAACTCACATATATGTCTTTCTGATTTTAGATTTTGTTCCATTAATCTGTTTGTCCATCCTTATGCCAAAGCATACTTTTAACTTTCAGAGCTTTAAAATTTGGTTGAATATCTGGCAACGTTAGCCCATCACTTTATTATACTTAAAAAAAAAACTTTCGTTTTTTTGTCTGCTTCTTCTTATACTTAGACACTTTGTCAAGTTCCCATGGGGAAACTCTTGCCAGTATTTTGATAAGAATTCTTGTAAAGGAGAAGAGCTGAGGCTCTGAAGAATGCCTGTATGGTCTGAATCTTCATCCTGCCATTTACTACCACAGTGCCATTAGGCAAATATTTTAACCTCTTTGTGACTGTTTCCTCACCTATAAAATGGAGATAATACTACTACTTACTTCATAGGGTAGTTGCAAAGATTAAAATATGTATAGGTAATTTATCTAAAATTTCTTTTTTTTGAGACAGAGTCTCACTCTGTTGCAGTGGTGCAATCTTGGCCCACTGCAACCTCCACCTCCTGGGTTCAAGTGATTCTCTTGCCTCAGCCTCCTGAGTAGCTGGGACTACAGGCGTGCACCACCACACCTGGCTAATTTTTTTGTATTTTTAGTAGAGACAGGGTTTCACCATGTTGGTCAGGCTGGTCTCGAACTCCTGACTTCAAATGATTCCCCTGCCTTGGCCTTCCAAAGTGCTGGGATTATAGGTGTGAGTCACCGCGCCTGGCCTAAACTTTTATAATTATGTAAGTTATGTATATTAATACAGGCATATATTAATTTCTTTAAAATTTTTTTTTATTATTCCTGTCTCTCCAGCTAAATCAGAGCAGGCATATGTTAATTTCTCAAAACAATGCCTGGCACATAGCAAGGTCTTAATAAATTCTATTATTATTATCGTTACACATTAATTAGGGACAAATTTACATTTTAATAATAGCCCCATCTAGAAGCCTGTATTATATATTTCCACGAAATCTTTAAACAATTTCTTAGTAAAACTTTTTCATTTTGATTTTGCCAAATATTTAAGCATATTATTCTTAAGCGTTTAACGTATCTCATTGTACTGTGCACTCCACCTGCCCTAGCCCATATCACATATAAGCAGAACTAAGTGCTTTTAATTTTCTTAACATAGTACACTCTCTCATGCCACTGTGATTTTCCAAGATGATGGTCTCTCTTTCTGGAAAACTCTTTGCCTCTTTATCTTCTTGGGTAATTCATATCTGTTGTTATTAACTCAGTGCAGCTGTCATTCCTTTTGGAAGCCTTCCCTTTCTTCACGGTCTGCACCCTGTACCAGACATGACACTTACTACAATTTATTGCTGTGGTTCTTAACCAGGGATGATTTGCCCCTTAGAGGACATTTGGCAATGCATGGAGCCACTTTTGGTTGCCATAACTGGTGTGGGTGTGTATTGATGCTACTCTTATCTGGTGGGTAGAGGCCAGAGATGCCTTTAAATGTTCTACAGTATACAGGAGAGGCTCCCACAGAAAAGAATTATATGGCCCACAATGTCAATAGGGCTGAGGTTGAGACTGTTTACTGTATGTCTGTCTTCCTAGATTCATGAGCCCTTTGACACCTATATTCCCTATGTGCAGACAGCCTGGGACATAGTAGGTGTTCAGTAAATGTTTGTTGAATGAATAAATATTTCTTCTAATGCCACAATTTGTATGTTGTTGTTTATTTCCTTATTATTTCCATGTGTGTTAAAGGACCAAAGACCTTTGCTTTTTGTTCCTTGATCTCTCCAAGAAGGGACTTTGTCTAAACCCAATCAGCCCAGAAAAGGTTGACTACTGGTTATGGGCCTAGTGAAATGACTTTGCCCAGGAAGGTGACCACCAGTTTTATGCCTAGGGTTTCTCTGGAAGATTTGGTTTTGTCTGTCTTCTTCCCTCTGAGCCTAAGTGTCTGTGTTTCCATCCTCAGGGTATGTTAACTTCTCAATGGAAATTTAAAAATTCCATACTTTCATTTCAATGGAAATGAGAAACAAATTAAAACAAGAATGTTACAGATCCTTTGGCTGGCTACTTATGGATTATGTTTATGTTGGTGTTTATGATCGTATTTGCACCAGAGGACAGCCAAATGACATCCTCAACTGCTAATGAACAGAGTCATGTAGATTAAACAGAAAACAGAATTGGGGGAACTCCAAACTCAAATGCCTGCACACTGGCGGTCAGTACATTAGCATCACCTGCAAGCATTTCACAGGCCTGTCTTTGGTCAGACCTGATTGCAACAATTATTGGCAGTAAATACACACCAAACAACTTTTTTTTTCCGTCTAATTCTAGAAATAAGTGGGTTAAGATAGCCATTCGAACTGGATTTCAGGAGCACCACAATACAATCTTTCCTTAAACAAGGAAGACCATTGCAGAGAACTACCAAGTCGTAGACACCTCACTACCCCAGACATCAGAGAATGCTTCGCTGAGAGGGTGGTGGCTAAGTGTGAGGCATGATTACTTTAAAGTTAATATTATTTTGTAAAACAGTTCTATGTGAATAGAGAATCTATGTCATTAATATCAAGGTTGAACACTAAAACAGGTGAAATAAAAAAAAAATCCACTTGTTTGAGGTTGTATCTTTGTCCTGTCTCACCCCAAATGAAAATGAACATTATCTCTCACACTCAGTTACATTTTAAATTTGGGCTTATTAGTTTTTTAGTTTTATGTATCTTACATTTGCAAATGTGGTTTCTGTACTTGTATAAGACATATGCATAAGGAATTTAAGTCTATTGTTATACTTGTATATATTAAAATAACATTAAAGTAAGTATACTTTAGATCAACCTTGATGGTATGCAAGAATTTTTTCTCTTAAAAGGGATTCTATAATCTATATTCTCTTTGAAAAATACTTCTATAAACTATTAAATAGTCAAAGAGTTTTATTTTGCACACACACATGCGCACACACGTTTTAAGAGAAGGCATAACAGGTAGATTCAATCTGGTTCGTTTTTAGATCTTTGAGCCTGAGCGAATCACCTTGCTCCTCTGAGCCTCCATCTCCCTATCTCTCCAGCATAAGAATGGGGGAATGTTGCTGGGCGCGGTGGCTCACGCCTGTAATCCCAGCACTTTGGGAGGCCAAGGCAGGCGGATCATGAGGTCAGGAGATCGAGACCATCCTGGCTAACACAGTGAAACCCTGTCTCTACTAAAAATATGAAAAAAAAAAAAAAAAAAAAAAAAAAAAAGAATGGGGGGATGTTGACAGCTGTTGTTAGTCCAGGACCTCATTCAAGGAGAATTCTATATGGGCCTGCAGCATCAGACTTAGGCAAGAGATGAGGACAGGAAGGTGCTTCCACACTGGGAATTTCTACTTGGGTCAGGAGAGATTTCTGCTTTGTGTTTAGGGCTCCCTATTAGGGCTGCAAGCCAGGGCTTAGGTGCGGACAGGACAGGGTTTTAGCTCTGGCTACATCTGCAAGTGTCCTTGGGCAAGTTACTCAGAATCAGTTTTCTTGTCTCAAAAATGATAATTGTAGTACCAAACTAACAAAGTGGCTGTAGAGATTATACAAAATATTGTAAGGCAGTTGCCTACTCAAGTGCTAGTGCATGATTTGTCATGGTTATTTTCCCTTTGTGAAGCAGAATGAAGCCCTCAGATATCACTGCAGGTGCTGTGTGTGGCATGAGGTCAGCCATAGGCTGATTCTCCCCGCTATGGCCTGTAACTGCATCGACCCAGGTCCTAGCCACTGGGCAGGTTTTGGGCACTTCGTATCTGCAGTGAGGGAGAATCTCAGTGGCAAATGGTTAGACCAAGAGCTAAGGAGGGGTCAGCAGGACATGGGAACGTGGAAGAGGTTCACCTTCCTTCTGGTACCTAGTGGAGGGAGACCTCACTGACCAGCTGCCAGTAACCCACCGATCCGGCTCACGTTCCGCTGTTTATACCCAGTCCCTCCTTCTCACTTTGGTTCTACTGCCTTTGCCTTTGACTGTCCTACTGATTCAATCTCTTTAGCATCTTCTTGCCAGATTAATATCCTTGAAATACCACAATCCCAAACCAACCAACCAACCAACCAACCAACCAACCAACCTCTCAATGGCTTCCAAACACCTTAGCCTGGCACCCATTGCTCTCCATAATCGTCCCCACATAAACCTTCTTCTCCAGCCAAGGTCATTCTCTCATTGCCCCTGAGTAAGACTTGGGCGGTGGCCCCCTCATGGCTTTGCCCATGCTGTTTTTCCTTTCTGTATTGCTGCCATCTCCAAATCTTAACTCCTTTTCACAAGACACTTGTGGTTTTTCTACCTTGATGGAGTCTTGCAGTTTCACCCTCTTCTCCTGCCACACTGGCCCTCTGTCTCCCTCACTTGGCATATTGTCATATCCAGCCTGGTGCACTCTTTTATATTTTTGGGAATGGTAGGCCCACAGATTCCCGAGGTTATAGGAAGCTCTCCGTAAATAAGTGTTGAATGTATAAAAGAATAAATCACCGTATGATTCAAGTCTTCTGTTGTTACCTTTTTTGTGTGTCTAAGTCTTGACCGTGCAGTCAAATGGCAAATTCCTGGAGGAGAAAGCCCCATATTTTCCATTTCTGATCCTGTTTACATTGCCCCCCTTAGATCAATGCCCCTCTCAAGACTTCAATATGTATTTATGAAAGAAACAAATAAGCAAAAATAAAAACGACAAATTTATTCATTGTCTTTCTTATCTGAGTGAAAGACATTTTTAACATTCTCTACTCTTGTGACTTGAATGTTTCTTCTAGTTAAAATGACCAATCTACTAAGCAAATAAACACAATCCTTGTGTATTGAATATGCCAATCCCTAGAAGGGGGCACGGCAGCCTGCAATACCTTTCCCTGCATGGCAGCGCCCATTTGCCACAGCAGAAGCCCGTGTGCAGAGAGCGCCCTGAGTCTGGTTCCTTGTCGCCAATATTTTCTGGAGATCGGGAACCTGGAGCCCCAGTGCAGGGGCCCATCTGACGTCCCAGGGAAACACAGCCACCTAGTTCTTTTTCTCTGCCTTCTTCTTCTGCCCGATTTCTATTGCTGTTGCTTACTTAGGTGTCCCTGGAAGCTGAGGTCAGGCACAAGGAGGCCTGAAGATGGAACTCTGTTCAGGAGATAGGCAGTCCCCAACTCAGTGAGGGGGAATCCCGGGGCTGAAGGAACAAAGTGGCCGAAGTCTGGGCCTCCTGAGTCCTGTTCCTATGGGTGATTGAGACTATGCCATTGCTCACATAGGAGTTATTGAAAAAATAAGTTCCTCTGGGAGAATTGGGCACCATCCAGTTAGGGGAACAGGAGCTCAGACAGCTCCAGAAACTTCCTCTCCCTAAGGTTCCCGTCCTCCTATTCCACCCTGGTGCAGGTGGCTGTTGCCCCTGTCAAACATGAATCGCAGTTCCTCCCTCCTCAGCAGTCCCTGTCGTGGTGCCCAGACAGAGGCTGCAGTTTCCTCTCCACCTCCAATCTCTCCCTCCAGCCAGCCAGACACCTGGCCCTTACCTGGCAGCCCCAGCAGGGTGAAGTAGCCCCGGCACTCGGTGAAGCCAGAGCTCTCTCGGACACAGGAGCGCCACAGCCCCTGGTAGTTGAAAACAGCTGTTACGGGGTTGTTGTACAAGTCTTGGGTGCTCCACTGGTCCATGCAGGTGGCAGCAATGATGCCCGCAATCCCAATCAGTGAAACCACGAACCCCAAGCCCTGACAGGCAGTCACGGCCATGGTGGCGCACAGTGTCGACACAGAGCCACACGACAAGTGGACAGCGCAATTCTGAGACTGCCGAGTGTAGGGATGGAGTTTTCTCTGAGAGGCTGGTGTACACGTCAGGAACAGACCATGTAATGGAGGCGGTTACTCACCAGTGCCACCTGGGCTTGCCCTACTCCTTTATCTATTGAAGTGAGATAATTCCCACAATATGGTACCAAGAGTCATTTGTTTTCCGCCATATGTACACTCTACTCACTGTTTACCTTTTGAGGGAGTTTCTTTCCTGATTAACCAGGCTCCCCTCTGTAGAGGGTAAAGCAAGTGCAGAGGTGGTTGCCCGGAAGGCACTGCAGATTGGTCAGGCAGGGCTTCCAGTAGTTAAGCCACAAAATACTTGGAGATACAAGGGCTTCATCCATGTGGCCCTGGGGACTGAGATACATGCTGCCACCTTAGTTAAAAAACTTAGGCAAGGCCGGTTATGAGGCATAATAAGGTATAGTTGATTCTAGTTAATCATGGTAGTTACGTTCTATAAAGTCACAAAGAACACCGAATTAGTGAATACTGAATCATTGCCCATAGGGGAAGTACAGGGTCAGGCTCCTGCAAGCCTCTCTGGTCACAACATTTTCATCATCAGTAGATAAACTTACTGTATGTGTATTTCTGTTTAAAAACAGCTTATTTAATATAAATTGTTGGTTCATTAGCATTGGACTCACAGCGAACAGCAGTGAAATTCATGCCTGAATGAAGCTTATCTAACACACATATTTTCTCCATAAGGCACAGCACAGCCTGCCTGTGCTTCTAAACAGTAATCAGTGCTTCTGTACTATGCTTGGGGGCCATTTTAAACAGTGAAATCAACAAAAAGCACAAAAATGTGAAAAACGTGGCCGTACACATACTTCAAAGAGGACACTTGTTTACCGTATGAGAGCTGAAAAAAGAAGGAAGAGTTTCACGTTACTGGGCCTCAGCTGGGAACATGCAACTTGGGCAATGCAAAATTTTCACCCTCGGCACATGCTGTTATGACTGCAGCAGTGCCATGAGTATTGATTTTGGAGTTAAAATAAGTTTTAGCAAGTAGGCAAATTTGAAAATATGGTACACATGGTTAATGAGAATCAGCTGTAGTAGTTATTTGATGGACTTGACTAGTTAATGTGGTTAAACTGTTTGCAGCTTCTGTGGCACCTGAGTGCCTTAATCAATGGAGAAACCATGCGGGAAGGAAGACAGCAGAGGTAAGAAGCAAGAAGGCCTTTGGGCTCTGGAACTACACAGCTTGGGTTCAAGCCCCACTCCATTGCTTACTAGCTGTGGATGGGTAGCAGCTAAATACTTAACCTCTTTGAGCCACATTATCTTCATGTGTAAAATGAGGTAATAATAGTGCTTATCTCTCTGGATTGTTTTGTACATTAAATGTGAAAATACATGTGAAATGTTGAGCATTACATGTGGAGCACTATACTCAGAAAATACTAGGAAATATTACTAGGGCAGACTGATAATATAATTGAAAGCTGTAGCAATTGATGATCACTCTCACATTGTGTTTCTTCACATTGATCCAGAAATTAAACCGCAGCCTACTCACACAAAGTGTCTCTAGTTACAAAAAGGCTTAAAGGTTTTTTTTAGTCCAAATATTATTCCTACTTATTTTGAACCTGGACTCAAGTCTCAACTTTTTTCACCAACTCACAGAGCTATATTATACGTTGTTGGCTAACATCTCTGTGTTCTAGTCTTTCCATTTCTAAAGTTAAGATTTTGGAATATGTTAGATAGTTCATAATTGTAAAAAAGAGGTACCTCTTTCTTTGACTATGATATTGTCAGGAAGACAAATATATCGTTTAGATTAAAAGTGTGTGTGTGTGTGCATTCATGTGTGTGTGCATGTATATGCTTGTGTGGCAGTGGGAGGGCAGGAGGAAGGGCATGCTGCTCTGATTTATGGGTTGAAGAAACTTTTCTCTTGCTCCATGAAGTAGCCTCTAAGATCACTTATTAGAATCCCACAGGGATCCAGGGAACATAATTTGAAAACTGTTGTCTTAGATTCCCTCAATAATCTATTAAAAAATTCATACAGTGAAGAAACGAACTAGAAAAATCAGTTCACTGGCCCAGAGAGAAAACAAGGAAGCTTGTTAGGCTTTGCCTGAGCTGGTCCATGTGTGAAAAAAATTGAAAAAAATCTTCTGAGACTATATTACCAAAAGCCTCTTTCTGTAATGTGACTGGGGTTTGAATTTGTACCCTGAACATCATGGCCCTGGAGCTCCTACACTAAGAAAGTAGCTTTAAAAGGTGATTCCAGGCTGATAACACATCTAGAATGATTTGCAGAGGCAACTGCAAAACCCTCAATGCAGGTTGCATAAGATTTCGACATTTAAAGTCCTGTCAAACTTGAGCTCAAAACCCAAAATTCAAAATCTGCCATAAACAGTGGTGTACTAGTAAACCCAGTGGTATACTAGTAAACCAACTCTAAAAAGAAAAAAAATTACTCCGATTTGTAGCCTTTGACAATTCTCCTACCATGGCTGATTTCAAGCTACTAATGTGAATGTAAAGTCACTAAATGCAAAGTTGGGAAGAGATGTATGGAATCAACTCTTGCAAGCTGACTCTGGCACATTACTTATGAATACTATCATAAGACTTAAATGCTTACAAGAAACCCCTTCTTGAATCAGATAATACAGTTAAATCATAAAAGAAGGAACTAAAACCATAAGTAAATAAAAGTCACCATAAAAAAAGAACAGGAAGATCTGACAACTTCCCCACTAGAATTTCTAGAAATTAAGGATATAGATAATGAAACAAAACTTCAATGGATAGTGTGGTAGGCACAATTTTGCCCTCTTTCCCAATGATCTCTGGCCTTTGTGTTACTCCCATGGCTATAATATATTACATGGCAAAAAGGATTTTACAGATGTAATTAAAGTTACTAATCAGCTGACCTTAATATAAAGAGATTATTTTAGATTATCCAGGAAAGCCCAATGTAATCATATAAACCCTAAAAAGCAGCAGAAAAAGGTAGAACATGGAGTGGGAGAGATGTAGCAGAAAGTTAAGTTAGAGAGATCTCAAGAATGAGAAGGATTTGATGCACAATTGTTACCTTGAAGATGAAAGGAGATCACATGACAGGGAAGCAGGAACTTCAGCCCTGCAACTGCAAAGAACTGAATTCTTCCAATCAACAGTGAGTTTGGAAGAACCCTCCAAGTCCCATATGAGAACCACAGGCATGGCAAATACCTTAATTGAAGCTCAGCAATTCCTTAAACAGAATATCCCAAAACTAATTGGGCCCTTATCTTACACCATATGCAAAAATCAATATCATGCTAGACATCTGATTTATAGAAACTGTGAGATAATAAATGGGTGTTATTTGAAGCTGCTAAGTTTCTGGAAATTTGTTATGACAGCAGTAGAAAACTAAAAACAGATAATTAACAGATTAAACACAGCTGAAGGTAATACTCATAAAGTAAAAAATAGAACTGAAAAAATTATGCAAAATGTAGACAGAGAAATAAAGAGGTGGAAAACATGAAACAGTAGTAAGAGAATGGAAAAATGAATGAGAAATTCCAACACACATCTAATAGGAGTATAAGAAGACAATAAATAGAATGAAAAAATATTTGATGAGTTATTGGCTAAGGATTTTCAAGAATGAATGAAAAGCATAAATTCCATGTTAATGTTGTTAAATGAGTTCCAAGAATGGTAAATAAAAACAAATTCACACCTGGATGTATTGTAGTATTGAAAAACACCAAAGTCAAAGAGAAAAACCTTTAAAACCTTTAAGGTCAGCTGATTAGTAACTTTAATTACATCTGTAAAATCCTGAGAGAAAGGAATTGCAGCTATTATATCAATTGCAACAACTGAAGCCAGAAGGATAGAATTATATCTTTAAAGACTGATAATAAAAATAATTACTAACTCAAAACATTGAGAAGACAAGCCACAGACTGAGATAAAATATTTGCAAAAGACATCTGGTACAAGATTCTTATCTAAAATATACTAAGAACTCTTAAAACTCAACAATAAAAAAAATACAACCTGATTTTAAAATGGAAGAATTAGCATGAGCAATCAGACAAGGAAAAGAAGCAAAATACATCCAATTTGGAAAGAAAGAGGTAAAATGATCTGTTTTCAGATAATATGATCCCATATATAAAAACTCCTTAAGACTCCACAAAAAACCTGTTAAAACTAACAAATGAATTCAGTAATGTTGCAGGATACAAAAGAAACACAAAAATTGGTTGTGCATTTTTACACCAATCATGATCTATCCAAAAAGGAAATCAAGAAAAAAAATACCGTTTATAATAGCATCAAAAAGAATAAAATATTTTGGAGTAAATTTAACCAAGGAGGTGAGAGATCTGTAGCCTGAAAACTCTAAAACATCAATGAAAGAAATCGAAGACACAAATAAATGGAAAGATGTCTCTTGTTCATGGATTGGAAGAATTAATACTGTTAAAATGTCCGTACTACTCAAAGTGATACACAGATTCAGCATAACCCCTAGCAAACTCCAGTGCCATTTTTCACAGAAATGAAAAAATATTCTAAAATTTGTATGAAACCACAAGAGACCCTAAAGAGCCAAAGCAATCTCGAGGAAAAAGAACACAGTTGGAGACATCACACTTCCTGATTTCAAATTATATTACAAAACTATAGTAATCAAAACAGTATGCTACAGACATAAAAACAGACACATAGACCAGTGGAACAAAATATGGAGGACAGAAATAATTCCAAGCAATATACAGTCAACTAATTTTTGACAAGGGCATCAAAAATACACAAAAAAGAAAGGGTAGTAAATGGTGTTGGGATAACTGGATATTCACATACAAAAGAATAGAATTGGGCCCTTACCTTATACCATATACAAAAATAAGTTCAAATTGGATTAAAGACTTAAACGTAAGGCCTGAAGCCATAAAACTCCTTAAAGAAAACATCAGGAAAAAGCTTGTTGACTTTCATCTTGATAATTTTCTTTTTATATGGCACCAAAAGCTCAGGCGACAGTAGGAAAAATAGCCAAGTGGGACTACATCAAGCTAAAAATAGCCAAGTGGGACTACATTTGCTTCTGCACAGCAACGCAAACAATTAACAAAATGAAAAGACAACCTAGACTAGGGGAAAATATTTGCAGACAGTATACCTGATAAGGGGTTAATATAAAAGATATATAGGGAACTCACACAACTTAATAGCAAATAAACAAACAACTGGATTAAAAAAATGGGCAAATGACCTGAATAGACATTTTCCTAAAGAAGACATAGAAACTGACAACAGATATATGAAAAAGTGCTCAACATCATTATCATCAGGGATATTCAAATCAAAGCAATAATAAAATATCACCTCACATTTGTTAGGAAGACTATTATCAAAAAGATAAAAGATAGTAAGTGTTGGCAAGGATGTGGAGAAAATGAAATTATTGTACACTGTTGGTGGGAATGTAAATTGTTACACCCATCCCGGAAACCCATTCTGGAGTTTCCTCAAAAAAATTAAAAATAGAGCTACCATAAGATCCAGAAGTCCCTTTTCTGGATATATACGCAAAGGAAATGAAATCAGAACCTCAAAGATTTATCTGTGCACTCGTTCATTGCAGCACTGTTTATAATAGCCAAGATGCAGAAACAATCTAAGTGTCTGTGCTAACTCTAACGGTGTTGAGGGATTTTATTTGCCCCATTTTACCAATCTGATTCCCAGGCACATAGGGAATATTTCTCACCTACAGTATAGGAACAGTTTGAAAAATAACAGTCTAAATACCACTATGTTCAGAGGTCTCTAGCACTAAGTGTGGGCTCTGAAAAAAAATTCAATTTTCCAGAAGAGAGAGCCCACCTGCTCTTTCCAGAAAAAATGCCCATCCCAGATTCTGGAGGGGAAACTCAGAATGTTCTTGTCATAAGCTCATGGGTCAGATATAACTCAGAAAAACGATCATTGAACTCCGAGTTTCAGCCTAAGGTGGGCGTTCCAAGGACAGCATTCAGCTAAGTAGTGACTCATTTCTACTTGGTTTGGCTTGTGGGAGTAACAAGACATCACTCCCTTGACTATAGACAGGAGGTGTAAGTGGCTCAAGCACCCTCCCCAATTTGCAGACTCAAGGTTCCATTCTAAAGCCAGAAAGCATCGCAAACCAAAATATGCCCAGTATTATTCACTGGCTTCCTAGTTCTTGCTATATTTTTGAGCCCCAGTTTGAGTGACTAATAGCATATGGATTTTCGATAAAAAATACACCTAAAAGTTCATAAATTCAGGCATATTTGGAAAGAATTTGAACAATATGTATTTTCTCAGGCTAGACATGAAATAGATCTGTTTGTTTGCCAAGCAGGGTTTTGGTTGGTAAACTCAAACATTGCTTCCATTGACATAAAGCAAGATGCAGCAAAACTATGAACATTATCCATAATACCATGTTTTCCTGGTTGCCAGCACATGTCTATGTTAAGATGTACCCTGAGATACAGGAGGCCTTTCTAGGACAAGAATTCTAAGACAGAATCAGCCTTTGGCAAGGGTGTGATGACACCACACGTGATCTTCAGGCTCCCCTACCCTCCTCACCTGTCTGTCTTTTTCTGAGACCTTTCCTCCTCATGGATGCTCATTGCCCCAGGTCCTCATGTGCTCTCACATCTCTAAAATATGCCAGTAGGAAAGAGATGTGCTAAGGCATGATCAGGAAGGCTTCGTCTGCAACCTCTTCTGAATTATTTATATTTTACCCTGGGAATCAACTTCTCTCTCCACCTTAAAAACAAATCAAACAAAACATTGTCTGTTTGCTGGTGGTTTGGCAATCCCTAGACTTTTGGATTTTATAAATGAGTAAATTTTATATAAAGGATTCCAGGACTCAAAGAGGACTGGCAAATCATTATTTTGTTAAGTAAGGATAATAACTAATGACCATATCACATCATTTATAAGATAAATAATATTTTAATGTGAAATGATAGAAAACCACAATCTCAGAATAAAGGACAGTCTTCAACAGGTAAGATATATATAAAATATATATTATAATATATATATTTGTACCTATGTTAAACATAGGTACAAATGATATATGTATGATGATATATATAATATATAAATGATATATATCATTTGTATCTATGTTTAACATTGTCCTCATTTTTTATCTAATTTCTTTTCACATAAGGAAACCATCATCACGGACCATCATAGTCCATGAACCAGCATGGGTGTAGATGCTTGGAGTTGCAGGGTTAGTAGCTGACCTTCAGCTGGTGAGATGCTCGCTAATAAGTTTGTTGAGGAGGAGCAATGCCAGGATAGGGGGGCCAGAAGTGTGACTTTTGAGGTGCAGGTGATCTTGAGGAAAGATACTGAATTTGGGAGAATATGTAGACAGGCAAAGAGAGAAGATCTTGAGGACTCCAGATGATCTGACTGAGGGTGCAGGAACTGAGGTGGGTAGAGGTGGGGACAGGGTGTCTGGTGAAAAGCCATTCACATCAGGGACAGAAGAGAAGAAAAGCAATGAAAAGTCCCTAAGGACCATGACTATGAACTCACAAGTGGCTCATTTAGAATGTTCTGTGGACAAGGACTAAGGAACATTGGTTGATTGATTGATTGCATGAGATTCGTTTGATTAATTCATGAATGTATTTGTCTAAAAAGCAATTGTTGAGTCAGGTAATGCACTAAGGACCGGGGCTATGGAAATTAATAAGGTACAATTTTTGTCCTCAGATATGTGTAATTATTTATAAATGGTATACAGTCATGCATTGAATAACGTTTTGGTTAATGATGAACTGCACTTATGATGGTAGGCCCTAGAGATTATAATAGAGCTGAGAAACTTTTATTGCCTAGTGACATTGCAGCCATCATAACATCATAGCATAATGCATTACTCGTGTGTTTATGGTGATACTGGTGTAAACAAACCTACTGCACTGCCAGTCATATAAGAGTATACAGCATATAACGATTATATACAAACAATACATACTACTTGATAGTGATAATAAATGACTATGTTACTACTCTTACCTATTTACTATACTATGCTTTTTATTGTTGGGGTGTACTCCTTCTACTTACTAAAAATAGTTCACTGTAAAACAGCCCCAGGCAGGTACTTCAGGAGGAATTCCAGGAGGCTATATTGTTATCACAGGAAATGACAGCTCCATGAGTGTTATTGCTCCTGAAGACCTTCCAGTGGGACAAGATGTGGAGGTGAAAGACAATGATATTGATTATTCTGACCCTATGTAGGCCTATGCTAATGCATGTGTGTCTTAGTTCTTTTTTTAAATGTTTAAAAAGTAAAAAAAAGGAAAAATTAAGATATAAAAAAACATATTTATGCAGCTGTACAAAATGTGTTTGTGTCTTAACCTAAGTAGTATTACAAAAGAGTCCAAAAGTTAAAAATAATTAAAAAGCTTATAAAGTAAAAATGTTACAGTAAGCTCAGATTAATTTATTATTGAAGAAAAAATTTGAAAAAATAAATCTAGTGTAGCCTAAGTGTACAGTGTTTGTAAAGTCTATAGTAGTCTACAGTAATGTCCTAGGCCTTCACATTCACTTCCCACTCATTCACTAACTCACCCGGGGCAACTTACAGTCCTGTAAGCTCTATCCATGGTAAATGCCCTATCCAGGTGTAGCATTAAAAAAAATCTTTTATATCATATTTTTACTGTACCTTTTTATGTTTAGATATGTTTAGATACATAAATACTTACCATTGTGTTACACTGATTACAGTATTCATTACAGTAACATACTGTACAGGTTTGTAGCCTAGGAGCAATAGGCTATACCATATAGCCTAGGTGTGTAGTAGGTTATACCATACAGGTTTGTGTAAGTTGACTCTGTGATGTTCACACAACAACAAAGTCACCTAATGATGCATTTCTTAGAATGTATCCCCATCGTTAAGTGACACATGACTGTATATGTGCTAATATATTTTATGTATTAGATACATTATAAAACATACCCTGACATGAAAATTAAATGAGGACAATACAAAAATGATTATAAATAGAAGTTTTGAGATTATCTTCCTGTGGATTATTTTCTTGGGCTGTGTACACTCCCTTTTTGGAGATTGTTGGCCAAATGAGGTGTGAGCAACTTGAGAGAGGGAGACTGGCAAGTAGGAGGGCTGATGGCTTTGGGGAAAGGAATAGCGCCATGAGGCTAAGGCACAGACATGGGGCTCAAAGAGAGAGTGGCATGAGTTTCTTAGGACCAAAGAGAAAAGAGGGAAAAAGAATGCAGTAAGCTAAAATGGAGCAAAAAGAAGAGAAGAAAGGATGTGTAACTTGGGGCTGGGGGAATAAGTAGGGTGATTAAAAGAACTGGTGAGTGCTCATTGAGGTGGAGCTTATGGAGAGAAAGGGAGCTAGAAACTCTGGTTGGAGTGGATCTGGCTTATGTGGACCCAGCTAAGTGAGCAGCATGAGGCTGGCTTGTGAGTTACCTATTGTTCATACGAGGTACACCCCATAGTTATACAGTGATGACTGACGGCTTGTGCTCAATTGCAGAGTACAGTGTGGGAAGGGCTTACGTGAGACTGGAAAGAGGGAAACCCATAAATCTCAAGGGAGAATCTTGCACTGATTCTGATAGGCTTATAGGTCACAGGGCACTGTGGCTCAGTGTTAGCTTTTTGAGTCATTTGATAACAGCACTAGGGTGACCAGTCATCCTGATTTGCTCAGGACTGTCCTGGTTATGTGACTGAAAGTCCCAGGTCCCAGAAAACCCCTGAGTTTCAGGCAGTGGTGCTTCAAAACATTCGTAGTAAAGGTTCCATAGAGGGACTGTGTTTTCCAAACCAAAGTGTTTAAATGCATGAATGGAGGAGGCATTTCCCCTCTGACTTCTTAGGTTACATAGAAACTTTTTTTTTTGGCCGGGCGCGGTAGCTCACACCTGTAATCCCAGCATTTTGGGTGGCCAAAGTGAGCTAATTGCTTGAGCTCAGGAGTTTGAGACCAGCCTGGACAACATGCCAAAACTCCATCTCTACAAAAGAATACAAAAATAGCTGGGCATGGTGGCATGTGCCTGTAGTTCTAGCTACTTGGGAGGCTGAGGTGGGAGGATCACTTGAGCCCAGGAGGTCGAGGCTGCAATGAACTGTGAATATGGCACCACTGCACTCCAGCCAGGTCAACAGAGCAAGACCCTGTCTCAAAATTTTTTTTTTTAAATATAAAATTAAATCACCTCTAGTTAATGTATATAATAAATTAACTTTGTGATGACTCTAAGATGGGAGGAAATCCCCCGTGCGGGAAGTGTTAGGGCTGATGGCCATAGAGGTTTTCATTTACCCACCACACATGCTTTATCTAAGCTGCTTTCAGTATCAGGAGCGGACTCTGTTTCCTGCTCTCAGGAATCACGAGGACGGTGAGACAAGAGAGCAAACAAGGTAGGGAGGGCTGGTTTCTGTTTGACTAGCTGTAGGCCTGCTTGCCTTCCTGCCACCTCCCAATGTTCAACACATCAACTGCAGGTTCACCTTTAGGTGCTTTTATTCAGGGGAGCTAAAAACTTACTCAAAGGGTTTCTGAGTCATGGGGACAATTAAGACTCCAACCTGCATTTTCTTTCACAAAGGTTTTCTTTAAGTTACAATGTTTATTTTTTTATTTCCACAAAAGTAATATAAACGGTAATATAAAAGTGAGAGAATAAAAAATTTACAAAAAAACCCAAAGGAGGGATGAATAGGTGGAGCACAGGGGGTTTTTAGGGCAGTGAAACCACTGTATGATGCTATGATGGTGGATATATTACACATTTGTCATTATACATGTGTCCAGACTCATACAGTGCACAACACCAAGAGTAAACCCTAAAGTAAACTATGCACTGTGGATGATAATGATGTGTCAATGAAGGTTTGTCAATAGCAAGAAATGTACCACTCTGTGGGGGATGTTGATAATGGGAGAGGCTCTTAATGTGTGGGATATAGGGGCACAGTGTATATGGAAAATATGTCTACCTTCCTCTCAGTTTTGCTGTGAACCTAAAACTGTTCTAAAAAAGCAAGTTCTAATAATAAATAAATAAAAGGAAAAACATTCCTCAAGCCAACAAAGCATAGATTCCTGTAAGAGATACTATTGTTAACATTTTGTTTTTATTTACCTCTGTCTTCTTTCCCTGAATACATACATTTAACATATTTGGGATCAGACTGCACATACACGTTTTATTATGTTTTTTCATTTAACTTTATATTTGTCAAAAATATTTTCTTCATTAAAACCCATTGCAAGCATAAATTTTAATATGTTATCATGTAGATGTATCATATTTATTTAACCTTTCTCCCACTGTTTATTTAGGTTTTTACCAGTGTTTACTTTTTGAAAAATTACAATCTTTGATTTTTGAAATCTTGATGGGAAGAAGTAGAAAAAAACCTAGCATTTAAGTTGTAAGCAATTTTTAATTTCACTAGAGATATATGCTGTAATAGTCCTTCAGCATAAGCTGCATTTTGTTCTGGGCACCACCGTTAACTAACACACTATAATTACACATATGTAAAGTACATACCCACTTGCTATTTGGGGAGAAAATGCATTGTTATACCCAACCATAACGTAGATGTTTGTATACTTATAATCCAAGTGTACTGATGTGTAAGGAACTCTCTCTCTCTCTTTTTTTTTGGTGTATGCTTGAGTCAGAGTTGTATCTCTGCAGAATATGTTTATTTGTTTGGTAAGAAGAAGTAAATGGAGTATAAAAATTTTTTTTTCTCGGTTTGAAGTGAAACTGCTCTATGCCTAAAGAAAGACTTGTTCTCCTGAATGTGGCTATGCATGTCTATGTACATACTTGGTTACCCAGAGCACTTGGCCTCTTAAGATCTAGATAAGATAGTTCTATCACTCATTCTATAGCTCATGGATCTCCAAAGTCCCACTCAAGATTTCTGCAGTTTCCTGAGCAGCTTGGTTCTCATCATCTCTGCCTCTGAGATCCTGCTTCCTTGCACCTGTCCCTGTTACATACCATGTGTACCCAGATCTCACATCCAGCTTCTTCCTCAATTTACACAATGCAAATTCACACAGAGCATCTAAATGTGAAGAAATAATAATAATGGCCGCTGACATTTATTGAGTACTTACACCGTACCAGGCATTCTTCAAGAACTTCAGAGGCATAGCTCGATTGAATCTTCATAACAACCCTATGAGATGGGCATTCTAAATATTCCAACTTTACAGGTAAAGAAAGTGAGGTACTGAGAGATTAGGTACAATTTATATGCAAGTATGTTTACTAAAACATTCACTTATTCAAAAGATTAGTAAGCATTGTAATAATTTTGCAAAGTGGTGGGGATTCAATGGAGAAAAATACAGACATGGTATTGGCTCTCAGGAAGCCCACAGTTGAGAGGCAGGAAACAGACAATTAAATTATTAGAGGGAGCAGAGCAATATGGTGGAATAGAAGTCTCCACCGATCGTCTCCCCACCCCACAAGGACACCAGTTTAACAACTATCTACACAAAAAAATGACCTTCATAAGAACCAAAAGGAAGGCAAACACCCCAGTACCTGGTTTTAACTGTATATCACTGAAAGAGGCATTGAAGAGGTAGGAAAAACAGTCTATATATATATATATAATTATACTTTAAGTTCTAGGGTACATGTGCACAACATGCAGGTTTGTTACATATGTATACATGTGCCATACTGGTGTGCTGCACCCATTAACTCATCATTTACATTAGGTATATCTCCTAATGCTATCCCTCCCCACTCCCCCCACCCCACAACAGGCCCCGGTGTGTGATGTTCCCCTTCCTGTGTCCAAGTGTTCTCATTGTTCAATTCCCACCTATGAGTGAGAACATGTGGTGTTTGGTTTTTTTGTCCTTGCGATAGTTTGCTGAGAATGATGGTTTCCAGATTCATCCATGTCCCTACAAAGGACATGAACTCATCATTTTTTATGGCTGCATAGTATTCCACGGTGTATATGTGCCATATTTTCTTAATCCAGTCTATCATTGTTGGGCATTTGGGTTGGTTCCAAGTCTTTGCTATTGTGAGTAGTGCCGCAATAAACATACGTGTGCATGTGTCTTTATAGCAGCATGATTTATGTTCGTTTGGGTATATACCCAGTAATGGGATGGCTGGGTCAAATGGTATTTCTAGTTCTAGAGCCCTGAGGAATTGCCACACTGTCTTCCACAATGGTTGAACGAGTTTAAAGTCCCACCAACAGTGTAAAAGTGTTCCTATTTCTCCACATCCTCTCCAGCACCTGTTGTTTCCTGACTTTTTAATGATTGCCATTCTAACTGGTGTGAGATGATATCTCATTGTGGTTTTGATTTGCATTTCTCTGATGGCCAGTGATGATGAGCATTTTTTCATGTGTCTTTTGGCTGGATAAATGTCTTCTTTTGAGAAGTGTCTGTTCATATCCTTCGCCCACTTTTTGATGGGGTTGTTTGTTTTTTTCTTGTAAATTTGTCTGAGTTCTTTGTAGATTCTGGATATCAGCCCTTTGTCAGATGATTAGATTACAAAAATTTTCTCTCATTCTGTAGGTTGCCTGTTCACTCTGATGGTAGTTTCTTTTGCTGTGCAGAAGCTCTTTAGTTTAATTAGATCCCATTTGTCAATTTTGGCTTTTGTTGCCATTGCTTTTGGTGTTTTAGACATGAAGTCCTTGCCCATGCCTATATCCTGAATGGTATTGCCTAGGTTTTCTTTTAGGGTTTTTGTGGTTTTAGGTCTAACATTTAAGTCTTTAATCCATCTTGAATTAATTTTTGTATAAGGTGTAAGGAAGGGATCTAGTTTCAGCTTTCTACATATGGCTAGCCAGTTTTCCCAGCACCATTTGTTAAATAGGGAATCCTTTCCCCATTTCTTGTTTTTGTCAGGTTTGTCAAAGCTCAGATAGTTGTAGATGTGTGGTATTATTTCTGAGGGCTCTGTTCTGTTCCATTGGTCTATATCTCTGTTTTGGTACCAGTACCATGCTGTTTTGGTTACTGTAGCCTTGTAGTATAGTTTGAAGTCAGGTAGCGTGATGTCTCCAGCTTTGTTCTTTTGGCTTAGGACTGACTTGGTTCCATATGAACTTTAAAGTAGTTTTTTCCAATTCTATGAAGAAAGTCATTGGTAGCTTGATGGGGAAGGCATTGGATCTATAAATTACCTTGGGCAGTATGGCCATTTTCACAATATTGATTCTTCCTATCCATGAACATGGAATGTTCTTCCATTTGTTTGTGTTCTCTTTTATTTCGTTGAGCAGTGGTTTGTAGTTCCCCTTGAAGAGGTCCTTCACATCCCTTGTAAGTTGGATTCCTAGGTATTTTATTCTCTTTGAAGCAATTGTGAATGGGAGTTCACTTATGATTTGGCTGTCTGTTTGTCTGTTATTGGTGTATAAGAATGCTTGTGATTTTTGCACATTGATTTTGTATCCTGAGACTTTGCTGAAGTTGCTTATCAGCTTAAGGAGATTTTGGGCTGAGACGATGGTGTTTTCTGGATATACAATCATGTCATCTGCAAACAGGGACAATTTGACTTCCTTTTTTCCTAATTGAATACCCTTTATTTCTTTCTCCTGCCTGATTGCCCTGGCCAGAACTTCCACCACCATGTTGAATAGGAGTGGTGAGAGAGGGCATCCCTGTCTTGTGCCAGTTTTCAAAGGGAATACTTCCAGTTTTGCCCATTCAGTATGATATTGGCTGTGGGTTTGTCATAAATAGCTCTTATTATTTTGAGATATGTCCCACCAATACCTAATTTATTGAGAGTTTTTAGCATGAAGCTGTTGAATTTTGTCGAAGGCCTTTTCTGCATCTATTGAGATTATCATGTGGTTTTTGTCTTTGGTTCTGTTTATATGCTGGATTGCGTTTATTGATTTGTGTATGTTGAACCAGCCTTGCATCCCAGGGATGAAGCCCACTTGATCATGGTGGATAGGCTTTTTGATGTGCTGCTGGATTGGGTTTGACAGTATTTTATTGAGGATTTTTGCATTGATGTTCATCAGGGATATTGGTCTAAAATTCTCCTTTTTTGTTGTGTCTCTGCCAGGCTTTGGTATCAGGATGATGCTGCCCTCATAAAATGAGTTAGGGAGGATTCCCTCTTTTTCTATTGACTGGAATAGTTTCAGAAGGAATGGTACCAGCTCCTCCTTGTACCTCTGGTAGAATTCGGCTGTGAATCCTTCTGGTCCTGGACTCTTTTTGGTTGGTAAGCTATTAATTATTGTCTCAATTTCAGAGCCTGTTGTTGGTCTATTAAGAGATTCAACTTCTTCCTGGTTTAGTCTTGGGAGGGTGTATGTGTCGAGGAATGTATCCATTTCTTCTAGATTTTCTAGTTTATTTGCATAGAGGTGTTTATAGTATTCTCTCATGGTAGTTTGTATTTCTGTGGGATCAGTGGTGATATCCCCTTTATCATTTTTTATTGCATCTATTTGATTCTTCTCTCTTTTCTTCTTTATTAGTCTTGCTAGTGGTCTATCAATTTTGTTGATCTTTTCAAAAAACCAGTTCCTGGATTCATTGATTTTTTGAAGGTTTTTTTGTGTCTCTATCTCCTTCAGTTCTGCTCTGATCTTAGTTATTTCTTGCCTTCTGCTAGCTTTTGAATATATTTGCTCTTGCTTTTCTAGTTCTCTTAATTGTGATGTTAGGGTGTCAATTTTAGATCTTTCCTGCTTTCTCTTGTGGGCATTTAGTGCCATAAATTTCCCTCTACCCACTGCTTTAAATGTGTCCCAGAGATTCTGGTATGTTGAGTCTTTGTTCTCGTTGGTTTCAAAGAACATCTTTATCTGTGCTTTCATTTCGTTATGTACCCAGTAGTCATTCAGGAGCAGGTTGTTCAGTTTCCACGTAGTTGAGCGGTTTTGAGTGCGTTTCTTAATCCTGAGATCTAGTTTGATTGCACTGTGGTCTGAGAGACAGTTTGTTATAATTTCTGTTCTTTTACATTTGCTGAGGAGTGCTTTACTTCTAACTACATGGTCAATTTTGGAATAGGTGCGGTGTGGTGCTGAGAAGAATGCATATTCTGTTGATTTGGGGTGGAGAGTTCTGTAGATGTCTGTTAGGTCCACTTGGTGCAGAGCTGAGTTCAATTCCTGAATATCCTTGTTAACTTTCTGTCTCATTGATCTGTCTAATGTTGACAGTGGTGTGTTAACATCTCCATTATTATTGTGTGGGAGTCTAAGTCTCTTTGTAGGTCACTAAGGACTTGCTTTATGAATCTGGGTGCTCCTGTATTGGGTGTATATATATTTAGGATAGTTAGCTCTTCTTGTTGAATTGATCCCTTTATCATTATGTCATGGCCTTCTTTGTCTCTTTTGATCTTTGTTGGTTTAAAGTCTGTTTTACTGGAGACTAGGATTGCAACCCCTGCCTTTTTTTGTTTTCCATTTGCTTGGTAGATCTTCTTCCATCCCTTTATTTTGAGTCTATGTGTGCCTCTGCATGTGAGTTGGGTTTCCTGAACACAGCATACTGATGGGTCTTGACTGTTTATCCAATTTACCAGTCTGTGTCTTTTAATTGGAGCATTTAGCCCATTTACATTTAAGGTTAATATTGTTATGTGTGAATTTGATCTGTCATTATGATGTTAGCTGGTTATTTTGTTCGTTAGTTGATGCAGTTTCTTCCTAGCCTTGATGGTCTTTACAATTTGGCATGTTTTTGCAGTGGCTGGTACTGGTTGTTCCTTTCCATGTTTAGTGCTTCCTTCAGGAGCTCTTGTAGGGCAGGCCTGGTGGTGACAAAATCTCTCAGCATTTGCTTGTTTTTAAAGGATTTTATTTCTCCTTCACTTATGAAGCTTAGTTTGGCTGGATATGAAATTCTGGGTTGAAAATTCTTTTCTTTAAGAATGTTGAATATTGGCCCCCACTCTCTTCTGGCTTGTAGAGTTTCTGCTGAGAGATCAGCTGTCAGTCTGATGGGCTTCCCTTTGTGGTAACCCGACCTTTCTCTCTGGCTGCCCTTAACACTTTTTTCTTCATTTCAACTTTGGTGAATCTGACAATTATGTGTCTTGGAGTTGCTTTTCTCGAGGAGTATCTTTGTGGCGTTCTCTGTATTTCCTGAATTTGAATGTTGGCCTGCCTTGCTAGATTGGGGAAGTTCTCCTGGATAATATCCTGCAGAGTGTTTTCCAACTTGGTTCCATTCTCCCTGTCACTTTCAGGTACACCAAGCAGATGTAGATTTGGTCTTTTCACATAGTCCCACATTCCTTGGAGGCTTTGTTCGTTTCTTTTTATTCTTTTTTCTCTAAACTTCTCTTCTCACTTCATTTCATTCATTTGATCTTCAGTCACTGATACCCTTTCTTCCAGTTGATCGAATCAGCTACTGAAGCTTGTGCATTTGTCACGTAGTTCTCATGCCATGCTTTTCAGCTCCATCAGGCCCTTTAAGGACTTCTCTGCATTGGTTATTCTAGTTAGCCATTCGTCTAATCTTTTTTCAAGGTTTTTAACTTCTTTGCGATAGGTTTGAACTTTCTCCTTTAGCTCAGAGGAGTTTGATCATCTGAAGCCTTCTTCTCTCAGCTCATCAAAGTCATTCTCCATCCAGCTTTGTTCCATTGCTGGTGAGGAGCTGTGTTCCTTTGGAGAAAGAGAGGCACTCTGAATTTTAGAATTTTCAGTTTCTCTGCTCAGTTTTTTCCCCAGCTTTGTGGTTTTATCTACCTTTGGTCTTTGATGATGGTGACGTACAGATGGGGTTTTGGTGTGGGTGTCCTTTCTGTTTGTTAGTTGTCCTTTTAACAGTCAGGACCCTCAGCTGCAGGTCTGTTGGAGTTTGCTGGAGGTCCACTCCAGACCCTGTTTGCCTGGGTATCAGCAGTGGAGGCTGCAGAACAGCAAGTATTGCTGAACAGCAAATGTTGCTGTCTGATCGTTCCTCTGGAGGTTTCGTCTCAGAGGGTTACCTGGCTGTGTGAGGTGTCAGTTTGCCCGTACTGGGGGGTGCCTCCCACATTGGCTACTCAGGGGACAGGGACCCACTTGAGGAGGCAGTCTGTCTGTTCTCAGATCTCAAACTCTGTGCTGGGAGAACCACTACTCTCTTCAAAGCTGTCAGACAGGGACATTTAAGTCTGCAGAGGTTTCTGCTGCCTTTTGTTTGGCTATGCCCTGCCCCCAGAGGTGGAGTCTACAGAGGCAGGTAGGCCTCCTTGAGCTGCAGTGGGCTCCACCCAGTTAGAGCTCCTGGCCACTTTGTTTACCTACTCAAGCCTCAGCAATGGCGGGCACCGTTCCCCCAGCCTCACTGCCACCTTGCAGTTCGATCTCAGACTGCTGTGCTAGCAATGAGCGAGGCTCCATGGGTGTGGGACCTTCCAAGCCAGGTGCGGGATATAATCTGGTGTGCCATTTGCTAAGACCATTGGAAAAGTGCAGTATTAGGGTGGGAGTGACCCGATTTTCCAGGTGCCATCTGTCACAGATTTGCTTGGCTATGAAAGGGAATTCCCTGGCCCCTTGTGCTTCCCGGGTGAGGCGATGCCTCACCCTGCTTCAGCTCACACTCGGTGCACTGCACCCACTGTCTGACAAGCCGCAGTGAGATGAACCAAGTACCTCAGTTGGAAATGCGGAAATCACTGGCCTTCTGCATCACTCATGCTGGGAGCTGTAGACTGGAGCTGTTCCTATTCGGCCATCTTGGAACCATCCCCGGAAAAACAGTCTTGAATCGCCAGTGCCACCCCTCCTCTATCCCCCAGCAGTGGCAGTGTGGTGTGAAGAGTGTCTCTGGGCTCCAGGGAAGTGAGACTACAGTATTTGTGAGGCATTGAACTCAGTGCTGCCCTTTGATAACAGAAAACAAAACTGGACCAAACTCAGCTGACACCCACCCATGGAGGGAGCATTTAAACCAGTCCTTGCCAGAGGACAATTGTTGACCCCTGTAGTCCAAACTTGAGTTCCTCCAAGCCTCACCTCCATGGGCTAAAGTACTCCAGGTCTCTGAATAAACTTGAAAGGCAGTCTAGGCCCCACAGACTGGAACTCCTGGGTGAGTCTGAGTGCTGAACTGCACCCAGAGCCAGTGGACTGGGGTTGCAGGGGTGTGACGTCCTGAGACACCAGCTGGGGCAGCTAAGGGAATGCTGGCATCATTTTTCCCCTAATCCAGGCTGAGCAGCTCACAGCTTCAAAAGAGACTTTTCCCCTCTGCTTGAGGAGAGAAAAGGGAAGCTTGGGGAGGACTGTCTTGCAGCTTGGATACCAGCTCAGCCACAGCAGTTTAGGGCACTGGACAGAGTTGTGAGACCCCCTTTTCAGGCCTTAGTCCTCAGACATTTCTGGACCCAAGTTGGACAAGAAAGAAACCTGCTCTCTTAAAGGGAAGGACCCAGTCCTGGCAGGATTCATCACCTGCTAACTGAAGAGCCTTTGGGCACTGTATAACTAGCAGCAATGCCCAGGTACTACCTTGAGGATCTTGGTTGAATCTCATGAGACTTGCTGATTTCAGGTGAGGCTCAGCACAATTCCCAGATGTGGTGACTATGGGGTGAGACTCCTTCCACTTGAGAAAAGTGGAGGGAAATGCAAGGGGATCTTGTCTTGCACCTTAAGTGCCAGCTTGGCCACAGGTGGGTAGAGCACAAAGCAGGCTCTTGGGGGCCCTGATTCCAGGACTTGGTTCTTAGATGACATTTCCGGACCTGTCCTGGGCCAGAGGGGAGCCCACTACCCTGAAGGGCGAGTCCCAGGCCAGGAAGCATTCATCACAAACTGACTGAAGAGTCCTTGGACCTTAAGAGAACATTGATGGTAGTCTGGCAGTACTCCCTGTGGGCCTGTGGTGGCAGTGGCCATGGGGTGAGGTTCCTCTGCCTTTGGAAAGGGAAGGGGAGAATGTGAAGGACTGCATCTTGTGGTCTGAGTGCCAGCTCAGCTGCAGTATAATAGAACATCGGGTAGACTTCTAAGGTTTTTGACTCTAGTCACTGGCTCCCAGACAGCACATCTGGACATGCCTGGGGCCTGGAGGAACTCATCACCCTGAAGGGAAGGATACAAGTCTGGCTGGCTTTGCCACCTGCTGATTGTAGAGCCCCAGGGTCTTGAGTCAACATAGGTCATAGGCAGGGAGTGGTTACAGCAGGCCTTGGGTGAGACCCAGTGATGTGCTGTCTTCATGTCTGACCCAGTAAAGTCCTAGTGGTGGTGGCCACAGAAAAAGAAATTTAAAAAAATCCAATTTACAATAGCCACAAATAAAATTACATACCTAGGAATTAACTTAATCAAAGAAGTGAAAGATCTCTATAATAAAAACTATAAAACACTGATGAAAGAAATTGAAGATGCCAAAAAATAAAAAGATATTCCATGTTCATGGATTGGAAGAATCAATATTGTTAAAATGTTTATACTATGCAAAGCAATCTACAGATTCAATGCAACCCTGATCAAAATATCAATGACAGGCCAGGCACAGTGGCTTATGCTTGTAATCTCAGCACTTTGGGAGGCTTAGACAGGTGGATCACTTGAGGTTAGGAGTTTGAGACCAGCCTGGCCAAGAGAGTGAAACCCTATCTCTACTAAAAATATAAAAATTAGCCAGGCGTGGTGGCTTGCACCTGTAATCCCAGCTACTTGGGAGGCTGAGGCAGAAGAATTGCTTGAACCCGGGAGGTGGAGGTTGCAGTGAGGCAAGAACATGCCACTGCACTCCAGCCAGGGCAACAGAGTGAGACTCCATTTCAAAAAACAAACAAACAAACAACTAACCAACGACATTTTTCACAGAAATAGAAAAAAATCCTAAAATTTATTTGGAATCACAAAAGACTCAGAATAGCAAAAATGATCCTAAACAAAAAGAACAAAACCAGTGGAATCACATTATCTTACTTCAAATTATACTACAGAGCTATAGTAACCAAACAGCATAGTACCGGCAAAAAAACAGACACATAGGCCAGTGGAACAGAATAAAGAACCCAGAAACAAATCCACACACCTACAGTGAACTCATTTTCAACAAAGGTGCCAAGAACATTCACTTGGGAAAAGACAGTCTTTTCAATAAATGGTGCTGGGAAAATTGGATATCCACATCCAGAAGAAGGGAACTAGACTCCTGCCATATACAAAAATCAAATAAAAATGGATTAAGGACTTAAATCTAAGACCTCAAACAATGAAACTACTACAAGAAAACATTGGGAAAATCTCCAGGACACTGGTCTGGGCAAAAGTTTCTTGAGTAGTACCCTACAAACACAGGCAACCAAAGCAAAAATGGACAATGAAATCACATCAAGTTAAAAAGCTTCTGCACAGCAAAGCAAATAATCAACAAGGTGAAGAGACAACTCACAGAATGGCAGAAAATATTTGCAAACTACCCATATGACAAGGGATTAATAACCAGAATATATAAGGAGCTCAAACAACTCTGTAGGAAAAAAAAAATCTAAGAATCTGATAAAAAACTAGGCAAAAGATTTCAGTAGACATTTCTCAAAAGAAGACATACAAATGGCAACAGGCATATGAAAAGGTGCTCAACATCACTAATCATCACAGAAATACAAATCAAAACTACAATGAGATAGCATCTCACCCCAGTTAAAATGGCTTATATTCACAAGATAGGTAATAACAAATGCTAGTTAGGACGTAGAGAAAAGGGAACCCTCATACACTGTTGGTGGGAATGTATGTTAGTACAACCACTATGGAGAACAGTTTGGAGGTTCCTCAAAAAACTGAAAATAGAGGTATCATATGATCCAGCAATTCTACTGCTGGGTATATACCCGGAAGACAGGAGATCAGTATATCGAAGAGTTATATGCACTTCCATGTTTGTTGCAGCACTGTTCACAATAGCCAAAATTTGGAAGCAATCTCAGTGTCTATCAACAGATGAATGGGTACATATACACAATGGAGTAGTATCCAGCCATAAAAAAGAATGAGATCCTGTCATTTGCAATGACATGGGTGGAACTCGAGGTCATTATGCAAAGTGAAATAAGCCAGGCACAAAAAGACAAGCATCACATGTTCTCATTTATTTCTGGGATCTAAAAATCAGAACAATTGAATTCATGAAGATAGAGAGCAGAAAGATGGTTACCAGAGCCTGGGAAGGGTAGTGGGAGGGTGGGAGTGGGGAGGTGGGGATAGTTAATGCATACAAAAAAAAATACTCAGAAAGAATGAATAATACCTACTATTTGATAGCACAACAGAGTGACTACAGTCAATAATAACTTGATTGTATATTATAAAGTAACTGAAATAGCACAATTGGATTGTTGGTAACACAAAGGATAAATACTTGAGGGGATGGATACCGCATTTTACATGATGTAATTATTACATATTGCATTCCTGTATCAAAACATCTCATTTACCCCATAAATATATATATCTACTATATATAGATACATGTATCCACAAAAATTAAAACACAAAATTAAAAAAAGAAATTACCAAAAATATGAATTAGGTGAGGTACAGAGTGGTACTCCAGAGAATTTTATTTAATCTTTGTAGTTGTGGAAACTTCTTGAATGAAGTGCTATCTAATGGAAACCTGAGAGATGATTGGAAGTGAGCCAGAAAATGGGAGAAGAACCAGAGAGCAGTGGGTGCAAAGGCTGAGAATGAAGGGTGAGTCTGATGAGGCCAGGTGCTAAAGGAGGTTGGAGTGGCTGCAGCAGAGTGAGGTGGGGGTCAATGGTGAGAGGGGTGAGGGAATTGGGCAAAAGCAAGGACATGGAGTTCTTGTAGGCCAGGGAGGCTCTTGTAGGCCTGTTAAAGATTTTAGACTTCATCCCAAGGGTAATGGCAAGCCAACGAAGGGTTTAGCCAGAAAAGGGACATGATCATATTTACATCTTAGAAGGTTACTTTGGTTGCATATGGAGGATGAAATGGACTAGTGGAAAACTGACTAACAGCAGGAAACCCAGAAGGCTCTGAATGGGCCAGGCAAGAATTTACAGTGTCCTTGACTCCAGGAGTCTCAATGCCAATGGAGAGAAGTAGATGGATTTGAAATATACTCAGAAGGTTGTATTGATCAGGGTTCTTAGTTGCAAACAACAGAATCTATTCCAGGACATTTAATCAGGAAGAGATTTATTATAGGATATTAGGTAGCTCACAGAAAATTTAGGAAGGCTCACCCAATAGACACTAGTCTGAGCTTTTAGAAAAATACTCTAATGGGGATGGTAGAGAAATACTTTCATCATGGTCAAAAAGCTGCCCTGTGACTACAAAACCCAGAACCA
Organism: Gorilla gorilla gorilla; assembly: GCF_029281585.2. Classification (NCBI taxonomy): domain Eukaryota; kingdom Metazoa; phylum Chordata; class Mammalia; order Primates; family Hominidae; genus Gorilla; species Gorilla gorilla. The sequence goes on along the minus strand of NC_086017.1, from coordinate 149,144,877 downwards.
CATGGCCTCTGCTACTATCCATACCAGCAACATGAATGCCCCATGCTCTGCCTAATGCAGTTATGATAAAAGCCTCATGCATGTTCATCTAATTAGAAGAACCTTAACCATATACATACCCCCAGTGACAAAGAAGCAAGAGATATCTACAACCTTTGTACAGGAAGGAATGCTAGAAAGTAACTGGAATGTTGTTGAATGAACCAGCCTGCAGTACATGTCTCAGAGCTGGCAGGGTCAATAGATTTCCGTGGTTGAGGAGAGTAAGAGACAAGAGGGTGTTAAGAAAGATGTCTAACTTCTGGTGTGGTATCTGAGGGGATTGTGGTAGATTATATTGAAATAAAAAAACATGGCAGAAGGAGAACCACTTTGGAGGTTGGAGAAAGGGGAGGATGAGCTCAGTTGGGTATAGGATGACTATGAGGTATCTTGGTCTGTGCATATAGAAATGTCTCATAAATAGTTAGATTTAGGGATTTGGGGGTGTAGGTTTCTGAGTCATCAACATATGAATGACATATGTTGAGAGAGACAAGATGGTTGTTAGAGAAACAAAATCATGTAGGAAGAGACTGCAGAATCTGTAGCATGGAGAGTCAAGGACAGAACCTTTAGGAATACTACCAACACTTAGAGGACAGACAGAGCAAGAGGCATCAGCAAAGAGACTGGAAAGTGTTGACCAGAGAATTGGGAGGAGATTGAGGATGTGGGATCATGGAAGGTAAGATAAAAGAATGCTTGGAGGAGAAGTGAGTGTGACACTGTTGAATGCCGGTAGAGGTCAAGCAGGTGGAGGACTGAGGGGTGTCCAGTGGATTGAATGACAAGGTCATTGGTGACTCTTCAGGGGATAATTTTAATAGTGTGATAAGGAAGAAAGCCAGAATATAGGGAGTGGAGGAGTGAATAGGATGTCGGAAAGGGAAGAGAAGCACAGAAGATGTGTCTTCCCGTAAGTTTGTCCATGAAAGGAGAAACAACGGTGGAAAGGAGCATGGGGTTGAAGAAAAATTGGGGATGAAGGGGGGAAGGCATGGCTAGAGTGTATAAATGGTGATGGGAAACTAGGAGAGAAGAGACAGATTCAGAAAAGAGAGGGATAATTGAGACACTGAAGTCCCTGAGAAAATAGATGGGGTTAAGCCAGAGTTTAGGCAAACAGAAAATTCATACAGACTATTCATTTTTATTCATTCATTCAATTTATTTTCTCTCTGAGCCATCTGCCTCCTGAAGCTGTTGAGGAGTTCAGAATCCACTATACATTTCCTCATTTAATCATCCTTCTATTTGCTCTCTATTTGCTCCTTACTCCCTCCCTCCCTCTTTCCCTTCCTTCCTCTTTTCTTTCCTTTCTCCCATCATTTATTTATAGATAACGTTCTTTGAGCCAGACTCTGTGCTAGGTGCAGAGGATACAATGGTGAATAAAACACCTATAACCTGTTTTCATTGAGCTGATAGAATAATAGGGAGAGAGACATTAATCACATCACAATTATAAACCTGAAATTATAACAGTGATAAGAGGCACAAGGGAGAGGCTCATGGTGCTATTATAGCATATAATAGGGTGGTTTGTGCTAGTCTGGGGAGTTCAGGGAAAGCTTCTCTGAGAAAGTGGAAATAGAGCTGAGATGTGAAAGATGAGCAGATATTCACTAGGAAAAGAGGGGTAGGTGGCCAGGAGCAAATAGCATTGCCTATAATAAGAATGAACTTTAGATATACCAAAATGTCCAACAACAGGGGATTTTTTTTTCAATAAATTATGGTGCATCCACATGATGAAATAATGTGCAGCCTGGCCAGGCGCGGTGGCTCACGTCTATAATCCCAGCACATTGGGAGGCCGAGATGGGCAGGTCACCTGAGGTCAGGAGTTCGAGACCAGCCTGGCCAACATGGAGAAACCCCATCTCTACTAAAAATACAAAAATTAGCCGGGCGTTGTAGCATGTACCTGTAATCCCAGCTACTCGCGAGGGCCGAGGCTGGAGAATCGCTTGAACCTGAGAAGGTGGAGGTTCTAGCCTGGGCAACAGAGTGAGACTCTGTCTCCCCCACCCAAAAAAATAAAATTAAATTAAAATAAAAAAGAAAAAAAAGAAAAATAATGCGCAGCCATTTATAAGAGATAGATGTGTATACTTTGGATGATATGAAAGATGTACTGTTTAGTAAATAAGGAGTTCATAAAATAATGTTTGGTGTGATATCATTTATACAAGAATATTTATGTATAGATAGATAAATGTATAAAATGTCTAGAAGGATAGTAGTGGGGCTTTCTTTCTACAGGAACATGTACTACATTTGTAATGCAAATAACAATCAAGAAAGAAATGATCATTTATTAACTAAAATCTGACCCATTTTATATAATTAAGGATAATCCAAAACATTTCCTGCAACTTCAGATGGTTTGAGAGAGAACAAGTTGGTAGTAGGCCACTCCAGGGGGCAGAGTGGACCAGGGCTAGGTGAGCAAGGGATATGCATTCGGGTCCCACGAGTTCCAGGTCAGCTGGCATGGGTAGGGAAGGAAAGTCCTTCCTATCTGCCTTACCTGGGCTGCAGATGGTGGATCTTGGGCCAGGAGGAGTGCATTTCTTTTCATGGACTTGTCCTGAGCCAGGGAAGGGACAGCTTTTTGGCTCACTTTTCCATCTGAGCCATCTGCTTCCTTCTGCTGGCCCTTGAGTAGGCCAGAGTTCCCAGAGTTCACTGGGAATTTCTCCATTCAGGATATTTGCTCTTGAATTTATTCACCATCTCAAACATTCATCAATTTGGCCACTCACTCATCTATTTATTTATCCATTCATTCACTTACCCATTTACAAATAATTTGTTTACTCAACCAACCTTTTGTGCTGGGCATTGTGGGGATGAGGAGAGAGGCGGTTAGGTTCAGGGTTTGGAGTTCAGGGCTGTCTGCCTTGGCCAAGGGTGCTGGAGACCTCCATATTTCTTCTCCTGTATGCCTCCACTCAGCTAGTGGCTCTCAAGCTCAGGGCTTCTTAAACTTGGTGTCCACATGAATCACCTAAGAATTTTGTTAAACTGCAGGTTCTAGTTTGGTGGCTACGGGTGAGGCCTGTAATTCTGCATTTCTGACAAGCTCCCATTTAAGACCTATGCTGCTAGTCCTCAGACCACACTCTGAGTATCAAGAGTGTAATTGGTGCTGTCTGGTAGACATATTAGGGTGGCCAGAAAAAACACAGGACACCCAGTTAAATTTGAAATTTAGATAAACCATGAATTTTGCTTTTAGTATAAGCATATCCCACGTATCGCATGAGACACATTTATACTGAAAATTTACTAAATATACCAAAAAATTACTTGAGTTTATCTGGAATTCAAATATAACTGAACATCCAGTATTTTTATTTGCTACATCTGGCAATCTTACATATGTAATCCTAGCCATAAATGTGAGCTACATATGTAATTCTGTTTTCTAGTATCTATATTTTAAAAAGTAAAAACAGATAAATTAAATAATATATTTAATCCTATTTATTAAAAATATTATTTCCACATATAATTAATATCAAATTGTTAGTGAGATATTCTATATTCTTTTCTTATACTAAGTCTTTGAAATTTAGTGTGTATTTTACCCTTCCATCATCTCAATTCGAAGTAGCCACATCTCACGTGCTAAAGAGCTGCATGTGGCTAGTGCCTAGTGCATTGAACAGCACAGGTCTAGATCATCCCAGGTGTTTGGCTTTCATGGGCCTGGGCAGTGGGAACGTTTTAAAAGCTCCTAGGCGATTCCAATGTACAGCCAGATTGCCACCACTGCTTGGCAGGGCTACCTGGTCACAGCATTTGGTGATGAGCGGCAGCCGCCACAAGAGGGAGCCAGCCCCTTGGAATACAGGCGCCTTCTCGACGTCACCTAAAGTCTCACTAGACAGGGATCAGGAAATACTAGGCGAGTTCACATGCCCCGCGCCTGGACCCATTCCTCAGCTTCCCTCACACTCGCTTTCCCAGCCAACATTTTCCACAGTCTGGGCCACTCTTGTGGATCTTTCTGTTAAACTGTTCCACAATTATCCCTATTACCTGCAGTATCTTGATCCCTTCCTCCTCCTCCCACTATCATAAGGTCTTCCCCCTTTACTAGTGTGGGAAGGTACAAAGACTAGGAACCGGGAGTCCAACAGGTTGGGGCCTGGATTCCAGCTCTGATCCTTACTAGCTAAACTCTTTCAGGGCGTCACACAACTGTCCTCAGCTTCCTCACTAGTGTGAAGATGATGCCAATCTCACAACCATGTTGAGGAAGTGCAATGTGTGATAATATACTTAGAACCATGCCCAGGAGGTGTTTGTAATAAAGTAAAGCAAAGTAGGTGCTCGGAAAATAACAGTTCATTTTCCCCCTCTCCTACAAATACGTTGAAGGTGATGTGATACCCCTAATATATTAGTCCTCAAACCTGGCTGCAACACAGGACCCCCTAAGGAGCTTATGAATAAATCCTGTTTCCTGATCCTCTCTCCCAGAGATTCTGATCCAGTAGGACTAGGATGAGGCCAGGATTATGAACCATGAATTTTAAAGAAGTTCTCCAGGTGATTCTGAGCAGCCAGCCTGATACTGATTTTGTAGGGTATTGTTTGGAAACCATTGAAAGTGGAAGGAACAGGGGATTTGGAATTCAGGGTCCTGGGTTTAACTTCTTGTTTTGTTGTTCACTCAGTTTCTCTGAGCCTCAGTTATGATATTTATTAAAGGAGACTAATAAGACCCTCTGCTGAGGAAGTGGTAATATATACAAGGCACCTGGCAGAGGAAGGGCTGGGTAGCCCTGGTCTTCCCTTTCCCTATCTTCTCCCTCTTTCCTAATTCCCTGTGTTGCTGATTGTTTCTTGCACAGGTCATTCTTTCTCACCTACCCACAACTGTTCATCACTGTCCTCCACTTGACGTGTTCTCCCTTCTTCTCTCCCTCATTTATCAGAGCTAGGCTGCTAAACCAACAGCCTCACTGGCTTCCCTCTGACTTCAGGTTAGATTTTGTCTTTGGTGTCCTATTGTTTCACTCCTGGTTTCTGATTTAAGTTCTTTGATCTCCAAGGAGTTTCCCATTGGACCAGTTCATATAACGCCTTTCCTGCCCCATCACCAGTCAAAGTCCTGCAGAGTTTTGTGGGAAGGGATGGGTTGCTTAGGGAAGGGGATAACTCCAAGTTCTATGTGGAGAAAAATAAAGAAAAAATCTCAGGTTTGTCAAAGATTAGATAGTTGTAGATATGCAGCATTATTTCTGAGGGCTCTGTTCTGTTCCATTGATCTATATCTCTGTTTTGGTGCCAGTACCATGCTGTTTTGGTTACTGTAGACTTGTAGTATAGTTTGAAGTGAGGTAGTGTGATGCCTCCAGCTTTGTTCTTTTGGCTTAGGATTGACTTGGCGATGCGGGCTCTTTTTTGGTTCCATATGAACTTTTTTTTTTTTAATTTATTTTTTTTTATTATACTTTAAGTTTTAGGGTACATGTGCACATCGTGCAGGTTAGTTACATATGTATATGTGTGCCATGCTGGTGCGCTGCACCCACTAACTCGTCATCTAGCATTAGGTATATCTCCCAATGCTATCCCTCCCCCCTCCCCCCACCCCACCACAGTCCCCAGAGTGTGATATTCCCCTTCCTGTGTCCATGTGATCTCATTGTTCAATTCGCACCTATGAGTGAGAATATGCGGTGTTTGGTTTTTTGTTCTTGCGATAGTTTACTGAGAATGATGATTTCCAATTTCATCCATGTCCCTACAAAAGACATGAACTCATCATTTTTTATGGCTGCATAGTATTCCATGGTGTATATGTGCCACGTTTTCTTAATCCAGTCTATCATTGTTGGACATTTGGGTTGGTTCCAAGTCTTTGCTATTGTGAATAATGCCGCAATAAACATACGTGTGCATGAGTCTTTAGAGCAGCATGATTTATAGTCATTTGGGTATATACCCAGTAATGGGATGGCTGGGTCAAATGGTATTTCTAGTTCTAGATCCCTGAGGAATCGCCACACTGACTTCCACAATGGTTGAACTAGTTTACAGTCCCACCAACAGTGTAAAAGTGTTCCTATTTCTCCACATCCTCTCCAGCACCTGTTGTTTCCTGACTTTTTAATGATCGCCATTCTAACTGGTGTGAGATGGTATCTCATTGTGGTTTTGATTTGCATTTCTCTGATGGCCAGTGATGATGAGCATTTTTTCATGTGTTTTTTGGCTGCATAAATGTCTTCTTTTGAGAAGTGTCTGTTCATGTCCTTTGCCCACTTTTTGATGGGGTTGTTTGTTTTTTTCTTGTAAATTTGTTTGAGTTCATTGTAGATTCTGGATATTAGCCCTTTGTCAGATGAGTAGGTTGCAAAAATTTTCTCCCATTTTGTAGGTTGCCTGTTCACTCTGATGGTAATTTCTTTTGCTGTGCAGAAGCTCTTTAGTTTAATTAGATCCCATTTGTCAATTTTGGCTTTTGTTGCCATTGCTTTTGGTGTTTTGGACATGAAGTCCTTGCCCATGCCTATGTCCTGAATGGTAATGCCTAGGTTTTCTTCTAGGGTTTTTATGGTTTTAGGTCTAACGTTTAAATCTTTAATCCATCTTGAATTGATTTTTGTATAAGGTGTAAGGAAGGGATCCAGTTTCAGCTTTCTACATATGGCTAGCCAGTTTTCCCAGCACGATTTATTAAATAGGGAATCCTTTCCTCATTGCTTGTTTTTCTCAGGTTTGTCAAAGATCAGATAGTTGTAGATATGTGGCGTTATTTCTGAGGGCTCTGTTCTGTTCCATTGATCTATATCTCTGTTTTGGTACCAGTACCATGCTGTTTTGGTTACTGTAGCCTTGTAGTACAGTTTGAAGTCAGGTAGTGTGATGCCTCCAGCTTTGTTCTTTTGGCTTAGGATTGACTTGGCGATGCAGGCTCTTTTTTGGTTCCATGTGAACTTTAAAGTAGTTTTTTCCAATTCTGTGAAGAAAGGCATTGGTAGCTTGATGGGGATGGCATTGAATCTGTAAATGACCTTGGGCAGTATGGCCATTTTCACAATATTGATTCTTCCTACCCATGAGCATGGAATGTTCTTCCATTTGTTTGTATCCTCTTTTATTTCCTTGAGCAGTGGTTTGTAGTTCTCCTTGAAGAGGTCCTTCACATCCCTTGTAAGTTGGATTCCTAGGTATTTTATTCTCTTTGAAGCAATTGTGAATGGGAGTTCACTCATGATTTGGCTCTCTGTTTGTCTGTTGTTGGTGTCTAAGAATGCTTATGATTTTTGTACATTGATATTTTATCCTGAGACTTTGCTGAAGTTGCTTATCAGCTTGAGATTTTGGGCTGAGACAATGGGGTTTTCTAGATATACAATCATGTCATCTGCAAACAGGGACAATTTGACTTCCTCTTTTCCTAATTGAATACCCTTTATTTCCTTCTCCTGCCTAATTGCCCTGGCCAGAACTTCCAACACTATGTTGAATAGGAGTGGTGAGAGAGGGCATCCCTGTCTTGTGCCAGTTTTCAAAGGGAATGCTTCCAGTTTTTGCCCATTCAGTATGATATTGGCTGTGGGTTTGTCATAGATAGCTCTTATTATTTTGAAATACATCCCATCAATACCTAATTTATTGAGAGTTTTTAGCATGAAGGGTTGTTGAATTTTGTCAAAGGCTTTTTCTGCATCTATTGAGATAATCATGTGGTTTTTGTCTTTGGCTCTGTTTATATGCTGGATTACATTTATTGATTTGCGTATATTGAACCAGCCTTGCTTCCCAGGGATGGAGCCCACTTGATTATGGTAACAAGCAATGGGGAAAGGATTCCCTATTTAATAAATGGTGCTGGGAAAACTGGCTAGCCATATGTAGAAAGCTGAAACTGGATCCCTTCCTTACACCTTATACAAAAATTAATTCAAGATGGATTAAAGACTTAAACATTAGACCTAAAACCATAAAAACCCTAAAACAAAACCTAGGCATTACCATTCAGGACATAGGCATGGGCAAGGACTTCATGTCTAAAACACCAAAAGCAATGGCAACAAAAGCCAAAATTGACAAATGGGATCTAATTAAACTAAAGAGCTTCTGCACAGCAAAAGAAACTACCATCAGAGTGAACAGGCAACCTACAAAATGGGAGAAAATTTTTGCAACCTACTCATCTGACAAAGGGCTAATATCCAGAATCTACAATGAACTCAAACAAATTTACAAGAAAAAACAAACAACCCCATCAAAAAGTGGGCGAAGGACTTGGACAGACACTTCTCAAAAGAAGACATTTATGCAGCCAACAGACACATGAAAAAATGCTCATCATCACTGGCCATCAGAGAAATGCAAATCAAAACCACAATGAGATACCATCTCACACCAGTTAGAATGGCGATCATTAAAAAGTCAGGAAACAACAGGTGCTGGAGAGGATGTGGAGAAATAGGAACACTTTTACACTGTTGGTGGGACTGTAAACTAGTTCAACCCTTGTGGAAGTCAGTGTGGTGATTCCTCAGGGATCTAGAACTAGAAATACCATTTGACCCAGCCATCCCATTACTGGGTATATGCCTAAAGGACTATAAATCATGCTGCTATAAAGACACATGCACATGTATGTTTATTGTGGCACTATTCACAATAGCAAAGACTTGGAACCAACCCAAATGTCCAACAATGATAGACTGGATTAAGAAAATGTGGCACATATACACTATGGAATACTATGCAGCCATAAAAAATGATGAGTTCATGTCCTTTGTAGGGAATAGATGAAATTGGAAATCATCATTCTCAGTAAACTATCGCAAGAACAAAAAACCAAACACCGCATATTCTCACTCATAGGTGGGAATTGAACAATGAGAACACATGGACACAGGAAGGGGAACATCACACTCTGGGGACTGTTGTGGGGTAGGGGGAGGGGGGAGGGGGGAGGGATAGCTTTAGGAGATATACCTAATGCTAAATGACGAATTAATGGGTGCAGCACACCAGCATGGCACATGTATACATATGTAACTAACCTGCACATTGTGCACATGTACCCTAAAACTTAAAGTATAATAATAATAAAATTAAAAAATAAATGAATAAATAAAAAGAAAAAATCTCCACTGGCCGGGTGCAGTGGCTCACACCTGTAATCCCAGCACTTTTGGAGGCCAAGATGGGCGGATCATGAGGTCAAGAGAAAAAAAAAAATTAATGTGGCTTGGTGGCACATGCCTGTAGTCCCAGCTACTCCAGAGGCCGAGGCAGGAGAATCGCTTGAACCCAGGAGGAGGCGGTTGCAGTGAGTTGAGATCGTGCCACTGTACTGCACCCTGGTGACAGGCAAGACTCCGTCTAAAACAACAACAACAACAACTCTACCCTCCTTTTCCATTATAGGCTTCTGGCCTGAAACAGGTTTGCTATATAGCAAAACATCAAAAACAAAGCCAAAAGACAAATGACAAACTGGGGCAAATAGGCAAATGGTTAATATCTTAATAGGTCTTATATATAAATAACATTAAATTGGGTTTGGAGTTTTTATTAATATCATGGACAACCATTCTGATTTTTGCATTGAGACAGTAATCGTAACTTAAAATGACCGTAGGATTGTCTACTAACTAAGAGTGAGCAGAAAAATCACGGACCTGCTGGAGTTTTCATCTAGTTGCAGAAGAAATTTACACCCACTGAACAAATTTTAAAATGACAATAAAAGACCCAAAATAAAACTGTATTTTTATTATGTCAACAGTAGTGTCTATTCAAGGTATTGGTCACACCCAGTATTCTGTAAACTTTTTATCTTTTACTTAATATACCACAGAATTTTAAAAATTCAACTACATCAAGATTTACCTCAAACTTTTGATTCCTTAAATAACTTAAAGTAGATCTACTGTTTTATCTAGCAATCCCACTACTGGGTATCTACCCAGAGGAAAAGAAGTCATTATATGAAAAAGATACTTGCACACACATGTTTATAGCAGCACAATTTGCAATTGCAAAAATATGGAACCAGCCCAAATGCCCATGATTCAACGAGTGGATAAGGAAAATATGATATATATATATATACCATGGAATACTACTCAGCCACAAAAAGGAATGAAATAATGACATTTGCAGAAACCTGGATGAAATTAGAGACTGTTATTCTAGGTGAAGTAACTCAGGAATGGAAAACCAAACATTGTATGTTCTCATGTATATGTGGGAGCTAAGCTATGAGGATGCAAAGGCATAAGAATGATACTTTGGACCTTGGGGACATGGGGGAAAGGATGAGGGGTGGCGAAGGATAAAAGACTACACATTGGGTACAGTGTGCACTGCTCAGGTGTTGGATGCACCAAAATCTCAGAAATCACCACTAAAGAACTTATTCATGTAACCAAACACCACTTGTTTCCCAACAACCTATTGAAATAAAAAAAATTAAAAAAAAAGATTTTCCATCATGTAACTCTATTCTTCTTTATTCAGTTAATTCCGTATTAATGTATGTTTAGTCATTTCCAATGTTTTTTCTTATAAAGAATAATGCTATTGATATCTTAAACCCTTAATATTTCCCCACTTCTTTCATTATTTTCTTAGGATATATTCCTCAAAGTAAAATATTTTGTATGAACATTTAAAAAAGCATGTTAAAAATTTTTATATATTAGTCTCTCAAAAAGTTAGATCAGCTAACACTCTTGCTAACAAACTATGCTTAATGACAAATTTCCATATCCTTGAAAACTGAAGATCATCAATATTTTTATTATTTTCAAGAGAGAATGGGTGGAAGTAATGTCTTAGTTTAAACTATAAGTTCTTGGATTATTGTCTGATGATAAGCACCTTTTTCTGCATTTGTGGGCATTTTAAATTTCTTCTCTTTTCATTTTATTGTTCATGTTGGTGAAGAAAGTTTTAATCAGATTAATAATTCCATTACAAGGTTGTGTTTTAATATCTTCTTTTGGTGAAATTAATGTCAAATTGGTGGGCAGAGGTCTCTACCCCCCAATTATATATAAAATTAATGCTTCCAATTACTGTTTTAGATTAGAGTACTTTTCTGATTCTTATCTTCTGTATAACTCCAGGTTTTATAGTGTTTCCATTTTTTTAAGAGTGTGAGTGTAGCATGAAGCTCACTCAGACAGAAATAAGCTTGTTAACATGGACTTTGGTGGGGGGTGGAAGGTGGTGCTGCTAACCTAGTTGGGCACTCTGTGGGTACCCACTCATTGACTCTCAAAGTCAGGCAGTCCAAGTCTATCTGATATAATTTTGGGGGATGTTTATAAAAACTACAAAGAAGTTTGTTAGTGAGACAACTTACTGTTTTACCATACAATTAACAATAAACATATACATCTGATCAATTTTAATTCTTCTCACTGAGGAGCTTCTGAAAGTCTTCACCTGAAGTGATGTCTGGAATGCCCATTCCTGGTCTGTTTGCAGTGGCCAGGTTTCTGGGGACCTTCTCTGTGTGTCTCAGCAGCATGTCCTTACACTAAGCCCACCATTTGCCATTGACACCAATTTTCTGCGTTTTTCCTCATGTTTCAGTTCAGCATAATCAGAATAAAGTTCAGGTTTTTTCCTTCCTTCTGGTATGTTTTGCAAAATGCAGTGAAGGAACTGAATCCATAAGGTGCAAGCCCAAGGCAACTCTCCTTGCCCAGGGTCCACCCTCGCCCAGCCTTGGGGTATTTTTTTCCTTGCTTGTGGATGATTACACTCCAAGTAGGCCCAATATCTTTCCCAATCATTCTTAGATGGCAAAGGTCCTTTAAGTCGGAGTAACCAAAAAACAGCCACACCTCAACATGTCCCATCTAACTATGGTGTACCTGGGTATATTTGACAATTTAACAGGATTGTTAATATTTCCTCTCTCTATACGACCACATTATCTTCAGTAATAATCATAAAATGAAGCAAATCATAATAATGACCAAAAAAGAAATACAGTTAAATTTTTCTTTTATTAAACTTCTCTATACAATCATGCCTGTAAACAAAAAATAAAAATATTACCATAGAGAAAGGAGAAAAGTAATGAACTAATGCTTTGTACATACACTAGGATTTTTTAAAGGAAAAATTACACTGCAGTCTGCACTCTTTTACAATTTAAATTCAAGAAAAACTCCAGGCTGTCTCATAGAATGACAGAATTGAAGTAACACATGTTCTTTGTCTTTACAGTAACCATGCTATCATTGCTTATTTCAAATCTTTTGATTAAATGCAGAAATATGTAGTACCACAGGAGCTGGAGATAGTAAACTGTGCCTGAAGCAAACATGAATTATTCTCAACCCTTAGGAACTTGTTCTTGAAACATATGTGTGTAGCTAAGACCCAGTGTGTTGGGACCAACTGGACAGCAGGGAACTTTCTGAATTAACTTCTATGTAGAAAATATTTATTAAAAGGGGAATAGTAGCAATGTACTAATTTGAAACTTACCACAGCAATTGTTTAGACATTAAACCAACAAAAGATATTTTGGAGAGGAGTATTTATCATTGGCAATATACAGAAATGCTGCAAAATGATCTTGAAAAGCAGACTAACTTTGAGTGAATTTAATCACTGCTTTTAAATTCTCCACAGATGATTCATCCTTGATGTCTTAGTACCATATAAGCTCCTGAGCTTGGATTCAACCTTCAGAAAAACATGAGCAGAAGGCCCAGTTTCTGTCACTGAGTGAAAAGGGCTTAAGGTAAAAATAATCCTCAGTTATTAAATGAAGAGTTATTTTCTTAAACATCTGAGTTTGTAGTTGGAGATTAGTACTTGGTAACTTGTTACTATAGAAACTGCTTCTTGGTGCTGTTGAGGCAGGTAGGAGGCAGGACTCGGATGCTGGGCCAAATTGAGGACTAGCTAAAACAGGGATAGGGTGGAAACAGCTTTCCATAAGACACGCCTACCAGTGTGGCATGTCAGTTTACCATTGCCATGGCAACACCCAGAAGTTACTGCCTCTTTCCCTGGCAATGACGTGACAACCCAGAAGTTACCACCCTTTGCTTAGAAATGTCTGCATATCTGCTCCATAATTTGCATGAAATTAAAGGTGGATGTAAATATGACCGCAGAACTGCCTTTGAGCTGTTTGCTACTCTGGGCACACTGTCTGCAGGGTAGCCCTGCTCCACAATGAGGAGTACCTCTGCTGTTGCTTACACTGCTGCTTCAATAAAAGTTGCTGTCTGATACCACTGGCTCACCCTTGAATTCTTTCTTGGGCAAAGCCAAGAACCCTCCTGGAATAAGCCCTGATTTGGGCGCTTGTCTGCCCTGCATCACTGTGGCTTTCCTTCTTGCTGTCATCTGAACACTGGGTCTTCTTTCTGTATGGTGCAGTTTTTCTTGCATGAAAAGAAGAGATTTTAAACTCTTATTTTAGAGAGAAGAATCACTCTGTGAATGGGATCCAAACTGAACATGGCTGCTGCCTGGGCAGAGGCATGAATATGTAGCCCCAGTACACAGTCTGCACAGAATTCAGGGGATGTCCACGTTCATTGTCAAGTGGGTCACAGAGGTCTTTTTCAATCCCTTCACAATGCTTTTGTTTGGGGCCTTCCATACCCTCATCTTCCACAATTCCTGGCCTGAGGCTTCTCCAGGGACCTAAAATGGCAAGTAGGCCACTGATTCTAAATATCTTAATTCTGAAAAGCATTGATCTGAATATCTGTGGCAGAGAGTGAGGGGCCTGCTATTGTAGAGGAAGTGCTCTCTCGGAGCAATGGAAATTTTTTTGAATAGTGAAATCCAATGTGGCTTTGCAAATGACCACTGGTGAGTGTGAGTCTTCAATCAGGATGCCTCTTTGGTGGTGTGTCAGCATGCAATTATCTTGAAAGTCCTCAGGGGGAGGCACAATCGGTATGGTCCCTCATTGGGTCTGATAACTCTCCAAGGCCTCCCTGGGGTGCGGTGCCCATGCCAAGAAGGCACTGCAGCAATTAAAGAAGGTTTTCTCCCTGAGCTCTGGGGTATATTTATCTTCAAGCTAATGTTACAGTTGGTGCTTCCTTTTGCCAAGCTTCAAAACAACTGGGCCTCCTATTCCTTCACAGCCTCATAACAGTGAGAGGAGGGTTCAAAAATATCTTCCTTCTGGTAAGAAGGGATGAGCGCTAGTTGAATATCCATTAGATTCAATAAGTCAACCTCATTTCAAAGGCATCTTCACCTATCGTGGGTCCTGCTGAAGCTGTGACCTAGAAGAGACACTGGGCCTTTTGTCCCCAAGGACTGGTGGGAGGAAGCCTGAGAGGCCGGGATGATGCCCTGCTGGACAATGGGGAGCATTGACGAAGTGCTCCCATTTATTGGCTGAGCGACTGCATCAGTCATTCATTCACAGGCGCAAGGTCTAAATTGCAGAACCAATTAACAGCACTAATAGCCCTTGCCTGAATTAATCTTTGAGACAAAAGGGAGGAGAAGTGGAAGTGCTATTAGCAAATCAAGCTGTACCATCCCTGCTTTATTGCGGAAATCTCAGTGTCTGTATGTGGCTATTGTGTGCTGACTGCAATTACAGCCCTCATTTAAAAATGATTAAGTGGTTATAATTATTTTTCAATTAAAACTTATATCTTCCATTTATGCAACATTTCAGACTTCAATTAAACTTCTTTTAAAAAGTGCCACTGAACTAAAAGATTCCTGTTGCCTCTTGCCAGGAAACCCTAAACTCAATCCAGATAGGATTTTGATTTCCAGCCTTTGGAATTCGTTATATTAAATTTAGACATTGTGATGAAAGTTAACAAGCAATAAAATTTGCAGTGCCTGCTGGAAGTGATCACCACCATCACCACCACCATGGGTGCGGAGGAGAGAGACAGTTCCAAGCTCTTCTTGGGGAGGCCCGAGAAATTTGTGACTACTGAGAAGAGAAAGGTGTC
This sequence comes from Gorilla gorilla gorilla, assembly GCF_029281585.2. Classification (NCBI taxonomy): domain Eukaryota; kingdom Metazoa; phylum Chordata; class Mammalia; order Primates; family Hominidae; genus Gorilla; species Gorilla gorilla. The sequence continues at coordinate 149,129,872 of NC_086017.1, read as the reverse complement.
CTTGTCATCGTAAGGTAGTGTTACTAGAAACCTGCTGTCTGAGGCCCAATATTTAGAGCAGCAACCTCAGCTGTGGTCTTGTTACAGTAATGAGTTACTGTAAGGAAAGTGTGACATTTCAAGCAATTTGATTTGTTTAAAAACTAGAGCAGTTTCAGGGTTTTCCTCGTAAATCTGTCTTATTTGTCTTTAATGTTCTTTCTTGAGGAGTAGAGAAAGGAATTGTTAGGAATGATGCATAAACCGTGGCTTATTTTATCTTGCTGCCACCCAAATCAGAGCAGGTTCTTGGGACTATGACCCTCATGGAGACATCACAATTGTGTGTGTGGTGGTGGAGAAAAGAGCTGGGAATTTTTAGGGTCTAGAGGTTCCAATCAGGACTATTTTATGGAGCTCTGCTCACCAACTTTAGTGAGCACCAGGGTTGTGAAAGCGATTCTTGGGTTCAGAGAAGCAGTGGAAGGTGTTAGTTGTTATCCTGATACTGGCCAACTTTGGACTCTTATTTTAACTGGTTATTCTGAGTTAATGATGTCAGTGTTGTTCTGTGCTGTTGAAGGAATGCATGTTGCAATGTAATGAGCTTTAGAATCGCACAATTAAAAAGAAATAGTTTATAATTCTTGTTCCTTATTAACGAAGTCCTGGTTTCTCTGACCCAATTATAGCACCAGGAAGGAAAATTCTGTCTAAGGAAATGGAAGGCGATGGCAGTAATGAAATCTTGAGTCTGTACTATGGACCAGACCCTGTCCAAGTAACTCAGACAAAACTTACGGCCCCTCCTTGCAAGGAAGAGATGTACTATGGCAATATATTTTTCCTTTTTTAAGAAGTAAATAAAATATGTCCCCTGTTACTGTTTATTTCTCCAAAGTACCTTTAACTTTTATGCTTATACAATATGTTAACTGTAGAAGAATAGAAAATTTGGGAAATAAACCTAAGCAAAAAATCAAATCAAATCAAATTACCTATGACCAGTGTTGAAGATTTCATGTAATACCTTCTACTATTATATTTCTCATTAAAGTTAGATCCCTTGAGCATCTGATTGGCCCATAGCCACAGGACAGATGAGCTGTGTGTTATCCTTCTTGTGTGAATTGCAGCCAGGGTCAGGGGAAAGGACCCAGGTTTCTACTGAATTCTATGTGTTTGGGTAGGTAGGGAGTGCTCAGGACAAAGAAACCTATGAGAACCTCTGGATTCAGAGGAGAGTGAGGAATTGTACTTGAAGCAGACCAGCATGAGAAACAAGAATGGTAGTCAACACCTAGCAGCAAGCTGGGAGCTGGGTCAAGAGACTCTGGGTTTTTTTCCTTAATGTATAGGCCATGCAGGGCTGGCAGAAGAGCAAATAAGTCCCTGATGACTGGGAGAAGCTGAAATATTTGGAAGTGCATTTATCCCTGTTAATATTTTTGAGAAAGCTTGTTATAGCTTAATCACTACTTTTGATTTTCAGATGTATATCTGCCTTCAAAAAATATCTCTACTATTTCCTACTGAACTGACCAGTTTATATCAGTTATTTTATAGTTTGTATAACAGACCTACAATGTAGATGTTTTACAAGCTAAGTTTTCAGATGGGATTAGAGAAGTTGTTCAGAGAGGCTAAGAATTTTGTCCCTGTTTACATACCTAAGATGTGGCAGAGCTGGATTTCCTTGTCTGTCTTAGCATCAGTACCACTCTACCTTAACGATAATGACTTCGTAGAAAATTGGATACGTGGTAGGACAAGGACCTCCCTCCCCAGTCCCGCCCCATGGTTCCTTCTTTCCCCACCCATGCATCTGTTCCTTTTCTTCAAATCAGTTGTCCATTTTCTTGTTTTTTTTTTTTTTTACTCTTCTCTGTGAATTTAAGGATGAGCTTGTCACAATCCATAAATAAGACCCCTGTTGGGGTAATGATTGAATATTGATTGGAAAAACATTAAACTTATAGGTTACTTTGGGCAAGACTTGACATCTTTATGAGATTAAGTCATTCTGTCTGTGAATCTGGAGTATCTCTATTTATTCAGATCTTCTTTCATGTACTTTAATAATATTTAATATTTTTTCCCACAAAGCACATCTATTTATTACAAGGCTCCTTACAGATTTTTACATTTTTGTACTGTGAATGGGATTTTTCTCTATTATCTTTTTCAATTGATTATTACTGTTGTATAGAACTTCAGTTGATTTTTGTATATAAATTTTGTCTCTAGTGAGCTTGCTAAATTATCTTATTCGCAAATAAAGACAATTTTATTTCTTCTTTTCAATTTCTATGTGTGTATTAGAAATGAATTGCTTGTATTCAATAAAACAGTGAATAGAAGCAATGATGTGGGCATTTTTTCTTTGTTCTTGTTTTAAAGGGACAACCTCTAATGTTTCATTATTAAGTATATTATTTGCTTTAGGTTTTGATAAATGCCTGTCTCAGGTTAAATAAATTATTTTCTCTTTCTAATTTGCTAGAAGTTATTTTTAATTCTGAAAAGATTGACCTTCATCAGATCTTTCTCTGTAGTTATTGAGATGACCACATAGTCCTTATTCAGTCTCGTGCTGTGGTATATTATATTACTTTCCTTGCATTCCTGGGATATGCCCTACATTGTCATGATAAACTGTTGAATTCAGTTTGATAATATTTTACCTAAGATTTTTCCATCCAGTTTTATAAATGAGATCGACATGTAATTTCTGCCCTCCTTGCCTTCCTCTCTCCCTTCTTTCCTTCCATGTCTTACCACCAAGGGTATGCTTACCCCCTCCATGAGTTGATTTTTTTCTTTTCATCTTTTCCCATTCTTTGGAGCAGTTTGTGTGTGATCACGATCATTTATTTGGTGCACATTTATTGAGTGCTGACTATGTGCCAGGCCCTCTTCTAGTCCCTGGGATATAACAATGGACAGGCAATGGTCCCATTAACATTTAAAAGAGTCTCCTGGCTCTGGGTCTTTGGAAGTGTGGAAGAGTCTTTTGATTTCCAATTTAATTTCTTTCATGGTTTTTTGTTTTATTCAGGCTTCTATTTTTCTTCAGTTTTTTTTTTTTAGATTTTTCCTAGGAACTTTTCTAATATATATATTTACTAATGTATTGGGATAAATTTATTTATAATATTAATTTATGATTTTTAATCTCTACTGTAGATGTAGCTTTGTCCTTCCCCCCAACAACATTGCTTATTTCTGCCTTTTCACTTGCTCAGTCTTGTTAAAGGCTTTTCTATTTTGTTATTGTTAAACTCATTTTATTAGTTTTTGCAAGGAACCATCTTTTAGCTCTTAATTTCTGCCCTTTACTGTTTTCTTATATTTCTTTTATAAAGATTTCTGTTTCCAGCTTTTTGAAATGATCACATAATTAATTTATTTCCAATCTGTCAATTAAAAAGTACATCTCTCTATTATTCCCATTGAAAGAAGCTAGGACTTCTTAAAGAATGGCTTAGTCGAGATCGGGGGCAGAAAATATACAAGATGAGCCCAGAACATCTGTCACAATAGATAACAAAGGAGCCATCAAAGACTACCAGGGTCATAACAATAGGACTCTGAAGCCTAATTAAAGAGGTTCATTCTCGCTGCCCCAAAATGGGACAATATGACCATCAAAAAGAATAATATCTGCAGAGAATTGAAATACATCATGTATATTAAAATCCATGAGCCCATAATGATACTAAAAATATCCCTCGTGGTAATCTTTGATATTAGGGTATTAACTCATTATTGAGAAACCCATTACGAAGGGAAATTGTCAGTATTTTTCCTGTTTTTCCTAGATAAACTTTTCCTAGGAGTAACTAAGTAGTTGAGGGAAAGCTCTCTTTAGAATAAGTTTAGTTAATAAACAAAGAATGGTATGTTTAGGATGCCATCCCTTTGCAGTCCTCAACGAATATACGAAGGTAGGCAATAATCCTTAATGTCTGCTAAAGCCTCCTGATTTGATGCCTTGGGAAGTACACGCTACCACTTATGAAATATTCTAGCCAAAAATTTAGAACTTGATTGAATCAGATTTCAGCATCTAAATAACAGTGTACAGGAAGCACTGGAAACCAAGGAACATGTTAAATGACCCCATGGGGATGGAACCAGTAAAATCCAGACCGTGGGAAATTCCACATGAGGAACAGCAGGCTTTTTCAACAAATAATTAGCAAGGAGAAAAAAAACAAAAACAAAAGGGAGTAAAATCTGTAGATTGAAGGATACGTAAAAGACATACAAGCCAAATACAATAACCAGAGCCTGTTTGGAATCCTGATTCAAACAAACTGTATAAAAATTATAAAGGAATTATTTTTAGTTGTTTTAGTTGCGATGATAGAATTGCTGTTTGGTTAAAAAAGAGAGATGCTTATCTTTTAGAGATATATACTAAAGTATTTATAGATGAAATGTATGATATATTTTGCTTCGAAATATTCCAGGATGATCAAATGCTGATAATGGTTGAAGCTGGATGACAGGTACATAAAGGCTCATAAGACTCGCTTCTGTACTTTTGTGTATATTTGAATTTTCCTGTAATTAAAAAAAAATACATCTAAGGTTTTAAATTAACCTCTCAGTAGTAATTCAGCTCTATCCTACTAGTTTTCCAGGTAGTACTTTTATTGTTGTTTAGTTCTAAACAGTTTTTTCATTTCCATTGTGAATTTCCTCTTTAAACAATAAATTTAGTGATGCATTTGTATATATGCGCACTTTACATATTTTAATATTATATATTTTAAATGTTATCAACTGATTGTTCATTTCTGATTTAATTGTATTATATCAAAAATTATCTTCATTGCATTGATTTTATTTTATTAAAATCATTATTTATTTATTTAATATAAATAAATTATAATATAAATACAATATAAATTATAATACAAATTATATAATATACAATTATATTATATATAATTATATAATATATTATATAATATATAACATATAATGTAATATATAATATATTATACATTATATAATTATATCATATAATATATAATTATATATTATATGATATAATTATATCATATAATATATAATTATATATTATATATTATATAATTATATCATATAATATATAATTATATATTATATGATATAATTATATCATATATAATATATAATTATATATTATATATTATATAATTATATCATATAATATATAATTATATATTATATATTATATATTATATAATTATATATTATATATTATATTATATAATTATATCATATAATATATAATTATATATAATATATTATATATAAATACAATATAAATTATAAATAATTATTTATTTAAATCAATTCATTGCATTGATTTTGAAATTACTTGAGACTTCCTTTGTTATCTAATATAAGGTCAATGCCAAGTTAAAAAAAATTTTTAAAGGAAATGTTGCATTTAAATCTGGAAAAAATATGTATTATGTATTTTGTGGGTTCAAAATCCTTCTTTATATTGATTAGATCAACTTGCTAATTTTGTTTTTCTTTATTCTTATAATATTTTAATTTGCTTGATCTATTGTTTTTGATAGAGCTGTGTTAACATTTCCAGGTGTGATTGTAGATTCTTTAACTTTGTTTGCAATTTCATAACTTTTTATACTTATTGAGCCTATGTAGTTGGTTTTCATTTTATTTCTTAAGTCTGTTCTGGTTATCTAGGTAGCATATCTGTGTGGCATAACACAACCACCACTTTTGTTATGCTTATGGATTCTGAGTCAAGAATTTGAGCAGAGAACAGCAGAAATGGTTTCTTTCTGCTCCACTGTGTGTGGGGCTTCAGTTGGGAAGATGCAAATTGCTAGAGGTGTTCTTAGTGGGTGGACACTGGAACCATCTGGAGACTTCTTCACTTGCATGTCTTGCATGTCTAGGACCTTACCTGGAGAGATTCAAAGGCTGAGTCTGATGTCCAGGGCACCTCCACATGCCACCCCCCTCACCAAGGTTTTGGCCTTCTCACAACGTCGCAGCTGCCTTCTGAAGGAGCACCCCAGAGGGTGTATCTGGAGGGGAAGAATTCCAAGAGACCAAGGCAGAGGTTGTAAGGTTTCTTCTGACCTTGCCCCTTGGAAGTTTCCTAGTATTACTGCTGCTGCATCTTACTGGTTTGGAAAACAAAATCTGCCTCAGAGCCCATGTCGTTGGGTGCATATTTGCAGCTCTTATTCTCTTTATGTCTCTGTTTCTCTCTTTTTTTTCCCCCTCTATATATGGATGTTGTTTGAATATGCCTTTTATTATTATGTTGTGCTCCTTTTTGTTTCTATTAGTCTTAAACATCTTGTTGAATTGAACCCTTTACCATTATGTAATGTCTTTCTTTGTCTTTTTTGATCTTTGTTGGTTTAAAGTCTGTTTTGTCAGAGACTAGGACTGCAACCTCTGCTTTTTTCTGTTTTCCATTTGCTTGCTAAATTTTCCTCCATCCCTTTATTTTGAGCCTGTGTGTGTCTTTGCATATGAGATGGGTCTGTTGAATACAGCACATTGATGGGTCTTGACTCTTTACCCAGCCTACCATTCTGTGTCTTTTAATTGGGGCATTTAGCTATCCTAAATGTATATGCACACAATACAGGAGCACCCAGATTCATAAAGCAAATTCTTAGAGACTTACAAAAAAACTTAGACTCCCATACAATAATAGTAGGAGACTTTAACACCCCACTGTCAATATTAGACAGATCATTGAGATAGAAAATTAACAAAGATATACAGGACATGAACTCAGCTCTGGACCAAGTGGACCTGATAGATATCTACAGAACTTTCCACAGAAAAGCAACATAATATACATTCTTCTTGGTGTCACATGGCACTTAGTCTGAAATTGATCATATAATTGAAGTAAAACACTCCTCAGAAAATGCAGAAGAACTGAAATAATAACAAACAGTCTCTCAGATTACAGCACAATCAAATTAGAACTCAAAATTAAGAAACTCACTCAAAACCACACAACCACATGGAAATTGAGCAACCTGCTCCTGAATAACTCCTGGGTAAATAATAAAATTAAGGCAGAAGTCAAGAAGTTCTTTGAAACTAATGAGAACAAAGAGACAATGTATCAGAATCTCTGGAATGCAGCTAAAGCAGTGTTAAGAGGGAAATTTATAGCACTAAATGCCCACATCAAAAAACTAGAAAGATCTCAAATCGACATCCTAACGTCATAACTAAAAGAACTATAGAATGAAGAGCAAACAAACCCCAAAGCTAGCAGAGGACAAGAAATAACCAAGATCAGAGCAGAACTGAAGGAGATAAAGACATGAAAACCCTTCAAAAAAATCAATGAATCCAGGGGCTGGTTTTTTGAAAAAAATTAATAAAATAGATAGACCAGTAGTTAGACTAATAAAGAAGAAAAGAGAAAAGAATCAAATAAACACAATTAGAAATGATAAAGGGGATATCATCACTGACCCACAGAAATACAAACAACCATCATAGAATACTATAAACACTTCTATGCAAATAATCTAGAAAATCTAGAAGAAATGAATAAATTCCTGGATGTATACACTCTCCCAAGACTGAAACAAGAAGTTGTTGAATCCCTGAATAGACCAATAATGAGTTCTGAAATTGAGGCAGTAATAAATAGCCTACCTACCAAAAATAGCCCAGGGCCAGATTGATTTATAGCTGAATTCTATCAGAGGTACAAAGAGGAGCTGATACGATTTATTCTGAAACTATTCAAACAATTGAAAAGGAGGGACTCCTCCCTAACTCATTTTATGAGGCCAGCATCATCCTAATACCAAAACCTGGTGGAGATACAACAAAAAAAGAAATCCCCAATAAAATACTGGCAAACTGAATCCACCAGCACATCAAAAAGCTTATCCACCATGATCAAGCTGGCTTCATCCTCAGGATGCAAGATTGGTTCAACATATACAAATCAATAAATATGATTCATCACAGAAACAGAACTAAAGATAAAAACCACATGATTATCTCAATAGAAGCAGTGTGGCCTTCAATAAAATTCAACATCTGTTCATGTTTAAAACTCTCAGTAAACTAGATATTGAAGCAACATACCTCAAAATAATAAGCCATTTATGACAAACTACAGGCAACATCATACTGAATGGGCAACAGCTGGAAGCATTCCCCTTGAAAACTGGCACAAGACAAGGATGCCCTCTCTCACCACTCGTATTCAACATAGTATTGGAAGTTCTGGCCAGGGCAATCAGGAAAGAGAAAGAAATAAAGGGTATTCAAAGAGGAAGAGAGGAAGTCAATTGTCTTTGTTTGCAGATGACAAAATCCTATATCTAGAAAGCCCCATCGTCTCAGACCCAAAGATTCTTAAACTGATAAGCAATTTCAACAAAGTCTAATGATACAAAATCAATGTGCAAAAATCACAAGATATACACCTATATTCCTATACACCAACAACAGACAAGCATAGAACTAAATTATAAATGAACTCCCATTCATAATCATTACAAAGAGAATAAAATACCTAGGAGTACAGGGAATAAAAGAAACTTTTCAAGGAGAACTACAAACCACTGCGCAAGGAAATCAGATGGGATGCAAACAAATGGAAAAACATTCAATGCTCCTGGATAGGAAGAATCAATATCGTGAAAATGGCTATACTGCTTAAAGTAATGTAGAGATTCAATGCTATTCCCGTTAAACTACCATTGACATTCTTCACAGAATTAAAAAAAAAACTATTTAAAAAATCATGTGGAATCAAAAAATGGCCTATATAGCCAAGGCAATCCTAAGCAAAAAGAATAAAGCTGGAGGCATCATACTACCTGACTTCAAACTATACTACAAGGCTACAGTAACAAAAACAGCATGATTCTGGTACCAAAACAGACATATAGGCCAATGGAACAGAAGAATAGAGAGCTGAGAAATAAGATGGCATATCTACAACAATCTGATCTTTGATAAACCTGACAAAAACAAGCAATGGGGAAAGGATTCCCTATTAATTAAATGCTGCTGGGATACTTGGCTAGCCATATGCAGAAAATTGAAACTGGACCACTTCCTTACACCTTATACAAAAATTAACTCAAGATGGACTAAAGATTTAAATGTAAAACCCAAAACTATAGAAACCCTAGAAGGAAATCTAGGCAATACCATTCAGGACATAGACACAGGCACAGATCTCATAACAAAAACACCAAAAGCAATTGACCAAAGCAAAAATTGACAAATGGGATCTAATTAAACTAAAGAGCTTCTTCACAGCAAAAGAAACTATCATCAGAGTGAACAGGCAACATATCGAATGGGAGAAAATTTTTGCAATCTGACCATCTGACAAAGGTCTAATATCCAGAGTCTACAAGAAATTTAAATAAATTTATAAGAAAAAAACCATTAAAAAGTGGACAAATGACATAAACAGACACTTCTCAAAAGAAGGTATTTATGCAGCCGACAAACATATGAAAAAATGCTCAACATCAGTGATTATTAGAGAAACACAAATCAAAACCACAACGAGATACCATCTTATGTTAGTCAGAATGTCAATTATTAAAAAGTCAAGAAACTATAGATGCTGGCAAGGTTGCAGAGAAATAGGAATGTTTTTATACTGTTGGTGGGAATGTAAATTAGTTCAACCATTGTGGAAGGCAGTGGCGATTCCTCAAAAACCTGGAACCGGAAATACCATTTGACCCGGCAATCCGGTTGCTGGGTATATACCTAGAGGAATATAAGTCATTCTATTATAAAGATACGTGCACACGTATGTTCACTGCAGCACTATTCACAATAGCAAAGACATGGAATCAACCCAAATACCCATCAATGATAGACTGGATAAAGGAAATGTGGTAGATATACACCATGGAATACTATGCAGCCATAAAAGGGAACAAAATCATGTCCTTTGCAGGGACATGGATGGAGCCGGAAGCCATTATATTCAGCAAACTAACACAGGAACAGAAAACCAAACACCACATGTTCTCACTTATAAGTTGGAGCTAAACAATGAGAACACACAGACACAAGGAGGGAAACAATATACTCTGGGGCCTGTTGTTGTTGGGGCGGGGAGAGGGAGAGCTTTAGAAAAATAGCTAATGCATGCTGGGCTTAATACCTAGGTGATGGGTTGATAGATGCAGCAAACCAGCACGGCACACATTTACGTATGTAACAAACCTGCACATAGTACACATGTACCCTGGAACTTAAAAAGAAAAACTTAAACATCATTTTTGATGCAATTAATATTACTTGCTTCGTTTTCTTTTTTTTTCTTCCTTTTTTTTTTTTTTTTTGAGACGGAGTCTCACTCTGTCGCTAGGGCTGGAGTGCGGTGGCATGACCTCGGCTCACTGCAACCTCCGCCTCCCGGGTTCAAGCAATTCTCTTGTCTCAGCCTCCTGTGTAGCTGGGATTACAGGTGCGTGTCACCACACCTGGCTAGTTTTGTATTTTTAGTAGAGACGAGGTTTCACCATGTTGGCCAGGCTGGTCTCCTGACCTCGTGATTCGCCTGCCTCGACCTCCCAAAGTGCTGGGATTGCAGGCGTGAGCTAATATTTGTATGACATATCTTTTTGGATTCCTTTATTTTTCATCTTTCTTTTGGTTTTATTTTAGGTTGATCTTTAAAAAATTCTTATAATCTTTATACTTTAATTGGTAAATGTAATCTGCTTACATGTATTATGATTCTTAATATATTGGCATTAACTCCATCATCTTATTTTGGGTTTATTTTTTGCCATCTGCAGATGCAGGCAGGCAAGCCACTTAAAGAAAAACCTGGTGAATTAACTCATGGAAAAAGATTTACAAGGAGTGATTTAGGGTATTCCAGCCACTCATATAATTTTACTTTCTTGCCAATGCTTGACTTTTTTTGAAGAAATAAATCTGTTCATTCTACTGTGGGAAAGGGAGAAGATGCAAAAGTTGATGGATGGAGGTAAATTATTTTTTTCTCTCAGTCACCAAAAGCAAATGACAGTTGGTAGATTACTGATGATGATTGTTAGGATCAGTCAGCCATTCAGCCAGAAGGTGTTTGTTGAGTATCTACTATGTGCTGGGCTTTGTGTTGGTGCAGGGATATAGTGATGCACGAGACAAACATTGTCCTGATTTTCATGGAGAAAGTCAAGAAGGAAATGGTTATTAGCAAATAAGGCTCAACCTGGGCTCCCTGGGCTAAGAGTCATAGGAATCCAGGCATGGAAGGGTGTGGTGAGCAGAATGTTCGCCCCTGGCTTTCAGACTCTGGTGTTATGCCATGGAGTGAAACATAATTAAGGTTATCAATCAATGGACCTTAAAATAGGGAGATTATCCTGGATTATCTAATTGAGTCTAATTTAATCATATGAGTCCCTAAAAGCAGAGAACTTTCTTTGGCTGGTGGCACAAGAGGAAGGCCGAAATGGAAGTCAGAGAAATGTGGCAGGAGAAATCAGAGCGAGATATTTGAAGCATGAAAAGAATTGCATATGCTATTGCTGTTTGAAGGCGAACGTGGCCCTGTGACAAGGAAATGGGGACTTCAGTCCTACAACCACTAGGGACTGAATTCTGCTAACATCAGTGAGCTTGGAAGAGGACCTCGAGCTCCAGATGAGAATCAGAGCCCCCTGATTTTAGACTGGTGAGACCCTGAGTAGAGAATTCATCCACACTGTGTTGGACCTGTAGAAACCATCTATCCATTCACACTGTGTTGGACCTATAGAAACCATCTATTCATCCACATTGTGTTGGACCTATAGAAACCATCTATTCATCCACACTGTGTTGGAGCTATAGAAACCACCTATTCATCCACACTGTGCTGGAGCTATAGAAACCACCTATTCATCCATACTGTGCTGGATCTATTGAAACCACCTATTCATCCACACTGTGATTGACCTATAGGAACTGTAAGATGATAATTGAGTATTGTTTTAAGCCACTAAGTTGGTGTAATTTGTTACAGCAGCAATAGGAAACTGATGCAGAGGGTATAAGTCTCCTAAACCAGAAGTGTCACTAGCCATTCCTCATGAGTCTTCCAAACTGCCCTTTGCTATCCTGGCACTCTGGTCAGGTCTCTACTGCTATTCCATGTCACCATGCAGTGTAGTGGTTGTGTTTGCAGGTTTCAGAGCCAGACCACCTGGGTTTAAATCCAGGAAATCCAGCACAGTGGTATGATCTGGACAAGTTTTTAAATGATCTGTACCTTAGTTTCTTCATTTGTAACATAAGGATAATAATAGCACCACCCTCACTGAGTTGTAGACAGGATTAAATAGTCAGTACGTGTAAAGGGCTTAGAAGAATGCTCGGCATGACATCTAAATAGGCCCTCACTGATAGCTGCTACTATGACTGCTAGGACTTCTATAGTTATTCATCTTGAGTCCCACTCCAAAGCCCTCAGTCATGAAGCATGAGAGAAGACCTTCCTCAAGTTTCTACTTATTAATTTTCCAAACTTCTCTGAAAAATGCTCTGTTTGCATTTCTGCAAGCTAAGGATGTTCCTTAGAGACTTTCAGTGCTTTCTGATGTCTGACTGGAGAAAGATAGTTTCTTTCCTGGACCCATTACCATATTTCCAGCACAGGCCTAATTTCAGATACTGTGGCTAGGAACATAATTTGGAATTTCTTTACTACTCACTGGCTGTTTGATTTTGGACAAGTTGACGTTTCAGAACCTTAGTTTTCATATGTGGAAGCTGAAGATATTAAATGCAGTGAGAATTAAATGAAGTAATGTAAAGTGCCTAGTACAATGATTTTAAGTAGAAGATATGATTATTAGTGTCATTTCCAGGAACAATTTTTGAGGTTAACTCTAAGTTTTGCCCTAAGCTGAGCCCTGGGGCACTGGATCCAAGAACCCACTTTTGGGCAGGGGAATAGCCTCTGGACCCATCTCCCTCCTAGGGACACACAGCTTGTCAGGGTTCCTCTTCATTTAGCCTGCAGGTAGCCATTGCCATCTGAATTTCACAGCAGGAAGTTGATCTAGATAGCCTTTGCCAGCAGTAGACCCTTTTAGGTGCAAGTTGCCCAGTGTGAGATCCCTAATCACCTTCTTTGAAGATGAGGATGGTGGCTCAGCTGCATGTAAAGACCTCTGTGGGTCAATGTGCTTGCTTTAACATTGAGTATTTTGTTGCCACTTTGTTCCTTCTGTCTTCAGATGCCAGTGAGGTACTTCTCCAGCATTAATAAGCACATAGTGAAACTTGAGTCCCAGGGTCAAGTAGGATTAAAATTGAGTGACTTTTGGCTTCACTACTTGTGCACTTGCTGGGCTGGGCTGCACCAAGCAGGCTGGAGCTACTTCTGCACAACATTGCCTTAAAGTGTCAGGAATAAACAGGCATGTGCCTGGCGGATGTTGACTCGCACCACCACATTCCCTCTTTCTAGCTCTCCTTGATGGTGGAAGTGTCTGTGGTTCTGACAGATGGTACAGCACTGGGGGATGCCTAGGGATAGTGCTACTCCCCCATTTCTGTGGGAAGCCAGCCCAGGAATTCCTCTTCATCTGACCTGGTGTGGATGTCTGTGAGGTTGGAGCTCTCTGACAGTGGTGCCTTTCATCAGAGGCTGCTTGATTCCCTGTCCCATCTCTACTTCTCCACCAGCTATGCTTTCTACAAATGCATGTGTCTCCTCTGGATGGGACACTGCTTCTCAGGCTTGTTTTTGGCCATCAGTGCCAGGCTCAGAGTAGATGCAGCATTGACAAGGGGAATATGTGAGTCAGCAGAGCCCAGTGAGCAGCCTATAAACCAAGCTGGTGCCCTCAGGGTTTCCAAAGGTGCAGCTGAGCTGCTATCAAGAGTCCTGTCAAATTGGGAAGAACATGCTGACAACTTGTTTTAACATAACTACGTGCTCCGCATTGAACATGCTGACAACTTGTTTTAACATAACTACGTGCTCCGCATTGGGTCTTTCCCATGTTCTTCATTTGTGTCATAGAAATTCCTTCTTTTACCTTTAAACAACTTCAAAAATATTCCTAATATAAAGGCATAGCTTTTCTTAAAATCCTGACAATTTGGCTGGGCACAGTGTTTCATGCCTGTAATCCCAGCACTTTGGGAGGCTGAGGCGGGTGGATCACAAGGTCAGGAGTTCAAGACAAGCCTGGCCAATATGGTGAAACTCTGTCTCTACTAAAAAAAATACAAAAACTAGCCGGGTGTGGTGCTGCACGCCTGTAGTCCCAGCTACTTGGGAGGCTGAGGCAGAAGAATCACTTGAACCTGGGAGGCAGAGGTTGCAGTGAGCCAAGACTGCGCGACTGCACTCCAGCCTGGGTGACAAAGCAAGACTCCATCTCAAAAAAAAAAAAAGAAAAAAAAATCCTGATAATTTTATAAAAACATTACTGCATTTATTGACTGTCTACACTTGCCAACTCCTTTACACACCATCTCACTGAATCCTCACAAACCCAGGTGAGATAGTGCTTATTCTCTCAGCTTACAGATGAAGAAACAGAAGCACAGAGGATTAAGTAAGTTGCTCAAAATCACACAGTTAGAAATTGAGGTGCAAAAAAGTCAAGAAATGTGCCCAAGGTCATGTAACTCTTAAATGCTATCACGGGGGCCTGAACCGAGGCCACTTCCACTCACACTTCATTGGCTCACTGAAATCACGTGGTGATGCCTGACTTCAAGAGGGGAGTGAATGCAATTCTGCTATGAGCCTGGGCAGTTTCCTTAGAGTAAAGAGGTTATGGTAATCATTACATCTATTTCATAGGAGTGTCATAAGAATTCAATGAGTGATTGCATATTAAATGCTTGGCACAGAGTTAAGTCCTTATGAAATATCAGCTGTTAATATTCTCCCTATGGGATGAGCAATTTGACATACGCAACTGTGTGGATTTATTTTCCTTCTGCATAAAGTTGACTAAATGTCTCCTAAATATTAGACCATGTGCAAGGTGGTTAGGGCTGTGAAAATGGACAACAAAGGAGCCACTGTATAGCAAGGATAAGTTGAAAGCTGTTTTAGTTCTGATTCCTAATCTTGGTACACGCTAAGATATACCAGAGAGGATTCTGAAATCTTACAAAGAACATAGAGTTTACCTACCAGTTTTGGCTTATTTTATGTCACTGACACCTTTAAGGTATTGCCAAGTTTGTGATGGTAGTTGTGAGATTTATTTATTCTCTGTTTTAAATTAGACATTTATCCCACAGTTCACCTAATGTTTGCATTTTTCTTAGTTTGCCCTTCCCTGTGGCATCCTAATAGGATGTGACAATACAGCTCGCCTGTTACATGGTTGAGTTCTGAAGATTGCATTTCATGTTTCCAGGAAGCCATCAGGCCCCGGGGCTACTTTCTTGGACGAAATCAAATCATCTTATGACCACTAGAGAGCAGTAGCAACTTACGGATGCAATAGGACAAACACTCCCCCCTTCGCCCCGCCCCCGCAAAGGTAAGTTGCAGATGATCGGCTAAAACTGGCACTCATTTAACAGATGAGGAAACTGAGTCTCAGGGAGGGCAAATTGTTTTTTCAAGATCACACAAAAGATGAATGGTAGGTTTGCATCTGGAAGCTGACTCAAAGTTTGAAACTGTTAATTACAAATGCTACTGTAAAACAGAAAATCAAATTTAGGCATCAGAACTTAAAGAATTTGCACTAGATGAAAAATAGTCATATCGCTGACAAAAAAGGAAAAAAAAAGAAACAGAAGAGAAAAAAGAAAGTGAAGACTAAATATTTTGCTTATTCTCATGCATGCCTAGAAAGGACATCCTGGGACTCCACCACTGGTGAAGAAAATCTTAACAATCTAGGGGAAGAGGCTGTTACCAGAGCAGCATCTGAAAGCCAGGACATTGCAAGCGAAAGGTGGCTTCTGGAGGGGAGACTTGGTAAGGAGTCATCCTAGTAGTTACAGGTTATCACAGGCCTAGAATGATCAGGGATAAAGGAACCCACACCTACATTCCAGACTGGCATCCCTGGACATTCAGGAAAGGTTCAAGTTAATGCCCCAGCCAAAGCTCTGACCATCTTAGTGCTATGATGAGAATATGATTTTAAGGCAATATCATTTTAGCTAGAGATCCAATACAGTCATTGTATAACATAGCTGAGTCTCCTCCAAAGTGGACAATTGTTCCCTATGAGCAACCTACACCTGGGAAATGCTTAGCCAGGATCCATCTGTATCAATTAGAATTAGATTTGGCTATTAAAAAACAGAGACCCAAGGCCTGGTGTGGTGGCTCACGCCTGTAATCCTGGCACTTTGGGGGCCGAAGTGGGCGGATCACCTGAGGTCAGGAGTTTGAGATCAGCCTGCCAACATGGTGAAAACCCCTGTCTCTAATAAAAATATAAAAATTAGCCAGGTGTGGTGGCGGGCACCTGTAATCCCAGCTACTTGGGAGGCTGAGGCAGGAGAATCATTTGAACCCAGGAGGCAGAGGTTGCAGTGAGCCGAGATCGCACCACTGCACTCCAGCCTGGGTGACAAAGTGAGACTTCATCTAAAAAAAAAAAAGAAAAAGAAAAACAACAACAACAACAACAAAAAACCAGAGACCCAAAATAGCAATGATCCAAATAAGACAGAATTTATTTGTGTCTCTTGAGAGTCCAGAGACAGGGAATCGAGGGAAGGTATGTAGCTCTGCTTCACAAAGTCCTCAGAGACCTGGCCACCTCCATCCTGTTGGTCACATATGTGGCCTTATTTGCACAATCACCTCATGTCCCAGGAGGGCTATAGCAGACTCTGACATCATGTTGCATTCTGGTCATTAATGAGGAAGGGATGAAGAAAACGATAAAGGATAAGTAGCAGTCGTCTATTTAGGAAGATTAGGTTCCTGGGAATGTTACGTGAAACATCTGCCCACAATTCATTGATTAGGGCTTGGCCACATGGCCATGACTCTTGCAAGGGAGGCTGGAAAACATAGTGTTTATTCTTAGCGATTACTCTGCTCAAGTAAAAATTATGGTTTTAGTATTATGAAAAAAAGGGAAAATGGATATTGAGGAGTAGTAACTGAAAATCTTTGTGCAGTAGACCTGGGCATGGACCACCCAGATTCCTCTTCAATGAAGGACTTGCTTTCTGGGTGTACCAGGAAGTGTGGTTAGCAGGTGACTGTCAGTTGTGAGTACCTTCAAGGGTTGGCCTCAGCTGTAGATAGCTGAGGTTACAACTTCCCTAACAGCCAACATCCAGTGATTTAACAAGGTGGCAGTACAAAGGCCCAACATTTCCAGCCCAATCAGACCTGCATTGTAAGCTAATCCTGCTTTCACCCCTTCCTTTCAAAGGTATTGGTCCCTAATGAGCACCTTACACCTTAAATTTTGTCTCCCCATCTGCTTCCAGAGAACCCAAGCTGGAATGGTTGGTACCAGGAATGGCTGGTTAAAGAGTGTCGACAATGAGATACCGTTTTGGAGTAGGATTATTCACCACCTGTCTGTAGTGAGGAGCTTATCACTGTTGGTGGGTGATCACAGACAGCATCTGGTATAAGATGGCGGTCCAATTGTTAAACAGTGGTGAATTGGGGGTATTGTACAGTGGAAAGGAATATACTAGCAGACAAGATGTGTCAGGCTGTTTGAAAGGTATGAAGAAACAGGAGCTGTAAGGGTAACAGTATTGGATAGCTATTGCTAAGTGGCAGTGATAGCCTACACTAAGATAATGAACAGTGCAGGACAAGTAGCAGGCAATTGAAAGGCAGGTGTGAAAGCCAAAGAGTCTCCTTGGTTATATACAAAGAAGCCCCCTAGTCTTGCTTGAAGAACAAGAGGAAGCCAATGATCAAGCTTAGAACCTTATAGGTTCAGTGGCTGAATATCAAAGAAAATTAAATGTCCACTTAAAGCAGATCTGTTATGCCGGAGTTAGGGCCCTGATTAGGAAATCCTAGGACTCTGACACATGAGATAAAGACATCTGGGCAATGCTTCTAAGTATTTTGGCTTCCTAGACTGCCTTGAAACTTCTGAGGCTGCAAAAGTGGCTGAACACTCTCTGGTAAGTGCTAGCACTCCTCTGTGCTGGAAGAGGATGCAGAGACCTCTTCTCCAAAAGGCAGTGGGTACCACCCCCTCAGAATCCACTCCTACTTCCCCTCTTGGGGATTAGGCCTGTAAGCAGGGTTGGTCTCAGTACATCCCAGCTGAGAATGTGCTGGTCCTGATAAGGAAGCAAAAATATTCTACTTTTAAAAGGCTGCAAGATGTAGTCAATGTATCCTGGGACTACATTCTAAGAGTGTTTGATCAGGGGGCCCAGAACATAAATTGAATAGGGAAGACTTTGTTGACTTGGAAGTACTCTCCTGACATTCAGGATTTAACATCCTGGCAAGGACCCCTGACTAAGTAAGAATTTGCTACTAGGATGGCTCCTGGAAGCATGAAAGAAGCAATGCACTATGCTTAGAAAAGTTTAAATGCCAGAATTGCCTTGGCAGATGGTGGATAAAGGGATTAAACAGCTCAGGAAAGTGGGCATGCTAGAATAGGTATACTTTGCACAGCTGGAAGGCTAGCCAAATGACTATGTTCCAGCATATTCTTTTTGGTCTTCTTAAATGAGGCCACATCATTTAAGAACAGCAAAAGAAATGTGCTGGTGAGGGGCCTACCTGAGGGTGGAGGGTGGGAGGAGGGTGAGGATTAAAAAGCTACCAGTCAAGTACTATGCTTTTTACCTGGGTGGTGAAATAATCTGTACACCAACCCCTTGCAACACACGATTTACCTATATAACAAACCTGCACATGTATCCCTGAACCTAAAACAAAAGTTAAAAAAAAAAAAGAAATGCGTTGGTGAGAGGGCCTTTGGCATCACTAAGATGTTCAGTGGTAGCTATCCCCTATAGGCTGGAGCCGATGATAAAAGATGTTATAAAATTTGACTCACCGATGGCAATGGGGTTGATAGGACCGTAAAAGAGCTGTAGTCAGGTTGAGGTGCTTAGTCTCCAAAATATGGGGGAATTACAGTCATTGCAACAACCAGAAAGGTTAGAGTGGAAGCCAAGAGGACGTGCTCCACAGAGGGTTATGGAGATGGTGAATTGAATATGGTGTCCTAAGAGGTTAAACGAATGGACATCTGACAAGGGTACTACCTAGCTTGTACTAGCAGCATAAATCAAAGATGGATAATTAGAAGGCTGAAGGTGATTGCTCCAATAAAAAGTTATGTTCACTTCCTAGTTTTCAGACACCAGCCAGTTTGTAGACTTCTAGTCTATTGACTGATGCAGTGGCCAGGTTTCTGGGAGGAAGGTCCTTACAACACTATGGCAATTTTTTACTATAATGATTCTTTCCTCAAAGGGATTTTGGCCACTTTCTCAGGTAATTGAATGTGGGGAAAGAGAAATACCCTGATATTTTGAGGACTTTTGAACACCAGCTCTGAGTTGACATTGATACCTAGAGACCTAAAATGTCATTGTTGACCCTCTGTTAGAGTAGGGTCATGTGGGATCTTACATTGGATCCACTGGGTCTGAGAACTCACCCAGTAGTCATTTACTCAGTTCCTGAATGTATAATTGTGACTGACACACTTGACAGTTGGTACAACTTCAATATTGGGTTTTTGGTCTTTGGGGAAAGAGCTATCATGGTAGGAAAGGGTAAGAGGTATCATAGTAGAGAATGCCACATGGAAATCTCTGAAATCATTCAATTATACCATGGCCAAGTCATAAACCAAAATCAGTATTGCATCCCAGGGTGAATTGTGGAGATAAGTGTCACCTTTAAGGAACTATAGCAGGAGTTGGCAAATTCTTTTTTTCTGTAAAGTGACAGATAGTAAATAATGTAGACTTTGTGGGCCATATGTTCTGTCACAACTATTCAACTTTGCTGCTGCAGCATAAAAATATCCATGAAATGTGTGAACGAATGGGTGCCACTGTGTTCCAGTAAAGCTTTAGTTACATAAATAGGGGGCAGGCTGGATTTGGTCTTTCGGCCTTAGTTTGCCGACTCCTGATCTAATAGGGTCATGAGAGGTGGTCTCCATAATGCCTCAAATTAATTCGCTAGTCTGGCCCCTGGAGAAACTGGATGAATGTTGGATGATGACAATGGACTATCCTCAGCTCAACCAAGCGATGGACCTAATTGCACCCCCTGTGTCAGATCTGGTATCTTTGTTAGAAAAAATGGATATGACCTCAGGTACATGATGCGGAACAGGAATTTGTCCAATGTATTCTTTTCTATCCCAACCAGAAATGAGGACCAGAAACAGTTTGTATTCACATGGAAAAACCCAACAATATACTTGATAGCTTCCCGCCATGGTTTTTCTAACTCTCCCACTCTCTGTCATAATATGGCCTGAAGAGATCTAGACCTTTAAAGCATTCTGCAGAGCATCACATTGGTCCATTACTTCAGTGGCATTGTGCTGATCCGCCTGGACAACAAGTTGGAGTGTTTGGTAAACACAGGTGCTCCAGAAATGGGAGATAAGCTCTGTGAAGATCCAACAGCTTGCCACATCTGTAAAATACTTAGGAGTCTAATGATCAGGGGATTGCTGGGATATCCCATTCAAAGTAAAAAGATTATTGCATCCTGCATCATCTACCAAAAAGAAGTAAACACAACACCTGGTGGGACTCTTTACGTTTTAGAGGCAGGATATTCCACATCAAGAGATACTTATCTGGTATATACACTGAGTAGCATAAAAGACTGCTAGATTTAATAGGCCCCAGAGCTGAAAAGGGTGCTGCACCTTTCAGCTCGACAGTTCAGCAGACCCTATGATGTTGGAGATGGAGATATTGGTGATAGGAAACGATGCTCTGTGGAATTTGTGACAAGCTCCAGTAGGAGAATCGTAACACGGCCCCTGGATTTCTGGAGCAAAGCTATGTCATCTACAGCAGAAAATTATATGTCTTTCAAAAAGCAACTTCTGTTGTGCCACTAGGCTCTGGTAAAGACAGACCGCTTGACCATGGGCCACCATATGACTACAAGGCTGGAACTGCTCCTCATGAATTGTGCCCTGTCGGACCCACCAGGCTGTAGGTGGGGTGGTCTCAACAATAATTTTTTGTAGCATGGAACTTGTATATCTGGGATCAAGAATGAGTAGGACGAGAGGATGCAAGCAAACTGACCCCCAGCACACCCGTCACTGTTTTACTAGAACTGTGACCTGTATGGAGGATCATGTCCAACCAGCTGAAATAGGAGAAAAATCTTGATCTTTGTGTATGAAGAGGTTGGCATGGTAGATGCACACAGGCTAAAAGGGATAGTAGCTGCACTTTAACCTTTCTTATGTGTTGCCTTGAAAGACAGTGGTGACAGAATATTTTCCCAATGGCCATAGTTTTGGGTGGTAGACCTGGAATCCACTTTTCATGGAAAGATAAGTGTCTAAGGTAAGACTACCACTCATGAGCCGTGGAGAATGGCCTGACCAGCAGGTCAAGGGACTGTAAAGAAAATATTAGAAGACTGCGAATAAGGACATCTGGAAGAAGGGCATGTAAAAGGACATATGGGAGTGGGCAAAAGTGTGAAGATCTTTGTATCACATTTTATCACTCACCAGAAAGTGTTTGCTATAGAGGAAGCACTAAACAACCCAGGTAAGCCAAATGACCCAGTCCATTGAAAAGAGGCATTCTCTGTCATCGGCCACCTGCATGATGAGCACGTGAACAAACTTGCCATGATGGCCAAGGTGGAGACTACCTATTGGCCCGACAGCAGGGACTCCTATTTGTCAAGACTGATATAGTTATTGCACAACATAAAATCAACCTGCCACCAACAGACACTAATTCTGAGCTCCTGAAGGCACCATCCCTTGAGGAGGCCAACTAGCTACTTGAAGGCAAGCTATTGAGGCCATTGGGTTCCTTCCTTCCAGGAAGAGCCAGAGGTTGTTTTTCACAGGAACAAACACTTATTCTGTGTATAGGTTTGGCTTTCCTGTCTGTAGAGCTTCAAGCTGCACCACTACCTGACGGTCTATAGATTTTGATCCACTGACTCAAGCCCCGCATACTGTGTCACACCAGGGGATCCATTTTACAGCAAAGAAAGTACAGGAGTGGGCCCATGACCAAGGAATACACTGATCATTTCACATATTGGGCCATTCATGTGTTGACGGCCTGATAAAGCATTGGAGCAGCCTGCTGAAGACATAGCCAAAACTCCAACTATTAGGTAATATCCTTTGAGGACAGGGTGCCATCCTTCAAGACACAGTGTATGCATGGAATCAGACTTTTAAAATAGGTTGCTATGTCTCCAATAGGAAGAACACATGGGTCTTTGAACAAATAAATAGAAGCAGGAATGACCCCACTTACCATCACTCCCAAGGATCCACTGAGGGACTTTGTGATTCAAGTCCTTGAGACTCTGGGCTCTCTAAGGTCAGAAGCCCTAGTTTCCAGAGTACCCACTTTCACTGGAGGGCATAGTAAGGGTCCCGTTTAATTTTAAGCTATTGTGCTATTATGGCTGCTGCTTGGGCACTTTGGCATCCTTGTGTCTGGGGATCAGCAGTATAGAAAAAGAGTTACTGTCTTGGCATGGTGACTTCCTGATTACCAAGAGGATGTAGCCTGTTGTTACTAATGTAGTCAGAGAGGACATTACATGAAACTCAGCTGATTCACTTGGGTTCCTTTTGGTGCTCCCTTGACCAATTGTGACTGAAAGTGAACAGGAAGAGTAAGCCCAACCTGGGAAGGGTATGGTAACCAGTGGCTTGAGGGACTTGAGCATGAGTATCTTGGTCAATCCACCAGGGGAAGCCACTGAAACCTGCAGAGGTGCTAGCTGAAGATGAGAAGAATCTAGAATAGAAAGTGGAGGAGGGAGACAGTGAGGATCCACTGTGGTCCTGAGACCAACCGCAGTGGCAGGGCTGTAGTTCATCCTACTATCTCCATCTATATTAGTTTACTTGGCCTGCCATAACAAAATACAGTCATCCCTGAAACCAAACCCAGCAGATTAGTTTTAGGAAGAACCAAGGATACCAACATCTGTGGATGCTCAAATTCCTTATATAAAATGGCGCAATATTTGCATATAACCTATGCACATTCTCTTGTATACTTTAAATCATCTCTAGACTCCTTACAGTACCTAATACAATGTATATTCTATGTAAATAGTTGTTGTATTGTTTTTATTTGTATTACTTTTAATAGTTGTGTTATTTTATATTTTATTTTTTCCCCCAAATATCTTCGATTCGTGATTGGTTGAATCTACGGTGTGGAACCAGGGATATGGAACCTGCAGTTATGGAGGGATGACTGTCCCACAGACTGGGTGCCGAAACAATAGAAATTTATTTTCTTACTTTTCTTTAGGCTAGAGGTCCCAGATCAAGGTGTCAGTATGTTCGCTTTTTTCTGAGGTCTCTCTTCTTGGTTTGCAGATTGTCACCTTCTTGCTGTGTTCTCATATAGTCTTTCCTCTGTGAACATGCATGTCTATGTCCAAATTAATTCCAGCTACTCAGAAGGCTGAGGCAGGAGAATCTCTTGAACCTGGGAGGCAGAGGTTGCAGTGAGCTGAGATTGCACCATTGCACTCCAGCCTGGGCCACAAGAGTGAAACTCTGACCAAAAAAAAAAGGAACCCAAGTCATACTGGATTAGGATAAACCCTAAATACCTCATTTTAGCTTACTTACCTCTTTAAAGAACTTATCTAGAAATATATGGTTATTTTCTGAGGTATTGGGGTTTAAAGCTTCAACATATGAATTTTGGGTGGACACAATTCATCCCATGAGACTCTCTAATGAACTTCCATTTAACTTCCATTTAGACAGACCCAATAGAATCCTTGAATAGATGTTCCCTAAATGCATGCGAGAAGTGGATTTGAGCAGTGCAAAGGGTGGACTATGAATAATACAGAGATGCACCACTCAGTTTCCCTTTCAGTTGTGAGGTGGTCAGCATAAACTTCCTGCCATCAACTCCTGAAGGGTTGGGCTCATCTATAGAGAGCCAAGTTTTCTGAGGTCATACCTTTATAGGATAGGCTGCATATGGTGACAGAGCAAGACAGGGGTATAGAAGCTTGGCCACTTTGACCTGACATGAACAATTATGATCAGCAATATTTCCTCCAGAGCTCCCCTTCACATTGGCTAAGGTTTTGTCAGGGATGTGCTGCAGTTTGACTTCTCCCTCTGTTCAATCCTACTTCCTCCCTTGGAATCCCAATAAATCTTGGAAACTCAAACTCCATCTCAAGTGTCTGCTTCTAGAGAACCCAACTGGTGACACTTTGCCTCCCAACTTTAGATATACTGGCTGTATTACCATTCTAGGCCTTACTGATATTTCCAGAAAATTAGTTGAGCAAAAATGGAAATAATTGAAGATTAATAGAAGGTAAGAGTAAATATAATACCTTGTCTTGTTGCTCCTGCCCTTCTTTAAGCCTGTCGACTGGTGCCATTCACTTGGCCCCAGTTAGGATTCTGGCCCCAGTCCTCCTTAAGCAAGTCCTTGAATGCCAGATCTAAGTATTATAACTCAGTTCCCATGCTTTTCATCTCTGACCAAGCTCCCACTTTACCCTGTATTTTATATCCAGCAACTACTCAGTCTTGTCCCCGTATGGTTTGTTTACCCCAGTGGCTCTGGGCTGCTGTGTTAAATTACTGGAGCACAGAGAAAACAGCACATGCTTCATAGAGGTCTTTTGCTGGTTGTCTCTGCTCTCTTCCATCGCTCTTTACATTAGCACATAATTTTTCATAATGTAGTACTTTGTTGTCATATAAAAATGATAATCTGGGGTGGTTCTACTTTTCCTTTTAGAAGATTTTTCTGTCCTTCTTTATTTAATTTCCTCCATCTTCTCCTGCCTCATCCTTTTTTCCCCTTTTTCTTCCTCCGCCCTCTTCTCTTCTTGCAATTATTGGCTCCTTCTTCATGTCAGGAGGACATGCTTCAACAAAGAGATAAAAGACATGGTCCCTGCTCTCTGAGAGCTCCCAGATCAAGGGGGTGGGGGTGAGGGATTCAGAAATGAACATCATCTCCAAATGAGTGCCCAGTACTGTGTCTGCATGAGCCAACAACTCCCTGGGAGCAAGGTGTGCAGCTTCTCGGAGGAGGTGGGGTTTAATCTGAGTGCTGAAGAATGGGAAGAATGTTGTCATGTTTGCTTCTGGATTCTTGGCTACATATGTGCTTGTTTTGGAGAGTTTATCCTTCAGATTAGCAACATGCAAATGTACTTACCATACCACTGCTTTTATATAAATGACTGTTTCTGATGTTTTTGAAACATATGCAGCCCAAAGTAATGCATAGATTCAGTGCTATTCTCATCAAACTACCATTGACATTCTTCACAGATTTAGAAAAAAACTACTTTAAGTTTCACATGGAACCAAAAAGAGAGCCCATATAGCCAAGACAATCCTAAGCAAAAAGAACAAAGCTGGAGGCATCATGCTACTTGAATTCAAACTATACTACAAGGCTACAGTAACAAAAACAGCCTGGTACTGGTACCAAAACAGACATATAGACCAATGGAACAGAATGGAGACCTCAGAAATAACACCACACATCTACAACCATTTGATCTTTGACAAACCTGACAAAAACAATCAATGGAGAAAGGATTCCCTATTTAGTAAATAGTGCTGGGAAAACTGGCTAGCCATAAGAAGAAAACAGAAACTGGGCCCTTTCCTTATACCTTATACAAAAATTAACTTGAGATGGATTAAAGACTTAAATGTAAAACCCCAAACCATAAAAACCCTAGAAGAAAACCTAGGCAATACCATTCAGGACATAGACCATGGGGAAAGTCTTCATGACTAGAATACCAAAAGCAATTGCAACAAAAACCAAAATTGACAAATGGGATCTAATTAAACTGAAGAGCTTCTGCACAGCAAAAGAAACTATCATCAGAGTGAGTAAGCAACCTACAGAATGGGAGAAAATTTTTGCAATCTATCCATCTGACAAAGGTCTAATATCCAGAATCTACAAGGAACTTAAACAAATTTACAAGAAGAAAACACCAAACAACCCCATCAAAAAGTGGGCAAAGGATATAAACAGAAACTTCTTAAAAAAAGACATTTATGCAGCATGAAAAAAAGCTCATCATCACTGATCACTAGAGAAATGCAAATCAAAACCGCAGTGGGATACCATCCCATACCAGTCAGAATCGCAAGTATTAAAAAGTCAAGAAACAATAGATGCTGGTGAGGCTGTGGAGAAATAGAAATGCTTTTACACTGTTGGTGGGAATGTAAACTAGTTCAACCATTGTGGAAGACAGTGTGGGGATTCCTCAAGGATCTAGAACCAGAAATACCATTTGACTCAGCAATTCCATTACTGGGTATATACCCAAAGGAATATAAATAATTCTACTATAAAGACACATGCACACGTATGTTTATTGCAACACTATTTACAATAGCAAAGACATAGAACCAACACAAATGCCCATCAGTGATAGACTGCATGAAGAAAATGTGGTACATATACACCATGGAATACTATGCAGTCATAAAAAAGGGTGAGATCATGTCCTTTGCAGGGACATGGATGAAGCTGGAAGCCATCATCCTCAGCAAACTAACACAGGAACAGAAAACCAAACACCGCATGTTTTCACTCATAAGTGGGAGCTAAACAATGAGAACACATGGACACAGAGAGGGGAAGAACACATACTGGGGCCTGTCGAGGGTGGGAGGCAAGGGAAGGGAGGGCGTTAGGACAAATACCTAATGTGTGCAGGGCTTAAAATTTAGATGATGGGTTGATAGGTGCAGCAAACCACCATGGCACATGTATACCTGTGTAAGAAACCTGCATATTCTGCGCATGTATCCCGGAACAGAAAGTAAAATTAAAAAAAAGAAGAAAACGATTTCAATATGAAATTTCTATCTGAAATTTTTGCACTGTTAATTTGCCTTATAAACCATTTATATACAGGTGGCAGAAAAAACAACTTCATCCTAGGTTTGGACTATATCACTTTAAAAATCTCAAGAAGAGCTGTGGTAATCAAAGAAGTTTAGTAGTATATTGAGTGTTTACATATTTCCTTCTGGCTTCTGAGTACATACATGCAAATTTGCTCATCAGACATGAAAGTCTACATTTTAAAAGAGGAAAGATGTTTCTCGGTCAGAGCATGGCTCATCAAAAGGCACCGTTTTTCAAGCCTGAGATTTAACGGCTTGCTGCTTATTCTGAGGCTCCCTAGTGCCAGCATCCTGTCCTCCCCCTAAACATTTGTGTGTTCTCCACCCTCCAGGCTGCTGTTGCTGGATGCTGCCCTACCATTCCCAGAAACCTCTGGGTAATGGTAATGTCAGATCTTTTCCATGTACCAGATATTTAGCTTAATTTTCCCATTTTTCAGGGGAAATAAGAAAGAACACTGTACTGACTGCGAATCTGTCCCAAGTTTCTTAAGAACGTCTGATATAGTAATGTTCAAATGATTAATTTCTTGATAATGTGTATTTTAATCACTTTTAAAGCCATATTACTACTTATATATCATTTTAATTAATAATTCATTGGAACAAACTAGCTAAATAGAATTTATAAGTAGAAATAACATAAATTTTATCACAGTGTAATGTCTTAGGATTAACTAGCATTCATACTCAAGATCATCAATGGAAAAAAAAAACTAAACAGTAGACAGCATCTGAAAAACTAGTTTTTCTGACTTAGAAGAGGCCATGAATGATTTAGATTTGTTCAATTTTTTACATTCCTTACTCCTCACTTGCATGAAAATAAATCACATTACTATTAGCTTTTGGAAAATAATACACCCCTGTGGACTCAAAAACAGCACATGCTCTATGGCCTCTTTGGGATCTGGAGCACCCTGCATGAGCGATCTTCCTAGATGTCTCCACAGGAAAGCCTGTCTCTTCCCGGAGTGCATCCAGACCCCATAAATGACCCTCCAGGTGAACATGACTTACTAGTTTCACCTAGTCACAAATGCATATCCAAATCCTTGAGAAATGATGCTATTTGGCCACAAAGCCAAAACAAATCAACACTCATCACATCCTCCATTAATGCATTTGACACAAATTGCATTTAAGCTGAACTATGGTGTGATCACAAAGCCATTTGATAGCAGCTGTTTGTGCACACCGCTCACTTATGCCCTGGGTTTATTATTGAAATTATTCTATACAAATAAATGAATCTTCCCATGTTGAGAAATAAACTTGGTCTTAATGGAAAAAGTCAGGAGGTCACAAAATGGTACAATTAATTCAGCACTTCTGTCTCCTAGTGACTGTGTGGCAACAAATTATGAAGTGCAATTATGCTTATAGAACATCAGAGCATTTGACAAATTCAGTTAATTCTGTTGAGGCAAATCATTCAGAATTGTCTTTGGCTTTAGATTGAATTAATTATGGGTTCATTTGGTGCTTTGTCATTAGATGTACACATGTGAGGAGGCTTCAGGGACAGGATTTTGGGGGGATGCCAAATCTAAGAAGGAAAGAAGAATGGCTATCGATATAGGGCCAGTGTTTTGCACTTATTTAAGAAATGACTGGGCCAGGCAAGGTGGCTCATGCCTGTAATCTCAGCACTTTGGGAGGCCAAGGCAGGAGGATTGCTTGAGCCCAGGAGTTTGAGAGGAGCCTGGGCAACATAGTAAGGCCCTATCTCTGTAAAAATAAGAAAATTTGCCAGGCATGGTGGTGCATGCTTAAGTCCAAGCTACTTAGGAGGCTGAAGCAGGAGGATAACTTAAGCCCAGGAGTTCAAGGCTTCAGTGAGCTATGATCACATATTGCACTGTAGTCTGGGTGACAGAGGAAGACCTTGTCTTTAAAAAAAAAAAAAAGAGGGCCGAGTGCGGTGGCTCACGCCTGTAATCCCAGCACTTTGGGAGGCCGAGTGGGTGGATCAAAAGGTCAGGATTTCCAGACCAGCCTGGCCAACATGGTGAAACCCCATCTCTACTAAAAATACAAAAATTAGCTGGGCATGGTGGTGCACACCTATAATCACAGCTACTGGGGAGGCTGAGGCAGGATAATGGCTTGAACCCAGGAGGTGGAGGTTACAGTGAGCTGAGATCGGGACACTGCACTCCAGCCTGGGTGACAGACTAAGACTCTGTCTCAAAAAAAAAAAAAAAGAAATGACTGCGTGGGTGAGAACTTTGCTGAAACCCAGTGTCCTGCATCTCTGCTTCAGTTTATAACTTATTAACATGTGTAGTTGCTCTGAGGACTAAGGATGAGCAAAATGAAACATTGATCCACGAAGAACTCAAAATTGTGTAGAGGACCAGGACTCCACAAGAAGACTTGTCCTGTTCTCTGCATCTGTGGCTAAAAATTAACTTGTCTTCTTTTTATATCATTTTCTGCAGGGTAGAGATGACTTTAGAAATCACAAAGCAGAATAATACCTTGAAGGTAAACACTCAGTACTTACTGAAAGTTTTTCAAACAATTGATTTGCCTCCTTGAAAAGGGCTGCGTGGAGGAAGAGCACAAAATACATGCTGGGGAGTTGGATGGAATCAGGTAGCTCAGTGCAAACATCTTATTCCCTTTCTCTCTATTTCTTAATATTCCCTCCCTGTCTATTATCTTGTCCTCCTTTTCCCTCCCCACTCCCTTTGTACTCCCACCTCCATCCTCCTTTCCTGTCCAAATAATGGGAACAGCCCAATCAAGGGTAAATAGGAGGAAATAAGAATTTTTGTACCAAAGCTGATCAGGCAACAGGTTTGCCTGAAGCCAAAGGATAAGACTGGGAGATATTTTGGGCATTACACATGGAGATGGCATTGAAAGTTGGGTTAGGTTAGTTTCAAAGGACATTAAAAAGCCTGATAAATTCTTGAGCAGGAAATTAATGTGATAAGAATAGTATTTAGAAGGACATTCCAATAGTGAGTAGAGCTAATTGTAGCATAAGATAATATCACTTTATTAAGATATAGAGCCACTCGTCTGTCCCAGTTCTAGGTCATAGAAACTTCATGTGTCCTAATTAAATAATTTATTGTTGGCTGGACGTGGTGGCTTATGCCTGTAATCCTAACACTTTGAGAGGCGAGGCGGGCAGATCACTTGAGGTCAGGAGTTCGAGACCAGCCTGGCCAACATTGTGAACCCTTGTCTTTACCAAAAATACAAAAATTAGCTTGACGTGGTGGCAAGCACCTGTAATCCCAGCTACTTGGGAGGCTGAGGCAGAAGAATCACTTGAACCCAGGAGGCAGAGGTTGCAGTGAGCCAAGATTGCACAACTGCACTCCAGTCTGGGTGACACAGCAAGAGTCTGTCTCAAAAAAAAAAAAACAAAAAACAAAAAAAGTGACAGAGCGCGACTCCGTCTCAAAAAAAAAAAAATTATTGTTGGCAGCAGGAATTCACTCTGGAAGACATGAAGATACTTTTAAAAAAGTACACCCAGCCATATCTTGCCCATATCTGGGCTGAAGGCATCTCCCCAGGAGACCCAGTCTCTCCGTCAGAGCTCAGCTGAGGCACCTCCTTCTTGGAGAAGCCTTCCCTGTCCTCCTCTGTTCAGGTGCTTTCCTCTGTCACTGCTTTCCTCTGTCACTGTAGGAACATACTACTTTTTCCGACTGCCTGCACCGGCTCCTGTCTCTCCCTGTTGCCCATATTCCTCTACTTCAGTTGCCCCTTGTATAGTGAAAGGCAGAGCAGATGGCTGTGGACTGGCTAAGCCTCCATAACTCTGGGCAGTTAGGTGTGATGTGCAGATGTCATTCTATATCCTAACTGGAAAACATTATTCTTCAAATGTGCTTTCAAATATGTCTCATCCTAAGAAGCATCCAGACTGTGTGTGGAAAGGCAGATTCGAGGGGACTGAATTAGCATGTTTGTAGCTCTTATATCCTGTAGTCCAAGTGCTAAGCTCCCTGGAAGAAGGAGAAGGTAGGGTCAATGAAGCTATTTGCTGGGGTTATCTAGAAGAGTTAAGGGCTGAGGAAACCTGTTACCCTAATCCTCCTTAACTCACCTACATGGCCCAGTCTAATCAATCACTCTTAACATCAGAAACTTTAAACCAACCAAACCAAAATAAGTCCTTTTTGTTAGAGCAGCAAATAAAGAAAGTGGCAAAGATGCTTAGCCGCACCATCTCTAATCTTCCTGGGTCTTGTCCAGGATGAATGCAACTATAGACAGACATGATGGTGATGACCCTTCAGACAGCTGCTGGACTCTGCCTCTTCAGAGACTTTAGCAAATCTTCTGATTAGCAGGATGCAGTATGAAAGGATACTACAGGACCAAGGCTTTCCTTCTTTCCTTTCTCTCTTTTCCTTCCTTCCACCCTCCCTCTCTCCCTCCCTCCCCTTTCTTTCTCTCTTTCTTTTCTTTCCTTTCTCTCTTCCTGCTTTCTTTCTGTCTTTCTTTCTTTCTTTCTTTCTTTCTTTCTTTCTTTCTTTCTTTCTTTCTCTTTTCCTTCCTTTCTTCCTTCCTTTCTTTCTTTCCTTCCTTCCTTCCTTCTTTCTCTTTCTCTCTCTTTCTTTCTTTCTTTTTTTCTTTCTTTCTTTCTTTCTTTCTTTCTTTCTTTCTTTCTTTCTTTCTTTCTTTCTTTCTTCCTTCCTTCCTTTCCTTCTTTCTTTTCTTCCTTTTCTTTCTTCCTTCCCTCCCTCCCTCCTCTTTCTTTCTTTCTTTCTTTCTTTCTTTCTTTCTTTCTTTCTTTCTTTCCTTCTTTCTTTTTCTTTCTTCTTTTCTTTTTCTTTTCTTTCTTTTGAGACAGTGTCTTGCTCTGTCACCCAGGCTGGAGTGCAGTGGCGCGATCTTAGCCCACTGCAGCCTCCGCCTGCTGGGTGCAGGTGATTCTTTCACCTCAGCCTCCAGAGTAGCTGGGACTACAGGAGTGTGGCTCATTTCTTTTTTGTTTCTTTTTACTATTTATTTATTTATTTGAGATGGCAATTGCTCTGTTGCCCAGGCTGGAGTGCAGTGGTGACATCTCTGCTCACTGCAACCTCCACCTCTCAGGTTCAAGCGATTCTCCTGCCTCAGAGCCACTAGAATAGCTGGGATTGCAAGCCTGCACCACCAGGCCCAGCTAGTTTTTGTATTTTCAGTAGAGATGGGGTTTCACCATGTTGGCTAGCTTGTATGGAACTCCTGGCCTCATGTGATCCACCCACCTTGGCCTCCCAAAGTGCTGGGATTACAAGTGTGAACCACTGTGTCTCTTTACAGTGTTTTTCTCCTTAGGGTAGTTATTCCAGAAGCTGGTGACTATTTCTCATTGGCTGATTTGTACCTAAGGCCTACCTAGGAGAAGCAGGAGTCTAAATTTTATTGGTCCACTTCTTTATATTCCTTAATAAGTTTGGTAAGACACTGAAAGTATTCTCATGTAAGTACTTGATGCCCAGTGAAAGCATGCTACATTTGCTCCTACGTTTGTTCACGATAATTAGCCCACACAATGGGCCTCTTTATCTCCCAAAGCATAATATAATCACAAACAACATTTTACTAAAGTCCTTGTACAGCTTGGCAAGAAGGAAAACAGAGAGGAGACCTATTTTTTTTTAATTGGGCAGCCCCCTTTCACTGCCACCCACCAGGGACTTCAGATGTGATGTGACTGGGGGTTGGGGGGAACTTCAGATGGCTGGAAGGCTGGAAGACTGTGAGCCAAGGTGTGAATCAGGGACTTTACAGGACACAGGGAAGAATTTAATTGTTTGGAGGATTTGGTATAGGAGATAAAGATGGAAAAGCAGGTTGAGGTTATACTGTGTAAGGTGCTGAATTGGGTGGACAGTGAGTGAATCATTAAGTGGCACAGTTGGTGCTATGATTTAGAGATTAGTTTGATGATGGTATGCAGATTCATGTAATCTGTTACCATTTCAACTCCAGCAACAGAATGGTGATCCCTGTTGGAGGAGTTTTTATAACTCTGCAGATAAGACTAAAAATGCACAGTCTTCCATCTCAGGCTGCTTAGCAACTCTTCTATGTGCCGTCAGTCTGCTCCCCATAGTAAACTATCCATTTCCCTATTAAAAACTATCTCCTATAGCCCTTGGAAACTTCTATTCAGTAGGTCTGTAAAAGCTCCTTAATTGATTCTGATATGGACTTCTCATTAAAACCAGAAGGAAAGGTGAAAGCTGTGGGAAAATAAAGCAAACAAACAAGCAAAAAAAAAAAAAAAAACAAAAAAACCCCCCAAAAAACAAAAACAAACAAACAAAAACCCTCAAACAACCCAAACATGAGCAAGGGAATGACTCTGGCTTGCATTCAAGAAAGTTCACTTAAGATGGAGCGTGAAGAAGGGATCGGGAGTAAGTGTGAGGGAAAATACCTGTGGCAGGGAGAGGCAAGAGAGAGATGAGGCTCTGGGATCATGCATTGCCAATGGAGATGGAGGGGAGAGAATAAATGGACAATGTGTTTAGAAGATGAAATCTACAGGATGTAGATTGTGGGTTGGATATGAAGGTTGAGAGAGCAAGAGTAACCCCAGATTTCTGACTTGAGTGACTGGTGAATGGTGGTACCATTAGGAAACTCAAGATGAAGAACAGTTTGGGAGGAAGATGAGTTATTTCTGGAATTTGTAGAAAGATAGAATTGTCTTCAGGTTCTACTTACATTAAAAAATTTTAATGCTTGAAGACAATCTAGTAATTCTGAAGACAATCTGCTGTGGCTGCCAAAGTAGTTTTGATACAAAATTGCTTGTTTCATTGAGTTGTCACTTCTTAGGCACCTCTATGGTGGAAGTGCTGCAACTCAACTCTTCTCCAGAGTGGACATGCTTTGACATTGTTCTTTTAAAAGCTTCTAAACACATTATCTCCATGTCCAAGCCTTCTAGGTTGATTTGGAAAGAACCAAATCTTTCCATATGTCTCACACATATTTTTGTGTGTTATCACCTTCCATGCCTAAAATCTTTGTGTTGATGCTTCATTTATGATTCCTTATCTTGGAATAAGGTATTTAAGGTAATAAGGTATTTAAGATACCTTATCTTGGTGTTGATGCTGCATTTATGATTCTGGTGCTGGCTTAATGGCTTGACTGTATGGGATGTAAATACTTATATCATGAAGCTAGAGGAAACATGTAGGTCTATGTAATTCTTTGTTCTTAAACCTGGAACATGAAACAATAGCTTCTCTATTCCTGCCTTGGCCAAAGGCGTGTTGTACTCCCTTATCTGCTTCAGCTGCCTCATGGAGGACTGATATTTAATAAGCCACATTTTACTGGGGGGTAGAATGACTGTATTTCAATAGCAGAACAAGGCCTGCTGTTTCTTCCTAACTGCCCAAGTGCAACTGACTCACTTGGTCCTTCTCCTGTGGTGTCAAGCTAGAGGCTGGCTAGAAGCATCCATACAGTTTCCTGGGAAATGAAATTACAACTTGTTCTGGGCTCTTAGATATCACTACAGGAATATCTGGGACTATGGGTCCCAAGATCCGGGTCTTCGGTTGAAAGTGGGAAATGTCACCTTGGTCTCATGCCACAAGCTATGTTCCCCACTCCAGTTTTGGCCGGAAAGCCCTGTGTTGGGAGATTATGGGTACTGATTAGTAAAATCAGTACTTCTTCCCTTTCAAGTAGTGTCCTGTGTGTGCTCCGTGCTCAGGAAGAGGATATAGTTGGGTATCTCAAACCCCCAAAGGCCTGAATGTGTGTGACTGTCTTGGAAAGCACAGGACTAAGTGAGATTATGATATATGGCGCAGCCTGTCTCACACTTCTCTAATGTTTTTGAATATTCACACTTAACACCCAGCTCTAAATCCAGCCTTATGTTATCCTGTGTCCAAGGGGTTGGATTTCTTGTGCTTGAAAAAAATGCCATTTGCCATGCCTAGGTCTGTAATCTCCTTGATGCTTCTTGCTGTTCACCTACTGCCTGCTAAAGTTTGGTCCTCATCCCAGTTAGACTGGCACTCAAGTTCTGAACTCTGGCTTGGCCTCAGTTTACAGTGCTCACTCCTTTGAGCTGACCCTATTTCAATTATTTCTGGATTTAAGTGCCCTCTGCTTGCAGCCGGATGGGTGACCTCTGGCTTTGCTCTTGTGATTAGAAAGCAGATCTGTCCCTGGACCTGGGTGTCCTCATAGACCTTCCATTTGCACCCTGCTTCCAGCAGACAAGCCTAGCTTATGGCCACTAAAGAACAACCCTCAGAGTCTGCTTCATTCTTTAGCCTGTGGAAGGGGACACTCTGGTCCTGAGGAAGAAGAGAGATTGAATTGATGATCTTGACCTTAAGTGGTAGCATAAAGAGACTTAGAACTGGAATAAGAAAGAATTTCCAGTCATTAGTTGTTCACTTGTCAAATGTTTACCTAGCATAGGCATTTTGTCAGATATGGTATATGTCATTAGTGCTGTGAGGTGAAATGAGGCAGAGAGCTCCCAGTGGAGTAGGAAATACTTTCTCTATAACCTGATAAATCATCGGATAGGACTAAGGTAGAGGCCTAAGGGAGAAGGTGCACCTCGTCCAGTCTTCGAATTGGAGGGCATGGTGTTGGTCAAAACCAAGTTGAGAAGAATTGAGTAAGAGTTAGATGAAGAGAGGAAGGAAGGGATTCTGGGCAGAGGGAACAGCATGGGCAAAGCAATAGAGGTGAATTTGGTACAAGAATGGGTGACTGGGGGAAGTCATCAGATGTTTGGCTTGGGACAGCTTTAAGAAAATATCGTATCTGACCTACCTGGGACATGTGTGTGGAATGTGTGATGCCCAAAGCCGGAGTAAGTCTCACATAATTTCTCAGGGTCACTGTAAAACCTGAAGATTATGCTCAGCACCTTTTCCCCTGACACCTAAGTTTTCTAAACTCCTTGAGCTTCTCAGAAAGTTAGATGACAAATCCAACACATCAGCCACTTGGCCGCGGGTAGTGCCTTCAGCATTTTTGATAAGCACTGAATTTCCCACAATGAAAGCAAAACTCCACCTGCTTTCTGTTGCTTCTCTCCTAAAAGGGTGCACCCTGTAAACAAATGTTCTGGTTGCATCCTTCATTTCTGTGGATGCATGAAACACATTGTATTTCTTATCTGCCATTTCTTAGTAAGAAGACACCCTTCCTCCTTCCCAGCTCTGTGTTGGAGCCCATTAATTAGAATAAGCTTTATTTAGCAAGCTTAGAATTCCTTCTTTTCTGCTCCTCTTCTCCTGCTACACCTCTCTTGGTTTCTGAAAGCAAGGACAGGTCACTTGCTTTTGTCATGAGCATTTGGATGAAATGTTCTGATGAATACACATATGTGTATACACAAAGGCATGAAAACCCATTTTTAATTGGAAGTGTTTTGTTTTCCTTGGGTTTTTAACTTTAAATGGAGCTCACACTCCCCCTCTTAGGCTAGTCTTCTGGGCTGCTTTATTTCTCTGTGTCCATGCTTTCATGGTGCAGTATAATAGCTTTTGTTTCAGAAGTACAGGGCAGAAGGACCCCGAATGCTGGAGGTCTGCATTATATCCATAACAGTAGATTTGGATGGCAAAGCAGAGGTTGGGGGAAGGTGGGAGCAAGTGTTTTCCATTGGTGAGCTGGAGTGCTTCTAGCAACATGGGCACAATGGGCGCCATTCTGAGGACAGAACAGGCTCCGGCAGCAGAGGTGCTGACACACTCACTCACATCCCACACAGTGGGCCCTGTGCTGCAACCTTGCCCAACACAATGGCACCTACTTCTCGAGGTGATTGTTACAGGACAAAAAGAACTTTGTTTGCTGTGTATCCACTGAGCCTTGTGTGTTAACATTTCTTTTTTTTAAAAAAAATAAATTTCGTTTTCCTATTCTTTTCTTTATTTCTCTGTCCAAAGTGAATAGACTACAGTGAATTTCAGCCTTACTTCCAGAATCAGGAAATCCAATGGAGAACCTGAAATGGTTGGTGGGAAAAGAAGAGAGTGGATGGAGGTAAAAAAAATTAAAGACGCTCTCAATTGTTGCATCTCTTTAATGATATTATTAACGAGGTAAGGGAAACCATAGGGCAGGTGGCCATCTGAGGCCTGGAACCCACCAGGAGTGAGGACCAATAAGGGCCTAGGCTTCTGGTTCCACACTAATGAGTGGTTAATGGCTCAGGGCAGGGCCTCGCCGAGGGAGTTGCTCCTCTACAGTTGAGAACCTAAGCCCAGAAATCCTTACTGTCTCCTTCTGGAGATACTCCACTGCTATGGAGACAAATTGACTTTGTGTTAGGATCAGTACTTGTGGAAATGCCAATGCCATTAGGCTTATTTACATTTATTTTTTCAAATTGTATTGCTTATTTAAAAATGTTTACTCTCATAATTTGTTTTCTTTTAGTTTGTTTTCAGTCAGGCAGCAGTACAAAGCCCCCTGTTTTGTTTTGAATTAGTGTTTTTCTGGAAGTTGGCTTGGTTA
Source organism: Gorilla gorilla gorilla (assembly GCF_029281585.2). NCBI lineage: Eukaryota > Metazoa > Chordata > Mammalia > Primates > Hominidae > Gorilla > Gorilla gorilla. Next base: position 149,092,328 of record NC_086017.1, on the reverse strand, counting down.
GGGTAGTTTTTAGTTTACCAGACAAAACGATCTATGGTCACCTAACCAGCATCAAGAAAACACTGTTTGGAGCCAAGCATTGCAACAAGACCTTGAGAACTAGTCTAACTAACACTTTGATCAAAATCTTCCGGATTTTGATGTGGTAGTTTCATGTAGCATAGTTACAGTCAATTAGTAGGTCAGTTCAATGGAAAAATAAGGCCACTGGTTATTCCACCCTTCTTTCAAGCCCTAGTTCATATCCTGCCTTCTCTAAGGGACCTTTTTTAACTTCTCCAGCCCCATGGTGTACTGTCATCTTCTTGAGGGTTCTCCTTAAAGGTAATTAAAGATGGCGTAAGTTTTTCCCTAAAGTGAAGAAACATGAAGACATAACGAAAAGAAGAATTAAAGTAAAGGCTGTTTAGTCAGTACCAGAGTTCCCTATCCTCCTTATTGCCCCTGAGGAGATTTGCCAAAGCCTTAGACTTATATTAATAAAAACTCTAGATCCAATCTGATTAATTCTGATCACAGACAAGCCAATTTGTCTTAGTGTAGCTGCTTTCTCAGAAGGAAAATCACAAAACAATTTTAAAAAATTAAGTTGCTCCAACTAGTTGTACCCAAAATAACCTAGGACCCATACAGAGTCCTAGGTTATTTTGGGCATAATTCTCAAGTATAAGATAGAATGTCCAGCACTCAAAAGCCTGTTGTTTCCTCCTCAATGCTTTACTGGGAAGTGGAGAAGTTATGTGATAGGGCCTTTATGAGAGTCTTTAGGTTTAGAAAGACTGGTTTTGGCTGTGGCCATAATTACCTGAGAGATTATTATGGTTTTCTCTTTAGATATCTTTTTTTTTAATAAAAGGACCATTTATTAAAATATATAATCACAGTAACTATATCTAGTGTATTGAGAAGGCTTCCTTTCTGGGCTTAATCTGTAACCATTAAGTAAGCAATATAGTGTTGGAGTGAAGAGCGGGCTCCTGGATTTGAATCCCAGCTCTCTCTCCAGTAGCTATGTGACCTTAGGCAAATTAGCTATCATCACGGCTTTACATCCAGGGTTTTACATTTCCTATCTTTGAAATGGGGATAATGATAGTGTAAGGGGTAGTTGTGGAATCAAATGTGAAGCACTTAAAAGGGTGCCTGCAACCTAGTAAGTAAGCTTCGACACATGTTAAGTGCTGTGAATGCAGATCAGATAGGCATCAAAAGCCCCTAAACAAGTCTTTTTTTTCATTTTCATATGTTTTAATATTTCTTTAGTGAATTAAATCATACAATTATGTTTTATATAATTTCCTTTGTTGTATTTATGAGTAATATAGATTTTTATGGATTTGGGTTTTGAGTCTTCTATAGCTTTCAATTTCTGTGTAATCCTTTTAATTTTTAAAAAAACTTATTCCTCTTCCTTTTATTCACTTTAAAAGCCTGCCATTGACATATATGAGTGACTTCTTTTAGCAGTACCTGTTTTCCTTTATTTTATCTCCCAGTGTGGTCTCTTCTCTTAAGTGATTTTGTTTTACTTTCTCCTCTTGAAATATTTTACTTTCATTCTTGTTTCTTTGTTTTGAAATTTTATTTAACTAATATTTGTAAGTATTTTGTAATCCGTTCATTTCTAAAATTATTGGATAATTTTTCTTTTTTTTACTTTCCAACTTTTATTTAAGTTCAAGGGGTACATGTGCAGTTTTGTTACATGGGCCGATTGCATGTTGTGGAGGGTTGGTGTACAGATAACTGTCATCCAGGTAATCTGCATAACACCCAATAGATAGTTTTTCAGTCCTTACCCTTCTCCTACTCTGCACCATCAGGTAGGCCATGGTGTCTATTGTTCTCTTTGTTGTGTCCATGTGTACTTGATGCCTAAACAAGTCTTCTCAATGTTCCTTCTTGCTGTTGATGATTTTCCTTCACCCCAAATCACCAGTTAGTTACAAAAAGACAACATAGTTCGCTCTCGTAGCCTTTTCTGTGGCCAGGAAGGTTGGCTGCTTTCTTTTATTTCCTTGCTCGTGGATGATGCAGGAGGGGTAATTCTAGTCCACCAGTAACTGAGCTACTTATTCCTGCGACCACTTTTTCCAAACAGAGAAGGATTTCTCGGTCACTTTACTAATAAGCTGCCTTCTAATTTCTGGTCAATCCATTATTTTAATAACAAAGCTTACATTTGCATGTTAAACATTTCACTACAGTCCTGAATCACAGATTTGGCTCAGAAGTTAAAAAAAAAGCTAAATAAAATGTATAAATACCTGGCATCATAATAATTTATAAATGTTTTATTATGATGACTTTTTAGCTAATGCAAATAGTCTCTTTTATGGAATCAGTTTGAACATGGGGATTCTGGTCAAGGATAGAATTCCTGCCCATCCTCCCTCAAAAGAAATGTGTAATATTAATCTAAAAAAAGGATGTGAATGCATATTTATAAGATATATGAAAAAGATACACATTAATTTTAATGAAACATCAAAGCAAAATATGAAATATAGTAAAAACTTTATACATATAAGCAAAGGGTAAGTACACTTAGGTGATGGGGTTGAGGAAGAGAAATAGAACACATCTGAGAAAGCTGAGTGACAGTCTGTGGGTGAGACTGGACTTGTGGAGCTGCCAGTAATGGAAAAGAGGCTGCTTGAAGGACAGGAGAAGGGAGAGAATGTGCCCATAAGATGCTCCAGACCAAAGGTTGAGAGATGCTCCAGTTCTTCCATGCTCCTGATTCAGGCTGACTACAGGTGATGTCACCAAAGTTAATCACCTGGAAATTCCTTTCTAGGGTCTCTTTCTTAACTCTACTATGACAGCAGAATTAAAAGGGATGGTATAGACCTAAATGAAAGGTTTCAGGCATTTATAGAACCATCCTTAGGAGATCTTGGTGGATCTGAATGTAACAGCACAGTGGCAAAGAGGCAAATGGATCTACCATTCTATATAACAGTTACACCTTTGATACATTATTTACACCCTTTTTAGCTTCAGTTCTCTCATCTATAAACTGGGAATAACAGTTGCAATTACTTCCCAGAATTGTTGAGAGGATGGTTCCAGAGCCTATAGCTCAGTGTCTGACATGCAGAAAGAGCTCAAGAAATATTTATCAATTGTCATCATCATCATCATCATCATCAAATAGAAGAACCAAACTGTGAGCATCTTTATGGCTTAATGCATTGTATATTATTAATATTTAACATATTTAATCTAGAACTCCTTGACCCTCTACTTGGTACTTTGCCATTCCCATGCCCTACCAAGTGAGAACACAAGGCTGGTGGTGGACATTTGTGCCTCGATCTTTTGAAAATACTTTTCCTTTGAATACCAATAAATTAGGCTCATATTTGAAATGAAAATATTGTCAGATAAATTCTGTAAAAACTTTAGGCACTGAGTCTTGGTCAAGAGTGGACCTGCACACCAGCCCTAGCCAAATGAAACATCTTTTACCCAAGAAAGGTTGATGAGTTGATGAGATATATATCATGTTGGTTTCTAAGTCCTAGAGGCCATCAAAGGTATCTTGATGTTAAAGATATCACTATTTTAATGATCTCTGCTGAAGAGTATTAAAAAAAAGCTGTGCTTTCAGACCTTAAGACTTATTGCTTGTATTTTCACAGCTTTCTTAAAGTAAAAAGGGGTGTTGTGGAAAATGATAAAATTTATCATTTATAGCGAAATATTAATGTAGCAGCAGGAGATTCGATGAGGCCATCTATCTATGAGCATTCAGACTTCAAAGGAAGCATAAACACGAAATTAATGGTTTGTCTAGTGTAAGAGACAAATAAATGCAAATGTGGGCTCATTAATATCAAGTGGATGACTTCTTGGTTTATGGGGTTTGGATTGATTTTGTCAAAGGGCAATAGATTTATTTTAAAAAGTCTTCGAAATTTAGCATCTATACACCCATTATTGAGAGAAATAAAACTCACAGCACTCTGGACAGCCTCTCTTCCTCCTCCTCCTTCCCCCCATCCTAGATGTTGCTTTACTGAGATAAAGTTCTTACATTAGGACTTACTTTCACACTGAAATATGTCCCTTGTAGGAACTGCTATAAACGTCAGCATTTTCCGCAGCATTAGTTTATGGGCAGAGTGAATTTTAATGGCATCATAATCTTGTGGCAATCAATTGCGGTGCTTGGGGGAAAAAAAGCTCTGGGGGTGTCCATTAAATGGGCTTTGCATCACTTTTAATGCTCCAAAATCTTGAAGTTTCTCCCTGTCTTCCCTGTTTGTCTATGGGCAAAATAGTTTTTCTCCCCTTCTCCCCCATTTTAGGTTGAAGAAGAGTTAAACACTTGTATTTACCATTTAATTCTCTGACAAGGAAAAGGCCTTGTCTTTTATCTTTCACTTGAATGAGGGCATGAATCTGTTGGCTCTGATAGAGTATGAGAAACCAAGGCAGGAGTTTTAGTGGGTTTTTAGCTCTTTCCAGACTGGCAAATGCTCTGTTGTGAAATGTAGCTGTTGTAGTTGTCAAGTTACCCCAAGTGGAGTGGTCTAGGTGCTGTGAAGTTACCCATATGCAGTGGCTCCCACTCTTTCTGAGCCTGTTCTCTGTGATGTCCATGTCTATCTCTACCTCCAATTCCAATGTGGTTTCCATATCTATTTCTATATATCACATACATGAATGTGCAGCACAGATAGCATATGGGTTATCATGATTATTTAAAGTGAGTTTTCCATTTTCGGTCTTCTCTTTTTGCTCAGTTTTTCACCTTCTAAAGATAACATGGATTGCATATCTAATACTCTGTTCTGAGCTTTTCAGGTTAACTGTATTCATATTTCTTAACCATTTTGTGACTCTTGCTCCAAAATCTCTGACCCTTCTTTAAGATTTATATGCACGACAAACTAATTTGAAAAAATAAAATGTTAATGACTTGGTTCTATAGTTGGTTCTCCACAAAACTTGAAAGTGATGGAGATAATAACACTCTGAGAGTTAAATTGGAAAGTTAACATATGATGAACAAGAACAAAGATATGCAAGGTAACCAGAAAGATGAGTAGGTTCTGAGGTCACACTAAACCTGGTTCAGTGTGTTTATTTATTAATGATCATTACATGTGTCAATTCGGTGATCAGCTACAAGAGTGGAGAAAAAAGAATACCACCGAAACAAAAGTAGGTGTTCTCATTCCAGTCCCATGTGTGGGAGAAAAATTGTAGCCAAATGATAGAGACAATTTTTACTGTGAAATGGCTGCATCAGCATACATCCGTTAGGGCCATTTGTGAAAACCACTGTTTAGAATGTCTTAGCATTTGCAAATCCCCTTCTCTGAGAATCTGTTTCACCCACTCACAAGCCTGGGCTTGGCCAGAGTTCATTGCACCAAGATAGGACCTCTGATCCAAGTTCATCTCATTGGAATTTGGCTCCTGCAAATTTGGATGGTGATTCTAGATAGTCTCAACTGACCCCTTCAGTTGTGGATATAAAATTCAGTAGCCTTGAGGTGATCGTGTTTGGTCAGGAGCATGCTTAATTAGTAAAAATGACTCAGCAGAAAGAAAGAGAAAGATGAAAAAGGGATATTAAATGAGAAGTAGAGACACTAGGGTTGGGAGAGAGATGGTAGAGGCAGAGCTTGGGATCCTGAGGCTTTTCAGTTTTATTCCTAATGAAGCCAGGCTGTACTATCTACCTTAGAGATACCGCAGTTCCTTATAAATACTCCCCCTCTTAGTTTAACTAGTTAAGGGACTTTTGGTACCCGACGAGGGAGAGGCCATTTGATCTGTCTACATAACTGCCTTAAGGGTCTTCACTGCTCAAGCAGACTCTGATTATCACCGGGTCTACAATTAGAGCCTGCTTTTAGGGAGAAGATGAGCTCTTTATGCTGACATGAGCTTTCCATTTTGGGCTCAAGAAAGCTTATTGTGCACACCTCTTCCAAGCTTTATGTTCAACTGCAGAGTATACATACGTTTGTGTGGACCCTTGGATTTTTTTTCAGCCTCTACTCATTACTCAGTTACAAAGCCACTTCCACATTTTTAGGAATTTGTTATAGCTGTACTTCACTTCTCGGTACCAAAATTTGTTTTAGTCACCTTGGGCTGCTATAACAAAATGCCAGAGACTGGGTGGCTTAAACAAGAGACATTTATTTCTCCCCATTCTGGAGGCTGGGAAGTCTAAGATCAAGTGCGGGTCATTTCTGTTCCTGATGAGGGCCCTCTTCCTGGCTTGCAGATCTCTGCCTTCTCCCAGTTGGAAAAACAGCACAATAGATTTTTAACAAAGGGGTCAAGATGACTCAATGAAGTCAAGAAATGTTTTCCAACAAATAGTGCTGGAACAATTGAATATCCATTTGTAAAAACATAAAATTCAGCCTGTACTTCACACCATATATAATACTTAAATTATAGTCCTAAATGTAAAACCAAAAACTATACCACTTCTAAGAAAATATAGGAGAAATTCTTTGTGATCTTTGGTTAGGCAAATAATTTTTAGATAGGACACAAAAAGTAGGAATCATAAGAGAAAAATTCAATAAATTAGATTTCATCAAAATTAAAACATGTTCAAAAGACAATGTTAACAAAATAAAAAGCCACTGACTGAGAGAAAATATTTGTGAAACACATATCTGATGAAGGATTTAGATCCAGAATATAAAAAAACTTATAAATTGATAATAAAAAACCAGTCTTTTAAAGAATAGGTGAAATGTTTGAATAATTACTTCACAAAGACAATATGCTCAATAGCATCGCTCATTAGGGATATGCTAATTAAATCCACAGTGAGATTCTGGAAAAGGTAAAATTATAGGAACAGAAAACAGATCAGAACTTGGGATGGAGAGAAGGGTTGAAAACAAAGGGACAGTGCAAAGGAATGTTTTTGATGATTGAACTATTGTGTATCTTCATGTGGTGGTTACAAGAATATATGAATTTTCTTCACAGAATTGGAAAAAACTACTTTAAACTTCATTTGGAACCAGAAAAGAGGTCGCATAGCCAAGACAATCCTGGGCAAGAAGAACAAAACTGGAGGCATCATGCTACCTGATTTCAAACTATACTACAAGGCTACAGTAACCAAAACAGCATGGTACTGGTACCAAAACAGATATATAGACCAATGGAACAGAACAGAGGCATCAGAAATAACTCCACACAGCTACAACCATCTGATCTTTGACAAACCTGATGCACACAAGCAATGGGGAAAAGATTCCCTTTTAATAAGTGGTGCTGGGAAAACTGGCTAGCCATAAGCAGAAAACTGAAACTGGACCCCTTTCTTACGCCTTTTACAAAAATCAACTCAAGATGGATTAAAGACTTAAACATAAGACCTAAAACCATAAAAATCCTAGAAACTGGACCCCTTCCTTACACCTTTTACGAAAATCAACTCAAGGTGGATTAAAGACTTAAACATAAGACCTAAAACCATAAAAATCCTAGAAGAAAACCTGGGCAGTACCATTCAGGACATAGGCATGGACAAACACTTCATGTCTAAAACACCAAAAGCAATGGCAACAAAAGCCAAAATTAACAAACAGGATCTGATTAAATTAAAGAGCTTCTGCACAGCAAAGGAAACTATCATCAGAGTGAACAGGCAACCTACAGAATGGGAGAAAATTTTTGCAATCTATCCATCAGACAAAGGGCTAATATCCAGAATCTACAAATAACTTAAACAAATTTACAAGAAAAAAGCAAACAACCCCATCAAAAAGTGGGCAAAGGATATGAACAGACACTTCTCAAAAGAAGACATTTTTACAGCCAACAAATATATGAAAAAATGCTCATCATCAGTGGTCATTAGAGAAATGCAAATCGAAACCACAATGAGATACCATCTCACACCAGTTAGAATGGCGATCGTTAAAAAGTCAGGAAACAACAGATGCTGGAGAGGTTGTGGAAAAATAGGAATGCTTTTACACTGTTGGTGGGAGTGTAAATTAGTTCAACCATTGTGGAAGACAGTGTGGCGATTCCTCAAGGATCTAGAACTGGAAATAACCATTTGGCCCAGTAATCCCATTACTGGATATATACCCAAAGGATTATAAATCATTCTACGATAAAGACACATGCACATGTATGTTTATTGAGGCACTATTCACAATAGCAAAGACTTGGAACCAACCCCAATGTCCATCAGTGATAGACTGGATAAAAAAATGTGGCACATATATACTATGGAATATACTACGCAGCCTTAAAAAAGGATGAGTTCATGTGCTTTGCAGGGAGATGGATGAAGCTGGAAACCATCATTCTCAGCAAACTATCACAAGATCAGAAAGTCAAACACCGCATGTTCTCACTTGTAAGTGGGAGTTGAACAAGGAGATCATGTGGACACAGGGAGGGGAATATCACACACCAGGGCCTGTTGGGGGTTGGGCGGCTAGGGGAGGGATAACATTAGGAGAAATACCTAATGTAGGTGATGAGTTGATGGGTGCAGCAAACTACCAGGGCACGTGTATACTTACATAACAAAACTGCACGTTCTGCACATGTAACCCAGAACTTAAAATATAATAATAATAATAAAAGAACATATGAATTTGCCAAAACTCAAATAACTGTACACCAAAAAGAGTGAATATTGCTGTAAATGAAAGAATGAATAATTTAAAAACACATGATGAGATGCCTCTAGGCACTTATTAGAATGACTAAACTGAAATTTTCAAAATAGCCAGCAAAAAACTGAAAATATCCGACATACCAACTGTTGATAAAGATGTATAGTTGGAATGCTCATATATTGGTAGCAAAACTTAGGCAAGTAATTTAGTAATGTCTAGACCTTCACTATCTGATAGGGTAGCCACTAGCCACATGTGGCTATTGAGCACTGGAAATGTGATGAGCTAAGTTGAGCTATAAGTATAAAATACACAATAATTTTCAAACAATTAGTACAAAAAACAAAATATAGGCTGGACATGGTGGCTCAAGCCTGTAATCCCAGCACTTTGGGGGGCCAAGACGGGAAGATCATTTGAACACAGGAGTTTTAGACCAGCCTGGGCAATATAGTGAGACCCTGTCACTACAAAAAATACAAAAATTAGCAGGCCCTGGTGGTGCACACCTGCTCAGGAGGCTGAGGTAGGAGGATAGCTTGAGCCTAGGAGGTCAAGGCTTCAGTCATCTGTGATTGCTCCACTGCACTCCAGCCTGAGTGACAGAGCAAGAGCCAATCTCAAAAAAAGTATCACATCGATAATTTTTAAATTCTGTTATATTTTGAAATAATATTTTGAATATATTTTATTAAATAAAATTTATTATTAAACATGTTTTAAAAAAACAAAAAAATAAAAAATAGCCAGCAATACCTAGTTTTCAGGATACTAAGCATACACTGTTGATGGGAATGGAAAATGGCATAGGCTCTTTGGGAGACAGTTTGACAGTTCCTTACAAAATTCAAATGTACATTTACTGTGTGAGCTAGTTATCTACTCCTGTATATTTATCCAAGAGAAATGAAAACATATGTCCACATGAAGACCTGTATACAAATATTTGTTGCAGCTTTATTTATAATCAGCAAAACCCGAAAGAAACCCAGATATCCACTGGTATAAACACACTGCATAGACAGAACTGCACAAACACACAGGGATGTGTCCATACAAACCAATGTTACTAGCAATAAAAATGAGTGAACTGTTGAGAGACGCAACATGAATGAATTCCAAAAGCATTATGCTAAGTGAAAGTAGTCAAACAAAGTCCTATGTTGTGTGCAATTCTATTTATATAAGATTCTAGAAAAAGCAAAGCTGTAAGGGCAGATACCAGGTTAGCGGTTACTAGGGTCTGAAGGTAGGAGAAGGGACTTACAAATGGGCACACAGAAACTTTTTGGGGTAACAGAAATATTCTATATCTGGATTGTGGTGATGGATACATGATTGCATATGTTTGTCAAAACACATAGAATTATGCATCCTTTTTAAAAAGATGAGTTTTTAAATGTAAATTATACCTCAATAAACCTGACTTTAGAAAAATGAATGAACCACAGTTTCACAAAGCATCATGGGGCAATCTCACAAATATAATTTTAAGTGAAAGAAGCAAAAAATACATACAGTGTGACTTACTAAGTTTCAAAAAGATGGAAACTGATATCTCACGATGTTTAGAGATGCATATGTGTATGGAAAAATTATGTTTAAAAAGCAAGAAATTGATTAACATCTAAGTCAGGCTAAGAGTTACCTTTTGGGGAGAGGGAGGAGATTGTCATCCAAGAGAAACATAACAGGATGGGAAGATGGGCAACGTCCAGCTTCTTGACATGGGTGGTGATATGTGCGTGTTCACTCCATAATTATTTCCTACTCTGTACCTATATACTTTATGCATTATTCTGTATGTATGTTATATTTTGCAATAAGAAACATTAAATGAAAAGCTAATTCTGTCAACAGCATTTATTAAATCATCTTTCCCGCCACTGAAATGCCACCTTTATCAAATAAAATCTTGTATATAATTAGATCTTCTACTAAATTTTGTACTCTATTCCATTGATCTATTTATCTCATTTTATGTTAATATCATTTTAGCCACAGTGACTTTGTAGTAATTTTTAATATCTGCTAGAATAAGTCACCTTTCTGTATGCTTTAAAAAGTATTTTTGATAATTTTCACTGATTATTCTTTTTCTTAATGTTCATAATGTATTTTATTTAACCAATATATACAAATATAACCATTTCAACATCTAATCAATATAAAAAATTACCAATAAGACAGTTCACATTTTTTTTTATCATACAACATCCTCAAAATCTGGTGAGTATTTTGCACTGACAGCATATCTTAATTTAGAAGCTAATTTTCATAAGAAATATTTTATCTATATTTAGATTTTATAACGTATATTCTCAAAAACAGTAGAATCACATGCTCAAGCTGTTCGAAACATACTTAAAAGTTTTCTAAAAACAGAATGGAATACCAAAACATCATTTTCTTTTTTTTAATTTTGTCTAAAAAAAAACCGGGATACATGTGCAGAACGTGCAGGTTTGTTATATAGGTATATGTGTGCCATGGTGGTTTGCTGCACCTATTGACTCATCCTCTAAGGTCCCTTCCCTCACCCCCAACCCACCAACAGGCTGCAGTGTGTATTGTTCCCCTCTCTGTGTCCATGTGTTCTCATTGTTTGACTCCCACTTACAAGCGAGAACATGTGGTGTTTGGTTTTCTGTTCCTTTGTTAGTTTGCTGAGGATGATGGCTTCCAGCTTCATCTATGTCCCTGCAAAGGACATAATTTTATTCATTCCATTTTATGGCTGCATAGTGTTACATGGTGTATATGTACGACATTTTCTTTATCCAGTCTATCACTGATGGGCATTTGGGTTGGTTCTATGTCTTTGGTATTGTAAATAATGCTGTAATAAACATATGTGTGTATGTATCTTTATAGTAGAATGATTTATATTCCTTTGGGTATATACCCAGTAATGGGATTGCTGGGTCAAATGGTATTTCTGGTTCTAGATCTTTGAGGAATCACCTCACTGTCTTCCACAATGGTTGAACTAATTTACACTCCCACCAACAGCGTAAAAGTGTTCTTATTTCTCCACAGCCTCACCAGCATCTATTGTTTCTTGACTTTTTAATAATCACCATTCTGACTGCGTGAGGTGGTATCTCATCTTGGTTTTGATTTGCATTCCTCTGATGATCAGTGATGTTGAGCTTTTTTTTCATATATTTGTTGGTTGCATAAGTGTCTTCTTTTGAGAAGTGTCTGTTCATATCCTTTGCCCACTTTTTGATGGGATTGTTTGCTTTTTTCTTGTAAATCTAAGTTCATTGTTTATTCTGTATATTAGGCCTTTGTCAGATGGGTAGATTGCAAAAATTTTCTCCCATTCTGTAGGTTGCCTGTTCACTCTGATGGTAGTTTCTTTTGCTGCAGAAAGTCTTCAGTTTAATTAGGTCCCATTTGTCAATTTTGGCTTTTGTTGCAATTGCTTTTGGCATTTTTGTCATGAAGTCTTTGCCCATGCCTATGTCCTGAATGGTACTGCCTAGGTTTTCTTCTAGGGTTTTTATAGTTTTGGGTTTTATATTTAAGCCTTTAATATATCTTGAGTTAATTTCTCAAGGTATAAAGAAGGGGTCCAGTATCAGTTTCCTGCATATGGCTAGCCAGTTTTCCCAGCACCAGTTATTAAACAGGGAATCCTTTCCCTACTGCTTGTTTTTGTCAGGTTTGTCGAAGATTAGATGGTTGTAAATGTGTGGTGTTATTGCTGAGGTCTCTGTTCTGCTCTTTTCTTCTATGTGTCCATTTTGGTACCAGTACCATGCTGCTTTGGTTACTGTAGCCTTATAGTATAGTTTAAAGTCAGGTAGCATGATGCCTCCAGCTTTGTTCTCTTTGCTTAGGATTGTCTTGGCTATATGGGGTCTTCTTTGATTCCATATGAAATTTAAAATAGTTTTTTTCCTACTTCCGTAAAGAATGTCAATGGTAGTTTGATGGGAATAGCATTGAATCTATGAATTACTTTGGGCAGTATGGCCATTTTCACGATAGTGATTCTTCCTATCCATGAAGATGGAATGCTTTTCCATTTGTTTTCTTCCTCTCTTATTTCCTTCGGCAGTGGTTTGTAGTTCTCCTTGAAGAGATCCTTCATATCCCTTATTAGCTGTATTCCTAGGTATTTTATTCTCTTTGTAGCAATTATGAATGGGATTTCATTTATGATTTGGCTCTCTGCTTGTCTATTGTTGGTGCAAGGAATGCTTATGATTATTGCACATTGATTTTGTATCCTGAGACTTTGGTGAAATTGCTTATGAGTTTAAGAAGTTTTTGGGCTGAGATGATGGGGTTTTCTAAATATACAATCATGTTGTCTGCAAACAGAGACAATTTGACTTCCTCGCTTCCTATTTGAATACGCTTTATTTATTTCTCTTGCCCAATTGCCCTGATAGAACTTCCAATACTATGTTGAATAGGAGTGGTGAGAGAGGGTATCCTTGTTTTGTACCAGTTTTCAAAGGGAATGCTTCCAGCTTTTGCCCATTCAATATGATATTGGCTGTGGGTTTGTCATAAATAGCTCTTATTATTTTGAGATATGTTCCATCAATACCTAGTTTATTTAGAGTTTTTAACATGAAGAGATGTTTCATTTTATCAAAGTCCTTTTCTGCATCTATTGAGATAATCATGTGGTTTTTGTCATTGGTTCTGTTTGTGTGATGGATTATGTTTATTGATTTGTGTTTGTTGAGCCAGCCTTGCATCCCAGGGATGAAGCTGACTTGATCGTGGTGGATCAATGTTTTTATGTGCTGCTGGATTCAGTTTGCCAGTATTTTATGGAGGATTTTTGCATAGATGCTCAGGATATTTTACCTGAAGTTTACTTTTTTTGTTGTTTCTCTTCCCGGTTTTGGTATCAGAATGATGATGGCTTCATAAAATGAGGGAGGAGCCCCTCCTTTTCAGTTGTTTGGAATAGTTTCGGAAGGAACGGTACCAGCTTCTCTCAGTATTTCTGTTAGAATTCAGCTGTGAATCACTCTACTCCTGGATTTTTTTGGTTGTTAGGCTACTAATTACTGCATCAATTTCAGAACTTGTTATTGGTCTATTTAGAGACTCAACTTCTTCTTGGTTTTGAATTGGGAGGGCGTATGCATCCAGGGATTTACCAATTTCTTTTAGATTTTCTAGTTTATTTGCATAGAGGTGTTTATAGTATTGTCTGATGGTAGTTTGTATTTCTGTGGGGTCAGTGGTGATATCCCCTTTATCAATTTTTATTTTGTCTATTTGATGCTTCTGTCTTTTCTTCTTTATTAGTCTAGATTAGTCTAGCTAGTGGTCTATCTATTTTCTTAATTTTTTCGAAAAACCAGCTCCTAAATTCATCGATTTTTTGGAGGGATTTTCGTGTCTCTATCTCCATCAATTCTTGTCTGATCTTAGTTATTTCTTGTCTTCTGCTAGCTTTTGGATTAGTTTGTTCTTGCCTCTCTAGTTCTTTTAGTTGTGATGTTAGAGTATCGTTTTGAGATCTTTCAAGCTGTCTGATGTGGGAATTCAGTACTATAAATTTCCTTCTTAACCCTGCTTTAGCTGTGTTCCAGAGATTCTGGTATGTTGTGTCTTTGTTCTCATTGGTTTCAAAGAACTTATTTATTTCTGCCTTAATTTCATTAATAACCCAGGAGTCATTCAGGAGCAAGTTGTTCAATTTCCATGTAATTGTGTGGTTTCGAGTGAGTTTTTTAATCCTGAGTTCTAATTTGGTTGTACTGTGGTCTGAGAGACTGTTCATTATGATTTCATTTCTTTTGCATTTGCTGAGGAGTGTTTTACTTCCAATTATGTGGTCAATTTTAGAATAAGTGGCATGTGGCACTGAGAAAAATGTATATTCTGTTGATTTGAGGTACAGAGTTCTCTAGACGTCTACTAGTTCCACTTGATCCAGAGCTGAGTTCAAGTCCTGAATATCCTTGTTAATTTTCTGTCTCATTGATCAGTCAGTGGGGTGTTAAAGTCTTCCACTATTATTGTGTGGGAGTCTAAGTCTCTTTGAAGGTCTCTAAGTACTTGTTTTATGAATCTGGGTGCTCCTGTATTGGGTGCATATATATTTAGAATAATTTAGAATAATTAGCTCTTCTTGTTGAATTGTTCGCTTTACCATTATGTAATGCCCTTCTTTGGCTTTTTTTGATCTTTGTTGGTTTGAAGTCTGTTTTGTCAGAGACTAGGATTGCAACCCCCGCTTTTTTTTGCTTTCCATTTTCTTGGTAAATTTTCCTCCATCCCTTTATTTTGAGCCTATGTGTGTCCTTGCACATGAGATGGGTCTTCTGAATACAGTACACGGATAGGTCTTGACTCTTTATCCAATTTGCCAGTCTGTGTCTTTCAATTGAGCCTTTAGCCCATTTACATTTAGTGTTAGTATTGTTATGTGTGAATTTGATTCTGTCATCATGCTGCTGTTTGGTTATTTTGCACACTAGCTGATGCAGTTTCTTCATAGTGTCATTGGTCTTTATATTTTGGTGTGTTTTTGCGGTGGCTGATATTGGCTTTTCCTTTCCATATTTAGCGCTTCTTTCAGGAGCTCTTTCAGGGAAGGCCTCGTGGTAATGAAATCCCTTAGCATTTGCTTGCCTGGATTTTATTTCTCCCTCACTTATGAGGCTTAATTTGGCTGGATATGAAATTTGGGGTTGAAATTTTTTTTTCTTTAAGAATGTTTAATATTGGCCCCCAATCTCTTTTGGCTTGTAGAGTTTCTGCTGAGAGGTCTGCTGTTAGTCTGATAGGCCTCCCTTTGTAGGTGACTGGCTTTTCTCTCTGACTGCCCCTAACAGTTTTTCCTTCATTTCAACCTTGGAGAATCTGATGATTATGTGTCTTGGGATTGATTTTCTTGTGGAGTATCTTAATGGTGTTCTCTGCATTTCCTGAATTTGCTTGTTGGCCTGTCTTGCTAGGTTGGGGAAGTTCTCCTGGATAATATCCTGAAGAGTGTTTTCCAGCTTGTTTCCATTTCCCGGTCTCCTTCTGGTACTCCAATCAATTGCAGGTTCAGTCTTTTTATGAAGTCCCATATTTCTTGGAGGCTTTGCTCATTCCTTTTCATTCTATTTTCTCTAGTCTTGTCTGCATGCCTTATTTCAGCAAGGTGGTCTTCAAACTCTGATATTCTTTCTTCCACTTGGTCAATTTGGCTACTGATACTTGTGTATCCTTCACAGAGTTCTTGTGCTGTGTTTTTCAGCTCCATCAGGTCAGTTATGTTCCTCTCTAAACTGGTTTTTCTGGTTAGCAATTCCTCTAACCTTTTATCGAAGTTCTCAGCTTCTTTGCATTGGTTTAGAACATGCTCCTTTAGCTCAATGCGTTTTTTTATTACCCATCTTTTGAAGCCTACTTCTGTCAATTTGTCCATCTGATCCTCCATGCTGTTCTGTGCCCTTGATGGAGAGACATTGTGATTATTTTGAGGAGAAGAGGCACTGTGGCCTTTTGGGTTTTCAGCATTTTTCCATTGATTCTTTCTCATCTTCGTGAGTTTGTCTAGTTTCTGTCTTTGAGGCTGCTGAAACTTGGATGGGGTTTTTGTGGGGGCTTTTTTGTTGTTGTTGATGATGCTGTTGTTGTTGCTTTCTGCTTGTTTGTTTTTCTTTCAATGATTAGGTCCCTCTTCTGTAGGGCTGCTGCAGTTTGTCGGGGGCTCACTTCAGGCCCTATTCAACTGATTTGCTTCCGCACCTGGAATATCACTCAAGGAGGCTGGAGAACAGCAAAGATGGGTGCCTGCTCCTTCTTCTGGGACCTTTGACCTTGAGGGGACCAACCTGATGCCAATAGGATTGCTCTTGTACGGGGCGTCTGACAACCCCTGTTGGGTGGCACGGGGAATAGGACCTCTTTAGCGAAGAACTTTATCTCTTTGTGGAGGGGGTGTGCCTCACTGAAGGGAAACCCACTCGTCTGGGCTGCTCGGATTCCTCAGAACTGCCAGGAGGAAAGGCTAAGTCTGCTGGTCTGCAGAGGTTGTGGCCACCCTTCCCCCATAGGGGCTCAGTACCAGGGAGATCCGGTTCTGTCCCTGAGCCTCTGGCTGGAGTTATTGGAGTTCCTGCAGGGAAGCCCCACCCAGTGAGGAAGGATGGGTCAGGGCCAGGCCTGAAGAGGCACCCGGCCACAGACTGCCACAGCCAGTGTGTTGGGTTGTTGGGGAGAAGTCTTGGGACCAAGCTGTCCACCCTCCCTGGCTCCAGCAGGGAAAAAGCACAGCCTGGGCTATAGAGATGGGTGCTGCTCTTCCCCTGCCAGGGAGCTTAGCATGTTAGGCAGCTGCAAGTCCCAGTGCTGGCTACTGCCCCTTCCCGAAGGACCTCAAATGGCTTAGACAGCAGGTAGCAGCAGCTGCGGTGGTGGTTGCCCCTTCCCCTGGGAGTTTGGTAGGCTTAAGCGGATTCCAGCTGAGAGGGTGTTAAGAGTCTACATGTTCTGGGGTTGGGATGCTAGGCCCAGGGGTATGGTTTCATGAGTGGGATCTTCCGATCCATGGGTTGCACAGTTTCGTGGAAAAAGCACAGTTTCCCTGGCTGGGTAGCATGCTCACTCACTGCCTCCCTTTGTTGGGCAAGGGGGCTCCCCCGCGCTGTGTGGCTCTCAGGTGGTCCACCGCACCACACTGTTCTTCCTTCTCTTTGTGGGTCATGCCAGCCTCCTAGTCAATTTTGATAAGAGAATCTGGATACCTTGGTTGCTGGTGAAGGATTCACACGCTTATTATGAATTTTTTTCCATGGGAGCCTCTGAACGCTGCTGTTTCTAGTCAGCCATCTTGGTCTCGCCCATATTTATTCTTTAAAATAGCATAAAATCATTTTGTTGAATAAAAACATAAGATTTTCGATGGGAGTTAGAATTTTATATTCATTTATAATTAATTATATTAAATAACTAGCAGTTTTATGATATTAAGATTTTGTACTGAGGAGCAGGTGTGAATCTCCATATATTCAGTCTTGGGTTATGCCCAGTTTTATACATATCAATAACAATTACGTAGTTTTATTCCTATATTAGACTCATATTCAGTAGAAGGCTGCAGCCAGCTCTTATTGGCTCAAGAGAGCTGATTGTGTGCACCTCTTTCAAACTTTATGTTCAACTGCAGAGTATAGAAAACTTTGTGTGAACACTGGGTTTCTTTCCAGGATTTTGCAGCTACATGCGGTGTCTCAATAAATAACCTTGTTCATATGTTGTTCCATACATGTGTAGGTGTCCCACAAGTAGGATTGCCTGTGTAAAGGCAAATGCATTTATAAACTTGCCAGATTCCTCTTCACCTGACCCCTTAGGCATTGTTCCATTGTGACAACCCCCAGTAAAGTATGGGAGGCCCTATTTATCCACAGCCTTGACAACAAAGTGTATTCTCAAACTCTTTTTTCTCTGCACCACTCTCGTAGGTGACAATAGTAGATCAATGTGGTCTTTCTTCGAATTTCTTTATTTCGGTAAGATTGAACTTCCTTTCATGTGCTTAATATTTCTTTTCAGTGAACCATCTGTTCAAGTTCTGTGTTTTCTTTTGGTTCGGGTTAAGACTTTTTCTTCTAATGTTTCTACACCTTTTTATGTATTTGGGAGATTAGCTCTTTGTCTGCAATGTGAGTTATAAATATTCATTCCAATATATCAGGAGTTTCTTCACATTGCTTTTGAACTTTTATAAAAATTTCATGTAATATAATTGTTAAACTTTTATTTTAAGGCTTCCGGATTTTGAGGCATAGGAAGATCTTCCCCACTCCAGGTTTATAAAGGAATTTGTATTATTATCTAGAGCTTGCATGGTTTCATTTTTTATATTCAAATCTTTGGTTCATTTGGAGTTTATCCCAGCAGGAACCCTTCTGGAAGGGAATATTTGCAGAGATTTCCCAGATCTATGTGCCCTTCTGCCTCCTCTATACTTACTGCTCTCACCTGGGCCACCCATGAAGGTGGGCTTGCTGTTTCAGCATAGGTTTGCTGTTTGGCTCTTCTTTGAAACACTTACCTACAATTTTAAATATTCAGGTTTCCTTTGTGTCCTAGTTACATTGAAGTGTATTGTGTGAGATTTTCCTTCTTCACTCTCCTTGTCGTTCTTGTTGGCCTCCAGAAGAAGTGGGAAGATTCAGAACTAAACTGGTGCCACATTCATATCATAAACAAAACTTTAAAGTAAACTTTCATTTTAGGTTCTGGGGTACATGTGCAGGTTTGTTTTGTAAGTAAACTTGTGTCATGGGAGTTTGTTATATGGGTTATTTCATCACCTAGGTACTAAGCCTAGTAATCAATATTTTTTTTTCTGATCCTCTTCTGCTTCCCACCCTCCACCCTCAAGTAGGCCCCATTGTCTGTTTTTCTCCTCTCTGTGTTCATATGTTCTCATCACTTGACTCCCATGTATAAGTGAGAATATGTGGTATTTGGTTTTTTGTTCCTGTGTTAGTTTGCTAAGGATAATGTCCTCCAGCATAATCCATGTTCCTGCAAAGGACATTATCTTGTTCCTTTTTGTGACTGCATAGTATTCCATGATGTATATGTACTGTATTTTCTTTAGTCTACTATTGATGGGCAGGTAGGTTGATTCCATGTCTTTGCTATTGTGAACGGTGCTGCGATGAACATTTGCATTCATGTGTCTTTATGGTAGAATGATTTATATTCCTTTGAGTATATATCCAGTAATGGGATTGCTGGGTTGAATGGTAGTTCTGTTTTTAGCCCTTTGAGGAATTGCCACACTGCTTTCCACAATGTTTTAACTAATTTACACTCTCACCAAAAGTGTTTAAGTGTTCCCTTTTCTCTGCAACCTCACCAGCATTTGTTATTTTTTTTGACTTCTTAATAATAGCCATTCTGACTGACGTGAGAAGGTATCTCATTGTGGTTTTGATTTGCATTTCTCTAATGTCAGTGATATTGAACTTTTTTCATATGCTTATTGGCACATGTATGTGTTCTTTTGAAAAGTGTCGGTTCATGTCCTTTGGCCACTTTTTAATGCAGTTGTTTTTTTGTAAATTACTTAATTTCCTTATAGATGCTTGATATTAGATCTTTGCCAAATGCATATTTTGCAAAGATTTTCTCCCATTCTGTAGGTTGTCTGTTTACTCTGTTGATAGTTTCTTTTGCTGTGAAGAAGCTCTTAAGTTTAATTAGATCCAGTTTGTCAATTTTTGCCTTTTTGTGATTGCTTTTGGCTTTTTTGTCATGAAATCTTTGCCAATTCCTATGTCCAGAATGGTATTGCCTATGCTGTCTTCCAGGGTTTTTATAGTTTTGGGTTTTACATTTTTTAATCCATCTTGAGTATTTGGTGTATATGGTATAAGAAAGAGGTCCCATTTCAATCTTCTGCATGTGGCTAGCCAGTTATACCAGCACCGTTTATTGAATAGCAAGTCCTTCCCCTGCTGCTTATTTTTTGTCAGCTTTGTGAAAGATCATATGGTTGTAGGTGTACGGCCTTATTTCTGGGCCCTCCATTCTGTTCCATTGGTCTATATGCCTATTTTTGTACCAGTACCATACTGTTTGGGTTACTATAGCCCTGTAGTATAGTTTGAAGTTAGGTAGCATAATGCCTCTAGCTTTGTTCTTTTTGCTTAGGATTACCTTGACTATTTGGACTGTTTTTTGGTTTCACATGGATGTTAAAATAGTTTTTTCTAGTTCTGTGAAGAATGTCATTGGTAGTTTCATAGGAATGGAATTGAATTTGTAAATTGCTTTGAGCAGTATGGCCATTTAACAATATTGATTCTTTCTATACATGAGTTTGGAATGTTTTTCCATTTGTTTGTGTAATCTCTGATTTTTTTGAGCAGTGTTATGTAATTCTCAATGTAGAGATCTTTCACCTCCCTGGTTAGC
The DNA here is from genome assembly GCF_029281585.2 of Gorilla gorilla gorilla. Lineage (NCBI taxonomy): Eukaryota > Metazoa > Chordata > Mammalia > Primates > Hominidae > Gorilla > Gorilla gorilla. The sequence goes on along the minus strand of NC_086017.1, from coordinate 149,071,782 downwards.
TGTATTCCTAGGTATTTTATTCTTTCTGCACCAATTGTGAATGGAATTGAATTCATGATTTGGCTCTTGGCTTGGCTGTTGTTGTTGTATAGGAATGCTAGTAATTTTTGTACATTGATTTTGTATCCTGAAACTTTGCTAAAATTGTTTACCAGCTTACGGAGGTTTTGGGCAGAGACTAGGGGTTTTCTAGATATAGAATCATGTTGTCTGCAAGCAGAGATAGTTTGATTTCCTCTTTTCCTATATGGATGCCTTTTATTTCTTTCTCTTGCCTGATTGCTCTGGCCAGGACTTCCAATACTATGTTGAATAGGAATTGTGAGAGAGGGCATTCTTGTCTTGTACTGGTTTTCAAGGGCAATGCTTCCAGCTTTTGCCCATTAAATATGATGTTGGCTGTGGGTTTGTCATAGATGACTCTTATTATTTTGAGGTATGTTCCTCCAATACCTACTTTATTGAGAGTTTTTATTATTTTTTCTTTTATATATATATTTTTATTATACTTTAAGTTCTAGGATACATGTGCACAACGTGCAGGTTTGTTACACATGTATACATGTGCCATGTTGGTGTGCAGCACACATTAACTCATCATTTACATTAGCTATATCTCCTAATGCTATCCCTCCCCCCTCCCCCCACCCTTCCTGTGTTCCCCTTCCTGTGTCCAAGTGTTCTCATTGTTCAATTCCCATCTATGAGTGAGAACATGCGGTGTTTGGTTTTTTGTCCTTGTGATAGTTTACTGAGAATGATGGTTTCCAGCTTCATCTATGTCCCTACAAAGGACATGAACTCATCATTTTTTATGGCTGCATAGTATTCCATGGTGTATATGTGCCACATTTTCTTAATCCAGTCTATCATTGTTGGACATTTGGGTTGGTTCCAAGTCTTTGCTACTGTGAATAGTGCCACAATAAACATATGTGTGCATGTGTCTTTATAGCAGCATGATTTATATTCCTTTGGGTATATACCTAGTAATGGGATGGCTGGGTCAAATGATATTTCTAGTTCTAGATCCCTGAGGAATTGCCACACTGTCTTCCACAATGGTTGAATGAGTTTACAGTCCCACCAACAGTGTAAAAGTGTTCCTATTTCTCCACATCCTCTCCAGCACCTGTTGTTTCCTGACTTTTTAATGATTGCTATTCTAAGTGGTATGAGGTGATATCTCATTGTGGTTTTGATTTGCATTTCTCTGATGGCCAGTGATGATGAGCATTTTTTCATGTGTCTGTTGCCTGCATAAATGTCTTCTTTTGAGAAGTGTCTGCCCACTTTTTGATGGGGTTGTTTTTTTCTTGTAAATTTGTTTGAGTTCTTTGTAGATTCTGGATATTAGCCCTTTGTCAGATGAGTAGATTGCAAAAATTTTCTCCCATTCTGTAGGTTGCCTGTTCACTCTGATGGTAGTTTCTTTTGCTGTGCAGAAGCTCTTTAGTTTAATTAGATCCCATTTGTCAATTTTGGCTTTTGTTGCCATTGCTTTTGGTGTTTTAGACATGAAGTCCTTGCCCATGTCTATGTCCTGAATGGTAATGCCTAGGTTTTCTTCTAGGGTTTTTTATGGTTTTAGGTCTAACATTTAAGTCTTTAATCCATCTTGAATTAATTTTTGTATAAGGTGTAAGGAAGGGATCCAGTTTCAGCTTTCTATGTATGGCTAGCCAGTTTTCCCAGCACCATTTGTGAAATAGGGAATACTTTCCCCATTGCTTGTTTTTGTCAGGTTTGTCACATCTCAGATAGTTGTAGATGTGTGGTATTATTTCTGAGGACTCTGTTCTGTTCCATTGGTCTATATCTCTGTTTTGGTACCAGTACCATGCTGTATTGGTTATTGTAGCCTTGTAGTATAGTTTGAGGTCAGGTAGCGTGATGCTTCCAGCTTTGTTCTTTTGGCTTAGGATTGACTTGGCAATTCAGGCTCTTTTTTGGTTCCATATGAACTTTAAAGTAGTTTTTTCCAATTCTGTGAAGAAAGTCATTAGTAGCTCGATGGGGATGGCATTGAATCTATGAATTACCTTGGGCAGTATGGCCGTTTTCACCATATTGATTCTTCCTATCCATGAACATGGAAAGTTCTTCCATTTGTTTGTGTTCTCTTTTATTTCGTTGAGCAGTGGTTTGTAGTTCTCCTTGAAGAGGTCCTTTACATCCCTTGTAATTTGGATTCCTAGGTATTTTATTCTCTTTGTGGCAATTGTGAATGTGAGTTCACTCATAATTTGGCTCTCTGTTTGTCTGTTATTGGTGTATAAGAATGCTTGTGATTTTTGCACATTGATTTTGTATCCTGAGACTTTGCTGAAGTTGCTTATCAGCTTAAAGAGAATTTGGGCTGAGACAATGGGGTTTTCTAGATATACAATCATGTCATCTGCAAACAGGGACAATTTGACTTCCTCTTTTCCTAATTGAATACCCTTTATTTCTTTCTCCTGCCTGATTGCCCTGGCCAGAACTTCCAACACTATGTTGAATAGGAGTGGTGAGAGAGGGCATCCCTGTCTTGTGTCCATTTTCAAAGGGAATGTTTCCAGTTTTTGCCCATTCAGTATGATATTGGCTGTGGGTTTGTCATAAATAGCTCTTATTATTTTGATATATGTCCCATCAATACCAAATTTATTGAGAGTTTTTAGCATGAAGCACTGTTGAATTTTGTTGAAGGCCTTTTCTGCATCTATTGAGATAATCATGTGGTTTTTGTCTTGGGTTCTGTTTACATGCTGGATTATGTTTACTGATTTTTGTATGTTGAACCAGTCTTGCATCCCAGGGATGAAGCCCACTTGATCATGTTGGATAAGCTTTTTGATGTGCTACTGGATTCGATTTCCCAGTATTTTATTGAGGATTTTTGCATTGATGTTCATCAGGGATATTGGTCTAAAATTCCCTTTTTCTGTTGTGTCTCTGCCAGGCTTTGGTATCAGGATGATGCTGGCCTCATAAAATGGGTTAGGGAGGATTCCCTCTTTTTTTTATTGATTGGAATAGTTTCAGAAGGAATGGTACCAGCTCCTCCTTGTACCTCTGGTAGAATTCGGCTGTGAATCCATCTGGTCCTGGACTCTTTTTGTGGGTAAGCTATTAATTATTGCCTCAATTTCAGAGCCTGTTATTGGTCTATTCAGAGATTCAACTTCTTCCTGGTTTAGCCTTGGGAGGGTCTATGTGTCGAGGAATTTATCCATTTCTTCTAGATTTTCTAGTTTATTTGCATAGAGGTGTTTATAGTATTCTCTGATGGGAGTTTGTATTTCTGTGGGATCAGTGGTGATATCCCCTTTATCATTTTTTATTGCATCTATTTGATTCTTCTCTTTTTTCTTCTTTATTAGTCTTGCTAGCAGTCTATCAATTTTGTTGATCTTTTCAGGAAACCAGCTCCTGGATTCGTTGATTTTTTGAAGGGTTTTTCTTGTCTCTATCTCCTTCATTTCTGCTCTGATCTTCGTTATTTCTTGCCTTCTGCTAGCTTTTGAATGAGTTTGTTCTTGCTTCTCTAGTTCTTTTAATTGTGATGTTAGGGTGTCAATTTTAGATCTTTCCTGCTTTCTCTTGTGGGCATTTAGTGCTATAAATTTCCCTCTACACACTGCTTTAAATGTGTCCCAGACATTCTGGTATGCTGTGTCTTTGTTCTCACTGGTTTCAAAGAACATCTTTATTTCTGCCTTCATTTCATTACATACCCAGTTGTCATTCAGGAGCAGGTTGTTCAGTTTCCATGTAGTTGAGCGGTTTTGAGTGTGTTTATTAATCCTGAGTTCTAGTTTGATTGCACTGTGGTCTGAAAGACAGTTTGTTATAATTTCTATCCTTTTACATTTGCTGAGGAGTGCTTTACTTCCAACTATGTGGTCAATTTTGGAGTAAGTGTGGTGTGGTGCTGAGAAGAATGTATATTCTGTTGATTTGGGGTGGAGAGTTCTGTAGATGTCTATTAGGTCCACTTGGTGCAGAGCTGAGTTCAATTCCTGAATATCTTTGTTAACTTTCTGTCTTGTTGATCTGTCTAATGTTGACAGTGGGGTGTTAAAGTCTCCCATTATTGTTGTGTGGGAGTCTAAACCTCTTTGTAGGTCACTAAGGACTTGCTTTATGAATCTGGATGCTCCTGTATTGGGTGCATATATATTTAGGATAGTTAGCTCTTCTTGTTGAATTGATCCCTTTACCATTATGTAATGGCCTTCTTTGTCTCTTTTGATCTTTGTTGGTTTAAAGTCTGTTTTATCAGAGACTAGGATTGCAACCCCTGCCTTTTTTTGTTTTCCATTTGCTTGGTAGATCTTCCTCCATCCCTTTATTTTGAGCCTATGTGTGTCTCTGCACGTGAGATGGGTTTCCTGAATACAGCATACTGATGGGTCTTGACTGTTTATCCAATTTGCCAGTCTGTGTCTTTTAATTGGAGCATTTAGCCCATTTACATTTAAGGTTAACATTGTTATGTGTGAATTTGATCCTGTCATTATGATGTTAGCTGGTGATTTTGCTCGTTAGTTGATGCAGTTTCTTCCTAGCCTTGATGGTCTTTACAATTTGGCATGTTTTTGCAGTGGCTGGTACTGGTTGTTCCTTTCCATGTTTAGTGCTTCCTTCAGGAGCTCTTGTAGGGCAGGCCTGGTGGTGACAAAATCTCTCAGCATTTGCTTGTCTGTAAAGGATTTTATTTCTCCTTCACTTATGAAGCTTAGTTTGGCTGGATATGAAATTCTGGGTTGAAAATTCTTTTCTTTAAGAATGTTGAATATTGGCCCCCACTCTCTTCTGGCTTGTAGAGTTTCTGCTGAGAGATCAGCTGTTAGTCTGATGGGCTTCCCTTTGTGGGTAACCCGACCTTTCTCTCTGGCTGCCCTTAACATTTTTTCCCTCATTTCAACTTTGGTGAATCTGACAATTATGTGTCTTGGAGTTGCTCTTCTCAAGGAGTATCTTTGTGGCATTCTCTGTATTTCCTGAATTTGAATTTTGGCCTGTGTTGCTAGGTTGGGGAAGTTCTCCTGGATAATGTCCTGCAGAGTGTTTTCCAACTTGGTTCCATTCTCCCCGTCCCTTTCATGTACACCAGTCAGACATTGATTTGGTCTTTTGACATAGTTCCATATTTCTTGGAGGCTTTGTTCATTTCTCTTTATTCTTTTTTCTCTACACTTCTCTTCTCACTTCATTTCATTCATTTGATCTTCAATCACTGATACCCTTTCTTCTAGTTGATTGAATCGGCTACTGAAGCTTGTGCATTCATCACATAGTTCTTGTGCCTTGGTTTTCAGCTCCATGAGGTCCTTTAAGGACTTCTCTGCATTGGTTATTCTAGTTAGCCATTCGTCTAATCTTTTTTCAAGGTTTTTAACTTCTTTGCGATGGGTTCAAACTTCCTCCTTTAGCTTGGAGAAGTTTGATCATCTGAAGCCTTCTTCTCTCAACTCGTCAAAGTCATTCTCTGTCCAGCTTTGTTCTGTTGCTGGTGAGGAGCTCTGTTGCTTTGAAGGAGGAGAGGAGCTCTGATTTTTAGAATTTTCAGTTTTTCTGTTGTTTTTTCCCCATCTTTTTGGTTTTATCTACCTTTGGTCTTTGACGATAGTGATGTACAGATGGGGTTTTGGTGTGGATGTCCTTTCTGTTTGTTAGTTTTCCTTTTAGCAGTCAGGACCCTCAGCTGCAGGTCTGTTGGAGTTTGCTGGAGGTCCACTCCAGACCCTGTTTGCCTGGGTATCAGCAGTGGAGGCTGCAGAACAGCGAATGTTGCTGAACAGCAAATGTTGCTGTCTGATCGTTCCTCTGGAGGTTTCATCTCAGAGGTGTTCCCGGCTGTGTGAGGTGTCAGTCTGCCCCTACTGGGGGGTCCCTCCCAGATAGGCTACTTGGGGGTCAGGGACCCACTTGAGGAGGCAGTCTGTTCGTTCTCAGATCTCAAACTCCATGCTCGGAGAACCACTACTCTCTTCAAAGCTGTAAGACAGGGACATTTAAGTCTGCAGAGGTTTCTGCTGCCTTTGGTTCAGCTATGCCCTGCCCCCAGAGGTGGAGTCTACAGAGGCAGGCAGGCCTCCTTGAGCTGCGATGGGCTCCACCAAGCTCGAGCTTCCTGGCTGCTTTGTTTACCTACTCAAGTCTCAGCAATGGCGGGTGCCCCTCCCCCAGCCTCACTGCCGCCTTGCAGTTCGATCTCAGACTGCTGTGCTAGCAATGAGCGAGGCTCCATGGGCATGGCACCCTCCGAGTCATGCGTGGGAGATGATCTCCTGGTACGCCATTTGCTAAGACCATTGGAAAAGTGCAGTATTAGGGTGGGAGTGACCCGATTTTCCAGGTGCCGTCTGTCACAGCTTTGCTTGGCTAGGAAAGGGAATTCCCTGACCCCTTGCACTTCCCAGGTTAGGTGATGCCTTGCCCTGCTTTGGCTCATGCTCGGTGTGCTGCACCCACTGTCCTGCACCCACTGTCTGACAAGCTCCAGTGAGATGAACCCGGGATCTGAGTTGGAAATGGAGAAATCACTCCTCTTCTGCATTGCTTGCTCTGAGAGCTGTAGACCAGAGCTGTTCCTATTCGGTCATCTTGGAACCGCCCCCTTGAGAGTTTTTTAATATGAAGTGATGTTGAATTTTATCAAAAGTCTTTTCTGCATCTATTAAGATAATCTTGTAATTTTTGTCTTTAGTTCTGTTTATGTGATGAATCACATTTATTGATTTGTGTATTTTGAACCAACCTTGAATCCCAAGGATAAAGCCTACTTGATCATGGTGGATTAGCTTTTTGATGTACTGCTGGATTAGCTTTGCAAGTATTTTGTTGATTTTTGCATCAATTTTCATCAAGGATATTGGCCTGGGGTTTTCTTTTTTCTTGTGTCTCTGCCAGGTTTTGGTATCAGGATAATGCTGGCCTCATAGAATGAGGTTTTGGGATAGTTTCAGTAGGAATGGTACCAGCTCTTCTTTGTATATCTGGTAGAATTCAGCTGTGAATCCATCTGGTGGTCATGGGTTTTTTTTTGTGTGTGTGGGCTATTTATTACTGATTCAACTTTGAATCTCATTATTGGTTATGGGAATGAATTACTTGGTTTAGTCTTGGAAGGGTGCATATGTCCAGGAATTTATTCATCTCTTCTAGGTTCCCTAGTTTGTTTGGATACAGGTGTTCATAGCAGTCTCAGATGGCTATTTATATTTCTGTGGGATCAGTGGTAACATACTCTATGTTGTTTCTAATTGTGTTTATTTGGATCTTGTTTCTTTTCTTCCTTATTAGTCTAGCTAGTGGCCTATCTTATTAATTTCTTTAAAAAACCAACTCCTGGATTTATTGATCTTTCACATGATTTTCCTGTTTTGATCTTCTTCAGCATAGCTCTGATGGGGGTTATTTCTTGTCTTGTGCTAGCTTTGGGGTTAGTTTCCTTTTGCTTCTCTATTTCTTTTAGTTGTGATATTAGGCTATTAATTTGAAAATTTTCTAACTTTTTGATGTGGGCACATAAACAATACTTCTAAGCACATTTTAATAGTTGTATATTAAATTAAACCAAAAAATAAATTAAGAGAGATGATAGACAAATACAGATTCTGCAATATATCCACTGGGGATACCCCAGTGAATGAAGAAAGTTTTGCCTCTCATTCTTGAGTATGAAGACAGATAATATCCAAGTAAATATATAACTTAATAATACATACATAATTCAAAATCTCTGTTACTGGACATATAAGTTGCTGCTCATTCTCTGTTATTCTTTATAAGACTGATGTGAACCTTCTTAGGCTTATTTGTTTGTGAGCATTTCTGATTCCAGCAACCATCCCTCCCACACCCCCATATATCCTCAGGACAAATGGATAAAAAGGCAAGAAATTTTTGAAAGCTTGTAACATATATATACCAAATATCCTCCTGAGACATTTGTACCAGTTGTCTGTGCCACTTTACCTTTTCTCCTTTGTATATAAGACGGTTCATTTATCTAAAACATCCCCATTTTGTCTTACCCTGAAAAATCCCCTAGGCTTTTTTGCTATATTGTTAGTCATTTGAAGAGCTATCTGATTCATCCACCTGCCCAGCATCCTTCCATCCATCCTTCCATCCATCCAATATAAAGCACACTGCCAGGTACTGTGATATATAGAAACTGTTGATGGGCTAACTTGTTTTAATAGTTCAGGCTGGTCTTGAACTCCTGACTTCAAGTGATCTGCCTGACTTGGCCTCCCAAAATGGTGGGATTACAGGTGTAAGCCACCACACCTGGTGCCCATCATTCTTAATTATTTTATTTTATTTTATTTTTTTATATTTTTTATTTTCTTTTATTTTTTATTGATCATTCTTGGGTGTTTCTCGCAGAGGGGGATTTGGCAGGGTCACAGGACAATAGTGGAGGGAAGGTCAGCAGACAAACAAGTGAACAAAGTTCTCTGGTTTTCCCAGGCAGAGGACCCTGCGGCCTTCCGCAGTGCCTGTGTCCCTGGGTACTTGAGATTAGGGAGTGGTGATGACTCTTAACGAGCATGCTGCCTTCAAGCATCTGTTTAACAAAGCACATCTTGCACCGCCCTCAATCCATTCAGCCCTGAGTGGATACAGCACATGTTTCAGAGAGCACAGGGTTGGGGGTAAGGTCACAGATCAACAGGATCCCAAGGCAGAAGAATTTCTCTTAGTACAGAACAAAATGAAAAGTCTCCCATGTCTACCTCTTTCCACACAGACACGGCAACCATCCGATTTCTCAATCTTTTCCCCACCTTTCCCCCCTTTCTATTCCACAAAACCGCCATTGTTATCATGGCCCATTCTCAATGAGCTGTTGGGTACACCTCCCAGACGGGGTGGTGGCCGGGCAGAGGGGCTCCTCACTTCCCAGTAGGGGCGGCCGGGCAGAGGCGCCCCTCACCTCCCGGACGGGGCGGCTGGCCAGGCGGGGGGCTGACCCCCCCACCTCCCTCCCGGACGGGGCGGCTGGCCGGGCTGGGGGACTGACCCCCCCACCTCCCTCCCGGATGGGGCAGCTGGCCGGGCAGAGGGGCTCCTCACTTCCCAGTAGGGGCGGCCGGGCAGAGGCGCCCCTCACTTCCCCGACGGGTCGGCTGGCCGGGCGGGGGGCTGACCCCCCCACCTCCCTCCCGGACGGGGCGGCTGGCCGGGCACAGGGGCTCCTCACTTCCCAGTAGGGGCGGCCGGGCAGAGGCGCCCCTCACCTCCCGGACGGGGCGGCTGGCCGGGCAGGGGGCTGACCCACCCCACCTCCCTCCTGGACGGGGCGGCTGGCCAGGCAGAGGGGCTCCTCACTTCCCAGTAGGGGCGGCCGGGCAGAGGCGCCCCTCACCTCCCGGACGGGACGGCTGGCCAGGCGGGGGGCTGATCCCCCCACCTCCCTCCCGGACGGGGCGGCTGGCCGGGCGGGGGACTGACCCCCCCCACCTCCCTCCCAGACGGGGCGGCTGGCCGGGCGGGGAGCTGACCCCCTCACCTCCCTCCCGGACGGGGTGGCTGGCCGGGCAGAGGGGCTCCTCACTTCCCAGTAGGGGCGGCCGGGCAGAGGCGCCCCTCACCTCCCGGACGGGGCGGCTGGCCAGGCGGGGGGCTAACCCCCCCACCTCCCTTCCGGACGGAGCGGCTGGCCGGGCAGAGGGGCTCCTCACTTCCCAGTAGGGGCGGCTGGGCAGAGGCGCCCCTCACCTCCTGGACAGGGCGGCTGGCCGGGCGGGGGACTGACCCCCCCACCTCCCTCCCAGACAGGGCGGCTGGCTGGGCGGGGAGCTGGCCCCCCCACCTCCCTCCTGGACGAGGTGGCTGCCGGGCTGAGACGCTCCTCACTTCCCAGACGGGGTGGCTGCTGGGCGGAGGGGCTCCTCACTTCTCAGATGGGGCAGCTGCCGGGCGGAGGGGCTCCTCACTTCTCAGACGGGGCGGCCGGGCAGAGATGCTCCTCACATCCCGGACGGGGCGGCAGGGCAGAGGTGCTCCCCACATCTCAGACGATGGGCGGCCGGGCAGAGACGCTCCTCACTTCCAGGATGTGATGGCGGCTGGGAAGAGGTGCTCCTCACTTCCTAGATGGGATGGCGGCCGGGCAGAGACGCTCCTCACTTTCCAGACTGGGCAGCCAGGCAGAGGGGCTCCTCACATCCCAGACGATGGGCGGCCAGGCAGAGACGCTCCTCATTTCCCAGACGGGGTCGCGGCCGGGCAGAGGCTGCAATCTCGGCACCCTGGGGAGGCCAAGGCAGGCGGCTGGGAGGTGGTTGCAGCGGGCCGAGATCACGCCACTGCACTCCAGCCTGGGCGCCATTGAGCACTCCAATGTTTTGTTTTAAAAACTTATTCAATAAAGAAAACTAAGGGCCGGGCGGGGTGGCTCACGCCTGTAATCCCAGCACCTTGGGAGGCCGAGGCGGGCGGATCACGAGGTCAGGATATCGAGACCGTCCTGGCTAACACGGTGAAAACCCGTCTCAACCAAAAATACAAAAAATTAGCCGGGCGTGGTGGCGGGCGCCTGTAGTCCCAGCTACAGGCAGGAGAATGGCGTGAACCCGGGAGGCGGAGCCTGCAGTGAGCAGAGATCGCGCCACTGCACTCCAGCCTGGGCGAGACAGCGAGACTCCAAGGAAGGAAGAGAAAAGAGAAGAGAAGGAAAGAGGGAAAGGGAGAGAGAGAGAGAAGGAAGGAAGGAAGGAAGGAAAGAAGGAACTTAATTATTTTAAATACATAAATAAATAGTAATTGGTAAGTTTACTAAAATGTTCAAACTTACTTGTGAGCACAATAATAATTTAAGATTACATTTATAACTTACCAAAATAATTGAGTAAGCTGACAAATTTGAGTCAGAACAATAATCCTTCTTCCAACCACCTTAAAATTTGTGAACCTAAAACTTTGTCTGCAGATCTCTCTCTTCTCACTCTTTTCCTCATAATTTTCATGAAGCCACAGGGCTTCAACTATAAGCTACATGATGGATTCTAAATGTACTTATATAGGCTATAATCTTACTTATGGGGAAATACTAGGTTTTTCTGGAAAAAGGTGTTAAAGTCAAGAAGAAGACAAGAATGCCTTCTATGCCTACTGTTGTTTAATATTGTGTTGAAGATACTAGTCAATGTACTCAAGCAGGAGAAAGCCAGTGGAGGCATAACAATTGGAAAGGAAGAAGTAGAACTATCCCTATTTGATGATAATATGGTTGTATATCTGGAGAAGCTGTAATAATTAATGAAAAATATGGTAAGGTAGCATATATAAAATTAATATATTGATATCCATTGTGTTTACATACACAAATGCAAGCTAATTAGAAGAGATAATGAAAGGAAAGATAATATTTACAGTAGCCACTGAAAATATAAAATACATAGCAAAATAAATTGAACAAGAAATGTAAAAACTATATGACAAAAACTTAAAATGCTCCTGCAATTCACAAAAGCAGGTCTGAACAAATAGACATACCATGCTTTTGGATAAGAACCTTCAACAGCATAATCTAAGGATTAAGACATGAATATCTTTGAGAGGAGGAAGGACGTTATTCTGCCTACCATACTGTTTCTGAAGTTTACATATTAAAAGGAGCAATAAGAGATAGGAAACCCTTGAAAAAGGAGAAAAATTATATAAGAACATAATATAAAACATTAATAATTAAAAGAGTGTGGTATTACTACATAAATACGCAGACAAATGGAACATAATAGAAAGTCAAGAAGTAGACCCAAATATCTATGGAATTTGATATAAGATAAGTGAAACCTCTCAAATTAGTCAGATAAAGATGGGCTTGGTGTTGTGACAATTGGATAACCATTTGGTTAAAAAAGTTATCTTCAGTAAACCCACAATGTAGGAGAGAAGACATTCATCAAAGTATATAATTGCCATAAGTATAGTAACTGCAATAAAAGAGACATAGTCTAGGTACATGGAGGCACAAAGGAATTAGTAATCAGTTATGGTCTTAGACACAGTGCTGGCAGAGAGTAGGTTATTATTAGAAAGATGACCTTTAATGGGATCCATTCCGAGTCTGAGAATCTATCGTTAATTTCCTCTGACCCATTGTTACCTTTAACAGTGAAAACAAGGTGATATCAGTTGTCCTTACTTCATCTAAAAATCCAGTATAAGTCCAACAGTTACACAAGATGGAGTTGAGTGGAACACAGAAGGCATGCTGGGCCAGAAGTGGACAAGATGGTGAAGGATCTTGTTTGCTCCAAGACACACATATTTAAACAGTTTTAACATCTCTGAAATAAGAATGACAGGCCAGAAGGAAGTAGAGCTCGTTCAGAGAGAATCTGCCCATCACTATGGGCACAATGTTATCACAATGATAACCTGAGATCGTTTTGAATTCTCTGCTTGAGGTTTTTGGGACTATACCACTAAGTGAGAATTCAGACTGTAGATTTGCCTGAGTTCCAGTTTATGATTCAAATTCCCACATAATTTTTCCTTTTTTTCTTTGTCCAGTGCCAAGATGAAACAGGCAAGTGTATTTCTTGTTTGCTGTTGCACTGAGGGCACAGTGTTCTTATGTCCCAGGCTTAGGTCCCACTTTAGTATTATTTTTCTCTCTCTTAATAGTACCTAAAATAACGCTGTATGTTTTGGAAATTGTGGAGCCCACAGAAGACACAGACATGAATGTGAGAATTCCATGACAGTGAACCAACTAGTTCTGTCTTTTTCACAAAGGGTAAAATTTTAATGATTCAAAGAGTGATCTTAATGAGCCATTCTCATCACCTTAATTGCAAACCTAGAACTTCAAATAAGTAAGACAAGAATCATTGTACTTTCCAATTTTGATTTGGGGCACATAGCACTTTCAATCTTTAAATAAGTCTTGACTTTTTTTTTTCTGGGATTGACTGTTTTGTGAATTTACTACTCCTTTTAATTACACACAGAAACTAAAAGTCTCAATGGCCTTTGATTTACTAGCACATTAATTGGTTTTATCACTTTGACTTGGATAGCTGAATGGTTGGGAGTTCTCAGTTCCCAATTGAGATGCCAACTAACAGCAATGGAAGAAGACTTGGAAAGGTAGAGGAGTGATTAGGATGGAGCTGACAAGCTTTGCTGGTAGATTTGATGGGAGATAGGAGAGAAAGTGAGAAGTAGATGCCATTAAGGGTTTTGGGATGGGTAATAGGGGAGATGAAGCAAGTCTTTGGAGGGTAATTAAAGATCAAGGGTTGTCCGGGTAAGTATCACTAATTTCCATTATAATTTTAGAAAACTCAATCAGATCATCCAAAAAGAGATTCATGAAATGTGATGCTGCCTCCAGCAATGTGATAGTCATGTTTGTCAGACAGAACATGCCTCCCAAGTCGCTAGAAATAACTGAAGAGCTAAATAGAAGCACAGTCTCATTAGGTCTATCAAGAGATCATTGGTCTTTTTGATCTCTGTGTGTATGCTAAGGAAAGGGTAAGTGCGTCTCCTTTTCATCTTTTCCATCACACTTTAAAGGGCTGCCATAATGTTCCCACCAACTGAATCATTTTCATTTCCAACTCTTAATCAATTTGTGAATAAATATCTTTTGGAGATGAGCTGCTTTAAATGATGGCTGCCTTTCCACCTTTAATCTATGATACTACAGTTCTCTTGAGAGAAAATAGCTCCTTGTGTCTTTATTCTGTCTTTGAGTCCATATTTGCAGCACACCTTCTCTTTTATTATTACCTAGAGATGGCTTTAGTAGGTGAATAAAAGGTTGCACAAGTTTTGCAAAAATAAGAGCCTATTCACCCTTGCTACCTTTAATCTCCTGCATTCTCCCGTTAATGAGTATAAATTATCAAAGCTATTTCTCAAAAAGTCTTTAGATAGTACAATACCATTGGCAGATCATCCTCAGGAAAGGCTCTTTGTAAATTTCATAATTAGTGGTATTATCTTTAATCTTTTGTGGTGTGAAAATCAAGGACAACATGAAACTTAATACAAAGTCAGAAACTGTTTTGGTAAATTCTAGGTGTTAAAAATAAAGGTTTGAATCAAATATTCTTTTAGATAGTAATAAAGGTTCTAAAAGTACAAGACATATAGATAAACCCCTTGATACTATTTCTTCTACAAATTGTTTAGCTGCTTTGATCAGATGAAATCTAATTGATCCTCTGTCCTAAATTCAAAAGAACCAAGAGCCAGGCATTTCTGGAAAGGTCTGAATACATTAAACTAATTGCTCCTAAAGAAGCATTTTCTCTGGGGCCCTCTTACATTAGTTTTTGAAATATATTCATTTCCAAGTTCAACTTTGCAAATAGAGTCAACATAGTTACCCCTCTTCCGTATAAAAATCCTAAAAGTATATTAAAATGCAAAAACAAAAACAAACAAAAATGCCTGTGACAACTTTGGGAAATGATGTGGAGCATAATACATAGGCCGAGAACTTTGAAGATCTTCAATTTTTGAAAAATAGAAAACAAACTGGATAAAACTAATAGAAAAGTCAATCAATGCTTAAAAAGTCCAGATATCTGCATCAGCCAAAGAGAAATCAGTTGACCTAGTTCTCCAACTGAGTACTGGGAAAACCAAAAGCTGGAGCAAGAGGGACTAGGACATTGTTTGGAGGCAGTTGCTAGGAGAACGATCAGCTCTCCAGCCTTCCCCAACACACACACACACACACACACACACACACACACACACACACACACACATTGATTGGCTGGCTGTTGGCTTCAATCCCTGGTCTCACTTGGTAGGAGACTTGCTAAGTAAAATGGAAGATTTTTCTCACTGTCATTTTAACATTGACAATAGGTCTAAAGAAGAAGGTGTAGGGCTATGGTTTATTTTAGATGTTCTAACAATAATGGCAAAACCAGTCAACCAAACAAACAAAATCTGACAGAGCAGTAAAGTTCCTGAAGACCATTTTACATCACCTGTTATACTTGCTACTGGCAATTATGCGTTTAATAAGACCCAGGCATATTTTAGATGCCACCAGCAGAAGTCAGAGGAATGATCAAGAAGGAGACCACAGTAAAGAATGTTCAAGAAGGGGACCTTGGGAAATGCATCAAAACCTGAACACAAGGCGGCTGGCCACCATTGGAACTCAGTCTTCCATTGGGTCTGATGATGCCAGGGAAGTTGGGCTTTTATTTTTACAGGTGGATCTGTAGAAGCTGTGGCCGTGCATAAGGAGTGGGTTGTGGACTTCTGGTCTCCACCAGGGCCTGGAATCATAAACGGAAACCTGTCTGAATGCTTATCTTTCCCTATCATTCACAATGATAGCAAACCCCTCACAGTTTTCTATGATGATACAAATTTAAAAACGTGGTTATATTCCAGGGTGTGGTATGACTATCTATTGACCAAAAGAGACCATTAATTTTTGGAATGATAGAAATGTTCTTTCTCTTAATCTGGATATTAGCTAAATGATTATATATACAGATACATTTGTTGAGCTATACACTTTAAATTTATTCATTTATGTAAAACAAAGAATACATATGCTATTCATAGAATAAGTAATATAAATGCTTTTTCAGAAAACTGTAAATTGCCAAAATTTACCCAAGAAAACATAAAATAGCCTGGAAGAACACAAACATGAATTTTTTAAAAATAAAAGATTTACCCCTGTATATACTGGGGCCAGAATTATTATTATCTAGGTTTTAATAAAAACTTCAAAATCCAGATAATTCCTACATTGCTTAAATTCTTGTCCTACAGGGAAAACTTAGAAATGTCCTCAAGCTCTTCTTTCAGGGGTAATCCAAATTCCAAAATATAATAAGAGTGTACTCTTAACATTAAACTATTGATTACTTCACTTTTATTTCCCTTTTGAAAATAAATGTAGAAATCGTAAGTAAAGAAGGACTGAGTAAAATTCTAGCAATTTGTTAAAATAACAATTGAATATTACCCAATAGATTTATTTAGAAAATACAAGAACAGCTCAATATTAGAGAACTTAATAATGTAATCTAGAACATTATTTTAGAATTAAATAATGGATTTGAGGGGAATATATGATCACAAATAAAGATGCTTAAAGAAGCAATTGTACAAAATCCAATGCTCATTCCTGATTTAAGAAAAAATAGTATGTTAAGAATAGGAAAAACTGTTATTTTCTTTTTATAACTGTCTTTTTTTTGAAGATGTAATATATAAACATGGCCTAAAATTCTAAAGATATAAAAGGGTAAACCGTGGAAAGTAAGTTTCTTCCACCCTGTTGGCAGGTTAGTTACTCAGTTTACACAATCTGTAGCTTCCTGATCACATGATTCTGCAGCTTCCTGCTTTCACCTATTAATATATCTTGGTAACCAAAACATATCAGCATATATAAAATGACTGCATTTTAAAATGGCTGTAATAGTTCAGTGTTTGGAAGAGCAAGAATTTATTTAATCAGTCTTCTAAGAGTAGGGTTTTTTTTTGCATTATTTTTTGCTAGTTCACGTAAGACTTAAGTAAATATCTTTGGAATGAGTATTTGTGCACTTGGATGACCTTTCTAAATGTAAGATTGGTAACCCAAAAACTTAGGAACACTTCTACTTTTGAGAGATTTTACCAAATTTTTCTTCTTGATGTTATTGTACTAATTTGTAATTCTTCCATCAATAAATGATACTGGACTTCTGAATTTTCTTGGTAACGTGGCTAACTAGGTTTCCTTACCCGCACTCTCAACAAAAAGCTATATAAAGTGGTAGATAGAATATCAGAAAACATTTTAAATGCACTGGTAAACTAACAAGGAAGCAAGAGGGAATATCTCTCCTTTCTGTTAACCATAATTTTTTACCTAAATTCAAATTACCCAGGCGGATCAAAATATCTTAAGCTGAGAATTGATTTTAAAGTGACCTTGGGTGGGTAATGCCCCTAAGTGCCTGGAAAAGGGTAAACATAAATCTTTTTGGCAAGAAAAAAGTCCCACAACAAAAAAATTAAGGCCAACATACAAGTTGTGACAGGAAATCAGGAAGGTTAGTTATATAAAGTGTACATTTACAAGAATGGCCCTTTAAAACAAAACTATAAATCAATTTCACATATTTCAATATATCATATATGTACAAATCCTAAGTGAAATGGGTAGACAAAATTCTAACAAAGTAATATCTAGTTTAGATAATCATTTAAAAATAATATACTATTATTAATTTATTCACCTTCAGAGCAACACATGAAGAAAATAACTAAACACACAGGAAACAATAGACATGAATGAAACTAATAGAGACAGAAAATAAAATATTCATGCATATTACATTTAAAGAGATAAAAGCCAAGCTTGAAAACATAAGCATGAAATAAGAACTCATAAGTAATGACCAAGAAATTCAGAAAGGAACCAAATTTAACTTATAAAAATGAAAAATATCAATGAAATTGAAAACATAGTGGAAAAATTTAATAATAGATTAAAACTTTGGCTGATAAGGATCTATCAATGTAAGTTTATCAATTGTAACACTCTGGTGGGGAATGTTGATATTGGGGGAAGCTATGCATGTGCGAGAGAAGGGGGCATATGAGATATTGCTGTACCTTACTCTCAATTTTGCTGCGATTCAAAAACTTATCTAAAAACGTAGTCTTTAGAAAATAGATTAGAGACTTCTTCTTATCCTGTTTTCATGTATTTAAAAGACAATTTACCTGTTAAAGTAAAAATAGTAAATGTGGGGTTTATAACATATGTAGAAGTGAAATGTATAACAATAACACAAAGAGCAGAAGGGAGAACTGGAACATACTGTGATAAGGTTCTAACAGTACTGTGCAGAAAGTGGCATAATATTATTTGAAGGTTGGGTGTGATAAATTAATGATGCAATTTGTAACTCTTGAACAACCTCTAAGAAGAAAACAGTAAAGCGAATAAGTCAATAGTGGGGACACAATGGAACACTTAAAAATTTCAGTTAATTCGGCCAGGCACCGTGGCTCATGCCTGTAATGCCAGCACTGTGGGAGGCCGAGGTGGGCGGATCACCTGAGGTCAGGAGTTCGAGACCAGCCTGACCAACATGGAGAAACCCCATCTCTACTAAAAATACAAAGTTAGCTGGGTGTGGTGGTGCATGCCTGTAATCCCAGCCATTTGGGAGGCTGAGGCAGGAGAATTGATTGAACCTGGGAGGCGGAGGTTGCCATGAGCAAAGATCGCACCATTGCACTCCAGCCTGGGCAACAAGAGCAAAACTCTGTCTCAAAAAAAAAAAAAAAAAAAAAAAAAAAAAAAAAAAAAAAATCAGTTAATTCAAGAGGAGAAATGTAATATAGAAGAGATAGAATGTTTTTCCATTTGTCTGTGTCCTCTTTTATTTCCTTGAGCAGTGGTTTATAGTTCACCTTGAAGAGGTCCTGCACATCCCTTGTAAGTTGTATTCCTAGGTATTTTATTCTCTTAGTAGCAATTGTGAATGGGAGTTCACTCACGATTTTGCTCTCTATCTGTTATTGGTGTATAGGAATGCTTGCGATTTTTGTACATTGATTTTTGTATCTTGAGACTTTGCCGAAGTTGATTATCAGCTTAAGATGTTGGGCTGAGATGATGGGGTTTTCTAAATATATAATTATGTCATCTGCAAACAGAGACAATTTGACTTCCTCTCTTCCTATTTGAATACGTTTTATTTCTTTCTCTTTCCTGATTGCCCTGGCCAGAACTTCCAATACTATGTTGAATAGGAGTGGTGAGAGAGGGCATCCCTGTCTTGTGCCGGTTTTCAAAGGGAATACTTCCAGTTTATGCCCATTCTGTATGATATTGGCTGTGGGTTTGTCATAAATAGCTCTTATTATTTTGAGATACGTTCCATCGATACCTAGTTTATTGAGAGTTCTTAGCATGAAGGGTGTTGAATTTTGTTGAAGGCCTTTTCTGCATCTATTGAGATAATCACGTGATTTTTGTCATTGATTCTGTTTATGTGATGGATTACATTTATTGATTTGCGTATGTTGAACTAGCCTTGCATCTCAGGTATGAAGCCGACTTGATCGTGGTGGATAAACTTTTTGATGTGCTGCTGGATTTGGTTTGACAGTATTTTATTCAGAATTTTTGCAGTGATGTTCATCAGGGATATTGGCCTGAGAGTTTCATTTTTTGTTGTGTCTCTGCCAGGCTTTGGTATCAGGATGACGCTGGCCTCATAAAATGAGTTAGGGAGGATTCCCTCTTTTTCTGTTGTTTGGAATTGTTTCAGAAGGAATGGTACCAGCTCCTCTTTGTACCTCTGGTAGAATTTGGCTGTGAATCTGTCTGGTCCTGGACTTTTTTGGGTTGGCACGCTATTAATTACCGCCTCAATTTCAGAACTTGTTATTGGTCTATTCAGGTATTTGATTTCTTCTCGATTTAGACTTGGGAGCATGTTTGTGTCCAGGAATATATCAATTTCTTCTAGGTTTTCTACTTTATTTGCATAGAGGTGTTTATAGTATTCTCTGATGGGAGTTTGTATTTCTGTGGGATCAGTGGTGATATCCCCTATATCATTTTTTATTGTGTCTATTTGATTCTTCTCTCTTTTCTTCTTTATTCTGGCTAGCAGTCTATCTATTTTGTTGATCTTTCAAAAAACCAGCTTCTGGATTCATTGATTTTTTGAAGGTTTTTTTGTGTCTCTATCTCCTTCAGTTCTGCTCTGATCTTAGTTATTTCTTGTCTTTTGCTAGGTTTGAATTTGTTTGCTGTTGCTTCTCTAGTTCTTTTAATTGTGATGTTAGGGTGTCAATTTTAGATCTTTCTTGCTTTCTCTTGTGGGCATTTAGTGCTATAAATTTCCATCTACACACTGCTTTAAATGTGTCCCAGAGATTCTGGTACTTTGTGACTTCGTTCTCATTGGTTTCAAAGAACATCTTTATTTCTGCCTTCATTTTGTTATGTACCCAGTAGTCATTCAGGAGCAGGTTGTTCAGTTTCCATGTATTTGTGTGGTTTTGAGTGAGTTTCACATTTCATGCTCATGGATAGGAAGAATCAATATCGTGAAAATGGCCATACTGCCCAAAGTAATTTATAGATTCCGTGCTATACCCATCAAGCTACCACTGACTTTCTTCACAGAATTGGAAAAAACGACTTTAAACTTCACATGGAACCAAAAAAGAGCTCACATAGCCAAGACAATGCTAACCAAACAAACAAACAAACAAAAAAACAAAGCTGGAGGCATCATGCTACCTGACTTCAAACTATATTACAAGGCTACAGTAACCAAAACAGCATTGCACTGGTACCAAAGCAGATATATAGACCGATGGAACAGAACACAGGCATCCGAAATAACACCACACAGCTACAACCATCTGATCTTTGACAAACCTTACACAAACAAGCAATATTTAATAAATGTTGTTGGGAAAACTAGCTAGCCATATGCAGAAAAGTGAAACTGGACCCATTTCTTACACTTTATACAAAAATCAACTCAAGATGGATTAAAGATTTAAACATAAGACCTCAAATCATAAAAATCCTAGAAGAAAACTTGGGCAATACCATTCCGGACATAGACATGGGCAAAGACTTCATGTCTAAAACACCAAAAGCAATGGTAACAAAAGCCAAAATTGACAAATGGGATCTAATTAAACTAAAGAGCTTCTGCACAGCAAAAGAAACTACCATCAGAGTGAACAGGCAGACTACAGAATGGGAGACAATTTTTGCAACCTACTCATCTGACAAAGGGCTAATATCCAGAATCTACAATGAACTCAAACAAATTTACAAGAAAAAAACAAACAACCCCATCAAAAAGTGGGTGAAGGATATGAACAGACACTTCTCAAAAGAAGACATTTTTATAGCCAACAAACATATGAAAAAATGCTCATCATCAGTGGTCATTAGAGAAATGCAAATCAAAACCACAATGAGATAGCATCTCACGCCAGTTAGAATGGTGATCATTAAAAAGTCGGGAAACAACAGATGCTAGAGAGGATGTGGAGAAATAGAAATACTTTTACACTGTTGGTGGGAGTGTAAATTAGTTCAACCACTGTGGAAGACAGTGTGGCGATTCCTCAAGGATCTAGAACCAGAGATAACATTTGACTCAGCAATCTCATTACTGGGTATACACCCAAAGGATTATAAATCAATCTATTATAAAGACGCATGCACACATATGTTGATTACGGCACTATTTACTATAGCAAAGACTTGGAACCAACCCAAATGTCCATCAATAATAGACTGGATAAAGAAAATGTGGCACACATACACCGTGGAATATATGCAGTCATAAAAAAGGATGAGTTCATGTCGTTTGCAGGGACACGGATGAAGCTGGAAACCATCATTCTCAGTAAACTATCACAGAAAAGAAAACCCAACACCACATGTTCTCACTCATAAGTGGGAGTTGAACAAGGAGAACACATGGACACAGGGAGGGGAACATCACACACTGGGGCCTGTCAGTGGTGGGGGGCTAGTGGAGGGATAGCATTAGGAGAAATACCTAATGTAGGTGATGGGTTGATGGGTGTAGCAAACCACCATGGCATGTGTATACTTATGTAACAAAACTGGATGTTTTTCACAAGTAACTCAGTACTTAAAGTATAATTTAAAAAAAAAGAAAAAAAAGAGAAGAGATAGAAGGGAAAGAAAATAGCAAGATGGTAAATTAAACCAAATGATTTATTGAAAACTTCATTAACTGTAAATAATCTAAAGACTTGAATTAAAACACAAAGATTGTCATATTGGACAAAAAAAACAAGACAAATATATATGCTGCCTATAAGAAATCTACTTTAAATATAATGACCCAGATAACAGTAAAAGGATAAAAACATATACTATGCAAAAACTAATTGTAAGAAAGCTGAAGTGGTTCTATTAGTATCAAACAAAATAGATTTCAAACAAATACTATTACCAGAGATAAAGAGGACCATTTCATATTAACATGGGTCAATTTGCTGAAAAAAGTAATTATCCTACACATGTGTACACACAATACAAGTTCAAAATATATAAAGCAAATATATAAAAGAAATAGACAAACCACAAAGCTTGAGACTCCCTCTATCAGCAATTGATAGAACAGATAGATGTAGACAGAACATAAGTAAGAATATAGAATACCTGAATGACACTTCATCCAATTAACATTTATAAAACACTCAACAGCAGCAGAATACTGATTCCTTATAAGTTAACATTGAACATGCAATAGGAGAGACCATATGCTAGGCTATAGAACCACTCACAATAAAATTTAAAAAGGTTGACATCATACATAATAAATTCTCTTACAGAAATGAAATTGAATTGGAAATCAATAGCATAAAGCTATTTGTTTCTCAGTCTATGATGTCAGTGGAGGACAGGTGGAAATTCTGACTTTACATTACCACCCAGTAGTAACAAGACATCCCTTTCCCTTTCCTCCAAATTGGTGTAAGAGGAGGCTGAGTGAGAAGCTAAATCTTTTGTTTTTTGACAGTTAAAAAAAGTTTTAATTGACACATAATAATTATACAAATATATGAGATACAGTGTGATGTTTCAATATATGTACACATTGTCTAATGATCAAATCAGGGTAATTAGCATATCTATCATCTCAAACATTTATTCATTTATTTGTGGTGAGAACAGGTAAAATCTTCTTTTCTAGCTACCTTGAAATATATAATACATTGTTATGATCTGTAGTCAACCTACTATGTAATAAAACACTAGAACTTATTCCTTCTATCTAATTGTAACTTTATACTCATTGACCAACCTCTCCCTGTTCCCTCATTCCCCCTTTTCCATCCTCTGGTGACCACTATTCTACTCTCTGCTTCTATGAGATTAACTTTTGTAGATTCTATGGATGAGTGAGATCGTGCAGCATTTGTCTTCTGTGTCTTAGATTCATTTAGCAAATTGTCCTCGAAGTTCATCTGTATTTCTGTGAATAATAGGATTTCATTCCCTTTTTATAGTTGAATAGTACTCAATTGTGTATATATACCACATTTTCTTTAGCCATTTTTCTATAGATAAACATATAGATTGAGTCCATCTCTTGGCTATTGTGAATACTGCTGTAGTAAACATGAGAATGCAGGTTTCTCTTTGTTTTTTTTTTAATGGTGCCAATTTTAAATAGTTTTATTTAAGACATTGCATTTTCCACTTAAAATACAATGTTTATAAAGTGCAATTTTATTTCCTTCCCCTGTGCGTATGTTCCATATTCAAGTATTGAGAATGCCCAGTAACTTACTATAGCAGCTGAACTTAACTGCCACAGAATTTGCTACAAATTTTGGTCCTTCAATGTTTTAAATGTGTGGAACAATGTTATGTCTATACTTGGGTTGGCTTAATCAGCCTCTTCAATAGTAGGCCCTGAGGAAGCACCACCAAAGCGAGGAGCTCCACCACCAGGGAATCCCCCAGGCATTCCTCCTGGCATGCCTCCTGCACTCTGGTACAGCTTGGTGTTGATGGGGTTGCAGACTTTCTCCAGCTTTCTGCTGATGTTCAAATTCTTCCTTCTCGGCAGCTTGATTCTTATCGAGCCAGTTGATAATTTCATTACACTTGTCCAGAATCTTCTGTTTGTCATCATCGTTAGTCTTGCCCTGAAGTTTCTCATCCTCAACAGTTGATTTCATGTTGAATGCATAGGACTCAAGTGAATTCTAGGATGACACTTTGCCCCTCTGCTTCTCATCTTCAGCTTTGTACTTCTCAGCTTCCTGGGCCATACATTCAATGTCTTCCTTGCTCAAACGGCACTTGTCATTAGTGATAGTAATCTTGTTCTCTTTTCCTGTACTCTTGTCCACAGCAGAGACATTGAGGATGACATTGGCATCAATGTCAAAAGTGACTTCAATCTGACGAACACCTCAGGGTGCAGGAGGTATGCCTGTGAGTTCAAACTTGCCAAGCAGTTGTTATCCTTGGTCATGGCACACTCACCTTCATAAACCTGAATAAGCACACCAGGCTGGTTGTCAGAATAGGTAGTGAAGTTCTGTGTCTGCTTGGTAGGAATGGTAGTATTGCGCTTGATGAGGACGGTCGTGACTCCACCAGCAGCTTCAGTACCAAGGGAAAGAAGAGTGACATCCAAGAGCAGCAAATCTTGAACATTTTCAGACTTGTCTCCAGACAGGATGGCTGCTGGACAGCTGCACCGTAAGCGAGGGCTTCATCAGGGTTGATGCTCTTATTCAGTTCTTTTCTATTGAAGAAGTCTTGGAGAAGTTTCTGAATCAGGGATATGAGTAGAACCACCAACCAGGACAACGTCATGAATCTGTGACTTGTCTAGTTTGGCATCTCGAAGGGCTTTCTCTATGGGGTCCAGGGTGCCACGGAACAGGTCAGCATTCTTTTCTTCAAATCGGGCATGGGTAATGGAGGTGTAGAAGTCGATTCCTTCATAAAGAGAATCGATCTCAATACTGGCCAGGGTGCTGGAAGAGAGAGTACACTTAGCTCATTCACAAGCAGTATGGAGGCATCTTATAACTCTCTTGTTCTCATTGACGCCTTTCTTATGCTTGTGCTTGAACTCAGCAATAAAAATGGTTTACCATTCAGTTGTCAAAATCTTCTCCACACAAGTGGGTGTCTCCGGCTGTAGATTTGACCTCAAAGATTCCATCCTCAGTAGTGAGGATTGACACATTGAAAGTGTCATCTCCCAGGTCAAAGATCAGCACGTTTCTTTGTGCTCCAACCTTTTTGTCTAAGTCATAAGCAATAGCAGCTGCAGTTGGCTCATTAATAATTCTAAGTACATTGAGACAAGCAATAGTTCCAGCATCTTTGGTAGCCTGATGCTGACAGTCATTAAAGTAAGCTGGCACTGTGACCACAGCATTGGTAACAGTCTTCCCAAAGTTGGCTTCTGCAATTTCCTTCATCTTTGTCAGAACCATAGAGGGTACCTCCTCTGGATAGAAGGAAGCTTTTGGTCTCTCCCTTGTATTCTACTTGGACCTTGAGCCTGACAGCATCATTCACCACCATGAAGGGCCAATGCTTCATATCAGACTGGACAACAGCGTCATCAAATCTGCGTCCAATCAGACGTTTGGCATCAAAAACATTTGGCGTGTTGGTGGGGTTCATTGCAACTTGATTCTTTGTGGCATGACGGGTCAATCATTCAGTGTCCGTAAAGGTGACATAGCTTGGAGTGGTTCGGTTTCCCTGATCATTGGCAATTATCTCTACTTTTCCGTGCTGGAAAACACCCACACAAGAGTAGGTGGTGCCAAGATCAATACCAACTGCAGGTCCCTTCGACATGGTTGCTGGCATGTAGGCCTGACTTCAACAAAGAAGAAAGCCACAGGAACCCCGAGAGCTGCAGGCGAGTTCAATCGCAGGTTTCTCTTTGACATACTGATTTCAATTCCTGTGGATAAATACTCAGTAGTGAAATTGCTGGATCATATGGTAATTCTTTTTAAATTTTTTGAGAAACCTTTACACCATTTTCCATAATAGTTGTACTAATTTACATTTCCACCAATAGTGTGTAAGAATTTTCCTTTCTAGCAGCTGGGTACAGTGGTGTGGGCCTGTAGTCTCAGCTACTCAGGAGGCTGAGACAGGAGGATAGTTTGAGCCCAGGACTTTGAGGCCAACCTGGGCAATACGGTGAGACATTATCTTTAAAAAAAAAAAAGTGTTTAAAAAGATGAGTTCCCTTTTCTCTGCATCCTTGTCAGCATGTTTTACTTTTCATCTTTTAGATAACAGCCATTCTAATTGAGGTGAGGTGGTATCTCATTGTGATTTTGATTTGCATTTCCCTGATGATTAGTGATGTTGAGCATTTTGTCATTTACCTGGTGATTTGTATGTCTTATTTTGAGAAATGTCTATTCAGGTCTTTTGCTTATTTTAAAATCTGATTTTTTGTGGGTTTTTTTGGTATTGAGTTGTTTGAATTCCTTATATATTCTAAATATTAATCCCTTGTCAGATGGATAGTTTGTGAATATTTTTTCCCATTCTTAAGATTGTCTCTTCACTCTGTTGATTGTTTCCTTTGCTATGCAGAAGCTTTTTGGTTTGTCCCATTTGTCTATTTTGCTTTTGTTGCCTGTGCTTCTGAGGTCCTGTCCAAAAAATTCTTGCCCAGACCAATTTCATGAAGTGTTTCCCCAGTGTTTTCTTCTAGTAGTTTATAGTTTTGGGTCTAACATTTCAGTCTTTAATCCATTTTGAGTTTTTTTAATATGGTGAAAGATAGAGGTCTTTCATTTTTCCACATATGAATATTCAGTTTTCCCAGCACCATTTATTGAAGAGACTGTCCTATTCCCCATGGGTGTTCTTGACACCTTCGTTGACAATTAATTGACTGTAAATGTGTGGATTTATTTCTGGATTTCTTTCTGCTCCATTGGTCTATGTGTCTGTTTTTATGCCAGTACCATGCTGATTGCATTATTATAGCTTTTTTGTGTATTTTGAAGTCAGTGTGTTGTCTCCAGCTTTATGCTTTTTGCTCAGGATTGCTTTGGCTATTTGATGTCTTTAGTGGTTCCATACGAATTTTAGGATTGTTCTTATATTTCTATGAAGAATGTCATTAATATTTTGATAGGAAGTGTGTTGAATCTATACATCATCATGGGTAGTGTGGACATTTTAACAATATTGATTCTTCCAATCCATGAACACAGATAACTTTCAATTTATTTGTGCTATCTTGAATTTCTTTCATCAATGTTTTATAGTTTTTATAGCAGATATCTTTCACTTCCTTGGTTAAACTTATTCCTAGTGTTTTTTTTTTTTTGGTAGCTATTATAAATAGAACTGCTTTCTTGATTCTTTTTTAGATAGTGTGCTATTGGCATATAGAACTACTACTGATTTTTGTATGTTGATTCTGTGTCTTGAAACTTTACTGAATTCATTTATTGGTTTTTGGATCTGGGTCACACTGATGAAAGAGGTGGGTTCCCATGGTCTTTGGTAGCTCTGCTCCTGTGGCTTTGCAGGGTACAGCCTCCTTCCTGGCTGCTTTCATGGGCTAGTGTTGAGTGTCTGTGGCTTTTTCAGGCTCACAGTGCAAGCTGTCAGTGGCTCTACCATTCTGGGGTCTGGAGAATGGTGGCCCTCTTCTCACAGCTCCACTAGGCAGCACCTCAGTGGGGATTCTGCGTGGAGGCTTGCACCCCACATTTCCTTTTTGCACTGCCCTAGCAGAGGTTCTCCATGAGTGCCCCACCTCTGCAGCAAACTTCTGCCTGAACATCCAGGCATTTCCATACATCCTCTGAAACCTAGGCAGAGGTTCCCAAACCTTAATTTTTGACTTCTGTGCACCTGCAGGCTCAACACCATGTGGAAACTGCCAAGACTTGGAGCTTGCACCCTCTGAAGCCATGGCTTGAGCTGTACCTTGGCCCCTTTTAGTTGCAGCTGAAGTGGCTAGGATGCAAGGCACCAAGTTCCTAGGCTGCACATAACAGAGAGACCCTAGGCCTAGCCCACAAAGCCATTTTTTCCTCCTATGTCTCTGGGCCTGTGATGGGAGGGACTGTCATAAAGGTCTCTGACATGCCCTGGAGACATTTTCCCCATTGCCTTGGTGATTAACATTTAGCTCCTCATTACTTATGCAAATATCTGCAGCCAGCTTGAAATTCTTCTCAGAAAATGGGATTATTTTTTCCTATTGCATTGTCAAGCTGCAAATTTTCTGAACTTTCATGCTCTGTTTCCCTTTTAAAACTGAATGCCTTTAACAGCACCCAGGTAATCTCTTCAATGCTTTGCTGTTTAGAAATTTCTTCTGCCAGATACCCTAAATCATCTCTCTCAAGTTCAAAGTTCCACAAATCTCTAGGGCTGAGGCAAAATGCCACCAGTCTCTTTGCTAAAACATAACAAGAGTCACCTTTGCTCCAGTTCCAAACAAGTTCCTCATCTCCATCTGAGACCACCTCAGCCTGGATTTCATTGTCCATATCATTATCAGCATTTTGGTCAAAGCCATTCATTAAGTCTCTAGGGAGTTCCAAACTTTCCCACATTTTCCTGTCTTCTTCTGAGCCCTCCAAACTGTTCCAACCTCTGCCCGTTACCCAGTTTCAAAGTCACTTCCACATTTCAGATATCTTTTCAGCAGTGTCCCTCTCTACTGGTACCAATTTACTGTATTAGTTTTTTTCATGCTGCTGATAAAGACATACTTGAGACTGGGAAGAAAAAGAGGTTTAATTGCTGTACAGTTCCATGTGGCTGGGGAGGCCTCACAATCATGGCAGAAGGCAAGGAGGAGCAAGTCATGTCTTACATGGATGGCAGCAGGCAAAGAGAGAGAGCTTGTGCAAGGGAACTCCTCCTTTTAAAACCATCAGATCTCATGAGACTTATTCACTATCACAAGAACAGCATGGGAAAGACCTGCCCCCATGATTCAATTACCTCCCGCTGGGTCCCTCCCATAACACGTGGGAATTCAAGATGAGATTTGAGCAGGGACACAGCCAAACCATATCAACCATGTATTTTCTTTATGCTCCTGAATTTCATGTCATTTATATATGAATACTTAAACATGGGTTTGTTATTTTATTTTTAAATTTTTGTGAGTACATAATAGGTATTTATATTTATGGGATACATGAGATGTTTTGATACAGGCATGCAACATGAAATAAACACATCATGGAGAATGGGATATCCATCCCATCAAGCATTTATCCTTTGAGTTACAAATAATCCAATTACACTCTTTGAGTTAATTTAAAATGTATATTGTTATTATTGACTATAGACATTCAGTTGTGCTATCAAATCATAGGTCTTATTCATTCTTCCTACTTTTTTGTACCCATTAACCATCCCCATCTCCTCCCAAGCCACCCATTACCTTTCCCAGCCTCTGGTAACCATCCTTCTACTCTCTGTGTCCATGAGTTCAGCTGTTTTGAGCTTTAGATCCCATAAATAAGTAAAAACATGCAATGTCTGTCTTTCTGTGCCTAGCTTATTTTACTTAAAATAATGATCTCCAGTTCCATCCATGTCATTGAAAATGACTGGATCTGTTTTTTTATGGCTGAATAGTACACCATTGTGTATGTGTGCCACATTTTCTTTTTCCATTTGTCTGTTGATGGACAGTCAGGTTGCTCCCAATCTTAGATATTGTAAACAATCCTGCAACAAAAATAGTAGTGAAGATATCTCTTGATACACTGATTTCCCTCCTTTTGGATACACACACAGCAGTGGGATTGTTGGATCACATGGTAGCTCAATTTTCAGTTTAATGAGGAACCTCCAAACTGTTCTCTATAGTGATTTTACTAATTTACATTCCCACCAACATACAAGCATTCTCTTTTCTCCACATCCCCACCAGCATCTGTTATTGCCTGTCTTTTGGATATAAGACATTTTAACTGGGGTGAGATGATATCTTATTGTAGTTTTGATTTGCATTTCTCTGATGATCAATCATGTTGAGTACCTTTTCATATACCTGTTTGCCATTTGTATGTCTTCTTTTGAGAAATGTCTATTCAAACCTTTTGTCCATTTTTTAGTCAGATTATTAGATTTTTTCCTATAAAGTTGTTTGAGCTCCTTATATATTCTGGTTATTAATCTCTTGTCAGTTAGGTAGCTTGTAAATACTTTCTCCCATTCTGTAGGTTGTCTCTTCACTTTATTGATTGTATTTTTTGCTGTACAGAAGCTTTTTAACTTGATATGATCCCATTTGTCCAGTTTTGCTTTGGTTGCCAGTGCTTGTGGGGTATTACTCAAAATTTTTTTGCCTAGACCAATGTCCTGGAGATTGCCCAAATGTTTTATTGTAGTAGTTTCATAGTTTGAGGTCTCAGATTTAAGCCTTTAATCCATTTTGATTTGGTTTTTGTATATGGTGAAAGATAGGGGTTGAGTTTCATTCTTCTGCATATGGATATCCAGTTTTCCCAGCACCATTTATTGAAGAGACTGTCTTTTCTCCAGTGTGTGTTCTTGGCACCTTTGCTGAAAATGAGTTCACTGTAGGTGTGTGGATTTGTTTCTGGGTTCTCTATTCTGTTCCATTGGCCTACATGTCTGTTTTTGTGTCAGTACCATGTTGTTTTGGTTACTACAGCTCTGTAGTGCAATTTGAAGTCAGGTAATATGATTCCTCCAGTTTTGTTCTTTTTGCTTAGGATAGCTTTGGGTATTCTGGGTATTTTGTGGTTTCATATACATTCTAGGAATTTTTTTCTATTTCTGTGAAGAATGTCATTGGTATTTTGATAGGGATTGCATTGAATCTGTAGATTGCTTTGGGTAGTATGAACATTTTAACAATATTGATTCTTCCAATGCATGAACATGGAATATCTTTCCATTTGTTGGTGTCCTCTTCAATTTCTTTCATCAGTGTTTTATAGTTTTTATTATAGAGATCTTTCACTTCTTTGATTAAGTCAATTCCTAGGTATGCAGTTTTATCTGTGGCTGTTGTAAATGGGATTACTTTTTAAATTTCTTTTTAACATTGTTCACTGTAGGCATATAGAAATGCTACCGATTTTTTATGTTGACTTTTTATCCCTCAACTTTACTGAATTTATCAGTTCTAATAGTTTTCTTGCAAAGTCTTTATATTTTTCCAAATATAAGATTATATCATTCTGCAAACAAGGGTAGTTTGGGTGCCCTTTATATCCTTCCCTTATCTGATTGCTCTAGTTAGGGCTTCCAGTACTATGTTGAATAATGGTGATGATAATGGGCATCCTTGTCATGTTCCAGATCTTAGAAGAAACGTTTTTAGTTTTTCCCCGTTTGGTGTGATTCTAGCGTGAGTCTGTTGTATATGGCTTTTATTATGTTGAAGTATATTCCTTCTATCCCCAATTTTTTCTTGGGATTTTTATACGAAAAGATGTTGAATTTTATCAAATGCATTTCAACATCAATTGAAATGATCATATGGTTTTGATACTTCATTCTGTTGATATAATGTAGCACACTGATTTCCATATTTTGAACCATCCCTGCATCCCAGGGATAAATCCCACTTTGTTATGATGAATGGTCTTTCTAATATATTGTTGAATTCAATTTGCTAGTATTTTGTTGAGGATTTTTGTATCAATATTCAGAGATATTGGCCTGAAGTTTACCTTTTTTTGATGTGTCTTTGTCTGGTTTTGGTATCAGGGTAATACTGGCCTCATGTAATGAGGTTCGAAGTATTTCCTCCTCTATTTTATGGAACAGTTTGAGCAAGATTGGTATTAGTTCTTTAAATGTTTGGTAGAATTCAACAGTGAAGCCATCGGGTCCTGGGCTTTTCTTTACTGGGAGTCTCTTTATTACGGCTTTCATCTCATTACTTTCATTAGTCTGTTTGGGTTTTGGATTTCTTCCAAATTGCACCTTGGTAGGCTGTATGAGTCTAGGAATTTGTGTATTTCTTCTTGATTTTCCAATTTATTGGCATTTAATTGCTCATAGTAGCCACTAATAATCCTTTGATTTTTTGCAGTATTAGTTGTAATGTCTTCTTTCTCATTTCTGATTTTATGAATCTGGATCCTCTCTCTTTTTTTCTTGTCTGGCAAAAGGTTTGTCAATTTTTCTTAAGTTATAAAAAATTTTTTAATTGATATTTTAGATTTCTTTATATAAATTGTATTTATTTCTGCTCAGATATTTATTATTTCTTTTCTTCTACTATTTTTGGGTTGGATTTGCCCTTACTTTTCTAGTTCTTTTAAGATGCATTGTTAGATTGTTCATTTGAAGTTTACCCTCTTTTTTGATGTAGGCACTTATCACTATTAATATAAACTTCCATCTTAGTACTGCATTTGCTATATCCCATAGGTTTTGGTAAGTTGTGTTTCTATTATCATTTGTTTCAAGAAATTTTAAAATTTCATTCTTTATTTATTTATTGACACACTGGTCATTCAGGAGCACAATGTTTAATTTCTATGTATTTGTATAATTTCCAAAATTCCTCGTCATTAATTTCTAGTTTTATTCCACTGTCGTCAGAGAAGATGCTTGATATGATTTAAATTTTTTTAATGTTTCAAGATTTGTTTTGTGATCTAACATATGGTCTATCTTTGAGAATGATTGATGTGCTGAGGAAAATTATGTGTATTCTATAGCTCTTGGATAAAATGTCCTGTAAATATCTATGAAATCCATTCGGTTTATAGTGCAGATTAAGTTGGATGTTTCTTTGTTGGTTTTATGTCTGGAAGATGTGTCTAATACTGAAAGTGGGGTGTTGAAGTCTCCAACTATTATTCTATTGGGACCTATCTCTCTCTTTAACTCTAATAATATTTGCTTCATATTTCTGGGTCCTTCTGGGTCCTTAGATGCATATATATTTTAAACTGTTATATCTTCTTGCTGAATTGACTCCTTTATTATTATATAGTGACCTTCTTTGTCTCTTCTTATAGTTTTTGTCTTGAAATGTATTTTGTCTGATATATGAGAACATCAAGGGGGAAATATGCCCCCATGATCCAATCACCTCCCACAAGATCCCTCCCCTGACATGTGGGGATTACAATTTGACATAAGATTTGTTTGGGAATGCAGAGCCAAGCCATATCAACAGTTTTAAAGAAACTTTTCTTGATATAGCTACTCTTGCTCTTTCTTGTTTCATTTGCATATCTTTTTTCATCCCTTTATTTTCATTCTATGTGTGTCTTTATAGGTGAAGTGTGTTTCTTGTAGGCAACAGATCAATGGGTTTTGCTTTTTCATTCATTCAACCACTCTATGTCTTTCGATTGGAGACATTTATATTCAATGTTATTGTTGGTAAGTAAGGACTTACTCCTGTCATTTTGCTATTTATGTTCTGGTTGTTTTCTGGTCTTCTCTTCCTTTCTTCTTCTGACTTCCTTTAGTGAAGATAATTTTTCTCTGGTGGTATGATTTTGTTTCTTGCTTTTTTTGTGTGTCTCCATTGCCTGTTTTTTGGATTGAGGTTGCCATGATGCTTACAAATACTATCTTATAACCCATTATTTTAAACTGATAACAATTTAACACTTTTACATAAACAAACAAATGAGCAAAAAAAAAAAAAACTAATAAAAACTCTAAGCCTTTATCCCCCACTTTTTAACTTTTTGTTTTTTTCTATTTATATATTTTTGTACTGAGTATGTCTGGAAAAGTTGCAATAATTATTTTTGATTGGTTCATCATTTAGTCTTTCTACTTAAGAGTAGTTTACACACCATAGTTAAAGTGTTATAATTTTTTTTCTGTGTACTTACTATTACCAGTGAGTTTTGTACCTTTAGATGACTACTTATTGCTCATTAATGCCCTTTTCTTTCTGATTGAAGTACTCTGTTTAGCTTTCTTGTAGGACAGGTCTGGTGTTCATAAAATTCCTCAGCTTTCGTTTGCCTGGAAAAGTCTTTATCCTTCATGTTTGAAGGATATATTTGCTAGATATACTATTCCAGGGTAAAAGCCTTTTTCCTTCAGCACTTTAAATATGTCATGCCACTCACTCCTGGCCTGTAAGTTTTCCACTGAAAAGTTTACTGCCAGACGTATTGGAGCTCCATTGTATGTTATTTCTTTCTTCTCTCTTGCTGCTTTTTAAGATCCTTTACCTTTGGGTAAAGTTTGATTATTAAATGTCTTGAGGTAGTCTTCTTTGGGTTAAATCTGCTTGGCATTCTATAACCATCTTGTATTTGGATATTGACATCTTTCTTTAGGTTTTGGAAGTTCTCTGTTAATAATCTTTCTACTCCTATTTCTCTCTTTACCTCCTCTTTAAGGCCAATAACTGTTAGATTTTCCCTTTTGAGGCTATTTTCTGGATCCTGTAGGTGTACTTCATTTTTTTAAAATTCCTTTTTCATTTGTCTCCTCTGACTGTGTATTTTCAAAAAGCCTGTCTTCAAGCTCACTAATTCTTCTTTTCTACTCGATCCATTCTGCTATTAAGGGACTCTGATGCATTCCTCAGTATGGCAGTTGGGTTTTTCAGCTCCAGAATTTCTGATTGATTCTTTTTAATTATTTCAATCTCTTTGATAAATTTATCTGGTAGAATTCTGAATTTCTTCTCTGTGTTATCTTGAATTTCTTTGAGCTCTCTCAACACAGCTAATTTGAATTCTCTGTCTGAAAGGTCACATATCTCTGTTTCTCCAGGAGTGATCCCTGGTGCCTCATTTAGCTCATTTGATGAGGTCGTATTTTTCTGGATGGTGTTGATGCTAGTAGGTGTTCTTTGGTGTCTTGGCATTGAAGAGTTAGGTATTTATGGTAGTCTTCACAGTCTGAGCATATTTGTATTTGTCCTCCTTGGGAGGATTTTCAGGTATTTGAAGACTTGGGTGTTGTGATTTCAGCTGTATCTGCCTTAGGGAAAACTCCAAACCCAGTAATACTGTGTTTCTTGCAGACTTGTAGAGATATCCCCTTGATAGTCTTGGACAAGATTCAGAAGAATTCTCTGGATTACTAGGCAAAGAGTGTTGTTCTCTTCTTTTACTTTCTCCCAAACAAACAGAGTCTCTCTCTCTCTCTGTTCTGAGCCACCTAAAGCTGGGGGGTGGAGTGACACAGCACCCTTGTGGCCACCACCACCCCTGTGGCCACCACCACTATGACTGTGCTAGGTCAGACCTGAAGCCAGCAGAGTACTAGGTCTTGCCTAAGGTGTGCTATAAACACTCCCTGGGTACTGCATATGTTTTCTCAAGGCCCTGAGGCTCTACAGTTAGCAGGTAGCAAAACCAACCAGGCCTGTGTCCTTCCCTTCAGGGTAGCGAGGTCCTGGGTGGGTCTAGATGTGCTGTCTGGGAGTCAGGGACTAGAATCAAATACCTTAAGACGTCTACCTGGCGTTCTATTGTAACTGCAGCTGAGCTGGCACTCAAACCACAAGATGCAGTTCTTCCCACCCTTCCTTCCCTTTCCCAAAGGCAAAGGTGCCTCACCCCATGGCCACTGCCACCTCAGGCCATGAGGAGTACTGCCAGGCTACTGCCGATGTTCCCTTCTGGCCCAAGGGCTCTTACGTCAGCTTGTGGTAAATGTTACCTGGACTCACCCTTCAGGGCAGTGGGCTCCCTTCTAGGCCCCAGCAGGTCCAGAAATGCCATCTGTGTCAAGTCCTGGAATCAGACATCCTAAGAGCTCACTTAGTGCTCTACCCTCCTGTGTCATGCTGTTACCTGAAGCCAGCAAGTCTCAGAGCCTCACCCAAGGCCCTTGACATAGTACCTGGGTATTGCTGCTGATTATTCAGGGCCCAAGGGCTCTTTAGTTAGCAGAAGATAAATGTTTCAAGGACCAAGTCCTTTCCTTCAAGACAGTGGCCTTTCTTCTGGCCCAGGGTGTGTCTAGAAATATTGTATGGGAGCTAGAGCCTGGAAGGGGAGCCTCAAAACTCTGACGAGTACTCTATCCTGCTGTGACTGAGCTGGTATCCAAGACACAAGACAAAGCCTTCTCCACTCTTCCCTCTCCTCTCCTCAAGTGGATGGAAGGGGTCTCTTTTGGATCTGCAAGTGGTGCAGCCTGGGAATGGGGAGGGGGTAAATGTCACCCTTCCCTCCTTCAGGCACTGTCTCTGGGCCTAGTTCAGCATTAGGACTCACCTGCGAGTTGCAATCCTTATGGCCTGGATGACCTTTCAAGTTTACTTGGAGACACAGAGTGCTGCAGCCCTCAGTGGTGAGGGTTGCAGGAACTCAAGTTCTGTTAGCTGGGATGTGTGATTCCTGTCTGGCTAGGGCTCCTTTAAAGGCTCCCTCCATGAGCAGGCATCAGCTGAGTTTGGTCCAGTTTTCCTTTCTGCTCTAACAGGACAGCACTGAGTTCAATGCCTCACAATAGCTGTGTTCTCCCTCCCCCAGCACCTAGAGATGCTCCCTGCACCATGCTGCTGCTGCTGGGGGTCAGGGAGGGGTGGCATCAGGGATTCAGGACTGTTTCATCTTTCTCTTCTGTGCCTATTTCAGCGATATGAACTTAAAACCAGGTACTATGAGGGCTCACCTAATTTTTGGTTATTATGAAGGTGTTTTTTTCACTATAGATAGTTGGTAAATTGGTGTCCTTGTAGTGGGGACTTTGGTGGAGCCTTCTATTCCACCATCTTGCTCCACCTCTCTCAAGCATGGGTCTGTTGCCTTAAAAAAAAAAAAAAATCATTAGGGTCCTTTTTGAAAAACTGATTGGGTAAAGCCACCACTCAGTTCATGGTATTTTGTCATAGCAACCTGAATGGACAAAGGCAGAAAATTGGTACTGAGAAGTGGGAGTGCTGTTGTAACAGATTCCTAAAATGTGGAAACAGCTTTGGAACTGGGTCATGGGTACAGGCTGCAGGAATTTTAAAGTGTGTGCTAGAATAAGTCTGCATTGACGTGCGTAGATTGTAAGGGTGATTATGGTGAGTGCCCAGAAGGAGAAGAGGCAAACTATAGAGAAAGCCTCAGTCTTATTAGAGAATACCTAAACAGACATAAACAGAATGTTAATTAAAATATGGATGATAAAGGTCATTCTGGTGAGGTGAAAGACAGAAATGAGGAATATGATATTGGACAGTGGAAGAAAAACCTTCTTTTTTATAAAGTGGCAAAGAACATGGCTAAATTGTTTTGTGTTCTATTATTTTGAGGAAGATTTAATTTGTGAGCAATGAAATTGGATATTTGGCTGAGGAAATTGCTAAGCAAAGTGTTGAAGGTATGGTGTGGTTTCTCTTGACTTCCTATAATAAAATGCAAGAAGAGAGAAATGATTTGAAGCTACAATTGTTAACGAAAAGGAAGCAGAACTTAACAATTGTGAAAAATCTCAGCCTATCTGTATTGGAAAAAATGAGAAAACCTGTTTGGAAGACAACAAGGGTGTGGCCAAGTGACTGATACACCAGGCATTTCAGTGGAAGCCAGGTGCTATTTATCAAGACAATGGGGAGATTAGTGAGCTGTCTAAACAGAAGTCAGAACATATTGCCTAAGACAATGCAAGAATGTCCCCAAAGGCATTTCAGAGATCACTGGGATTGCCCCTCCTATCATAGGCCCAGAGTGCCAGGGCCTGGGGCTGGAGCAATATCAAGGGTGGCGAATCCCTGGTGCCTGTGCTACCTCACATCTCAGGCTTCTCTCACTGCGCTGGGTTGCCATGCTGCTTGGCGGCCTGAAGTGCAGCAAGTGCTGCACCCAGCAAAGCTTCGGAGGTATGGCTGCCTCCATCTAGATTCCAAAGTATGTTCCAGAGAGCTGGGGACGAAGCAGAGAGCCTCCATGGGGGCAGGGTCACCTCTGAGACCCCAGATGGTAGAGCCACCTGTGTGATTCCAGCTCAGAAGAGCTGAAAGCACACAACTCCAACCTGTGAGTGCCTTGGACTGGCTATTCCCAGCAAAGCCATCAGGGAGAGACTGCCCAAATCTGTGGAGGCAGGACCACTGGCCCAGTGGGTAGGGAAGATGTTATCAAACCAAACTAAGGTCCACTCACTGTGCTTAGTAAGGCCAGATATCCACACCAAAATTTGCAGTGGGAGAAAGCAAGGCCCTTCTTTGCAGGGCACCAAGCAAGAAGGATCAGGCAGCTAATGCTCAAGTCTTGACTTCCCAGATTGCTTGAAGGTAGTTTTTCAAGGTAGGGATAAATTTCAGGAAGGCAGAAGTTACAAGCAAAATCCTAAATCAATACGTGGAGGCTACAAATTAGTTTTGAGAGGTTACACAAAGGCAGGATATCTTGAAGTGAGGGCTTCCAGGTCATAGTCTACGTAGAGTCAAAGATTTTCTGATTTGCAATTGGTTAAGGAAGAGAAGCTTTGTTAAAAATTTTGAGGTCAGGAGAAAAGACTGTTAGCTCTGGCTCATGGGCATGACCTCCTCCAGGCCCTTCAGGAAGAACTTTAGAATAAAGAATGGTGGTCAGAGTTCAGTCCTCAGTTCCCCCTTATCTGAGATCTACATGCCAGTGGATCCATTTGGTGGAGGTATGGGTTTCTGAAAAACAACACAGAGACATGTGTTAAGATGTTATCTTTAGTTTCTATGAGGGACCAAACATCCTATGATTCCAGCTTCCTGGGCTATTGTTTTAAGCTACGATTACATTCTTGATTATCAAGTTACTTATTTACTTTTCAGGGATAGCTAGGTACTTAGGATTTCTCTTGAAGGCACTCAAGATTTTCCTTTATTTCCATGCTTGGGGGGACCTGCAATCCCCTAAGTGAGGGTTCTTCCTCCATCTTAATGCCAGGACCTTTGTCACAGTGAGCCTGGAGGGCAAAATATCAGGTCAAAAAAGATTATTCTCCAGGTTTAAAGCTTTAGACTTGATTGAGACCTGCCTCTTTTTCCTTCCTTCCTATGTCTTCCTTTTGGAATGGGAATGTCTGTCCTGTGCCTGTCCTGTCCCATCATTGTATTTTGGGAGCACATAACTTGTTTGGTTTCACAAGTTCACAGCTAGAGAGCAATTTGCCTCAGAATGAATCATATTTTGAATATCACCCATATCTGATTAGGATGATATTTAAATGAAACTTTAGATTTTTACATTGGTGTTGAAATGAGTTAAGACTTTTTGGACTACTGGGATGAAACAAATGTATTTTGTATGAGAGAAGGAAATGAAATTTGGGAGACTAGGGGTGCAGTGCTGTGGTTTGAATATTTGTGTCCTCCCCTCCAAATTCATTTGTTGAAATCTTACCCTGTAAAATAATGGTAATAGGGGGTGGGTCTTTGGAAGGTGATTAGGTTGTGAGGGTGGAGCCCTTGTGAATGGGATTAGTGCCCTTACAAAAGAGGCCTGAGAGATCTCCTTTGGCCCCTCTGCCACATGAAGTTACAACAATCACCTCCAACTCAGAAAAGAGAGGCACATGGGAAGCCACTGAATGGAGTCTTTTGCTTGGCAATTCCACCAGAACCTGTGAAAAGGGGCAGGAGCAGTTCCCCAAAGGTGGGGATACCCAGAAGAGGCACATAATACCTCAAGGGAGAGGAGAGATGCTGGGTAGCCAGAAATAATAAAAGGCCACTGTAGCTTTCCAAACTATATTTGAAGAGAGGCCTAAAAATCATCATTTCCCCCCCTCATATCACTTAATGGTTATCTTTTTACCACCAAAGCTCTATAATATTTCATGATAAATTGTTTTTGCCTGAAATTTGATGAAAACTTCTTTTTTCATTAGGGAAAATATTACAAAGTGTATAAAAGGAAGGAAAACAGGGTGTTTTGTTTTAAAAAGCAAACTACTCTACATCTTGTTGGTGCAACCAGATGTGCCTTGGCTTTTGTTTTTGCATATTCATTAGATTTCATTGTTCAAAGTGATCCTGTAAGAATCCGGCCAAGCCTTACAAGAGGATTTCATACTGGCCTCATTCCAAGGAAATTAATAATTTTATTTCAAGCTGCTCTCCCTTCTCTTAGCTGTGGGCTTCTAAGCAAGGCCACTGGTGTTCCCCTCTCTATGAATTACAAGGTGGTTCAGACCTCCAGTATTTCTATTATAGAGCATTCTGTCTTTCATTTAAAAATTGCCTCTTATGAGTATTATTCTCTGTTCTAAAAAGACTTCATTGTTTCTCTCCTATTCTACACTCCTTCTGTGTTCAAGGTCGCTAGTTACTCTATTATTCAGGCAGACAATCTTTTCATAATTTTTTTTTCCAATCAGTCTCAGTTCAAGGACTTACATTCTCAATATCCCCCATAAGTTTTGCCATTTCTTCTCATGAAAACGTTCTCCATAGCTTCCCTTTCTTTAGCAGCTTCATGTATTCAGTTCTTTGTAATGCATTACTGTGCAGAATGTAGGCAAACCTTGTTTATGGTACATTTTGTTTGGGTAAAAAGATTTCTTCTTATTTCCTTAGAATCAGCAACAATTAACTAAAGTTTATGAATTGATTTGGGAAAACCCGCTGTTATTATCTAGCTTACATGGAGAGAATTCTCAGCCTCCAAGGGGCAAGAGACAGAAGTTTTGAGGGTAGCAGAAACAGAGCATAGATCAAAAGGCAAGGATAACTGAAGCTGGGGTTTTATGGGAAAAGTACAGAAATCAAAATAATCTTTTGAATAAAAGTTCCAAAATAAAATTTAAGGTGGTCAGAAATCTTGCTTAAACTAAATATATATGTATTATATTGTTTTATCAAGAGACTATCCCATTAATACTCACAGCAACTACTAATTAATGACAGCTTATCATGTATTGCTTCTAACCATGAAGAATTGCAATTAAAGTCCTCATTTTACAAAATGCAAGATCAGAGAACTAGTAAAAACTGGGCCTGTTTAATGCCAAAGTCAGTGATCTTTTCTATCCTCTGCTGCCTCATAATATAGTATGCAATGCTGACATGTGCAAAGCTGGTCTTTAGACTTGAATAATCCCTGTAAGAGGAACTATTTTTAATGAAATAGACTGAATATTCTATAAAAGAAATATTGGAACTATTGAACCTCCTTGTGAGATGGGACAGTTCCCTGACCCTCTTGTGGGATTTGTGAAGGGAGAGCGGGGGGATGGCTCATTTTGCTTGGCCACTGAGCTCAAACCCCTTGTGGGAGGGGGAGCACTTAGGTGAGCAGGTGCAGGAGCTGGGGTGAGTGCCTTTAGGCACCAGCAGGAATGAACCCTTTACCAGCCTGTGGCAGCATCTAGTGGTTGCCCAAGATCTCTGGAGCCCCAGAGGGTGCGTGCTACAAACATTGCTCTTTTAGTGTTTGCCATCTGTGGGCGGCTAAGTGTTAACCAGCTCAGTGGAGAGTCAGGGTGACAGCCTTTTACACCCTGCCCTCTTGATACCTGGGTCCTTGTCTGGTGTCCAGGAAGGATCAGGTCACATGGACTTGAAGGATGGTGAATGAGGAGGTTTTATTGAGTGATGGAGGTGGCTCTCACAAAGAGGAGCTGGGAGGGGGATGATGCGAGAAGAAGATGATCATTCCCTGAAGCCTTGCTGTCTCCCGCAGGGCTCCTCTCCAAAGTTGTGCCATCTGAGATTAAGCATGCATATCCATAGTCTCCATCACTCTGTTGCTTCTTCTCCTCACTTGTTCTCTGCCACGCCACTCTGCTCTTCTGCTGGTGGAGTTTGGGGTTTTTATGGATACAGGATGGGGGGTGTGGTGGGCCAGGGTGGTTTTGGAAAAACCAACGTTTGGGTGGGAAAACAGGAGTAATTGTTCTTATTTAGGACAAGCTGTGGCTTCCAGGCTTGAGGGTTGGGCCTTTGCCTGGGAACTGCCCTCTTCTATCCAGTATTTCCCTGCCTCCCATCTGTATCACTTGCTATACCTATGAGAGCCATGTCTAATTTTCTTGGACTAAAAATCCAGATAGACCTGATAATTTGAAGTTAGGGATGACTCTAGGTAAATATATAAATAAAGACTTATTCCCCTTCTGTGGTACCCTCATTATTATGCCAATCCCAGGGGATATTCATTATTATCATGATACACGTTAGCTCTGCCATACTTCCTAGCTTGTGTGAACCGGAAAGTTACTTAGCTTCTCTGAACCTCATTTCCTGCATGTAGAAATTGGAGAGAAGAGATTGGATCAAGATAGCATACCAAACACATATTTTGGCCTTTTTTCTCATTATAAAACCATATAAATGACAGAAAAATACTTTAAAAACTCATAACCGTTCTGGAAAACAAGAAAAGGCTATGTTAATTTACCAGAATGTAGAAGGAATAGTTGCAATCAGAAAGCAGATGGAATTTGATGGAGACACCACAGCCCAAAACAGACTTAGGAACATTTCATTGTGGGAGGTGAGAGGGTTCTAGAGACTCAGCAGAAGCAGATAGTATCTTCAAGTGTATAAATATAAATGATCAGGGTGAAAAAATTGGAAGCAGGTGGGAGCGAGGAGCTACTTTAGGTAGGGAGAGGAAAAAGAGACTCTGAGGAGCCCTGAGACCTGAGGGATAGAAAGAGCCAGCAATGATAAGACACAGGGACAAATTATTCAGGAAGGGGGAACAGCAAGTGCAAAGTAGGCAGAAAGGAAGGAACATGCTCTTGGATAAAAAAGAGCCCGGTGTAGGTACAGCAAGTGAGTGGACTGAAGTTGGAGATGGTAGCTGGGATTAAGAGCCCCTTGGAAGCACTTATGTCTCTGAAGGGCATGATTGTGTTGCAAGGATTTGAGGGGTTATGAGAACCAACTGTTTGTTGCTGATGACTTACCTTGTTTCTTTGCTGCTGTCTGTTCTGCTGTGAGTCCTCATATAAGTGGGGCTAAGATCTGAGCTCTCACCTTCCATCCTAGAAACTAAGGAGAGTTTGGGGTTTGATGGTTATAATGAGTAATTTGTCAAACTCCTTACTAATTTAACTTCAGGTTTTCTGAGCACAGATGGCCTGGGTGGGCAGTCTTAGGCTCTGAAAGAGAAGGGTTTGGCCTAGGCCCTGAAATGTTTGGTGAGATGTGATCAGCATGCCAACCTGAGTGGAATGGCCATTCCACTCCTGCTGTGCCTTCAGCTGACCCCAATATCCTTTCTAATCACATACAAGCTGGTTTGGAAGGTTGATGGGTGGTTGTGAGTAGAAGGTTGTGCCAGGAAAACTGTAGAAAGCGAACCTTTTGCATTCTTTCTGACAGTGAGGCCTGATACTCTACTTATATCTGCAGTTTCTAGAGCTGAAGTGGGCTATTGAGAATACATTTAAGAAGTAAGCATGGAGTAGCATTCTGAATGTGGACTGATAACAGCGCCTCACTTATCAGCAGAAAATTGCACGCTGCAAGGCAGCATTGGATGGGAGGTCTAGTGGACAGTGATTTCTGTATTCTTTATCAGTAAGGGCTTAGCTGCAGAGAGGTTGGTGCATTTGAAAGACTCAAGAGCCTGGGGATTGGCAAGGGAAGGGGCCTGGCCAACACCCTTCATCACTTCCAGAGGTTCTTTCCAGCAGCCATAAAACAAATAACTGTCAGTCTTAGGTTCCAACTCCAGGGTAGGATTGAAGCTTGTGAGAAAGGTCAGTGGGACGATTTCAAGAGGCTGAGATCCATAGAAAGGGAAATCATAAGATCTGCAAAATTGCCCAAATGATCACTAATTTGTGGAGCAGTATATCTGCTCTATAGATCTATAGGCTATAGGTTATGATGGAGTTACAGAAAAACTCTGCTATAACTCTATAAGCAGGATCTAAACTTTTCAATCTTGTAAGTATGGGGATCACAACATAGGAAGCCTAATGAAAAACAGTCTTTTTCAGTGAATCAGTATCTTAGCCCATTTAGGCTGCTATAACAAAATACCATAAACTGGGTAGTTGAAACAACAGAAATTTATTTTTCATAGTTCTAGAGGCCGGGAAGGCCAAGATCAAGGCACCAGCAGATACGATGTGTAGTGAATGTCCACTTCTTTCATACAGGGACATCTTCTCATTGTAACCTCACATGACAAAACACAAGGACTTTGATCTCTTCAGCCTCAAATCCCATGGCACTAATGCCATTCATGAGGGCTTCACCCCCACGACCTAATCACTTCCCAATGGCCTCACTCCTAATGCCATCACATTGGGGATTAGGTTTCAACATGAATTTGAGGGGGATGCAAACATTCAGACCATAGCAGTCAGTAGTGTCCTAAAAAACACAAAAGTAAAGATGGTAGATTGTGTACTATATATTAGTGGACAAATATGGAAAAAAGAAAGTCTTAAATGACCCTGGGATCAATGCTTGCTTTGTACCTGTCC
The DNA here is from genome assembly GCF_029281585.2 of Gorilla gorilla gorilla. NCBI lineage: Eukaryota > Metazoa > Chordata > Mammalia > Primates > Hominidae > Gorilla > Gorilla gorilla. The sequence goes on along the minus strand of NC_086017.1, from coordinate 149,027,933 downwards.
GTTCTCAACCCCACCCAAGATAAGAACTTCAGCTGCACTTGTTAGAAAAAAAGGAGATAATTGACAAGTACATTTTATGCAAATGTGCATCACTGGGGCTGTGGGTGAGGTTATGAGTGTAGGTACTATTGTTCTGGGAAAGATCACCTTATGGTGCTAAGTGGGGCATGAAGATCTCAGATACAAGAGAAGCAGAAGTAGCTATAAATAAATGCAGCTCCATTCCTGTGGCCCAAAGTATATTTAGAGGAATTATGACACCCCTGCCCAATATATATGCAGTAGAAACCTACTGTCAAAGATAGGACAGGGGGAGATTGAAAACTCAGACCACTCAGACCAGTGAAGGACAGCAATTAGTATACATCAACTTTTTGTCTCTACAACCTGACAGTTGAAACTACAGATTTTATGGTGACAAATCCTGTAGTCATGAATTCTAAGCATGTCCTATCAGGGATGAGCAAGTGTCTAATATTGCATAGATATTAGGGGAAAAATTCTTCTCTGATCAGATTCAGTCTAATCAAAGGAGGACTTGGAGACTTGGTTATTACGAAAAATTTCCTCACTGAAGGTCAAACAGCTTATAATTACTCTCTATTATCCCAAAGAAACATATAATCCCATGGAGGCAATACATGGGTCCTCAAATAGGAATTACACCACTTCCTTCACTCCCAATTCTTGCTTTTGAGACCAAAGCCAGGCTACCTGTGGGCCTCTGTTTTCTGTTTTGCTGCAGACAAAGGAGCAGAAAGTGTAGCCTTATCTCATAGACTGCTAAACTGAGGAATATTCTCCAGGAGCTATTACAAATGGGCTACTGGGGCATCCCAGCATAACATGGTATGATTAAGAACTCCCAGGCTGGGTGCGGTGGCTCACGCCTGTAATCCCAGCACTCTGGGAGGCTGAGGTGGGCAGATCACCTGAGGTCAGGAATTCCAGACAAGCCTGGCCAACATGGGGAAACCCTATCTCTACTAAAAATACAAAAATTAGCTGGGCATGGTGGCGAGCTCTTGTAATCCCAGATACTCTGGAGGCTGAGGTAGGAGAATCACTTGAACCCAGGAGATGGAGTTGCAGTGAGCCAAGATCATGCCACTGCACACCAGCCTGTGCGACAAGAATGAAACTCTGTCTCAAAAAAAAAAAAAAAAAAAAAAAAGGAACTCCCTGAGACCTCATGTGTGGTCCTAGGACATGTAGGCCAGACACAGGCCTCATTTCAAATGAGATAGCGTAGCTTTCAGGGACCCTGCATTTAAAGTGCACCACTCAGGACTCCTGCCAGTTTGAGAAATGCTCTGAGGCTGAGGTATGTCTGTCTCAGTGCTATAGGGTAACACTGAACCTATGAGAACTTGGTCAAGGGCTTCCACTCTGTCCTAGCACACTGGTATTCACACAAAGGACATAGGACAACAGGCAGTGTTCCAAATGGACCTCAAAGGGATCCCACCATCTCCTAGCACGAAGTTGGTAAGGATGAGTAGAAAGAGGTGGAGGCTACCCCTTGGGTGGAGCAAAATAATTTGCCCAGCCTAGAGATGGAGCACCTTTCACCTCATCATGGAGAAGCAGCAATCCCCTTCTGTGAGCTCAGATCCAGAGGCAGCAGCATTTGAGTCCAAAAGATCCAGTGAAGCTGGAAAAAAAAATAAAAACATCAAAAAACCAACCAACCAACCAACCAACCAACCAACCAACCAACCAACAAAACAAACAACAAAAACCCAGCATCACTGGGGAAGGGGTGGTGATACCCGTGGGATGTGAGCAGAGCTGCGTTTCCACCACTGGGGAGCAGGTGTCAGCTCATCATAGAAGGATATGAGAAGTCCATCAAGCAGCTCAATTACCTCATGATGGTCTGGATGAAGACATCTCTTAATGTGGCTAATTTAACATGGTGTTAACGTTGGTGTTAACTGAGATGTTCTGGTCCTCTTTACTCCCTGTGTGGGAGAGAATAGGAATTATATATATATTTTTTCTCCCAGGGAGGTCGAGGCATTCCCCCTTTCCTAGAGTGTAAGGTAATAGGATGAATCCCTTTGTAATATGACTCAAGGTGAAGATCAAGTCCAACTATTTATTAGATAGTAATATATGCCAGAGATGTGCTTACAGATTAGATATTGCAATCCATCCCTCTTCTGCTCCCGGTCTAGGCTTACCCTTGTCCTTGGTATGACATCCTTGTATGGTCTTACACAGTTAGACCATTTCTTCAGAATGGAAGGGAGTGGGGAAAACAAAACAAAACAACAAAACGAACAAACAAAAAACCTCTTTGGCCCTGAAGAGAGTGAGAACCATTGCCTAAGCAACTAACTTGCCACATTCAGCACATTATTGAACACTATGTATCCAACTTGATTAGGCTGAATCCTGATCCCATCACTAAACACTAAATACTTTATGATACTTATACTATCCTGGATGATTCTGGGACCTATCAACAGTTAGGTGCAGGTTTTAAAATAAGATCTAACTTTGGTAGACTCTTTTTTTATCTTTTTTCATATATCCCAACAGTTCCCAAGAATAAAATATCCTTGCTGAAAGGACTTTTATAGTATGCCGGACACCTATCTGCTTAGCATAAGATGCTGAGAATAGTGTGGTGGCTTGGATCAGGCCCAAAGTCACCTATACATCTGAGAAGCCTTTTCCAGCCAAAATTATAGTACAGAAATGTATGCATGTTGGGGTGTTGGTGGTCATGCCAGTGGCTGTGCTGTGACTCTTTGCCTTTGCATCTTAGGTTCTCCAATCCTGCCTCTCAATCCTCTTCTCATTTCATAAAAGAGCTCAAACAATTCAACTCAAACATCTCCTTCTTTTCTTATTTTACTTGTTGATATCTGGGGAAACCCTAAAATTTCTGCTACTGTTTTGCACCCCAGAGGGAGAGGAAGAGCATGGGAGAGGGCCAAGGGTACTGCTAGGGGCTGGAAATTAGGAAGAGGCTAAAACCCCAAGTCATTGTATGGTTTGCCTCTTTATGAGGCTCTGCAATAAATGGACCTCCATGAGATCCCACCTTTTCTCCTTGCATTTCATCTACTTTGTTTCATCTTGCCATGAAGGGGTCCCCTGTGGAGGCCAAGTCCTGGGAGTGCACTGGGGAACAAGAAGCTAGGGAGGCCACCTGGCTTCTTTGGCCTGCACAAAGGCAGTGTGGTAAGTCACCCACAGTCTGGCCCAGCTCACAGGTTTGCCCTTCCACAAAACAAAAATAAAAATTGTGTCTCCATGCACACGTATGTTTATAGCATCACTGTTCACAATAGCAAAGATTTGGAACCAACCCAAATGCGCATCAATGATATACTGGATAAAGAAAATGTGGCACATATACACCATGGAATACTATGCAGCCATAAAAAAGGATGAGTTCATGTCCTTTGCAGGGACATGGATGAAGCTGGAAACCATCATTCTCAGCAAACTAACACAGGAAAAGAAAACCAAACACTGCATGTTCTCACTCATAAGTGGAAGTTGAACAATGAGAACACATTGATACAGGGAGGGGAACATCACACACTGGGGCCTGTCGGGGGGCAGGGGGCTACGGGAGGGAGAGCATTAAGTGAAATACCTAATGTAGATGATGGTTTGCTGAGTGCAGCAAACCACCATGGCACATGTATACCTATGTAACAAATCTGTACTTTCTGCTCATGTATCCCAGAACTTAAAGTAAAATAAAAAAAAATTATGTCTCCTGCATTGCTCCCTTAAGATCTTCAGGGGTGATGGGCAGCTTGCTGGGAATTTAACACCCTGGGTTCGGGCCATCCCTATCTTTCCCTTTAAGTTCACTCAATTTCCAGACCAACTTTCAGAACTGATGTCTTCTTTATTTGTGTCTCCCTTTGGGTCTTGTGCAGACTTTCCTTGTATTGCTTATCATTCAAAGCTGCAATTACTTTTTACTTGAGTTTCTTCCCCCTTAGGTTCTGAGCTCCAAAAGAGTGGTGTACTGGGTGGAATAGTGTCTCTGAAGATTCATTCCCTTCTGGAACCTGAGAATGCAATCTTATTTGGAAATAGGATTTTTGCAGGTGTAATTAGTTAAGGTAAGACCACCTTAGAGTGGACTAGAGTGGACCCTTAATCCAATGTGACTGGTGTCTTTAAAAGAAGAAAAGAAGAGACAGAAAGTGACATACACAGAGGGAAGATGATATGAAGAGATACAAGGAGAATGCCCTGTGATGACAGAGGCAGAGACTGGAGTGATGCATCTACAAGTCAAGGAACATCAAAGATTGCTGGCAAACACCAGAAGCCAGAAAGAGGCAAGGAAAGATCCTCACCTTTTTCACCCAGAGCCTTTGGCAAGAGCATGGCCCTGCTGACACCTTGATTTCGGACTTCTGGCCTCCAGAACTATGAGATAATAAATTTCTGTTGTTTCAAGCCACCAAGTTTGTGGTACTTTGTAACAGTAGCTCTTAGAATTTAATGCAGGGGCTGTGATCTGGTCACTCTTGTATTGCAGGAACATAAACAGGGTCTGGAATGGATAAGTGAGCTCTTAATATTTGCCAGATAAGAATTGCATGTAGAGAGGGAGGACAAGAGAAGTGTGATGGAGGAGGGAACAGACACAAAAAAGTGAAAAGCTTGCCTCTCTAGTGCATGTGCCTGAAGTGGAGACACCTGCAAATCACTGTATGTGGTATATGCCCAGTAAGCCCTCATTCATTATTCAGAATGAATAAATGAACGAATGAATTTGATATTGGATTTCTCTCATCTTCACATTCCCTCTAAAAGAGCCATCAGTTGACACACCTAGTGGGAGGAAAACAATGAAACTCTCTATGTCCAATCAGCAACGTGGCAGAACTATGTCAAGAAACATACATGTACAAATGTCTCATAGAAAGTGTGACAGTTTGCTCTGCCCCAAATACCAGGGGCAAGGCCCGAGGATCGGACCTGCCTCAGATATGGAGCGAGGCAGTGATGCTCGGCATCACGCTGCACCTGCCACTCTCTCTGCAGCGACCTGGTCCCCTGCTGCATTTGGATCCAAGTCGAAAATCTTTCTTCTCCATCCTAGCTTTGCCACCTGATTCCTCCAGACTCCAGCCTGTGCTGCAGTCTTCCTGGGAAAGCAGGCTGGTTTTCCTGCAGCTGCTCTGCTGCCCCCACTCTGCTTTACCCTCCCTCCCTCATTGTTTGTCATTGGCCAGCCTTGTTTGCAGCACAAGGACATGAAGAAGACATTCTTCCCATTCTCCAGTCATTGTCACTAATTGAAATGGGAAGCAAGACAAGGCTCCAGAAGAAAAGCTTATTATTGGCTGCCTTGTTGGAAGAAAATGAATCACCCTAAGCAGATAGGTTTCTGTGATCTCAGGCAAACCTCACTCTTTATTCTACACAACCCCATCTAATTGTTCAAGAAAATGTTCATCTGCTTCATAATGGAACAGCCATGATGGAAGTGTTGTGAAATCACTGAAAAGTTTATTCAAGACTCCCTTCTGAAAGCCCAGTCATAAAGCACGGGCTTCGGGGGAGTTAATAGAATTGGTTCTCACTGAAATGGCATGGATAACAAATTTCCTGAACATGTATCCTTTTAAATGTGCCTGTTGGTGGGAGTCTGAATTGGCATTTGACAGATGCAAAGCACTAACAAAAGGGGTGAATTTCCCAGCTCTGGCATTAGGCCGTCCCCTGTGGCTGTGTCATCAGAGTCCCTGCCCAGCCTCTCACAACTGAATGGGGACTAGAAACTTCCAAGATTCTCATGAAACCAAGTCTTGCAAACAGGGAATATTCAACTACTTCCTCAAAGTGTTAAACCTAAAGAAGAGAAAGTTATCCCATGAAGTGGAAGAAAAACATCCAGAAAGAATGGGTGGACAAAACGAGGCTTTAGAAGACGAGCTACCCTGCAGTGAAATTTCTTCCAATAAATTATGTCAGGATGAAGGAGTCAGAACCAATGAAGAAAAAGAAACACAGAAACCATATGGCAGACGTGTGCATTCCTCATGCACTACATAGCTTGTGATAAATAGAAAGATATTTAAGATACATTTCTGCCCTCAAGAAGCCAAGTTAGATTCATTTGTTTATCCATTCACTGAAGAAATAAATACTTTTGTGCCGGCAGCCATTCAAAAATGATGATCATTTGGGGGAAACACTGGAGAAATTTGCCACGATTTTTAAGGCAAGTTCAGAAAAGGGAGAAGACCACTTGAATTGGAGATTTGGGAATTGAATTGCAGAATTTGGGAAATTGATTTGGAGACCTCTACTCCTTCCCCACATGTATCTCATGTCTCCTCAGCTTCATCCAAGTCTAACCTTCCAGAAACTTGTGACTTTGGTTGTCAGGCAGTAAATGTACGAGTGATTCTCTTTGCTTCTTCTAATGTTCCCAAATGCCACATTCCACACTGGGCCATCTGTAACCTAATTTTCTCTTTCTGCTCCCCATAATGAAGAAATGTGTGATGGATTAAAGATAATTGCATATTATTTTTTTAATCTTATAATTTGCTTCATATATTTTAAATGAATTTTTTGAGATAATTGTAGATTTATATGACTGCATATTCTTAACTCTTCCACCATTAGGTGGTGAGGTCTGTGTCCCCTGGAAGGCTCTACGACTGCTTCAACCCACAGAAAATGTTGGAAGTAATGCTATGCCAGTTTCCAGACCCAGAGAGAGAAAGTGGCCAGTGCCACTTCCTGTTTATGAGAACATTCTCTCTGGGAACCCGGAGATGCCATGCTGGAGAGGCTAGCAAGTGGTCTAGTCGACAGTCCCAGCTGAGCTCAGCCTTCCAGCCATCTCTTCCTAGGCACAAGATGAATAAGTAAAGACATCTTGGACCATCCAAACCAGCCCAAATGCCAGCTGAGTATTATCAGGTGACCTCAGCTGATACAACGTGGATCCAACAGAGCTGAGCCTAAAATTCTGACCCCAAACACCATGAAAGATAATACAACGGATATTGTTTTAAGCTACTAAGTTTTGGGTTGGTTTATGACATATAAAAGAAGAGGAGATCAAAAGTGCAAATGATAGCAGTGATTCTTTTCCTACTTCTGAGGTGAAATCTTCTTTGCCTGCTTCTTCCATTGGTGCCTAGCATTCATCTCAAGTCACGCATACCATGGAGTCTTTTTGGTGACACGTACCACAGCTAGAAGGCCATGTAGTGAGAGCTCTTCTATTGGAAGCAAAAATAAATTTTTCTCAGAGATACATATCCCTGGTCCAGAAGGAATTTGCCCACACAATGGCCCGTATGTATGAGTGTGTGTGTCTGCTTCTTGCTTGTGTGAGAAATATATGTTTCATTACGGGACTTCATTTTCTGTCCTCAATGGAGCCTTTTTCATTTTCTTTTCTCTTTTGGTGGGGACAATAGAGACCATTTCAAGGCAAAGCCCTGTCTATTGCTTTTGTTTTTCCCTCCCTGTTTTGTTGCAGGCTTCGCCTCAGCATTCAGCGCTGGCGTTTCTTGAGGTGGTCGGCATTGTTCCTTCCTCCTGGGTCTGGCAGAACGCTTGGAGGGTCAGTTGGAAATGAAGCTTCTATTATCTGCGATCTGTCTCACCCTCTAAGCTGGTCCGTCCTTACACTAAGGCTCAGCCAAGCATGAAGAAAACTAATTGTCCCCACTCTCTGCTCTGCTGCACACCAAACCCCCACTTGTGCTTCTCCTGGTTCCCCACTGGTCGGAGAAAGCCTCGCCTAAGCGGAGGCACAGAGGGACACGTTCCCAGGTACCGCTCCGCCCAGCATGTGCAGCTTGAGCTGCCTGTGACTCAAATTGAGGTGTCCCAGGGCTTCTCCCGGAGCTGCCAGTGCCAGGGAAGGGGCGGAGGGAGGGAGAGAAAGATGATGACTGTGCGTGTTCCCAGTAATTGCAATGGGCATAGGAAAGGGGACTTGATTAATTTGCCTGATGAATTATGCATCACCTCTGCGTGCCGCCCTCCTAGCTTCAAAGCTTTATTTAATTCACATTGCTTGGATCTGACCACCTCTTCCTTCCTTGCTTTGAAAGCTGTTGTCCAACAAGTACCAGGGAAGTCTTTGGCTTTTGACTGCTGCGACCACCTCACAGTGTGCTTCCAGGAGTTGACAGAATTACTGAGATGTAAGCTGTAGTAAATTTAAACACACATACATACACACACACGCACACACACACATACATACACAGAGCTGGAGTAATTCATCAATAACAAGCCTAAGATTTATGATGTGAGGGAGAACTCAGCTGTCTTTTGTAGTCTAGGACAAAAAAAATTAAATACAGAAGTGGCAATTACTTTGTTAGTCGTGTTTAAAGTTAACACCACATGAAAGAAAGTCCCCTTTAATAAAGAAAGGAGCAACAAGGAATGTCATGGCGGTGAGATTAACTTGGTGTTTTCAAGGCCTGTGGATCGAAAATTTGATCTCCCAATTTTTCATCTTTCTGGTCTGTTCAAGCTGAGGTTGAACCACGGGCTTTTTCAATCCCCCTTGAGTGGTTAGTGGCAATCCGGCCTTTCATTAGGGCTCCTAGCATGCTCTACGTGATTCGGTCCACCTTGCTACCCATCTTTCCAGGTGAAGACAGAAAACTCTCTGTATTACTAATAAGCGTAAAATAAAGGCAGTACTTCCTGCGTGAAATTGGGCTTGAAGAACTGAGAAGGGCCCAGTGTTTTGTCAAGTTTTTTCTGTCAAAGCTCAGTCTGAGAGGCAAAGCTAACAAGGGAAACAAATTCATTTAATGAAATAAGACTATGATTTAAAAGGGTTTTTGGTAACAGCTTTATTGACATATAATTAACATACCATATAATTCACCCACTTGAAGTGTACAAAGTGTACTATTCAATGGTTTTTAGTATATTTATAGAATTTTTCAGCCATCACTACAATACATTTTGGAACTTTTTTTTATCACCCCAAAAAGAAACCCTCTGCTCTGTAGCTATGACCCATCTCTCCCTGTTTCCCAACCCAAGACAAACACTAGCCACCCAAGGCTGGCATTTGCAATTCTGGACACTTCATAGAAATGGAATCATAGAATATGTGACCTTTGTGTATGGCTTCTTTTCCTTAGCATAATGTTTTCAAGGTTTATCCATACTGTAACATGAATCAGTATTTTATTCCTTTTTATGGTGGGATAGTATTCCATTGTCTGGAATGGAATCTCCAACTCCATTTTGTTTAACTATTCATCAGTTGATGGAGCAATTTGATGATTTTGCAATCTTTTTATTTTGAGTTTTTATGTTTTCTATCTTTTGGGAAGAATATCCTTTCAAGCTGACAAGAAAGCTTTTGAGTAATGCTTTCCTATGAACACTGCAAGAAATGTGTTAGTACCTCGCTATTTGCCATAATCCCAGGTTGGAAGAATGTAAAACCTACTTCCTACTTAGAGTTTTACATTCGTCTTCTTCTAGAAAGCCTCGCCTAAGTGGAGGCACAGAGGGACATGTTCCCAGGTACCACTCTGCTCAGCATGTGCAGCTTGAGCTGCCTGTGACTCAAATTGACGTGTCCCAGGGCTTCTCCTGGAGGCACAGAGGAGTCAGCTGCAGTTCCAGCACTGGGCTCTCCCTCTGTTCCTCTGGTGGACTGAGGACCCTCTTGAATCAACCAATATGAGGGAACTGCATTTTCCTGGCTGTATGTAAAATGAGGGGTTGCACTTGTATTCTTTAACTTCTTTCAAGAGGCAGAGAGCAGAAAGAATGGAAAGACTTCCATATCTGACTTTGAATGCTGATTTCATGCCTTATTAGCTGTGTGGTCTTGGGCAGGTCATCTTATCCCTTCCAAAGGACAGTTCTCTCATCTGTAAAATGGGAAGAACACAACTTACCCATAGATATAGTATAAGGGTAGACATAGTATAAATGGAATGAAGTAATGTCCACAAGGTATCTTGCAGTTGTAAGCAATAAATAAATGGTAGTTCCTTAAGGTTCTACCGATGCTAGCAATCTTCACTGGGATGAGAGTGTGATGGGTCAGCTACTCAGGTACTAGATTATTTACTGAGCAATTACTAAGTACCCAAAGACATGTAAGAATAAAGAAGACAAAGGCCTTTCCTGTTGTACAATGTAATAAGGAGCCCGACCTAGTCAATATGAAACAAATGGTGGCCAGGACAATATATTATCCCCCACTAGCTAGAAGTGGCTGGTGGCCACTCCCAGTAGCCTGTGGCTTGTCCCTCTTCCAGGGTTTCTTAGCACTTTCTCCTTCGGGTTTGAATTATTAGGTTAAGAGTTTTATCTTCTCCACCAGATTGTGATGTCCTTGAAGGTGGGAACCATGTTCTTTCATATTTAAAATCTAGGCTTATCAGGTAGTTCCCTCTGAAACCATGCTGCTTCTCTAGTTATCTGTTCTTTCTCTTTCTCTTTGGAGTCATTTGTGATTTTATAGTTAGAATTTTATTTTTAAAGCCTCTTGAGCCATATTTCCTTTCAAGGCATGGCTCTATAGTCTTGACTATCTTTCCGCAGAAAGTTCAGATGTTTAATTTCTTAAAGTCTAGGGCATCACTTTAGTTCATGTGGTTGACGTGATGGGCTACTTTCTCATGACGTGATTTGTCTCTCTCGTGCTGATTAGCAACCTCAACATAGCAATTGTATTCATTGTTTCCTCTACTTTTAGAACCAAATAATTGTCAGAAAGGCAAATCAAATGTTCTTTCTCTGGTAGAACAAGCCTTCCCCTTAAGCTCTGGATAGCTGAAGCCCCTACTACTTCCTGGTCTTTCCCAGGGACCAGGAAGTCTTGCATGAGAGGTAGCCACTGACCAGTCCAGCAGCAACCCAAGTCTGTAGGTCAGGCTGAGACTCAACACTGGTCGGCTCAACACTGGTCTTGCTCCTGTCTCCTCTCCTGCAATTATTATTATTATTTTTTTGCTTGGTTATACCGAAGAGTGACTGCTATTTTTCCAGTTAACTTCACACTCATTTCGCTGAAGGCAGTGATACTTTGTCTCACCTTTCTTCACAAGGTGAGAGAATATTTGAGCAATGAAATCCTAACTTTATCCTGGAATAGGTACATGAGTTTGTGGGTATATTAGTGTATCCCAAAAGATAATGTATTGAAAAGATCCTGGGATGGCTTACAGGAGTGAGGAAAGAGTGAACTCAGACTTCAGGAAGGGCAAGACCCAGGGCAAATACTTCAGGAGACCTTACCAGCGGGATCTGTGAGCCGTGTCTGTAGGGATCACTGTTAAGTTAACTCTACTCCAATACTCCAGCCTCTGGGAATATAAAACTGTTTAAATTTCAAATTTCAGAAGAAAGACCAATTGGCTTTGCTTGAGTCAGAAGTCTATTCTTCACCAATCCCTATCATATAGCACAGGTGTAGTTTCTGATGATCACTCCTTTGTCTGGGGACATTCCTGGAGAAGGGAGATCTGTTGTGAACAGAGCAGCCATCTAGTTCGTGTCTACCACAGCAGACGCTTGACTCCTTGTCCTGAATGGATCAGCAAGAAAGAAGTCAAGGAAAAACTCTATCTAACACTCTCTCTGAATCAACCACTCTTTCATGTGGTGAAAAGTTACAAGATCAAAGGAAAAAAAATCACCAACCTGTAATTTTCTGGTATTTACGATGCTGTCTTCTTTTACATGCTTACCTAGCATTTTAAGTTTTGTTATTTAACAGGCTAGAAATTCATGAGGCCAAATATTTATTGCAATATGCAAATTTTATGTACCTAAACTATGCAGCTGGGAATAGTCATTTTCTTAAAACATAGTACAGCCCTCAAGGAAAAGACTCTAAATCAGAGCACCCCAGGGATTCCTATTCAACAAAAGAATTGAGGAAAAACTTGGCCCTGGAGGCACTGTAGGATCAAGGGCATAGGGCAGGAGAAGGTATTCTTTCATTTGTTTCCTCATTGACTCTTTAGTGAGTACTTACTGCATTTAAGGCATTGTGCTGGGCACTTGGGATAATAAAGTGATCCAGACAAATATGGTCCCTGCCCTCAGAGATTGTAGGGTGCACAATTAAATTAGCAATAATGCTCGTTGTGTTACAATGGAGATGTATGGGGTGTATGGGATCATCATATCTTAAGATGATCTCATATTGCCAGGCATGAGGATGAGGTGGGGAGGGAGGGAGTGTTCTAGGGAGGCTGAGACCAGAGAAGAGATGCAGGAAGTCATGGGAAGAAGGGGGGAAAAGTGTACCAGGTGGAAGGAGCTACATGTGCAAAGGGTCTGAATCAAGAGAGAACATAATGCATCCATGTAGTTTTGTGAATCTGGAGTTGGTGAACTGTAGACAACCAGGAGGAAAGATAAGGCAGAAACCATCTCAACAACAGCTTGAGTTAGAACTTTATCCCAGGGATAATGGGGAGTCACTGAAGATATTAAACAGGGGGATACATTCTGGGTTCTGTGAGCAAAGGTTTGGGTCTGGACAGCCCTGGAGACCTTGGTACATGAGATCCTGGTAGAAAAAGGCTCCTAAAGAGCAAACAGACCCTTCTCAGGAAGCTCTCCTGAATGCCAGTGCTTGCCTCACTGAGATTTAGAAGAAGTTCTCTGGGGAAGTCAGGGCAGGGCTAAGGCGAAGACAGTGCCAAGAGAAGGGCTTCAGGAACTCCTCACAGACACCGCAAGGCTCCTATATTGACACAGAACAGACCAGCAGAAACTCAGGCCAGGCACTATCTTTCAAATTGTCTTTGTAAATCTCATTGCTGCCTTGAGCTCCTGGCCCCACTCAGGGAGAAGGACCCAGCACTGACAGATGCTGAGGCCCAGGTTTAGAATCCGGTGCTGATCTGGAGCCCAGGGCAGGCACAGCCTGCTGGCAGCATCCTTTCCATCACCACAGGGTGGTAGCTCAGCACTGATCTTGTTCCTGTCTCCTCTCCTGCAAGTATTATTATTATTTTTTGCTTGGTTGTACTAAAGTCTGACTGCTATTTTTCCAGTTCATTTCCCGTTCATTTCTCTGAAGGCAGTGGTTCTTTGTCTGAAATGGCCAGACTGACTTGTTTTGTGATTCATTTACTACTTATTTAGCACATGTAGATAAAGCCCCTTGCAAGATCTTTGAGAGGGTGGCAGATGAATCAGATACAAATGTTGACCTCAAGGAAATTGAAATCACATATGAAAAATAAGACATATGGATCCAGAATATATTTATTGAGGATCTACCATGTATCAAGCTCTGCCGGGTTCCTGAGACACAGTAATGAATGGGCACCCTGAAGGAGCTCACATGAAAATCCAGAAGTGTGTATCAACCGTCGAATGTATTGTTTTAGAAGTCAGCATCTGGGTTCCTTGGAGAGTGAGTGAGAGAGAGAGAAAGAGAGAGAGAGAGAGCTGTTCTTTCTAGGCAAATACATGGATTGATAGTGTGCAGGGTGAAAGCTGGGCTTGCAGGGTCTTGGCCATTGGATGCCAGGGCTTGTGAGGAAGGAGAAGCTGCTTGACATGACAGTGGGAAAGAATCTGGATGCCAGTCTCCCCAGAACTATGAGCTGAAGGGGTGGTGACAAAGGAGGGCAGAAATACTCAGTCCAGGGTGGGAGTCAGAAAAGACTTATAGTGGAGGCAACACCTGGATGTTCATTAGCTGGGCCAGCTAGCAGGAAAATCTTCCAGGTAGAGGAAATAGAATTTTCACAAGTAAAGGTCTGGCTAAATAAAATGTGAAGTGTTGTCATATAATGGAATTCCACAGAATAATGAAAAGCAAACCTCTAAATCTACATGTATCAACATAGACAGATTAAAAAAAATGCTGTGTTAAAGGCAAGTTGCAGAATTTTATATGTTTATATGTAGTTATATGTGTATATAGACATAGATCTAAACCCGGAAAAAAACACAGCAAACTCATCAGAGTGGTTACCTCTGTCTGGAGAGCAGAGAAGAGCTTGAGGGTGGAGATGAAGGGGTCTTAAGTTTTATATGTAGTGTTCCAGTTTCTCAAAAGGTGAAAAGGTAAATTATTGACGCATTATTTAAGGAATGAAAAAATGCATAAAACAAGGAGAAAATTGGTCAGTGCCATAGACAGAGAGAGATGGAATCTATGGAACACGAGGTGGAAGAGAGCACTTCCAGCTGGAGGAGTGGAGGAAAATTCCTGAAGGAGGCAGCCTCTGATTGAAAGATGGGCCAGACCTGGCCTGCCAGGGATGGAGAGGACAGAGGGACAGGCATGGGGGTAGACAAGTGTAAGACGGATAAGAGAAAAAGCAATACTTTGTCTGAAATCCGTGTGTGAAGGAGAAGATTAGGGGTCAGGGAAAAGTTGGATTAGGACCTGGTCATTGGGGCAGGGTAGAGGGATTTGAGGGTCTCAAAGCAAATGAAGGGTCAGTTGGTCTGGTAGCAAAGGGCAGGGCAAGAAGTGAAAGTCAAGTCAAGAGGCTACTGCACTGGCCCAGGGGATCATGATCAGCCCAAACTGGGGCAGATGCTGCAGGCTGTAGGGGACAAAAGTGTAAGGCTCTGTGGGTGCAGAATGCCATGGCACAGATGTCACTTTCAGCGGATCATACAATTCAAACCTAAAACACCTACCCAGCTTCTTAGAAAGGTTCTTATCTCTAGCCTTAAACACTATGGAGACAGGCAAACTCTGAAGAATGACATGCTCTTTAAACTGACACTCTCAAGGAAAGCCTTAGTTTTCTTGAAAAATTCCTTATTAATTTAAATACCATGGCTTTCTGCTAACACTAAGAAGAGATTATAATATTCCAGTGGGACTTCCTTTGCTTAACATGAAAATAAACCTGACAGAAGGATTACAAAACTAAACACAGAACATTACAAGAAACACTAATTACCTCCCATTCTTTCTTCTCACTCACTAAAACAACTATTTAGACAAACAAAGCAGCGGAGAGGAGGAGGGAGCAGAACTGAAGGGTGTATGGTTCTGCTAATCCCTGCTGCTTTGATAAATCTGAAATAGGATCACCTGACATCTGAGAAGTGGGAGGTATCTTTCCAGGAGCGCTTTGCATTAGGTTACCTCAGGTAACTGATTTACCTTTTGAATCAAACGGCTTTGGACTGAACGTATAATTTCTCCTCTCTGAAGCTGCCTTGGAATCCTCCCCTCTCCTTCATAGGCAGGGTAATTATGTCTCTTTTGGGCCCAGAGCCCACTGCTCCCTGCTCTGGGAGAGCATCTGCACAGAGTTGGCTGTCTGCAGATGGGAACCTTGGGAGCCCAGGATCTATGGGGAATTCACATTTGGTGCCCACCCCAACTAGCCCAGCACCTGTGTTTATAAGAATTTCATGAATGAGAAGCACATCTGGGGAAGAAGGGAAGGAAACAGGGAAGAGGGAGGGAGAGGGAGAGGATAGATGGTCAGGGAGACTTTTGGCTGTTGGACCGTTATACTCTGGGTTCTGAATAAAACTGTTCATGCAAACAAACACCAGCTTGATTCGGTCTGTTGCTGTGAGAAGATTCCATACCCAATGTTTGTATTCTGATTTGTATTTAGATTTTAATTCCATAGTTAATCACATCCCTTCACCCTACCTTCCATCAGTTGCTTCTCTTCAGCAACCTTAGGAAGGGCCCTTATGGTGCAGAAATGCTTACTAAAAAGTCAAGAAGGCTTGGAAGCACAGCCTGAAAATAAATAAGCTGCAGTTTCCTAAAGCATCAATCTGAACATATATACATTCACATCAGTTGTATATATCAATGACGGATTACTGAGTACTCCAGTGTTACCCATCCACCCTCCCTATCACAGCTCTCTCTGTCTGTCTCTGTCTCTGCATGCCTCTTCTGTCTCTGCAAGACTCCTGTCTTGCTCCTGCATCCTGTGCTGTCAGTCTCATCATGATTAATGCTGGCAAGAAAAATGGACTCTTGGATTCTAAGGGCTAATGCGGTCATTGCAGGAAATTCTCACTCATTCTGTAAATTTTCTTGTTCTATTTATTATTAGGAATAAAATCCTGCAAATCCTGGGAGCATCACTCTCCTCCAATTCAGCCCTTACACCTGTGTTCCTGAAATGCCTTCATCTCAGAGCCATGTGTTGGACAACCTGGGCTTTTTGGTGGAAAGAGAACAGCTTCCAGTCTGAGTGTTACTTGAAACAGTTTCCCTCATTTTTATAATGGTCTTTATTTCATTTTTCTTCTTCACTGAATTATCATTTGTCCTTCTGGTGTATAGCAACTTGCTGTTTTGTTTGAGTATTTTATGTTTACCTACTTAGTTGTTACAAATGCTTCTCAAATATTTATCAGTACAGTTGGGCAAACAAGTCAGACAACCTAAAAACATAAAACAAAATGTGTGAGTATGTTTAAGCTTTCATCACCCAAAACAAAAGAAAACAAACAAACAAAAAACAGACAACAACAGCAGCAGAAAACAAAAACAAATAAAACAGAAAACTAGTCATTTCTGGAAGGTTTATATCCAAGTTCACCAAAACTAATTATTGATTCACAAAATACTCATTTTTAGGAACCCAATTCTGAAACAAAAGTTTGAAGAAAATAAGCAGGAAAAAAAATGGTGATATTTGGATCACCAAAATCAGATTACTAAGATTACACCTAGGAATTAAGGAGCCATCTGCTAATAAAAGTCCACAGTAGTTTGTTATTCTGTTTGTTTCACACGGAAGATGAGCCTCCCTGGGATCTTCAGAGTACATTATAAGCCTATTTCAAGATAAGTATAATAAAACTTAAAGGCAACAAATAAGAATTAGAATGCATCCATCTCTTGTGGCTCATTTTCTCTGCAAAGGAGAGGGCATCTCCAAAGTGTTTCAGAGCCTCTGGGCCTGAAGCAAGTGGGAGGATGGTGGGTTACTCTCAGTGAGTACAGATCTCCCGCCCTAGATGTAGTACAGCTCAGTGTGGAGAGTTTTGGAAGAAAGTGTGTGTCTCAGTCTGCTTGGGTTCTAACAGAGTGCCATAGACTAGGTGGCTTAAAAGCAACAGAAATTTATTTCTCACAGTCCTGGAGGCTGGGAAGTCCAAGATCAAGGTACCAGCAGGTTTAGTGTCTGGTAAGGGCCCTCTTCCTGGTTCATAGACAGTGTCTTCTCGCCTCATCCTTACATGGTCGAAGGGACAAAGGAGCTCTCCAGGGTTTTTTTTATTAGGTTGGTGCAAAAATGATTGTGTTTTTTTTCCCATCAGATATAAGGGCACCAATCCCGTTTATGGAGGCTTTATCCTCATAACCTAATCACCTACCAAAAGTCCCATCTCCTAATATCATCACATTGGGGGTTAGGATTTCAACATACGATTCTGGGGGCAGGGAGACAAACATTCAGTCCATAGCGGCACCAAGCCACTTACTCTGTCTTAGAGACAACAAGGAGAATGGCAGAGGTGATGGGAAATTCTATGAATACCAGTGTTTCTCCCATTTCCTATAAGGAAAAAAATTAGATCTTCTATTTTTCTATTATCTAGCCCTGTCCAAAGATTTAGTGGCTTGCCTATGGAAATAGTAAACTTTCTGTCCCTAGAGTAGGTGTCAGCTTGGTAGAGATTTTGTGGCTGGGTTGTAAGCATCAGCCAAGGGATTCTCAGCCAGAACAGTACTACTTTCTCCTTTAGGGGTTGTTTGAAAATGTGGGTGGGTGGCTTTGGTCATTATAGTGACCAAGTAGATA
Source organism: Gorilla gorilla gorilla (assembly GCF_029281585.2). Taxonomy (NCBI): domain Eukaryota; kingdom Metazoa; phylum Chordata; class Mammalia; order Primates; family Hominidae; genus Gorilla; species Gorilla gorilla. Next base: position 149,010,207 of record NC_086017.1, on the reverse strand, counting down.
ACTAGACTCTTTTTTTTTTTTTTTTTTTTTTTCTTGAGACGGAGTCTTGCTCTGTCGCCCAGGCTGGAGTGCAGTGGCGCGATCTCGGCTCACTGCAAGCTCCGCCTCCCGGGTTCACGCCATTCTCTTGCCACAGCCTCCCGAGTAGCTGGGACTACAGGCGGCCCGCCACTGCGCCCGGCTAATTTTTTGTATTTTTTAGTAGAGACGGGGTTTCACCGTGGTCTCGATCTCCTGACCTCGTGATCTGCCCGCCTCGGCCTCCCAAAGTGCTGGGATTACAGGAGTGAGCCACGGTGCCCGGCCAATAGCTAGACTCTGTTAAGGTCTACTCTTAACATGGCAAGTTCAAACCTTTATGATTTTTCCTTTTGGAAGGTTTCTTTGTTTTAAAAAAGATACAAAAAAACCAGTCACTTATGAATGAGAGCACAGTACTGCACACAGAGTCACTCAGAGGCTGTGGCAAAGGATGGCTTCATATTTGGTCCTTTAAAGCAAATTTTCTAGGCGAAAAAAATAACACCTGCAGATCTTGTTAAAAAATAAGTTCTCAGGCCCCATCCCAGACTTCCTGAATCAGACTTTCCAAGGGGGTGTTTGAAAAGCTCTGTATCTAGTTCTGAAACCTGGCTGCCCTCTAGAGTCACCCAGATAGCTTAATAAAGTGCTGATGGCTGCATCCTGTCTTGAAGACTCTGATGTAACTGATCTGGGCTAGGGTCTGGATTTTTAAATGCTGTACTGTGATGCTGCTGTGCAGTGAGGGTTGAGAGTCACAGCTCTGGGTCAGAACCCCAAGTAATTCTTATCTTGAATCATAATGGGCAATGCACATTGAGGAATTTAGTGCTCATTGATAGACTGATTGGTTGCAAACATTGGCAGGTATGAGCCGGGCAGGGGATTAAAGAGTGCAGACCTATTAAAGTATCAGAAATGTGGAGGCCTAAGTTTGATTGTAATAGGAACCTGAAGTCGTTTCCACTGCTTTACTAGCATTGGTTAGAGTGATCAATGGCATACCAAGGTTGGGGGTGGTTGAAGATGAAGCAGTGAGGGTGAGGTGGGGCAGATGTGTGTGTGTGTACGTGCATGCATGTGTGAGGAATCATGGTTCCCAGTGGAGAGGAGAATTTTATCACTAAAATTGTTTAGAATCGTAGGTGCATAGTGATACTTAAAAAGTAGACTGTTTTTTCAGCTTTACTATTGCTATTTAAAAACAACATATTTATTTTGGAACAGTGTAAGATTTACAGAAAAGTTGCAAAGATGATACAGAGGGGTCTTGTGTATCCCTATACCTATTTCTCCTATTTCCAGTATGTCTTACATGAATATGATACATTAGTCACAGCTGATGAGCTAATGTTGATACATTAAAGTCCATATTTTATTCAGATTTTCTTTGTTTTACTTAATGTCCTTTTTGTGTCCTGGAACCCCATCCAGGATCCCATATTATACTCAGTCACCACTGCCTCCTTAGGCTCCTCTAGACTATGACAGCTTCTCAGACTTTTCTTGTTTTTAGTGGTCTTGACTGTCTTTAGGAGTATTTATTGGTCAGGCATTTTGTATAATGTCTCTCTTTGGGCAATGATCCCTGAGAGAAGGGAAACAAATGAGGTAAGTCCTATAATTGCCCCCACGTTTTGCTTGGAGTTTCCAGCACAGGAAGGGAAAACCCAGAGTTCAGTGGTCTTCCCGAGTTGAGGAAACAATTCAACATTCAGGGATACCAAGGTTGTAAAACTTTTTAGGGCAGAGTACCAGAGAACAAAGAGCTACACAAAGAAAGACCTCTAGAGATCTACAGAGGAAACTGTCTAAGGCCAGGGAAAGAACCACTGGAAAGAAGCAGGCAGAACAATTTCTGTAGCTCACACAGGACCACCAATAGTTTGTGCTCCCATCAGTCATAGAGGAAAACCCTCCTAAAACACTGAGCATTGAATAGAGTCCTCTGAAGAATATGGCCTCAAGAGTGGGGTCAAACTGCCCCTAGATTACGGTGTACTGGGCCCACTGAAGGAAGCTTAAAAGCAAACCTTGAGAAAATCAAATTGTTTCCAAGTAATTTAACTATTTCCCAGAATAAAGACCAAAAATACCTAAGGAATAAAAAAGAAATCCTGCACCTTGAAACATAAAAATAACAATATTTGACATTAAATAAAACATTATCAGGCATGCAAAGAAGCAAGAAACTGTAATGCATAATAAGGAGGAAATCCAGTCAATAAAAACAGATTCAGAAACAACACAGGTGATAGAATTAGTAGACAAAGACATTAAGACAACTATTATAAAGTTGGCCCTCTGTGAGTTCTACTTCCATAGATTCAACCAACCATGGACCAAAAGTATTCATCCAAAAACCTCAAACAATAAAAAATAACAATACAACAGTAATACAAAATTTTAAAAATATAGTATAACAACTATTTATATAGCATTTACATTGTTTTAGATATAATAAATCTAGAGATGATGTATATGGGAGGGTGTGCATAGGTTATATCAAATACTAGGCCATTTAATGTGAGGCAGAAGTCCCCAAACTTCGGGCCACGAACTGGTACCAGTCTGTGGTCCATTAGGAACTGGGCCACATGGCCAGAGGTGAGCGGTGGGCGAGTGAGCATTACTGCCTGAGCTCCGCCTCCTGTCAGATCAGCTGTGGCATTTGATTCTCATAGGAGCATGAACCCTATTGTGAACTGCACACTCAAGGGATCTAGGTTGTATGCTCCTTATAAGAATCTAACTAATATCTGATGATCTGAGTTGGAACAATTTCATTCTGAAGCCATCCACTCCACCCCTACCCCGGGTGCATGGAAAAATTGTCTTCCGTGAAACCTGTCCCTGGTGCCAAAAAGGTTGGGAACCACTTATGTAAGGAACTGGAACATCTGGAAATTTTGGTATCTTAGGAGAGGTCCTGGAATTAATACCCATGGATGTGAAAGGATGACCGTACTCTGTAGGTTCAAGAAGGTAGAAGAAAATGAGATCATGATAAGGACAATCATGATAGATTTTTTAAGAGATCCAAATTAAATTCTAGGGATAAAAATATAATGTTTGGGATGAAAACTACACTGTATAAGATTAACAGCAGAAGAGACAATGCAGAAAAAAATTAGTGAACTTGAAGACAAAGCAATAGAAAGTATCCAAAATAAAACACACAAAGATACATATTTTTTTAAAAAAAGAACATAATATTGAGCTGTGGGACAAAATTAAATGGCCTGCTATTGTGTTACTGGAGTCCCAGAAAGAAAAAAGATGGGAGAAGGCATAAAATAATTAAAGAAATAGTGGCTGAAAAATTTTCTAAATAAGATGAAAACTATCAAGCTGCAGTCCAAGCTGCTTACCTATGGAGCTGGTATAATACAAAGATGAAGCTTCTAGACTTGGGAATAGCCAGATCTAGGTTCCCAACTAGTTTTGCAACATATCACTGTGTGACTTAGAGGATTAACTTAAGCTCTCTGAGTTTCAATTTTCTCTTTTGTAAAGTAGAGATAAGATTTGCACAATAATATTTATTGTTTCATGATTTTTAATAGAAAAATATTGGCAACAACTTAAATGTCCATCTATAAGGCATGGTTAAGTTAATTATGATATAGTGGTAGTAGGAATACTATGTCATTGATAAAAAAGAGTAACATCTATAAGTATTGGTATGAAAAGGTCTCCAAGAATACTGAAAAGGTATGCTTTCATTATGATAATGGTATGCTTATGCATAATGGTATGCTTTCATTTAGATATTTAAAAATCTTGCATGTATAGACACATATTTATCTATGCGTACAGAGGTACCTACCTGCCCAGTGACTTAAGATGGTTCAACTTATGATTTTTTGACTTTACAATGAGTTTATCAGGATATTAAATGCATCTTTAATTACAATATATTTGACTTACAATTCATTTATCAGGATGTAGCCCTGTGGTAAGTCGAGGAGCATCTGTGCATACAAAGGTCACTAGAAGGATGCTCACCAAATTGCCTCTAGAAGGGAATGGGTTATAAAAGCAGGCAAAAAAAAAAAAAAAAAAAAAAAAAGAAGAAAACTTTCATGTTTAATTCTATAAACTACTGTATTGTTTAAATTTTTTACAATGACTGCAAAATAATATTTAAAAGGGAAATAGAAGCAATACTGTGGTGGGAATATACCCCAGTCTACCTATGCTGATGGAGGATGAATGAGATGCTTAAAGCTCATGTGAACTGGTGACAGGCCAGGCGCAGTGGCTCACGCCTGTAATCCCAGCACTTTGGGAGGCCGAGGCGGGTGGATCACGAGGTCAGAGTTCAAGACTGGCCTGGCCAAAATGGTGAAACCCCGTCTCTACTGAAAATACGAAAATTAGCCGGGCATGGTGGCGGGCGCCTGTAATCCCAATTACTTGGGAGGCTGAGGTAGAGAATTGCTTGAACCTGGGGGTCAGAGGTTGCAGTGAGCTGAGATCATGCCAGCTGGGCAACAGAGTGAAACTCTGTCTCAAAATAAAAAAAAAAGATTATGTGAACTGGTGACAGTATAAATTTAAACACATCACTCCCCTATCCCCTGCTTAAAATCCTTCTGTGGGTGCCTCCTACCTGGGAAATAAAACTCAAATCCCTGAGCAAGGTCCATAAGAATGTGTATCACCTAGCCCTATGTATTAGTCCCTTCTCATGCTGCTAATAAAGACATACCCCCAAGACTGGTTAATTTATAAAGGAAAGAGGTTTAATGGACTCACAGTTCCACATGGTTGGGGAGGCCTTACAATCATGGCAGAAGATGAAGGAAGAGCAAAGGGACATCTTACATGGCAGCAGGCAAGAGAGCTTGTGCAGAGGAACTCCACTTATAAAACCATTAGATCTTGTGAGACTTATTCACTACCATGAGAACAGTATGAGGGAAACCGCCCTCATGATTCAATTGTCTCCACCTGGCCATGCCCTTGACACATGAGGATTATTACAATTCAAGGTGAGGTTTGGATGGGGACACAGCCAAAACATATCACCCTACCTGATTTTTCTGGGTTTATTTCCCATCACACGCACCTGAGAAGCTCTTCCTACTGTTGCACAGTGGCAAACTCCTAGTCATTGTTCTATGCCATCACTTCTCTGTTCTCTTTCTCCCTACTCCCGAGGAGTTAACTGGTCACCCTTCTGCTACCTCGTTCTTCCAGATTGACATTTGTTAAAATGTAATGCCACTGTATACTCATGTGTAAATTTTAATATTCATCTTTGAAGTCTCAGTGCCTAGTGCAGGGCCTGATCTATAACAGGTGCTGAATAAGTATTTGTTGATGAATCAGTGAATGGAAACTTCAACTCTAGGTACATCTATTAGAAATAGCATTCATGATGGAAGTCTTATCATACTGGATGTATGGACTGATTAATTTTTAATTGTTTTAATAACAGTTTCTTCTCTGAGGATAAAGCAAAGAAGAACTTTTGGTCTAGATTCAATTCTGACCTGGAAATTATATGAGTTTGCTAGGGCTGCTATAACAAAATACCACAGACTGGGTGACTTAACCAACAGAAATTTATTTTCTCACAGTTTTGGAGGCTAGAAGTCCAAGATCGAGGTATCAGCAGGTTTGGTTTATTCTGAGGCTGTGTTAGTCCATTCTTGTGTTGCTATAAAGGAATACCTAAGACTGAGTAATTTATAAGAAAAAGAGGTTTAATTGGCTCATGGTTCTGTAGGGTGGACAGGAAGCATGGTGTTGGCATCTGCTTGGCTTCTAGTGAGGCCTCAGGAAGCTTACAATCATTCATTCATTAATGGTGGAAGGCAAAGGGGGAGCTGATGTATTGTCTGGCAAGAGCAGGAGCAAGACAAAGAGGGGGAAGTGCCACACTCTTTTAAACCACCAGATCTCACATGAACTCAGAGTGAGGACGCCCTCATTACCATGAGGAGAGCGCCAAGCCATTCATCCATTCCTATGACCAAAATAACTCCTGCCAGGCTCTACCTCCAACATTGGGGATCATATTTCAACATGAGTTTTGAGGGGAACAAACATCCAAACCATATCAGAGGCCTTTCTCCTGGGCTTGCAGGTGGCTGTTTTCCTGCCATATCCTCATGTAATCTTTGCTCTGCATGCACCTACCCCTGGTGTCTCCTTTTGTCTCCAAATTTCCTCTTTTAAGAACACCAGTCAGATTCAACTGGAGCCTATCATAATGGTCCTGTTTTCACTTAGTCTCTCTTTAAAGGCCTTATCTCCAGATATATCACATTGTGAGGCACTGGGGGTTAGGATTTCAACACATGAATGTTGAGGGGACACGATTCAATCCAAAAAAGAAGTGCTAAAAACTTTAGAAGAAGATGGTGGTGTCATTTTGGAGCTGGTAATATTAATAGTGTCACAAGAGTTAAAGGGGTAAAACTATAAGAAGACATATCTAGGACAAAGAAAATTCAAATAAAGCATACAAGTAAAAACTCTACGAAGCAAAATACTGTTCCATAATTTCACAGGCTGATACATACGGTACTGAGATCATCATCATTACATGTATTCAAGGAGAAGAATTGTTGCATTGGATGGGATTTATGCCCAATGACTTCCCAAGCCTCTTCCAATTATAAGGTTTCTTGATTCTCGCATTATCCATTCTGCAGACTGCAAGGCAGGAAGTAAAAATAGAATTCAAATCCAATCTCTCCTAAATAAAATAGGAAGTGAAACAAAACTCTCTAAAAACCAGAAGCAAAAGTGGGAGACACCAAGGGGGACCACCCACACAGGTAGTGAAAATACAGACACTGAGTGGTGAGGTTGGCTTGCTTTGATTCCTGGCACATCCCTGGAAATACTGCTAGCTCCCAAGAAAGGAGGCTGGTTGCAGTTTTTGATGCTTTTGTTTCTGTGCTAGTTAGGCTAGAGCTCTTCCTCAAGTCTTTTCTTACTGCTTCTGCATTGCCTGGTGAAAGCAGTCTTGGGAAGCATGTGCCTTCTGCCTATCTGAAAAGGTACACTCTTGCTTGTTTCTATTCAGAGCCATAACGTGATTTGAGGTGAAATACCGGCTGCCCATCACACGTAATCTATCGGTGTTAAGAATCTGTTCTTTGAAAGGAATATTGGAACTGTTGGGATATGGTCTGCAGTAACCAGGGCTGCTTTATTATACAATCCGCACTGGTTTCCCACCACCCCCCTTTTTTTTATTGCACTGGTTACTCAGTCATACTAAACATAAAATAAAGTGAAATAAATAAATATATAAAACTCAGAGTGCACTGAGTCTTTTCACTGTCAAGCTGGCTCAAATGTTCTCAAAGTTTATCAGAGAGCTTGGTTGCCCTGGTGAAAATAACATTGTGCAGTGAAACAGAAAATAAGATGTCATGGCAAACTAAACATCTTCACTTTCTGGACAAATATCTAAGTTCACTGGAGCATAGAGGGGCCTAGGTCTGACCAGAGGGAGGAAGCCCGGCTTCCCTGTCCCATGTGTTAGGCTTCCTTGGGGTTCAGGTGAACAAGTGGGTAAAATTCACCAATACCTGGCTTCTGCTGAAGACTTTGGCACCTTCTGGCCAGCTCAAGTCTACACTTAGGCAGCTCCTTCATATGTTGAAAGTGAAGATGTTTAGTTTGCCGTGACATCTTATTTTCTGTTCTGCTGCACAGTGTTATTTTAACCAGGGCAGCTTAGTCTCTCCCTGATAACCCACTGAGACTTGATATCTGCAAGAAACTCCCATTAAAATGAATGGATATTAAAATCACTGTGTGTATGTGTGTGTGTGCCTGTGTCTGTGTGTGGAGAAATGAAGAGAGGCTGAGAAGTAGAGGGTCTGGGAGGAGAGAAGAGGGAAAAGTCAAATCACATTTACTTATTAGCTTGTTAATCTGTTTACAACTCTCGGTTAAAAATGGGAATAACAATACTACTAATCTGAGAAGGAGGCTGTTATGAGGATTAAATAAAATATCTGGAGCAAATGAAGCACCCTGTGAACAAAATCAAATGAGTACTTGGCAATATTAAGCACCCCATTAATGTTAGCTATTGTTTTATTATTTACAAAAAATAAGGAGGGAAAGAAGAAAAACAGAAAGTAAAGACATTTAAAACCTGTAGAACACTTTGGAGACAAATGAGAAGAGATGATCTTATTTCTTTACAGTGATTATATCCAGGCAGCCAAACTCATTCATCCGTTAAATACACCAGAGCAAACACCTGCAAAACACTGAATAACGAAAGTGCCGGACAGTACCAGACATCGTCGGTGCTCCATGAATATCCCCTCAAATCCATTATCATTATTCTGCTTTACTTGGATGCTTTCCACCCAGCAGCTAGAACTCCTGCCTCTTTTCAGAGGACTCCCTCAGTCTACTTAGAACCCACTTTGCCTGAGGCCAAAGTGCCTGAGGATTTTTACCCTTTTGAGAACAGCACATAGCCAATGACTGATAGGAGACACGTTTGCTTCCCCTCCTTCCCTTCCTGGTGCCCATCTCCACTCTCTTCCTGTTTTTACCCGACAACACATCCTAATAAATCAGTTTAGCCTGAATTTTTGTCTCAGACTCTGCTTCTTGGCAATCTAGCCTAACATGAGGATGTCCCTGACTTATAACTAGACTTTTCAAAAAAAATTTTGGAAATGAGTTTGGAAGTCAAAAAATATGTTTTTGTAGAGAATATCTTAGAGATGTTGTTACAATCCACAAAGCTTATGTAACCCATCAGGTAATTAAAATACCAAGTGTTTCTAGAAAAACCCTCTATAGAATTTTACTGTCACTCTATAGGGACAAAATGTAACAGGGAAAAAAAAATACAAACAAAAAAGCAGGGTTTCCCTTGAGTCTCAATAGAACTTAGGTTGTCAGAGAATTTCTAGGAATTTCCAGGAATATGAGAAGTTGCTGAAACAGGCTTTTTCCCCCCTAGTCTTTCTTTTCTTCCCTTTATGAAAATGTACCACACATAATCACCACTCTTTTCTCTCAAAGGAATGAAGGGGCCTTTTTGATGACAAATAGTGTAGAGAGAAAGAAGCATGTTGGAGGGTCCTGAGGGGAGGAAAATGTGGGAGGAGGGAAGAGATGCGCCTAAGGGCTAAAGAAGCAGTTAAAAAAAGAGAGAATTACTGTAAATGAGGGGAAAGGAGATGCCATCAGGCAGTGCATAAAAAGGACAAAAAAGAACAGGTGTATATCCCCAAAGACGTCACTGCAGGAGGTTAATCTTTGCGTGGAGAACTCAGGAACAAGAAATTGATGATGGAGAGGAAAGTATTACAGAAAGGCTTGAGGAGGGTCAGGGCAAAAGAAGAATGTTCCTGGACATCTTTTCTCTTATTGTCCCCTTTCTGGTCTAGACACCAGTCATCTTTAATCCTTTTTGCCCAGTCTGGAGACCTACAGCTAACGTAAAGGAGTTCTGAATTTCTTTCCCTCATGAGTTCTTGAATTCTTTTTATACTATTTGACATTTACACCAGCAAGAAATATGTCCTTGATCATTGAGCAGGATGGGTGGTGACTCAGATTTTATCTTCTGAGTTTAACTCAAGGGGTTGGATTAAGCAACTTTTATGTCACTGAGACAACTATGGGGTGGAAAGGAGTGAACTATTTATTGAAACCATCACTAATTGCTGGGAAATAGAATAATTCACTTCAGAGCAGTTGAGTTTTGTTTGTTTAAGAATCACTGCTTGTTTTTTGGGGGTGGTAAGGTAAACAGTCCTTACTCTTCCTGCATTATCAAGAATTAAAGAGTTAAATCTAGAAAGAACTAAGTTAACTAAATTTGTATATTAAAGTTACTAAAGCTTAGAGGCAGGAGATGGAGTGGGGAAGCAGTCAATGGATGCAGTAGAGGACAGAGAAAAGAAATGCCAGAAAATGGGACAGAAGAGACACCCAGCCAAGGAACGGCTGATAGAGTTCTAGAAACTATAACTTCTGACATTGTACTTTGACACAGTTAATTTGTCACATGCAATATAGCCTAGCATATTCAGAGACTCTAGGGATAACACTAAGGTGCTTCCCCCAGGATGTCACAAACACTCTCAAATAGTTCTGTTTGGGGACTAAAGGAAAGATTACTACAGAAAACTCTAAGACAAGGGTCAAAAATTTGCCTGCCTACAGGAATCAGGTAGACCACATCAACCTGTAAATTGATTATTAGGAGTCAAAGCAGAGTGGTGGAATGGTAGACCTATCCACTTGGGCTATGATTCACCCAAAATAATTCACACTAAGGATTTTAAAAGAAATCTGAGTTGGCAAAACAGCACAATTAAGGGCTGAATTCAGTCAGACAGTTGACATGTTTGGCATCTGCTCTGATCTGGGAACACCCAGGAGCACCCATGTTATACAAATTCTGTTTCTGGTGTACAGATTTGTTCTTTCCTCTCTTGTGGTTGTGGACATGACACTACACAAAGACATGTTCCTATAATTAACAGGACAATGAAATAAAACAACCTCATATTTAATTAAACACCACTTCTTTTAATTAAATATCACACTAGCTTTTGGAATTTTGGATCTGATGAATTTTACCCAAATTCCTTTTGAAGGGACGTTGATGAATTCTTCAAACATATTAAGAACAAACCTGACAATCTGTAGAACCAGAGCTCTAAGTTCTCCCTGTCTAGAGTTGCAAATCAGAGCACCTGGTTTCTCAGGAGGATGCACCTCTGCTTGTTGTTGCTTAATTTGATCTGACCACTGGTGGTGTCCTTGGATTTCTAAGAGCAAAAGAGTATTATTCCAAGAAACAATTTTAGCATAAGCCTTTTTACACAGTGATAATTTCTAGGGTGCTGGATATTCGAGTATAGAAGAAAATGCTACTTAAAACAAATTATTTCAAAATATGTAAGCTTATAAGTAGGTGACTATTTGTAATAAATTATGTAAACTATGGAAAATTTACGACAAAGTTAATCTGAAGAGTATTTAATTAAATAAATATCTGTGGCAGATTGTGAAACTGGTCACAGTTCTCCACCCCTACCTGTATATGTACTTTTGCATTGTGACTTTGCAGTTCCTCCCATTAAGAGGTAGAGTCTATTTCTCCATCCTTTGAGTCTGGGTGCACTCTGTGACTGCTTTGGCTGGGAGAATGCAGCAGACGTGACGTTGTATTCTGAGTCTAGGTCTTTCATGATCTTACAGCTTCCTCTTTCCTTCTTGGAACCATGCCATGCTGTCATATGAAAAAGGTAGGGCTAGTCTACTGGATGATGAGAAGTGTGTGACCCAGTTTTCCCTTTTCGCCCAGCTGACAGCCAGTCAGTTGTTCGAAGAGCTGCGTAACTGACTAGAGACCAACTGCAAACATAAGAATGAGCCCAGCCAAAACTGGAAGAACCATATAACTGAGCCTAGCACAAATTGGCAATTCACAGAATCATGGACTGAATAAATGGTTGTTTAAGCCCCAAGTTTTGGGGCCATTTATTATATAGCAAAAGTACCTGATATAATAATATTAATAATAATGCTAAATAATTGGATTATCATTATTTTAGTATCATAAAAAGCATCATAATGATAATACAAATTATTTAGTATATCCTGAAAATAACATGATTGTAGCTTGTAATAGTTTTCAGCTTTTTATTTCACACTCCTTAGTTCTCTAGTACCTAGAATCAGTTCAGAGGCTTCCATTTAATCACCAATACACACACATACCCATTTAAAACAGAGTTTAGGTCTGACTTCTCCAATTGCTGTGGCTCCCAATCTCAAATTATCAGCACTCTGTGGCCCTGGGTCAATATTTATTCCTCAGCTCTCCACCTAGATATTCATCATGTCTGGTTTCTTGTATCAGTGAGGGCCCAGTCAGAAAAAAAGAACCATATCAGTTGTTTTTATGGAGGGAATTTAATATGGGGAATTGGGTAAACAACTGTTGCAGGACTTGAAGCCAAACAAGGGAACACTGCAGGAAGAAGCCACGTACTCCAAGGACTAGAGAACAAGGCAGGAGGGGTTGAATCTATTGGAACCTAGAGGCTTGGAGGAAGCTCTGTGGAGCTGAGTCTGTCCCTTCTGAGGAGACAGCACTGCCTGGACAGTGCTGATACATCCACAGGGATGCAGTGACAGTATTTCTGGGCTTGCTGAAAGAAGACAGAAACTGGAAACTACCGCTCCTGAAACCAATTGCTGCTTCAAGGGGAAGAGCTCATACTGATAGGAACAGCAAGCAAACGGGAAGGAACAAATCCCATCAACCGCCCCCTGCCTTTCAGCCTCCCTCTGGAGTCCCTCTTGATAGAATCTAACAGGAATCATTCAGCTTGCAAAGAAAAGTTGTGGTTTCTAGAGTTCCAGCAGCAGCATCAAAGAGCAGGATACAAAAGGGTCAGTTTAGAGCTGAGATACTACAGCTTAATAACTGTCGCTTCCCATCTTTATCTTGAAGACTTCTTGAACATGGTTTTCTTCTTTTCTAAGTGCCCACCTTAGAGATCCCGGACTTGAAGCAGCAAACACTCGAAACACAAAGTAACATAGTTTGGATGCTTGTTTCCTTCAAATCTCATGTTGAAATGTGACCCTCAATGTTGGAGGTGGGGCCCAGTGGGAGCTGTTGGATCTTGGGGGTGGGTCCCTCATGAAGAGCTTGGTGCCATGCCCTTGGTAATGAGTGAGTTTTCACTCTATGAGCTCACATGAGAGCTAGTTTGTTTCAAGGAGCCTGGCACCTCCTCCTCTCTCTTTTGCCATGTGACATGTGTGCTGCCCCTGTCACCTTCTGCCATGGGTAAAAGCTTCCTGATGCCTCACCAGAAGCTGAACAGATGCTGGTGCTATACTTGTACAGCCTTCAGAACTGTGAGCCAAATAAACTTCTTTTATTTATAAATTACCATGTCTCAGGTGTTCCTTTACAGCAATTTAAAATGGACTAACACACAAAGTTAATGCTCTAACAACTTTTGGTTAAATAAATGAATATGAGACTGTAAAGTTATTTTTTAATACCTCCTTTGTTTTAGATGCTGTATTGTTGAGCACTTTTTGTTTTTCTTCTTTAATATTCTCCTCTAATATTCACATGAGGAAGAAGATAATAGTTCTCCATTTTTGTGTCAGTGGCCAGTTAGAAAAACAGAAATCTACCTGAGTATTTTAACTAGAGAGAATTTAATATACAAAAAGGACTACAAAAATGGAAAGGTCTGGAGAAATGAAAGGAAAAGGTGATGGTACCCAGAGCTCATCAGTTTGCACTCACTGCTGAGACTGACCAAGCGCCACTGCTGCACCTGTGTACCTGTGTGATGGGCAGAACCAGCACTACTGCTGCTGAGCGGGAAGCTTGGATGCCCCTCCCTCACCTCTTGCTACAGCAACTGCCTCGGCTATGGAAACCGCTGTCACTATTGCAGGAACTTGTAGTCGCCTACTTTGCAGCTGTAGCAGTCACCACTCTTTTAGAAAACTGTGATCACCTGAAGTAGCTTACGGTTCCAATGTGGTTATTGCTGGATCCAGAAGCAGAAAAACAGCTTTGGCCTTCCATCTGTCTTCTAAATCTCTAGAGAGTGCCTCTCTTTGGTGGACATTAAAAGAAGTCATCTGCATAAATGTCTTCTTTTGAGAAGTGTCTGTTCATATCCTTCACCCACTTTTTGATGGGGTTGTTTGTTTTTTTCTTGTAAATTTGTTTGAGTTCATTGTAGATTCTGGATATTAGCGCTTTGTCAGATGAGTAGATTGCAAAAATTTTCTCACATTCTGTAGGGTGCCTGTTCACTCTGATGGTAGTTTATTTTGCTGTGCAGAAGCTCTTTAGTTTAGTTGGATCCCATTTGTCAATTTTGGCTTTTGTTGCCATTGCTTTTGGTGTTTTAGACATGAAGTCCTTGCCCATGCCTATGTCCTGAATGGTATTGCCTAGGTTTTCTTCTAGGATTTTTATGGTTTTAGGTCTAACGTTTAAGTCTTTAATCCATCTTGAATTAATTTTTGTATAAGGTGTAAGGAAGGGATCCAGTTTCAGCTTTCTACATATGGCTAGCCAGTTTTCCCAGCACCATTTATTAAATAGGGAATCGTTTCCCCATTTCTTGTTTTCATCAGGTTTGTCAAAGATCAGATGGTTGTAGATATGCGGCATTATTTCTGAGGGCTCTGTTCTGTTCCATTGGTCTATATCTCTGTTTTGGTACCAGTACCATGCTGTTTTGGTTACTGTAGCCTTGTAGTATAGTTTGAAGTCAGGTAGTGTGATGCCTCCAGTTTTGTTCTGTCAGTCAGGATACCATCTCACACCAGTTAGAATGGCGATCATTAAAAAGTCAGGAAACAACAGGTGCTGGAGAGGATGTGGAGAAATAGGAACACTTTAACACTGTTGGTGGGACTGTAAACTAGTTCAACCATTGTGGAAGTCAGTGTGGTGATTCCTTAGGGATCTAGAACTAGAAATACCATTTGACCCAGCCATCCCATTACTGGGTATATACCCAAAGGATTATAAATCATGCTGCTATAAAGACACATGCACATGTATGTTTATTGTGGCACTATTCACAATAGCAAAGACTTGGAACCAACCCAAATGTCCAACAATGATAGACTGGATTAAGAAAATGTGGTGGCACATATACACCATGGAATACTATGCAGCCATAAAAAAGGTTGAGTTCATGTCCTTTGTAGGGACATGGGTGAAGCTGGAAACCATCATTCTCAGCAAACTATTGCAAGGAGAAAAAACCAAACACCGCATGTTCTCACTCATAGGTGGGAATTGAACAATGAGGACACATGGACACAGGAAGGGGAACATCACACACCGGGGCCAGTTGTGGGGTGGGGGGAGGGGGGAGGGATAGCATTAGGAGATATACCTAAAGTTAAATGACGAGTTAATGTGTGCAGCACACCAACATGGCACATGTATACATATGTAACTAACCTGCACGTTGTGCACATGTACCCTAAAACTGAAAAGTATAATAAAAAAAGAAAAAAAGAAAAGAAACAAACAAACAAAAAGAAGAAGTCATCTGGTAAGGGAGTTTGGGAAATGTAGTTTTTAAACTTCTGGCCTTGGCAATGTAAAGAATAGTACAGAAGAACAAGTGTGGGGCTGAGACCAAAGATAATATCTGGAAGAGTTTCCCCTTTTGTTTACTCACATCTGTATATGTTCTACTCTCATGAACTTTTACCAACAACATCAGTGAATTTGTGCTTCCATTTAATACAATGCAATTATCCCTTGCACAAAGATACTTTTACCCTCTTCCTAAAGGAAAAATATAAAGACCAATTGGTTAGCCATCTCTAGTATGTATCTCGATTGGTCCAAACCATTATTTTTTCATCTTCCTTGCTCTAACTGCTGCATAATCCATTTCCATATATATATTACTTAGAGTTTTGCCAATATAATGAACAAAATATTGCAATTATTTAGGTATATAAAGCCGTATTCTTTGAGGCCAGATTTTAAACTTTTGCCCTGAGGGTTGCTGGAATTTGATTCTGGTGTGGATATGGAGGTCATGAGAGGTGGAAGGAGTGAATCTTGAGAAGAATCAGTATCCCCTTGTAGGGCAACTGCCATGGATGAAGTTATTAACAGGATCTTCTTGCAAGAGATGACTATCATGTCTTCCCAGTGTGGGAAGGAGAGACTGCTCTTACTAGAAAGAGGGTATAGGTGACCAGGAGTTCCTTAGATTTGAATAAAGTCATCTTGATGGCTCCATTCCAATTCTCAGGATTCCACTTCTTCCAAATCAATCCTCAGACTCCCACATAAAAGACCTGATGAGTTCATGAATTCAGATTCATTGTAATTGTCCAATCTGTGGGATAAATTTTGGATCTATATCAGTCATATGTCTAAAAAGATAAGAGAATTCTTCAGTGCCATCACAGAAGCTTTCAGGTTCTGTGACTAGACTTTGAGTTGAGAGAGTGAAGTTCTAAACCTGTCATTTTCTTTCTGTAAGCTCTCCAGGAAAATCAGAAACAGCCATTCCACCCCTTCATCTTGTAGTCATTGCTCCCACTGTCTCCCCCACCCCATGGTTACAGTAATCATTGCCATTATTTTTTTTATTATACTTTAAGTTTTAGGGTACATGTGCACATTGTGCAGGTTAGTTACATATGTATACATGTGCCATGCTGGTGCGCTGCACCCACTAACTCGTCATTATTACAACACCTCTTAACTATCCTCTGGGGCCTCTATGACATTACTGCTATCCTGCTGCTCCCACATCCAGAGTCAGAAGCAGAAAAAAATGATGCTCTTTTCCAGTTGCTTTTTAATTTCCCTTCAGTCTCTCTCAATGGCAGAGACTAAGCCATTCTAGCTGGCATCAGAGGCTGAAAAATGTAGTTTTTAGGCTTACTGCTTTGGCAGTACTGAGCAGAACTATAAGGACAAGCATTGGAATATAAGTCAGTGGGTTATTATTATCCCCATTTTAAAGATAAGGAAACGGAGGCTAAAGAGCTTAAATAACCTGCCCAGTTTTGAGATGTTACAAAACTTGCTTGAGGCTAGACAACTAATATACTGCTGAAAAATCTGTGGTCTTTCCACTGCATGTTATGTTCCCGGGAACCAATTGTCAGACAGTCTTAAGAACAACAAGGTGCTGGAATTTGAGCATTTCCAGCTTTCTCATTTCATTTTAGATTCAGCAACCGTTGCTCCCAACTGATTTGGAGATGTGGATTGGCCTCCTTGCCATCATTAGAGGTTCAGTTATGCAGGCATAAAGAAAATGCAGCCGTCCATTAAGAGGCAACCATAGTATAGTGGTAAAAGCCACAAATTGCTTGGTTTTGTAACTCAGCTCCATCACTTATTAGTTGTCTATCCTCAAGCAAGTTTTGTAACATCTCAGTCCCTCAGTTTTCTCAAGTGTATAATAGTGATAATACTACTCCCTGTCTCACATAGTTGGTGTGAGGAATAAATGAGTTAATCCATGTAGAGTTTATAGAACAGTGCCTGGTTCAAAGAGAATGCTCAGTAGGTCTAGTTATTATTATTTTATTTAGTTGCATTTGACTACTAAGAGGCTCCTAAAAATAGAGCATTGTCTTCCATGTTTTTTTCCAAACCAATTGTGTCTACTGAGAACTCTCAAGAGGTATGGATGCAAAAACTCTCCTAAAAATAAAAGGCAAGGGAGGACCTACGTGTTTCAAAGAAAAAGGGAGCATTGAAGAAAAGGAGGCCTGGAATGAGGGTGAATGTCCCTCATGGGGTGAGGGAATCAGGAGGCCAGCTACAGTTGTGGTCTGAGGTCATATTTTGTGACCAGCCAGGGATAGAAGAACCAAGAACACTGCCTATTTCCTGGGCAACAAAGAGAGCTTAGGCATTGGGCACTGTAAGAAAGCATAAGAATATAGTACTTTAATAGGAAGTGAAGCCATACCCCTCAGGCATCCTGGGAAAGATGCGGTCTGAAATAAAAGGCTGGGTAAACTGGTTGACCTCTAAAACATATCCCCATGTTGTGCAAGACTGAACTCTGTTCTGAGTGAGAGCTGGTGTTATTTATTCCTTATTCCTTCTTTCTTTTATTCAACAACTATTTGTTAAGCAATAACATATATGTGAAACTGCGTTGGGCCCTGAGGGCTAAAGAAACCCTTATAGGTTGTTTGCGTTCTGTTGTTTGCCTCCTAGTTGTACTTGTAACTTCAAAAACCTCACATCTCTGAACCTTTAGGCTAATACCCAAGATGAATATCAGTAAGTATTTGAAAAGAATAATAACTTTCATTCATCAAGCTGCTTCTCTGTGTTCAGCCAACTTTATGAACATCTCACTTAATTTACATGATTATCCCATGAAATAAGTTCTAATATTATACCTTTTTACAGATAAGAAAACTGACATGCAGAGATGTTAGATAATTTACTCCAGCACACAGGAAGGTTCTGAATGGGGATTCTGATTTCCCCTAAGAGATACAAGGGAAAACCTGGTTTTCTGAAGACATACTTTCTAAGGAATCCTTGTCTTCAAGAGGATAGTGGAGAAAGTATTCTTCAAGGAATCTCTGTCTTCAAGAGGAGTAGCAGAGAAAGGAGTGAAGTCTAGTTGCTGAGAAGTTTGTCATAATTACTTGGGTAGTTTAATAATAGGGAAAGAACTAGGCAATACTTCATTATCCAGTGGAGCTCTTAATGCCTTGGAGGGGTTTGGTCTGAATATTGTGTGTGTGTGTGTGTGTGTGTGTGTGTGTGTGTGTGTGTGTGAAGAATGAGAAAATATCTGAATATGATGCTGTAAGTGCTTCCCTGGAAAGTCTGGTGGCCTCTGCTTCCAACTCAGTAGAAAACCTAAAATGCACCAAACTTGCTGGAAAGGGACAGAACACAGCAGAATTGGGCCCAAACCCTAGTCCTAGGTGAAGGGATGCTATTCTGTGCTGGTCCTAAGTCTCTTTTATTATTCATGATACCTGTCCGATTGCATAGATAGGGTTAGGAAGGTCAGTGCAGCATTAATATGTTGAATTGGGTGATGGCATGGGCTGGAGATGGAACCTGTCACACCAGAGTGATTTTTATTGAGGGGGCTTGATTTGATATTAATATTAATTTGATGTTTCCTCCCATCTTCAAGACATTTGTCCTACCTAGATAGGAGAATGCCTGAATGCTAGCCCCATGCAAAGCAGTAATATATGTTGAGTTTTGTAGTGGGGGTAGGGGAGCTGGTAGCAAGGACAGGAAGGATTAGGATTATCTACAATGTTCAGTGTGAGGCTCTACCATGGATGTTTTGGAAGGTGTGTATAAAGCCTTTAGTGGGAGTTTAATAAGTTCCACATTTTGGCCCAAATGTATAGTTCCCAAGTATATTTACCTATTCAAAAGCATAAAAGCCAGTACTTAGGAAAGGGACATGGCCGCAGAGTTATCATCCCCAGTTCCCAACCTTTACTCTAGTTTAAACCAGTGATCCTTAACCTGACTGCACAAGATAATCATCTGGGAAGCTTTTAAAATAATTGTGCATGCCTGGGCCCCAGACTGGAGTCTTAGTCTGGTTTCTGTTGCTTATAACAGACTACCTGAAACTGGGTAATTTATAAAGGAAAGGAATTCGTTTCTTGCAGTTACAGAAGCTAAGAAGTCCAAGGTTGAGGGGTTGCATCTGGTGAGGGCTTTCTTGCTGCTGGGGACTCTCTATAAAGTATCAAGGCAGCATAGAACTGTAAGGGGGCTGAGTGTGCTACCTCAGGTCTCTCTACCTCTTCTTATAAAGCCACCCATCCCACTCTGAAGACAACCCATTAATTCATTAACCCACTTATCCATTAATCCATGAATAGGTTAATCCATTCATGGGGCATAGTCCTCATGATCCAACCATCTTGTAAATGCCCCATCTCTCAATACTGCCACATTGGGGATTAAGTTTCAACATGAGTTTTGCAGGGGACAAATATGCAAACCATAGCACCCAGGTTTATTGAGTCAGAATCTCTGAGACTAGGCCTGAGCACAGGTGTGCTTAAAAAAACTCTCCACATGATTTGAATCTCCATTTAGAATTTTTAAAAAACAGGATACACTGTGTTTGAAACCTCTTCAAATGAAGCAAAAGGGATGAAACCTCAAGGACCATGTACCCTCTAACATCCTCCCCACCCCATCCCCATCCTCCCAAGGCTACAGAGGTGGGCTCTTCTGGGCAGGCATGAAAAGCAGCCTTCAAGTCTAGTTCCGGGTGGCTTCTGTATTTCACGTGCTACTTGAATACACATCAGAATCACCAGAAAACTTGTGAAAACACAGATCTCTGGGCCCTACCTCATAGTTTCTAAATTAAGTGGGTCTGGAATGGCACCTGAGAATGTGCATTTCTAATCAGTTCCATGTGATGCTGATGCTGTTAATCTTAAGACCACACTCAGAACCACTGGCAAATACAGATGAAAGTTCCAGCCAGTTCAGAGATCTGTGTGAATGCTAAATAACTTCTCTAAGTAGTGTTTTATTATTATTATTATTATTATTATTATTTTTTTTTGAAATGGAGTATCACTCTGTTGCCCAGGCTGGAGTGCAGTGGCTTGATCTTGGTTCACTGCAACCTCCACCTCCTGGGATCAAGCGAGTTTCCTGCCTCAGCCTCCCAAGTAGCTGGGATTACAGGTGCATGCCACCATGCCAGGCTATTTTTTTGTATTTTTAGTAGAGATGGGGTTTCACCATGTCGGCCAGGCTGGTCTCAAACTCCTAACCTCAGGTGATCCGCCAGCCTCGGCCTCCCAAAGTGCTGGGATTACAGGTATGAGCCACCACAGCTGGCCTCTAACTGGCTTTTCTTATTGATGACATTTTGTTCTCACCTGGCTGTTGATACACCACCTGAGCCTAGTGCAGCATTTCTTGTGCTCAGGCAATGAATGGGCTTATGATTTTGAGCCTGGCTGTCAGAAGTCACATCAGTGTTTGTGATGGTAGACACAGCCCAGTGTCCTGGATCCAGGTAAACTTCATCTCAGGTTACTCTAGAAAACGGCAGTGGCAGGAATCTGGGGGCCTGTTTAGGAACATGCTTTGCTGCTGAAATAATAAATCAAAACCTTGTGCTTGAACTCAAAAGTTGCTTCTAGAGTGTGAGCAAAGGTAGGACTGTGTTTCTTCACATCCCTAGGATGGATCCTGGGGTGGAGTGGGCACTCAGTAATGGTTTGCTGAAGGAGGGTGCCCCATGTGCACCCCTCAGGCCAAAGCCTAGCCTTGTCCACACTCCTGGGCTCAGCTGAGATTAAACAGAGCCAGCCTCTATTGGAACTGGAAAGTCAACAAATCCTTCATGAGTGCTATCATTGTCTGATTCCCCTTTCCTTTCAGCAGTTCTAGGCATTTCTGCAACCCTCCCCCCTGCCATTTCCCAATAGTTATATGAGACCACGTGTGTTGTTCTAGCCAATGTTATGTTAGGGGTGACCTCAGTTATATTTCTAGGCTGAGACAGTGAAAAGCCTGGAAGAGCCATGGGTGTTTTCTCAGGGTCTTTTCTCCTGTCATAGTGAGTGTGAAGGAGGTCTTGTGTTGAGATGGCCAAGCCTCAGAATGGAAGCAGTCTGGATGCTGGGTCACTACACGTAGGACAGCTGCCCCAGAGAGTTGCCTAGACCCACATGAATGAAAATAGAATTTGTGTGTTCTTGATCCTGAGATGTAGCTTTGTTCTAGGACTTGAGATTTTTAGCTCCCATTGCCTTGCCTCCTGGATTTTTGACTCAATGTGAAGTTCAATCGGGCACACTTTTTGAATGCTCCATGGAAAACAGAAAACAATGGAAAATCATTTGTCTTCTTGTGTAAGGACTGCTTACATTTGAGGATGAATGAGGCTCAATGTGTTGCTTCTCCCTCTAGACATTTGTATATTATATTCTATCCCTATAATTAGAGGGGGTGAGAATGCGAGGGAGAGGAAAAAGAATAAGGAGGAAGAGAAAGATGGGAGAGATATGGAAAGAGACTTTCTTTGGATTAAAAACTAGTTATTAGTGATCGTGTGGACCTGTAGAGAGAGATATAGAGGGATGAGGAAGTTTCATAGCACCTGATATTTGTTATACTTACTTGTAAGGGTTGCCTTGAAGGCAAACTTTTTCTTGGCAGGATTGTTATAAAAATAAAAGAGGATGCCATATTTGAAGCAAAACCAGTACATATTTGTTTCCTTCACCCCAGTCTTGCAAGATAGACAGCTACTAAACAGATTTTATAGATGAAGTTACTTTACCTAGAGAGGGGAAGTATCTTGTTCAAGTTCACAGCTCACAAGTGGCAGAGCCAGGACTCCCACCAGGGTCTGTCCACCTCCACGTGTACCACGTTTCCAGTGCTCCATGTTGGCAGAGGTTGCTCATTTTCAGACACAACCTAAAAGCCTCCATACATATCAACCTGCCTTCAATTCCTAGAAGGGGATGAAGCTGGCATGTCTTCCCTGAAGTTCAGAGCCTGCTTTACCCTAGCACAATCTCTCAGATTCCACCCTTTAACTTCTCCTTTGACTGCCACCTTGTCTTCTCTACTGACCCTGAATGCACCAGGACAAGCTCACCTCCCTCCCAGACCAAGCCCATCTCTGCAACCCAAGGCTCCAGCCTCCAGGATTCCGGAGGGAAGATTCCTACACCTAGCACACTGGAATGGGGTTTAGGTAATGCAAGAGACGCTGAGGGGACACTGGAGCTCCCTTACCCGCAGGTTACTTCTGGCATGAGCAACCTCATCTAATTCCCTCGATAGATTGTGCAAACACTATTGTCTTCCCTCTGTGCTGTGCAGTCAAATATGCTTGAGAGCACTGCCCTGGAACACATTCTACCTGCTGAGGGGAAAAGCTGCTAGAAAAAGAGGCTGTAATCTGAGGAGAAAGGAGATATAACGGATGGATAATGGGTATAAAGTTTTTGTAAATTACAAGGTACTGCAAATGCTTATGTTACAAGGAGTGTATATAATGACCCCATTTGTGATTTGCATTGTGTGTCTGTTAAATTAATAGCATTTTGAATTGCTTTCCATTAGTGTACTTAAAAGATTTACAATGTTCCCTTTTTTGTGCCTTTAAAATTTTTTTAAATTTTTCTATAAGTTATTGGGGTACAGGTGGTATTTGGTTACATGAGTAAGTTCTTTAGTGGTGATTTGTGAGATTTTTGTGCACCCATCAGCCGAGCAGTATACACTGCACCCTATTTGTAGCCTTTTATCTCTCGCCCCCCTCCCACCCTTTGCCCCATGTTCCTTTTTAAATGGCTCCATGTAGTTCATCCTATGCTTGTACTATAATTTACTTAACTAGTCCGTTATTGATGGATGTTTAGGTTGTTGCAGTTCTTTTTGCTATTGTAAATAATCTTGTAGTGAACATCCTTACATATAGGATTCTCTTTCTTTTCCTTTTTTTTTGGTGCAAATTTATGAGTATAGCTAGAGGATAAATTTGAGAAATGTAATTGCTAGGTCAAAATGAATGGTCTTTTAAAATTTAAATAGTTATCGCTAAATTTAGAGGCTTTAAAATGTACATAGGCAACTTTGTTAGTCTCTTTTTCCATTATGGTTTATGGGTTTTGTGCCACGCTTAGAAAGGCCTTCCCTCTACATAAAAAAAAAAAAAAAAATCCTTTTAGTGCTTTTATGGTTTTATCTTGTTAATGTTTAAATCTTTGCTCCATCTGGAATTCAAGTTAATGTAAGGAGTGAAATAGAGATCAGGCTTTATTTTTTCCCAAATGGCTAGCCAGTTGTCCCAACACTGTTTACTGAAAAGTCCATCTTTCTCTTACTGATTTGAAATGCTGCTTTATCATGTACAAAACTCCCACGTCTGTTGGGTCTATTTTTTTTTTTTTCAATTCTCTGCTCTGTTCCATTAACTCTTCTGTCAAATCCTATGTGAGTTTTAATTGCTGTAGTTTGAGTATATATTTCAATATGTGGTTGGCTTAATCTCTGTCATTTTCCTTTTCAGATACTTTCTGGCTATTGTTATTTATTAATTTTATCATTAAACATATATGATTCTGTTGAATAAAAAATGCTGCAGGTATTTTGATTGGGATGACACTCAATGTCGTCCACTTAGGAAGAATGAGCTTCATTCATTAATCTTCCCATCCATAGGAATATACTCCTTTTTTAAAAAAAGAAAAAACTCAGTCATGTCATTTTTTATTTTTATTATTAGTTTATTTATTTTTACAGATTTATTTTCTTTTTTCTTTTTCTTTCAACTTTTATTTTAAGCTCTGGGATACATGTGGAGGATGTGCAGGCTTGTTACACAGGTAAACCTGTGCCATCGTGGTTTGCTGCACAAATCAACCCATCACCTTGATATTAAGCCCAGCATCCATTAGCTCTTCTTCCTGATGCTCTCCCTACCCTTGACCAGGCCTCAGTGTGTGTTGTTCCCCCTGCTATGTGTCCATGTGTTCTCATCATTCAGCTCCCACTTATAAGTGAGAACATGCAGTGTTTGGTTTTCTGTCCCTGTGTTAGTTTGCTTAGGATAATGGCTGCCAGCTCCATCCATGTCTCTGGAAAAGACATAATCTCATTCCTTTTTATGGCTGCTTAGTATTCCATGGTGTATATGTACCACATTTTCTTTGTTTAGTCTATCATTGATGGGCATTTGGGTTGATTCCATGTCTTTGCTATTGTGAATAGTAGTCCTTTGTATTTATTAAATTTTTTGTTGCCTTTCTTCAGAAATAAGTAAAAGTATTTTCCTCATCTTGATCTTTCACACTTATTTTGAAGTTTATTCCTTTTTGAAGAGATGGGAGTAAAAGGATGATTTTGGTTGTAATATTAAATGCAATAATTTTCAATATATTTTGTAACCGATTGAATACAGAAAAATTACTTTTTATAACTTTGCAGCCATTTATCTTACTATATTATATTGTTTCTAATATTTTTCAGTTGATTCTCTTGGTTTTTTTCACGTACAAAATCAAAGAACTTAAAATAGTGATACTGTGTCTGTTCCAATAATAAGTCTTCTAGAACTTTGACATTAAACATAATGCTAGCTTTTAAAGTATGTGTTTATGTGTGCACACATATATTGGTATACACATATATGTGCACATTTGTATATATACAAGCAAGCATGTCTGCACATTGATCAAGTTATATAAATTTTTATCTATTTATATTTTGCTACAAATTTTTACTGTAATTCGTATTAAATTTTGTCAAGTGTTTTCTTTACATCTATCAAGATGATCACATTATTCTTTTTCATTTGATCTTTTAATATAATGAATTATATGAAAATATTATTTTCTAATCTTTAACCTTCCTTGCATTCCTGAATGAATTCTACTTTTCCATGGGTTGTTCATGTAAAGAATTATTATATTCGATTTGCTTATATTTTATTTAAGATGTGCTTATCACATCTATAGAATAATTAGTCTGTATTTTCTTTTTGTGCTATCTTAGGCAGGCTTTGACACATTTTTTTCTAGTTCCTTTATTAAAATGAGTTTGACAGCATAGCTGGGCTGGACATAAAAGTACACACCTGGGTGAAGCAAGGAGGTTGATGTTTAGGTTTAGGGAGCGACATGTTTAGACAACAGGAGCCTGATGTGTGTGTGTTGTATTTCTTTTTTTTTTTAAACAGAGTTTTACTCTTTTTGCCCAGGTTGGAGTGCAATGGTGCAATCTCGGCTCACTGCAACCTCCGCTTCCCAGGTTCAAGAGATTCTGCTGCCTCAGCCTCCCGAGTAGCTGGGGTTACAGGCTCACGGCTGGGGTCACCACACCCGGCTAATTTGGTATTTTTAGTAGAGATGGGGTTTCGCCATGTTGGCCAGACTAGTCTTAAACTCCTGACCTCAGGTGATTCACCCACCTTGGCCTCCCGAAGTGCTGGGATTACAGGTGCAAGCCACAGCTCCTGGCCTGTGTGCTGTATTTCTTGTGACGGAGGTAGGACATAAGTTAGCTGAACTGAGGTCTCCAAACCTCTCTTTAATTCACCTTTCTATCAGTGAAAACCAAAGTGAGCCTGTATCCTCAAATTCATGAGTAAATTGTTCATTTACTTCTGAATGATAATAGGTAAGTCTGTAGTTATAGATTAAGAAAGCTCAAGAGAAGCCTTTAAATACTTACCAAAGTAATTGAAATTTTATAAAGTCTTATATCATGTTTCCTATGACTTAAACACTACTCAAGAAATTATAGATTTTTTCTAATATGATAGTGTTAGGTACCAGCTAAAATTATAATATGCTCCTGAGGCGAGGTCTATTTTAAACAATAATGAGTATAAAATTAATATTATAAATAGTCTTTTTCACAATTTCGACTTTACTTTTTTTTTTTTTTTGAGACGGAGTCTCACTCTGTCGCCCAAGCTGGAGTGCAATGGCACGATCCTGGCTCACTGCAACCTCTGCCACTTGGGTTCAAGCAATTCTCCTGCCTCAGCCTTCCGAGTAGTTGGGACTACAGGCGACTGCCACCATGCCTAGCTCATTTTTGTATTTTTAGTAGAGACGGGGTTTCACCATTTTGGCCAGGCTGGTCTCGAACTCCTGACCTCAGGTGATCCGCCTGCCTCAGCCTCCCAAAGTACTAGGATTACAGGCGTGAGCCACAGCGGCCAGCCATCTTAACTTTATTTTTAATGCCAGCTTCATGTCAGATCTGGTCAGCTTGCCACCCTTATGACCTGGTATTATGGCTGCAGATGAGCTTGTCCTAGGTATACAGGGTCCACCCTTTCATTTTCTCATTGCTCACGTGTGCTTGCATCAGTAGTAACTAGAATCTAGTCCCTGGGCACATGTGAACACATAACAGCTGAAGTTTCCAGTGAGGATGCCACTGTCGACCCCGTGGGGCACTCATTGGGGAACCGTGAGATCCCTACATGACAAGTGGACCAGCAAGGGTGACAGTGTCAACCTATACATTAAAAGGCTATTTTTTTCTTATATTTTCAGATTCAAGTTAAATGTAGATTATCAATAATTCATATTGAATTTATCTATTGAGATAATCTATAAAGATTCTAACATTTTCTTCCATTACCTAAACAGATTATCCTGCCTTCCCCATTTTGGAGAAGCTCAGGAGACCTAGTGAGTCAGCCAGGAGACCTGATAGAGGGCAGCCCGGGTGCCGGAGGCAGGAGGCCAGTGGGTGACTGTGCATCTAGGAGAACAGACACGTACAATGGGCAGCAGGCGGCGGATGGAGCTGAAAAGACTCGAGAGTGAGTGGGCTGTGATGAGTTCCAGATTTTTCATCAGATTTGAGTGGGGTGGGAGTGGGAGTGCCTGTCACAGAGGTTAGGGACACAACAGGAAGAGTTTGTGAGGCAGATGATGACTTTGGAGGGCACCTAGGTTGCTGTATTCATTGGGCTGGTAGACGTGGGGATCTGTAACTGGGGGGACAGGTCAGGAGCGATCTGGGCTGGAGTGGGAAATTTAGGGTCCTCTGCATACAGTTGGTAGTTGAATCCCTGTGGATGGATGAGTCCACCCAGGGAGGTATGAGCGGTCAGTGCCCTGGGTACAACTGTGGTTAAGGGCAGGGAAAAAGGCGCCCGTGAAGCAGGTATAAGGAGTGGCTGGCACTCTCTCCTGACCTTGTGAAAAGTTTGAGCAACTTGGCCGACCTAGCCCTTTCCACATGCCCTGAAGTAGTGAGCCCGTCACCGGCCCCTCAGTTCCCATCACAGGAGTGTGAGGCGACTGAGCCAGATAGGTGGCCTGTGCAGGCCTGGACAGACAGCCATAGCCTGCAGAAGCTCCATCCTCTTAGGGCCAGGGAGGGCCATCCCATGAACATGCCAGAGTACTTCAGAGAGAGCTGCACCTGGGCTCCCTCCTCCTCCTGACAACTCTATTTTGTTGGCACCACACATAAATGTGACATTATGAGGAAAATTGGGGTCCCATGACAATTGCTCCTCCAGAGGCTTTATGATTTTAAAAAAAACATATGTAAGCTGTACAGTGACCATGGGGTCTGAAATTGTAGGTTCTAATTTGCAAAAGGGAAGATATTACCTAATAGTTACAAGACTAGGCTTTGGAGGCAGGTTGCCTGGGTTTACCTTCAGGCCCTGCCATTTACTACCTATAAAGGTTTGGGAAAATTAGTTAACTTCCCCAGGCCTCAGCTTTCTCATCTGTAAAAGAGGAACAATAATTTGTTGTGAGGTTTCAAAAAGATGGTACATTTAAAGCTCTTAATATGTACTAACTGCTCAATCAATGTTAGCTGGTTTTAAGCCAGTGTGAGGATGACCTAAAGACAGCACAGGTCAGGCTGGTCAGAGGGGCACCAGGAAGGGGGACTGGCCTCTGGTCAGAGCTGGAGGGCTCTCATCCCAGGATCCCTGGGGTTGATGAGGTCAGGGAAATCTGGCCACCTTTGTTCAGTGAATTATCACTTCCCAGATATGTGGGCCTGTTTCTTCCAAACACCCAAGGCTGCTCAATAGCTAAGTTGCTATTTGCATTTTCTGATTTAGTTAATGAAATAGTTCATAGTTTTACAATAACTCTTCATAAAAAGCTGCTATTTTATTTGTTCATTTGATTAACAGCTGAGTATTATACTTTCTAAGCAAATGAAAGAGAGAAAATTTAGGGGTGGCTTGGGCTCTTTGTGGAATGACAAGAGATACTGATATCTTACACTTGAAATAATTCTATATATCTATTCTTACAGTAAATAAGAGAACATCTTTTATTTGGTTTTAGGATAGCTAAGAGGCATCAGGTGTCAGAAATTAAATAATAGTGGAGGAAAAGTCAAAATTGGGAATAGGACTTGTGTGGTGGCTCATACCTGTAATCGCAACAGTTTGGGAGGCCAAGATAGGAGGATCGACTGAGCCCAGAAGTTCAAGACCAGCCTGGGAAACATGGGGAGACACCATCTCTACTAAATAAATAAATAAATAAGCTGGACAGGGTGGTGTATGACTGTGGTCCCAGCTTCTTCGGAGGCTGAGGCAGGAGGATTGCTTGAGTCCAGGAGGTCAAGGATGCAGTGAGCTGTGATTGAGCCATTGCACTCCAGCCTGGGTGACAGAGTAAGACCACTGTTTCAACAACAACAACTGGGAGTATCCAAATATGAGTTGATTTTTAAAAATCTAAATGGGGAAGGCTGGTATTTTTAAATTTCCATGGTAAAGGATATTACCACCAATTACAGAACAACAGGACTTTAATGGCAGCATAACCTGAATATACTGTTTGTGAAAATCTTTTGTAAGCTCTCCATGGTCACTGTATATTTTTTTACTATGTATTTTTTTTATTGTGGTAAAATACATGTAATATAAAACTTCCATTTTAACAATTTAAAAATGTATAATTTAGTGGCGTTAAGTACATTCACACTGTCACCTCTATTTAATCCAGAATGTCTCTGTCACCCTGAAAGGAAGCCCCATAGCCATTGAGCAGTCACTACTCATTCCATCCTCCCCGCTGCCCCTGCTAACCACTAATCTATTGTCTGTCTCTATGATTTGCCTATTCTGGATATTTCCTATAAAAGGAATCATATAATGACTGTATTTTAAAAATATGACTTAACTCAGTCTGTATTTTTATTAAAGGTAAAGCGTTAGATGTGGAGGATTATGTACTCTCCTTCCTAAGACTCTGTTAAAGAAATATAATATATAAACCAACAAGGTCACAGGGATTGATAGAGAAGACATCAGTGACAGGAAACTTAATTTTAGATGCTGGAAGGTAAATAGAAAAGCAGAGAGGGAAGCCATCGCCTGAAGTGTGGATTGAACAGAGAGCCAATTTTCCCTTAGGATCCTGGGGAGTAACTGGGAGGTGCCATTTAAGAAGTGAGGAGGCATAGGGCTGAAGACAGGGGATTAACACTAAAGATGAACTCACATCAGTCAGCCCTGGTCTTCCATCACCCACCACCTCATCTACAGAATGTCGGTGATCAGGTGTCCACTCCATCATGTGGGTCAGAGGTTTTTCTCTGGATGGTCCTGTGTGTTGACACCTAGGGGTGCCCCAGCAGCCCTGCCTGCTCAGTCTAAAGCAGGGCTTACCAGTCAGCAAGCCTTACCTAGTGACCTTCAGCTTACAATAATTTCTTACTGCCACATTGGTATAAATAGACAATAAAGACTCACTAAACATTTGAAGAAGTCTTCCAGCAGGAAAAAAATAAAACAATGTATACAAAAAGAAGGCTAAACCTGAATAAGAGGGATAATCTAGGGAACTGAAGACAAAACCAAAGCTTTAAAAACCAACAAAAATGAATCAGTTCCCAGTACTTTGGGAGGCTGAGGCAGGCAGATCACGAGGTCAGGAGATCGAGACCACCCTGGCTAACACGATGAAACCCCGTCTCTACTAAAAATACAAACAAATTAGCCGGGCGTGGTGGCAAGCGCCTGTAGTCCCGGCTACACAGGAGGCTGAGGCAGGAGAATGGCGTGAATCCGGGAGGCGGAGCGTGCAGTGAGCCAAGATCGCGCCACTGCACTCCAGCCTGGGCCACAGAGTGAGACTCTGACTCAAAAAAAAAAAAAAAAAAAAAAAAAAATCAGTATCCAAATTAATATTTTAATTGGTATCCTCAAAAAATTAGGGAAAGATAGCTATAGCTCTTAGAAATTAAAAACATTATTGCAAAATTTAAAATTAAATATATGTTAGAAGATAAAATGGAGACAATCTCCTATAAAGGAGAGAAGACGGTGAGATAAAAAATTAAAAATATATAGAGGATCTGATCCAGGAGGCCTAACATCTGATCAGTAGTTGTTCAAAAGAAAACCCAGAGAGAAGGGAAAGAAGAAAATTATTTTAAAAATACAGAAAATGTTCCAGAGCTGAAGGATACATGTAGAAACTTTTATTTAAGATGCACTAAGTTTCCAAAATAATTAATTTTAAGAGGGCTCACATTAATAACTTTTATCATGAATTTTCAGAAACTCAGGGATAAAAGACAATCCTAAAAGCTTCCAGAGCAGAAAGAAAAAGAACATGCAGAAAAAACAAGAATCAAAATGGCAACAAACTCCTCAGCATCAGTACTATATATTAGAATATAATGGTGCACTTTGGGAGGCCGAGGTAGGTAGATAACTTGAGCTGAGGAGTTCAAGACCAGCCTGGCCAACATGGCAAAACCCTATCTCCACTAAAAATACAAAAATTAGCCGGGAGTGGTAGCCTGCACCTGTAATCCCAGGAACTCGGGAGGCTAAGGGTTAAGTCATAAGAATCGCTTGAACCCCAGGAGGCGGAGATTGTGCCATTGCACTCAAGCCTGGGTGACAGAACGAGACCCTGACTCAAAAAAAAAAAAAAAAAAAAAAAAAAAAAAGAATACAATGGTACAGTGTCTCAAAAAATGTGAAGGCAAATTATTTTCAACCTAGAATTCTACATTCATCAGACTACCAATCAAACGTGAGGAGACAAATAACGACATTTTATTACATGCAAAGTTACAGATACCTTCTCCTCTTAGATGTGCTTGAGTAAAACTAGATGTGAAACAAGACGAGAGTAGTAACTGCATGCAGGAGGATGGCAGTCAACCCAGCACAGCAGTGGAGGGACTTTCCAGGACAGCGACTGTGCAGCAGGTCCAGAGTGTACTTGGTGCAGATTGGAGAGGGGGATCTGGGAAAGGGGTCTTCCGGAAAGAGGGGACTCAATGCAATACCTGATATTATGATGTAAACACACGCTATGGGTATGCTAATGACAGAAAGACAGCAGGAAATGAGTAAGGCAATGAGACACCAGACAAGACAAAACACTATACAAGAGAGGAAATGTAGTTATGCACCTTCCTTTGCTTTGGAGAGGACACGTTTACTGTGTCATAATGATGTAAGCTACCTATTATTGATTTAACAAAAATGGTGAAATAACTATATTAGGAGGACATGGATGGGTGAGGAGGGGACAGCCTAAGAAAGTTAAACATCCATTAATCTTAACACCATAATCAATAGATAATGTCAACAGTGGATAAATCAAGAAATAGTGGCAGAAGCACATTATCTGGAAATATAGAAGTAACTAGTAGAAAAAAATAGCTCAAGTAAAAAACAAATGCTGGTGTTGGGGAAACAGAAATGAGGATGGAGGTGGCTAGGATAAAGGGCCATTGTTTCCTTTTTGATAAAGTGCAATTTTTAAAAAACATGCATGTATTACATTGATAAAAAATGAAGCAAATAATAAAAAGTCAACTCAAGCTGAGGTATGAGAAAGACAATATGTGAATGGCATTTAAAAGCCAATTTATTTGTGATTAAGACAGCTATGCTATACAACTCTAGACAATTTTTTAAAATTTCAAATCCTATGACAAATGAAAAATGGCTTCCTTAGAACAGATGAACCTGCACCCAACAGAAATGAGCTTCTATCCATTTCCAGAAGAAAATTCATTGCTTATTATGAGAATACGTATAGGGTGTCTCTATGAACCTACAACCTGAGTTGTTAAAATTTAACAGTTTTAAAACTTTACAAAGGCCATGAAAAGCCTTTATAATGCTGTAAATTCCAACCTGGGTGGAGGCATGAGGTCCATACAAATTCTGGCTTCCTTCAACTTGAAGTAACTCAGCATGTAAATCCTCAGGAATCAAGATGAATTCTAAAAGTGAAATACTTCTACTTGTGTAGAAAAAGCAGTTGAGCAGCATGTAGGTCGGTAAGAAAGAGATTCTAAATTCCACTCAGCATGTGCATACACCAGAAAAGGGGTATGGTCCCAGTGTGGACCCAGTATGGTCCAGAAAAGGGGTTGGGGCTGATATAAGGGCACATATATATGGTTGGCCAGGGAGTAGGAAAGAGACCTAAACTCCCATCTGTCATAGTGAGAGCTCAATAAATTATCATCTTTGATGAGAGTAGTCAACAAATAATGCCTAAAAATGAGAAAATCATGGATTAGCAATATAATATGTTATTTAGAAACATAGAGGTAAATCCTAAAATAATCAAATAATCAGCCCCCAAGAAATTGTAGGGGCTGAGTAAATTGGGCAGGAGTAAATGTTCCTCTCTGCCAGAGTGAGCCCTTCTTGGCTCTAAAATGCCATGGACATCACAAGGTGTATTAGTCAACTGTAGCTGCCATAACAAAATTCCACAGACTGGGTGACTTAAACAACAGAAATTTATTTCTCATGGTTCTGAAGAATGGAGTACAAGATCAAGGTAATGGCAGGCTCAGCTTCTCCTGAGGTCTCTGTCCTTGTCTTGCAGATGGCTGTCTTCTCTCTATGTCTTCACAGAGCCTTATCTATGTGCAGAGGCCCCCTGGTGTATCTTCCTCTTCTTACAAGAATGCCAGTCTTATTGGATTAGGGCCCCATCCTTATGCTCTCACTTAACCTTAATTACCTCTTAAAAGTTCCTTTCTCCAAATACAGTCACACTGGGGTTTAGGGCTTCAATATATGAGTTTTGGGGAGACACAATTCAGCTCATAACACAAGTGATTGGGAAAGAGTTGTACTATTCTAGAATAAGTTCTGTTTAACTCCAATGGGAACCAAATGACAAAATGGCCCTTCTTCAGAGCCTCCTACTGAAGAACTTGCATTAGCCAAGCCTAGGACCACAAAGCTGTGCACTAGAAGCTACATCTCTTGATGACAATGTTTGTCAACAACCTCAGGCTTCCATGGAGAAGAGCCCCCTAGGGAGGGATGCTGCATGATGGTGTCACAGTGTGAATACATGAGACACATAATCAGATGTGCTTCTGAACCAATTTCCCAAGTTTCAGTGATTTGGATGAGCGAACGTATCAAGGCATGGGAGACTGACTTAAGCAGAGTTTTGCGTTTTTGCTTTCCACAGACGGAATCTCCAAGCTGCATCACAATTCTGAAGTCCAAGGAGGAATCTCCAATTCTCCGGTTCCTGTGAAGACAAATGGATCTTGGATAGGAATATCTGGGCACCTGCTTGGTGACCAGAGGTTGTGCAGGACAGGAAAAGTATTCTTATTTTATTCTATGGCTTGGCTGTAATAATGTAAACATGGAATATTAATTTCACCAAAACTAAGATTATTCTAGTGGAAGGCTCATGGCTGAGAAGGGCACATATATATGGTTGGCCAGGGAGTAGGAAAGAGACCTAAACCCCCATCTCTCATAGTGAGAGCTCAATAAATTAGCATCTTTGATAGAGAGTAGTCAACAAATAATGCCTAAAAATGAAAAATCATGAATCAGCAATATAGATATGTTATTTAGAAACATAGAGGAAAATCCTAAAATAATCAGAAAATAATCAGCAAAAACAGGAAAACATGGTTGCCTGTGGGAAGGGGGAAGAAAGAGATGAGGAAAAGTCCGCTGTTTTGTTTTATTTTATTTTATTAATTTTTTTAGAGACAGTATCTTACTATGTTTCCCAGGCTGGTCTCAAACTCCTGGCCTCAAACTGTCCTCCTGCCTCAGCTTCCTGAGTAGCTGGGATTACAGGCATCAGTCACGACACCTGGCTTGTTTTAGTTTATGTTTTAAACAACATATATTATAGAAGTAGCTGAAACTTTATATTGTGGGCATGTGTTAGTTTAATTAAAAATAAACCAATCAAATTGTAAGGGGGAAAATGAAGGAAAAATAAATCATGCTGACCCAATTTCATTTATTTTAAGATGACTATATAGAAAAAGGTCATAGTCACAGGCAAAACAGCACTGTCAGTAATAGCAATAACAATAAGACAACATGCATCAGTTAATACTTTGGTAAGAAAGTTCACTTATTTGATAAGTATTTATTGAGCATTCAGTATGTGCCAGGCCATGGTAATTATACTAGTTGAGATTCCTGATCTCTTAGATTTTCTATTCTAGTGGGGCAGACAGAAAAGTGCATAAATAATCAAATAAGTAAGATTTTTTAAAATAATGTTTAGTGTTTTGAGGAAAATAAAGGATAGTAGAGTGGAGAGTAACTGGGAGAAAGAAATGATTATTCAGACTGGATGGTCAGGGAAGGTTTCTTTAAAGAAGTAAGGTTTCAGCTCAGACCTGAGCAATGAAGAGGCAGCCATGGGAGAGGCAGAGGTAACGTGTTCTGAGCTTAGAACATACAAAGGCCCTGAGGTAGGAACACACTTGGTGTGTCTGAGGAATAGCCAGGAAGCCAATGTGACTGGGTGGTAGTGAGCGGTGGGGGAAGGGAGCCTGCGATGGGTATATGAAGCAGGCAGAAACCAAATCCTGCTGGGCCTCGTAGGTGCTTGTAAAGAGATTTCTTTCCAAGTATGATGGGAAGTAACTGGAGGATTTTCAGCAGAGTAGTATCAGTATCTGATTTTTTTCTTTTAAAAAATGAGTCTGATTTTCTGGGGCTGGATTGGGGCAGAGGATGGAAACAGGAGGCCAGCGTGGGACAGGAAGTTTAAACACTTTAACAGAATTCCAGACGGGGTGAAGGCTGTGGAGGTAGAAACCAGTACGCAGATTTGGGCTGAGAATCTCGGTTTGAGTGGAGCTCTAAGGGGCAACTAAAAGGCCAGTGGGGAACCTTGGAGGGAGAGAGGTAGAAGGAAGGAATTCTACTCCTGCAGCCAGTCTCCCCAAATTCCCAGGCTCCCTTTGACATATGTGAACAGACGCTCTGGTCAGCGGCGGCTGAGGGACCTGAGTGATTATGCAGGAAATAAAGACTTGCCAAATTGCTTTAAACTCAGCCTGTCTCCATCCCGGCTTTCACCACACTTGACGTAAACGTGTAACTGAGCTTGTAAATAACTGTGCTTGGAGGCAGAGCTGGGAATTACGCCCCTCTAGACAGCTATTCAGAGGCTGAGAGAATAGGGCCCACTCGCTGTATTGCTATGTATTAAAAAGCACTTATGATGCTAAAACCAGCATTAGAATTGCACATAAACATTGCTGTCATACTCTCAATGGGACTCTGGAGTCCAAGTGGGACTCTACGAATCTGCAGAGGGGAGAAAAGCCATCTCAGGCAGTGTGATGATCTCTCCCCAGCAGCCCAGCAAGCAACATCACCTCTTTTCTGTGGAGAATCCCTTCCATAAATGGGGAGAAAAATGAGCTTATTTCCAAGCCAAGATTAAACTGGGTCCATACTGCATGGAGATGATAGGCTTCTGAGAAAAGAGAAATGAAACCAAGCCAAGAAAGCATATCCATCCAGAAGTGGCAGGAAGGGATGGCCCAGGTGTTCTTAGGAGTTACCTGAACCTCCAAGCACAGTGCGTGGCACGTAGCAAGTTGTGAATGAATGAATGAATGTGAGATTCATACATTCCCAAAGTGTAGTCTTAATATTTTATTTATTCAATTTCTGTTTAAGAATTAAATAAACCTGCTGGGACGAGTATCCACAAACAGCCTTAGGGGTTACATTTGGGCAGGCTGCACCCGCTCAGAAATTTGTGCTGCATACACAGTGCATCCATCCCATTCCAGTAATTCATCCCCTAATGTGATCTGAAGTCTAGAACTATCCATGGCTGAACAGAAGGAAATTAGTCAAGATTAAATAGTCATCTGGAGTATATCTCCAGTGGACCACAGTCCATCCTAAAGGAAATAATTGCTGGGATTAGCTGGCTGTTCAGATAATTGTCAACTCTCAGTTTTACTTGGTTCCTAAAGAAGTGAAAAGAGATATTTCTAAAATCTCAAGTGCCCAGCTGGGAGGGGAAAGACGTTGGATAAGAATGCTGCCCTGGTGTGAGGCCAGCCTTTATGCAGTGTGTCTCATTCCCCATCTATCAGAAGGAATCAAATTATTACTAGTCTTGCATGGATGCTACAAGGATAAATAAGTCAGTATGTAAGGACACTCTATCTCAGGCCCAACATATGCAAAGCTTCTCATGGAAGAGAAAAAAGATAATTAAAAACAAACCAGCAAACAAAATCCCTTTGAAGCCCTAAAGCAGATGTCCCAGAATTTAGTACTACAGAGTCCTTCACTGGGCTTTATTGACCATTAGCACCATGTTGATTCTTATTTAATATGCAGTTATCAGTAGTAATGTATTTATCATTCTGCAACAAATTAAAAGCAACACACAATAAGAAAGTTTGGACCTTAAAGGAAAGGTATAATGTTCTCTAGGAAAGAGATGGTCAGCCCTACCAAAAATCAGACGTAAATGTATCCAACCTTTTACAAAGAGAAGGTGTTTATGTTCTGTTTGTATATCTAAAAGAGATACAGAATAAAAAAGGAGAAAATGAGAGAGCAAATTATACTGAAGTAGCTGGAACTTTATATTTTGGGCATGTATTAGTTTGATTAAAAATAAACCAATCAAATTGTAAGGGGGAAAATGAAGGAAAAATAGCCTTTGGCAATAGCCATCAAGACACGGTTGTGTTTCTGGTCCTTCTTTCCTAAATACAAGATGTTTCAGATATTTGTAGAACTTTTCAGTAATTTGACTATTAAAAATGTGAAAAGTCAGAAAGTTTTAGGAATCTCTGTGGAGTTCTGGAAATGTTCTATATTGTGATCTACAATGGCAGTTACACAGGTATATACTTACATAAAAATATAGACCTATTTAAGATTTGTGCACTTACTATATGTATGTTATACGTATATATATAAATCCTAGACAATGAAGTATTAAATTCTGGAAAAATTCATTTATATGGAACATCTTATTTCCCAGTGTTGGCATATAAATGAAGGATCATTTTGCTTCCTCATACGTATTAATTGTAAAGGTAGCCACCACTGACAGAGTATTTACCAAGTACCATACCCTATGCTAATGCCTGTAAAATTAACTCATTTAGTCTTCAAAAATTCCAGTCCTCAATAAAAACTGAGGTTCAGAGAAGCTAAAGTGTAAATTCCTCAACAACAGGGAACTGTATCTGTGATTGCAGCTTGTCTGTCTTCAGAATCATTGTATCCCCACCATGTAGACTGGTGTCTGGAAT
The DNA here is from genome assembly GCF_029281585.2 of Gorilla gorilla gorilla. Classification (NCBI taxonomy): domain Eukaryota; kingdom Metazoa; phylum Chordata; class Mammalia; order Primates; family Hominidae; genus Gorilla; species Gorilla gorilla. Next base: position 148,972,622 of record NC_086017.1, on the reverse strand, counting down.
ATGGTTAGTACTCAATGAACATTTGTGAAGTGAAAAATATTTTGTCCAATGTCGAGTAACTAATTTTTAAATTTTCTTTTTTTAACTTTTATTTGAAGCTCAGGGGTACATGTGCAAATTTGTCACATAGGTAAACTTGTGTCATGAGGGTTTTTTGTAAAGATTATTTCATCATCAGGTATTAAGCCTCATACCCATTAGTTGTTTTTCTGGATCCTCTCCCTCCTCCCACTCTCCATCCTCTGATAGGCCCCAGTGTGTGTTGTTCCCCTCTATGTGTCCATGTGTTCTCATCATTTAGCTCTCACTTATAAGTGAGAACATGCAGTATTTGGTTTTCTGTTCCTGTGTTAGTTTGCTAAGGTTTATGGCCTCCAGTTCCATCCATGTTCCTGCAAAGGACATGACTTTGTTCTTTTTTATGGCTGCATAGTATTCCATGGTGTACATGTACTACATTTTCTTTATCCAGTCTATCACCGATGGGCATTTAGGTTGAGTCCATGTCTTTGCTATTGTGTATAGTGATGCAATGAACATATGCTTGCGTGTGTCTTAATAATAGAATGATTTATATTCCTTTGGGTATATACCCAGGAGTGGGATTGCTGGGTTGAATCAACACACTGTCTTCCACAATGTTTGAACTAATTTAAACTCCCACCAACAGTGTAAAAACATTCCTTTTTCTCCACAACCTCGCCAGCATCTGTTGTTTTTTGACTTTTTCATCATAGCCTTTCTGACTAGTGTGAGATGGTATCTCGTGGTTTTGGTTTGCATTTCTCTGATGATCAGTGATGTTGAGCTTTTTTTTTTCATATGATTGTTGACTGTATGTATGTCTTCATTTGAAAAGTGTCTGTTCAGGCAGGGTGCAGTGGCTCATGCCTGTAATCCCAGCACTTTGGGAGGCTGAGCCAGGTGGATCACCTGAGGTTAGGAGTTTGAGACCAGCCTGGCCAAAATGGTGAAATCCAAGTTGCTGCAAAAGACTATTTTGTTACTTTTTATGGCTGAGTAGTATTCCATGGCGTATATATGTCATGTAACTGATATTGAAAGACTCAGAATTGGACCTTGTGTCTGACTGCAAAGCCCAAATTCTTTACCATTCAATGATATTCACTCTCAATTAAAATATTTGAGTCTGTGTAATAGCCAGCCTAAAACCATTGTAAACAAACTTTAGGAATACCAAATTGAAGTAAGCCATAGCTACAAAAAAGGTATACAAAACATAGCTGTAAGTTTTTAAAATAATAGTAAAATGAACACCATGTGTCCACCACAGTTAAGAAGTATATCATCATAAGGACCTTAGCAGCCCTGTATCTCCTTCCATAGATCTCTAGAGGTAACCACACCTGAATTTTGTGCTTATCAATTCTTTGCCTTTCTAGATTGTTTTAGCACATGTTGATATCTTTAAATCATACAGTGCTTTGTTTTCTTCTTGGTTTTGAACTATAAATAGCAGATGACTTTTTCACTCCTCTCACTACATTGGTCTTTAACCTTGATGAGTGACCCAGTCCTTTACTTTCTCTACATTCTTTGAATCCATCAGCCCACTTATTATACAGCATGTTTTAAAAAAATTAGTAATTCTCTTCCAAATATCATAATCTCTTTTCTCTCTTTCTCTTTTCATTGAACCTGTTTAGTAGAGTGCTTGTAAATGTTCAACAGGAAGCTTGGGTGTGCGTGTATTGATTTGTACCATTTGCTAATTTTCTTGGTGTAAATTTTCCTACTGTCAATGATTTCAAGCTATCACTAGGATGCAACTGAACATGGGTTTGGAAGAGATGCACACAATTGGTTCTTGCAAGCTGGTACAAACCAGCTCCAATATATCCTTGAATCTACTACAAAAAAACCTCAATCCTGGATAAGACCAACTAAACATTTTCAGGCCAAACAAAACCAGAAATCGGAGGGCAAAAGACCTTCAATTTAGTCGAAGCAGGTCAGCATCTTCAGGGCAGAGAATGGAGTTGTATTCGTTTTCTATTCCTGCTGTAACAAATTACCACAAATTTGGTTGCTTAAGCAACAAAAGTTTATCCTCTTACAGTTCTGTGGGCCAAAAGTTGGAAATGAGCCCTAGAAAGCTAAAATCAAGGTATCAGCAGATCTATGCTCCTGCAAGTTTCTAAGGGAGAATGAGTTTCCTTGCCTTTATTCTAGAGTCTAGAGCTACATTCATTGCATTCCTTGGCTCATGGCCCCTTCCTTTATCTTCAGTGCCAGCAGATATACAGCTTCTCTCTGCTTATTTCTCACAGTCAGCAAATCTTCTTCTGCCTCCCTCTTGTAAAGACACTGTGATCACATTTAGGGCTTAATGGGATAATCCAGGATAGTCTACCCTTATCACATCTTCAAACTTCCTCTTGCCATAGATGGTAACATTCACAGGTTCCAGAGATTGTGATCTGGATATCTTTGGGGGCCATTATTCAGGTTCCCACAAGGGTAGGGAAGGGAAGACAATGAATCTGGAAAAGTAAGTGGAAGGTGTCAAGCAAAATCCACCCTTCTGCCCCATAGCATCCCTTCCTTCCCTTCCTTGAGGTGAAAGGCTCATGTCTCTGACACTGGAAATACGTAAAGTCCCGTCAGGTACCATGTTGTTGTGCAGTGATGTCAATTTGGTCATACCTTTTTTTTAAAAAAACTTCTTTATTTTCTGTTTTCCACATATGCTAAAATTTGGTTGTACTTTCTTCTGAAATCTAAAGCATTAGATACCACCAATGTTCTTCATACATAGTATGAGGAAAAGGGGTAGGAGCCCATCAATTAACATACAGGGTGGCTTTTATAGGCCCTCTTTCTATAACTGGTGTCCTGAGGTCCATGTTGAGAATTAAAGATACCAGGGAATCCAGGGTTCTTGCTGCTTCCGAGGTTCACTTAGCAGGGGTACAGTTAGCATAATGTCATTGCTGTGATGAAGTAGGATGATGTTCTGTGCGCTGCCAAAATGACAGATGTTCTGTGGGCTGCCAAAATGACAGAAATCTCTCTGCTACACAGCTGCTGCACAGGATGCATGGGCGACTATTCTAAGACATCCGCCACATTCCTGGGTCGCACTTTGGCGTGAGGCATGACTCCTCTCTAATATTCTGTCCCAACTAAGGGAGGGTGTGTCAGACTCAGCCCAAGGTGTGAGAGGTGAGTATGGGTAAAGCAGCCCAGAGGGTCTTTTATCTCAGCTGCAGAGAGTAGGATAAACTGGTTCTACAAGTTGCCGGCTGAGTTTTTCTATCTTACACCCAGACAAGTTGTTTTTGAACTTAAGAACCATAATTTGCTGCTATTGTCTACCTGGTTTCACAGTGACCCCTTCTCTCAAATCAGTATGTGCTTCACATCTAACTGGGTTGGCTGGGATAAGGGAAAGCCCTCAGGGTATGAGGAAGGAAATTCACTGAGTGCTGAGCAGGGTGGGAATGCAAGGAACACATCAGTGGACTCTTTGAAATATTATCCACACCATCTCTCTCATTTCATATCACCCTCCAGCGGTGGCTCTCTTTTGTCACCATTTTCAGCCAAACTTGGTGAGATCTCTTCATTTCTCCACCTGCCATTCACTCCTCAACCCACTCCATTCAGACTTACACAACATCTCTGTCCTCAACACCTCCAAGTTAGCTAGGACTTCTGCCTCCCGGTGAACATGTTTCAGCCCTTATCTTACTTGCCCTTTCAGCCTCAATCTTTCACTGTTTGCTTGTGTTGGATGGTCTCTGTTGCCCCTCTAGATCTGTTCTTTATCCTTGCCACCCTGTTCTATGCCCCAGATTACATCAACAGGCCCCCATGCCTTCTGAGTAACATTTAGGTTTGGCCAATGAAAGTCCAGGGAGGAGATCAGAGAGAAGAGAGAAAGGTCAGGGTATTTATTCCCTTGGCTTATTCCCCACCAGGCTTAGTTTGGCAATTGCTGGGCAGCCCGCTCTGACAGCTACAGCTCTACTGGATTCAGGTAGAATCCCTCTCTCCTCATTCCCCTTTGAGCCTAGGGGTGGTAAGACTAACTTGTTGCTGGCCCTGGTGTGCTTCAATATTCCGTGCTGGTTTTCCTTAACACTGTTCACCCCTTTGCAAATAATCCATTCATTAAACACTTTCGTCACCTCTTTTTGATATGCCAATATATATTGATTTCTTTTTGCTCGAAACATATTTTACTGGGCATCATGACAGCTCATTGTCCTGCTTTCATCCAACCTTTCTGTCCCCTCCTCTGTCTCCTTGGCAGATTTCTCCTATTTCACTGAATCATAAATTTTGGAATTCCGTTAAGTCCGTAGCTCTCTTTTCTTCCTACTGTATTCCCTTCTAAGGAACCGTCTTCAATATCCACATTTTCTAACTACATGTAGGCCAATGACTCACAAACTTGTTGCTCCAGCCACACCTGTCATTTAGACCCAGACATATAATTCAACTTCCTTTTTTCGACAGTTTCATTCATTAAATCAGTGAATATTTTTCTAGAGTCTATTGTGTTCCAGGCCCTGTTTTAGAGTTTTGAAATACTTAAAAAGCCCTCAAGCTCTACTCATCCCAATGGAATCTATGATTTATCACCCCCTTCCCCAACCCTCTTCCTCTTCCATTGTTTCCTACTCCAGTGAGTGACACCAACATCACCCATCCAACCCCACAATTAGGAACCTAGGGGACATCTTTAATGGCTTCCCTTTTCTCATTCTCCATAGCTGACTCATCAAGTGCTATCAAATTATCACCTAAATGTTTCTTGAATCTAACCAATTTTCTCTATCTCTGCCACCACTACCATGATACAAGTTTCTTTTTTTTTTTTAACCAGTACAGCATTAACTGCAGTAGTCTCCTTTCTTGTTCCCTACTCCAATAAATAGTTAACTTTATGAGGCACAAATCTGTCCATGCTATATTCAGCCTCAGTTTAAGATCTCCCAATACCTTCTGCTTGCTCTTATACAAAGCCACTGGAGGCCTGCCTCCTGCCCACCTTTCCAGCCTCTTCTCAGACCGCACTCTCTTCAGCTCCCTGTTCTCTAGCCCTTCTTGTCTTCCTGGAATTGACATGTTTCTCCCTGTTACGGAATCTTGACCCTTATTATTCCCTTTGTTTTTTGACACTCTTCCCACATACCCTACTTTACTCAATAGCAAACGGTTATCTTTTAGCCCTCAGCTAAAATGTTGCGTCCTCAAAGATGCCTTTCCTGGTGCAATAGAGTTTCAAACTACACAGCTCTGTTATTGATTTGAAATAATAATAAATATATTTTGGTTTCTACCCCCTTGTTTCTGACATAGAGCTCCTAAAACTCTTGTAGATGAGAGTGCTTTAGGAGGGTCTTTTTTTTCTAATATTTGGTCTTTGATCCCCAGTTCCTGACACAGAGCCCCAAAGAGTTTCTAATTTCCTGAGTGATAGGAGTGTCTGACACAGAGCTCCTAAATCTCTTGGAATTTCCTGGGTGATAGGAGTGTTTTTGTTGTTGTTGTTCAGTAAGGCAACTCTTGGTGGGCTCCTAGATGGATGCAGAAAGTCCAAGCTATGATTGTAAGCTTGGAGCTTTCAGTCCCATCTCCATTCTCTGACAGAGGGGAATGGAGCTCAAAATAGGGTTAATAACTGAGTATGACTATATGATGAAGCTGCCATAAAAAATCCCCAAAGTATGAGGTTTGGAGAGCTTGCACATTGGTGAACAAAAACACATCCATGACCAGGAGGGTGGTGCACCCCAGCTCCATGCGGAGGGAGGTCCTGCGCTTAGGACTCTTCTGAACCTTGCCTTCCGTATCCTTTCATCTGGCCGTTCATCTGTATCCTTTGTAGTATCTTTATATCAGCCAGTATACCTAAGTGTTTTCCTGAGTTCTGTGAGCCATTCTAGCAAAAAATTAAACCTGAGGAGGGGGTTGTGGGAATCCTCAATTTATAGCCAGTTGGTAAGAGTACAGGTCACAACCTGGCACTTGTGACTAGCATCTGAAGTGGGGGGATGTCATGTGGGATTGAACTCCTCACTTATGAGGTCTGTGCTAAGTCTGCAGTAGTGTCAGAATTGAATTGAATTGTAGGACACCTATTTGATGTCAGAGAACTGGTTGGTATGGAAAAAATTCCACATGTCTTGTGTCTGAAGTGAAGTATTGAGAGTGGTGTATGAGAGGAAAACCAGTTGGTTTCTTCCTGTATTCATTGACTTGGAAAGTACCAGACACCACTTCTTTATACCATTTATCACAGATGTAATTCTACATTAATTTGCATGCTACTTTGAATAATAGACTGTAACTGTACTTGAGAGACCTTATGTGTTATGTTCAACATCACATTCATGAGTGCCTGGCACATAGCAGGTGCTCAATAAATAGCTGTGCAATGAAAGGGTGAAGGAAGAGTTTTACTGAGATTGAGGCTTGTTATAGTAAGAATAAGATCTAGGCTTGTATCAGTGTCATTTCCTCCTTAATTCAGTTTCTCAGAAGTTTTGGAGGAAGTCAGGTAGTTCAATAAATGTTGGTGCCATGAGACAATAGCCTTGGCCTGTGAGCTGTTCTGAGAGATGTTCATATCCCATAGCCAGTCCCCAAAGCCTCAAAAGAAAAGTGATTTGTCAATTTGTCACTTGATCCCTGAAGGATAGACTGTATTGATAAGAAATGCATATTATTTAATGATTTAATTACCTTCCTTAGTTTTATTAGAACAATAAAACCTGGTTTTATCACCAAAATTTAAATTAAAATTCTATTAGAGCAAAATTTGAAGAAATGGAAATGTTGAGTTATGAACAGGTGCTTTTCTCACTAATCCTTGACTACTTAGTATCAGTCACAATTTTTCCTAATTTATTTCTCTTTAAAAGGTGGACAGGACTTTTCAGGTTAATTCCTTACGTGCTTTAACTTCATTTAGGGCTTGCCCACTGATACACTGACAGTGATAGAACTCTGGCCAACTCTGCGTCAGAAACCTTAGAGGGCAACTCCTGATAATCTCTCACTTCTAATTTGACTTCCTTCTAACTTAATCAGAAGAGATGAAAGTCTTTCTCCTAGGATTCCCATTAGAGATAGCTAGTATTTATTGAGCACTCACTATGTGCCAGGTACTGTCCTGGCCCTTTGCACAGATTTTTATTCTTTAATTCTTTCCATAAATTTTTCTTTCCAGATAGAGAAATGAAGCCTCAGGACCTTACAGCTATAACTGGCCCCCAAAACTTATAACTAGCACTTACTGGGGCGAAAAGTCAGTTTCAGAATCCTTGCTTTGGGGCTCTTTCTCTTAATCATTAATGCTGACTTCCTGCATCCTTTTTGATAGAATCTGAAAATAAATTTCTTCAGTGTATTTGTACGCTTGCTATCATAAAATCCTGTGGTTTTTTTCAATAGTTGGAAAGATGAAGTTTTCCATATTTCCATCTCTACTGCTTTACCTGTAAGTGTTTTGAGGCATTCTTGAGCCTTGCAAAAATGGCTTGATAAAATCCAGCCAATTAAGAGATGAATACAAATAAAGAGCTAAAAATAGAGAAGTCATGATAAACAAATTGGTGTTGGGAACTGAATCCATTAAATTTAAACTAAGACTCAACAACTGTGAGAACTATGGCTATGCATCTTGACCAATAAAAACAAGTAAGAATAGATTTAAAATGTGAAGAAGACAACAGGAGGAAAGAAAGGAAGGCGAATTTCCTTAGTCTGTAGATGAATGAATCAATCAATGCTGCCTCAAATTTAAGCATCTGGTTTATTTAAAAAGGTAATGACCCCAGCCTCTAAGAGTGCTTCTTAAACTTTGTTATCAATTTTAGTGCTATATTTAGGGAATCTCTAATAGTGAAAAAGCATTTATCTGAAGTTCAGGCATTTCTTCATTTCATTTTGATTTTTCTTTCTTCTTTAAATTCAATTAAATTTCAATGTAATATTTTTTTCTTAACATTAGTCTATAGCATTATTTTATTTTTATAAAATATTTCTCATGCTTATTCTTTCTCACTCTGAAATAAATGTCTGAAATGAAGTTTATCTATATTAACAATGATTATTTTGGGGTGGAGGAGTTTGGGAATATTTTCCCATATAACTGCAATTCCATTATCACAGCTAACAAAATTAGCAACAATTCCTTAACATCATGTAATTCTCAGTCTATGTGAAAAACTCTCCAAACTATCTTCCAAGTGGTTATTCAAACTAGAGTTCAATCAAGGACCACACATTGCATTTCATTGTTATGTCTGTTAAGTCTCATTGCTTTATTTAATGTTAAACAACCTCCTTCCTTTTATTCCCCTTAACAATAATTGGTCAAAAACCAGGCCACTGGTCCTTTACAGTGTACCACTTTCTGGACATTTGGTCATTTGTGATATCATTTCACTCATTTCCCTAATCTTTGTATTTCTTGTAAACTGAAAGTAAAAACTAAAGACTTGCTTAGTTTCCGCCTAAGTGGTTTTGGCAAGAGCATGTCATAGCTGATGTTGTACTTCACATTGCTTCATTATGGAAGGCACCTACTGTCTGGTTGTCCCACTGAACACTGAGATAGAGCCTTGAGTTTAGGTGGCAACAGCCAGCTCCCTCCTTTATTAAGTCAGACTTTCCCCCCTGTGACTGGGAAATAATCTTGGGGGTGACGTTTTGGCACCAAACTATCCCATTATGGTTTTAACATGTATTGATGACACATGCATGAATCATTTCTCTTATTAGGGGATACAAAATAGTGATTTTTAAATTCTGTAAATCTATATATTATTAGCTGGGGCTTAACTGTAAAGAAGAATGTTCTATCATCATCTGGTACTAGTTGGAAAGGCAGGCTAATGCCTAATTCTTTCCCATTATTATAGAATTTTAAATATTGTATAATAATGTTATAACTTAATATTATTATATTATTATAATAGCTTCCTTCACTGGTGATGAGTGATTTTCCTTTTGGCTGTCTCTCTTTTGATTATCATTATAGATTCATGGATTCTTATATATTCAATTTACAGCTATCATTTATTTGATGCTTAAATTATCCCAACTTTGACCAGTAGAAAACCCTTCAAGATAATGCCTACATCCTTTTAATATAACTCCATTTTTCTTTGGAAGCTTCCTTGCTTTCTGGGTGCCTTGAGTTGGTTTTTAGAAGAGCAAACACTCGTCATTCTTCCAGGTATTGAGAGGAGACATTTACTCAAGCAGGTGTATCTGATGCCCACATTTACATAATTAGCCCAAAGCTGGGTGCTGTGAAAGAACCAAAGATATGTTTCATTATTAGCTTGTGAGAAGCTCATATTCTTGCCACAGAGATGACTAGCACCAAGTACAATTAAGGGAAAGTAGAGGAAAGCGTTTGTTCTGGGTTGACTGATAATCAGGAGGGTGGGGGTACTTCTGACACTGGCCTTGGGGCCAGCCCAGGGCAGATAGTCTCCTAGTTCTGTGAAACCCAGGCTGGGTCCCAGAGTACTCACCTCAAACCCCACCACTGAAACGGCATCTCTGGAAGGTGCTGGGGTTTATTTGAGAGTTTGGCTTTGGAGGTAGCACAAGGTTTCCAGGAAGGGGATTCTGGGGTCGGGGTGGGAAGTAGGTGGGTGAGCTGGTGTGTCGCTTCACTTGAAATTTCATGACCTGGAAGGAGTGTTCTCAGTGGGCCACTGATTGGCTCAGGTAATGATTTGTGGCTTCTCTGTCTCACTTTCTATCCACTATGTTGTCAACTTCAAGCAGGCAGCAAGCCTACCTTGTTCACTTTCCTATGTCCAGAGCCCTGCCACCATGACCTGTACATCAATAATTATTTGATGCAAGTTAAAATCTTCTAAAAAATACTTGGAATTTGAAGTAGTCAAGAGGAGAAATAGGCAGAGGATCACAAACTTGATCTTGCAATAGACCTAGAGTTAGGTATAATAGGATAAAATATAACACAAAATAATCAGATAATACCTCTAATGAACTTGGCTTTGTGCCCAGCAGATAGTAAAAGACTGGCTAAATACTTTTAAAGATAGCACAGCATATTGGATCAACAGCTATCTTCACCATGTTTTTGCTTGTGTAATACTGGTCAAGTTACTTTACCCCCCGAGACTCAGTTTCCTCATCTGTAAAATGGGGACCCATAACAGTGCCAACCTCACAGGGATGTTGTGGGGATTAAATGAGATAATGCATATAAAGTGCTTAACCCAGAGCCTAGCACCAAGTCGCTGTTCCACGTGTGTCAGCTGCCAGTATTTTACTGGCAGTAGGTGAGGGTGGATGAGATTAATTGTGTCAGATGCTGCAGAGAATTTCAGAAAGTCAGGACTTGGAGACAGCCTTTGAAACTGGAGCAGATGTCATAAGTAAGTCTGAAGAACAGCTTCATTCCAGTGGTGGCCATGAGAGTGAAAGCAAAGTGAAAATGGGGCAATTATGACATTCATCTAATAAGTTTAGCTGAAAATAAAAAAGATTTAGACTGGTAAGTTGATAGAAGAGCAAAAATATGGGTGTTCTGTGATGTTTTAAATAGAGGTGTGACCTTTTTCTATTTGAAGGAAGAAAGGAAAAGTCCAGAACAGAAGGAAAAACTAAAAATAGTGGAAAGATGAGCAATTAATGTGGGCTGAAGTAATAGGTTCAACACAGACTAATCCCACTTCCTACTGTTTATCACTGGGAAAAGAGAGAGAGAGAGGGAGAGAGAGAGGAGAGGGAATAGATTTTTCTGCTCAAACACCGCATGGTTCTTCCATTAAAACCCAGTGAGGCTTGAGTCTTGTTTTTGCACTTATTGACCATATGATCTTACTGCGATTACTTAGCCTCTTGAAACTATTTCTTCTTCTGGACAGTGAAGATAATACTGCCACCTTGCAGGAGTACCTTAAAAATTAGAGATAATGAATATAAAACACAAGTGACTTTGTAGGTAATCAATAAATGATAGTTACTAGGTTATTAGTAGATCATACTAACATTACATCCTCTAGTCTCATAAGAAATTTTCTTGAAATTAATGTACTTGTCTTTAAACATATATTTGAAAAATTGTTCAAAGGGATCTTGTAAGGGATAATTTTTAATGTAAATATAATATATTCCATACTGAAAGATGAAGATGGCAATTATAGGATCAGGCTAGCAACTTTGGTGCCCCATTGTCCTTCTAAAATATAGGTACATTGAACACAGGTGATTCCACAATAAAGGCAGTGATGAGTTGAAAAGGGGCTATAATTCTTAATAGTAACAATAATAATGATGATAATAATAATGGAATGTTATCAGAACTGGAGTTCTACTTAACTGAAGCTTCTGATTAATTTCAGACAGATCAGATAACCCTTATCATTTCTACATTTGTCAAATATCATTCTGTAACATGTGCACCAGCTAGACGTCTATTAAGTGTCATCAATAGGACATAATTTAATCTTTCTTTGGTAATTCAGCATCCTACAGTGCCACAGGTGGTCATTACAAACATTAATAAGAAGTACAGTTCTGTAGGGGGAAATCAAGAAGATTGAAGGCATTAGACTGATTTTGTGCTCACTCCAGGATACCACCTCTTTATAAAGACACATTTTCATGTATTCCTTCTAAAAGAAATTCCAGCTTGTAATGGAAGTTTGTTGTACTCTGGCTAATCTAATTCTCCCTAAGCGGTGTTTATTTCCCTAGGCCCCATGATGTTTCTCTGGAAGTCCATTCTATTTTCTGCCAGGCTCTGGGTTCAGGGGCATCCTTATTTGGTGCTATTAGCTACTTTCTTCCCTAACTTATCACCTTGTCCTAGTTGGGCCCATTATTGAATGTACATTATTGCAATGAAGCAAAATTAAAATATCAGCATAGAACTTTTGTTTATATACCTAATTATGTGGCAATTAGAATTTTTGTGAGGTGTTTTGACATTTTTACAAGCTTGTACTCGGAAGAGCTAATTTGCATTTCAATATAGAGTTTTACTAGTTGAGAATTCACACCAAGAAGACAGAATCAAAGATTATTTCTGGTGGTGACAGCACTGTAAGGACAGCATGTCTTAGTTGAACAACAGCTTTTTTAGGAACAACCTAGATGCATAGGTTTCTTCTTCCCAAGGGACTCTAACAGGCTTATAGTCTTCAGCTGAACTGTATACGAAGGTTCATCACAGAGAAAGTTTATAAGCTGTTTGTAAAAAAGAAAATAGTCTTATGACAAGAAAGGTAATGTTTTATTGTTAATGTTTTTGCTAAACTACATCATTTCGGTGCCGATTCAAATGTTTTTTCCGAATAACTTTTGGTTTTTAGCATCACTGTGTTTTCTGTCCCAAACTCTAAATCCATCTTTCAACTGGAAACATCAATTCCCATAAAGTTCAAAAAGATGTTAGTGAGTTTCAGCAGCAAAGATATTTCCCATATTTAAAAAATTAAATCACAGAGCCCATTAGGTCTGGTGACCACATATCCAGTAGAGTCATTTTTACAAGGATAAATCAAGTCACAAGCATGCCATCACACACGGTACAGGGTTGCCACATTGTTTTATTGGCAAAATTTTTAATTAGGTCTGATATATTAAGAATGCATCTTGTAAATTTACTTTTCCAACAACTCTCACCCAATAGGTTCCCAAAGTTTATTCAAGATCTCAGAGACAGGACAAACAGGCACTACAAATTGTCTACCCAAAACCCTCTTGACATCTTCAGTCACCCAGGAGCCCCATTAACCTAGAAGTGAAAGAGCAGAGAGAAGACTCATTTGTGCCTGTAGTTGGGAAAATGCAACTTCACTTTGGGATGAACCTGCAGCATTTTACATGCCCACAAGACGGCAGTATTGCCCCAGGATGTTAATGCAACCACCAGGGAGCCTCCTGGACAGCTGGCTGCAGAGCCTGAACTAGGGGAACGTTTTGAATACTGGTGAAAAGCCAAAAAGACACCAAGCCCAGGATAGAAGAGGGTTGCACAGGGAATGTAGGAATCTGGGGAAGTAGAAATCTGGGCCAGCTTCCAATTCAAGGATTGTGTTTGTAGAAATAGCATAATTTTATATATCCAGGTGCTGGCAACTTTTTCAGAAAGTGAAACTTATGAGCCTTTTTGATTTTGAATTACATTTTCCTATGGTTTCTCCTGTCATTTGTTTAGAAAGCAAACTGAGACTAGGGATTTCTTTTAGAAAGAAAGTTTCAGGGCAAAACCATACATCACCCTGACTCAAAAGAATTAATCATTGGAAGACAATAATTTTTCAAGAAAAGAGTAAATTAAAAATAAAGAAAAGCATAAATTAAAAACATATATTCATATTTATCTGGGTAGATTTCTTTTTCTTCTTGAGTTTTTAAATGTTTTGGTGCATTAATAGACATTAGCATCAGTTACCTTTACTATTACTACTTTGGATGATTAGAGTATTGCTGGACATGGTAGTTTCTTTTTAAATTTGTTAGTTTAATATATGCCTGGATGTAGTATTTCAACACTTGGGAGGCTCAGTGGTGTGTGTGCAAGTGTGTAACTGTGCTTCTGTGTCATGCTGGGAAATTTATTGTAGAAAGGCCAAGACAGTTCTTAGTGCCTTTGGGTCCTCTCCCTTCCCCATCCTCCAGCCATCCCACCCCTGGGTACCTGCAGAACAGAAGGATTTGTCAATAGGAAAACAGCGTCCAGCAACCCTCATTCAAACCATATTGGTTGTATTTTCCACAAGAAGTGTCCTGCTTTTATCCTAGGAAGAAAAACTTCTGGGCCCTTTTGGTTAAGTGGGATGGGTTACCAGCAAAACCCAGCAACTTTCTTGCTTTGACAGGAGCTGGTTAGGTCAAGTAATGTGACAGCATAGGCACTGAATGTGACAGGGCTGGAACTGAGAAAATCAAAAGAAAAAAATCAAGAAAGTACTTAAAAATGTATTATATAAAGTTAGACTAAAATTTTAAAATAGCAACACTCAGTATTGACATTATAAATTGGCATACCCCTTTTAAAAAAACAACATGCAAAGGACTTAAAAATTTTTCTAGACTTTGACTTAGTAAGAGCACTAGTGAGAATAACTCTAAGAGAATAATTTGGTGGTGGGGGCGGGGGAAACACATATACCAAAACATACACATAAGTTCTTTCATTTGTACCATTTCTTTAAATAGTTTGGTACCACCCACAACCCCCGAAAAAAAGAAAAAAAAGAGCCATTTGCAAAAATATTCTTTGTAGCATTTGTAATTCTCAAAAATTGAAAAAATTAAATGTTGAACAGATGATAAAATAGTGATTAGATATGTAAGGTATACCTAACTACTGGATGAAACATTACACAGTATTAAAAATAAGTATAAATACCATTTAGTAACATTTAAAAATGCTAATTTTATGAGGTATAGTGAAAATAATGATCTGCAATGGGACAAGGAATGGCCCTGCTAGGCCAGGGCTATTCCAATTGCAGCAGTGGGGCTTCTCTCTAAACAGTGCCTGGTGCCTAGTATGTTCAGGGGGCAGTAAATAGATTCAGGGTATGGCCGTGTCTCTAGAGAGAGTCCTGTAATCAGTATCTGTCTGCCCAGTGAGTACACTTTTGCTTTGCTGCAGAACTGAGCTTGGTGTTAGGACATCCATGACAGGAACTTCAGCTTCCCAGTAAATGGCTATATGGTCTCAGTCATGCTAAGAACTCTCCTGTATTCCTGAATGCAATCTGCAAAATGGAAACAAAGAAGTCACAACTGTCCCCCAGCTTCTCCCTTCTCACCTGGCAGTGATTTGAGTTAGTGAACAAAAAAAAATGCTGTAAGCAAGCAAAGGGAAATCAACTTTACTCTTTCTATCAAGTAGCATCCACTTTGTACATTCAACTTTATGGATTACATAGGGTAAAAATGTGGTTTCTCCATGACTGACTCCCCTCCTCCCACCATCTAACAGACTTCTTATCTTCCTCCACTTGCTACCTACACAGACTGCAAACAGTTCTCACGTTAGTCAAAATCATACACAATTAGTGAGGCAAATTGGTTGAAATATAAATCATATCATATATTCCAAAGACAAATATGAATGATTTATGGATAGGGTTACGGGTTCTTCAGGAGAATATTTTTGTCAGTTCTTCTTTACAGGACTCCAAATAATTAATAGTTAATTGTATATTGATTTTTGTGCAGATACAGTATAATATAAGCTGATAAAATTCCAGGTTCCTAACCACATACCCATCAGAGTCAAAGTAATAGGACAGGCAAAGCAATAAGACTGGAGGAGGTTTCCCTGACTCAGCAAGCTCCCTTCAGCATGTCATTCTCACCTTGAGACACAAAATGGCTTCTCCAACTTTATTTGCTAACGATCCTACCTTGCTACAACCACTCCATGGGGTGAACAGTTAGTGTGAAGACACTTCAGATCAATTGTGATTGTCTACAAATGTCAGTGACAGAGACTTCTATAATTTTGTGAATATTTATTATTTCTTATGTAAATTAGAAGAAATATTATAAATTATTCTGAAAAGATTAATTCTGTCTTTGTAACCAACTTGGATAAAATAGGAGTTGTGGGTGAGTTATTAAAATAATTCCAAATGCCATCTAGCTTTTATAGAGAGGTTTTTTTCTCTTTCTACTTTCAACAGAAGAGATACTTGAATTTTGTATTCTTCAAATACTAGTCATGTTTCATCCTTGCCAAGTCTTGAGGTATGGGTAGAAAAGTGACAGCGGTGCAGGTTGTGGATTAAGTGCTATTTCAATTAAAAGTGTCATGGAGGTCCCCTGCTACTTACCTGTGCATTGTTTGCTCATGGGGGAATGGATTAGTGGATGGGATGGAGTTAAAGATTAGTGGCCAGAAGAAAAATGGATAATTGGGCTGAGCTTGAGAAAGTCACCTTCCAGGGACTATTACCAGCGCCGTGTTGCTCTTAAGAGGGCCAGGCCTCAAATAGCAGCCAAATTCCCAGTAACGAGCCAGCATCTAGAAAGAAAGAGAATTAGAAAAGAAACCAAAAACAGGCATCACTTTCCTAGATTAAGTTTCTTTTCCTTTTATTGCAATGGTTTTATACATGAATGGGCTACATTTGCCTCTGCAGCCAAAATAATTTCCATGTTATATTGTGCTTATGGTAAATGAATTGGAACTCAAGCCCTCAGAGTTTAAAGAGCTATTACAGCTCTGTGTGTGAGCCAGGACTGTGGGGCTGCATGCGTCAGTAAATCACCACTGTGCTCTTGTTTGGTCCAGCGCCAAGAATGTAACCATCCTCCAGAAGGTAATGGAAGATTCCAAAGGTCTGACTTATTAGCAAATTCAGGACATAAAAGTCACATGCATTTTTTAAAAAGTCAATTTAAGAGAGTTAAAAATCAACATTACTCTGGAAACTGGGGTCTTTCTGTGCCAATCTGATGATTAGCCAACGGTCTGTGCATAACTTTCATTCACAAACATTGAGGAGATTTACTCCAGGCCTCTCTGCCATCTCGCTCATATTGATAAGTAGGTAAAATCAGGTTTTAGTATCCTGTTCAAAGAAACATATGCATGGAGGGCTCCCCTCTGCATTCTCACCAAATTTTCTTTTTGCTTTATAGAAATTGTGCTTGGAATGGAGGGATAGTGGAAGGAATGGCTGGTCTACTTTATTTAAATTAGGAGTTTTTTTAATTAAAAAACATAGAGAGCATTAAGAATAGCATGTCAAACTCATGCATTCAGCACTAAACATTTTGTTAAAGCTAATAAAGTTAACATTTTCTTATAAAAAATTTTTAAGAAATAAAAGATTAAAATTAAATATGAAATCCTCCATTTTCTTCATCTTGGTGACATTCTCTTTTTCTCTACCTAAATAAAATCACTGTCATAAATTTGGTGTGTGCCTGGTGGATGAGTTTATACTTTACCATATATATAAATGTGTTCATAAATAATGAATTTTGGGGTGCTTTATAAAATTACATAGATGCATGCTCTTATATCTTGTAATGATCTTCAGCTTGAATTTCTTCTCAATTTTTTTATCTCCTTCTATGTACCTATGGATTTGGTTAATTTATTTAATATACTTAATACTGCCACGCAGTAGTCCATCCTATAGACTATATCGTAATCTCTCCATGTTCCTATTCTTGGACATTGGATTATTTTCCTTCTTTTTAACCTCTACAATTATGCTAAAATGGACATTCTTGTTCATGTTTCCTTGTGCAAATGCATAGGGCTGGCTACATAATTTGTGGACCCAGTGCAAAATGAAGCTGGCCCTTCTGTTCAAAATATAGGAAAAAAGTGCCGTTAAAGGTATAAAAGCTAAGGCTTTTTCCTTCTTCCATGATCTCGCTCTTGACTTGTCATGATGGTGTTTTTTTATTTGTCATCCTAATGTTGTTCTAAGGAAAATTAAAAATGTAAGCTATTATCATAAATCTTACCTTTCATTTTTATATTGTTCAATACCTGTTTTAAATGCAAATATAAGCATATTTAACTTGTATGTAAAATCATGGAAATGATACAACTTGCATTTCGCAGCTCCTAAATGTGTATTTCATTCTCACCAGAAGAGTAGAAATGCTGCAAAACGAACCCAACTGTTTTTATATCATTTCTTGACTCATGCACAGTCTACCAACACTCTCTACCTTTGGCTTACTGATGAATAAGGAAGGAGTGAAAGAAAAAGGGATTGTGAGATGTCCAATCTTTCCCTTTCCTTCTCTGCTGTCATTTTCAGTGTAAGTGGTTGGCAAATACAGGAAGAACATGAGTTAGAAAAAGTACAACAGGGTTCCTTGGTTGTTTGTAGTTTTTGGTTCGCCAATCCGTGTTTCTGCATTTGAAGCAAGTTCTAGTTCAAAGGGAAAGAGTGGCCTCTTCGAGTATTTACCTCCCCACTTACTCAGCTGAAGACATAACATACTTACTTTGTTCTTGCCCTGAGTCCTGTTGAACTCCCACACTTCATGGGTCCACTGGGATTCTGTGCTCGTGGGGCTTCCTGAATACTATACATGAACAGGGCAGCAAGATGTGGCTGACATGCATATTGCACCCATCTCCTCCATTCATGACATGCTGCAGTGCCCCAGCAAACACCACTTAAAAGCACAAGTTCAAAAGTAAAACTATTAAGAACTTCAAGACAGTGAAAGCAGAGCATTAAACCAAGCACAGGGCCCTTCTGAGGGCAGAACTCTGTGTCCATGAAGCTGGCCCTACACTTGCATAAGAATTTCTTTGTTAGATATGTCTAGAAGCGGGTTCCTGGGTGGTGATACACCTTGTCAATTTTTACCTGATACTGCCAAAACAATTTCCATGATGTCTGTACAAATTTATACTGATACCAGTAATTTGTGAACATTTCCATTAGCCCATATTCTCACTCATACCTAACAAGGATATATTATTTAATTTTTGCCAATTGTGTTATTTTTGCTGTTATTTCCCTGTTGGGTTGAACACTTGTTTATTTGTTCATTCTGAGGGTGTGGGTTTCTTTTCTGTGAACTTCTTGTTCTATAATCTTTGCCCATTTATCTACTAGGTTGTCTGTCTTTGGGTATTGATTTGTAGGAGTTTTTTAAAAATTTCTTTCTTAATACATTCTCAATACTAATCTTGACTGTTGTAAGTCTTGCTAATATCTTCTCTCAGGCTACTTCTCTTCTTTTAACTTTGTAAGCTGGGTTTTTTTGTTTTACAAAAATTAAATTTTGAGGTAGCTAAGTTTATTTATGTTTTCCATCATTATTTCTATTTTTTGGTGTCTTCTCTGCCCTAAGATATTCTCCTATTTTTTTCTAATAATTTTAAATGTTTCATTTTTTCTCTTTTAAGCTTTAGATACTTCAGCCATCTGGAATTTGTTTTTGTGTATGAGATGAGATAGGAACTTAGCTTTATTTTAATATTGAAAGTCAGTTTCCCCAACACCATTTATTAGTCTATCACTTCCCTGACTGATTTTCATTGAGCTGTTTCTGAAGATTCCTATATCATTTCACTGACCTATTTATATTTCTCACTTACTTAGCAGAGCTTTTAATGAGTCTTCACATTTGGTTGAGTGAGAACCTAGGACTTTTAAACAGCACATTTTATTCATTTAAAAAATGCAGAAACAACAAAACAGAACCAAACAAGTTTTCTTACTTTTCAGGATGCATTAAGAAATTCTTCAACCTACACAGCGTGAAAACACAATGACTTTGAAATCAGACAGATGAGTTCTTATCCCAGCCTTGTCATTTTCTGGCTGTTTGAACTTGGGGCATGTTTCTTAACCTCTGAGGCTAGACTCTCTAATCTGTAAAATGGGGATAATAAGATCTACGACTCAAAGCTGTCGAAAGGATTAAGCGAGTTAAGTGCCTGGCACAACCTAAACACTCAGGAAATAGCACTTTTCTTCCCCTTTCCTGTCCTTGAAAAGAGCTGTGTGTTTCTTGGTTATTCAATTCACTTATGGACTCTACAAAGGACGACTGGAGGTTGCTTAAAGGCAAAACAAAATCCATCCCAGGCTGATGATCTGATTCAGTCACCTTCCTGAAACCCAAATAATTGCCTGAGCTTTTGGAAAAGCAGAAGCTGCAAAGATGTCCTCAAGTGGTTCGGCAGCTGGCAGCTGTTTTTATTATTAATTAAATGGCACAAACAGGTCGTAATAAAACCAGAGCCAATCAGTCACCCTCCCCCCAATTATATAAACTCAACTCTCCTGACAGGTGCTGAAAAGATCAAAAGGACTGGGAATCAATAGGATTAAGAGTTTGAAATTCTAACATCTTACCCTCAGTGAGTCTGGGACCTCCAACTCTGGTATTGCTCAGACAATAACATTTCCTCAGATGGAGAGGAATTCTTTAAACTAATACACCTTGAAACCTGGGATGGGGGTGAGAACATGCTTGGAATTTTATCATGTCCAGGTAGAAACCTAAATTGAAGTGGCTGTTCTGGAAGATCAAAGGAAAAAAAATGCATCAAGAATAAATACATGACAAATCTGGCTCCTGCAAAAGAAGAAGGCTAATGGGCCTAATGAAGCAGGTGGTCAGGCCCTCTTTAGTAGCTTCCAACATGTGGGGTACACTTCTGGAGAGAAACAAGCCATAGGTGAGTCACCGAGCATGCTGAGTCTGTGCAGGTCATGATCTGAGCATCATGTGATGGAATGGAGAGGCCCAGGTGGGAGGGTGTTGAAGGCAGATGCCATAAGGAAAGGAATCTGCTGCTGCAGCTGTAGAGGACAGTGGCCACTTGTCTCCTGGAACCACCATTGTGGTTCAATAGCTACCACAGAATGAGCATCAGCAGAGAGAGACATGAGGCAGTGGAGAGAGGCTTTGAGAGCAGACCTGTGTTCAAATCCTGACTCCAGGTTTTGCTAGCTGTATGATCTTAGCACTTTCTGAGCCTTGGGTTCTTCATCTCCTCAATGGGGGAAATAATTTCAATTTCAAAGTATTGCTTGAGAATAAACTGAAATGAGATATCACCTGGAGTTTCTCAACACAGGAGAGGCTCAATAAACGTGCCTATTAGCATCTTGCACATGGAGGTGTTGCTTGTGTTTTGGGGTCCTGGGGGACAGGCAGCCCCAAGTTTTACTCCTTCCCAGAGCTGCAACAAGCCTCCTATTTCCTGGGTCCTCCACTCCCACAGTGAGTTGGTCATCTACCTCAGCACTTTTCTCTTTTCCTCCCTGCCTCTCAGCAAAACCACCCCATTCTTGGTTATCTCCACTACTGTGTATGCAGAGTCTCACCTATGTGTGAATCCTGAACTTACAGTTTGTAAATGGGATGTTTGTGACTCAGAACACATGGTCGCTTGGTTACAACATTCTAAATCAGTGTCTCCCTGAGACAACCTGACTCAGTAGGTTGAGGGAGAGCTTCAGGATCTGCATGTAACAAGTAGCTCTAGATCCTTGCTCTCAGTGCGTCTGGCAGCTTGGGCATCCGTCACCTGGGAGCTTTTCAGAAATACTGAATCTCAGGATTCACCTTCGACCTACTGAATCAGAAGCTGCATTTAAAAAAATACTCAGGTAGGGTTGACAGATAAAATACAGGGCACCCAATTAAATTTGAATTTCAGATAAACAATGCATTTGTTTAGTATAAGCATATTCCATAAGTACACCTGTATTTTTATTGGCTAAATCTGGCAACCGACTTTTTGGCATTTTTATGTACATTAAAGTCTGAGAAGCATTGGTCTAGATCAGTAAATCCCAAACTTACCATGCTTCAGAAGCACCCGTGGAGGCCTTGTTAAAACCCAGAATGCTGGGCCCCACCCCCAGAATTTTTGATTCAGTAAATCTGGGCAGGGGCTTGAGAATCTGCATTTCTAACAAGCTCCCAGTTGATGCTGGTGCACACACTTTGAGGATCACAGCTCTGCATGATGACTGGATTCCCAAGTCAGCCCACCAAGGTCTTGGCAATTCCTACAACTTAGACAAGATAAGGGCTGAGGTTCCCTCCAACACTCATATCTATGCATGAAGAGAAAAAGAGTAACGGTCTGATCAGCCAACAGCTTATGCTGCCTGACCAACCTTTATAACAAGGTCTGTAAGGATAAGTGTGGCTGACCATGTGGAGTGCCAGGAGCTCATCTTCTCCTGACTTCGTGTATCCTCCCTGTTTCCAAGCTACTGGTGATAGTTCCAAGAGCATTAAGGGGAAGAATGGGAGGGCTGGGAATAGACAGAGTCAAAACAGGGACAAACCTCTTAAGAGGCTGGGTGACAGTGGGGACAGGTTGTAAAGGTAAGATCTGGGGTGAGGAGTCCAAGTGGGCAGGTTGGGAAATAAGGTTGCCCATAGTGGTGAGTGAGGAGGAGGAGAGGTGGGGCAGGGCAGTCTCCTCAGTAGACCTGGATGACCCCAGCTGAAATGGCCAGTGGAAGTGACAGGAAGGACACCAGTACTTGGAGTCTGAGATCTAGATTAAAATCCCTGCTCTGCCAAGGATTAGCCTTCTAACTGTGTTCAAAGTTATCAGTTCTTATTTCCTCACATGAGCAATGAGGAAATGACAAACTTCTCAATAGGATGGTTGTGAGGATGAACAGAGGCAGCACATGTAGGTAAAATGCCTGATCCTGTGAGAAGGCTCTCAGTAAATGGTAGCAGTTGCTATTATGGTTGCAAGAGGGTTTAATGCTACATTAGAGTAACATTCCGTCTTAGAGAATTTCTTTATCTGTACTTAATTTCATGAGATAATAGGTTTAGGGGAAATGTCATCCATACTCTGGGACGATAGCAAGACCTCTCAAAAAAAATAAAAAAAAACATTGTTAGCAAGATGTACATTCCCACCCAAATGTGATCCCCCTCCTTCCCTTGTCCATCCATCCCTACTCCCATTCCTACTGCCTCAGATGGAGTGAACAAAGGGGCCCGCAGAAGAGTTGGAACCTAGAATTATAAGGGACAAGCCCCTAGCCCTCAGCTGGTACCCTGAGAAGGTCAGTTGTTAGCTGGAAATCAGGCCTATACTATGAGAGGCCCCAGGTGACATACTGAAGAGGGGCTGATTTAATGAGATACTTCCCCATCACCGTGAATACAGCCCAAGTGTTCTTCAATATGTTTCTGTGCCTTGTTTTATAATTTCATTTTATTTAAAAAATGTATATACAAAATGTATGTATACTTCAAAACATCAAGTTGTACATGATAAATACATATTTTGTATGTCAATTTAAAATAAATAAATTTGAAAAAATAAGATACAATGCAATTGACAGTCCTACAAATTTTAACATGTGGGTAGATTCATGCAACCATTCTTACAATCAGGATGCAGAACAGTTCTAAGGCCTCAAAAATTTCCTGGTGTGACCCATTTGTTGGTCACACCTTCCCCTAGTTCTCAACCCCCAGCAACCAGTGATCTGTTCTTCATCACCATACTTTTATCTTTTCAAGAATGTCACGTAAATGAAAGAAATTATGCTGAGTGAAAAAGCCAGTCTTGCCTGGTTTTATATTTTTAAATAAATACAGCGAGCCTTTTTAAACATTTGACACAGAAACTGAATATGAGGCAGTAAAAAGACACATTTGTAAACTAGACTTTTGTTTTTCCATGCTCCCGTACAGACTTACCCTCAACTCTTTACAAAACTTCGTCTCCCAGGAAGTCTTCCCGAATTGATTCTTCCAAACATCTTTACCCTCTCGTTCTGGGCCTTGTCCTCTCACACTCTACTTCTCTCCTTGTCACTTTCTCAGGAAGTCAGTTCTGAGCATGGATTAAGCAGCATGACACAGGAAAAAGTGCATATTCTCTGCAGACACACAGATCTCAATATGCACCTGGGTCTGTAAGGACGGTGGGCCGGGTACTTAGTCTCCTGGATCCTCAAGGTAGAATCACGTTACCCTGAAGAGTTGCAGTAACTAGTAAAGATGGAATGAGAAGATGAACACAAAGCCCCCGGCATAGCATAGGCAGTCAACACACAGGCAGTCATTACTTTGAGCCACCAGTATTAATAGTGCTGCTTGTCTGTCACAGTGCCCACAGACCATTCCACCAGAGGCTTCGCATGTGTACAGGCACAAAAACAAAAGCATTCAGTATCAAAAGAAGGCCCAAAACAATGGACTAAATTTTTCCTTTTCCCATTCATTGTTCTGGCAGCATAGGGAAGTGTAGCCTACATAAAGGTAGGCCCCAAATGACTTTTCTCTGCCATCGTCCCCTGTGTGACCTTAACCATGACACTTTGCTGTTCCTGGCCCTTGATTTTTTTTTAAAATCTGGAAATGGGAGGGTGACCTCAAAGCTCTCAAATGTTTCTCTAAGCTCTAAACTTCTAAAACCCCAGGTAGGCCAGACATGGTGGTGAATGCCTGTAATCCCAGAATATTGGGAGGCTGAGGCAGGAGGATTGCTTGAGCCTAGGAGTTCAAGACCAGCCTGGGCAACATAGTGAGACCCCATCTCTACAAAAATACAAAAAGCATTAGCTGGATGTGATGGCATATGCCTGTAATCTCAACTACTAGAGAGGCTGAGGCGGGAGTATAGCTTTAGCCCAGGAGGTCGAGGTTGCCTGGGTGATGGAGCAAGGCCTTGTCTCAAAAAATATATAAAATAAAATGAAATTAAGACTCTGGGAGGCCTGACACGGTGGCTCACGCCTGTAATCCCAGCACTTTGGGAGGCCAAGGTGGCTGGATAGCCTGAGGTCAGGAGTTCGAGACCAGCCTGGCCAACATGGTGAAACCCCATCTCTACTAAAAAAATACAAAAAATTAGCTGGGCATAGTGGCAGGCACTTGTAATCCCAGCTACTCAGGAGGCTGAGGCAGGAGAATCACTTGAACCCAGAAGGCAGAGGTTGCAGTGAGCCGAGATTGTGCCACTGCACTCCAGCCTGGGCAACAAGATCGAAACTCCGTCTCAAAAAAAAAAAAAAAAAAAAAGAAAGAAAGAAAGAGAAAAAGACTCTGGGTATGCACAGACCACAGCTTTAAAGTTTAGTAATTTCTTATAAGCCCTTTCACCATTCTCTCTGGGTTAAAACTCTGTTTTCTGACCCTGAAGGTGTGGACCAAACCCTCTCCCTTAGTTTATTATTCTGCATGTCATTGGGTCTACATAAAAACTCGAGAGATTATTTAAGTGAATCTAGATTGTATAAACAATGACTGAACAACTGATTTTTTAAACTATACTGGGTTTTCCAGCTTAAATATCATAGGAAAGGAAAAAGAGAGAAATCTAAATTAATAAAGTAGTCCACTCCATTAGTTTCTACCAGGTTGATACAATTTAATAATAATACATGACACTTGTTATATTTTATAGGCATTTACTATATGCCAGGAAGGCTAGGCACCCTGCATGTTATCCCATTTAATCTTCCTAACATATCTGTAGCAAGGTGTTGTGATTGCCATTTTAATCC
The DNA here is from genome assembly GCF_029281585.2 of Gorilla gorilla gorilla. Classification (NCBI taxonomy): domain Eukaryota; kingdom Metazoa; phylum Chordata; class Mammalia; order Primates; family Hominidae; genus Gorilla; species Gorilla gorilla. Next base: position 148,947,633 of record NC_086017.1, on the reverse strand, counting down.
TCCTTCTAACTGAGGAGTAAACAAACCCAGAGAGAGGTACGGTACATAGCCTATGGTTATACAGGGAGTAAGTGGCAGAAAAGTAGATGGAGCCAAATAAAGTACACGTCATTTCAGATCAGGAATTATATTCATTAGCATCACTAAGGGGAAGACAGTAGTCTCCAGGGTTTGGCTTTGTCCCCCTGAATTCTTAGTGTCAAAAAGGGCCTGAATGCAACTAGTACATCCTGACTATGAACCAAAGGAAAAGGGTGTAGAGGGAGAGGAATGGTAAGGAGCTGAGGTAAAGAGAGACAGTGGGGACACTACAGCAGGTGAAGGGGGAGAAGAAAGAGATGAAGGATGGGAGGAGTCAGGCTCCCAGAGCGGGCAACTAACAGAGGCTGAGAATTTCCAAGAGGTCCTGGCTCTGGGAAAGAAGATTCAGGGAACACAGAAAGAAGGAACAGGAGGCCTTTGGGGTTGTAATTATCTAACAGGACTGTGATGAAAACAGGAGTCGGAGCTGCTGAATTGGGGAACAGGGGGAGATGGATAATATTTTCTCTAGCCTCATTGCCGAGAAACTCATTAAAATCCCCTTTCCATTTCCAACTCCTCAGTATCCAAAAGGCCAGTGTTTCTGAAACTGGAGAGATTTTCTTCTTTTCAGTATAACTGGGGGAAACAAATAAGATACATCAATTTAAAATTTTCTAAACCATTTCCCCTTCATCCCACCACATTGTGCTATGAAGAAAAGAAATAACCTTTTAAAATGATGGGAAAACTGTAGCCACAGGGAGAGGGGGAAAAGGCTGGGGATTCTCTTTGTATCATTTTTTAGAAGAAAAAGTATAATGTCGTTTTCAAGAGATGAACAGAGTAGACCCTAAGCCGATATTCTCATTCACCATAAAAATATATGGGGAAAAGGAATCCTGAATTCAAAAGAAGATTTTTTAAAGGGGTGAAAAAAGAGAAAACACTCAAAATTATATCTAACATTAATTGTGTGGCATGGTGCTTAAGTACTTTACAACCATTGTGTCCTTTAATCCTCAAAATAATCCTGTAAGGCCTTCAGGGCTATCATTACCTATGAAGACTATTTCAATTTCCATTTTGCAGATGAGGTAAGTGAGACACAGAGAGGTTAAGCAACTTGCTAATGTTGGCATAGCTAGCAAGGAGTAGTTCTAGGATTTAGGCCCAGAGGGTCTAACTTTTAATACCCAAGTGATTAGCCAAAATGCTAATCTGCAGCCTCAAAAGAATGAGAAAGACAAAACAAATCCAAAGCGGAAGAGTCCCAGTGAATTACTTATCGTGTCAAGGTAAGACTGATGAAGGACATTAGGACTCTGGAGAAATGTATGTTGACTTGAGGAAAGAACGATAGCGATACAAGAGATACAGGTCTAGAAGTGTGATAGGGTGATAGCAAGAATCCCAAACTGGGAGGGAAAAAATATCTGAGTTTCAGGTCCTCTTCATATTGGCTTTGTGACTGTAGGCAAGCCACTTAACTTCCCAAAGCTCCAGCCTCCTCTGTAAAATGATACCTGAGACCACGTAGTTGTGAGGACTGCTGTGAGACTGAGTTGACTGAATGGAAAAGCAGTGTTAGCTAGGTGGTGTTACACACAGTCATTAAAGCTGTGGAATACCCCAGGAGGTTTAGAGCACCTTGTAATAAACAAATAAACAAAATTAGCACAAGTCTGCAAGAAAATGCTTGATTTGTTGGGTGCTTTTTGCTTTTGTGGGGGCTAAACTCTTCCACTGGCTGGCTTGCTTTTCTTTTCTTTCTTTCTTTCTTTCTTTCTTTCTTTCTTTCTTTCTTTCTTTCTTTCTTCTTTCTTTCTTTCTTTCTTTCTTTCTTTTTCTTTCTTTCTTTCTTTCTTTCTTTCTTTCTTTCTTTTCTTTTCTTTCTTTCTTTTTACTTTTACTGAAGGCTCATTTTGAATCTGTGCTGCGAGTAACAAATCTGAGACAATGTGATGTTGGAAACAACCATAGACTGAAAGGCCACAGATTAAGAATTCAGTTCTCTGAGGCCACGACATGCTCCAAGATAAAACAAATATCCAGGGGAAGGCAGGCAGTTTGGGCAGTATGCAGCACCTGGACCCTGCCTGACTGAGGAGACTACATTCCTTGACACTAGTGACTTACCCACAATTGGACTGCTTATGGTTAGTGGCCTTTCCCTTCCCTTCCTGCTTTCTCCTGCCCAGACGACCTTCTTAAAGGATAGGCAGGCCCTGGCTCTCAAAACCCATTCAGGTCGTTCTTCCCTTAGAGCTCCTTCCATGGAAATGTGTTAGGTTTTATGCAATATAATTAACAGACTGAAGACAGTCTGAGTAACCAAGATAAGGTTTAGCACCACCGAGAAAGTGTTTAAACTTTATGAGAGAACCTGGTGAATCTTCACGCCCTCTACCCTCAAGAGATAGTGCTAATTGCCTGATAGTTTTTTTTTTCTTTGCCTCTGAGAAAGATGATAGAAGGAAAGAGTACTGGGCCAATACCTAAAAGACTTAGGTGCTAGGCCAGGATTTCCAGTTGTCAGGCTGTGTGACCTTGGAAAATTGGCTTTACTCCTCTGATCTTCTCTCATTTTCCTCAAGTGGTAAACTGAGCACTTTAAATTGGTGTTTTCCAAAGTAATTTGAGAAATTATCTCTGTTACAGGGGAATAAATTTAATTTTGATTAGTATTACAAAAAATCTATTACAACAAACTTATGATTTATATGCATTATTGCTTGGGATAAGGCTAAAGTGAAAAAGCGAGTCAATTTAAAGAAAAGTCTGAAAGTAAATAATATTATAGATGGATGTGACTAAAACTGTGATGGTGGAATTTGAAAGAAGATCATAAGGGACCTTCAGTCCCTTATCAAAGGGCAGAGTCCAGGACGAGCACTTAGCCATCGCTTCTGTTTTTCTACTTGGCAGCCCCCCAGTTTGTCCTCCCATCCTTCGTCATGCCTTTCTGTCAGCGTTTGTGAGAAACCTGCCCAACACACCCATCCAATGCTCTGCAGTCCTTTGGTATAAAATTATAATTGGCACAAGTGATCATGTCATCAATTGCAGTTCACAAGTAAAAGTTTTAGTAAGACCAATAACATTTCAAATCGTCTTTTAATTTTTATAAAATTATCAAATCTTGCTCACAGGTCTCTGGCCCTTAGTTCTCCAAGAACTCACTCTTCTGGCTCCACAGTTCATTTTTTCATGTGACTTGCTAGGGATCATCTGTATTCCAACTGAGGGTGGAATTCTAAATCTAGAAGAATGAGTAAACGAGCATGTTTCAGAGAAGCTCTATAAAAGTTGAGCCCAAAACAACTGAGAGGCTTTGGAAAATCCCAATATTGCCTTAAACATAAATATTGTAATCAGTAACTTTTTATTTATGGCAAGGTTTGAACCTTCCAGAAAGATGCATCGAATGCAAACTATTATTAGCAGGGAAATGCAAAAGCCACTTGGTATTCCATGGTTGATACCCAACAGCTCAATGCAGTCTGAGCAAGCAAGAAACATTGTTCCTATCTCAAGACAAAGACATAGAGATTGGGCAGATTTGAAGAATCTAGTTTAGAAATTCAAGGGGATGATCAGGGTAACAGATTTACTAAACCCGATTAAGGGCAGGAGAACAAGACGTAGGACTTTTAGGAATATTTTTTCTTTCCTTCCCAACATATTTACTTTCAATTGCTAAGCTGTGTGGTAAAGAAGGCTGCTCTGGAATGAGCATAATGAAATGGGACTGGAAGGGGCTGGGGGCTCATCTGGTAGGCTTTGCAGGAAATCCGTGTCTGTAAATGTGCCTCTCATATGTGATGATTTGGGATCACCCTGGTGGTGTCCTGGTCCCTAGCTCTGCCTGCAAGACTCAGAAGCAGCCAGTAAGACTTGGGATGATAAAGCTGAAGCAGTATGGGCCCAACTAGTAAGAGTTCAGTGACAGGAGATGTTGATCAGTTTTGATTCTGAATACTCTAGGTCAAACTGAGACAGGGAAGGTGTTTCAGCTCCTCCCCCTTACCCCCCTTCCTTGGACTCTTCCTCAGCTGTGAATGCCATGGGTTCTTTGTTCCTTCCTTTACCCACCTCCAGTAAGCCTTTGATTTTAAAGACAGTAGTGGGAAGACAGAGAGCTTGGATATAGCAGCTCCATGTGAGGTCTGTGAGCTCTTGGGTAAGTCACTTAATGTCTCTGAGCCTTACTTTCCTCATATCTGAAATTGGCATAATAGCAGTACCTACCTAATAATGCTTTGGGGAGAATTTAACAAGATAAAATACCTAAGGCACAAACTTCTTTGCACAGAATGCTCAATTAACAACCATCTAATAAACCATGTGGCTCCCTCTTATTGCAAACAGAGTACATCTTTCCAGAGAATATGGAGACAAATCTTCAGAGTCCTGGAAAGAGGTACAATAAATTAAAGCATATTCCTAAAACACATTTTAATGAAAGAAAAAGCAATCTCATTTAATTCATTAGTTGAGATGATACTTAAACACTGTTAACAATGTTGGATTTTCTTTTAGTCACTGATTGCAGAGAAATCAAAATCTTACTCATTCGCATCCAGTGGACTATTTTACACCAATCCAGGCATAGTCGATGCCACGGGAAGTAAAATACAAGTTTTCTGACTTCTTTTTCTGCATCCAAGCCAGGACTTCATTAAATGAGTGGTCTGAGGCTTGGTGCTCAGCCTTTAGCTTTTGTGCCAGGCAATATCTCTACCAGGTTCCAACAGACTTCCAGGGCTGGCCTGATGGCACTTCAGGTTTTTTTCTTTAAGTATCATAGATTTCTCCTAGTAAGACAGTCAGAGCTTTTGATGCTGCCCTTTCTTATCAAGGGAAAGAATATATGAATGAAGTTGACACCATCAGTAGGGAACTAAAGGCCAGTTATTAAAATTTTCATGATTAATTGGCAGTGGCATGCTGATCCCTTCGTCATCACTTTCCTACCTTGCTTCATTGACAGAGGTGTGGAATCTTAGCATAGAGGGTCTGAATTCTTCTGGGGAGTAGGAAATTATTTGCTGTTCAGGAAAGTAAGGAATTTGAACCATAAGGGGCTGGCGAATGCATTAACTAATTAAGGCCTTTTCAACTGGTTTCCCCCTTACTAACTAAAGGAATACATTTTGACTTCTAGTTGAAACTCAGAGGATGACCAAAAGACAGAAATTAATGAATATCCTTTTTGGCCTCAATCCAAAGCACTATTTTTCTTTCTGAGTTTATCCTACTCTTGAGCCCTCCCCAGTGAAGAAGAATGAAATCATAATGGCAATTTTCTTTCTGGCAACAGTTCATCACAAATGAAATTTACCTGTTTTCTTCCAGGTTGTCTCATAAAAGAATGAGGGCTGTTTCTCTCAAGGGTTTGATGATTTCAGATGTCCGTCTAGAGCATAAGGAAGATAACCTAATTTCTGTTTCCATAAAAAATACTGGAGGACAAGAAGACAATGTTCCTGTGGAATGTCCTCTAAGAGCTGATATGGGTGGGAGGTCAAGAGGATGTCCTCCAAAAGGCAGAAGCTCTTGATTTGCCAAGAAAGCTTGAGAAGAGGCCACCTGCAGAAGGATGGGGCTGTTGCAGAGAGACACTAATCATGAGACAAGGATTCATATTTTCTATGAAATTCCTCCTTCTAAAATAAAAAATCCAAACCCACCTTCATTATCACTTATTTCACCTGTTTATTATAAAATGTTTTCGGGCAATGTTGCAGCATCTTCAATTATCTGCAAAGGAGCTAAGTTTGTTTGATTTAGACAGCAAATTGACCTCCCATCTGACTTCAATCCTTTCTACCAAATAGGTTGGCCATGAATGCTGCTGTAGTTGTGTGACACACTTTGAATTTCACCAAGCATGTGGTAACAAGACTGGTCTGAGCCCCAGGTGTCAGTTGAACCTCCCACAGCAGCAGAGAGGGAGTCATCTGTATTTATACCAAGTTTGTGTTCACATTAGCTCAGAGTATAACCGATTTATACAAATACGTAAATGTCTCATTGTAAACCCAAAGTATGTTCAGACAGAGAAAAGTTCAGCTCACCTTTTCTACAGATGACATATCTTCAGGCCTTCAGTTCTTTTCTTCTCCATTTAGTTCTCAATGATAACTCAGAGCAAATGAAGCCTTCTAACTAGGTATAATTATGACAAACATTGAAGAGCCCAGGAAGTAAAAGACAATGGTAAGAAACAATTCTAAAATGTCTTAAAGCTGCCCTCTCATTCAGCTGAATTATATCCTAAGCACTTGCTACAAATAAGTCTATAGAGTTTGAGTCAAAACATCCATGAGACATTTTAACTTCTGCCCAAACTGCTAATCCTTTTGCCTCATACTCACTTTGGTTGATTAAAAATTAGGTGATTAAGAAAATGGATTACCACAGTGAGAGAAAGTGAGACCAGGAAGAAGCAGGCATGACAAAGAATTATACTGATAATTTCTGAAGACCCAGAAAGAAAATTTCTGATTCATCAATAGTATTTACAGGTTAAAAAAAAAAAAAAAAGGAAAACTAAACAAGAGGAGGAGAAAGGAATAAGACAGAAAAAAAAAAGGTTGAAGGAAATGGTCTTCAGTCTGGAGAAGATTCATCCTGTGGGAATGCATTGCTGTCTTAAACAATGTACTGTTTTTCTTACTTATGAAAACCAGCATCAGATGCTGGTTGTTGGTCTTGTCCTTGCTTAGATCTATAGGTCTCCAGTCATTCATTTGCGTGTCATTGAAAGAGGAGATGACACTATGTTACCCCTTTATTTGGGAGAATATGGAGGAAATATCTGTCATACTGGTCATCAATTTTTATTTCAGGAAAAGTAAAACCTATTCTTATGTAATCTTCTCCAGCATTTAGAAGCTCCTCAAATGACTGCACCTCTCATTTCTTTCTTAATATATGCAAATTTTACTATACATTTTTTTGGACCTGGAAACTTTAAACACAAAAGATTTGATGTTGCTCATACCTTGAGCAAGCAGGAAATCCTTAGGGAAATGTGAACTACTTCATACTTATTAAAACAGCTATTTTAATAAACAATGAATTATTGACCCAACATCTGACTCGTCTTTTACTACATTTTTTAAGTTACAGGAAGGTTTATAACTAATACATTTATTTGTATTGCATGCATATCTTATGAAAAAATAATTGCATATCTTCTGCATATATTCTTAACCACTGGCATGTTGTATGTACTCAAACTGCAGCAGTAATGAGATGTGAATATGGGTAAAATTTTGTTCTAAAATCATAAATCATAATGCTGAATTATTAGGGAGTAATTATTTAACAACAACAACAAAACCTTCTCTCTTTACTTATCTTTACCTACTTCATCTCAATCTCACACTATTTTTTAAAAGAAAACTTCATTGCATATTCTAGCAAAGTGTATTGGTAGGAGAAGGTTTAACAGAGCCAGAGAGAATGTGCAAGGAGTGAGAAAGTGAATTGATGGATGGATGGTTAAATGAATATAAATGAACTGACACCTTTACAGGAAAATAACATTTCTTTTCTTTTTTTATTCTATAGATCAGTGGGTTTTGTATCTGTAATTCTTTCATATCAGCAAAGAGGAAATAAACTCTCATGTAAATCATTTCCCCCCCATCTGTAGCATATTAAAACCATGCCTTTTTTTTTTCTTTTAAGCAGACTCTTTTTTCCGTATTTGCTTATCAGTTCATCCACCATTACATTTTAAATGAAATTGCAAGACCCTTGTCCCTCCCCCAAATTTCAGCCTGATGTAGGAAAGTGGAAAGCAGACTTTTCTTGCTTTAGAATAGTGACCTAGATTCAATTACAGATAGACCCAGAAGAGAGAAGTGACACCTCACAATTTTCTTAGAGGTCCTGAAAAAATTAGAAATCTCAAAACAATACTTAATGGAAAAGAATCTGTTTATTTCTCCCCATTTTCCATCTTATTTCTTCTCTGCCTTAATTGCATTGCTTTGGTCCATTTAATTGTTCCTGGTATAACATCACAATAGGTTTCCCACGGGATATTTCTGAATCATAAAAACGGGCATTTCAAGGAAATTTCTGAGTTTGGCTTTTGAGGGTGAGTGTGTACACACAGAGTATGTGTAATTCTGCAAACTGAACCCAGATAAGATGGAAAAAAATATCTTAAAAGGCACATTTTCCCTTGCATCCTTTAAAAAAGCAAACAAATTACATTAATAAAATACACTTATTATAATCGCATTGCAGACAAAGCATTGAAAGGGGAAAGCGGGTGTATATATTTTACTGTTTTGCCAATTACTGTAGAAAAATGTGGTCAAAAGAAATAGAAAGAGGGAAGAACCCTGTGATTCCGCTTATTGACTTTTATCACTAAATTAAGCATATAAATGACCTGAGCTGGTGGCTTGGTATATTAAATTAAAAAAAGAAGAACAATGATTCTCTCTTCTTTTTCCCTCCCTCTCTGATCTCAGCCTGAAAGGAGTCTTCGAGAGATAAGAAAGATGGGATTCGGTCCCCGCTACTCGGGTGGGTCCTGCTTACCGCGAGCGGGGAGGCGGTTGCCTTCCGTGCAGGATTTCCGTTGAGGGCTCACAATAAGCGGTCTCAAGCGGGGGCACATTCCCCGCCACTTCCGCGGTCCCTCAAACAAACAAAGAAGCCAAAGTCGGCTGTCCCAAGACCAATGTAAGCGCTTAGGAAGCTTTGAGGCGCTTGAGGGCGAGGCAGGCTGCCGTGGGCAGGTGTGAACACCTCAGCCCTCGCGGCGGGTTTGGAGCCGCCCAGCGTAGGAAGAGGGCAGAAGTGGGCTCGTGTCTATGCGGGTATTCGAAATGAAAAAGAGCTGCAAACGGCACAAAAGTCCGGGGGCTAGGCGCAGGAAAACAGAGCAAGGGAGCTAGCTGCCTTAGTTCTCAAACACTGCATATGGATGGGTGTTCCGCGGAAGATTATTCTAGACCCTGTGAAAGAAGTCTCCACTGGGCGCCGGCCACGGCATTGGGGTGCGCGTCTGCTCTGCGAGAAGGGTCCCCCAGGCCGCGCGGGGGAACGCAGGAGACGCCTGTCCCCGGGGGAACCAGCGGAGGATTGTTTCATTTCAAAGTGAAAATCTGCAGGCTTTGGGAAACGATATTCAAAAAAGTATATAATCTCCATATGCCGCTCAATGGAGGATCCTCATAATTTACAGCGGCAGATAAGGCTAGAGGGTGTAATAAAAAAATCTGAAGCCCTCCCCTCCCCCCTTGCCGCCTCCCCGGAATTGCACCTTGGGCAGCGGAGCAGAATCCGGAATGTGAACTTCTCCCGACATATGTTTCCCGCAGATAAGTAAACAATCTGGACGTGAAATGGAAATGGTAATTAATGCAGTAATGCTGTTACACCTCGAGTGTGCAAATCCCATTGACTCGCCGCGCCACGGGGGTTGCCGGGCGTACGGGGACCGGTGGCGTGCGCCCAGGCTGCCCACTCCCTCCCTCCTCTCTCCCTCCTCCCTAGGTCCCCGGGCGGGGCGTCCAGAAATCCCGCAGGGATGTGGACGGGCTGCGGGAAGCAAGGAGCTGCTTAAGCGGCGTTCGGGACTCCCGGCTCTCGGCCCTTGGAGGACTGGGCGGGTGCTCTGCGTTTGCCTCGACAGCCGCACTTCTCACCCACCTCCCTCGGTTATCACCGCCGCCCTAGCGCTAGCAGGGCCTCCTCGGGGCTCAGGTGCAGCCCGGCCCTGAAGCACCTAGGAGAGCCTGAGCTTGGGCGACAGAGGCCTGGAGGCAGAGGGAACCCTCAAACTTAGTGCGGCGGGTGGCCCTGAGTGCGGCGGTCAGGTCTTTCTCTCCTCTCTGTTCCGGGGCCAAGTGCTGCCGGGTTGTCTGGCGAGAGTTTTTCTGAAGTTTCTTTCCATCCTCGCACCGAAAGCGCTGATCGTGTATGAATTGCTTTTCTTACGGACCTAAGTGGAAAAGTTTGGAAAAGGCCACTGCCCTCCAGAGTAGAGCAACTTCTCCACTTTGTAGCAAAGAGGAAACTTGAGGCCTCCTTTCAGCCTCTGTCCGGCCTGGGCACCCGTTCCCTTCCTCAACCCAGACCCAGTGCTTGGGCTTTTGGGGGATCGGGGAGGATGCCTAGCGCAGGGATTCGAGCGAAAAGGATGCAGCGTCAGGGGTGGCAGCCAAGGGACGTCCCCGACCCGCAGCCCTTCCCGCTTCCGAAGGGAACACCTTGCTCACCCGACCCCAGAGGCTGGGCAGGAGCCTGCGATGACGGCTCTGCGGGACCCAGGGCCAGGGGCTGGGCTAGAAAGTGAGTAACGAGGCCCCGTCTTTTCTGACTTCAGGCTCCTTCCTAGTGTGAGAGCCGGCAACGCCCAAGCCCTGGAACCTGGGCGCACACAGAGCCGGGATTCCGTGGGGCCGACCGCGAGTCTCTGGTTTTAAGTAGACGCCCCAGGATTTCTAGCGCCCCCATCCGCCATCAATTTCATTATTTTCTTAATTACTCTGCCGTGGCCCAGCGCCTGCGCTTCTGGTTCCAGGCCGATGCCCGTCCCTGCAGCGTCAGGAAACAAACCAGCCCAAGTAGCTCTCCCACTGCTAGGTCCACTAGAGCCTAGGAAGCAGGGCAGGGCAGGGCAGGACAGAGGCCAGGAGAGCACGCACCTCGGTGGAGGCGGGAAGCTCTCCTGCATCCAAATCTAACGGACCCCTTCTGTCCCTGTGCCTCTTCCTCTCACACTCACACACAATCCACTCAGCAAATAGATGAGAATTCTTTACACAAATCTTGTGAATTAGGTGATATTCAAATTCAAATGGTTTGAAATTCGCTGTCTACTTGAACAATGGTAACAAGGCCTGAGCTGGGGAGGAGATGAAGGAAACAAGGGTGCTGGCACCACAGCTCGCCAAGTTTTCCGGGCCCTGGCAGTCTCGGATCTCTCCAGAGAAGCTGACCGGCGGGACACACTTCCCTAAATGGTGAGCTGTATTGAAAGTACCTTGGCCCTACTCAGACGGAAACATCATCCCGCTTTGGTTCACCGGAGATTCCTACAGGTTAGCTCGCTCCAGTTCCAAAATGCAAACGTTAAGGGGGTCTCAGATGTCAGTCACTCACACCTCAGCGTAATTTACTCAAAGTAGCTGGTCTTTTCCGTCTTTAAAGTCATCGGGCCTAAGGAAATTAATATTTAAATAGAAAAACTCAGAAACTGGAAGGGAATCAAAGATTTTTGGAGTCGGATCCAAAACCGAGAAGTGCATGAAAAGCTGACGGAGTTCTCGGAATGAGGGAGGCCAGAGGCGGAAAAGGGTCAAGAATTCCACATCTCTCAGAAGATGTAGCCAGTGTACCCCTGAGCCAGATGGCAGCCAAGGTTTAAGAAAGCAAACCTAGGTAAAACCCAAACAACTCTGCTCCAGCCGCGCCGGCGCAGATGGCTGCCACCCCAGCAGCATGCTGTTCAGGTCTCTGCTGTCCTAGGGAACACCCAGCAGAGGAGCGACGGCGCTGAACGCGGCATGTATTTGGGTCACTTTTGGCGGGGAGAGGGGTCCCGGGGAAGCAATGGGAGCCTCAGGCGAGAGGTCCGGGCCCTCCCTGCCAACCCCGCTCGAAGGAGGCCCAGGTTGCTAAGCGAGAGAAGTCTGGGGCTCCCTGGCTGCCGGACGCGTGCCTAACGCAGAGGGATCTGCAGAACCTCCTCCTGCAGGGCCACGGGCGCCCCTTGCAGCGCCGGAGTTCAGGTTCTCCGGATGCCAGGAGTCTGTCCAGGGCAACTCTTGGCTGCTCTTTGCTGCGCGACGCGCGCTCGGGAGAAGCGGCTCTTCTCCACTCCGGGCGGGCGGGGCGCTCCTCTCCCTACAGGTTTGCTTTAATGATTTTCTTGAAAGAAAGAGACAGTTGTGAGCAAACAGGTTTGACAGGGACTGCTGCCCCCCCACACCCCCCAGGGGATTTCTTTTTGTCTGCGCCTGACTTCAAAGTCAGTAATCGGCCCCTGTCAGCGGCGTGACGAGAAGGATTTTGGCTGTTTGTTAGGGCGAGTCGCGGCCGCGCACCTCGGCGGACGCTCCGCGGCCCTCGGGGCGACGGAGGCAAAGCTGAGGCAGGCCCTTGCGGGGATGGGGGTGGGGGCAGAGGTTGGGACCAGGTCTAAGGAGGGCAGATGGCTGGGGAAGGCCAGTCTGAGAAGGAAGGAAACGAAGTGTGATGGCCAAAAACCGCCCGAGCCAAGTCTTTGACTTTAGGTCCCAGGACCCGAACTGGACCCCCGGCTCTTTGCAGGCTGGAAAGAGGTCTCAGCCACCTCTGAGTGAGGCCGCAGCCCCCTGAGGGCCTCTCTTCTACAGTGCACCCTAGTTTCCTAATTCCCCATCTGAGCCTAAGACCAAGCGCAACCCGGAACCCTGGTTTCGGTTTTCCAGCTTCAGCCACCGTCCGAGGCCTTTGCCCCTCGCACTTTGCCCTCGCACTCGCCACCTGCCCCTTTCCAGCCTAACCCTTCAGGTTTGCTTCAGGTGGGGTCGTGGGCGCCAGGTTCTTTCTCCAGCTGGGGGGCTCTGTGTGCCCAGGGCGCTCCTGCGCTGGGATCTGCGAGGAGATACCCAGACCCCTGTAAGCTTCATCTTAGGAGATATTAAGGGACACTGAGCTATGGGGGCTATCAGAGCGGCTGACAGGACTGTCAGTTGGGGTTATATCAGACAGGAAAACCGTGGCGTCTCCGTCCCAGGCCTCCTGGGCTTCCTAGGGGGCGGGAGGAGGGGCCTTCCCTAAGCGCCCAGGCCCCCAGACCGGACGGCCACCAGAGGCAAGTCACTTCCTAATTGTCTCGATTTGTAAAAGGGTTTTGTAATGCTAAGTAAGCGTGGAGCAGCCAGCCCGGCCTCCCCCTACACCTCCCTCAGCCCGCCTTTGTTTACCTTCGCCTGATCGCTCATTTATTTATCTATCTATTATTTATAGGCGTCCTCTCCTATTCAGCGCCCGTGATGTTAATTGTGTTATACCATTTAATTCTAACATCGGTCTCAAAAGAGCTCTTAATGAGAAAAGCATATACAACATGGATCACTTTGCTATTCAGCTTAGCCAGATGGACAACTGCTAACTTTTTTTTTTTTTAATAATGAAAATCCCCCTTTGACAAAGGGGCTCGGATGAATAGCCTCCAAATAACACCTCAAACACTTCTAATTGTTTTGAGGACAATATGCTAATCCGCGGGTTTCGGCTTTGGTGTCTGTTGACAACGTTTCCCGTGCACTTCGAGCCACCGACTCCTTTGGAAACAGCGGAGGCAAGCGTACAAATCTCTCAACAGCAGCAGAAAGCCCACAAACTTCTAGGCTGCCCCACCTCCCACCCCGCAGCATATCAAAGCCAGTGGGAAAAGCACGCAAATTAAGGAAAACCACGCGTGAGCGCGGCTTTTGGGGTGAGACTCCAAGACCGAGGGTGGAAAGCACCCTTCGATTTTGAGAACAAATTCCAAAGAGTTTTGCTGGATAACATCGGAGGGTCCTTTCTCCTCAGGAAAGACAATAATCTTCAAGAAAACATTCACCCGGAGGGGAAAGAAAAGGACTCTTTTCCTTGTTTAACGTCATGGGCTGTGCTTTTATTTGATTTTTTACGGTTTTTAAAAACTCCTTGCCTGAGCCATGACAATGTCGCCTTCCTTTTCCCTTTGCTCCTGCAGGGTCTCAGTAAAAAGTGTTCGACATTCTGGGGCGGGGACCTACGGCACATTTTTCTGCATTTCTTAGAGTTTTATTTTTTAACTTAGGAACCAGTATCAAGCACCAAATCCCCAGAAGAGTGGGCAGCAGCCTTTCCAAACACCTAAAAAGGCGGAATACCTGATTCCCCCAGTCTTCTCCCATGCTTTGAACTTAAACATCCAATGCAGGACGGGGTGTTCAGCGCGCAACTGGTTCCCAGGAGACTCGGTGCTTCTCCCTACTCCTTCAGCGTTTGGTTTTTTAAAAAGTAAACTCACCCAGATCTCAGCGGTCTGGGTCGGCCTTTGACTTAGTTCGTTCACTCCTTGAAGTGGCCTGACCCTTTTGGGAAGAATGGGAGGAGAAAGTGAAGTCCCAGGGAACGATGCCTTTGTCTAGCCTCTAAAGGCAAAAAGCAATCTCCAGGGCGCATTCCGGACGGATCCGAAGCTCTAGGCCCTTCTACACCCAACCCGCAGACCACCAAGCTGGGCCAACGGGGGGCAGCCACCAGCCATCACTGCTTAAAGTCGCTCTATGCACTTTCAGCCTCCCCGCACCCGACTTTCCAGTCCCTCCAACCTGGCTCCTGACTTCAGATTTTAGGCACATCAAAGGTTACTTTTTTACAATGACAGATTGTCTTTATTCAAAACGTCTTTGTTCAACAAATGAACAGAGCAACGAGGTAAAATCCTTCTAGGTACATTTCCAAGACATCGTCAAAACATTTATGACCATTTAGGTTGTTTTTGTTCTTTTAATTTTTTGTTCACCTTCTACTTCCTGACTTCATAACCCGACATTCTGTCTAAAAGTAAACTTAGGTCTCTAGAAGCACTGCTTTACACAAAGTAAATAACCATGTAGGTCCTTTTTGTTTTCCCTTTAAAGAAGCAAACACTATCATAGCATGGTTTTAAATAGAAATGTTTCCCTTTCTGTAATTTAAAACTTTGAAGCCTTTCCTCCCCATACATGAAGAGCAAATGGCTCCTAGTTGTGTCTGATGGCAAAACACAGAGACACAGCTAACTCTTTTCTTCAGGGGACAAAAGGAAAAAATATATGCATATTGTAGATATAATATCAGAATCTGGGAGTTCAGAGTCCAAAGCCTATCCGAGGAGAGTGAAGGGGATATAAATAAAGCAAAACTGCCTACTTTTTTGTCCAAAGGGGGTACAGTCGGAGATTTGTTTTGGGAGAGTCGGGATAGGGGCAGCTGTGTAGCTGACATAACGTTTGCAAGTTTCCGGCACCTGTCTGCGCCTTGGGTCCGGGAGGACGCCCCACCCTTCCCCCTGGAAGAGAGAGGAAAAGTCTGGGTGGCGTAAGGGACAGCGGCAGGGCTGACCCCGGAGGCGTCTGCAGGCCGGGGCTAGGCTCAGAGGACAGGGTGCAGACCCGGCTTTCAGACCACACCTCAGGTCCAGGCCGGGCTGGGGGTTACATGGCCGTAGCGTGGGCTGACGAATAAGGGTCTATGCCAGTCTTGGTCATGCCTGGGAAGAGGATGTAGGCGACGGGGGGCTGCAGGGTGGAGGCAGACCAGGCGGTACAGTTACAGGGCACCACGTAGCCAGGGTTGGTGGGGGACGGGTGCGTGTGCGTGTGCTGGCTGGGGCAGCTGAGGCTGCCGAAGGCGCCGTTCTGGTAGCCCAGGGTGGACGCGTAGGGCAGAGCGCCGGTGGCCAAGGTGTGGGGCACTTCGCCCATCTTCTGAATGGCGCTCGAGCTAAACTGCGCGGGGTCCAGCAGGGAGTAGGGCGCCGAGGCCGGCGGCAAGAAGGCCCGGGCTTTCTCGGGCGCGCTCAGGAGGCCGTCGGAGGCCCCCACGGGCAGGCCGGCCGCCTTGAGCGGGTCCGTGTCGCCCAGGTAGGGCAAGGGGAAGACATACCTGTCCTTCTTCAGCAGGTTCTTGGGCTTGCGCCGAGGTCGGTACTTGTAGTCAGGGTGCTCCTTCATGTGCTGGGCGCGTAGCCGCTTGGCTTCATCGATGTATGGCCGCTTCTCTGCCTCGGACAGAAGCTTCCATTCGGCGCCTAGGCGTTTGCTGATCTCCGAGTTGTGCATCTTGGGGTTTTCCTGGGCCATCTTGCGCCGCTGGCCCCGGGACCATACCATGAAGGCGTTCATGGGCCGCTTGATGTGGTCTGAAGGTTTGGACATGGTCCCGGCGGCTAGGTGGGTGGGGGTAGGGAGTGCAAGGGTTCTGCAGACGAGCCTGGGCGCGGCTGGCCGTCTGTCTGTCCGTCCTGAGCCGGGGTTCTGCGCTCCCCTCGCCTTGGCGCCGCTGAGGGGAAGCCAGAGAGAAGCGCTGACCCCACAAAGTTCAGCTGATCATGCCAGTCCCAGCGCCCAGGCAGCCCCGGGGGAGCGAGTGGGGGCAGAAAGGGCGGGGGAGGAGAGGGCGATCGGCCGGGGGGCTTCAGGCACCAGGGGCTGGGGCCCAAGTATCGGAGTCTCCGGGATTAAGTGGCCAGGTTAATTTTTTAGCCAGGGCAAGAAGCTCCTCCTTCTCCCCCTCTCCACCTTTGCCTTCTCTAGTTCCCTTCTCTCCTCTTGCGTTTCCAGTCGTGGCTCCCCCCTCCCGTGGCTTTCCCGGAGCTGCCGCGCCTAGCGCTGCACCTGGCTGAGAATGCGGGGAGGCTGGTGAACGAGAGCCAAAAGCGGCGAAGTTCAAAGGCGAGGTGGGCCGGGACTGCACGCACTCTGACATAAGCGCGGGGCGGCGACTCCCCAACCTGGGCGCCAATCAGCAGCAGAGAAGCCGAGGGGGCGCACCTGCCAACACGCCGGTGCAAGAAACAGGGAGCGCGACTGGTGGGGGCGGGGAGAGGTGTGAGGGACAGAGGCAGAGAGAGGGCTAGAGCAGAGCGGCTAGCTCTAGACTGGGGACTTGGGTTCCACATTGTCTCGGGCACTGTCAACAAATAAAACTCTTCCGCGTCTCCTGTTTCCTTTCCCGGTGGTGAAAGAGAATTAGGGCTTGAAATACAAAGGCCGGGGAAGGGACAGCAAAGGGAGCGAGGCGAGAGCTTGTGTTGATAAATAGGACAGCTTTGCTGCGAAATGCAAGGACAGCACCTTGCCCTCTTGTCAAAGATCCTTGGAAGAGAAAAATAACATATAGCAGGCTCAGGGTAAAAGCGAGATAAACTTTTCGCGCCCCACCCTCGGCGGTGCTTTGGCAGTGTTCTCCCGGGAAGCCCCTGCAACTAGGCATCCACCCCTGCCCCAGGATGCAGCGCCCGGGCGTAGCGCTGGGACCCTGGGTGGCTGAGCAATGTTGTCTGACCTGCTCCTGGAAGGCCTCGCGTCAGGCAATGCAGAGATTTCGAACCCTAGTTGGTGAGCCCTTAAAAGCACTACGACCTGTTCTTCACTTTTGGGGCAGGGGTGGGGCTGAGATTTCTATTGCAGTTCCCATTTATGTTATTATTATTTAGTGTCTTTAAACCTCCAACTTTTACTCCACAAATGTTCATACCGTAAGAAGAGCCTGGAGGCTGGGTATGGGGCTCTTCCCGGTGCCCCTTCTGCAGCGGCCCTAGAGCGGAGTCTCGCGGTGTATCGCAACCAGGGTCGGTTTGTCCCTGGGCGCCTCTTTCCACCCAGGGAGGCTGCGAGACTCGTTTCTTGCGTCAAATGAGCATTCTTCGGGTAAAGAGGACGAAATAACCCGCAGAGCCAACCTGCGCGCCTGTTTCCTTTGAATAATTGCCTGACCGATGTGAAATGCCCTTGGGGGAAATATTTATTAAATGGAAACCATTGTCCCAGGCCCGGCGGGACCTGCGTGTGTTCCAGGCTTATTGGCTTTTGCACCAGCCTCTCTTGGGAGGACCGGCCAGAAACGCGCGAGGCTCCGTTGGCTCCGAGGGGCTAGGAGTGGGGGAGGGTGACAGGGAATGAGGAGGCCGGAAGGGAGGATCTTTCTCTAGCATGTAGTGTATCAAGTTTGAGGAGAAGACTTTGCTTCCCCTTCCTAAAATTAGAAAGACGCGTGGAACTTCTCACTCTTGGCGCACTTTTCAGAGAGGTGGGCAATATCCCCATTTTACAGATTAGGAAACTAAGGTTGAGAAAAAGTAGGTGATTTGTCAAAAGTGACTCCGGGAGTGATGCCTGATGTATAGGATTTGAAAATCCCTATTTTTACCCCCATTCCACTAGACGTCACGCCTAGGGATTTCATGGTGCTGCAGCCCAATGTGGAACACCTGATGAGACTATTGGGGCAATCGACACCTGCCATGCAGATAAACCACGCTGGAAAGACTGATCCCGCGCTTGATTTGCTTAGCCATGGGCTCCACCTCCGAGGGCTGGCAAACAGGTGCACAGCCTTTACATTACTTCCCAACCCCAGCTCTGGCCTTTCTCCAGAGCCTCCATCCAGCCCCGTAACCCTGCTTTCTCTGCAGGAAGTTTCATTTAGCTTAGGGTCTCAGGAAGCAAACGCACTTTTCAGCCCAGTCTGGAAAGGGTTTCCGAGCGTCGCTGGCAACCCCTACTCAGGTCTGACCAGCGGTGCGCTATATTCAGAGCCAGTCAGGGATAGGAGATTCAGGAACCACCCAATTCTAATTCTACTGGGCGATCCCGACGGCTTTGGGAAGGAATGAGAGAAATACTGATATCTGCAGCGAGATCCAGCGTTCGGAGGGGACCCGCCAATCTCTCACTCTAGAACCCCCCAGGGGACACCAAACGCACACCCAAAGGTCTGGGTTAATGCAAACCAAGCTCTTGGAAATCATTCAGCAAGGGGATCTGGCACAAGGTCCTACGTCCTTTCTCTCCTCTCAGTTTCCAGGACAATCCTTTCCAGTTGCCCGGAGGCAGTTCGGGCAGGAGAGCGCCTTCCTGCAATTCCTCATATTTCCTTCTCCTCAAACGCCCGAGCTCCTCTCCAAGCTTCTTGTGTTCAGCCTTGGGTCGCAGTCCAATGCGCAGTCCAATTCGCAATGCGAAGCGGAGTGATACGAAGGGCGTTCGATGGTGGGCAGGACGCCAGCTGACCCCCCGACGTTTCGGAGACCTCGATTTCCTGGTCCAGCTGCACTGACCTAGGAAGGGGCCAGCATCAGCGCTGCGCATCTTGGCCTTGAGACAGGAACTCCGCGCGGGGAGGGAACGCAGGGTTGAGGGCTGCACCTTCCAGGCCGTGCATCAGCTTGTCTCCTAGGCGAACTGCAAAGCCACGCACACCCCTTACCCAGTACCGGTGACCACCGGTTTATTCAACACTCTTTAGAGCTGTGGCGGGAGCAGGAGTTCCCGTGATCCTGGGGTCTGGCCTGGTGCTGTCTCCAGCAGGTGCCTCTACTGCGCTGCGCTGCGCTGTCCCTTCACGTTGTGCCTCCCTGACGGGTCTAGACCACCGGGTAGCACGTCCTGGAGACGTGACCCCTGAGGAGAGTCAGCAACTTCGGTCACAACCAGAACAAGCATTAGGACAGAGGTTGCCTAAATATTCCTCTGCTTTGTCCACGGCCTGAAGTTTGGCCCCAGGCTACCAGTTCATTCTCCTCCAGGGCTGGAGATGTCCCTTGGATGAGGTCTTTCCGCTTGCACATTTGCCTGGAGAATCTGTGCACACGTTCAGTACACAGCGCAGCTACTCAAGGTCCGCTGCGTGCCGGCCTCAGCAAGGCGTCCGAACCCCCGAGCAACAGGGATTTTGTCAGGGAACCGTCGCTGTTTCCCAGAAGTGAAGGAAGAGGCCTCTAAGGGCACCGACCTAATCTGCTTCTCTCCGGGCCTTTCGTCTCCCTCCAGGGCGCAGAGCGTCCAGGATGCGCCTTCCTCTTTTCTGGCTCTGGGCCTCTCCTTTCACGCAGCTCCTGCACGTACCTCAGGTATCAGTACAAGCCTCTCACTGCCTATGGGGAGACTTTTCTGTTTCCTGGGCTGGGCTAGGACCCCTTCTATGCTCTCACTCTCACACTTCCATTTCAATCCCTGTTCCCCAGCCTTGTGTGGGTCCCTGTCGCAGTCGGTGCAGTCCACCAGATTTCGAGCTTCTCTGGGGCTGTGGCTGCGTGTTATTCATCTTGGGTTCAATTTCCGCATAATTCCAAACTCAGAGAAGACTCTCAGTAAAGTTTCCTTCTGCCCAGGCCCAGGTGGATCTTCCCGATAGGTCTTTCCCCGCCTTGCAGCTGCAGGCACGGGGCCCGAGACACAGCCTGGTAAAGCCAGACGCGGCAGTCTGGGGCCCCAGAGGCCTGCACCCACCTGCCTTGCCACAAGGCTCCGCCCCACCCTCCGGCCCCCTCCTCTCTGGTGGGCAGAGGTCACCACTCCAAGGCCTCTGGGGCTGGGGAATGGCTGAGTGCTGGGAGTAAGGCGCACAGATCGTGGCTTAGAGAACGCGGTTGGGGATGGACGGAAAGGAGGCAGCTGGCTATGCCTCTCGAGCTCCAATGGCTTTCCAAAGAGGCCAGAAGAGTCACCTGCGTCCAGAGGGCCTGGGATGGTTGGGGCTTGCTGGCAGCAGTCCTGCCCGCTCACTGTGGCCACTGGAACATTTTGGTGAGCGAAGTCGCAGGTGCCTGTTGCGGGGAGCCTGAGAGCAGCGTGGGCTTCAGCTCGCAGCTGAGAGTGAGCGCCAGGGCACCCAGGTGTTTAGAGACAAAACAGTTAATCCGGCCCACCCCCGCAAGTGTCCACAACCCAGAAGCAAGCACTGAGGTGACAAAATGATCCCAGGAAATAAGAATCTTTGTTTAAATCATAAACTTTTAATTTTTTTTATTATACTCTAAATTCTAGGGTACATGTGCACAACGTGCAGGTTTGTTACATATGTACACATGTGCCATGTTGGTGTGCTGCACCCATTAACTCATCATTCACATTAGGTATATCTCCTAATGCTATCCCTCCCCCCTCCCCCCACCCCACGACAGGCCCTGGTGTGTGATGTTCCCCTTCCTGTGTCGAAGTGTTCTCATTGTTCAGTTCCCACCTATGAGAACATGCGGCGTTTGTTTTTTTGTCCTTGCGATACATGAACTTTTAATTTTTATTACCCAAAATATCTTTAATGTTTGGCACCTCTGATTCCCTCTACCCCGTTCCCCGCTGCCCACTGTTTTCTATTTTAAAATTCAGAGACTGTATATATCCCGCCTCTAGAGAGTGCCCAGAGGATCCAGAGCTCTGGTCTTATTAAGACATTTCTTGGTAATTTCTCCGGGGTTTTCCCTCCAGAACCCCAACCCAGCCCAGCCCATGCCGGCATCTTGAAATTTTGTAAAATCCCACTTGTCTCTTGCAGACAAGATGGCACAGGAGGGCACCGCTTACACCAAGAAACAAAGAGAAGCCGAGCAAAACCAGGGGGACATGTTTGGCATCCTGGAGCTGTTAGAGCAGTGCTGGGCTGGGCTGAAGGATACTTCTGTCTTAACATCCCAAGCACGCCCAGGTAAGGAGACTTTTTTTGCTTCAAACTGCCTTAACTTGAGTAGTTTGAGTCTGTTTGTAGCAGAGCTCATGTGACTCACCAACTCAGTACAAATTTAATAGAAGTTTGCACAACATCTACACTAATCTCCCAGAAAATGGAAGGGGTGGGAGCAGGAATAAGGCTTTGAAATCTCCTTACTCATTCATTATCTCAACAGCCATTTATTGAACACCTACTATGTGCCAGGCATTGTGCTAGGTGCTGGGACACAGCAGTAAACAGGACCTACCACAGTCCTTCTCTAGTAGTGATTGTTACAGCCCAATGGGAGGACAGACAATAAACAAGAAACAAATTCCTGGGGTGATTCCTGGCTCAACCACCAAGTAGTTGTGTCACTTAAAGCAAGGTGCTAAGCCTGTCTGTGTCCTCACTTCCTGAACTGTAAAACAGATATAAAGAATTATTATCAGAACAAAATGATTTAATATGAGAAACATCCTTAGAATAGTGCTAGACACATAGAAACTGCTCAATAATTGGTCAGATAATATTATTTTGTCTTTTAATATGAGCAGTTAACTTCTGATAGTGGTATGTGCTAAGAAGTGAATCAGGATGATGAAAATGGGGTGGACAAAGAAAGGTGGTCTAATTTGCATTGGCAGTCAGGGACCTGGGAAGAGCCAGCCTTCTGAAGGAAGAGGGCACAGGGTAGAGGTCATTCCAGGCAGCAGGAGCAGGAAACACCACTACCTGGAGAAGAACTGCTGAAGCCACAAAGGAATTGAAGAGCCAGTGTGGCTGAACCCTGGCCATGACCCTGGAGAGTGTAAGGAAAAGGTGGATGAGATTGGTGGGGCCCAGATTATCCAGGGCCTTGTAAATTCCATAAGGGGTTTGGGTTTTGTTCTAAATGTACAGAGAAATCATTACAATAAGACTCACCAGAATTATTTCACAATAATCCTAACAATCACATACAAAGAAATATTGATTATTGGACATTCTACTTATGGAGGAATGTCACCTGTAGCCATAGGACAGAAACTTTTAAATTGACAGGCTTTTGTTTGTTTGTTTGTTTGTTTTTTACTGGCCTTGGGTTCAGCTGCCTGCCCATCCTTTAAAGAGCAAGGGAACCCCTGCTAAGTGCTTTGAACTCCTCTTACAGTCTCCTGTCCCCTTAGGAAGCTAAGGAATAAAACAAGGAGGGACATATCCATCTATACCCAATAGGTATTAGCAGCCCACTGACCATCTGACTTACTTTTCCCACTTCCTGCCAAGTGGAGTTCTACTTCCCTCCTGAACCTCTGAGTTGACCCTTTCCAGAGAAACTGAGTCCACATTTAGGCATCTTGAATATCTCAGCCTGAGAAATATAGGATTTGTATATGAGGTTTCTTATTGCTAATGAGGTTTCTTAAGATTAAAAAAAAATTCCCAGTGGTTATAAGATCAGGAAAGACACATTTTGTTTCTATGAATAAAAGCCAAAAGAGTGTCAATATTGTGTGCCTCTGCCTCAAGTTTTATTGTATTCAGGTGTTTCTCACGCATTAGGGCTCCCCTAACCCCATTCTTCTAATGTAAGAATTCTTGGTCAGCTTTTATCATAAACAATACTGTTTAGGGCTCTGTGTTTGCCTAATGCAATTGGCCAAGTTATTGAAGCATACATTATCTTGCCAGTTTTATCACAAATTATTCACTGCAGAGGATAAGACCAAACGCTGGCAACAAGACCCAGTCAAGGATCAGAACAACACTTCCTTTTTTATTTTTTGTGGTACCTGCCTCTGCTCTCAGCCTAAATAGCAAGAAATATTAGGGCAGTTGGCAGTTCCAAAAAGTGCTACATTAACAGTGCCTATTTTCACATATCTGTTTCTTTTCTCTTTCTTTCTTTCTTTTTTTCTTTCGTTCTTTCTTTCTTTCTTTCTTTCTTTCTTTCTTTCTTTCTTTCCTTCTTTCTTTCTTTCCTTCTTTCCTTCTTTCTTTCCTTCTTTCCTTCTTTCTTTCTTTCTTTCTTTCTTTCTTTCTTTCTTTCTTTCTTTCTCTCTCTCTCTCTCTCTCTCTCTCTCTCTCTCTTTCTTTCTTTCTTTCTTTCTTTCTTTCTTTCTTTCTTTCTTTCTTTCTTTCCTTCTTTCTTTCTTTCTTTCCTTCTTTCTTTCTTTCCTTCTTTCCTTCTTTCTTTCTTTCCTTCTTTCCTTCTTTCTTTCTTTCTTTCTTTCTTTCTTTCTTTCTTTCTTTCTTTCTTTTTCTTTCTTTCTTTCCTTCTTTCACTTTAACTTCTAGGGTACCTGTGCACAACGTGCAGGTTTGCTACATAGGTACACATGTGCCATGTTGGTTTGCTGCACCCATCAAATTGTCATTTACATTAGATATTTCTCCTAATGCTATCCCTCCCCCAGCCCCCCAGCCCCCAACAGGCCCCGGTGTGTGATGTTCCCGTCCTGTGTCCAAGTGCTCTCATTGTTCAGTTCCCATCTATGAGTGAGAACATGTGATGTGGTGTTTGGTTTTCCGTCCTTGTGAAAGTTTGCTGAGAATGATGGTTTCCAGCTTCATCCATGTCCCTGCAAAGGACATGAACTCATCCTTTTTTTTAATTATACTTTAAGTTTTAGGGTACATGTGCACAACGTGCAGGTTAGTTACATATGTATGCATGTGCCATGTTGGTGTGTTGCACCCAGTAACTCGTCATTTAACATTAGGTATATCTCCAAGTGCCATCCCCCTCCCACCCCCACCCCACAGCAGGCCCCGGTGTGTGATGTTCCCCTTCCTGTGTCCATGTGATGAACTCATCCTTTTTTATGGCTGCATAGTATTCCATGATGTATATTTGCCACATTTTCTTAATCCAGTCTATCACTGATGGATATTTGGATTGGTTTCCAAGTCTTTGCTATTGTGAATAGTGCCACAATAAACATACGTGTGCATGTGTCTTCATAGTAGCATGATTTATAATCCTTTGGTTATATACCTAGTAATGGGATCACTGGGCCAAATGGTATTTCTAGTTCTAGATCCCTGAGGAATCGCCACACTGTCTTCCACAATGGTTGAACTAATTTATACTCCCACCAACGGTGTAAAAGTGTTCCTATTTCTCCACATCCTCTCCAGCATCTGTTGTTTCCTGACTTTTTAATGATCGCCATTCTAACTGGTGTGAGATGGTACCTCACTGTGGTTTTGATTTGCATTTCTCTGATGGCCAGTGATGATGAGCATTTTTTCATGTGTCTGTTGGCTGCATAAATGTCTTCTTTTGAGAAGTGTCTGTTCATATCCTTTGCCCACTTTTTGATGGGGTTGTTTGTTTTTTTCTTGTATATTTGTTTAAGTTCTTTGTAGATTCTGGATATTAGCCCTTTGTCAGATGGGTAGATTGCAAAAATTTTCTCCCATTCTGTAGGTTGCCTGTTCACTCTGATGGTAGTTTCTTTTGCCATGCAGAAGCTCTTTAGTTTAAGTAGATCCCATTTGTCTATTTTGGTTTTTGTTGCCATTGCTTCCGGTGTTTTAGTCATGAAGTCCTTGCCTATGCCTATGTCCTGAATGGTATTGCCTCAGTTTTCTTCTAGGGTTTTTATGGTTTTAGGTCTAACATTTAAGTCTTTAATCCATCTTGAATTAATTTTTGTATAAAGTGTAAGGAAGGGACCCAGTTTCAGCTTTCTACATATAGCTAGCCAGTTTTCCCAGTACCATTTATTAAATAGGGAATCGTTTCCCCATTTCTTGTTTTTGTCAGATTTGTCAAAGATCAGATGGTTGTAGATGTGTGGTGTTATTTCTGAGGCCTCTGTTCTGTTCCATTGTTCTATGTATCTGTTTTGGTACCAGCACCATGCTGTTTTGGTTACTGTAGCCTTGTAGTATAGTTTGAAGTCAGGTAGCATGATGCCTCCAGCTTCGTTCTCTTTGCTTAGGATTTTCTTGGCAATGCAGGCTCTTTTTTGGTTCCATATGAAAGTTAATGTAGTTTTTTCCAATTCTGTGAAGAAAGTCATTGGTAACTTGATGGGGATGGCATTGAATCTACAAATTACCTTGGGCAGTATGGCCATTTTCATGATAATGATTCTTCCTATCCATGAGCATCGAATGTTTTTCCATTTCTTTTTGCCCTCTTTTATTTTGTTGAGCAGTGGTTTGTAGTTCTCCTTGAAGAGGTCCTTCACATCCCTCATAAGTTGGATTCCTAGGTATTTTATTCTCTTTGTAGCAATTGTGAATGGGAGTTCACTCATGATTTGGCTCTCTGTTTGTCTGTTATTGGTGTACAGGAATGCTTGTGAATTTTGCCCATTGATTTTGTATCCTGAGACTTTGCTGAAGTTGCTTAACAGCTTCATGAGATTTTGAGCTGAGATGATGGGGTTTCCTAAATAGACAATCATGTCATCTGCAAACAGGGACAATCTGACTTCCTCTTTTCCTAATTGAATACCCTTTATTTCTTTCCCTTTCCTGATTGCCCTGGCCAGAACTTCCAACACTATGTTGAATAGGAGTGATGAGAGAGGGCATCCTTGTCTTGTGCCAGTTTTCAAAGGGAATGCTTCCAGTTTTTGCCCATTCAGTATGATATTGGCTGTGGGTTTGTCATAAATAGCTCTTATTATTTTGAGATACATTCCATCAATCCCTAATTTATTGAGTTTTTAGCATGAAGTCCTGTTGAATTTTGTCAAAGGCCTTTTCTGCATCTATTGAGATAATCATGTGGTTTTTGTCATTGGTTCTGTTTATGTGATGGATTACATTTATTGATTTGTGTATGTTGAACCAACCTTGCATCCCAGGGATGAAGCCCACTTGATCATGGTGGATAAGCTTTTTGATGTGCTGCTGGTTTCGGTTTGCCAGTATTTTATTGAGGATTTTTGCATCGATGTTCATCAGGGATATTGGTCTAAAATTCTCTTTTTTTGTTGTGTCTCTGCCAGGCTTTGGTATCAGGATGATGCTGGCCTCATAAAATGAGCTAGGGAGGATTCCCTCTTTTTCTATTGATTGGAATAGTTTCAGAAGGAATGATATCAGCTCCTCTTTGTACCTCTGGTAGAATTTGGCTGTGAATCCATCTGGTCCTGGACTTTCTTTGGTTGGTAAGCTGTTAATTATTGCCTCAATTTCAGAGCCTGTTATTGGTCTATTCAGAGATTCAGCTTCTTCCTGGTTTAGTCTTGGGAGGGTGTATGTGTCCAGGAATTTATCCATTTCTTCTAGATTTTCTACTTTATTTGCATAGAGGTATTTATAGTATTCTCTGATGGTAGTTTGTATTTCTGTGGGATTGGTGTTGATCTCCCCTTTATCGTTTTTTATTGCATCTGTTTGAGTCGTCTCTCTTTTCTTCTTTATTAGTCTTGCTAGCGGTCTATCAATTTTGTTGATCTTTTCAGAAAATGAGCTCGTGGAGTCATTTATTTTTTGAAGGGTTTTTTGTGTCTCTATCTCCTTCAGTTCTGCTCTGCTCTTCGTTATTTCTTGCCTTCTGCTAGCTTTTGAATTTGTTTGCTCTTGCTTCTCTAGTTCTTTTAATTGTGATGTTAGGGTGTCGGTTTTAGATCTTTCCTGCTTTCTCTTGTGGGCACTTAGTGCTATAAATTTCCCTCTACACACTGCTTTAAATGTGTCCCAGAGATTCTGGTATGTTGTGTCTTTGTTCTCATTGGTTTCAAAGAACATCTTTATTTCTTCCTTCATTTCGTTATTTACCCAGTAGTCATTCAGGAGCAGGTTGTTCAATTTCCATGTAGTTGTGCAGTTTTGAGTGAGTTTATTAATCCTGAGTTGTAATGTGATTGCACTGTGTTCTGAGAGACAGTTTGTTGTGATTTCCATTCTTTTACATTTGCTGAGGAGTGTTTTACTTCCAATTATGCAGTCAATTTTAGAATCAGTTTGATGTGGTGCTGAGAAGAATGTATATTCTGTTGATTTGGGGTGGAGAGTTCTGTAGATGTCTATTAGGTCCACTTGGTGCAGAGCTGAGTTCAAGTCCTGGATATCCTTGTTAACCTTCTGTCTTGTTGATCTGTCTAATGTTGACAGTGGGGTGTTAAAGTCTCCCATTATTATTGTGGGGGAGTCTAAGTCTCTTTGTAGGTCTCTAAGGACTTGCTTTATGAATCTGGGTGCTCCTGTATTGGGTGCATATATATTTAGAATAGTTAGCTCTTCTTGTTGAATTGATCCCTTTATCATTATGTAATGGCCTTCTTTGTCTCTTTTGATCTTTGTTGGTTTAAAGTCTGTTTTATCAGAGACTAGGATTGCAACCCCTGCTTTTTTTTTTGCTTTCCATTTGCTTGGTAGATCTTCCTCCATCCCTTTATTTTGAGCCTATGTGTGTCTCTGCATGTGAGATGGGTCTCCCAAATACAGCATACTGATGGGTCTTGACTCTATCCAATTTGCCAGTCTGTGTCTTTTAATTGGGGCATTTAGCCCATATACATTTAAGGTTAATATTGTTATGTGTGAATTTGATCCTGTCATGATGTTAGCTGGTTATTTTGCCCATTAATTGATGCAGTTTCTTCACATCATCAATGGTCTTTACCATTTGGCATGATTTTGCAGTGGCTGGTACTGGTTGTTCCTTTCCATGTTTAGTGCTTCCTCCAGGAGCTCTTATAAAGCAGGCCTGGTGGTGACAAAATCTCTCAGCATTTGCTTGTTTGTAAAGGATTTTATTTCTCCTTCACTTAGGAAGCTTAGTTTGGCTGGATATGAAATTCCCGGTTGAAAATTCTTTTCTTTAAGAATGTTGAATATTGGCCCCCACTCTCTTCTGGCTTATAGGGTTTCTGCCGAGAGATCTGCTGTTAGTCTGACAGGCTTCCCTTTGTGGGTAACCCGACCTTTCTCTCTGGCTGTCCTTAACATTTTTTCCTTCATTTCAACCTTGGTGAATCTGATAATTATGTGTCTTGGGGTTGCTTTTCTGGAGAAGTATCTTTGTGGTGTTCTCTGTATTTCCTGAGTTTGAATGTTGGCCTGCCTTGCTAGGTTGCAGAAGTTCTCCCGGATAATATCCTGAAGAGCGTTTTCCAACTTGGTTCCATTCTCCCCATCACTTTCAGGTACACCAATCAAACGTAGATTTGGTCTTTTCACCATAGTCCCATATTTCTTGGAGGCTTTGTTCGTTTCTTTGTACTCTTTTTTCTCTAACCTTGTCTTCTCGCTTTATTTCATTAATTTGATCTTCAATCACTGATACCCTTTCTTCCACTTGATCAAATCAGCTATTGAAGCTTGTGCATGCATCACGAAGTTCTAGTGCCATGGTTTTCAGCTCCATCAGGTCATTTAAGGTCTCCTCTACACTGTTTATTCTAGTTAGCCATTCTTCTAACATTTTTTCAAGGTTTTTAGCTTCCTGCGATGGGTTAGAACCTGCTCCTTTAGATCAGAGAAGTTTGTTATTACCGACCTTCTGAAGCCTACTTCTGTCAACTTGTCAAAGTTATTCTCTGTCCAGCTTTATTCCGTTGCTGGCAAGGAGCTGTGATCCTTTGGAGGAGAAGAGGTGCTCTGGTTTTTAGAATTTTCAGCTTTTCTGCTCTGGTTTCTCCCCATCTTTGTGGTTTTATCTACCTTTGGTTTTTGCTGTTGGTGACCTAGAGATGGGGTTTTGGTGTAGATGTCCTTTATGTTGATGTTGATGCTATTCCTTTCTGTTTGTTCATTTTCCTTCTAACAATCAGGTCCCTCAGCTGCAGGTCTATTGGAGTTTGCTGGAGTTCCACTCCAGACTCTGTTTGCCTCGGTATCACCAGTGGAGGCTGCAGAACAGCAAATATTGCAGAACAGGAAATATTGCTGCCTGATCCTTCCTCTGGAAGCTTCATCCCAGAGGGGCACCCA
Organism: Gorilla gorilla gorilla; assembly: GCF_029281585.2. NCBI lineage: Eukaryota > Metazoa > Chordata > Mammalia > Primates > Hominidae > Gorilla > Gorilla gorilla. The sequence continues at coordinate 148,918,536 of NC_086017.1, read as the reverse complement.
CCTGTATGATGTGTCTGTTGCCCCCTACTGGGAAGTTTTTCCCAGTTAGGGTACACAGGGGTCAGGGACCCACTTGAGGAGGCAGTCTTTCCATTCTCAGAGCTCAAACACCACGCTGGGAGAACCACTGCTATCTTCAGAGCTGTCAGAGAGGGACGTTTAAGTTTGCAGAAGTTTCTGCTACCTTTTGTTCAGCTATGCCCTGCCTGCAGAGGTGGTGTCTATAGAGGTAGTAGGCCTTGCTGAGCTGCAGCGGGCTCTGCCCAGTTCAAGCTTCCTGGCTGCTTTGCTTATCTAATCAAGCCTCAGCAATGGTGGACGCCCATCCCCTAGCCAGGCTGCAGCCTCGCAGGTCGATCTCAGACTGCTGCACTAGCAGTGAGGAATGCTCAGTGGGTGTGGGAACTGCTGAGCCAGGCACGGGAATCTCCTAGTCTGTTGGTTGCTAAGACCATGGGAAAAGTGCAGTATTTGGGTAGGAGTGTCCCGTTTTTCCAGGTCCAGTCTGTCACGGCTTCCCTTGGCTAGGAAAGGCAAATCCACTGACCCCTTATGCTTCCTGGGTGAGGCGATGCCCCACCCTGCTTCAGCTCACTCTCCATGGGCTGCACCCACTGTCCAACCAGTCCCAGTGAGATGAACCATGTTCCTCAGTTGGAAATACAGAAATCACCCATCTTCTGTGTTGATCCCGCTGGGAGCTGCAGACCGGAGCGCTTCCTATTTGGCATCTTGGAACAGAATCCCATCTGTTTTTTCTTTCAAGCACCATTTTTATATGTTCTGAAGACCAACAGCATGTAACATTTTATCTCATAAGACATATTTGCTGAGTGAGCTGATGGTTATAGAAAGGACTATAAAAATGGAGTTCAAGACCTAAGTCTGCCAATTACTGTGAGACTCAGGGCAAATTACTAACTTCTCTTTGCCTCCATTTTCTTGCCTGCTAAATGGGGATAATAATACCACACTGGTGGTCTGTCATTCCCTGTATCAGTTATCTGTTGTTATGTACCAAATTACCCTAAAACTTAGTGACTTAAAACAACAAATATTTATTATGTCATATGGTTTCTGAGGGTCAAGAATCAGGTAGTAGTTTAGTTGGGAGATTCTGACTCAAGGTCTCTTACAAGGGAACAAATCATGATGTCTCCAGGGCTGCAGTCATTTGAAGGCTTGACTTAGCTGGAGGATCTGATTCCAAGCCACTCCTGTGGCTGTTGGCAAGAGGCTTCAGTTTCTCAACACATGAGCCTTTCCGTAAAGATTGCTCTTAACTAGGCAGCTTGATTTCCATTGTGCAAATGGTCTGTGAGTGACCAAGCCTGTACCGACACAGAAGCCTGGTATGGTGTGAGAAAGGTCTACACAAGGATGTGGATACCATGAGCAGGGATCTTTGGAGGCCATCTTGAGGGCTGCCCACCACAAGCTCCAACTAGATAACAGACTGGGAAGAGCTTTGTAAGCAGCAGAACTCCATAATCTAAATCACACTCACTGATTTCATTGCTTCCTGACAGGATCACAGCTACCTTTTGGCAGAATTGTACAAAAAACAAACATCATTTAGATCTCTCATCCTTCTATCCCCTCTGCTTCCCCTCCTTCACCCTTCCAATGTAGTTCTAGTACGGTTTTTCTCTTTGGTTTAATTAGCAATGTTTACATTATTATACCTATGCAAATATTCACAGTCGAGCGTTGTAATGTATTATGACTATTTTCCTTTCCTACTTTCTAAACATTGCCCCATTTTCCACTTACTTGATTTGCTTTGTAGCTGTTACTGATTCTCCTCACACTTTCCCATAGCCTGTCACACAATTTTCTACAAAGTAAGTCATATCAGATAACCTACTATCCCAGTCTATTTCTTGGAGACATCCTTTCTGGAAGCTTTTTCCTTTTGGGTTGACTTTCTTATTTCAGTTTCTCACATCTTCCCCTTTCTCATCTTACTCCCATGTTTTGTTGAGTGTATCTTCCAGTATTTTCATCAGGTCGAAGAGATGGCATGATAATGGCAGTCCTCAGCAGTCCTCAAGTACTGCTGCTCCAATCTGGAATGGTTGCTCTGTGCCTGGTGCCTGGGGTCTCTCTTCACTTCTCTCTCATTTTGGAGCCCATTTTTGTGTCCTGTCTTTTCTCAGTTTTTATCCCTCATGGTTTCTGTGTCCTGTCTTCACTTTTGCTCCTTCTCTTGGCTCTGACCACCTATTTCTAACTTTCTGAACTTCTCTCTGTCTTATCTCTTAACATTCTTTCTACCCTCCCTGCTGAGAGCCAGTGCCCTCATGCTGCCCTGTTGGCAGTCCTGCTCTCTCAGAAGTGGTATATGGAACTCTCTCTAAAAATGTAGAAGGGAAACACTGTATCTAAAACATCCCTGGCCTAGGGACCTGGAAGACCCCTCGTCTCTGATTCTAGAATGGGTTATTGGTGCGAACATGAGCTTGTGCATGAATAAACGTTCAGTCGTGATCCAAACCTGGCAAAGCCTCCTTATACTGGGTGGTGAGGGCCCAACAGGACTTGATGGAGAAAGTTGAGAAGGGCAAGGGACTTGTCCACCCTGGTAATTGTCTATAGAGATTTCAGTTGGACCAGTGAGGCAAGACTGAAATTTGAGAGCAGGCGATTGTAGCAGATAGCAGCCAACAATAATTGAACTCTTCTTTACTGATATAATGTCCCATGTATTATGCATAAACTTTTTACACACATTGTTTTATTTAATTTGCAACAGACCTAGGTAGAGAGATATGTTATTATACCCATTTTGAAGATGAGAAAACTGATGATCAAAAAGGTTCGACAGGATTTTCCCAAAGCCACAGAGCTAGTAACTGGTGCATCCAGGATTTGAATTCAGGTGTTGTGTGACTCAAGAGCCCTCACCATTTCTATCCTGACTGTTCTCACAATAACCACGTGTGAACTTGGATGGAACCTAAGTGTAGTAGGAGGCAGAGGAGAACTGTGTAGATCCTTGAGAGCTGGATCTTCACAGATGGCTGCCTGAAGCAGGGGTCTTGACTTTCTTCTTTCACGAAAATATGAATGGGTTGAACAGGCTGAGGGGAGGGAAGGAAGTAGTTGAGGTGGGAAGATGTGCACATTGGGAGCATGTTATAGAGATGGGATGGGGAACTCACATGAACTGGGAAAAGGTGAAGAGTAAGGTGGACCAGATGCTAATGGCATTGGATGTCAGAATGAGAGACTGGCAATCTATTAGATGGGCAACCAAAATAGTACATTTAGGAGATGAGATGTGAGATTAAAAGTGGGACTTTATGAAGTTCAGAATGAGAGTTATATATAGATGAAGAGAGATGGGAAAAACTTGGAATTTACTGTCTACTTATTTACAGTCCTTATTTATTATGTGTAAGTAAGTGCAATGTCTTTGCTAATGTTACAATTATTTCAATAAATTCCCCTAAGAACTTACTTTTATCAGAAAGTAGAATGTCTGGTCTGCTGACAAGGGCTTATTTTGGTCTGTTATTATGGTTTTAACTGGATATATCTTTCAGCAGTTCTTTGCTAAAAATACCTTTAGGTTTGTACTTATGATGCTAGAGTGGATTGATTCCCTTATCAACCTATATTCAAGAGCTAAATTCAGTAGAATAATTTTAGCAATGATTAGCCTAGACTATAAATCAGGGCAGTCTATTTATAATTCTTGGATTATAATTTAGAAGATAATCGCAATCCTTGTATTTCATAGTACTTATTACACACTGGGATCCTTTGTTTATTAATCTTCACAGCAGACACAAGATTATGAGAAAAGTAAGCCACCTTGGAATGGCTTGGCCAAGGTCATTTATGTATGTGCGTGTCATTGGGTGAAAATACATAGCTAGGTCTGTCTGATCCTATTCTACCAGGCGATGCTACTGAAATACTTGTTTAAAGATGTCTAAATGGAGAGCATGTTTTTTGGATATGTGAAAATGGATTGGAGCTGAGTAACTAGGTCAAAAACCCTGAAATTCTTTTGTTGCCCTGGTTGATGGCTTAGAACCTCCTCCTCATTTGTAAACCATCCTATCATGATTCTCTGACTTGCTAACACAAAATCTGTGGCAGACAATGCTGACTGCCCAGCCAACAGTAATTTCCCCATTCTTCCTTATTAATAGAACTTTACTATTTTTCACTATCCATTTCCCAGGGGTTGCTTGATTAAATCAATAATAGACACTTCATCTGCTCGCCAGTGATTGATTTAAAGGTGGACATATGACCCAGTCTGGCTAAAGAGCAGAAGTCTGTTCTGGGGTGGGGCTCTGGCAAAAGTTTTCCTTGCTCTTCAGAGGAGTTGCACAAAAGGAAAGGATCTTCAGTTTTCCTGTTTTGGGATGTTACTGTCTGCATTTCACTACTTCACCACTGTAACTAGGGTGGTCCCCTCTAGACCATGAGAGGAAATGGCTTAAGAGAATGTGTCAGTAAGATGAGGATGGGGAGCGGTAAAAGGGGAAATTCTTGTTTCTTGGTAACTTTGTAGAGTTGCTAAATTAACCAACCTTGAAACTCAACTTTAAAACTTCTTTATGTGTGAGAAAATTCATTTTTCTTATTGTTTAAGTCGTCTCTAGTTAGGCTTTTTTGTTTGTGCAACCAAATGCTCCCTATGTGATAGCAAAGCCTCCTACCCAATTCTCCCTACTTCTCAGGTTTTGCCTGGAATTGGACTTAGCTGAATTATACAATCACAGCTAAGTTTTTATGTATAGGAGCTGAAGCTCTTTTGGTATGCACATCTGTATCTTCTTTTTATGGATTTTCTGTTCGGGTATACTCTATTTTCACATACTTTAATGTAGTAAAATTGTGATTATTTTTACTGACCAGTTTATTTGGGTTGGCATCTGCTTGCTGTATAAATAATCCCTCAGTTTTGCAATCCAGGAGGAATAGGAATGAGCTGTGCTGAGTTTCTCCCTGTAATGACCTTGGGATGGTAGATACTGCTCTTCCTTTACAACTGCTGGAAATACATGGTGTTGGCCCCAGTGGGATTTGGGGTTGTATCTCCTCAGAGACAATTGTGCTGAATTTGCCCATCCTGTTCCAGCTGACTGTGGCTGCTTAGCAGTTCTTTTCTCATCTGTTGTTCTGACTACACTTACTTTGGTGGGGCTGCACTAAAGATCCATCAGATTTCAGCCAGGTAAAACTGTGAGGTCTCTTTTAGCCCCTCTCCATGCCTAAACATGGCTTGTTCTTCCCCATCTTTCCTTTCTCTCCCAGGCTCAAAGGAAGTACCCTCCTTTTTCTCCAAAGTTTCCTTTACCACTGTTGCATCACTCCTGTATCCTCTCCCTGTTCTAGAGCATGGACCCTTTATATTAATATGCCTTCTGTAAATACTTCATCCTTTCTGGTTTCTCCTGTCCTAAGGCAAAAGGCAAGCTGACTGTGCCGTATCCTCAGTGTACCTCCTATGGTCCCTCTTCCCTTTTAAAAATATTCCTTGGTTTTGTACTCCAGCAGGAATAGAAATGAGCTGTGCTGAGTTTCCTGGAATAGTGGGCGCAGCTCCCAATGTCTACAATGAAAAGTCCATGCCTCTGGCTCCATATGTTTCCTGTAACTTCAATCCTAATATTCTTCGTTCGATTCCCTGCTCCTACAGATTATCAAAAGTGAACTAGCAAAGGCATCCAGGTCCTCCTCATTGCAAAAGCAGGTCTTTACTCAGCTCTTCTTTTCCTTGATTGCCTTACAGCACTTGGAGTGTCTCTCCATCCTATAAATTTTCCCCTCCAAAAGGTCCTAACCTCAGCCCTCTGACTCCTCGCTTTTCACTTTTTTACCCCTGGGAAAGCCCAGTCATGTACTGAAAACCTACCAGCTGAGATCAGATGAGCTTCTGGCCAATAACAATCTTGTTAATCTTGTATCCAGGACACTTCACAGTCTTTTACCCAATAGCTCAACAGATGCCTGCTAAATGGACTTAGATCTGTCTTCTGCTCTGATATCTTTTCCAAGTTCCTGTACTGTTTCTGTGCTTAGTGGGCATTTCCAGATAGGCATTCAGACATTGCTTCTAATTCCTTATGTCCAAAGCAGAAGTTATTTTTCCTTAGCTGCTGAGTCCTCATTCTTTCTCCTTCTTTATTTCAGCCTATAATAGCATCACTCACCCTTCTCATTGGGGTCCGTGAGAACTCCAATACTCCCAGCCCTCCTCCTCCTCTTCCTTCTCCTCTCATATGCTGCTAACCACTGAGCCTTGTCTAGTCTTTCTTTTTAATGCCTACCAATTTATCCTTCCTTTTTCTTTCCCATCTTTTGTGTTTGTCTCTTCATACCTGAACTGACAAGAGTTTCTGTTTGTTTTCAACTACTCTGCACAATTACTAGATATCTATTTTAAAACCAAACTCAACACTCCACATGTCGCTCCTGTGCTAAGCTACCTTCATGACACGGCTCGTAGAGATATATCCAATTGGTTTTCCCCAGGCCCCCTTTGGTTAGGGGAGAGCCTTTCCTTTCTGGCCATCTGCCACCCTAAGGTATTAGGACTGTTAGGTAGTGGGTTTTGTGTAAATGGTGGGCCAGTGGGGGTGCAGAATACCTGGCAGGGTCCTCAGGTTGGTGTCACTGAGCATGATTCAGCTTGCTTCCAGCTCCCTGGTCATTGAGATGCAAAGACTTCACCAATCCACCTGCCAGTAGAACTAAATTTTCACTTCCTTCGCAAGCATCACAGTTGCCCTGCTCATCCTCTTCCTTTTATTCTACTGGGTCTAATCTTATTTTGGGTAGAAGAAAAACCTCTCTGGGCAAACAAGCACCCCAAACCTCTGTCTTTTGCTTTGAGGCACGTGGTCTTTGCAGTTACTCACCAACTGAATGACTCTGACAACTATGAGAGTCGCTGGGGGCGGGGAAAAGACCCTCAAGACACCTGTGAGAGAGGAGAGGAGAGGAGAAGGAAATACGCTGAAACAAAAGGACAGTTACTAACGGAAATAATCTTGCCTCCCTTACATGACTCCCTCTGTCTTTAATGTCAGCTCCAAATGTATATTTGAGCTTCAGTTTCCTAAGCTATAAAATGGAGATGATAATGTCTTCCTCACAGGTTGACACGAAGATAAAAAATGAAGTACCATCTAAGCAACAGACCTGGCTGAGAACAAAACAGAAACAGAATAAAATGTTGTTATTTCTTTATTTTTCCTTTTTCTTATTGCGGTTCCAAAAAGCCTTCTGACTCTCACCCGCTAAGTTACACATACTATGTCTGCTCAGTTTCATTGTCCAGACCTGAGTCACAAAACCCACCTGGCTGTGAAGGAGGCTGGGAATTGCAGCCTTTGTTTTGGGCAGACACGCGCTGCCCCAAATATTCTGTAAGTGTAGAGGAAGAGAAGAGAGGATGCTAGAGAATAACCAGCAGTCTCATCCAAATCATCTTGGTGACTTTCTCCTCTCTTTTCCTTGGGCACAGAAATTTAACAAGGAGTTTATAAGAATACCTTACACAGATCAGGACATACCCACTCTCATGTGTTTTGCTGGCAAAGCCCACCTTTTATTCCAGAGGCTATAAATGGCACATGCACATATTCATAGCCTCCTTTGCATTTAGGGATGAGCATGACACACAGTCATGGACAATGAAACCACGAGACATTAGTTAAAGGGGTATCTACAAAGGGCTTCAGGGATATTAGGTTGGTACAAAAATAATTGTGGTTTTTGCCATTAAAAGTGCCATTTATTCACTTCTATTTTTCAAATGCATGTTCATGAACTATGGATTTACTTAAAAGAATGTGATAGACACTATTGTTTGCTTACCCAATGTGTATTCCTTCCTTCTTCTTAACAGAATCCCAGTTTTTCCCCAGGCATCTACTCCCTTTCCTTGCATCCAAGAACCTGAGTTAAATTGACTCGACTCCCATTTTTAGGAGTAATCCTCATCTGTCTGTCTAATTCTAATCTTTGTTCCTGATTAGCCCAGGAATAGGCATGCATATATATTTAGGCCAAATAAATTTGAGGGAAAAGTTTTCAGGAGGTTCCTGGGGACAATTTCCTTTTTCTAAGAGAGAGCTATAAGAAGAGATGGATTCCTACCTTTCAGATATGTGTCTGAATGTGACAGCTGGAGTGTCACTGCTGTTGTTCTGACAGTCTGAGCATGAGACTCATAGTGAGGATGCAGAGTGGCATGAAGGGAAGACCCTGGGTTCAGGATGACAATGCTGATCTGGTGAATCAGCCCTCTATGAATTTCTTCCTGTGGACTTTCTGTTGTATGAGATAAAAAAAATAATATCCATATTTTTAAAGCCAGGTGCGTCTGAATTTCTGTGTCTTGCCAATGAAAGCATCCTGTTTCAAATGATTACTGAATTTAGTATTTTCTGTTCCACATATTCTCAGTTAACAGATACTCAAAGCGAATCCCCAGTCTGTGAAATATCTAGTTGTTAGAAAGGGATCTGCATTCTCCAAACGGTTGGGAACAAATTTTCCTGAGTATCTCTCGGGCTTATTGCATTCTTCCTCTTTTAGTTCTTATTTGCCTCTTCTCTCTTTCTGCTCCCCCAAGGGCTGGAGAGTATTCATGATAAAGAAATAAGAAGGAATTAGCAAGGGCACTGCTGAGCTACCTCTGCCAATTGGAGGGAGAGGGCTTTTCCAGAGGAGCGCAGAATGGATCCTGCTTGCAGCAGAGCTTGGTTTTTGCTGGACACTCAGTAAATGGCTGTTGAATTTCATGGAATCCCATAGGAAGGATGAGAGGGAACATTTGTAACTAATTAGTGCAGAATTATCTCCAAAGGTGAGGTGTGACCTGTTCATGGTGGAAAAGACACGTCAATTTGACCCAATCCAAAGAATTTGTTCAAAGCAGCTGATATGTGCAGAGCATCATGGTCAGTGTTGCATGGGCTGCCATGGTATGTAATTTACACTCCTGCAGTTAATGTCTAAGAATAGTTATGCCATGTAAAAGTAATGGTAAAAGATGCCTCATGATGCTACATGCTGCATGTTATTGTCTGATCAAGGAGTGAAATTGCAGCATCTGAAAAGCAAAACACTAGTGGTCCTTCAAGACTATTATGAGACCTCCCAACTGTACCTGGAGGAAATTTTGCTTTGTTGTCACCGCATGGATCAACCAACAGAAATAAGGACATCTCCAGATGGGGCGAAAATGGAATAAATGGCAGATTTGGTGGGAAATGTGCAGACGTCAGCTCCACCAGATTTATTAAATGTTACAAGGGTCCTGAAGTCTGATTATTTTAAGAAATTTTAGGTTAAAAGTAGGTATAAAGTTTCTTTGCTGCAGGTTTTCTGTGGCCTTCAATGTGCCAATGGGCATTGTGAATCTTTGAGCAAAGAATGCTGTATGAATCTTTTCTCAAATTTATTTGGCCAAGGAATCCTTGCTTTCATGGTCTAGTCTAGTGAAATATGCTTTGGGGAGCACTGACCTAACCTAACAAAAATCTTAGTATGGGATCCAGTAAAAATGAGGCACCTACAACTGGAAATGGTGGATGCTCTATTGAGAATGCAAAATTCTCACATAGATGGAATTATGATCAACCTACTTTGTCCTTCCACATTTCTGACAGTGTGCCTTGTTTACAACTGACATCTCCCTTTTGGAGACAATAGCTAACAAGGACATCAGTTTATCTTGGGAGCAATACTTAAGTCAATACTCCCTCTGAGTATGGCCAGTGTGCCTTCTCCGAGCAACCTACAATTGGAAACTTATCTGTGGTTTCCCCAGCACAGTATCTGACACCTAGCAGAATGAATGTCTTTGTTAAGAAGGCCTAGCCTCTTCTCTTTTCACTATTATCTTCTTTCCATTGAGAGTTAAAGAAAATCTTCCTAGATTCTCAGAGATTCTTATGCTCCCAAGTATAGGAACACATTGTATGTTCTGTGGATAACGGTGGAATCTTTACTTATGTGGATAAAAAACACAAACTACCCAAACCTCACCAACGAGCCATTGAGCTAAATGAATTGTTGATTACATAACATACATGTCCAAGTCACAAAAGCACATAGAGTTATTGAATTCTAGGCAGACTGAAATCTGTACAGTTACTTTTGGCATATGTAACTGGCTTCCCCACGTTTCATGAGTGAGTGGAGGAGCAGTGCACTGCCTGGGGAGTGAGACAAAGTTGTCCTGCAGTCAGTCACTGTAGTTAGACTCAGCAGACCCACTCACCAGGAAGTCAACCTCTAGGTAGTAGAAGTACGAAGAGGAAAAGGGACAATGATATGACAGCTAATGAGCGATGTTTACATTGATATAACACTGGAACAAGAGGAGAAACAACTATTCATGTTACTTAGAGCAAAAGTTCCTGAACACAAGCCAGGTCTCTATTGTGGGGAAATAAGAGAATTAAGAAAAAAAAGAATATGGTGAGTTTTTAATGTTTAAGGTTTAAAGTATGAATCCTTAGAGAAATGAAAATTTAAATAATAACAAGATACCAACTCACACCTGTTAGGATGACTATTATAAAAAAGACAAAAGATAACAAGTGTTAGAGAGGATGTGAAGAAAAGGGAACTCTTGCACACTGTTGGTGGTAATGTAAATAAGTTCAGCCATAGTGGAAAACAGTATTGAGGTTCCTCAAAAAATTAAAAACAGAACTACCATATTTTCCAGCAATCCAACTTCTGGGTATATGTCCAAAGGAAATGAAATCAGTATGCTGAAGAGAGATGTGCACTCCCATGTTTATTGCAGCATTGCTCACAATAGCCAAGATATGGAATCAACCTAAGTGTCCATTAATGGATGAATATATAAAGAAAATGTCACACACACACACACACACACACACAGAGGAATACTATTCAACCTTAAAAAAGAAGAAAATCCTGTCTTTTGTGACAACCTGAATGAGTCTGGCGGATATTATTTTAAGTAAAATAAGCCAGGCACAGAAAGACAAATACTACATGATCTCACTTAAAGGTGGAATTTGAAAAGGTTGAGCTCATAGAAGTAGAGAATAGAATAGAATAGTAGTTACCAGGGACTGGGGGGAATGGGGATTGGGAAGATATTGGTCAAATGATACAAAATTTCAGTTAGAAGGAATAAGTGCAAGAGACCTATTATACATCATGGTGACTATAGTTAATAACAGGGTAGTATATTCTTGAAAATCACGAAGAGAGTAGATTTTGCATGTTCTCATTACAAAAAAGTGAAGTAATGCATATGTTACTTAGCTCAATTTAGCCATTCCACAATGTATACATATTTCAAAACAACATGTTTGTATATAATAAATCGATACAATTTAAATTCATCAATTAAAAATAAAGTTTAAAGTATGAGATTATATTTTTCCCAGTCTTTAGAAGTGTATATGCCCTTGGTTAGGAAATGATAGTAGATAGTAGCTGGGTTTTTAAAAAAACTTTTAATATACTTGGCAAAATAAAATATTATTAACTCTCATGTTAGTCCCATGGTTTACACATTTTTTTTTTTTTTTGAGACGGAGTCTGGCTCTGTCGCCCAGGCTGGAGTGCAGTGGCGCAATCTCAGCTCACTGCAAGCTCCGCCTCCCGGGTTCACGCCATTCTCCTGCCTCAGCCTCCCGAGTAGCTGGGACTACAGGCACCCGCCACTACGCCCGGTTAATTTTTTGTATTTTTAGTAGAGACGGGGTTTCACCATGTTAGCCAGGATGGTCTCGATCTCCTGACCTCGTGATCCGCCCACCTCGGCCTCCCAAAGTGCTGGGATTACAGGAGTGAGCCACCGCGCCCGGCCGGTTTACATTTTTTGTGTGTGACTTTTTCTTGTGGTTTATTTGCAGTTGTACTGTCACACATGTAGGAACTCCTTCTCTGGACCATATGGGAGCTTAATCAGGAGTTTTATATTAGGTTGTAAAACACTGAGAATTGGAGAGAAAGAGAGATAGAAATTACTTGGAGGATGTTATAGTAAAGAAAGGTCCAATGAGGATTCTCAATACAAGTTTGAAATATAATTTGTGTTAAAACAGTATGTTTTAGGTAAGTTAGTTGTCCATAGATAATAATAAAGATGTGATGCCCGTTTCAGGGAAGCTACAATGGTTAACTCCCTGAGGGTGGTTAATTGTTTCCATTTTAAACATGTAGTTTCAGGTTTATTAAAAATATTATCTTGTAGATTATCTATGATTCAGCTGCCTGATAAGTACCAGTTACAATAATAATTTTTCCTGGTAAAGAATTTGTTATCTAGAATGGTGACATATATATTTTGAAATCATAGAATAAGAAACTGTTAGATTCAAGCTATCAAAGTTTCATAAGCTATATGTATTGATGATACTAAAATACTTCATATGTGAGGTTTGATTACAAGGGAATGGGGTTGACTTATATGGATGGTTGGTGAAATCTCTCTCATTTATTTCTACTAATATTTTGGACATGAGCAAGAACTTTTAAGAGAGAGGGAGTAGAGCACGGTAACTGTGATGTCAAACTGGTTTCAATTTCTCAAGCTTAAAGCAAGTCAGTTAACCTTTCTAGGCCTCAGATTTTTAACTAAAAAATATGGACAATAAAATTTCCAACCTGAAGAAATTATGTTCAGTATGATGGATTGAGGAAACACTAAAACCTTTCACTCATACACAAAATTACCACAATGATAATAAATAAAACATAGCCAAGCTTTAAAACAGCAAAGAGGATTGTCTATGTGCTAGAAATGGAGAGTCTTTCTTAATGGAAAAAAAGCAGAACAGAAACCAGATCAGTAAGTAGAGGCTACCATACTGCTGCAAAAGGCTCTGAGCTTTTGTATCTTCCCTGTGAGTCTGAAGCTGTTGCTGTCATGAGACTATCCCATCAAGAGGGGACAGGATATGTAAGTGATCCACACAAAATTGGTAAGGTATCTCAGGAGGATTACCACTGAAAAAGAGAGACAATATGACAGATTGTATTTTATTAGTGGCCATAAAAACATCTCATATTCAATTTTCTCTTCTTCTAATGTGACTTTGACATTCTTCCTACTGAGAGATGGAATTTATAGTCCCACCCATTAAATGTGATTAGGCTTATGGCTATGGCAGAAGTGGCAGCTATAGGACTTCTAAGGCTGAGCCATAAAAGCAAACACGCCTTCAACCTGGGTCTCTTGGAATGCTTGCTTTTGCAGCTAAGCCACCCCATGATGAAGCCCAAGCACCTCACTGTTGAGACCCACATGGAGAAAAAGCTGACGTTCCTGATTCTTAGCCTACGCTGAGCTTTCAGCTGACAGCAAACACTAACTTGCCAGTCACATGAGTCTATTTAATCTATTTACTAATAGCCATTGAAAAAAAGAACCCTCAATTTATGGTCTGAAAAATAGCACATGGAGCTAGCTGAAGAGTGAATCAGTGATTTGAACTGTTAAGCTGAGGAATTCTTCTAGAACATTATACAGAGAATAAAAAATGAAGAATAATAATGAGGGAAATGGCACAATCCTAGCTAACTGAGATGGAGAAACCAACAGAGGGACAACAAGAAGGACCAATACCCATAGATGAATATCCCACAAGTATTCTATGGGTGAAAGCACAAGATTTTGTGGAAAATCCCTAAGCAACTTGAGCTGTCTTCCTGACTACTATGTCAAGCTGCTCCAGGGCACACAATTTAAGCCAAACATCAACCTTGAACATAAACTACACCTTAGTTTTCCACAAAATGTGTTTTATTTTTCCTTTTATAAATTCTGTCTCACCTTTGTCATCTGGCAATCAATCAATACGTGTTTAATCTTCTTATTCAAGTACATTTTAGCTGTGCTTTTAACTAAACTGAATGTCTCTTTTTATTTTTTGACAAAAGTATAAAAAAAGACAATGAAAAAATGGCAATAGACAAAGAAGTTCAAACATTTTAATAAGAGTTGCAGAAAAGGAAAATAGAGAGAATGGAAGACAGGAAATATTTGGAAAAATAATAAACATTTACCAAAGCTTGGGATGGTCAGAAGTTTTCAGATTTATAGAGCCTACCAAATATAGAGCAGGGTAAATGAAAACAAAACTATACTTAGAAACTTAGAAAGCTAAAGGAACTTTAGGCCATTAAAGAAAAACAGGAAGTTTAAGAGAACACAAGTAAAAAAGGCATACCACTGCAATGGTGCAATAATCTGAATGATATCAGATTTTTATTTAACAACATCAAATCCAAGAATACAGTGGAGAAATATTTTCAAAACGCTGATGAAAAATGTTGAAATTATTTTTATATCCAGCCCAACTATAATTCAGTTGTGTATATATAAATAACTAAATTTTCAGACATTTAGAACTTACAAATTTTATTAACACAGATCCTCACCAAAAGAACTTCCAAAAGATTTACTCCAAAAAGAAGAAAATTAATTAAATGAGACATTGCATATAAAACATTTGTTATGATGTTAAATCTGTTTCTTCTCTACTACTAAAAGGGATGGAGAACTGGGTGGAAAATGGCAGATAGAAGGCAGCTCCCAGGTGGATGAACAGAATAGTGTGTGGAGACTCATATCATGAAATTTTGCTCCAAGAACTACTGCAGGAACATACCAGGAAAACTGAAAGAATTCACAGAGCCTTCAAAAGAAGCAGTGTGCTGCTGCAAACTCCATGAGACAGATGAAAAACTGAGTACCCAAAGTGTGAGAAGGAGAAAGTCTGCCACTGAACACACATTCTCACTGGGGAACTTGAAAATCCAGATCACGGGAGAAGGACTTAACTTTACCTAGAGCTAAAATGAATTTAGAGAGCCAAGCAAAATATAGATGTAGAAGAAGCATAAGGAAGAGCCCTATAGTCACTTCTGGAACCCAAGGAAGCTCAGGGAAGGCATTTTTGACTTTATCTCACAGATGTCCTTGGGGAGGGCTGCCAGTGGAACTGGATAAAGCCCACAGGGAGAAGGAAACTTCTAGCTGAACTTTGTAATAATTTCAACCAAATGCCAATTTTCCTGGACAGGATCCAGGATAGAGGGCCATTGGGAAGTGCAGATATGAGCACAAAAGTCACCGCAGTCAGGGAGGGGCAAGGGCTGAAAGCCCTGCTTGCTTTCTCAAAGGGGTGGCATGTAGTCTGGGGCTAGATATCAGCCCTGCTCACAAGCTGCCTGGCTATAAACTTGGTGCTATTGGTGGGGCATGGTGGGAGTGAGACTGGCCTTTCTAGCTGCATAGGAGCTGCACGAGGCCTGTCATGGCCAGCTTTCCCCCACTTTCCTGGTGACCTGTATGATGCAGCAGAGGCAGCAATAATCCCCCTGGGATTAAAACTCCATCAGTCTACAAACCAAACTCCCATCCCCCACAGTGGCCTCAGCAAGCCCCATCCAAGGACAGTCTGAACTCAGACATGCCTAACCCTGTCCCTACCTGATGGTCTTTCTCTAACTACCCCGGTAGCTGAAGACAAAAGATAATCTCTTGGCAGCTCTATGGCCCCACCTACCACTTGAGAAATACCTCATCCAGGTGACCCTAGGGCAAGCTTGTATCCTCCCTATACTCCCACAGCTGATGCTCTCTTGAAGGCACCACTTCCTGACTCCAACCAACTCAAAACATTACAACAACTCATAAAAGAACAACCCTGCCCCAAGAAAGGAGAAAACAGCAGATAATTCCACTGCCTGTAATTTCCTGGCTAACCAGAGGTCCTGAGTCTGTCCACATGACAACTTTACGGCCAGCACAACTAGGATTTGAGAAAACCAGTGCACTAAACACAACTACAACAAAGGTCTCACACAAAGTCCACTTCACTCCCCTGTTACCTCCACTGGAGCAGGTACACTTCACTCTTCTTTTACCTCTACTGGATGAGGTGCTGGTATCCATGGCTGAGAGACCTGAAAACAGACCACATCACAGAACTTTTTGCAGACACTCCCCAATACCAGCCCAGAGCCTGGTAGCTCCACTGGGTAGCTAGTCCCAGAAGAGAAATAAGAATCACTGCACTCTGGCTCTCAGGAACCTCCATCCCTAGAGGAAGGGGGGAGAGCACCACATCAAGGGAGCACCCATGTGGGACAAAAGAATCTGAACAGCAGCCCATGAGCCCCAGATATTTCCTCTGACATAGTCTACCTAAATGAGAAGGAGCCAGAAAAGCAATTCTGGTAATATGAAAAAGCAAGGCTCTTTAACACCCCCGAAAGATCACACCAGCTCACCAGCAATGGATCCAAAACCCAAGAAGAAATCTGAAATGCCAGCAAAAGAATTAAGAAGTTTGAATGTTAAGCTAATCAAGGAGTCAACAGAGAAAGATGAATACTGATTTAAAGAAATAAAAAAAATGATACAGGATATGGATAGAAAAATCCAGAGAAATAGGTAGCATAAATACAAACAATTGCAACTTCTAGAAATGAAGGACACACTTAGAGAAATGCAAAATACACTGAAAAGTTTCAACAGTAGAATTGAACAAGTACAGAAAATAACTTCAGAGCTTGAAGATAAGGCTTTTGAATTAACCCAATGTGACAGAGACAAAGAAAAAAGAATTGAAGAAAATGAACAAAGCCTCCAAGAACTTTGGGATTATGTTAAACGACTAAACCAAAGAATAATTTGTGTTCCCAAGAAGAGAAATCTAAACGTTTGGAAAATATCTTTGATGGAATAATCAAGGAAAACTTCCCTGGCCTTACTAGAAATCTAGACATCCAAATACAAGAAGCTCAAAGAATACCTAGAAAATTAGTTGCAAAAAGATCATGGCCTAGACACATAGTCATCAGGTTATCTAAGGTCAAGACAAAGGAAAGAATTTTTCGAGCTGTGAAGCAAAAGCATCAGGTAACCTATAAAGGAAAACCTATCAGATTAACAGCAAATTTCTCAGCAGAAACCCTACAAGCTAGAAGGAATAGGGGTCCTATCTTCAGCCTCCTTAAATGAAACAATTATCAGCCAAGAGTTTTGTATCTAGTGAAACTAATCTTCATAAATAAAGGAAAGATGCAGTCTTTTTCAGACAAATAAATGTTAAGAAAACTCGCCACTACCAAGCCAGAAATACAAGAACTGCTAAAGGGAGCTCTAAATCTTGAAACAAAACCTAGAAATACACCAAAATGGAACCTGCTTACAGCAAAACTCCCACAGGACCTATAAAAATATAACATAATGAAAAAAAAAACCCAAGGTATTCAGGCCACAACTAGCATGATGAATAGAATAGTACCTCTCATCTCAATACTAATGTTGAATGTAAATGGCCTAAATGCTCCACTTAAAAGATATAGAATGGCAGAATGGATAAAAACTCACTGACCAAGTATCTGCTGTCTTCCAGAGACTCACCTAACATACAAGGACTTATACAAACTTAAGATAAAGGGTTGGAAAAAGACATTTCACCCAAATGGACACCAAAAGTGAGGAGGAGTAGCCATTCTTTTTTTTTTTTTTTGAGACGAAGTGTCACTTTGCCACCAGGCTGGAGTAGTGCAGTGGCATGATCTCAGCTCACTGCAACCTCCGACTCCCTGGTTCAAGTGATTCTCCTGTCTCAGCCTCCTGAGTAGCTGGGATTACAGGTACATGCCACCACGCCTGGCTAATTTTTGTATTTTTAGTAGAGACGGGGTTTCACCATGTTGGCCAGGATGGTCTCGATCTCCTGACCTCGTGATCCACCCACTTCAACCTCCCAAAGTGCTTGGATTACAGGTGTGAGCCACTGCACCCGGCCAGGAATAGCCGTTCTTATATCACACAAGACAGAACTTAAAACAACAATAGTAAAAAAAGACAAAGAGGGACATTATATAATAATAAAAGGACTAGTCTAACAGGAAAATATCACAATCCTAAATATAACACCTAACACTGGGGCTCCCAAATTTATAAAACAATTACTACTAGACCTGAGAAATAAGATAGGTGGCAATACAGTAATAGTGGGGGACTCCAGTAATCCCCAGACAGCACTAGACAGGTCATCAATACAGAAAGTCAACAAAGAAACAATAAACTATACCCTAGAACAAATGGACTTAACAGATATTTACAGAACATTCTACCCCACAAATGCAGAATATACATTGTATTCATCAACACATGGAACATTCTCCAAGATAGACCACATGATAGGCCACAAAACAAGTCTTAATAAACTTAAGAAAATTGAAATTATATCAAGTACTTTCTCAGACACAGTGGGATAAAATTGGAAATCAACTGCAAAGGAACCATCAAAAACATGCAAATACGTGGAAATTAAATAACCTCCTCCTGAGTGATCATTGGGTCAACAATGAAATCAAGATGGAGGTTAAAAAATTCTTTGATAATGGTGACAAAACCTATCAAAACCTCTGGGATATAGCGAAAGTGGTGCTAAGGGGAAAGTTCATAGCATTAAAAGCCTACATTAAAAAGTCTGAAAGAGCACAAATAGACAATCTAAGGTCATACTTCAAGGATCTAGAGAAACAAGAACAAATCAAACTCAAACCTAGCAGAAGAAAAGTAATAACAAAGATCAGAGCAGAACTAAATGAAATTGAAACAAAAAAATACAGAAGATACATGAAACTAAAAGCAGATTCTTTGAAAAGATAAACAAAATTGATAGACCATTAGCAAGATTAACCAACAAGAGAGAAGATCCAAATAAGCTCAATTAGAAATGAAATGGGAGATATTACAACCACAGAAATACAAAAGATTATTGAAGGCTACTATGAACACCTTTACACACACAAACTAGAAAACCTAGAGGAGATGGATAAATTCCTGGAAATATACAACCCTCCTATATTAAAATAGGAAGAAATAGAAACTCTGAACAGACCAATAACAAGTAGTGGTATTGAAATGGTAATTAAAAAATTGCCAATAAAAAAAGTCCAGGACCACATGGATTCACAGGTGAATTTTATCAGACATTTAAATATTTGGTACCAATCTTGTTGACACTATTTCAAAAGATAGAGAAAGAGAATCCTCCCTAAATCATTCTTTGAAGCCAGTAGCACCCTAATACCAAAACCAGGAAAGGACATAACAAAAAAAGAAAACTACAGACCAATATTCCTGATGAACATAGTTGCAAAAATCTTCAGCAAAATACTAGCTAACCAAATCCAACAGCATATGAAAAAAATACAACATGACCAAATGGGTTTCATACCAAGGATGCAGGGATGGTTCAACATGCACAAGTCAATAAATGTGATACACCACATAAACAGAATTAAAAACAAAAATCACATGATCATCTCAATAGATGCAGAAAATGCATTTGACAAAATCCAGCATTGCTTTATAATTAAAACCCTCAGTAAAATCATCATAGAAGGGACACACCTTAAGGTAATAAAAGCCATCTATGACAAATCCACAGCCAACATTATACTGAATGGGGAAAATTTGAAAGCATTCCCTGTGAGAACTGGAATAAGACAAGGATGCCCACTTTCTCCACCTCTATTCAACATAGTACTGGAAGTCCTAGCCAGAGCAATCAGACAAGAGAAAGAAATAAAGGGCATCCAAATCAGTAAAGAAGTCAAACTGCCACTGTTCTTCGAGGATATGATTGTATACCTAGAAAACCCTAAAGACTTCTAGAAAACCCTAAAGACTCCACCAAAAATCCCCCAGAACTAATAGATGAATTCAGTAAAATTTCAGGATACAAAATCAATGTACACAAATCAGTAGCACTCCTCTATGCCAATAGCGACCAAGATGAGAATGAAATCAAGAACTCAACCCCTTTTATAATAGTTGCAAAGAAAAAATTAAATACTTAGGAATATACTAACCAAGGAGGTGAAAGACCTCTACAAGGAAAACTACAAAACACTGCTGAAAGAAATCATAACAAACAAATGAAAACATGGACACAGGAAGGGGAACATCACACACCGGGGCCTGTTGTGGGGTGGGGGGAGGAGGGAGAGATAGCATTAGGAGATAGACCTAATGTTAAATGGCGAGTTAATGGGCGCAGCACACCAACATGGCACATGTATACATATGTAACAAACCTGCACGTTGTGCACATGTACCCTAAAACTTAAAGTATAATTTAAAAAAATCTAAATAAAAAAATGAAAACACATCTCATGCTTATGGATGGGTGGATTCAATATAGTGAAAATGACCATATTGCCAAAAGCAATCTACAAATTCAATGCAATTCCCATCAAAATACCATCATAATTCTTCACAGAACTAGAAAAAAATCCTAAAATCCTAAAATACACATAGAACCAAAAAAGAGCCTGCATAGTCAAAGCAAAACTAAGCAAAAGAACCTATCTGGGGGTATCATATTACCGACTTCAACCTATACTATAAGGCTATAGTCACCAAAACAGTATAGTGCCAGCATAAAAGTAGGCACATAGAACAATGGAACAGAATAGAGAACCCAAAAATAAAGCCAAATACTTACATCAACTTATCTTCAACAAAGAAAGGTAAAACAAAGTGGGGAAAGGACAACCTATTCAACAAATGGTGCTGAGATAATTATCAAGCCACATGTAGAAGAATGGAACTGGATCCTCATCTCTCACCTTATTCAAAAATCAACTGAAGATGGATAAAAGACTTAAATCTAAGACCTGAAAGAACAAAAATTCTAGAAGATAACATTGGAAAAGCCCTTCTAGACATTGGCTTAGGCAAAGACTTAATGATCAAGAACCCAAAAGCAAATGCAACAAAAACAAAAATAAATAGGTGGGACTTAATTAAACTAAAAAGCTTCTGCACAGCAAAAGAAATAATCAGCAGAGTAAAGAGACAACCCACAGAGTGAGAGAAAATCTTTGCAAACTATGCAGTCAACAAAGGACTATATCCAGAATCTACAAGAAACTCAAATCAGCAAGAAAAAACAAACAAACAAACAATCCTATCAAAAAGTAGGCTCAGGACATGAATAGACAGCCCTCAAAAGATAATACACAAATGGCCAACAAACATATGAAAAAATGCTCAGCTTCACTAACTATCAGGGAAATGCAAATCAATACCACAATGTGATACCACCTTGCTCCTGAGTGTCCATAATTTAAAAAAAAGATGTTGATATGGATGTAGTGAAAATGGAACACTTTTACACTGTTGGTGGGAATGTAAACTAGTACAATCACTATGGAAAACAGTGTGGAGATTCCTTAAAGAACTCAAAGTAGATCTACCATTTGATCCAGCAATCCCACTACTGGGTATCTACGCAGAGGAAAAGAAGTCATTATATGAAAAAAAAAACTTGCACATTTATGTTTATAGCAGCACAATTAGCAATTGCAAAAATATGAAACCAGCCCAAATGCTTGTCAATCAATTAATGGAAAGAAAAAACCATGGAATACTATTCAGCAATAAAAAGGAACAAAATAATGGTATTTGCAGCAACCTGGATGGAATTAGAGGCCATTATTTTAAGTGAAGTATTTCAGGAATGGAAAACCAAACATTGCATGTTCTCTCTTATGAGTGGGAGCTAAGCTATGAGGATGCAAAAGCATAAGAATGATACAATGGACTTTGGGGACTTGGGGGGAAGGATGGGAGGTGGGTAAGAGATAAAAGGCTTCCTATTGGGTACAGTGTACACTGCTTGGGTGATGGGTGGACCAAAATCTCAGAAATCATCACTAAAGAACTTATCCACGTAAGCAAACACCACCTGTTCTCCAAAAACCTACTGAAATAAAAATAATATAAAACAAAAGAAGCTATGACTGGGGCTGAAACAGGTCAAAGTGAAGATGGTAAGAAAAGGGCCACACCTACACCACAAAACTGCCTGAGCTTAAAAAGGATTTCAATAAAATTCTCCAAACCAAGTTAAAAATAAAGGACACCATTCTTCTCCTTTTCACCTTAGTCCTGTATTGAATGTGAATGTGATATCTAGCACTGCAGCAGGCATCTTATGACTACGAGGCAACAGCCAGGAAGGAAAGACCAAAAGGACCCAAGAAATGCAGCTCCTGATATTGTTAGTATATTATTTCATCTCCAACAATTCACCTACCTTCTTGTTATGTGAGGAAAATAAATTCCTATTTGTTTAGGTCACTATTGATTGGGCTTACTGCTACTTCACCCAATGCATTCTGAAGGTAATTTTACTTTTCCACTTTTATTTTTAAAGTATGAGGTATTAAGAGTAAATGGGAGGTTAAGTTAAAAATTTCCAGTACTCCAATAAATATTAAGCCCCTTCTTATCCTCTATTCCAGATTGCAAGCTCAAGACACCATGCTATCCTCATTATATTTGCATCTTCATTGCTTAAACAATTCAGTCCAGTTCACTGGATATTTTTTGAATGCCAATTTATAGGCTAGGTTTTCTGCTAATTGTTAACTAGTAGAATATCAATAAATATATGTTGAATGTGTAGATGTATAAAAGCTGAAGATAGGTGAGTAAAAATTAATAATGATGGCTGCCTTAAAAAATCAAATTAACAATGTACCTTTTCTGTTTTTTTACAGTGTTAATACAGCTTTTGCAGGGTTCAGAATATGCTTCTTATCATCTTTCACCATCTTCCTTGCTTTTTAAACTGTGAACATTTAATATATAATTTTTAATTCAGTCCAAAGAAAGCTATAAGTGGAAGGAAAACATGACCCAGTTTTTGCCAATTCAAACTTATTTCGATAGTTGTGAAACCCTTGAATTCTCAAACAAATAACCAAAAGATAGCATATGCATAGGGGAAGATTTGTTGTTGTTGTTGAAATAATTCCTATAGAGAAACACAAAATATTATGAGTGTTAGTCTTTGAAGAGGAAGTGTCAGGGAATAGGCAAAGGAAAGGAAAGATGCTGAACACCTAAAAAACCCTGAAGAATTTTATACACAAGGAAATATCAAAGGAGAGCTAGAGAGCCATACCAATAAAATAGAAATTGATAGATGAATAGATGAGGCTATTAAAAAGGATTTGTAGAGGCTCCAGGGAATGCAATAATTTGGTCAAGTAGAGAAGTTATACAATATATTTCACATTAAAATCATCTGGAAATAAAAAAAACAAAACTAGCATCAAATTTTGTATAATAAAAGGACCATGTGTTTAAAGCAAGGGTCTGTCTGGGGAAGAGGAAACCTGTCAACATTTGATCTCTGATTGGCAAGTAGCAAAAGATTCAGAAAGCTAGCTACCCAATAATATAAGAAAAAATCAATTAATCAAAAGGGAAACAGGAAGAGCAGAAGTTTATGATCCCACTGACAGATGAACTGCCTTGAGAGCAGAAAAACCAAAACATATGCCAAATGAATATTTAGGTGAGAAATGACCACGGGCATCTGGTGTATGGGCAGACTCCTGAGCCTATGGTGAGACCAAGGTGTGAACCTTAGTCCTACTCCTTAGTAGCTGTGTTGAGGCAGGTAACTTACTCTCTCATCATGATCTATAAATTGGGAATGAAACTGGGTTGTTGTGAAGACAGAATGGGTATAAAAAGGTTATTAAAATTATAAAGGAAAGTAGACTACGAATAATAGAAGACACAGAGGAGAAAATAAAATTGAGAATTAATTTTGTTCATAAGATACTGAAAATGCTGTGTTTATTGGAGATAATTTTCTTGGTGACAGGAAAAGCTGTATATGCCAAAAACAATTAAAGAAACTTCTCTGAGTACTTACCATGTACCAGGAATTACACTGAATGACCCCAGTATAATAAACAAAATAGATCCTGGTATAGAAGAGAGTCCCTTGGATCTTCATGTTTGTCATGGAAATAACTATGTGGATGAAAGTAAAGGATAGTTTAATAAAGTGATATGGTTTGGCTGTGTCCCCACCCAAATCTGAATTTGAATTGTATCTCCCAGAATTCCCACATGTTGTGGGAGGGACCCAGGGGAAAGTAATTGAATCATGGGAACTGGTATTTCCCATACTATTCTCATGACAGTGGATTAGTCTCACAAGATCTGATGGGTTTATCAGGGATTTCTGCTTTTGCTTCTTCCTCATTTTTCTCTTGCTGCTGCCATGTAAGAAGTGCGTTTTGCCTCGCACCATGATTCTGATGCCTCATCAGCCATGTGAAATTGTAAGTCCAGTTAAACTTCTTTTTCTTCCCAGTCTCAGATACGTCTTTATCAGCATCATGAAAACAGACTAATACAGTAAATTTGTACTGGGAATGGGGCATTGCTGAAAAGACACCTGAAAATGTGGAAGTGACTTTGGAACTGGGTAACAGGCAGAGACTAGAACAGTTCGGAGGGCTCAGAAGAAGATAGGAAAATGTGGGAAAGTTTGGAACTTCCTAGAGACTTGTTGAATGGCTTTGCCCAAAACTCTGATAGTGATACAGACATTAAATCCAGGCTGAGGTGGTCTCAGATGGAGATGAGGAACTTGTTGGGAACCCCAGTAAAGGCAACTCTTGTAATGTTTTAGCAAAGAGACTGGTGGTTTTTTGTCTCTGCCCTAGAGATTTGCGGAACTTTGAACTGGAGAGAGATGATTTAGGGTATCTGGCAGAAGACATTTCTAAGTGGGAAAGCATTCAAGATGTGACTTGGGTACTGTTAAATACATTCAGTTTTATAAGGGAAGCAGAGCATAAACGTTTGGAAAATTTGCAGCCTGACTATGAGATAGAAAAGGAAAATCCATTTTCTGGGGAGAAATTCAAGCCGGCTGCAAAAATTTGCATAAGTAGCAAGGAGCCTAATGTCAATCCTCAGGACCACGGGAAAACGTCTCCAGGCCATGTTAGAGACCCTCACGGCAGTCTCTCCCATCACAGGCCCAGGCCTAGGAGGAAAAAGTGGTTTCATGAGCCAGGCCCAGAGTCCCTGTGCTGTGTGCAGCCTAGGAACTTGGGGCCTTGCAGCTCAGCTGCTCCAGTCATGGCTGAAAGGTGCCAACGCAGAGCTCAGGCTGTGGCTTCAGAGGATGAAGCCTCAAGTCTTGGCAGCTTCCATGTGATGTTGAGCCTATGAGTGCACAGAAGTCAAGAACTGGGGTTTGGCAACCTCCTGCTAGATTTCAGAAGATGTATGGAAATGGCTGGATGCCCAGGCAGAAGTTTGCTGCAGGAGCGACATGCTCCTGGAGAACCTCTGCTAGGGCAGTGCAGAAGGGAAATGTGGGGTTGGAGCCCCTACACAGAGTTCCTACTAGGGCACTGCCTAGTGGAGCTGTGAGAAGAGGGCCACTGTCCTCAAGACCCCAGAATGGTAGATCAACTGACAGCTTGCAGCATTCACCTGGAAAAACTGCAGACACTCAAAGCCAGCCCGTAAAAGCAGGTGGGAGGGAGGCTTTACCCTGCAAAGCCACAGGGGCAGAGCTGCACAAGACCATGTGCGATTTCTCCCATTTGGAATGGCTGTACTTATCCAATACCTGTACCTCCATTTTATCTGAGAAATAACTAGCTTGCTTTTGATTTTACAGGCTCATAGGTAGAAGGGACTATTGAGAAGGCATGATTGGTTTTGAAATGTGAGGACATGAGATTTGGAGGGGCCAGGGGTGGAATGATATGGTTTGGCTGTGTTCCCACCCAAATCTCAACTTGAATTGTATCTCCTAGAATTCTCATGTGTTGTAGGAGGGACCCGGGGGAGATCATTGAATCATTGGGGCCGGTCTTTCCCTTGCTATTCTCATGACAGTGAATAAGTCTCAGTAGATCTGCTGGGATTATCAGGGGTTTCCACTTTTGCTTCTATCTCATTTTTCTATTACTGATACCATGTAAGTACCTTTTGCCTCCCGCCATGATTCTGAGGCCTCCCCAGCCACGTGGAACTGTAAGCCCAATTAAACATTTTTTTCTTCCCAGTCTGGGGTGCGTCTTTATCAGCAGCATGAAAACAGACTAATACATAAAGTTTGTGTGAAGTCCTATCAAATGTCATATATAGAGTACATGGTATAGGGATAGGTAACTTTAAGTAATTTGAACTGAGGACTGGGAGAAAGTTAGATGTATTAGGCAGCTATTGCTGCAATCATGCTGCATAACAAACCATTCCCAAAAGTCAGTGGCTTACAACAATTAGCCTATAATTTTCTCACTTACAGGTCTGTAATTGGGGTCAATGCTGGGCTCAACTGGGATTGGCTGGGATTAGCTTCAGGAGCTGTAGATTGGGTTCAGGTCTTTTCTCCTTTCTCATTTAGGAACCAGCAGCTACTTGGGGAATAGTCTTCTCTTGGCAGATGGCAGAAGTTCGAGAGGGATGAGTGGAAACTTACCATGCCACTTAAGACCTCATCTTGGCACTGTCCTATCATAATTTCTGCTGCTAATCCATTGGTCAAAACAATTCATATGGCCAAGACCAACCTTAATAGGGTAGGGGGTATGCTCTACCCACAGCAGGAGGCATTGCAAGATCACATGCAAAGGGTGTGAAATATAGGAGAATGCAGAAGTGGGAGCAATAATTCAACCTATTATATGTCCACATAAAGATATATATGCGACATTATCCATGATAGCCACAAACTGGAAACAACTCAAATGTCCATCATTTAGAGAACAGATAAACAAAATATGGTATATCAGTAGAATAGAAGCATATTCAGAATAATAAGAAATGGAGCTGTGAATCATTCCCCAATGTGGATAAACTTCAGAGACATTATGCTAAGCAAAGAAGGCGGGAACAAAAGACCACATATTATATGATTCAATTTATACGATATGTCCAGAAAAGAAAAATTTATAGAAATAGAAAATAGATGGGTGGTTGCCTGGAGCTGGGGTTGGGGACAGCGGTGACTGCAAATAGACAGAGGGATCTTTTATTGGGGTGATGGAAATGTTCTAAAATTGGATTGTAGTAGTGGTTGCACAACTCTAATTTACTAAAAGTCATTGGAATGCACACTTAAAAGGAGTGAATGTTATGGCATATAAATTATACAGCAATAAAACTAAAAAGAAAAAAATTAAATCATTCTTGGGTGACAAAAAGTCTTTTATTTCAAGAGTTTTTTGAGATCAGGTGAGATAACGTTAATAAAGGGGCTGATGTAGGGATTGGCACATAGAAGGTATATAATAAATGGTAGCCGTTGTCATTTCAGAGAGATGGTTTTATTTTTGTGCATTTTTGGTTGGAATATCTCATATACGTTTCTTCACTGGAGCTTTTTCTTCAGTTTCCTCATCATCAAAATCATCATCATCATCATCATGATCATTATCTGCATCATAATATCATCATCTTCATCAGCAGCAAGTTTTGCTATTTTCTGTGTAAACTTGCTACCCCCTTCAGGGGTACCTAAGAGTTTCACATCCTCCTCCTCTTCATCTTCTGACTCTGCTTCTTTCTCCCCAGCAACTAAGTGCTGCCCACTAATATCATGTTCCTGAACCACACTTCAACTGTAAGAGTATGGGTGGTGGTATTTCAAAGCTCTCAGGGGAAACTGTGGCTGTACGGACATTTTCAAAGTTGCTAGTGTTAACTTAAATGGACTGCCTTCATAATTCATTGCCTCTGCTTCAACAATGTGCAATTCATTCTTTGTACCAGTCCCTAAACTGACTTTAAAAATATATATATATATATATTTTTTATTATACTTTAAGTTCTAGGATACATGTGTACAACGTGCAGGTTTGTTACATACGTATACATGTGCCATATTGGTGTGCTGCACCTATTAACTTGTCATTTACATTAGGTATAAAGGACAAAAAACAAAACTGACTGTTCTTAAAGACAATTGGTGCTAATTTTCATCATTATCAACCTTAATGTGATCATCTTTGTCGGCCTTCAGTTCATAACTGAAAAGATAGTTCTGGGGACCCAGGGGGCTCATGTCTATGTCCATTTAATCTTCCATGGGATGGTGACACACACTTAGGTGGGAAAGAAGGCAGATGGAGACAAATGACTACTGCTTCAGAGAACAGCTGTGCAGGACAGAATCATACCAGGGCTAGTTTACACATATTTAGCCATGTCTAACAAAGCAGGTTTACAGAATTAACCACCACTAAAAACCTAACTCTTAGTTTTGCTTCAATGTTCAAGAATTAATATGATTAATAAGCCTTTGTATTCTAAATGACTTACATGAGTGGCCTGGGAATTGAGTTTCCCATTTGCCTTGTCCCTCTGCTGTAAAGTTAGGCTGCACAGTCACCTGTTTTTGACTAGCTACAAGTAGTTGACTCTAGGCTTGCAGATAAGTCATCAGCTTTTCAGCTTGTCTACAGTTTTGGCCTGGTCAGTGTTCCACCAGGATACAGTTGGGAGCAGAACCTTCTGTGCAGTGACTTAACACAGCAAAACACTTCTGTTCAAACACAGAACCTCTTAAGTTGCCTTCTATCAGCTCCTTGCATCTCAGTGCTCCTATGTCTCAGGACCATGTGTTATGTGGCTAGGGTAATGAGTAAGCCTGGAAATGTGGAATTTAGAGGCTAGCAGTGGGAACCCAAACTCAGCTTCATTTTACCCAGCCTGTAGAGAAGAGACTCCTAGGATAAAGAGCAGTTGAAAAACTCTAAACAATGGTTAAGCAATTAATTATTGCTCAGAAGGCCTTTGGCAAACCTTTGAAACCTATAGGCTAAGTGAGTAGTTTATTTAAAACTTTGGTCCTACAAAAATATATTTTTCTATAATATTTCCCCCTTAATTCCCTGCTGTGTGTGTGCATGTATGTTTGAGTCTCTAGCAAAAATATGAGAATTATAACCTTTTTGTGATTAGAAATGTGCACTCAAGAAGACATCTTTGACTCCTTGAGTTCTACCCTATTGTGGAACACTTAAGATATATTGAAGGTGTTGGAGCAATGGAAAACCCATTTCTGTTTTGGAGATCAGGAAAGGTTTCCTGAGGAGGTAGCAGTGAAGATGTGCCTTGAAAAAAGGGGCAGGTGGGTTTAGGGAGCCTAAAGAACAAAGGCAGAAGCTAGGGATGCAGGGGGCAGCAGTGGGCGATGGTTCTGGAAAGCCAGTTGCAGACATTTTGGAGAAGTACTGAGGAGACCAGAATGGAGTGTGCATAATCCAAAAGCAGAGGGGCTTCTGGTTATTCTGTGTCCCCAAAATTCACTAAAATAACAGTTAAGGGGTAAAATGGGGCATAAAGACAAAGACAATACAGATAGCTGTTAGCCAAATATTGGAAGCTGGAATGCAGATACACAAGTGGTAACTGATTCAGTGGTGCAGAGAAAGCTGAAAAGTGAAGGCCGACAAAAGGTGATTGTGGAAGGAGGTAAATAGAGAAATGACCCTTTTCCTTCTACAGAACCTTGAACATCTTCAGGAATTAAGGATACCTAATGGTGAAGATGGGTGCAACTGGAGTTAAAAATAGTTTTCATTCATTAAGGAGCCCAAATTCTTTCTTGGCTCCACATGGTAGAAAATGAAAACTTTCAAGGTTCTGGATATCATATACTTCAAGTATATGGTAGAGATGAGGAGAAGAAGTGTATTGGTCACTAAGGCCCCAGGCCTCTGACACCAACTTCAAGAACACTGGAAGCCAGGATTTTCTGCCCCCAACCAAAGATTCAAGGGGAACAACCTGCCTAAGAGAAAGGACCCACAGAAATGGACAACTGGGAGTTCTGCTCTTGGACAAGCACGGCCCATGCACACAGGGCTTTTTATCAGCTTTTTAGTGCCTTACTCTTGAATATGAGAAGACAGCCAAAGATCAATAGACATTTGATAAAAACCCATCAAATGCAGTATAAAGACCAAAATAAAGAAATAGAAAAAAAGGAAGCGTGGCACACAGAAACAATGCAGAGTGAGCCAAAAGAAACTGAACAATAACAATAAAACCATATGGTTAAATATCCTCAGGGAGTACTGTATTCATGAAACAAGAACAGAAAGCTAATAAAAAAGGGAACATTCAGAGAGAAAAAAAAGAGTTCTTGGAAATCAAAACTGTGAAAGCAGAAATGGAAAATGTAATAGGGTTTGGAAGATAAAATAGTAGCACAGATTGGCAAATGGATAAAATATAGAGAAGAAAATAAGAGAAATAAGAACATTAGAAGATAAGGACAAGAAATTCAAAATCCTAAGACTAGCATCTTTAGAAAGAGAACAGAAGCATCAGAGGTGAGGAAATGACCAAAGAAATAATTCCAAAAAATTTCCTATGACCACAGGACATAAATTTCCAGGTTGGAAGAGTCCTTTGAGAGCCTACTTTAGTGTAAGGAAAAATAATACAAGGCTTATATAAAGTTGTATTATCATAAAATTTCTAAACCTTGGAGACAAAGATAATATCTTAAAAATTTCTGAGAGGAGAAATGGGTCATGCAGAAAAAATACAAATCAGAATGGATTCAGACACCTTGACTGCAACAATATAAGCTAAAAGACAGTGGGGCAAAATGTTTTCCAATATAAATTCCTATTCCCAGACAAATTTTCAAAAAGATGTGAGGATAAAGTAAAGACATTTTCCAGCATTAGGTCTTGATTTACATTTCATATACCATTTCAAGGAAGCTACTGGAGGATGGGCCCTTCCAAAACTGGAGACATGATCAAGAAATCTGAAGATGTGAGATTCAGGAAAGACAGAATCTAACCTAGGAGAGAAGTAAAAGGAATTTTCAGGATGACTGTCCCATGATAATGTCTGCATAGCAGGCATAGGGAGCAAAACAGCTCAGACTAGATAAAAAACAAGCAAAAAACAAAAACCAGAGGGCTTCTGGAAAGATGGAAGGGAGAGGTACTGCTGGAGTTATGGGTTTCTCTGAGTCCACTGAGATGAAGCAAAAGAGAAAAAAGATAATTGCATACAAAGAAAAATATATTTCTTAGCTATGCATAACATTAATATCAGCACAATAAATAAATTCAGCCATTATTTACTTTATATTACCATATAGAAAGATTAGGAAGGGATGAATAGATTGTGTTTCAGGTAGGGGCATTTTGTGAGTGGGTTCAAACTTATTTTTCCATAGTAACAAATCAATAGATAGTATCTTACACTACATTCAAAGCAATAACAATATAAGTGTATCATATAAGTATAATATTATGTTATATCATATAAGTAATACAGAGAAAAATACTAGAATGGGAAGCCAAAGGCCAATATCTTTGACGAACATTGATGCAAAAATCCTCAACAAAATACTAGCAAACTGAATCCAACAGCACATCAAAAAGCTTATCCACCAAGATCCAATATGCTTCATCCCTGGGATGCAAGGTTTGTTTAACATACACAAATCAGTAAATGTGTACTGGGTGGCCATAATTTACTTTATATTACCATATAGAAAGATTAGGAAGAGATTAACGGATTGTGTTTCAGGTAGGGGCATTTCGTGAGTGGGTTCAAACTTATTTTTCCATAGTAACAAATCAATAGATAGTATCTTGGGTGGTAACACCTTGGTGTGTGCAGGGGGAGGTCAGGGGCTTCTGGTTTTTCCATTACAAGCCTAGTAGAAAAATCTTTTTTAAGTAAGTACATTATGATTTGAATTTTTAAAAAGCAAAATAGAAAAGGATGATAGGAAATGAGAGCTGGTTTTTGACTAGGAGAGTGACAACATCAGAGTTAACACTTTGGGAGTGTTGTCGTGTGCTGAATGGGGCTGAGTCAGTGAGGAGGCAGGCCACGAGCTCAGTCAGTTCTCTGAGGTGGCTCAGACAGTAGACACTGAGGTCCTAAATTAATGGGTCATCAGGAAGGACTGAGAGACTGAATTTGGGACCCTTCACAGAGGCTGCATGTGCAGGATTTTGCCATCCTCATCTGAGGTTAGGAAATTAATTTTTGAAGCAAAATGCAGGATTATACACTTTGTCCCCACCAAATTTAAATTTCACGGTTTCAGTTTAACATTTCAGATACTTGTAACATTTCAGATACTTATTTAGTAGACTGATTTAAAATATGCACAGTGATATACGGCTCTTATTATTTTGAGGTATGTTCCTTCAATACCTAGTTTATTGAAAGCTTTTAACATGAAGGATGTTGAATTTTATCAAAAAGCTTTTCTGCATCTGTTGAGCTAATCATGTGGTTTTGTCTTTTGTTCTATTTATGTGATGAATCACATTTACTGATTTGTGTATGTTAAAGAAACCTTGCATCCCTGGGATGAAGCATATTTGATCTTTGTGGATAATCTTTCTGATTTGCTGCTGGATTCAGTTTGCCAGTATTTTGTTGAGGATTTTTGCATCAATGTTTGTCAAGGATATTGGCCTGAATTTTTCTTATTATGTTATATGTCTCCAGGTTTAGGTATCAGGATGATGCTGGCCTCATAGAATGAATTAGGAAGGAGCCTCTCATTTTCATTTTTTTTGGAATAGTTTCAGTAGGAATGGTACCAGCCCTTCTTTGTACATCTGGCTGAATTCAGCTGGTCCTGAGCTTTTTTTTGTTGTTGTTGGTACGCTATTTATTACTGCCTTAATTTCAGAACTTGTTATTGGTCTGTTCAGGGATTCAGTTTCTTCCTGGTTCAGTCTTGGGAGGGTGTATGCAACCAGAAATTTAACCATTTCTTCTAGATTTTCTAGTTTTTGTGCACAGAGGTGTTTATAATATTCTCTGATGGTTGTTTGTATTTCTATGGGGTCTGGTATAATATCCCTCATATTGTTTCTGATTGTGTTTATTTGAATCTTTGTTCTTCATTAGTCAAGCTAGCATTCTGTCTATTTTATTAATTTTTTTCAAAAAAACCAGCTGCTGGATTCATTGATCTTTTGAATGTTTTTTTGTGTCTCAATCTCCTTCAGTTCAACTCTGATTTTGGTTATTTCTTGTCTTCTGCTAGCTCTGGGATTTGTTTGCTCTTGATTCTCCTTTAGTTGTGTCATTAGGTTGGTAACTTGAGATCTTCCTAGCTTTTTGATGTGGGCATTTAGTACTATAAATTTTCCTCTTAACACAGCCTTAGCTGTGTCCCAGAGATTCTGGTACATTGTATCATTGTTCTCAATAGTTTCAAATAACTTCTTGATTTTTGCCTTAATTTCATTATTTACCTAAATGTCATTCAGGAGCAGGTTATTCAATTTCCTTGTAATTATATGGTTGTGAACATCATACTGAATCGGCAAAAGCTGGTAGCATTCCCCTTGGAAACTGGCACAAGACAAGGATGCTCTCTCTCACCACTCTTATTCAACATAGTATTGGAAGTTCTGGCCAGAGCACTCAGGCAAGAGAAATAAATAAAGAGCATTCAAACAGGAAGAGGGAAAGTCAAACTATTCCTGTTTGCAGACAACATGATCGTATATCTAGAAAACCCCATCATTTCAGCCCCAAAGCTTCTTAAGCTGATAAACAACTTCAGCAAAGTCTCAGGATACAACATCAATGTGCAAGAATTGCCATCATTCCTATACACCAACAACAGTCAAGCCCAGAGCCAAATCACGAACTAACTCTCATTCACAATTGCCACAAAAAGAGTAAAATACTTAGGAATACAGCTAACAAGGGAAGTGAAAGATCTCTGCAAGGAGAACTACAAATCACTGCTCAAAGAAATCAGAGATGACACAAACAAATAGAAAAACACTCCATGTTTATGGATAGGAAGAATCAGTATTAAAATGACCATACTGCCCAAAGCAATTTATAGATTCAATGCTATTCCCAATAAACTACCACTGACATTCTTCATAGAACTAGAAAAAAGAGCCCAAATAGCCAACGTAATCCTAAGCAAAAAGAACAAAGCTGGAGGAATCACACTACCCAACTTCAAACTATACTACAGGACTACAGTAACCAAAACAGCGTAGTGCTGGTACAAAAACAGACACAGAGACCAAAGGAACAGAACAGAGAACCCAAAAATAAGACCACACACCTACAATTATCTGATCTTTGACAAACCTGACAAAAACAAGCAACGGGGAAAGGATTCCCTATTCAAAATGGTGCTGGGACAACTGGCTAGCCACATGCAGAAAATTGAAACTGATCCCTTCCTTACACCATATACCAAAATTAACTCAAGATAGATTAAGGATTTAAATGTAAAACCCCAAACTATAAAAACCCTATAATACCATTCAGGACATAGACATGGGCAAAGATTTCATGATGAAGATGCCAAAAGCAATTGCAACAAAAGCAAACATTATTGACAAGAGGGATCTAATTAAACTGAAGAGCTTCTGCACAGCAAAAGAAACTATCAACGGATTAAACAACCTACAGAATGGGAGAAAAATTTTTGCAAACTATGCATCCGACAAAGGTCTAATATCCAGCATCTATAAGGAACTTAAACAAATTTACAAGAGAAAAGCAAACAACCTCATTAAAAATAGGCAAAAGACATGAATAGACACTTCTCAGAAGAAGACATACATGCCACCAACAATCAAACAAAAAAACTCAACATCACTGATTATTACAGAAATGCAAATCAAAACCACAATGAGATACCATCTCACACAAGTCAGAGTGGCTACTATTAAAAAGCCAAAAGATAACAGATGCTGATGAGGTTGTGGAGAAAAAGCATGTTTATAGTGTTGGTGGGACTGCAAATCAGTTCAACCACTGCGGAAGACAGTGTGGCAATTCCTCAAAAACCTAAAGTCAGAAATACCATTCAACCCAGCAATCCCATTACTGGGTATATACCTAAAGGAATATAAATCGTTCTACTATAGACACACATGCGGGCCGGGAATGGTGGCTCACGCTTGTAATCCCAGCACTTTGGGAGGCCAAGGTGGGTGGATCAGTTGAGGTCAGGAGTTCCAAACCAGCCTGGCCAACATGGCAAAACCCCATCTCTACTACAAATACAAAAATTAGCTGGGTGTGGTGGTGCATGGCTGTAGTCCCAGCTACTCAGGAGGCTGAGGCAGAAGAATCATTGAATCCAGGAGGTGGAGGTTGCGGTGAGCTGAGATCATGCCACGGCACTCCAGCCTGGGCAACAGAGTGAGACTCCATCTGAAAACGAACAAAAAGACACATGCATGCGTATGTTCGTTGCCACACTGTTCACAATAGCAAAGATATGGAATCAAACCAAATTCCTTTCAATAATAGACTGATTAAATAAAATGTGGTACATATACACCATGGAATACTATGCAGCCATAAAAAGGAATGACGTCATGTCCTTTGCAGGGAAATAGATGGAGCTGGAGGCCGTTATCCTTAGCAAACTAACACAGGGACAGAAAACCAAATAATGCATATTCTCACTTACAAATGGGAGCTAAATGATGAGAACACATGGACATGTGGAGGGGAACAACACACACTGTGGCTCACTGGAGGGTGGAGAGTGAGAGGAGGGAGAACATCAGGAAAAACAACTAATGGATACTAGGCTTAATACCTGGGTGATGAAATCATCTATACAAGAAACCCCATGACACACGTTTACTATGTAACAAACCGGCACATCCTGTCCATGTACCCCTACATTTAAAATAAAAGTTAAAATAAAATAAAATATACACAGTGAAAATCTGAGTAGTATGAAAATACATATGAACAAAAAGTAAGTTTCCCTTATAACTTATACTCCAGATGCCCAAGTTCCCTCTCTCAGCAGACAGCCACTGATCAATTTTTTTGACCTTCCTTCCAGTCATAATCTGAGCACAAATTATCTATGCACAAAGTAACAAAGATTCTATAAATACCCTCTTTGTTTTAACACAAATATAAACACATCATGCACACTGTTTAGCACCTATTTTTTCTATAGCATGCTTATCTATTCAAACATATTTCTTGAGCCTTGTCTCTATGCCAGGCACTGATCCAGGCATTTGGAGATCTGAACTATTCCAGAGAGCTTGCTGAATCCACATATGGGCATCTAACAGTCTTTATGCAATTGCCTAGCATTTAATAGAGCTGCCATCATTTTACGTATCAAATTCCCTGTGGAAGGACATCGAGGAATTCACAGAAGTTGAGAGTGTTTTGATTTTGAGATGATCCTTGCCATGTTAGTATTCCTCACAGCTCTGTGCCCTCTGAAAATTTGATTCATGTGTCTTCTAGATCTTCATGACACTGAATAAAATGCTGAACTTGAGAAAACTACTTGGCTCTGTACCAGAGAATCCCCACAATTTTGCTACAGGTTCAAAATTCTTATTTTGGGGATGTTACCAGTTTCCATTTAACTGACTTCTTGATAACCAATCCTCCCCATTTCTTCTGTAAATCTGCTGAGGAGTAAACCCATTCTGCAGGGTTGGTGGGGTGCGGGGCAACCTGCTCTACTATGTATGGGGGCTCCTGCTGTTTTCAGCAGTTGAGGTCCACGCTTTCAAACAGTCAGTGTTATTTGCCCCAAGCCTGTTTATGCCAGTTGCACTTGCTACTGTAATTATGTAAATTAAATATCATGTGAACCAATGAAATGTTAGTGTGAAAAGAAGTTGTTTATATGAAAACTGAGGCACCTACCTTAAAAAATTGATAAGGCTGAGTAGCTAAAACAAAACAAAAACCCTGCCTATTTAGATATGGGTAGAGCACTGTAGAAAATTGGTGAAAATTATTTAAAAAACAAACAAACCCTAGAAAGAGTTTGCAGTCAAATTGCAAACTGTTTTAAATTTTTGCTTTGCTTAAAAAAAATCCTTTGAGATCATAAACTATTTTTCAGAGGTGTGCTTTTTGAAAGAAAGAGACTAAAACATAGACTTTGTCCTCAATAAAAAATTGCCAAATGATTGCACTGTTATATGATTTAGCATCAAATAAAAATTTTAAAGTATATATGTATCATTTTTAAATGATGCTTCACTTTAATCAATTTGTTCTTCAGTTAATGGGTGAACTACCGAGCCTAATAGCATCAAGCTTCTACTCTAGTTGATGAATGATTTGAATGCACCTGACAGTAATATCATTGAGTTCACAGCCATCATTTTATCCAAAAATAGTACCATGGGCAGCTGTGTCAAATGCTTACTGATATTGAGAGGTGACAGCATGCTGGCAGCCCTCGCTGGCTCTCAGCGCCTCCTCTGCCTGGGCGCCCACTCTGGCGGCGCTTGAGGAGCCCTTCAGCCCGCCACTGCACTGGGGCAGTCCCTTCCTGGGATGGCCGAGGCCAGAGCCGGCTCCCTCAGCTTGCAGGTAGGTGTGGAGGGAGAGGCGTGGGCGAGAACCGGGGCTGCACACGGCGCTTGTGGGCCAGCTAGAGTTCCGGGTGGGCATGGGCTTGGCGGCCCCGCACTAGGAGCGGGCAGTGAGGGGTTTAGCACCCGGGCCAGCAGCTGCGGAGGGTGCGCCGGGTCCCCCATCAGTGCCGGCCCACCGGCGCTGCGGTTGATTTCTCGCTGGGCCTTAGCTGCCTCCCCACGGGGCACGGCTTGGGACCTGCAGCCCGCCATGCCTGAGTCTCCCCCACCCCCTGCCGTGGGCTCCTGCACGGCCTGAGCCTCCCGGACTAGCGCTGTGCCCTGCTCCATGGCGCCCGGTCCCGGACTAGTGCTGCCCCCTGCTTCATGGCACCCAGTCCCATCAACCGCCCAAGGGCTAAGGAGTGCGGGCGGACAGCACCAGACTGGCAGGCAGCTCCACCTACCGCCCTGATGGGAGATCCACCAGGTGAAGCCAGCTGGGCTCTTAAGTCTACTGGGAATTGGGGAATATTTATGTCTAGCTAAGGGTTTGTAAATGCACCAATCGGCACTCTGTGTCTATCTCAGGGTTTGCGAATGCACCAATCAGCACTCTGTATCTAGCTAATCTAGTGGGGAGGTGGAGAACTTTTGTGTGTAGCTCAGGGATTGGAAATGCACCAATCAGCACCCTGTCAAAGTGGGCCAATCAGCTCTCTGTAAAACAGACCAATCGGCTCTCTGTAAAATGGACCAATCAGCAGGATGTGGGTGGGGCCAGCTAAGAATAAAATCGGGCTGCCTGAGCTAGCAGTAGCAACCGGTTGGGGTGCCCTTCTGCGTTGTGAAGGCTTTGTTCTTTGGCTCTTTGCAATAAATCTTGCTGCTGCTCACTCTTTGGGTCCACGCTGCCTTTATGAGCTGTAACACTCTTTGTGAAGGTCTGTAGCTTCACTCTGAAGCCGGCGAGACCATGAACCCACGGGAAGGAACGAACAACTCCAGACGCCCCGCCTTAAAAGCTGTAACACTCACCGCGAAGGTCTGCAGCTTCACTCTTGAGCCAGTGAGACCACGAACCTACCAGAAGGAAGAAACTCCAAACACATCTGAACATCAGAAGGAACAAACTCCGGACACGCCGCCTTTAAGAACTCTAACACTCACCGCTAGGATCCGCGGCTTCATTCTTGAAGTCAAGTGAGACCAAGAACCCACGAATTCCAGACACTATCAAAAGGTAGATATGGAGGAGTCTCTAGCATTTTCCTTGATCTTGGTGACTCCAGGGATAGAGCTCTGTGCCCTTTTGTTTGTAAACTCTTTTGTTCTGCTTGACGGATTTTTTTTTTTTTTTTAAGGTCAACTTTATGGTGTGTTGCTATTTTCAAATCTTCCTCATAAAAATTCTTCTAGTCTGGGATACTTGGCTTCCAATCTAGACGGGCTGTTGATTTTCATTCATTGTTGTGTCCTCTGTGCGTAGTAACTGGTAGAAGCTTCCTGATATCTATGTGAAGTTCCACAAACATGTCTGGATTTATACAACACCAAGACTGCAATTGTAGAAGAAAAGAGATGCACTGAAATGTACACTTTACAGGGCTAGTGTCACTTCCCTAGACTCCATCTGTATATCATGACAAGTTTATTGGTCTGTAGATACTTAAATGTGCCTTTTTAAAAAAAATGTTACTTTAAGTTCTGAGAAAAATGTGCAGAATGTGCAGGTTTGTTACATAGGTATACATGTGCCATGGTGGTTTTCTGTACCTATCAACCCGTCATCTAGGTTTTAAGCACTGCATGCATTAGGTATTTGTCCTAATGCTCTCCCTCCCCTTGCCCCCACCACCCAACAGTCCCTGGTGTGTGATGTTTCCCTCCTTGTGTCCATGTGTTCTCATTGCTCAGCTCCCACTTATGAGTGAGAACATGCGGTGTTTGGTTTTCTGTTCATGTGTTTGCTGAGAATGATGGCTTCCAGCTTCATCCATGTCCCTGTGAATATGCCTTTCTACTTTTCAAAAAATTGGTATAGTATTTGTTTGTCTTCATTCTTCTGGCCCCCATTTTCAATATTGAAAATGGTCCTGAGATGCAGCATGCTTGTCTGTAATGCAGGATTTGGAGACCTGAATTCAAGTATACTACATGATTCGGGGCTTCGTTATTTCATAACTCAATGCTAGGGACAATTACATTGTGATGTTTCTTTTTGTCCACTTGCCATTTGAAGAGCATTCTACATTCTGATTACTTGGAAATAAAATAGACAATGTGGTAAAATAAAATAGTCCACTGTCTAAATAAAATTGACTAGTGTGGAAAGAGTTAGGAATGGAGACTGAAAAAAGTCATGTTTCCAGTTGTCTTTGGCCATGAAAATTTCTCAGTAGGATCCATAGTAATCACATCATGGAGAATGGGGTATCCATCCCTTCAGGCATTTATCCTTTGTGTTACAAACAATCCAATTACATTCTTTGAGTTATTTAAAAATGTACAATTTAGTTATTATTGACTATAGTTACCCTGTTGTGCTATCAAAGAGTAGGTCTTATTCTTTCTATTCTTTCTTGTACCCATTAACCGTCCCCACTCCCTACCTCCCAAACTCCCAGCTACCCCTCCCAGCCTCTGGTAATCATCCTTCTAATCTCTATGTCCACGAATTCAATTGTTTTGATTTTTGGATCCCACAAATAAGTGAGAACATGTGATGTTTGAATTTCTGTGCCCGGCTTATTTCACTTAACATCAATGATCTCCAGTTCCATCCATTTCATTGCAAATGACAGGATCTCATTCTTTTTTATGGCTGAATAGTACTCCATTGTGTATATTTACAACACTTTTTTTATCCATTCATCTGTTGATATGATTTGGCTGTGTTCCCATCCAAATCTCATCTTGAATTGCAACTCCGACAATTCCCGCGTGTCATGGGAGGAACCCTGTGGGAGGTAATTGAATCATGGGGGTTGGTCTTTCTTGTGCTCACAATAGTGAGTAAGTCTCATAAAATCTGATGGTTTTAAAAAGGGGGAGTTCCCCTGCATAAGCTCTCCGTCTTTGCCTGCCGCCATCCACGTAAGACGTGGTGCTCTTACTTGCCTTCTGCCATGATTTTGAGGCCTCTCCAGTCATGTGGAATTGTAACTCCATTAAACTTCTTTCTTTTGTGAATTGCCAGTCTAGGGTATGTCTCCATCATTGATGTGAAAACGGGTTAATACATCTGTTGATGGACACTTAGGTTTCCTCCAAATCTTAACTATTGTGAACAGTGCTGTAACAAACATAGGAGGGAGTGCAGATGTCTCTTCAATATATTGATTTCCTTTTTGGGGGGCATATACCCAACAGTGAGATAGCTGGATTGTATGGTAGTTCTATTTTTAGTTTCTTGAGGAACTCCAAACTGTTCTCCATAGTAATTGTACTAATTTACATTCTTGTGAACAGTACATGAGGGCTTTCTTTTCTCCATATCCTTGCAAGCATTTGTTATTGCCTATCTTTTGGATAAAAGCTATTTTAACTGGGTGAGATGATAGCTCAATGCAGTTTTGATTTCCATTTCTCTGATGATCACTGATGTTGAGCACCTTTTCGTATGCCTATTTGCCATTTTATTTTGTTCTCTTTAAAAAGACTCCCCAATATGGTGTAAGCTCCTGGTCTCTAAGATCTACCTGGCTAGTTTTTCTTTTTTCCTACCATGTCATATTCTGCTACTTCTCTATTCTTTAGTCATTTTTGTCTTTATATC
Source organism: Gorilla gorilla gorilla (assembly GCF_029281585.2). Lineage (NCBI taxonomy): Eukaryota > Metazoa > Chordata > Mammalia > Primates > Hominidae > Gorilla > Gorilla gorilla. Next base: position 148,877,576 of record NC_086017.1, on the reverse strand, counting down.
TCCTTTGAATTGTGTTATCTCTGGCTTCCATTCTAGTTATTATTATAATTATTATTGTTTTCAAACTTGTAGTGGTGTGGCTGATAGAGCAAAATGTTACCTTTTTTATTTTTTCCAAGGAAGAGAAAACGCCATTTAAAAGACACCCATATCCACTGCTTCTTTGACTAGGGAACATCATCACCTTTTCTTTAAACATTTGCTCAGAATGACTTGGGTGGCCTTTCTAACTTGTCCATTTATTCAACAACTATTCACAGAGTTCTTCCGTATGCCACGCCCTCTGTCACCTGGGGTGACAGAGTGAATGAAGTGAAGCTAATCTTTATGAGCAGAGGTGGAAACTAAGCAAGGTAAATAAATAAATAATGATTTTTTAAAAAGGAACACAGAGATGTGATAGGTAGGTAGGGTGGGGCCACTTTACATGGTAGGATGTGTGTAGCCTGATGAAGGGGGAGGTGAGATTTAAGATAAGAAAGAGTCAGCCATGTGAAAAGCATCCCAGGTAAAAGGAATTTTTTATGATAGCCTGGGAGCAAAAAGAGGTGGATATTCTAGGAACTGGCCCAAGACTGATGAGGCTAGAATCCAACAAGGGGCGTCACAATGATGTAAAATGTGACAGAAATATGGGGCCAGTTAAATCAGAATGAGACCATATTTGTAGCCCCAAGGTGTCACATGGGTTATACCTGTTACATAATTAGTATCCCACACAAGAATAGCTAACATTTAATAATGACTAGCGGCAAATGAGCACCTCATGACGTGTCAAGGGCTGTCTTAAAAGTGTTAAATTTTTTGAATCATTTATCTTCACAGCATCCCTATGAGGCAGGTAAAGTCATCATCCCCATTTTGCAGATGACAAGACCAAGGCGCATAGAGATTGAATAACTTGCCCAAGATCCTAACCAGTGAGATTCAGACCTTTTCAGTCTAGCTCCAGTGCCTGCCCTCTCAATTACTATGTTTTATGCTACGATTTCTGAAGGGCAGGTCAAGCCAGCTGCAGGCAGGCAGCTTGGGACACAGAGGGCTTCTTGCAGGGGGAGGTACTGACAAGCTGCTGGCAGGAGACAGCCTCACTGCTCATCAGTCTGGGGAAAAGGGCAGATTGTTACAGCCAAGCGACAGAAATCCAGGAATGGTGGCTAAGGGGCACAGTGGGTCAGAACCAAGAGAGTAAGTAAGCTGGATCAAACTGAGGATCCAGAAACATTCGGCTGTGAATGCTCATCTTTGTAAACCAGAAGACTATATCAGCCACAGCATGGAGAAAAAAAAAAAAAATAGGGCCTGTGAGTGAGCATAGAGCCGGGGAAGGAGGCTGGGTGTTCTGGGCATAGCAGGTGGACATTGACTCACTTTCATTATTTCATTAGTTTCATTAGAACAAAATTAAAGTTCTAATGAATGCATTATGCATTAAAGTTTTTTTACTACATAGCCAAAATAACACTATTTTATTTAACAAGTAAATAATACTTCTAAATAACATACATATTCACATTTCCCTAATTATCCCCCCTCCCCCAAATTAAAGTAGCTTTGTCCAACCCAGGACATAACCCAGGACCATACATTATATCTGGATGTTATATTCCTCAAGTGTCTTAATCTCTAGACCAGTTCCCTTCCCCATGATATTATTGTTTTGAAGAGACCCAGATCAGTGTCCTGCAAATTGTCCTATTTAGATTCATCTGGATATTTCTTCCTGGAAATCATTAGCTTGTTCCCATATCTTTTGTATATTCTATATAGTTACATTTAAAAACTTGATTCAAATTAAACATTTCTGACCAGAATATATCATAGATGAGCTTTGTTTTTTCTTTTCCTTTTTCTTTTTCTTAAGGATTACATGTGGACATGCATGCTGTTTATTCTTTGGCATTGCTCCACTGGAGATCAAGGCACTAATTGCCATCTAGTGACAGCATACCCCAAATGCAGCTTCAGATCTTTGGAGGGGTAAAGATACTTCTGAGATATTGAACCTGTAGATTAAATCATAGTGTAATTATGGCAAGTGATAGGCATATATTAAGCTCTGTCATCAAATCTTGCTTCAAAATCTTTTCTGGCCTTAGGCACCCTGAGTCTTCATGAGAACTACAAGTTCCATTAAAATTCCATCTGGCTTCTGCTTCCTTCCTCTGCACCACCATCTCCAGTCTCTTCTTCTCCGTCCTCTTTCCAACACCCCTGTTCTTACTTCCAAATTTATTCTCCTGCTTCCAATTCAGGATTATTCAAATATTAACCTAAACCTTTCTCTTTGGTTGTAAATTATGGATATGTCTTCTGAAATTTAAGAAAGATAACATGCATCAGCACTTAACCTTTGATTGCTGTTAGTAATTAATTTTTCTCTTGGAGTACATATCTTCTTTTTCAGTTCGGAAATTCATGCAAGTTGGAATTACTGAGATAAAGGAATTCTGGATCCATAGGGAACATTTGTCCAAATCCACACCCAGTCTTTTCCCTGTTTAAATGTACTTCTCATGCTGTTTTGCATGTGTACATATATGTGTTTGTTAGAGCAGAAAAATCCCTCCACTTTTGGGTTCCTGAGGAGTGCAGGAATTTCCAGTTGATTAATCTCTGTCAGGATATACTATTTCCCTTACCTGGGCCCAGGACCTAGGGACCCCGTGGAGAAGGCTATTATGGGAAGTTCATAGAGAATTAAACTGAAGGATGCTCTGGCTAATGAGCCTGACCCTGGGACTCTGTGGGCCTCCATCACCGGTACCTCATAATGACATTTGATGGATGGAGCGAAGTTGCCAGGGGACTGTTTTGCTATGCTTCAATAAGTACAATCGATTTACAACTGGACCAAAGTTGCTAGTAATACAATAACACCTCTGGGAATAATGTATCTATTAGGAATTTTCTAATTAATTCATAAGGGGAGGGGTCTGACATACAGTCTAGATTAGGGGCAATAGTTAGAGGGACCAATGAGAAATATGGAAAAAGATGTAGCTGAGGCCAGCCCTTCTCAAGATTGCAGCCAGATAAGGTATCTGTAGTAAGAGATGCTACTATCTTTAGTCCTATGACTACCTCTACCGTATACACTATCATCAACTCCTCTTTCTTATCTTTTCAGTTGCCTTTTTAGCCCATTCCTTAAGTATCAGGGTCCCCCAGGTGTTGTTCTCACACCATCTCTTTTCTCAATCTGGACACTCTCTCCAGAGTCTCTTGCTCATACGCTGCATTGCCTGAGCATTCTGGTGACTATATTTTCAACTGCCTGCCAGAATTTTCTGATTTGCCCCAGCGCCTTGGCCTCAGCACATCAAAAGGTAAACACATTATTTGTTCTTCCCCCACCTCAATGCTCTGTTTCTTTTGCACTTTCTACCTTGGATAAATGGCTGTATCCTCTACCTGGCTGCCTAAGTGGAGGTCTCTATTGTCATCCTTGCTGCCTCCCACTCCTGCATCCCAAGCTCTATTTTGCTGCTTGTTTTACCCATCGTGGCTGCTCATTTATTTCCACTCTTCTCCTACCATCCTAGACCATGCTATAACTGTCTCCTATCTGGATTACCCTAATACACCATTAACATAGCCTACAGCCTTTCAGTGGCTCATCATCATCTCCAGGATTAAGCATTTACCCCTTAACTTGGTATACAGGTTGTTTATGATGTACATTCTGTTTTCATCTCCAGCTTTGCCCCCCCACCCACAAGTCCTTATGCTCTAGCTACATCAAATAGTCTGTTGTTGTTAGGATGTCATGATTCGTCATACTCATCTGCTCTTGGATATCCATTTATGTAAAATGTCCTTTTTCTCCATTCACCTCTGAATTACTACTTACTTTTCAAAATCCAGCCTCGGTGTCACCTTCTCTATAAAGTTTTCCTGGATCACTTGTTTCTTTTAGAGTTAAGTGCTTTCTACTCTGAACTACTTGTATGCCCTTTGCATATTTTTATTAAATAATTAGTCGGATGATATTGATACTGCCTACTTATTTTTTTTTTTCTCAGTAAATTTTGAGCTTGAGGGGAGGAACCTTGCTTAATTTTATCTCTGATACTTCAAATTACGTGGGTTCACTGGAGTTCCTAAGGGGGCCAGGCTAAAAAAGCATCAGAAAAACAAAAAGCATTGGAAGAAGCCATAAAAACTGAACAGAGACAAGATAAGCAATGTATGACTATATAACTATATATATGTATATAACTATATATATGTATATAACTATAGCACACAGTGGAGGATTCAAGCTTTGCAGTTTTAGTCCAGGCATGTTAACTGACTAATATAAAAAAATCCAACAATATATATATATTTTTTTTGAGACGGAGTCTCGCTCTGTCATCCAGCCTGGAGTGCAGTGGTGCAATCTCGGCTCGCTGCAAGCTCCACCTCCCGGGTTCATGCCATTCTCCTGTCTCAGCCTCCCAAGTAGCTGGGACTACAGGTACCCACCACCACCCCTGGCTAATTTCTTTTTTTGTATTTTTAGTAGAGACAGGGTTTCACCATGTTAGCCAGGATGGTCTCGATCTCCTGACTTTGTGATCCACCCACCTTGGCCTCCCAAAGTGCTGGGATTACAGGCTTGAGCCACCGTGCCTGGCCAAAATCCAACAATTTTCAAATGCAGCCAAATCCAGAATTGCCACAACGTGTTATTTACAATGTTCAGTTTTCAGTCAAATTATGGAAATGCAAAGAAAAAGGAAAGTGTGATCTGTACTCATTAAGAAACTAAGTAAATAGAAACTGTCTTTAAGAGGGACCAAATGTGGGATTTAGCAGACAGACATCAAAATAGCTATCAAAAATATGTTCATAGACTCAAAGAAAAATACATTTAAAAAATTAAAGGAAAATAATTTTAATAAGTGAAATATAAAAATATTATCAGTGAAATGGAATCTATTATCTATCTATCTATGAGCTGAAAGTACAACCACTGAAATGAAAAGTATACCTGATGAGCTCAACAGAAAACTGAGGATGGCAAAAAAAGAATCAGTGAACTTGAAGATAAATAAATGGAAATTATCCACTTCAAAGATGAGAGAAAAAAGATTGAAGAAAAGTGAACAGAACTTCACAGACCTGTGGGATAATATGAAATGATCTAATACATGTCATTGCAGTCCTGGAAAGAAAGGTGAAAAAGGAACAAAATATTTTTAAAATAATAGATGAAAACTTTCCAAACTTTATGAAAAATAGTAATTTACAGATACAAGAAGCTTAACAAATCACAGACAGAATAAATACAAAAACATACTCTTAGTAAACTACCTAGAAAACTACAACTAGGCACATTATAGTTAAACTACAATGATAAAAGAGAAAATTTTTTATGATAGCTAAAGAAAATGACACATTACCTAATGGTAACAATGATACAAGAAAGGGCTGATTAAAAATACAAAAATTAGCCAGACATGGTGGCGTGTACCTGTAGTCCCAGCTACTCGGGAGGCTGAGGCAGGAGAATTGCTTGAACCCAGGAGGTGGAGGTTACAGTGAGCCGAGATCTTGCCACTGCACTCCAGCCTGGGCAACAGAGAGAGACCCCGTCTCAATAAATAAATAAATAAATAAACAAACAGTGGTAGTCAGAAGAGATTGGAATGACATATTCAAAATACTGAAAGAAAAAACTGTCAACCAAGCATTTTCTATTCAGTGAAACTCTCCTCTAAAAATAAACCTAAAAGAAGGACATTTTTGTATAGAAAAAAATGAGAGAATTTATTGCCAGCAGATTTGTCCTATAAGAAATGCTAAAGGGAGTTCTTCAGCCTAGAAAGAAATAACAGTAAATCTATAGGAAGTAACAAATAAATGAATAATGTATATGTATATATCTATATATTTATATCTGCGTATATATGTACAGTCATGGGTTGCATAAGGATATTTAAGTCAACAACAAACTACATGTATGACAGTATTGTAAAATTATAATGGAGCTGAAAAGTTTCTGTCACCTAGTGATGTCATAGCCATCATAACATCATAACACGATTCATTACTCGTGTTTGTGGTGATGCTGGTATAAACAAATCCACTGTGCTGCCAGTCGTATAAAAGTATAGCACATAAAGTTATGCACAGTACATAATGCTTGATAAAAATAATAAATGATTATGTTACTGGCTTATGTATTTACTAGACTATATTTACATTGTTATTTTAGAGTGTACTCCTCCTACTTATTAAAAAAAGGTAACTGTAAAACAGCCTCAGGCAGGTCCTTTAGGACGTATTCCAGAAGAAGGCAATGTTATCATAGGAGATGACAGCTCCATGAATGCTATTGTTCCTAACAACCTTCCAGTGGGACAAGATACGGAGGTGGAAGACAGTGATATTGATGATCCTGACTCTGTGTAGGCCTAGGCTAATATGTGTGTGTTGTGTCTTAGTTTTTAACAAAAAAGTTTAAAAAGTAATAGCCAAAAAAATTTAAAATAGGAAAAGCTTATAGAATAAGGATATAAAGAAAGAAATTTTTTGTACAGCTGCGGAGTGTATTTGTGTTTCAAGCTAAGTATTATTATAAAACAGTAAAAAATTTTACTTTTTACTTTTTAAAAATAAACTCCTTTAAAAATTTTATAAAGTAAAAATGTTACAATAAGCTAAAGCAATTTATTATTGAAGAAATACAAATATTTTATACAAATTTAGTGTAGTCTAAGTGTACAGTGTTTATAAAGTCTACGATAGTGTATAATAATGTCCTAGGCCTTCACATTCACTCACCACTCATTCACTGACTCACCCAGAGCAACTTTCCAGTCCTGAAAGCTCCATTCATGGTAAGTGACAGAAAGTATACAATGTACCATTTTAAAAAATACTTTGTACTGTATTTTTACTGTAGTTTTTCTATGCTTAGATATGTTGAGATACACAAAAATTTACCATTGTGTTACAGTTGCCTACAGTATTCAGTACAGTAACATGCTGTACAGGTTTGTAGCCTGTAACAGCAACAGCCATACCACATTGTGTATGTGTAGGCCATACTATCTAGGTTTGTGTGAGTAGACTCTATGATATTAACACTACATTGAAATTACCTAATGATGCATTTTTTGGAATGTATCACTGTTGTTAAGCAATGTATGACTATGTAACTATATGTGTTATATATTTACATATATATTAAAAGACATCTAACCATTTAATGCAAATTATACTGTATTATTGTGTTTGTAGTATATAAAATTATATATTAAAACAATAGTACTAAGGATGGGGAAAATGAATTGAAAAATACTGTTGCAAAATTTCTACATTATAGGAAGTAATTCAATATTAGTTCTAAATATATTGAGATAAGTTATAGATGCAACCTCTAAAAAATGATGTAAATTAGTATAGCTAGAAACCCCTGAAAATAAATAAAACTAACAAATGTTTGGTTAATACAAAAAGAAGGAAATACAGAAAAAGAGAAATAGAGAAACAACAAATAAATAAGACAAATACAAAATAGCAAAATGGCAGACCTAAATATATCCATATCAATAATTATATTAAATGTAAATGGACTAAATAGTCCAAACAAAAAGCAGAGATTTTCAAGTGATATTAAAATGAGTAAAAACCAAGTATACACTGCCTACAAATGACACATTTTAAATACAAAGACACAAATAAATTAAAAGAAAAAAATTTGAAGAAGATATACCATGTAAACAATAAACATCAGAAAGCTGGAGTATCAGGCAAAATAGACCTCAAGACAAGGAGTATTATTAGAGACAAGAGAGTCACTTCATAATGACAACAGGGTTAATGCTTCAAGAATATTTAACAACTACAATTGTATATGTGCATAACAAAAAACAGCAATAAGTAATAATAATTATTAAGAACTTAACCATTTTCAAAATTAAGTTATTTTTTCAAATGTAATTCCAGAATCAGTCAAAAGTATAGCTAGCTAATAAATACTGTGGTGCCAAAAAAGACCTATGTTATCTGGGCACCAACTCACTTGGCCATTTCAACACAAGGAAATCTCAAATCACCTTTCTAATGATTTGCAGTTAAGAAAAGGGTCTTTCTTATGTATAAATCCATCACATTTAACATAACTTTTTCAATGTTTCACACATTCCTTAAAGCTCATTATTTATGGATTTTTTTAACCCAGGCAAATAAAGTTTATTTTTTTCATCTTTATTATCTTCTTTCATGCCCTGGTACAATCAACCAGTTATTATTTAAGACAAAATTACTCTCTCTTTTTTCCTGATAAACAGAAATATATTCTTCATTATTATTTTTATTTGTACAAATGTATGGAGTGCATAACTTTTATTACATGTATATAATGCATAGTGATCAAGTCAGGGTGTTTAGGGTGCCCGTCACCTGAGTACAATATATTTTGTTAAGTATAGTCACCCTTATCTGCTATCAAACATTTATTCCTTCTGTCTTACTATGTGTCTGGACCCTTTAAACCACTTCTCTTCATCCTCCCCCATTCCTCCTACTCACCCTTCCCAGTCTCTGTTATCTATCTTCCACTCTCAACATCCATCATTTTGCATATACATCTCTTTAACAGCACACTATTCTTTTATATTACTTCAAAAATGAACATAGATATTAATAAAATGTAAAGATATTTGTGCATTCTTTTTTGACACATTAACTGATGTCTACTTTAAAATGTAGAAAAAAGAGTGTAGGTAAATAAAATTATGCTGTCCAGGTATTCAAATGTTATTTATAAATTAACAAAAATTAATATCAATTCAAGATCTTAAAGTTAACCAAGGTTATTAAAATTATAGGATCAAGTTGACACATCAAGTTCTTATAATTTGTAACAGGAAAATTTCACTAGCATAACACTTTTAAAATACAACTGTTATTACATAATTTAATTAAACATACTTTTGAAATCTTAAACAATTCGTGAAAATAACTTTTTGACTTATAAAATATATGAAATTTAGAAAATTTTAGTCATGAGAAAATAAACTCTACCCTTGTATGAAGTAGAATATTGTATTTACATTATTTTTACAAGGTGGTAAAAACATGGAGAAGATATAGAGTTGCTTTTAAATTAAAATTGTGAGTCTAATTTGACTAAAGCCTGTTGATAGGAGTATTACATTAATTTCAATTTGAATACATTTGAATTTATAAACAAACTTTCAAGATTATTTAAATCATGTTTAAAAGCTTCCAATATCTCACTTTCTTTCTTACCTTGTAACCAAGTAACTAAAGCCATTAACTAAATTCACAGGTAAAGCTTTACTTCTTTTTCAGAGGTATAGTTATAATGGGCATTTTTCCCTTGGAAGAGCCAAAATAAACAAAAATTAGGAGTTAATTTTTTTCCTTTGAAAAACTCTTGCATTTTTTTTTCAAATTTACGTGAGTATTTAGTATATCATTTTTTCCCCCTGAAGCCAGTAGGAGCTGAACTCAACCCATTAAATTTTCAGAGATTTTGCAGTGTGATTCATTCCCATTTCATATTAGATACATTTATCTGAATTGATGTTCTTAGAATTGAACATAAGAATACAATTTTTTAAAGAGTATTTGATCTTCAAAGCTTCTAGAGTGAGGGAGAAAGAGAGGAAAAGGGGTATAACAAGAAGAGGAAGTGAGAGGAGCTGGCTACAAACAAATATGGAAGTCATTACAGACCACCAAAGGAGCTTTGGACGCAGGAAGATATATTTTTACACACACACACACACACACACACACACACACACACACACACACGTGCCCCCCCCCCCCACCCAACACACCAGAGAGAGAGGGAGAGAAAGACAGAGACAGAGAAAGTTGCTACAGTTGGTTTAAACAACTTAGGACATTAATAATTTTATGAGGACTACATGAATAAAAGCCCCAAAGAATGGTGATCTTTCGTTTTAAAATAATATATGTTTTAATCAGACGAAGCAGATAATTTTCTCCTAAAGGGTTCTTCCCTTTTTGTTCTGAGGCACCCATTTCATTTCTGGTCTTCTGAGAAACTGATGGCAAAATCAAATTACATGTGAAAAATATTTGTGAAGCAGGGAGCTTCTTAAAGGGTGAAAGGAGAGCAAAAATAGAATAAACAGGGAGAATCTTCGGACTGCAATGGAGGCATGATACATGTGAAAGGAGACAGAGTGAGGAAGGTTGGGTATAAAGAGCCTCTGAGAAAGCGTCAATCAGGCCAATGGGAGTTCAGAGCAAAGGTTTCCTGTTAGAGGGGTCTTATATTGAAGAGGAATTTCCCAGATCTCATATGCCTACAGTGCTAAGTTACTGGAAATGAACTGCCTGGAGAAGATATGGCCTTGGCATAAATGTGGTGGATCTTTAAAGCGGGGCAGGTCAGTTGACTACATTCCTTGCAGCCTTTCTCTCTTAAAGGAAGATATGAATAGGTCACTCTCATGGATGCCACAGAACCTCTCCAGTGGTTTTGGTAGCTAGTGCAATTCCAAATTGTCCTGGATGAAACCATTACATTTAGAGAGATATATGCAAGAATGAGAATACATAAACCAGAGTTATTCCAGGAGGTAGCACAATTTACTAACAAACATGTCTGACAGTTGGTTTGGCCCTAAGATCAAGCCGATCCTGACTTCAGACTCAAGAAATCATCAATCCTTTGCAGACTGAATGCCTGGAGAGAGGAGTGCTTTCAAAGCCCAATTCTCATACACAGACCAGAAAGAGAAATGTTCTTACTAGGTTCTTATTGTGACCCAAGGCAAATTTTGTCTTAGAATTCCAGTCTATAAAGACCTTTTACTCAATGGTCCTTAAGGCTTGATTGAACAATAGAATTATAGAACCTATGTACATCTTCTTCTCTTTGTACTTCTTATAGACCTGCAATAGTACAGATAATAGCCAGATAGATCAGGTGATTGGTGGTAAAGGAAAGCCTTCACCAACAAAAGGAAGATCAAACCTTTCCCCTATGTCTTTCTAAAAGCTTTGAAGTTTTCATTCTCATCTTTAATTCACTTGGAAATTTGTGTGTGTGTGTGTGTGTGTGTGTGTGTGTGTGTGTGTGTAGATAGGGATTGAATTTACCAAATAGTTCTACTTTCTCTAGTCATTGTCATGTCCATCTTTAGTCATATACCAAGTTTCTAATTATGCATTGGTTTGTTTTTGAGTGCTCTTTTTTTATTCCATTTGCATATTTGTCTGCATCTGTACGAATGCCATATTCAATAATTCTAGTTTTAGAATTTTGAAATCTGATAGAGCAAGTCATCCTACCTTGTTTTTTTAAGAAATGTCTCGACCATTTGTCAGAGCCATTTGCTCTTCCATGTACATTTTAGAATGAGACTGTCAGGTTTCAAAAAGAACTTTCTTGGGATTTGGTTTGGAATTAAATTGAATTTATATAATAATTTGGGGAGAGCTGGCATCTTTACAATATTTAGCCTTTCTATCTATGAACAAAGTAGAACTCTCCATTTATTTTATTCTCCTGTAATGTCTTTCAATATCATTTTATAGTTAGCTATAGAAAATTTTTTCACATCTTTTATAGGCCTTATCCCTAGTTTCTCTCACTCTCTTTTCCTTTCTTGTATTTTCTTGCTTGATCTTAATATCAAGACTATAATAATCTCATAAAATGAGGTCGGAGGCATTTCATTTTTTTTCTAGTCTCTGGAAGAATTCGTATAATTGATCTATTCCTTGGGAAGTTGGCAGGAGTGAACTATAAAATCATCAGGTCTGGTGTTTTATTTGTGGGAAGGTTTAAAACTACTGATTCAACTTCTTTAATAGATAATTATAAAATCTGGTTAGGCTTTCTGGTTCTCCTGGAAACTGTTTGTAAAAGTTATAGTTTTTAAAAGTATGTACATTCCATCTCAGCTTACAAATGTGTTGGCATAAAAGTCTCAATTGTATATTTTGATTTTTTTTCATCTCTTTTGATTCTGTCTTCTTTATTCCTAACATTGAATATTTGTGTTTTCTTTCTTTTTCCCCACTAGATTTATCTTACCATAAGTTTGTTTTATACTAATCTTTTCAAAAAAACTTCTTTATTCATTCTATTTTTGTTTTCTATTTTATTGTTTCTGCCCTTTGTCATATCATTCCTCTTTGTATTTATCTGGATGCTATTTTTCAAACCTTTTAAGTAGGATGCATATCTCATTCTAGTATCAGCATTTCAGGATACAAAATTTCCTTTCATTAGTGCTTCAGCTTCATCCCACGAGTTTTTTTTTTAATTAAACTTTTTATAATATTTTGAGATAATTGTACATTCACATGCAGTTGTCAGAAATAATACAGAGAGCTCCAGGTGCCCTTTACTTAGTTTCCCTCAATGGTAACATCTTCCAGATAATAGTACAATGTCAAAATGAGAACAGTGGAGTTAATACAGAACATTTTCCTCACTGCAAGGACCTCTCCTGTTGTCCTTTTATAGCCACACGCCTGCCCAATCTGCTCTGTTCCCATGTCAGCCACCAATTTGTTCTCCATTTCTATGATTTTGTCTTTTTAAGAATGTCCTATAGAACAAATCATACAGTATTGTAATCCATTGCAATTTGCTTCTTTCACTTGGCATAGTTCACTGGAGATTCATCCAGGTTGTTGTGTGTATCAATAATTCATTCTTTTTCATGGTTGAGTAGTATTCCAAGATATGGGTGTACCATGGTTTAACTTTTTAACTATTGAAGGATATTTGGGTTGTGTGAACATAAGTCTTAATTTCTCTGGAATAAATGCCCAAGACTGCAATTACTGGGTCATAGGGTAGATGCATTTTTAGATTTTTGAGAACTTCCAAACAATGTTTTTGGAGTGGCTGTGCCATTTTATGTCACCAGCAATGTATACGTGATCCAGTTTCTCTGCATAATCAGGAATTGTTATTATCACTATATAGCGTTTATTTTAGCCATTCTGGTAGGTGTGGAGTGGTAGGTATCTCATCATGGTTTAAATTTGCATTTCCGGGCCAGGCGCCAGTGACTCAGGCCTGTAATCCCAGCACTTTGGGAGGCCGAGGCGGGCAGATCACGCGGTCAGGAGATCTAGACCATCCTGGCTAACGCGGTGAAACCGTGTCTCTACTAAAAATACAAAAAAATTAGCCGGGCGTGGTGGCAGGCACCTGTAGTCCCAGCTACTTGGGAGGCTGAGGTAGGAGAATGCCGTGAACCCGGGAGGCGGAGCTTGCAGTGAGCCAAGATCGTGCCACTGCACTCCAGCCTGGGCGACAGAGCAAGACTCCATCTCAAAAAAAAAAAAAATTAGATTATGTGTCTTTTTGTTGATGAGTTGTATATATTGTGGATACCAAACCTTTATCAAGTATATAACTTCAGCTATTTTTGCCCACTCTCTAGGTTGGTTGTCTTTTTAACTTTCTTAATGATGTTTTTTGGTGCACAATAGGTTTACATTTTATTAAGTCTGATTTCTCTTTCTTCCTTTCTTTCCTTTCCTTCCTTTTCTTTTCCTTTCTTTTCTGTTGCCACTTTTAAGATCTTCTCTCTATCTCCAGAGTTTAGTAATTTAACTATAATGTGTCTACACACGAACTTCATACGGCTTGGTATATGTCAGGCTTCCTATAGCTGTAGATTCACATTCTACAACAGATCTGGAAAATTCACATCTTTGATTTTTGCCTCTTTCCCGTTGTTTTCTTCTTCTGGAACTCTCTTAATCTCTCTTTCATGCATTCTACTTCCTTTGTTTCTCTCCACTGCAATCTGGGTAATTTCTTTAGATTCATCTTCCGATGCATTTTCTTTTCAGCTGTATCTAATCTGCTTTATAATCTATCCACTGAGCTTAAAATTGTATTATATAAACTTTTGATATTTTATTTGATTCCTTTATCAAATAATTTTATAGTTTCTTATTTTGTATTAAAAATTTCTCTTTCCTTTTAAAAACATTTTATACAGAGATATTTTATAAACTATATACACAATTTTAGTAACTAAAATACTTGGGATAGGAGAGTGTCCAAAACTGTGGTTTGTTGTTTCTACTGTATCTCCCTAATGGTGGCTCATTCTTTTTGTATTTTCTTTCCTTTTGTATCACAAGTTTGTGTTTGAACTTAATCTGTGTGAATCCTGAGGAGTTAGAGAGTGTTTCCCTTTCTTATTACCAGATGTGACAGGTTTTTATTAATTCTGAACTACTCGAATTTCTTAGCTAACCTGTGAGTATTATATGTTTGAACTCCAGGTGTGAATGGAAGAGAGTCTAGGATAGCAAATTCTCTAGAGACTAGTATAATTATTATTATTGTTGCTGCAGTTATTTTCTATCCAGAATCATGGCAGAGCAAACATAATTCTCGCAGGTTCCTTTCATTGGCAGCTGGATAATTTTACCCCTTATTTCACCCATGGTGCCACCCTTTTCAAGGGTCTTGGCATGATGTAAGAATCTTGGGCATATTTCCCACATTTTTCTTGACTACGTTTTATTCTTCCATTTCCCTGCACAGTAGTCAATCCCCAAGACTTTGGGTCCCTGAATTGGTATTTGCCCTTAAGGCTTCACAAAATTTTGCTCATGGTTATCACTCATGAATTTTTTAAAAAATTTATCTATGTGTTGTTTTGTTTTGTCTTTAACAGGAATTTCTCCTACTTATTTTGAGTTCACTTATACATTTAAATATGTGTTTATTGTAACATATTCGGAATCTAGTCATATTAGACCTCCAGGGAAGGCATTTTGGAATATCTCATCTGCCACACTTCAAGGAAGGAAGTCCCTTGCCTTAGACCTTTTCATTTAATAAACCACATCTTCCTTATTAGTTTCTTTGTTGAACCTAAAAAAAAATCTAGAATTTTTGTGTGTGAATGAAAGGCAGGGGAAAAACCATTTCAAAACCACTGATATACTGTCCCAAGAATCTATCTTAGTAAAAATTGAGACTATTTAAGTCTACATCCTAATCTCTTGAGAACTTCCATGTTCTCCATGATTCCATAAAAATTACCAATTACAGTTCGGCATTTGCCTCTCTCTGTTCTCTTTAGCCTCTTCTATGTAATTCATTTGGATCTGAAAGTGCTCATATATTTTCTCCTTATCTTTCTTAGAACTCATTTTTTCTTACTACCTGCTTGGAGATTATTCTTCTTAATATAGAAGATAAAAGTTTTATTAATACACAAATTGTGGAAGAATTGTCAGGTGAAACATTACCTTATGAGTGGCTTACCTTGTCAAAAAGAGAAATCCATAGGCTACGGGTCTTATGTTCACATGGCTCTAAGTCACTTAACTTGGTACATGTCCTTCTTAACTTGACCTTCTGCGTGATGCTGACATCTGGGTCATTTTCAGAGGTATCTTCAGCCCCCTACCTTCCTTTCTGTGCTGTTCCCGCTACTTCTGGGTGAGTTCCTCTAAAGAGCAGTGTGCCTTATCTCCCTAAATCCTGGGCTCCCATTGCCAAGCTCTATTTTGCTAATGGAGTTAAGGGGGCTCTTTGATCTGAGTTCTATACACCGTGACTCCTGTTAAGTGTTACAAGATCCGTGGGCTGGGACAAAGAGCTGAGGTTTTGGAGTAAAAGGTTAGTGTTTCTGGGCAGCCTTGGGCAGACCCTGTGAAGCTGAACTGTGGCATCAGGACAGAGAAGTTCGGTTTATAGTTCTGGACTCTGAGGTATAGCCCCACCAGATTTCAGGTAGAGCCAGCAACAGACACGCCTGGATACCAGAGTGACATTCAGAGGCCTGAGATAATAGTGATAGCACAATATCCATGGCAGGAGCTTCTTGGTTGCTAGAGGTCTGCTGCAGCTTTCACACTAGAGCTTTTGACCTTTAGTCCTTACTCTAATGCCTCTAGTTTAAAGCAGCGGCCACACTAGTTTCATCATGGTCATTACTTTGTAGCAGAGGCAGCCTATGTGGATTGAAGACCACTCCAGGGACGCTGGCCTCCTTTTGTCATCTTGCCATTAATGCCAAAAAAAGTTAGGCAGGGATCCTGCTCACAGGACCCCCAAGGGACAAAGGTAGATCACATTACAGTAATGGAGGGAGCACTGGCTTGAATTCTGTTGGGAAGATGTAACATTAGTACAGTGAAGGAAAAGGAGAGGGAGGGCTTCATCCCACTGCATTTTCTGCTGCTGCAACAACAGATGTGTGCTGGCGTCTGGGTGCAGCTCACAGGTCCAGCAGTAAGTGACATGGTATCAGACTTTTCTGTGCACTTGTCTGTCTCCTCCCACTAGAAAATGAGTACTTTGAGGGCAGGGACACTGTTCCCTTTGTTTTAAAATGCTGTTTTAGTGCATGTAGGACCTTGGGAAATTTCTTAACCATCTCAAGTTTCCTCAACTGTAAAATGGGGATAATAATAGTACCTACCTCATAATATTGGTGTGAAGATTAGCGCATGTTGAATAAATAACACAATGAATGAAGTGACTTTCCTTCCATTTTTATTCTCTTTCAAGAAGTTCAAGCTGGATAATCTTAGTGTCGTCAAGCAGTGTGGAGTCATGTATAATGGTCTGAGTTCTCCCCTCAGGAGCAGTTGAAAAGGGAAGCAGTGGCCCACCCTTCCTTGACCTCCCCACCTTTCCCTATCCCACCCGAATCTTCATGTTGTGTTGGGAGTTGGGTAGGGGTGGGGAAGCCCCATGCTGCTGAACACACTGCCTTTTAAGTCTTCAGAACTAAAGGCAAGGAGCCAGAATCAAAGATTACCTTGTTTTTTGGAGTGTATCACTGGCTATTGTCCCCATCAAACAAAGCCCTTTCATCAGAGGTTCTTTAAAACACTTTTTTTCCCTCCTTTATTTTGCTTTGAAATAAGCTGGGCAACAATTAATTTCAGAGAGAGAGAGAGAAAGATAATTCAACAAGGATCTATTACTACTCTCAGCTTCTATTGCTGTAATGAAAATCTATTTCCTTTCCCTTTTGTGTCCCATATAATTTAATGCCCATTTTATTAATGGTCTGAAATAATTATGGAACCCTTTGTGATTCTCAAGTATGTTTCATTTAATTGTGCAATAAATGCCTAATCTCTTCCTCCATCTGAAGCTATTATGGCGTTAAAATTAACAATTATGCAGCAATGCGCCGGGGTCCATAGAAATCACTCCAGATAACTAGACATATATAAATCATTCATGAGAACAATTTCTGAAAAGAGATGGAGGGGAAAAATTGTGTTGAAAATGACATTGGGAAGCCAAGGGCCCAGCCTGTAAGAAGATAGTAACACCTTTAAAAAATCTTTTTTCTTTCCTTTTTTGTTATTATTATTTTATTAATTGTGTATGTGGCATAGCCCTCCCCCCATTTCTATTAGCCTGACAGATATTTTCAGAATTAATTAACTGTTAGCTCTGAGAATAAATTGTTCATTATCAATTCCTCCCCCCGCCTTTCTTTCTTTCCTTTTATAGTTTTTCTTTTTCTTTCAGGCCAGCAATTACACTCCGTGCCTTTCTCCAGCAGCTCCTGTTCTGCACAGCTATCCAAATGGGGAAAGTGCTTTTTCTTTCAGCCCTATTCACTTCTCCTCTTCTCCCTTTTGTGGGATTTAATAACCATGGCTGATAGGCTCACTCTGGACAGAGAGGTTAAGTTTGTTGTCTCAGCACTTTGCTGACAGGGGACAGCACAGGAATTCTGTAACTTCTAACCAGCCCTGCGAGACTGCTTACGGCCTGGCCCACACAGGCATAGTTTGCAAATAGTGTTTAGAAACCCTGCAGCCCCAAATATCCTGCTTACTTAAAAGCACTTCCATTGGTGCTGCTAAAGCCTGCCTCCATCTTTTAAAACATTCCTAAGTCCTAGGAGACTCCCAACAATATACTGCAGCCAAGACCCTTCCCCACCACAGGTGTGTACACATGTACATATGTACACATACACACACACACACACACAAATGCATGGTGTGGAGCAGGGTCAGAAAACCAAGTGCCTTCAGGGCTCAGCAAATACAGGTAAGTCAAGCTAGTGGACCTAGACTGTGGCAGATTGGAGATCCCGTGCCCTGCCTGAAGGGGGCAGCTGCTGCTCAGCTTCCAGGGATTACTGCCTTTGGGAAAGGAGGGCCCGGTGTGGCCAACTCTTCTTGTATTTCAGAAGCCTGAAATGTTAATGTGGAACCTACTAACTAATTGTTGACATGTTTAGAAAAATTAAAACACAGTGTGGGCTAAAATGGGTAATATGGATTCTGACTAGGGCTCCTATCTACTTTGGGCCCCTGCTCTAACGGATTGATGTTTATTCCTAGAATTTGGTCCAGCAGAAGATTCCTAGAATGAACAGGCTGGGTACACTGACTCTTGGCTGTCTATGCTTTGCAGACCCTGGTCTTGGATCTTTTGGGTCTAAGGAATGTCTGAGGTTGTTTTGAAAGTTGAGCTCTATACTGAGGAGTGTACTACGGAGAGAGGGTATCATCTCTGATTTTCTGCGAAGTGTCACCATTTCTAGATCATCAGTGTAAGCACTGAAGAATTATCAGGAACATGAACATCCATCCATGTTCATGTTCCTGACAATTTCACAAGTGGTTTAGCTAAATATTAATTGAGGGCTCATGGGATTTAGAGTCCAGATGTGTTTGATGTGATGATGTCAGAAATATTGGCTCAATTGGCCGGGTACGGTGGCTCATGCCTGTAATCCCAGCACTTTGGGAGGCCAAGGCAGGCAGATCACCTGAGGCTGGGAATTTGAGAACAGCCTGGCCAACGTGGCAAAACCCCGTCTCTACCAAAAATACAAAAATTAGCCGGGTGTGGTAGTGCACGACTGTAGTCCCAGCTACTCAGGAGGCTGAGGCAGGAGAATTGCTTGAACCCAGGAGGCGGAGGTTGCAGTGAGCTGAGATCACGTCACTGCACTCCAGCCTCGGTGACAGAACCAAACTCTGTCTTAAAAAAAAAAAAAGGCTCTATTGATGATAGCTAACATTTATTGGAACATGGTGAATATTGGGCCTTACTCTGTATAATTGATATCACATTAACTCATTTAATCTTCTTCCTAACCTTATTAGGTAAGTATTATTATCATTCCCATTTTACAGATGAAGAGATTGAAAAGTTAAGAAACATGCACCAGGCAAGCAGCAAAGGTAGGATTCAAACCCATGGCCCTGTGGCCCCAGAGCTCAAGCTCAATCACTGTTAAAGTATCTCCTTGCTTGGCACCTGATAGACCTGGGCAAGGTAAAACACAAAAGTAGGATGTGACTGGGGAAAATTTTATCAAATAATAGCAAGAAAACACATCTATATGAGCTAAACAGTTGATCAAATGTTTTAATGTTCATTATTTAACTTATAGACAACTTTTAATGACAATGAAAAACATTTTGATGAAGATCCTCAATATCATTGTGCTTCTCTCTTTATATACTGTCAAGATTGTTTTCTTAAAATTAAGTAATGGAGATGGAATTCTTCTATCAAAGGGTGCACAAATTCCTAAATATTTTAAATATATGTATTGTTGAACTGTCCTTCAGCTAGGTGGTATGTACATCCCACTAACAGTTCTGCCATCATTTTTACTGGCCGCGTAGTATTCCATCACAAGGTGGAGATATAGTCATGTCAAACTTCAAGGTTTTCATCTAGCTTTTATTTAAACCTTTCTTGTAAAATTAACTGATCCTTTATCCCAGAGTTAAGTGAAAAACAACCTGATTCATGATGAAACTTCCCCACAGGATAAAAACATTCACTTTGGAACACAGACAAAGTTTGGCATCCAAATCGCTGTGAGGGTTTTTCTATCATGTCAATATTCTTTAGTTACCTGCTTATATGAATCAGCAAGCAGGAGTTATGTTGCTTTCTTAGTCCTTCCAGTTAGTTATTTGATTACAGTCTTTATCTCTTTTTATATAAATATTGTCTCAGGTTTTTCTCCTCCAGTAAAAAATAAGCAATCCTGCCTGTACATTTATATGTATGTAGCCTGGAACCACTTCTAGTGGCATTTCGATTCAAGTTTTGTGATTTTTCTGGTCCGTGAATTCTAAGCTGTTTAAAAGACATCTCTACTCAATTTTGTTACTCAGCTCCTGACTCAGATTTCTAACTCTGTAAGTTTTGTTTAAAGATATGATGCCTTTTAAAGAAACACACTGCATGTTTAAATAGAATATACAATTCTAAATAATAAATCACATGGGACCTGCTTTACATTGTGGAATATCTGTCTCAACCCTGGAGGCCTTTAAAAAATAGAATAATAATAAAAGCTGACATTTATTGAGCACTTATGATCTGTGAAGCACTGGGCTTTGCAAGCATTAGTTTATTTGCTTTCATAGTAATCCTAAGAGGTAGGTTTTTTTTTTTAATCCTGTTTAACAGATAAGGAACCAAAGCTTAGAGAGTTTAAGTAATTTGCCCAAGGTCACACAGGTAGTAAATGAAAGAGCCTGTATCCACTACAATCTTGTCTCCTAATCACTGTGTTATAGTCCCCGAAGTCTTGACTGGTGTTGGGCACAGTCCTAGGGACAAAGGCATCACAACTCTAGGCCACAGAGAACTCAGAAGTGAGTGCAGAGGCCTTTACCTATGTGTAGCCCATGTGTTTTGAGGAGTAGATATGTGGTTTTGAGACCCATTCAACAGCTTGATGGGCACCAGTGCATGGACACCCGAACCACAGGGCCAGCCCACCCAGCACTGCAAAACCCTGCAGCCTGGAGCGGGTTGGGGGGTTGGTGGTTCCCTAAGCCCGCTGCGATCTTGGAATAGTAATATATTCCTCTCAGAGGCAGATTGCAGGGGTGACATGTTATTACCTTTGCTAGCAATTGTTTTGTTTAATTTCCATTTTAAAATTTATTTCCTGTGAGAATGAACTGACTGGAAGTCATTTGTGCCAGGGAGGGAAGGTGAATTTCTTATTAACTCTCCCAGGTAATGGGTAGCTGCAGCTAGGGCTGTGTGAAGGACTTGAATTATTCAGGGTTGAGGAGGGCTGGGGAGGACTCAGAGAGGGCCTGATGGATGCAGTGTGCAGCCTGGTGGGAAGCAGGTGTGCTGTGGGCCTGGGACTTGAGGTGAGGACACCAGTCGAAGTTTTATACAAAAATCCTATAAGGACACTAGGCAAGTCCTTGCATTGGAGACAGCATCCCATCTTTTTCCCTGGCTGGAACATAGACCATATTAATGGCGAAGGGGTGAATAAAAGATTTTAATCACTTGTAAGAGTCCTTTCTTTGAAATAAAGTTTATCTGCCTTTCTATGGCTAGCAGATATGAAGATGGTGTCAATTGAAATTTGAGAGCTTTGTAAAAGGGAGAAGAAAGTGAGATGTGTATAGGGCAAAGGTGTGGAAGATGTGCAGGACCCCTTCGTCATCCCTCTGCCTGTGAACACATCTGAGGGGGACCCAGGGCAACTGGACCTTATTGTCCGGTGGCCTTGGTACTCCCTTCTCTGGAGTCCCTATTCTGGCTGGATGGCTCAGAACCTGTAGATTCAAAGCCTCAGAGCCTTCCCCTCAGCACTCCCTTCCAATGAGTGGCCAGGTGTTGCCCACTCTCCCTCACAGGGGACTCAGTGTCCTTCCTTTCCTCTTTGGTTTACTGCCTGAGCCTTGTTTCAAGCTTTCATTCCCTCCTGCAAGAAACCCCACATTATGGACTGCTTGGCTTCCGCCCATGGCCTCTGAGGCCATCTTACAGGCTGGCACCAGATTGATCTTCCTAAGCATGGCTTTGGTGGTGGGACACACTTCTCTAAAACCATCAATAGCTTCCCACCAGGTAAGATAAATGTCTTAGCTTGACAACTAATGATGTTACAGCAATATTTCCCTATGGTCTATACTTACCTGACTCAAAGCAGCTGCTCCTTTTGCAGTGTCTCTGAATGTACCTGGCCTTCATCCCCCTAAGCCCAGAGAAAAAGTTGGAGCCAGGCAGATCATATAACTGGAAGAAACATGATCAATGGTACCCAACACTTGGTCTCAATTTAGAGGACAGAAGTAAAGGCTACTGTGGACTCTGGAGAATTACACAACGCACACTCCATACTAAGGTAGTAGCTGCTGCTGAGATCCAACTCATGTCTCCACGCAGGAATTCTGTTCCAGGATTTCTTAGAAAATGCATGTTTCTCTGAATCCAGAATCCTGAGAAAAATCAGTCAATAAGTCAAGGAAAGGTATTACAGCTCTTTGCCAAGAATCAAACTTTAACAATCAATGTAGATATAACTGGTTCAAAGAAATTCCTGATGTCAAGTTGAAAATAGGAGCAGTAAATGCTGATATATGGAATTGAAGATTAAGGTTAACTTTTCAAGGAATAAGTACAGGAGCATGGAGGAGAGAAGTGATGAAGATTTAAGTAGCCTTTATGATCTAATTGGTCAATCTTTCTTATGACTTGTCCCATATTTTAAGTGTGTGTTTGTGGCCTTGTATTCTACTTAGAGTGTGTCAATCTTCCAAATAAAATAAATATTAGTAAGTTTATATGAATAGCATACTTAAATCCTATGAATGGCTGTTCCAAGAAAAGACAAATTTCAAAGCAAAGTCAGTCCTTAATAGGCAATTTTGACATATGGTTCTGTGTAGTGCAGTGAACCTTGCTAGATCCATTTGGTACTACCCAGTGATTCTCCCTGGCCTTTGTAGTGTTTACTATGGCCTACATTTATTTGCAAATACAGCTAAACAATATTCATTTATTAAAGAATTTTAAAAATATCCACAATAATGAGTAATGTATATGAAGAATTTTGAAAATATTTTTGAGAACAACATGATTTGTGGGGAATTTCTGAATATAATATTTCAGTTTCTTGTTCCAGAATCCTGAAGATTAATATCTGCGGGGAATTTTGAAACACTTGGCACAGCTGATTGCTGCTAGAAGGAATGGAAGGTGGCTGTCAGATCTCCTTACTTTACAAGAGAAGTTAGAAATGTGGAAGTTTATGTCAAGTCTCCCAATTTAAAAAGTTGGAATATTTTATAATGTTCAATTTTGTGCTCTAAGCTGTTGAACTCAGCTTCTTTTGCTTAGACTGACTCCCCCTTCCCGTTCCTTCCCCACCTGCATCCCTGCTGGACGTTGCTAATATCCAGGTCCACATCTAACAGCAGAATTTAAATTCTTTCCTGGCTGGACTTGTGCTGCATCCATACATGTACCACCCACGGCACCCAAATGCTGAAGGAATCAATCAATATTTCTTAAGTTAATGGGTGAAAGAGAGTTGCAGACTACTGGATTGTAAATCTACAAATCTAGATCTTGACCTGCCAGGACTCATCATCAGATGACATACAACGTTTCTATCAGTGGCCACTTCCAGGGAATGAATGTTGGCCAAAGGCCAAACAGGGAATTACAATGTGCAAATTCATGAATAGCCTGTTTACATTTCAAACCAGCTAAGCTCACAGCTTGTTTTTTTTTTTAAGCTAACGGATTGTGCGTTATTTATAGACCCCTACTGACTATTAATAAGTAGAATTGTGGTTGAATTTCACAAATGTTACAATTGGAGAACAAACTCAATCTACACACATTCTTGTATGGAAATTACTCTGATTAGAGCCTAATGACTAACTAAAGAGGTATTTGTCTATTCAATTGCAGGGCAGAGAAGAGTAATTAGTTTATGCTCAGGCTCAATTCTTCTAGGAGACAGTAGGGTGAAACTTTTGGTCTTTAGACACAACACTCCAGTTCGTAAGAGGTCTCAGCTGACTTCCAAAAAATCCAGTGCCATGAGCCCTCTCCCAGCAAGAATAGGTCATCTTTGTGTTTCCCTCACACCAATCACAGAGCCTTGGACTTGGTGAGTGCTTAACAGATACTGAAAAAAAAATTATCAGTCTTTTAATTTTACCCCTTTATTTGGTTCAAACATTTATTATTTCCGTAGTGTGCATTAAGTGCTAGGGATATAGAGAGAAATAGAACATGATCCTTTCCCTTTAAAGGTTCGTATTCTCATAAGGGACAGACAGATGAATGTAGAGTGCTCTAAAACCTAGTGTGATGAATGCTAGAACAGTCCAGGACTCCATCATTTTAGATGTTCCCCACTGCATCTTGTACTTAACTTTAGACCTTCAACAGATCTGTATTGCAGTTTATTTTCTTGTCAGTCACCCCTGCTATACTGTGAGCAACTGGAGGGCAGATAATTTGCCTTAATCAATTTTGTGTCCTGATGCTAGCTCAAGCCAGCACACAGTGGGTTTTCTATGAGGGTGGAGTAAATGAGTTAAAAAAGAGTGTCACCGGTCTTCCAGAGCTCTGACACTGCAAACTCACTCTGCCTTAAGAGAATGGAAGGAGAAGAGCCATCCCACTGGAAGTTCACTAGGGCAAGGGGTCTATTGGGGTACATAAAAGCTTCCCCACAGGGAAGCTTCAGGAACCACTGCTCAGCCAGAGAAGTGGGTGCGACTTATAGCTTACTGCAAGGCTTGTGCCTCCAGACCATGAGTCCTGTTTTGAAATGCTTCACTGTAAATTAATATACCAACATCCTAATGAACATCCTAATGACTCTGTGAGGGTCCTGTCATTGGCATAAGTTGGCTTTCCTGAGTCCCACCAACTCCTGACCCTGGTCAGATCAAGTATCCAGGTCTATAAAGCTGGGGACCAGGCCTTGGAATGAAAACGATCATGTGAGCTGGAGCTGCTTGTATTTCATCTTCCATTGCCACCTGAAGAAAGCCATTTGCAGTAGGAAGGAATGAGGCCAACAAACAAAGAAAAGTAAAGTCAAGAGATGGCTCCCTGATAACATTGTTCAAATGCCTGGATCTAGCTGTGCCTGAAAATAGCTGTCCTCTGGACTCTTCAGTTATGGAAACCAATAAATTCCTCCTCCTCTCTATTTTTTAGTTTAAATTGGATTTATATCACTTGCATCCAAAGGAGCCCTGGATAATATACTCTTATAGTCCCACTTTTTTAGGATATTCTTCAATTTCTTAGAAAATACAGGTATAGGTTAAGGACTTGTGCTTTGGAGTGAGATAAATCTGGTTTCAATCTCTGACCACTGCATTGTGAGTCTCTCTGCTACAGCAGTCAGCCCCTTACCCTAACTAATACATCAAGTAAAAAATAATTCAGGCTTGAAGTGAGGTGGTGGCAGTGAGGATAGAAAGAAGGAGTTTGAGTGCTTTTACAACTTTAGAATTGATAGAATAGGGTAGTTTATTATATGTGTGAATGAGGGGGCAAGGAATGTTGGGGCTGCGGGGAACTGAGATGTCCTGGTTTCTGGCTTGAGTGACTGGTGGATAGTGGTGCCCAAGACCAGCTTCATGGGCGTGTTTCATGCATCCCTGATAGGCCCCAATCCTGGCAAACTTCCAGGTGGGCAGCTCTGCTCCTTCTGTTCTCAGAAGGCAGAGTGAGCTTGCAGGGTCAGAGCTGTGGAAGACAAGTGACACTCTTGCCCATTTATTCATTCATTTCAGTCCTTATGGAAAGCCTACTTTGTGCCAGCTTGAGCTAGCGCCAGGACACAAAATTGATTAAGGTGCATCTTCCGTCCTCAAGTTGGTCACAGTGTAGTGGGGATAACTGATGAGAAAATAATAAACTGTAATACAGAGGAGTTGAAGGTCTTAATTAAAGTCATACAAGGCCCCACACTTCGTTTAATGCTCTGCTGTTGCTGTCTTGAAATTCCTAATCATTGAACAAAGAGTCCTGCATTTACATTCTGCACCAGGCCCCACAAATTATGTGGCCTGTTCTGGTGTGCCATTCACTTAGAAAAGGTGTGATGGCAGAACAGTTTGGGGGTAAATGATAGTGAATTTGTCTTGGAAGTCTAAAGGTGGGGGCTGACAGGAGTGGTTTGGGATGGATGGAGGGAAAGAGAGAGCAGCAGTGGGGGTGGCTAGACTTCTAGGGTTTGAGGGGCAAGGTTTGTACATTTCTGTGGGCCAAGAGGATGTGCTCCCCACTCCAATAATCATAATAAAAACATGGGGACAACAGCTTCCTTGTCTCCTGGGTCCTGTAGTTTCTGAAAACCCCACTGACATGTGACCAGACAGGTTTATGAGAGGCAGAGCAGGATAGCTGGGACAAAAATCAGGCAACTTTTTGGATGAAGGTTTACAGAAGCAAGGTTAATATTCTCAATATCTTGCTCATACAGATGCTGTGAAAAGAACAGAAATGACTGCCCTTAATCTGCTGCTGTATTCCTTGGCAGATAATATTTCGTTTGTTTGTTTTTGTTCCAGCAATTTGACAGTTTGACTGTGGATACTATATCTCTCTGGCAACAGAACTCGAAGCAGTCCTATGCAGCTCATTGGGGTATTATTCAATATTTTAGCTTGAGAATGAAAAAAAGGCATTTTGATTGATTTAATCTGTGAGCCAGAGCATCTTGAGGTATAGTGCAAAGGGTGTGGGCTTTAAGGTCAGGCATCTCAGGTTCAAATCCATGTCTCATGAGTCACAAGCCAAGTGATCCTGGGCAAGTCTTTGAGCATCTGTTTTCTTACCTGTGAAAAATATGCACCTTGCAGGGTATGGTAAGTATTGGAAGTAATATGAGAGTGACAGGATGTTGAACGGGACTTTTCCTGTTGACTTGGTTGACAAACCTGGGAAAATGCCTGATACAGTTTAAAATAAATCTCCCAAGGGCTTGCCAAGTGGTGATCATACTGGTCTAGCAGCTTCTCCTCCAATGGCTTATGTAACAGAAGCTTAGAGGGCGTTTTGAGGAAGAACATTGGAAAGGAATTGGTAGGGGAAGGTTAGAAGTGCTTTTCTCCTACATTAGCCAAATGAGAAACAACCCAAAAGAATGACTTAGAGAGATTGGGGGTGCTGAAGAGAAAGGGAGACCCTCATTTCACTTCCTGTGCTGCTGGCAGAGTGTGACTTGAGAGGAGAGTTCTTGGGAGACTGATATGTCACTGGAGTTCAAGGCCTGGAAACTGCTTCCCAGGGAAATGGATGGAAAGATTGGCTGGAGAGAGGGGAGCTGAGGTAGTGACCTTCACTTCATTTGGTGGTTAAGGGTTTGTGATCTTACTTGTAGGCCGCGGTGATGCCATGGGAGGTAACCAGGCAAGCACTGTCTTGATAACTGTCTTCATCATGCTGTATGCTAGCTCTCCAGAATTTATTCATCTTGCATAACTGAAACATTGTACTCTGTGATCAACATCACCCGATTTCCCCTTCCCCCAGCCCCTGGCAACCACCATCCTACTACTCACTTCTATGAATTTGACTATTTTAGATTCCACATCTAAGTGAGATCATGCAGTAGTTTTCTTTCTGTGTACTGCTGTTTTTCACTTAGTATTATGCCCTCCAGCTCCATCCATGTTGTCTCCAATAGCAAGATTTCCTTATTTCCTTCCTTTTTTTCTGATGGGGTCTTGCTATATTGCCCAGGCTGGATTCAAACTCCTGGGCTCAAGTGATTCTCCCACCTCAGCCTCTCAAGTAGCTGGGATCACAGGCACAGGCATTTTTTTGTTTTATAAGGCTGAATTACACACACATACACACACACATATACACACATACACACAGGTATTAATATATATGATATGCACACACACAATACCTCTACTATGTAGAGATCATGGATATGTTAACTAGCTTAATTGTGTTGATCATTTCACAATGTTTATGTAGAACAAAACATCAAGTTATTCACCTTAAATATATATAATTTTCGAATGTCGATCATATCTCAATAAAGCTGTTAAAAAACCCTCATTATCCATCAACCTATCTCATAATAAGTGTGTCATATCTTATTTAGAAAATATAAATGAATACAAGTAAAAAAGGTAATTGCATTTTCTAAGTATCAGAATTCAGCTAGGGTGGTAATAATCAAAGTGTGATCTTGATATTAGAAACCCAAGACTTTTCCATATAAACACCAAAGAGGTCTCCTGTAGTCACATGACAAATATTTGTGTTTCTTGCATCATGTAAAATCCATAGCATAAATTTTTAAAAAAGAGAGTTGCCTTGAAAAGAACCAATCAATGGAAGAAAGTTATTTTCTAAAAAGGAAGTTTGTTGAACACCTTAGGGCTGTGTCATTGAAGCAAAATCTTAGAGTGTTTGCAAGTGGTTAGCTAAAGAGAACATCTTCATCAGGAAATGAGGCAGTGAGACAGTGTTTGTCTGTTGGGCACTCCTTCAAAGAGAGACAGGATTTGGGCTTCTGCAATGGGAAACATTTAACAACTGAGGAGGACTTACCAACATTCCCACCTAAATTAGAAAAGTATTACCCACGTTTCCTCTGTTTTTTTTCTCCCTGATCTGCCCCCAGTTGGGGTAGGAGGTAGAAGGGATTGGATAAAAGAAAAAGAAAAAAACATGTCTTATCCCACTATCCCTATTTTTCCACCAAAAGCTTAAACCTGAATGTGGGGGTGGGAGGCAGGAATGTCAAAGACAAGATATAAATGAAATGACAGATTTAAATTGCACTAAAGATTTTATTTAAATTGGACTTGACTTTTTAAAAACTTTTAATTGAGGGAAACTTCAAACATATGTAAAAGTAGGGAAAATAGTATGATAAACGCCCATGTACCTGTCATTTATTTTCCATAATTATCAATTTGTGGCCAATCTTGTTTCATTTGTAGTCTCAACCATTCCCTATCTCCTGAGTTATTTTGAAGCAAATCTGAGACATCATACCATTTCATTTTATAAATTTTTCACTTGTGTCTTTCTAAGATATAAAGACTCATTATTTAAGCATAACTTAAATATTGTTATCACATTTTATTTGACAATAATTTCTTTTTAAAAATTGCTTTATTTTTAATTTCTGTGGGTACATGGTATATATATTTATGGGGTGTATGAGATATTTTGATGCAGGCATACAATGTGTAATAATTACACGATTATCACCAGGGTAAATGAGGTATTCATCATCTCAAGCATTTATTCTTTGTCTTACTAACCACGCCCCTCACCCACCATCCCACCCACTACCATTCCCAGCCTTTGGTAACCTCCGTCTACTCTCTGTTTCCATGAGTTCAATTGTTTTAAGTTTTAGCTCCCACATATGCGTGAGAATATGTGAAGTTTGTCTTTCTGTACCTGACTTATTTCACTTAACATAATGTCCTCCAGTTCTATCCATGTTGTTGCAAATTACAGGACCTCATACATTTTTATAGCTGAATAGTACTCCATTGTGTATATGTACCACATTTTCTTTATCCATTTATCTGTTGATGGACACTTGGGTTGCTTCCAAATCTTGGCTACTGTGAACAATGCTGCAGTAAACATGGGACTGCAGCTATCTCTTCAATATACCAATTTCCTTTCTTTTGAGTATGTACCTAGCAGTGGAATTGCTGGATCATATGTTAGCTCTATTTTTAGTTTTTTGAGGAACCTCCAAACTGTTTTCCACAGTGGTTGTACTAATTTACATTCTCACCAGCAGTGTACAAGGGTTCCCTTTTCTCCACATCCTTGCTAGCATTTGTTATTGCCTGTTTTTTGGCTAAAAGCCATTTTAACTGGTTGAGATGGTGTCTCATTGTAGTTTTGATTTGCATTTCTCTGATGATTAGTGATGTTGAGCAGTTTTTCATATGCCTGTTTTCTATTTGTATGTGTTTTGAGAAATGTCTACTTAGGACTTTTGCCCACTTAAAAATCAGATTATTAGATTTTTTCCCTATAGAGTTCTGTGAGTTCCTTATATATTCTGGTTATTAATTCCTTGCCAGATGGATAGTTTACAAATATTTTCTCCCATTTGGTGGGTTGTCCCTTCACTTTGTTGCTTGTTTCCTTCACTGTGCAGAAGCTTTTCATCTTGCTGTGATTCATTTTTGTCCATTTTCCCTTTGGTTACCTGTGCTTGTGAGGTAGTACTCAGAAATCTTTGCTCAGTCCAGTGTCCTGGAGAGTCTCCCGAATGTTTTCTTGTAGTAGTGTCATAGGTTGAGGTATTAGATTTCAGTCTTTAATTCACTTTGATTTGATATTTGTATATGGTGAGAGTTAGGAGTCTAGTTTCATTCTTCTGCATATGAATGTTTAGTTTTCCCAGCCATTTACTGAAGAGACTGTTCTTTCCCCATTGTATGTTCTTGGCACTTTTGTAAAAAATGAGTTCACTGTAGATCTACACATTTGTTTCAGGGTTATCTATTCTGTTCCATTAGTCTATGTGTCTGTTTTCATGCCAGTATCATGCTGTTTTGTTTACTGTAGCTCTGTAGTATAATTCGAAGTCAGGTAATGTGATTCCTTCAGTTTTGTTCTTTTTACACAGGATAGCTTTGGTTATTTCTGGTCTTTTGTGGTTCCATATACATTTTAGGATTGTTTTTTCTATTTCTGTGAAAAATCCCATTGACATTTTGATAGGAATTGCATTGAATCTGTAGGTTGCTTTCGGTAGTATGGACATTTTAACAATATCAATTCTTCCAATCCGTGAACATGTAATATCCTTCCATTTTTTTGTGTGTCTTCTTCAATTTCTTTCATCAGTGCTTTATAGTTTCCATTGTAGATATTTTTCACTTCTTTGGATATTTCCTAGTTATTTAATTGTATTTGTAGTTATTATAACTGGGATTACTTTCTTTCTTTTTTTTTATTACACTGAGTGCTGGGGTATATGTGCAGAATGTGCAGGTTTGTTACATAGGTATACATGTGCCATGGTGCTTTGCTGCACCCATCAACCCATCATCTACATTAGGTATTTCTCCTAATAGTATCCTTTCCCCAGCTCCCCACCCCCTGACAGGCCCTGGTGTGTGATGCACCACCCCAACCCCTGTGTCCATATGTTCTTTTTTCAATCCCCACTTATGAGTGAGAACATGCAGTGTCTGGTTTTCTGTTCTTGTGTTAGTTTGCTGAGAATGCTGGTTTCCAGCTTCATCCATGTCCCTGCAAAGGTTATGAACTCATCCTTTTTTATGGCTGCATAGTATTCCATGGTGTATATGTGTCACATTTTTTTAATCCAGTTTGTCATTGATGGGCATTTGGGTTGGTTTCAAGTCTTTGCTACTGTGAACAGTACTGCAATAAACATATGTGTGCATGTGTCTTTATAGTAGAATGATTTGTAATCCTGTGCTCTGTCCCACGGATATGGGGGTTTTATCTATAAGTCCCTGACTGGGGCTGCTACCTGTTTTTCAGAGATGCCCTGCCCAGAGAGGAGGAATCTAGAGACGCAGTCTGGCCACAGGGGCCTTGTTGAGCTGTGGTAGTCCTGCCCAGTTTGAACTTCCCTGTGGCTTCGTTGACACTGCGAGGGTAAAACTGCCTACTCAAGCCTCGGCAATGGTGGACTCCCCTCCCCCCACCAAGCTTGAGTGATCCAGGTTGACCTCAGACTGCTGTGCAAGCAGCGAGAATTTCAAGCCAGTGGATCTTAGCTTGCTGGGCTCTGTGGGGCAGGACCAGCTGAGTCAGACCACTTGGCTCCCTGGCTTCAGCCCCCTTTGCAGGGGAGTGAAGGGTACTGTCTCGCTGGTGTTCCAAGATGCCACTGGGGTATGAAAAAAAAGCTTCTGCAGTTAGCTTGGTGTCTGCCCAAACGGCTGCCCAGTTTTGTGCTTGCTTGAAACCCAGGGCCCTGGTGGTGTAGGCACCAGAGGGAATCTCCTGGTCTGCCGCTTGTGAAGACCATGGGAAAAGTGCAGTATCTGGGCTGGAGTGCATCATTCCTCCTGGTACAGTCTCTCACAGCTTCCCTTGTCTGGGGGAGGAATATCCCCTGACCCCTTGCTCTTCCTGGGTCAGGCGACACCCCACCCTGCTTTGGCTCATCCTCTGTGGGCTGCACCCACTGTCCAACCAGTCCCAATGAGATGAATTGGAAATGCAGAAATCACCTGCCTTCTGCGTCATTCTTACCAGGAGCTGCAGATAGAGCTGTTCCTATTCAGCCATCTTGCCAGCTGAGACTTTTGGGGATTACTTACTTTCTTGATTTATTTTTCAGATTGTTCACTGTTGGCATATGGAAATGCTACTGATTTTTGTATGTTGCTTTTGTATCTTGCAGGTTTACTGAATTGGTTCATCAGTTTTAATAATGTATAGTGTTTTGGTGGAGTCTTTATGTTTTCCCAAGTATAAGACCGCATGATCTGCAAGCAAGAATAATTTGACTTCTTCCTTTCCAGTCTGGATTTCCTTTATTTCTTTTGTCTGATTTCTCTAGCTAGGACTTCCAGTACTATGTTGAATAACAATGGTGAAAGTAGGCATCCTTGTCTTGTTCCAGATCTTGGAGAAAAGCCTTTCAGTTTTTTTCCTATTCAGATACTAGCTGTAGGTCTGTCATATGTGGTGTTTATTCTGTTGAAGTATGTTCCTTCTATCCCCAGTTATTTTAGGGTTTTTATCATAAAGAGATGTTGAATTTTATCAAATGGGTTTTCAGCATCAGTTGAAATGTTCATATAGTTTTTGTCCTTCATTCTGTGAATATGATGTATCACATTGATTGATTTACATATATTGAACCATCCTTGCATTTCTGGGATAAATCCTACTTGGTAATGGTGAATGATCTTTTTAATGTGTTGTTGAATTCAGTTTGCTAGTATGTTGTTGAAGATTTTTGCATCAACATTCATCCAAGGTATTGGCCTGTAGTTCCCTTTCTTTCTTTTCTTTCTTTTTCTTTCTCTCTCCCTCCCTCCCTTCTTTCCTTCCTTCCTTCCTCCCTCCCTTCCTTCTCACCCTCCCTCCCTTCCTCCCTCTCTCCTTCCTTCCTTTCTTTCCTTCTTTCTTTCTTTCTTTCTTTCTTTCTTTCTTTCTTCTTTCTTTCTTTCTTTCTTTCTTCTTTCTTCCTTTCTTTTCTTCTTTTCTCTCTTTCTCTCTTTCTTTCTTTTTCTTGTCTGTCTTTCTTGTCTTTGTCTGGTTTTGGTGTCATGGTAATATTGGCCCCATAGAATGACTTTGAAAGTATTCCCCCTTCCTCTATTTTTAGTAATAGTTTGAATAGGATTGGTATTAGTTCTTCTTTAAGTGTTTGATAAAATTTATCAGTGAAGTCATCAGGTCCCAGGTTTTTCTTTGCTGGGAGAGTTTTTTTGCTACAGCTTCAATCTTGCCACTTGTTAATTTGGTTTGTTCAGGTTTGCAGTTTCTTTATGGTTTAGTTTTGGTAGGTGGTAGGTGTCTAGGAATTTATCCATTTCTTGTAGGTTTTCCAATTTATTGTCATATAGTTGCTCATAGTAGCCTGTAATGATCCTTTGAATTTTTGCAGTATCTGTTTTAATGTCTTATTTTTGTTCATCTCTGATTTTATTTATTTGGGGCTTCTCTCTTTTTTCCTTAGTCTGGCTAAAGGCTTGTCAATTTTGTTTATGTTTAAAAAAATCAACTTTTTGTTTCATTGATCTTTTGTATTTTTTGTTTCAATATCATTTATTTTTGCTCTGATCTTTCTTATTTCTTTTCTAGTACTAACTTTGGGTGTGATTTGTCTTGCTTTTTTAGTTGTTTAAGATGCATTGCTCTGTTGTTTATTTGATGTTTTTCTTCTTTTTTGATGTAGGCACTTATAGCTATAATTTTTCTTGGTACTGCTTTCACTGTATCCCATGGGTTTTGTTTTGTTTTGTATTTTTAGTAGAGATGGGGTTTTGCCATGTTGTCCAGGCTAGGCTTGAATTACTGACCTCAAGTGATCAGCCCACCTCAGGCTCCCAGAGTGCTGGGATTACGGTCATGAGCCACTGCCTGTATCCCATAGGTTTTTGTATGTTGTATTTCCATTATCATTTGTTTCAAGAAAATTTTCAATTTTCTTCTTAATCTCTTCATTGACCCACTGGTCATTTGGGAGCTTATTGTTTAATTTCCATGTGTTTGTATAATTTACAAAATTCCTTTTGTTACTGATTTCTAGTTTTATTCCCTTGTAGTCAAAGTAGATACTTGATATTATTTCAATTTTTTGAATATTTTAAGACTTGTTTTGTGGACTAACATATGGTCTATCCTTGAGAATGATCCATATTCTGAGGAGAAGAATGTGTATTCTGCTGCTCTTGGATGAAATGTTCTATAAATACCTATTATGTCTATTTGGCCTTATAGTATGGATTAAGTCTGATATTTCTTCATCGATTTTCTGTCTGGATGATCTTTCCAGTGCTGAGAGTGGGGTGTTGAAGTAGCCAGTTATCACTGTATTGCAGTCTATCTCTCTTTCTTTAGCACTATTAATATTTGCTTTATATATCTGGGTGCTGTAATTTTGGGTGTACATATATTTATAATTGTTGTATCTTCTTGCTGAATTGACCTCTTTATCATTATATCATGATCTTCTTTCCTTCTTTGTCTGTTTTTATAGTTTTTGTCTTGAGATCCATTTTGTGTGATGTAAGTATAGCTGGCTATTCCTGCCCTTTTTTGGTTTCCATTTACATAAAATAATTTTTTCTATCCCTTTATTTTCAGTCTATATATATCTGTATAGTTTAATTATGTTTCTTGTAGTCAACTGATCATTGATTCTCGTTTTTTTTTGTTTTTTTTTGTTTTTCGTTTTTATCCATTCAGCTAGTCTATGTCGTTTGATCTAAGAGTTAGTCCATTTACATTCAATGTTATCATTGATAAATAAGGATTTACTCCTGCCATTTTGTTATTTGTTTTCCAGTCATTTTGTGGTCTTCTCTTTTTTCTTTTCTTCCTTCTTGTCTTCCTTTTAGTGAAGATAACTTTCTCTGGTATTTTAATTTCTTGCTTTTTACTTTTTGTATATCCATTGTATGTTTTTAGATTTCAAATTACTGTGAGGCTTGCAAATAATATCTTATAACTCATTATTTTAAACTGATGATAACTTAATGCTGATTATATAAACTAATAAGCAAAAAGAAAACTAATAAAAACTGTATGCTTTAACTTCTTCTCCCCACTTTTTTTTTTTTTCGAGATGGAGTCTTGCTTTGTCTCTCAGGCTGGAGTGCAGTGGCACGATCTCGGCTCACTGCAAGCTCCGTCCCCTGGGTTCATGCCATTCTCCTGCCTCAGCCTCCTGAGTAGCTTGGACTACAGGCGCCTGCCACCACACCTGGCTCATTTTTTGTATTTTTAGTAGAGATGGGATTTCACCATGTTAGCCAGGATGGTCTCGATCTCCTGACCTTGTGATCCACCCACCTCGGCCTCCCAAAGTGTTGGGATTACAGGTGTGAGCCACCGCACCTGGCCTCTTCTCCCCACTTTTAAATTTTTATTTCTATTTATATCTTACTGCACTATCTATGTCCTGAAAAGTCATTGTAGTCATTATTTTTGATTGGTTCATCTTTTCATCTTTCTACTTAACAGATGAGTAGTGTATACACCACAATTACAGTGTTATAATATTTTGTGGGTTTTTTTTGTATACTTACTATTACCAGTGAGTTTCATGCTTTCAGATGATTTCATATTGCTTGTCAACATTCTTTTCTTTATGATTGAAGAACTCCCTTTAGCATTTCCTGTAGGATAGGTCTGGTGTTGATGAAATCCCTCAGCTTTTGTTTGTCCAGGAAAGTCTTTATTTCTCCTTCATGTTTGAAGGATATTTTTGCCAGATATACTATTATTCCAGGATAAAAATATTTTCCTTCAGCACCTTAAATATGTTATGCCACTCTCTCCTGGCCTGTAAAGTTTCCACTAAAAAGTCTGCTGCCAGACATATTGGATC
The DNA here is from genome assembly GCF_029281585.2 of Gorilla gorilla gorilla. Classification (NCBI taxonomy): domain Eukaryota; kingdom Metazoa; phylum Chordata; class Mammalia; order Primates; family Hominidae; genus Gorilla; species Gorilla gorilla. Next base: position 148,841,787 of record NC_086017.1, on the reverse strand, counting down.
TCCATTTTTTGTTTCTTTCTCTTGCTGCTTTTAGGATCCTTTATCCTTTACAGTTGGGAATTTGATTGTTAAAAATCTTGAGATAGTCTTTGGGTTAAATCTGCTTGTGTTCCATAACCTTCTTGTATTTGGATATTGATATCTTTCTCTAGGTTTAGGAAGTTCTCTGTTATTATCCCTGTGAATAAACTTTCTACCTTTATCTCCATATCTACCTCTTCTTTAAGGCCAATAACTCTTAGATTTGCCCTTTGGAGACTATTTTCTAGATCTTGTAAGTGTGCTTCATCTTTTATTCTTTTTTTTTTTTTTTTTTGTCTCATTTGACTGTTTTCAAAAAATCTGTCTTCCAGGTCACTGATTCTTTCTTCTGCTTGATCAGTTCTGCTGTTAAAGAACTCTGATGCATTTTTCAGTGCCAGTTAACATTTTTCAGCTTCAGAATTTCTGCTTGACTCTTTTAAATTATTTCAATTTCCTTGTTAAATTTATCTGGTAGGATTCTGAATTCATTCTCTGTGTTATCTTGAAGTTCTTTAAGTTTACTCGAAACAGCTATTGTGAATTCTCTGTCTGAAGGGTCACATATCTCTGTTTCTCTGAGATTGGTCCATGGTGCCTTATTTAGTTCATGTGGTGATGTCATGTTTTCCTGAATGATATTAATGTTTGTGCATGTTCATTGGTGTCTGGGCATTAAAGAATTAGGTATTTATTGTAGTCTTCACAGTCTGGGCTCATTTATACCCATCCTTTTTTATAAGATTTTCCAGATATTTGAAGGAAATTGGGTGTTGTAACCTAAGTTTGTGGTCGCTGCAGCTGTACCTGCATTAAGCGATACTCCAAGCCCACTAACACTGTGTTTTTGTAGACTTGTAGAGGTACCGCCTTGGTGGTCTTGGATAAGATCTAGAAGAGTTGTCTGGATTAACAGGCAGAGGCTCTTGTTCTCTTCCCTCCCTTTCTCCCAAACAAATGGAGTCTCTCTTTCTTTCTGTGCTGAGCCACCTGGATTTAGAGGAGGGGTGACACAAGCACATCTGTGGCTACCACCACTGGGACTGTGCTGGGTCAGACCTGAATTCAGGACAGCATTGAGTCTTATCCTCCCTATCCCTCCCTCTACCTACCATTCTCAGACTCTAGTATCGTCTGTTCTACTTTTTACTCCTATAAAACAAGCTTTTTAAAGCTTCCACATATGAGTGAGAACTGTAATGTTTAACTTTCTGTTACTGGCTTATTTTACTTAACATACTGTTCTCCAGTTCCATCTATATTACTGCAAATGACAGAATTTTATTCTTTTATATGGCTAAATAGTGCTCCATGGCGTGTATATACCACATATTCTTAATCCATTTATCTATTATTAGACACCTAGGTTGATTCCATATCTTGGCTATTGTGCATAGTGCTGCAATAAATATGAAGATGCAGATATATTTTTGATATATGATGTCCTTTCCTTTGGAAAAAATCCTGGTAGTAGAATTGCTGAATCATATGGTAGTTCTATTTGTAGTTTCTTAAAGGACCTCCATATTGTTCTCCCTAGTGGTTGTGCTAGTTTGCATTCCCACCAACAGTATATAAGAGTTCCCTTTGGAATGTAAATTAGTTCAGCCATTGTGGAAGACAGTGTGGTGATTCCTCAAAGATCTAGAAGCAGAAATACCACTTGATCCAGCAATCCCATTACTGGGTATACACCCGAAGGAATATAAATCATTCTATTATAAAGATACATGCATGTGTATGTTCATTGCAGCATTATTCACAATAGCAAAGACATGGAATCAACCCAAATGCCCATCAACAGTAGACTGGATAAAGAAAACGTGGGACGTACACACCATGGAATACTGTGCAGCCCCCAAAAAGAATGAGATCATGTCCTTTGCAGGGACATGGATGAATCTGGAAGCCGTTAACCTCAGCAAACTAACGCAATAACAGGAAACCAAACACCACGTGTTCTCACTTATAAGTGGGAGCTGAACAATGAGAACACATGGACACATTGGTGGGGGACAACACACACTGGGGCCTGTTAACGGGTTTGGGGGAGGAAGAGCATCAAGAAGGACAGAAAATGGGTGCTGGGCTTAATATGTGGGTGATGGATTGATATGTGCAGCAAACCACCATGGCACATGTTTACCTATGTAACAAACCTGCACATCCTGCACATGTACCCCGGAACTTAAAAGTTGATTAAAAAAAAAAAAGAATTCCATTTCCTCCACATCCTCACCACCACTTGTTATTTTTTGTCTTTTTGATAATAGCCACCTTAACTTGTGTAAAATAATTCCTCATTGTGGTTTTGACCATGGTTATTCTCCTAGAGAATTAAGGAGTCCTCCTGTGGGTCTGTTTGATGATGCTCCAGTGTAATATTGAAGAGCCACCTTATCCTTTTGTTTCATTTTCCAGTGTAAGAGTCAAATCCAATAGTTTGCTTATTAGAGTTCAAATTATGTCATATCTTTAGTGACAAGATTCTACTCCACCCAATTAAGTATTGACCAATGAGAATTGCATGGTACACAAAATAACATAATTTTGCTTTTATGATGTAAATATTGTAAAAGTACATCCATGTTTAAAGGCTTGAATTTTTAGGAAAGTCATTTCTCTTGGGATTCCTCTTCTGTTCCATTGGATGAGGGAAGGTGAGAGGGAGGTGAGAAAATGTGTTCCTGGGAAGATTAATTGTAGAATTCGAATGGGAGTAGAGGCTGATTGCCTCTGAAGGGTGAGTGGGGACAGAGGATTTGTGGATGTAGCTAAGAGTTCCCCATGCCTTTGCCTATGAGAGTCATCTTTCTCTATTTAGAAGAATGACTACTGACTTTTAGGCTTTTTTTTTTAAAAGATATTTATTGTGCTTATCTAAAAACATTATGTGAGCAATAAATTGATAAATGCTGTATAAAAAATGTTTTGTTGAATGAGGTCTGGCTGATGGGGACTAGGGATAGCAGATGTTGTATACAAAATACAGTGAGTTATTTGCTTCCAAGAAAAACAGATCCATTGAGTATCTTTCAATATGCTACATTCTCTGGAGATTTTTTCAAAACCCAGAGTCCTTGGTGATCTGTCCTTTATCAGCTTAGATGTTTAATTCCTGCTGACCTTTTATTGATTCTGGGAATGTGTTATCTTAGAAAGAGCTGGTTTCTGTCAATTTCCCCTCACTCATTATTACTGGGACTATATTTAAGATCTCCCATTTCTGTGGATCTATTTGGGACCCACTACCAAATTCATAGAATACTCATCCCTCCTATGCCTTCTCTGTTGCTAGGAGTCCATCACAGAAAAGTAAGCGTTCTCTACTTTTGAAATGGGTAAATCACCACTGCTCTTTACTATGTCTTCTGGGAGCCCTTGATTTCCTATTATAATGTAATTTTAAAAATATTTCCTGACAGATATGCAGATAGGCAGAAAGAATGCTCTACCAGTTTTAAGAAGCCTGGAATCTGAGGATATGGAATAAAAGTTAACTTTTGAGAAAAAAATAGTGGTAGGTAAGGAAAGGGTTAGAGGAAAAAAATGGAAAAGATGAAAAACTGTTTTCACCGACACAAGTTATGGGACCTTAAGCAAAAGTACAGAAAGTGTTTCTTGTCCCGTGATAAATAGATAGCAGTGGTAGATCTGTACTATTTGTAAAGAACAAGCAAGGTGTAAACATGAACCATTCCTCTTACCCTGACTTTGGCTCATTCCTTTAATTCTTTCTCATTTTATTCATTTTTATTTATTAATTCATCACATATTGGGCATCTGGGTATAGCAGTAAATTTGGAATATAGTGATGAAGAAGACATGGTTCCTGCCCTCATAGAGCTCATAGTTTGCTCCTTTTCATTGCATTTTCCAATTTGTTTATGAATGACTGAAATATTATCTAAGAATTGTTCAATGAAATCCTACCATCAGGTTAGGCAATTTAGCTGAATTATTATTATGGAGATAGATAGATAGGTAGATAGACAGATCAGATACACATATATTCATAAGTATATTGTTATGAAGTCATATCCCTGTAATTATCTTTTATTATATTATTATCTCCACTTGTTCCCCACCAATTCATTATTTTTATTTTAATCGTTTTTGGGGTGGAGGTGGTTTTTGTTACATGGATAAGTTTTGTTTTCCATTCCTGACTTACTTCACTTAGAATAATGGTCTCCAATTCCACCCAGGTTGCTGCAAATCCCATTATTTCGTTCCTTGTTATGGCTGAGTAGTATTCCATGGTATATATACATACCACATCTTCTTTATCCACTTATTTGTTGATGGGCACTTAGGCTGATTCCTTATCTTTGCAATTATTAATTGTGCTGCTAGAAAAATATATGTGCATGTGTCTTTTTCATATGACTTCTTATCCTTTGGGTAGTTACCAAGGAGTGGGATTGTTGAATTGAATGATAGTTATATTTTTAGTTCTTTAAAGAATCTCCATACAGCTTTCCATAGTGGTTGTACTAATTTACATTCCCACCAGCAGTGTAAATGTGTTCCCTTTTCACCACATCCATGCCAACATCTATTGTTTTTTGACTTTTAAATTATGGTCATTCTTGCAGGAGGAACATAGTATATCACTGTGGTTTTAATTTGCAGTTCCCTGATGATTAGTGATGTTGAACATTGTTTCATGTTTCTTGGATGTTTGTGTATCTTCTTTTGAGAAATGTCTATTCATGTTCGTTCTTTGCCCACTTTTTGTCCCCATCAATTCATTCTATTAATCTCCCTTAATATGACCACGGAAAGGTCATGATTAGTCTCCCAGTTGTCAAATGTGATGACCTTTAACCAGGCTTTCTTGTCCTTGACTTCTCCAAGAATTTGACAGTGTTAAATACTCCCCTTTTCCTGAATTCTTTTCTACCTGTTCTATCCTGGTTAGAGTCATGGGCTTTATAATCCTACCAAACTGACTTTGAATCCTTGCTCTGCCATTTTCTGAATTTATGAGCTAGGAAGTAGTCACTTCTGCTCTGTGCCTCAGTTTGGTTATCCATAAAGTAGGAATAACAGTATCACCCTATCTTACAGGGTTCCGTAAGGTGAAAATTAAATGAACAAATATATGTGAAATAATTAGTGAGCCCTCTGGCTCGACTGTTTTTTCTTCCCTTCAAGTGTGTCCTGTGTTCAGGTACCTGAATTTGAGTCTCTGTCATCTCAGTCAACACTTCTCTCTTGGATCTCTCCTGTGGTTTTTGCTTGCCCGTTCTGGGTAAATGAGAATGACTTTCTAATCATTATCCCTTATTCTGACCTCTAACTCAAGCGTCAGTCCCACCTCACTATATAGAGTGCTCATTATAAAAGATAAGGACACAATGGTTCACTTTCATTATATAATGGCAAGAGAAGGTAAAATAAGCCTGGGTAGAATGGGCTAAAGCTAGGGTAACCATCTGTTTCCAGTTGCTCAGACTGTTCCTGGAGAATGCATGTCGTCCCAGTGTACTGTCCAATGATCACTTCCTTTCTTGCTCAATAGGGTCACAGTTAAGAGAATAAATTACATGTTCACTTTAGTTAAAGCCAATGTTTGAGTCAAGATGACTGGTTGAGTTATTCTATTTACTTGGCCATTCATTGGGTCATTTACTCAACAGATATTCCTCTGGGTAAGTCCCTGGGGCCAGAATACTAGACAACATGTGATCCTCACTCAAGAAGTTCATAGTCCAGTGGGTGGGACATATAATAAATCATTGATTACAGAATACTGCCATCAATGCTATTATAAGGGTGAACCCAGGATGACACAGGAATGCAAAATAAGGAGAGAAAGAGAAAGAGAGTGAGAGAGAGCTCCAGGGGATTGAAGGAGTGTGGTTGGATCTGGGAAGGGATAGAGGTTTTCCAGAAGAGGTATCAGGAAAACACTGGCTTTATGAAGTTAATATACAGTATTAGGGTAAGGGTTTAGGAAAGGGAGAAGGGGAAAACAATATGGACAGTTTCAAAGAATGTAGTTTTGCCTGCATCATGCCCCAGGCTGCAGAGAATCCCTTAGCAAAAAAAAAAAAAAAAAAAAAAAATTGCAACTCTGGGGGTGTTTCCTTTCCTCCACAAGGCTCTTTAAGTCCTCTTGCTTGATATCAATGCACCAAAGTACTCCATCATAAAGAGATGTTTAAAAATTCCTCCTAATTAAGACAATTTCAACACAATTTGAAATTTTCTATTAATTTTAATGTTTATTATTCAAAAATTTTGTTTTACTGAATTTCTCTTCAGAGATAATAGGCACAGCAAAATGTCTATAGCAGTCCCTGGCAATGTTGGGAATAGGGTAAAGGGTTAGAACTTTGTGTTCAAATTAGCCTGTCTCACGAATGGCTAGGACCCCGTAACTGGTGCTGAAGGCCATTTGTCAGCACTGCCTCTACGCCTCAGATGGGCCTTCCTTTAACTGTCCCCAGCCACAGAGAAGCTTATGGAAATGGTTGAGAAATGTCTTTAATCCCAGTTCAAATGAGGATCTGTATAACTGTATAACTCCAGCTTCCAGTGGGCATGTGGTTTTCTTGACTATGTCATTTTGTAGAGTTTTGAATTTGTTGCTTTTATCAGACAGAATTCTTGATCTCACATGAAACCTGTGCTAATTGGAGTAAAAGAAAAATTTTGGAAGGATATTGGGTAGATCACAAAATCTACAGGGATGGGGATGGAGAACTACACTTGAAGAATTGGTGACGAAGACCTCACTGTAAATCTGCTAAAGACACCATTCTGGCACTGCTGCTAACAGCCAGGAGTGCTTTGCTCCAGAAACTTGCTTCTGTGGTTCTGGACTTTTGGCTCCCTCAGGGCCCCACTGTGCATTTGTAGAACTCACTTTCAACTCATCTTAGACAGAATCATCTGATTATCTGAGACTGGGTTGCCCAAGCAATAGCTGCAAGCAAACTGATAGAGAAAATTTTTCTCCTTTAGGGTCTGTCTTCCACCTGTCGTGGGACTTCTGTGCCCTCCACTCCAAAAAAGGGCTGTTTGGATGCAGTAGAAAACAAAAAGAAGACACAGAGAGAGAGAGAGAGAGAGAGAATCCTAGAAGTATTAAAACTTAAATATGAAAGACAGGACAATAAGACTTCTCAAAAGACAACTTCATAGAAGTATCTTTATGACCTTGGGGCAGATATAAATTTCTAAATAGGGTACAACAACAGCAACTGTAAAAATAGATGGATAACTTGGACTTCAATAAAATTAAGAACATCTGTTTACTAGAAAATACTAGAATGAAATGGAAAATATATGCCACAGAGTAGAAGTAGGAGAATATATTATTTGCCATGTATAGTTATATTTACATCTATATCTATTTGGCATGTATATGGCACATATAAGGAACATAACATATATAAAGAACAAGAAAAAGAAAGACAAACATTATTTTAATGGGCAAATACTTGACAGTTACTTCACAAAAGAGGATATCCAAATGGTCAGTAACATAAAAAGATCTTCAACCTCATTAGTTATGAGAGAAATGCCAGTCCAACCCATAATGACATACTACTATATGTATATTAGAAAGGCTAAAATGAATAAAACTGACAGTAGTAAGTGTTAGTAAGGATGTTGAGCAACTGGAACATTTATGCGTGCTGGTGGGATTGATACAGCCATGCTTAGAAACAGTTTGGCAAAATCTAAAACACACATCTACCTTACAACTCAGCAATTTCACTTTTAGGTATACAGCCAATGTGTGCAGAGTACATCAAAAGACATCAGATGGTTAGATTGGTTAGATCTGTTTGTTAGATCCCTTTGTCAGATGGATAGATTGCAATGTGTGCAGAGTACATCAAAAGATCAGATATGAATGATCATAGCTGCTGTATTCATAATAGCTCTAAGCTACAAATAACCTTACTATCAATCAACAAACATAAGAATAAATTTTGTTATAGTCATATAATGGAATACTACCTGGCAACAACTACATACAGCATGAGTTAATCTCACTGACACGATAGAACAAAAAGCACCAGAAACAAAAGAGTATATACTGGATGATTTCAGTTATATAATTATCAAATCAAGTAAAACATCTGTAGTGATGGAGGTCAGAATAGTGGTTACTTTTGGGGTATTGAATGGGATGGAACTTTCTAGGGTGTTGGAAATATTCTATATCTTGCTCTTGAGCTGTGTAATCAAGATTTGTGCACTTGACAGTATGCTTGTTACACTTCAATAAAAATGTTTTTTAAAGGTTGCTCATAAAAATGGCTCTGTTTATTTGGTTTTCATTAAATAAATATATCTACATGGTAATGATTAAAATGGGACAGAAATTCTTATGATGAAAATAGGTAGCCTCTTGTCTCACCACTCCTTATTTCTAGTACTAATAACCAGATTTAGTTCTTAAAATAATTTTTTTCTTGTAGGTCTTATGCTATAATTCGATATAATGTGTTTATACTTCAATTTCTTGATTTATATACTTTAGATAACATACATGGATTTTTCACTACACATAAGAGATTTGTGTCACATACACAATTTTCCCCTTATCTATCCCTAATATTATATATATATATATATTCTGTTCTTATATTATAACTTGATTTATTTATTTATTTTATTTTTATTATACTTTAAGTTTTAGGGTATGTGTGCACAACATGTAGGTTAGTTACATATGTATACATGTGCCATGTTGGTGTGCTGCACCCATTAACTCGTCATTTACATTAGGTATATCTCCTAATGATATCCCTCCCAACTCCCACAACCCCACAACAGGCCCCAGTGTGTGATGTTCCCCTTCCTGTGTCCATGTGTTCTCATTATTCAGTTCCTACCTACGAGTGAGAACATGCAGTGTTTGGTTTTTTGTCCTTGCGATAGTTTGCTGAGAATGATGGTTTCCAGCTTCATCCATGTCCCTACAAAGGACATGAACTCATCATTTTTTATGGCTGCATAGTATTCCATGGTGTATATGTGCCACATTTTCTTAATCCAGTCTATCATTGGACATTTGGGTCGGTTCCAAGTCTTTGCTATTGTGAATAGTGCCGCAATAAACATACATGTGCATGTGTCTTTATAGCAGCATGATTTATAATCCTTTGGGTATATACCCAGTAATGGGATGGCTGGGTCAAATGGTATTTCTAGATCTAGATCCCTGAGGAATCGCCACACTGACTTCCACAATGGTTGAACTAGTTTACAGTCCCACCAACAGTGTAAAAGTGTTCCTATTTCTCCACATCCTCTCCAGCACCTGTTGTTTCCTGACTTTTTAATGATTGCCATTCCAACTGGTGTGAGATGGTATCTCACTGTGGTTTTGATTTGCATTTCTCTGATGGCCAGTGATGGTGAGCATTTTTTCATGTGTTTTTTGGCGGCATAGATGTCTTCTTTTGAGAAGTGTCTGTTCATATCCTTTGCCCACTTTTTGATGGGGTTGTTTGTTTTTTTCTTGTAAATTTGTTTGTGTTCATTGTAGATTCTGGATATTAGCCCTTTGTCAGATGAGTAGGTTGCAAAAATTTTCTCCCATTCTGTAGGTTGCCTGTTCACTCTGATGGTAGTTTCTTTTGCTGTGCAGAAGCTCTTTAGTTTAATTAGATCCCATTTGTCAATTTTGGCTTTTGTTGCCATTGCTTTTGGTGTTTTAGACATGAAGTCCTTGCCCATGCCTATGTCCTGAATGGTATTGCCTAGGTTTTCTTCTAGGGTTTTTATTGGTTTTAGGTCTAACATGTAAGTCTTTAATCTGTCTTGAATTAATTTTTGTATAAGGTGTAAGGAAGGGATCCAGTTTCAGCTTTCTACATATGGCTTGCCAGTTTTCCGAGCAGCATTGATTAAATAGGGAATCGTTTCCCCATTTCTTGTTTTTCTCAGGTTTGTCAAAGATCAAATGGTTTTAGATAGGTGGCATTACTTCCGAGGGCTCTGTTCTGTTCCATTGGTCTATATCTCTGTTTTAGTACCAGTACCATGCTGTTTTGGTTACTGTAGCCTTGTGGTATAGTTTGAAGTCAGGTAGCATGATGCCTCCAGCTTTGTTCTTTTGGCTTAGGATTGACTTGGCAATGCGGGCTCTTTTTTGGTTCCATATGAACTTTAAAGTAGTTTTTTCCAATTCTGTGAAGAAAGTCATTGGTAGCTTGTTGGCATTGAATCTATAAATTACCCTGGGCAGTATGGCAATTTTCACGATATTGATTCTTCCTACCCATGAGCATGGAATGTTTTTACATTTGTTTGTATCCTCTTTTATTTCATTGAGCAGTGGTTTGTAGTTCTCCTTGAAGAGGTCCTTCACATCCCTTGTAAGTTGGTTTCCTAGGTATTTTATTCTCTTTGAAGCAATTGTGAATGGGAGTTCACTCATGATTTGGCTCTCTGTTTGTCTGTTATTGGTGTATAAGAATGCTTGTGATTTTTGCACATTGATTTTGTATCCTGAGACTTTGCTGAAGTTGCCTATCAGCTTAAGGAGATTTTGGGCTGAGACAATGGGGTTTTCTAGATATACAATCATGTCATCTGCAAACAGGGACAATTTGACTTCCTCTTTTCCTAATTGAATACCCTTTATTTCCTTCTCCTGTCTGATTACCCTGGCCAGAACTTTCAACACTATGTTGAATAGTAGTGGTGAGAGAGGGCATCCCTGTCTTGTGCCGGTTTTCAAAGGGAATGCTTCCAGTTTTTGCCCATTCAGTATGATATTGGCTGTGGGTTTGTCATAGATAGCTCTTATTATTTTGATATACATCCCATCAATACCTAATTTATTGGGAGTTTTTAGCATGAGGGGTTGTTGAATTTTGTCAAGAGCCTTTTCTGCATCTATTGAGATAATCATGTGCTTTTTGTCATTAGTTCTGTTTATGTGCTGGATTACATTTATTGATTTGCATATGTTGAATCAGCCTTGCATCCCAGGGATGAAGCCCACTTGATCATGGTGGATAAGCTTTTTGATGTGCTGCTGGATTCAGTTTGCCAGTATTTTATTGAGGATTTTTCCATCGATGTTCATCAGGGATATTGGTCTAAAATTTTCTTTTCTTGTTGTGTCTCTGTCAGGCTTTGGTATCAGGATGATGCTGGCCTCATAAAATGAGTTAGGGAGGATTCCCTCCTTTTCTATTGATTGGAATAGTTTCAGAAGGAATGGTACCAGCTCCTCCTTGTACCTCTGGTAGAATTTGGCTGTGAATCCATCTGGTCCTGGACTTTTTTTGGTTGGTAAGCTATTAATTATTGCCTCAATTTCAGAGCCTGTTATTGGTCTATTAAGAGATTCAGCTTCTTCCTGGTTTAGTCTTGGGAGGATGTATGTGTTGAGGAATGTATCCATTCCTTCTAGATCTTCTAGTTTATTTGCATAGAGGTATTTATAGTATTCTCTGATGGTAGTTTGTATTTCTGTGGGATCTGTGGTGATATCCCCTTTATCATTTTTTATTGTGTCTATTTGATTCTTCTCTCTTTTCTTCTTTATTAATCTTGCTAGCAGTCTATCAGTTTTGTTGATCTTTTCAAAAAACCAGCTCCTGGATTCATTGATTTTTTGAAGGGTTTTTTGTGTCTCTATCTCCTTCAGCTCTGCTCTGATCTTAGTTATTTCTTGCCTTCTGCTAGCTTTTGAATGTGTTTGCTCTTGCTTCTCTAGTTCTTTTAATTGTGATGTTAGGGTGTCAATTTCAGATCTTTCATGCTTTCTCTTGTGGGCATTTAGTGCTATAAATTTCCCTCTACACACTGCTTTGAATGTGTCCCAGAGATTTTGGTATGTTGTGTCTTTGTTCTCTTTGGTTTCAAAGAACATCTTTGTTTCTGTCTTCATTTCGTTATGTACCCAGTAGTCATTCACGAGCAGGTTGTTCAGTTTCCATGTAGTTGAGCAGTTTTGTGTGAGTTTGATAGCACTGAGTTCTAGTTTGATTGCACTGTGGTCTGAGAGACAGTTTGTTATAATTTCTGTTCTTTTACATTCGCCGAGGAGTCCTTTACTTCCAACTGTGTGGTCAATTTTGGAATAGGTGTGGTGTGGTGCTGAAAAGAATGTATATTCTGTTGATTTGGGGTGGAGAGTTCTGTAGATGTCTACTAGGTCTGCTTGGTGCAGAGCTGAGTTCAGTTCCTGGATATTCTTGTTAACTTTCTGTCTCATTGATCTGTCTAATGTTGACAGTGGGGTGTTAAAGTCTCCCATTATTATTGTGTGGGAGTCTAAGTGTATTTGTAGGTCTCTAAGGACTTGCTTTATGAATCTGGGTGCTCCTGTATTGGGTGCATATATATTTAGGATAGTTAGCTCTTCTTGTTGAATTGATCCCTTTACCATTATGTAATGGCCTTCTTTGTCTGTTTTGATCTTTGTTGGTTTAAAGTCTGTTTTATCAGAGACTAGGATTGCAACCCCTGGCTTTTTTTGTTTTCCATTTGCTTGGTAGATCTTCCTCCATCCCTTTATTTTGAGCCTATATATGTCTCTGCATGTGAGATGGGATTCTTGAATACAGCACACTGATGGGTGTTGACTCTTTATCCAATTTGCCAGTCTGTGTCTTTTAATTGGAGTATTTAGCCCATATACATTTAAGGTTAATATTGTCATGTGTGAATTTGATCCTGTCATTATGATGTTAGCTGGTTATTTTGCTCGTTAGTTGATGCAGTTTCTTCCTAGCCTCGATGGTCTTTACAATTTGGCATGCTTTTGCAGTGGCTGGTACCAGTTGTTCCTTTCCATGTTTAGTGCTTCCTTCAGGAGCTCTTGTAGGGCAGGCCTGGTGGTGACAAAATCTCTCAGCATTTGCTTGTCTGTAAAGGATTTTATTTCTCCTTCACTTATGAAGTTTAGTTTGGCTGCATATGAAATTCTAGATTAAAAATTCTTTTCTTTAAGAATGTTGAATATTGGCCCCCACTCTCTCCTGGCTTATAGAGTTTCTGCTGAGAGATGAGCTGTTAGTCCGATGGCCTTCCCTTTGTGGGTAACCCGACCTTTCTCTCTGGCTGCCCTTAACATTTTTTCCTTCATTTCAACTTTGGTGAATCTGACAATTATGTGTCTTGGAGTTGCTCTTCTCGAGGAGTATCTTTGTGGCATTCTCTGTATTTCATGAATGTGAATATTGGTCTGCCTTGCTAGACTGGGGAAGTTCTCCTGAATAATATCCTGCAGAGTGTTTTCCAGCTTGGTTCCATTCTCCCCATCACTTTCAGGTACAACAATCAAACATAGGTTTGGTCTTTTCACATAGTCGCATATTTCTTGGAGGCTTTGTTCATTTCTTTTTATTCTTTTTTCTCTAAATTTCTCTTCTCACTTCATTTCATTCGTTTGATCTTCCATCACTGATACCCTTTCTTCCAGTTGATTGAATCGGCAACTGAGGCTTGTGCATCTGCCATGTAGTTCTCGTGCCATGGTTTTCAGCTCATCAGGTCCTTTAAGGACTTCTCTGCATTGGTTATTCTGCTTAGCCATTTGTCTAATCTTTTTTCAAGATTTTTAACTTCTTTGCAATGGGTTCAAACTTCCTCCTTTAGCTCAGAGTAGTTTGATCATCTGAAGGCTTCTTCTCTCAACTCGTCAAAGTCAGTCTACGTCCAGCTTTGTTCCATTGCTGGTGAGGAGCTGCATTCCTTTGGAGGAGGAGAGGCTCTCTGATTTTTACAGTTTCTAGTTTTTCTGCTCTGTTTTTTCCCCATCTTTGTGGTTTTATCTACCTATGGTCTTTGATGATGGTGACGTACAGATGGGGTTTTGGTGTGGATGTCCTTTGTGTTTACTTTTCCTTCTAAGAGTCAGGACCCTCAGCTGCCGGTCTGTTGGAGTCTGCTGGGGGTCCACTCCAGGCCCTGTTTGCCGGGGTATCAGCAGCAGAGGCTGCAGAACAGCGGATATTGGTGAACAGCAAATGTTGCTGCCTGATTGTTCCTCTGGAAGTTTTGTCTCAGAGGAGTACCCGGCTGTGTGAGATGTCGGTCTGCCCCTACTGGGGGGTGCCTCCCAGTTAGGCTACTTGGGGGGTCAGGGAACCACTTGAAGAGGCAGTCTGCCCGTTCTCAGATCTCAAGCTGTGTGCTGGGAGAACCACTACTCTCTTCAAAGCTGTCAGACAGGGACATTTAAGTCTGCAGAGGATTCTGCTGCCTTTTGTTTGGCTATGCCCTGCCCCCAGAGGTGGAGTCTACAGAGGCAGGCAGGCCTCCTTGAGCTGCGGTGGGCTCCACCAAGTTCGAGCTTCCTGGCCACTTTGTTTACCTACTCAAGCCTCAGCAATGGTGGGCGCCCCTCCCCCAGCTTTGCTGCCACCTTGCAGTTTGATCTCAGACTGCTGTGCTAGCAATGAGTGAGGCTCCATGGGCGTAGGACCCTCTGAGCCAGGCGTGGGATATAATCTCCTGGTGTGCCATTTGCTAAGACCTTTGGAAAAGTGCAGTATTAGGGTGGGAGTGACCCAATTTTCCAGGTGCCATCTGTCACCCCTTTCTTTGACTAGGAAAGGGAATTCCCTGACCCCTTGCACTTCCTGGGTGAGGTGATGCCTCGCCCTGCTTCAGCTCATGCTCGTTGCGGTGCACCCACTGTCCTGCACCCACTTTCTGACACTCCCCATTGAGATGAACCCAGTACCTCAGTTGGAAATGCAGAAATCACCCGTCTTCTGCTTCACTCATGCCGGGTGCTGTAGACTGGAGCTGCTCCTATTCGGCCATCTTGGCTCCACCCTATATGTACATAAACTGTCATCTCTTGTCCTGTCAACGTTAGACAGTATCTGTCTACTACCCACTTTATAAGATACTGATAATAGTAACTCTCCATTTTCTTTTATGCTTTCTCTCCAATTCTTCCTCTTTTTTTTCTTTCTTTTTTTTTTTATTAGACTTTAAGTTCTGGAGTACATGTGCGGAATGTACAGGTTTGTTACATAGGTATACATGTGCCATGGTGGTTTGCTGCACCCATCAACCCATCATTTATATTAGGTATTTCTCCTAATGCTATCCCTCCCCTAGCCTCCCACCCCCTGACAGGCCTCGGTGTGTGATGTTCCCCTCCCTGTGTCTATGTGTTCTCATTGTTCAACTCTCACTTATGAGTGAGAACATATAGTGTTTAGTTTTCTGTTTTTGTGATAGTTTGCTGAGAATGTTGGTTTCTAGCATCATCTATATCCCTGCAAAAGGACATGAACTCATCCTTTTTTAAGGCTGCATAGTATTCCATGGTGTATATGTGCTATATTTTCTTTATCCAGCCTATCATTGATGAGCATCTGGGTTTGTTCCAAGTCTTTGCTATTGTGAATAGTGCCACAATAATATTTGTGCATGTGTCTTTATAGTAGAATGATTTATAATCTTTTGGGTATATTCTCAGTAATGAGATTGCTGGGTCAAATCTTATTTCTAGTTCTAGACCCTTAGACCCTTGAGGAATTGCCACACTGTCTTCCACAATGGTTGAACTAATTTACACTCCCATCAACAGTGTAAAAGTGTTCCTATTTTTCCACATCCTCCCCAGTGTCTGTTGTATCCTGACTTTTTAATGATCGCCATTCTAACTGGTGTGAGATGG
Organism: Gorilla gorilla gorilla; assembly: GCF_029281585.2. NCBI lineage: Eukaryota > Metazoa > Chordata > Mammalia > Primates > Hominidae > Gorilla > Gorilla gorilla. Next base: position 148,826,138 of record NC_086017.1, on the reverse strand, counting down.
TATCTCATAGTGGTTTTGATTTGCATTTCTCTAATAACCACTGATGATGAGCTTTTTTTCATGTTTGTTGGCTGCATAAATGTCTTCTTTTGAGAAGTGTCTATTCATATCCTTCACCCACTTTTTGATGGAGTTGTTTGTTTTTTTCTTGTAAATTTGTTTAAGTTCTTTGTAGATTCTGGATATTAGCCCTTTGTCAGATGGATAGATTGCAAAAATTTTCTTCCATTATGTAGGTTGCCTGTTCACTCTGATGATAGTTTCCTTTGCTGTGCAGAAGATCTTTAGTTTAATTAGATCCTATTTGTCTATTTTGGTTTTTGTTGCCATTACTTTAGGTGTTTTAGTCATGAAGTCTTTGCCCATGCCTATGTCCTTAATGGTATTGCCTAGGTTTTCTTCTAGGGTTTTTATGGTTTTAGGTATTACATTTAAGTCTTTAATCCATCTTGAATTGATTTTTGTATAAGGTGTAAGGAAGGGATCCAGTTTCAGCTTTTTACATATGGCTAGCCAGTGTTCCCAACACCATTTATTAAATAGGGAATCCTTTTCACATTGCTTGTTTTTGTCAGGCTTGTCAAGGATCAGATGGTTGTAGATGTGTAGCATTATTTCTGAGGCCTCTGTTCTGTTCCATTGGTCTATATATCTGTTTTAGTACCAGTACCATGCTGTTTTGGTTACTGTAGACTTGTAGTATAGTTTACAGTCAGGTAGCATGATGCTTCCATGTTTGTTCTTTTTACTTAGGATTGTCTTGGCTATGCAGGCCCTTTTTTAGTTTCATATGAAATTCAAAGTAGTTTTTTCCAATTCTGTGAAGAAAGCCAGTGGTAGGTTGATGGGGATAGCATTGAATCTATAAATTACCTTGGGCAGTATTGCCATTTTCACATTATTGATTCTTCTTGTCCGTGAACATGGAATGTTTTTCCATTTGTTTATATCCTCTCTTATTTCCTTGAGCAGTGGTTTGTAGTTCTCCTTGAAGAGGTCCTTCACATCCCTTGTAAGTTGGATTCCTAAGTATTTTATTCCCTTGGTAGCAATTTTGAATGGGAGTTCACTCATGATTTGGCTATCTGTCTGTTATTGTTGTATAGGAATGCTTGTGATTTTTGCACGTTGATTTTGTATCCTGAGACTTTGCTGAAGTTGCTTATCAGCTTCAGGAGGTTTTGGGGTGAGATGATGGGGTTTCCTAAATAGACAATCATGTCATCTGCAAACAGGGACAATGTGACTTCCTTTTTTCCTAATTGAATACCCTTTATTTCTTTCTCTTGCCTGATTGCCCTGGCCAGAATTTCCAGCACTATATTGAATAGGAGCGGTGAGAGAGGGCACCCTTGTCTTGTGCCAGTTTTCAAAGGGAATGCTTCAGGTTTTTGCCCATTCAGTATGATATTGGCTGTGGGTTTGTCATAGATAGCTCTTACTATTTTGAGATACGTCCCGTCAATACCTAATTTATTAAGAGTTTTTAGCCCATTCAGTATGATATTGGCTGTGGGTTTTGTTATAAATAGCTCTTATTATTTTGAGATACGTTCCATCAATACCTAGTTTATTGAGAGTTTTTAGCATGAAGCGCTGTTGAATTTTGTCAAAGGCCTTTTCTGGATCTATTGAGATAATCACGTGGTTTTGTCATTGATTCTGTTTATGTGATGGATTACATTTATTGATTTGCATATGTTGAACCAGCCTTGCATCCCAGGGATGAAGCTGACTTGATCGTGGTGGATAAGCTTTTTGATGTGCTGATGGATTCAGTTTGTCAGTATTTTATGGAGGATTTTTGCATTGATGTTCATCAGGGATATTGGCCTGAAATTTTGTTGTTGTTGTAGTGTCTCTGCCAGGTTTTGGTATCAGGATGCTGGCCTCATAAAATGAGTTAGGAAGGATTCCCTCTTTTTCTATGGTTTGAAATAGTTTCAGAAGGAATGGTATCAGCTCCTCTTTGTAACTCTCATAGAATTTGGCTGTGAATCCGTCTGGTCCTTGACTTTTTTTGGTTGGTAGGATATTAATTACTGCCTCAATTTCAGAACTCGTTATTGGTCTATTCAGAGATTCAACTTCTTCCTCGTTTAGTCTTGGGAGGGTGTATGTGTCCAGGAACTTATCCATTTCTTCTAGATTTTCTGGTTTATTTGCATAGAGGTGTTTATAGTATTCTCTGATGTTATTATGTATTTCTTTTCGATTGGTGGTGATATCTCTTTTACCTTTTTTATTGCATCTATTTGATTCTTCTCTCTTCTTTTCTTTATTAGTCTGGCTAATGGTCTGTCTATTTGTTGATCTTTTCAAAAAACCAGCTGCTGGATTCATTGATTTTTTGAAGGTTTGTTTGTATCTCTATCTCCTTCAGTTCTCCTCTGATCTTAGTTATTTCTTGTCTTCTGCTAGCTTTTGAATTTGTTTGCTCTTGCTCTTCTAGTTCTTTTAATTGTGATGTTAGGGTGTCAATTTTAGATCTTTCCTGCTTTTTCCTGTGGGCATTTAGTGCCATAAATTTCCCTCTACACAGTGCTTTAAATGTGTCCCAGAGATTCTGGTACATTGTGTCTTTGTTCTCTTTGGTTTCAAAGAACATGTTTATTGCTGTCTTAATTTCGTTATTTACTCAGCATTCATTCAGGAGCAGATTGTTCAGTTTCCATATAGTTGTGCGGTTTTGAGTGAGTTTCTTAATCCTGAGCTCTAATTTGATTGCACTGTGTTCTGAGAGACTGTTATGATTTCCATTCTTTTGCATTTGCTGAGGAGTGTTTTACTTCCAAGTATGTGGTCAGTTTTAGAATAAGTGCAATGTGGTGCTGAGAAGAATGTATATTCTGTTGATTTGGGTTGGAGAGTTCTGTAGATGTCTATTAGGTCTTCTTGGTCCAGAGCTGAGTTTAAGTCCTGGATGTCCTTGTTAATTTTCTGTCTCGTTGATCTGTCTAATATTGACAGTGGGATGTTAAAGTCTCCCACTATTATTGTGTGGCAGTCTAAGTCTCTTTATAGGTCTCTAAGAACTTGCTTTATGAATCTGGGTGCTCCTGTAATGGGTGCATATATATTTAGTTAGCTCTTCTTGTTGCATTGATCCCTTTGCCACTATGTAATGCCCTTCTTTGTCTCTTTTGATCTTTGTTGGTTTGAAGTCCGTTTTATCAGAGACTAGGATTGCAACCCCTGCTTTTTTTTGCTTTCCATTTGCTTGGTAAACATTCCTCCATCCCTTTATTTTGAGCCTATGTGTGTCTTTGAATGTGAGATGGGTCTCCTGAATACAGCACACAGATGGGTCTTGATTCTATCCAATTTGCCAGTCTGTGTCTTTTAATTGGGGCCTTTAGCCCATTTACATTTAAGGTTAATATTGTTATGTGTGTATTTGATCCTGCCATTATGATGCTAGCTAGTTGGTTATTTTGCCCATTAGTTGATGCAGTTTCTTCATAGTGTCGATGGTCTTTACAATTTGGTATGTTTTTCAGTGGCTGGTACCAGTTGTTTCTTTCCATATTTAGTGCTTCCTTCAAGAGCTCTTGTAAGGCAGGTCTGGTGGTGACAGAATCTGTCAGCATTTGCTTGTCTGTAAAGGATTTTATTTCGCCTTCACTTATGAAGCTTAGTTTGGCTGGATATGAAATTCTGGATTAAAAATTCTTTTCTTTAACAATGTTGAATATTGGCCCCCAATATCTTCCGGCTTGTAGGGTTTCTGCTGACAGATCTGCTGTTATTCTGATGGGCTTCCCTTTGTGGGTAACCTGACCTTTCTCTCTGGCTGTCCTTAACATTTTTTCATTCATTTCAACCTTTGTGAATCTGACTATTATGTATCTTGGGGTTGCTCTTATCGAGGAGTATATTTGTGGTGTTCTCTGTAATTCCTGAATTTGAATGTTGGCCTGTCTTGGTAGGTTGTGGAAGTTCTCCTGGATAATATCCTGAAGAGTGTTTTCCAACTTGGTTCCATTCTCCCCATCACTTTCAGGTACAACAATCAAACGTAGGTTTGATCTTTTCACGTAGTCCCATATTTCTTGGAGGGTTTGTTTGTTTGTTTCTTTTCACTCTTTTTTTTCTAATCTTATCTTCTTGCTTTATTTCATTGAGTTGATCTTCAATGTGTGATATCCTTTCTTCTGCTTGATCAGTTCAGCTATTGATACTTGTGTATGCTTCACGATGTTCTCGTGCTGTTTTTCAGCTCCATCAGGTCATTTATGTTCTTCTCTAAACTGGTTATTCTAGTTATCAATGTGTCTAACCTTTTTTCAAGTTTCTTAGCTTCCTTGCATTGGGTTAGATCATGTTCCTTTAGCTCAGAGGAGCTTGTTATTACCCACCTTCTGAAGCCTTCTTCTGTCAATTCGTCAAAATCATTCTCTGTCCAGTTTTGTTCCCTTGCTGGTGAGGAGTTGTGATCCTTTGGAGGAGAAGAGGCATTCAGGTTTTTGGAATTTCAGGCTTTTTGCCCTGGTTTCTCCCCATCTTTGCAGATTTATCTACCTTTGGTCTTTGAAGTTGGTAACCTTTGGATGGGGTCTCTGAGTGGATGTCCTTTTTGTTGATGTTGATAGTATTCCTTTTTATTAGTTAGTTTTCCTTCTAACAGTCAGGCTCCTCTCCTGCAGGTCTGCTGGAGTTTGCTGGAGTTCCACTCCACAGCCTGATTGCCTGGGTATCACCAGCAGAGGATGCAGAACAGCAAAGATTGCTGCCTATTCCTTTCTCTGGAAGCTTCGTCCGAGAGGGACACCTGCCAGATGCCAGCCAGAGCTCTCCTGTATGAGGTGTCTGTAGCCCCCTACTGGGAGATGTCTTCCAGTCAGGATACCTGGGGGTCAGGGATCCACTTGAGGAGGCAGTCTGTTCCTTATCAGAGCTCGAACGCCATGCTGGGTGATCCGCTCTCTCTTCAGAGCTTCTAGGCAGGGACGCTTAAGTCTGCTGAAGCTGCACCCACAGCCACCCCTTCCCCCAGGTGCTCTGTCCCAGGTAGGTGGGGGTTTCATCTGTAAGTCCCTGACTGGGGCTGCTGTCTTTTTTTTCAGAGAGGGAATCTAGAGGAGACAGTCTGGCTGCAGTGGCATTGTTTAGCTGTGGTGGGCTCCACCTAGTTCGAACTTCCTGGCAGCTTTGTTTATACTGTGAGGGTAAAACCTCCTACTCAAGCCTCAGCACTGGCAGACCCCCCTCCCCCAACCAAGCTCGAGCACCCCAGGTTGAGTGGAGATCAGACTGCTGTGCTGAATGCGAGACTTTTAAGCCAGTGGATCTCAGCTTGCTGGTCTCCATGGGAGTGGGACCTGCTGAACCAGACCACTTGGCTCCCTGGCTTCAGCCACCTTTCCGGGGAAGTGAACAGTTGTATCTTGCTGGCATTCCACATGCCACTGGGTTATGAAAAAAAAAAAAAAACTCCTGTGGCCAGCTTGGTGTCTACTCGAATGGCTGCCCAGTTTTATGCTGGAAACCCAGAGCCCTGGTGGTGTAGGCACTGGAGGGAATCTCCTGGTCTGTGGGTTGCAATGACTGTGGGAAAAGCACAGTATCTGGGCCCAGAGTGCACGGTATAGTCCCTAATGGCTTCCTTTGGCTAGGAGAGGGAGTTCCCTGACCCCTTCCACTTCCCAGGTGAGGCAATGCCCCACCCTGCTTCGGCTCACCCTCCTTGGGCTGTACCCACTGTCCAACAAGTCCCAGTGAGATGAACCAGGTACCTCAGTTGGAAATGCAGAAATCACCCGCGTTCTGCATTGATCTCGCTGGGAGCTGCAGACCAGAGCTGTTCCTATTTGGCCATCTTGCCAGACTTCTCCCTTCCTTCGTCTTTTCATAAGCTCACTTTTTCTTTCTCATTGTCAAGGTTGCTGATGTTTGCATTTTGTTCTGCAATCACAAACAAGTCTTCTGTGCTTTGTCCACAGATTGACTTTAAAACATTGAACAATAAACATTATTAATAATTTTTACTACATATTGAACGTTTATGGTCCATGTAGTGGGCTTGCATTTTATTTTCTATAGAGAAGGAAATGAAATACAATAATCATTCAATGCAATGATCATTGAGCTATTTGATGAAAGATGCTTCTAGCATTAAGGTAGAAACAAATGATTACACCCATCCATTGTTTTAAAACATGCCTCTTTATTCAGAGACCTATGAGCTAAAAAAGACAGTATATCCCCATTCTATATCCAATAAGAACCTTGGAACACAAACGAGATAACCCAAACACAGCTACCCTTCATTAAGGGGAAAATTGGGAGACACAGCAAAGGCAGGCATGAAGCAATCTTAAAATCTTGCTGCTACATATTGCATGGGACTAATCTGCTGGGGTTGAGGCATCTTCCTGATCCTGTTACTAGGGAGTAGCTCCTCATCCAATGTTCTCTAAAATTCTTTCTTTCCTCCTGGCCACATCTGAAGTGCGCATTGAAGAATATGTCCTCCTTAGTGTTTCAGCAGCTTACTCAGCCCACTTCCTTCTCATAGAATAGAGGTTGATTTTGACCTTTAGCACATTGGGGGGAAGAAGGAAATAAACACAGCACTCTCAAAAACTTAGCCGTTTTTTTGTTGTTGTTGTTGTTTTTGTTTTTTACTTATTTGATTCGAGTCCACATTGTATGCCAATACCTGTTGCTGCATTTTTTTAAACTGTGTTTGTCCCCCTAGTTCCTTTCTGTATTTCTCTGTTTAAATGTGGGTATTTTGAATCTGTCAGGTATAGGTGGGAAAGCCATGCCTTATCCTCTTCCTTCTGAGTCAGTTTGACCAACTGAAAGGATTTGCTGGTACCACAGTCTTGATTGGGTATTTAGTCTGAGACATAATCCATTCAGAGGTTACCAGTAAATGAGACAACCATATTTTTAAATTTGCTTTTCTTTATTATGCTACTTGTTCTCCTTTGCTTGGAGATCCTTGTCTGTCTTTCTATTTGTTCCAACAAGAATCCTGATGGGTAGCTCTGACTGTGGTGGAGTATAGTAGGTCATTCCTACATTACTTTACAGAATTCCCTACTATTCCAGGAAGGATTTACAAATCAAAAGCTTTAACAGAACATTATTTTTAAAATACTTGCAATTCTATACCCAGAGCAGTAACATTCATGGGGGTAATACATAGGATCTGTGTTTACAGTTATGTAACAGTAAGAATGCTACCTCTGATGTAGCCCCCATTTCTTGTTTTTTTTCAGTAGGATCCCTGGCTGCCCACTGACCTTTGATTTGGGACAAAGAAAGAGGTAGTATGGGTAAAGATCAATAAGCTGAAGGATGGCTTAGCACACTGGTAGTTCAACACAACACTGCAAGAAAGAAAAGACAGTGTGATACTATGGTTCGGCACCAGGAAAAACAGACTAGAGATAGCTGTGGAATTGGCAGGTTCTTCATAATGACAAAAGATACATTAATTGGGGGTAGCCTGGTTAAGGTCCGTACTAGCTTATAAGACAACCAGAGATTGGATAGGGTGGAGTGGGAATGTGTCAAGGTGGTACATCACAATATCACAATAATCTTCTCTCTCCTGGGCAATCAGTGGGAGGGAATCTGCCCTCTTGTGGGACATGGCCTTTAAAGCCCAAGACAGAATTTATAGTCAGTATCTAGACTAGACCAGAACACAACCTTGTTACTCCATGGCCAGACACAGGGGAGATAGGTAGAGAGTGGAGGGCAGTTATGAGGCTGGCTGCTCTTTGAGGATGAAAGACAGTGCTGACTCCTTAAGCCGGGTGGATGGTAGACTCCCTTCTGTGGGTTTGCATCTGCAGGAATAGTATTTGAGCTCATGGGACAAGGCCAGTACTTCTCCAGTGAGGAAGAGGGTATGATTGAGGAATAAATGATAGGTATCTCTGAGCAGGAGTTGATCCATCCTCTGAGGGAGAGAAACAAGTGTCAGCTCCCTACTGAGGGTGATGGGAAATCCACCAGCATCTCAGAGGTGTGTGGTGGCATCGTGTCTGGGGACTCAACGAAATGGACTTAGACGAGCCATCTGTCTTTACCCACACATGGTAGAGAGGGCATGTGTTAGCCCCCTTATGAGGACTTAGAGTGTGTTTGGAGGAGATTGCCATTGTCAGAACAGCAGAGAGGAAAAAAGTGAGTGCTTTCCAGTCAGATATTGTGGGTTCCAAATCCAGCACCAAGAATTACTAGTTCTGGGCAAGTAACATAGGCCTTCTCAGCATTTCTCCACCAATAAAAAGCAGATAATAGTAGTATCCCCCTGGTAAAGATGGTGTGAAGGTTAAATGACATAATAAATGAAAAGTTCTTGGTACAATGCCTAACATACAGTAAATGTGAATTAGATGTTAGGTGTTATTAATATTTCTCCCCCCATCTCCCAGAGCTATGTGTCCTAGGCTAAAGCAATGAAAGGAAATCTGTAACTCAATTCAAGGCTGAGAAAGAGACAGTTACTATGTTAGTATACTAAGGCAGTTGAGATGTCTTATGGTTTCCTAGTTGTGCTACTGGCTCACTAAGATAGCCTCCCTCCATTCCTCTCTCCTACTCTCCCTACCTGGCAGAGAAACTGGGAGGGGCAGAGAATGACTGACAGCCCTTTTGGGGGTTTGTGACACTGTTGGAAGTGGGAACTGGGTGAGGGGCTTGGAGACAGGGTTAAGGATTGGGAGACTGTGGGAAAGGGAAAGTGACCCAAGGACAGGATTCATGGGTATTCTTTGACATCTGAAGGGTTGGTCACAATACCTATAACAAGGCCCTTAACTAGTGAAAGGCACACTGAGGCAGCCTGCCTCTTCCAGGGAGAGTACTCAGAAGACCAGTACGTAAAGGCAGCCTGCCTCTGCTGAATGCAGTGAGATATACATAACTGGTAATGGAAGCAGGTTGTCAATGGGGCAGTGTTGTCAGTGTCATAAGAATATGTTGATGTGGTATGGAGTGGGTGGCTGCTCTTCCCCAGATTCTTCTGACCTCCTGCCAGGATTTCTCTCTGGTGAAGGCAGGTTGCAAAGAACCTGTTCTGGCCAACATAACATCTATTTAGTTACTGGATATACCATAAACTTCCTTCCACACTGAGAGGGATACTGACTGAGTTAACACAGGGAAAAGTTTAATTAAGAGAACATAATGGAGAATGGGGACAAAGAGTGGAAACTAGATGGAAAACTGCACAAGTAGGCAGTCTCTGAGGAAGGGCAAGCAGGAGTGGAATGGTGGGTAGGTGAGGGAGCCTCACCATCCCCTTGAGAGTGTAGGGACCCATTTCCTCTGTTAATATTTTTTTGCCAGTTGAGATTGGGCAAAACTGTGAGTTTTAGAGCCTAATTTCTGCAGCAGCTGAGCTGCCTGAGAGCTTCCTGGAACTACTATTGCTATTTATTTTCTCCGAGCCCTGTGTTTAAGGCGTGATGAAAAACAGCCTAACGGCCAAAGCACAACTGCCCCATATGAGAGACCATTAAGATAAAGTCCCACGTAAGTTACCCTAATAAAAGAAATTTATCACAGGACATAGAGAGGAAGGTGTCTTTATTCACTAGGTGAATAGCACCAGGCATTGTCAATGTGGCTTTTCAAGGCTCAGAAATTATCATTCATTCTCCAAATTACCAACTGCACAAAAATTACTAAATGGTGCGTTATCACTCCCTCTCAGCGAGAGAATGTCTTTGTTTAATGTTTGATTACAAATGGCTTTCCTACAATTATCATCAATAAATCACAGGTAAGTGTATCCATGGCTGGAACTGATGTAGGAAGACTTTGTGAGCTACTGGGAGAAGGAAAAACCAAAAGCATGTGACAGCGAACACTCAGAGTGCTGCACTTTTAGGACTTATTTTTTGGGGGTCTTGTAAGTATATCTCGAAAAGGCATTGATTGTGTCCCTTAAAAGAAGGTGGGAAGTTCTGTAGTGGTTTGATGATGTGCCTTCAGCCCCATTTGTGTATGAGAAAGAGAGTGTACGAAAAAGGGAGAAAAGTATCAGCATGTGCAAGAATGGATTTGTCAGTGTGAGACAAGCAGGAAAAGAAAGTCAAGCAGGAGGGAGAGAAGTAGAAGGTATGGAGGAGAACTAGGGGACAGAGGAGGGCAAAGGGAGGGAAGAGGCTGACAAAGAGAGAGGAAGACAGGGAAAAAGAAGGAGCACTCCCCATCCCTGACCTACCTCTGAGCTATGCCTCAGTTGGCTCTAAGGCACTCCCCAGAGACCACAATCCCAGGTCTCCTGCAACTCTCTGCCCACTCCCTATTTACTAGCCCTCAGTTACTTTTGCTTGCCACCTTGGCTCGCCGATTCTCATCTCTAGACCCAGGCTTTGGGGATGTGCTTGTGTCTCTTCTACTTTTAGAATCTCCTTTGTGTCTTTTTTTTTTTTCCTTTACAGTGATTCCAGCTCTCCCTTCCTTAGTGCGTCACCTTGCCACACATTTTTCTTAATTATTTAGATATATCTGCAGCTTAAGAAGAAAAACTATTCTACAGCCTGGCCCCCAAAAACCTGAGGTTAGATTAATGCATAGGGAGTTTCCATTGGAACTGAATGTGAGGTTGTTGTGTTGGTTGTAAATTTAGCTTCATGACACCTGTAGGTGAGGGCATTCTTGTCTGAAGAATGTGATAATATAGTTCGAGAGCCAGCTCTGAAAAATCTGGTGAACAGTAGTGCCAATAACCATTAAGAGATGTTTTGAAAAGTCTGTTGTGGGTTAGGGATGCGGAGAAGGATGACACATGCCTTGCTCTCAGCTTCCTGACGTCCTAGAAGAAGAGGAACAGTTTGAGCAAAGGTACATAGGAGAGAGCATGAATGGAGCCCAGAGTTCTACATGGGAAATTATGAGAACTACATCAACAAGGCTGGCTGGAGAGACTGGGAAAAATTTTAAGAGATCTCAAAAAAGAAATTCAGAAGTGAGGGTTTGGTTATATAGGTCACTAAGAATCTTTAAGAAGAGAGAAAATTAAAGCAATGGAATTATGATCACTATTGTTAGGAGAGAGTGAGATTAGAGGATGATCTCCCCATTCCTTGGTTCCTTATTCATTCATCCCTTCATTCATCCATTCAGCAAATATTTATTAAAGGCCTACTATATGCCAGGTACTGTAGTGAGGTATCATGGTGAGGTAAAGATATAGTTCCTGTCCTCAAGAAGCTTATGCTCCTGGAGAAAAAAGAAACAAATGAAGTAATTACAATTTATAATAAGTGCTGTGGAGCAAATAAACAGGATAAGGGCACAGGGAGTAACTGGTGTATGGAGAGCTACACATACTCTAGTTAGGGTGGTAGGGTTTCACCTCTCTGTAAAGGCATAAATTTGAGCTGGGACTCTAAAGATGAGAACAACCAACCTCCATAAGGAACATCCTCAAGAGGGGATTTGAAGGACAGAGAGAGGTGGAGGTTACTAGCAATAATCCAGAAAAGTGACGATGCTTTAGACCCAGGGTCAATAGTGTGACTCAAGTCTTAACAGGCCATTTTGGAGGCAAAATTGAAAATTGACTGAAAAGGAATGAAATGGAGTGACTCTTTTACCTCCTGTCCTGGATCTGCTCACAGTGCCTCCAACTCAAGTGCACATGTGGCCAGTGCTTTCTACTCAGGTCTCTTTAGATATGGGAACTGGGGCAGTCTCCATGTGGTCTCTCAGCACAGGTATTTGACAGTCAGGCTTCACCCTGATTCAGCGGTGCCTGCTGTGTGTGGTTCTGCTTCCAAGGCCTAGTTCAGATTATGCTGCAAATATTACCAACCAGGACACTGGTTAAGGGGAGACACTTATTTTGCAAAATTAGCAAACTATAGGCAACTAGAAAAAAAAAGCCACGCAGTTTCCATTTACCACAAATATTTATCTTAACCCTCCATTTCTATTTATAAAAATTTGCCAAAATATAATTTAAATTCCTAAATGATTTCAGAGATTTTTTTTACAATGAATTATTAAACACCCACATATTAAAACTAAATGTGGCCTAAACTCTGGGGACTCTTGAGGATTTAAATATGATGCATGTTCCAGACAAAGAATGAGAGAGAATGATGGAGCAGGAGATCCAAGACCCTACAAAGAGTGCAAGAAGGAAAGAACCAGCCTGTGAATGAGAGACAAAGGGAGATGGCAATAGAGAAGTAAATGATACAAAAGAGTGGGGGTGGAGGGAAAAGAGATTGAGAGAGAGACAGAGCCAAGGAAGGGGAAGGAGGGGGTGGCAGCAGGCCTGCTGCCTATGAAGGGGACACAGTGTGGAGATTAAGATCTCTATCGGAGCTTGTGGCTGGAGCGATTACAGTGTATTAGGGTTCTGTCAGTGTTGACAAACACTGCCCCAATTAGGAATTAGTTCCACAAGGCATCAGATATCAGGGCTGCTGTTGACCTGTAAATAGACTGGCCCTCCCTTCCCTCTCTCTTATTTAAATAGGCGCAGCTGCTCCTAGCCTAGCCCAGGAAGCCCAGCCTCCACGGCCCTTCCTACAGCAGCCACCAGGGAATAGGAGTGGGTACCAATCGCCTGGTGTTCTAATTTGTTTTAAACACCAGTATTCTGGTAAATGCATATACTTTTCCTAAAAATGCATGTTCAACAGTCACAAGAATTCTTTCTACCCACACTCTATCCAGTATCAATTCCAAGGCCCCTTTTTAAAAAACCATTGTTTCAAGGACATGTAAGTAGTGTCTAGGGGAAGTGCCCATTTCACGGCAAACAGTGGGTAACCAATTTAAAAGTACACACTACAGACTCATCTCCCCTTCTGCAAGTCTGTGGGAATGATAGAAAAGAGGTGTAGTTCTTATGGAAAAAGAATCCAAACCCAGAATGTAAAATAAGAGGTGTCATCAATGCATTCGAAACTATGGGGAATCCTAGAGAGATGAAAGTCAGATGGAATCAGACAGAAGCAGGAAATATGTGCAGAAGAGCATTGCTGCACAGGAGGGTGTGGTTGCTGGGGAGCAGTAAGCCTCAGGTGGAAGATCCCTGGGCAAGAGGGACTGGATGGGACAGCTGATAATATGTGTGTGTGGTTGTATAGGGGCCAAAGCAGGAACCTCCTCTGGCAGGGGAACATGACTTCAACTTGGTCATCTGTCAAGGCAGGCAACAAGCCACAAATGGAGGAGGATGGGCTTTTGGTCAGGGAGGAAGTACAGTGCTTCAGGAGGCTGGTGTTTCCATAAGAACCCAATATCCAGGAATCCAACTCCTGGCTCACACTGCCTGATGCATGTTCTTTGCCTCCCAACAATCTTTGGAGGCTGGCTAAGGGGATCACACACACAGAGATGAGCATACAAGGAAGAGTCCCTGAACATTTGAGGAAAGCCAAGGCTATGAAAGAGATGCCACAAACTCAGTAAGTTCATGGGCCACTACCAGGAAATTAGCCTAATTAAAAGCAAAAAAACCAGGACATTAGAATAAACATAATTAAAAGAGAGTCATAGAGGCTTCTGTGTCCATAATAATCAACTAGAGATATAGAAAACTAAAATGTTTATTTTTGAACCAAAAATTAAATAGACAGTTTGAGTAGCAGAATGGAAACAGTTAAAGAGGAAACAAGTAAGCTAGAAGACCAAGCTGAGCAATTCTCCTAGAAAGCAAAATATGAAAGAAACATTAAGGCACCTGGCATGTGTTCTAACACACATTTGATAGGAACTGAGAGATAGGTCACTAGAAAATCTATCTACCTCACAACCAAGCAAAACCAAACAGAAACACAGGGTCAATGAATAAATCTATAATCACAGTGAAAAACCTTAACTTACTACACTCACAATCATTAGAAGTAATAGGATACAATGAAATGAATGAAGGAACGTAAAGAAAGTTGCCTAACATAATTAACATACTTGCCTTACTCTGATAGAGAAAACATTATTTTTAAACCAAACAGACTTCGCAAAATTGACCATGTTTTAGGTTACAAAAAAACTGGACAAATTCCAGAAAACTTATATGATTTGTACTTATTGATCACAAGGCAATAAAAATATAAATTAACAACCAAAGGAAAACTTTGTCCTTGAAAATAAAAAATTATGTTTCTAAATAACTTTGTAGCTGAAAAGGAGGTAAGAATGCTCATTACCAATTCTGAAAATGCACAAAATTAAGAACACACTTACTAAAGTCTATGAGTAGGGACAGAGACAGAGGAGAATGCACAGCATTACAAGAATTTATTAGAACACAATAAATATTAAAAATAAACTAGGTATTCAATTTAAGAAACTAGAAAAATGACAACAAATTACTCCAAATAAATGAGGAAAAAAGAATTAGTAAAAATGAAAGTAGAAAGTATTGAATTATGAAATAAAAAGCAGAGTAGATAAATGCAACCACAGGCTGGTTTTTGAAAATACAAGATTACTAAACTATATAAATATTTGGCAAATATAATTAAGGAAAAAAGAAAGAAGGCATAAATAAACAAAAATTTAAAAGAAACATGACAACATACATAGGAGATAAAATTACAAAGTACAACCTTATTCCAATAAATTAAAAATATAGACAAAAATGCTTAGGGAAATATAAATCATAAAAATTTGCTCAAAAACAAAAAACCCAACTAAAACAATAATCATAGAAGTAATTGAAGGAGTAATAAAACAATTATACCTCTAAAAAGGGCATGAGTTCCTGACAGTGTTAAGGATGAGTTTTGTCAAATTTTTAAGGAACAGATAATTTTCATGCCATATACATTGTTCCAAAATATAGGAAAGAAAAAAAAAAGATTGACGGCAGCTACTTAATCATTTTATGAAGTTAGCAAGCTTGACAACAAAACCTACCATTATAGCACCATTAAACTGCTGGCCAATCTCACATGTGAATTTAGATGCAAAATTCTATAACAAATACTTCTGCAGTAAATACCTTGTTGTTTTATATATGCTGCTATGTTCATATGTCCAAGATATTGTTCCATAAAAGAGTTGTAGAAAAATGTGCATGGTATTACCCAGATTTGTGTATCCATGTAAGTTTGTTGCATTTGAATTGCCAGAAGGCTACTCAAGAAACTGTTAATAGTAATTATTTCTGGGGAGTAGAGGAGTATGAATGTAGAGAATGGGGAGGGAGATGGGCACATTTACTTCTCACTTTACACCTTGTGTTCTGTTTGAACTTTTTTTTTTTTAATCATGAATGTGTTTACTTTTAAATTTTTAAAAACCAAATGAAGGAAAAAATAAATGGTTTTGACTGATCACTGATCAGGGATCTTATTTCCAGAACTTCTGTAAGACTTGATGATTCTCTCATTATGAGAATTAAAATGTGTATTTTTGAAAACTATCCCCTTGACTTGGAAAAGAGATTTGTTTTTTGGGATCCCAGGGAGCAGAGCTAGGTAGAATGAGTAGAGAATTCAAGGAGACAGGCCAGGCACGGTGGCTCATGCCTGTAATCCCAGCACTCTGGGAAGCCGAGGCGGGCAGATCACCTGAGGTGGGGAGTTTGAGACCAGCCTGACCAACATGGAGAAACGCCGTCTCTACTAAAAATACAAAATTAGCCAGGTATGGTGGTGCAAGCCTTTTATCCCAGCTACTCAGGAGGCTGAGGCAGGAGAATCACTTGAACCTGGGAGGCAGAGGTTGCAGTGAGCCGAGATCGCGCCTTTGCACTCCAGCCTGGGCAACAAGAGAGAAACTCTGTCTCAAAAAAAAAAAGAAAAATAGAATTAAAGGAGACTGATGCCAAGCTTAATGTGAGGAAGAACTTTTTTCAAATTAGAGATATCCAAAGAGAAATAAACCCCTCTGGGAGGAACTGTTTCCTTTCAGGAAGAAGACAGATGAGGCCAGAAGAGGGTAGATATTTTAACCTTGAGATTTCGGCTTCTTCCCTTAAACCTGATTATTCAGGTCTAAAAGGGGTTAGTCCTTGTTCCATATATTTGAGTATATTTGAAATCCTTCTCTAAGAAAACTCACACATGATTAGTGTGAGAAATTTAAAGTACTACAAAAACTAAAGATATATTGTTTTTAGCATATTAATCAGTAAGAGCCTTAACTCCTCATTTAGGTTAGTTCTTTCATGTTTTCAAAAAATGTTTACATATTTACCATTACTTTAAAATCCTTACCACAATCTGGTTAAATAAATAGGCAAATATTGTCTCTATCCCTAAGAAGAGCAAACTGAGTTTGAGCAGTTAAGCTCAAATTCACACAGCCAGTTCTCACTAATTCAGGGAAGGTGATCTTATTCAAGCCTCCAAACTCAGGGTTCATGTGAATTGCATCACCAGCTTCACAATGTAAAAATATTGGTCAACAGAATTAAATTTATCTGTCACAAATGTAACGAGTAGGTGGCATACTTAGAGCCAAAGAAAATCTGGGTGCTTTGTTTCTTCTTTCTGAATGATTTATCTGGATGAGCAGGAGGGGTTGTTGTCCAAATTATTAGGCGTTCTTTTCAAACAACCTTTTCCTTTGCACTGGATAGATGTGGCCTGGGAAAGCAACATCTCGGATAGCCACGTGGGCCTTCAGGTTGGGTGAAAGCCAGGCTGCTTTGATCTACTCATGTAGTCCTAGTAGCTTCAGACAATTTCCCGGCTAGGCTTTGTCACCAGCGGATGAATCATTCATTGGAAGTTGCTAATAGCCTGGGAAACAGCAATCAGATTGGGGTAAATGGTTGAGTGGTGTTATTTGCGAGTTGTTTACACTAGACTGTAGAGTAACTCAAGGGCCAACTGGCCTTAAGTGAATTATTGACACAGCCTGCGTCAGGCCTGAGGGAGCTGCAATTAATGCATTAATCACACGGAGCCCCCGGAGTCCCGCATGTTAACACAGGGGATTTAGTAGCACTCCACTAAGTTGTTGATGAGGCCTGTGGCGGGATGAAAACCCTTAGAATACAAATGTGACATCCCATGCCCCTTTATTTGTTAGTCAATAATCTGAATAACCCCAGTTTCACAGCTTCTGTGTTGGATTTGCTGTTCCTTTCTCTCCTCCGCTAATCGCCAGCGAGGAGCGATACGGTAGAGACTTTAACTTTGATTTGAACCCCCCTCCCCCTCCCCCAAATAAAAGCACAGGTTTTTATCCACATGCGTATATTGCACAGACATCAAAGAAAAAAAAAAAGCCTCATGCATTTCCATTAAAGCCGCCTGGACCAGGGGGAAGCACCAAGCTGGGTGCGGGCTTTTGAGGCGGTGGAAATTGATAAGGTTCATCTGCATACAAAAGGCTGAATGGAGAGGCAGCAGGGTGAGCGAGGTCGGACACCCAGATGGATTTTTTAATTCTGGGGAAAATAACACCACGCTCACAAGTGATAACTGAGCCTTTCTTCCCAACTCAGACCAAAATATGATTTCCATTTGTGCATTGGAGGAGAAGAAAATTATACAGAATTTCATTCTGCGGTATAATAAGGCTTCACACTGAATAATGCTACCATAAGGCAGTGTAATTACTGAAGGGCAGAAAATACACTTTCAGTTTATATCTAATCACAATACCACATTGTCTGCTTAGAAAAAAAAATCCGGGGTGGGGGTGCGGCATGTTGCTAGACTGTGAGTAGGACCCTGGGGAGTTTGTGGGTCTGGGTCTTATCAGAGTCCTGAGAAAAGGTGAGGGTTTGGCTGACTAGGGGCCTTATCTAAGACAGGTTGCATCAGGGAGGTAGTAGGCGCCTCTCTGCTCATTGAGAATCCCTGGGTTCTGAGATTTGTTGCTAGTCTTCTAAAATGACCTGTCCTAATCTTTACTGACTCATTAAAATCATGGCTACTGCACCCAATGATCAAGTAAATGTGTTTGAAGGCCAAGAAGCTGAGACTCTTCAGGGACTAAAAGAGAAAATATCGGCCAAATTATTACTGTTGTTTGACTGGACTATTGAAATGGCCGAAGGGTATTTTGGTACGTTCATACTTGATGGACTACAAATTTTTCCTTCCATTTTGAGGTCTGTTTCTTGTCCACTTAAAAATAATACGTTGGACGGGCATGGTGGCTCACTCTTGTAATCCCAGCTCTTTGGGAGGTTGAGGCAGGCGGAACACTTGAGGCCAGGAGTTCGAGGCCAGTCTGGCCAACATGGCAAAACCCCATATCTACTAAAAGTACAAAAATTAGCCGGGTGTGGTGGTGCACGCCTGTAATCCCAGTTACTCGGGAGACTGAAGGCAGGAGAATCTTGAACCTGGGAGGCGGAGGTTGCAGTGAGCCAAGATGGCACCACTACACTCCAGCCTGGGCCACAGAGGAAGACCCTGTCTCAAAAAAAAGGTTATTATAGAATATCTGGAAACAGAAAAGTTCAGTGGAGACAACATCAATTATTCTACCACCCAGTCAAAAACAACTGGTAATAGTTTGGTGGATTTTTCTTTGTGATGTGTGTGCTTTGTTTTATTTCTTCTTGAATAATAGGGTCCAGTTTCCATGGTGCCAGAGCTTGTTTCCACAATGAATATTAAAAACAATTCTGGTTTGAAACCACTGTACTTTAGAGTTTTATTTTATGTGCGGTGGAAGAAGCCTCTAGACTTATCAGGCTCTAGCCCCGTGGTTCTTACATGTGAGTGTGCATTAGAATCACCCCAAGGGCTCATTAAAACACAGATTGCTGGGTGTAACTTCAGAGTTTCTGAATCAGTAAGTCTAGAGTGAGGCCAAGATTCTGTATTAATGTTCCCCACGATGCTGATGCTGCTCTGGATACCACTTTTTGAGGACCACTGCCTTTGAATAAAGGGGACAGGGTTGAGGAAAGCACAGGAAATGAAAGCTCTCAAGGCACCTGAAAAGGGTATTTCTGCAGAGGAAATCCATAGATTGTGGGGAGGATCTGAACATAGTATTTTGTAACTGTTTGTAGAACAAGTTTATTTGAATTTTAGTCTCAGATTCTCCTGAAGACCTTCTTCAACAGTGCTTATAGCAAGCTGACTTAGCAGATCGATGTGTCTCTTCCTCCAGTCTTCATTATTGTAGCTATATATTAAGTCCTGAAATCAGAGAGAGTGGTTCTTCTCACTTTATTGTTCTTTTTCAAAAAATTTTAGCTATTCCTTTGCTTTTCCATATGAATTTTAGAATAGTTCTACCTATATCTACAAAATTCTTGCTGGTATTTTGATGGAAATTGCATTAAAACTGTGTATCAGTTGGGCATAATTGATGTCTTTACTATGTTGAACTGCTAATCCATGAACAGTATCTATCCATTTATTTCAATCTTTCATTTCTTTCATCAGCATACAAGCTGCAGTATTTTGTCAGATTTACACTTAATTATTTCATTTTATTTTGAGTAATTATAAATAGTGTTGTATTTTGATACAGAAAAAGCATTTGACAACATTTAACACTCATTCTAATAAAAATTCTCAGAAAACTAGGAAAAGGGGGAACTTCCTCAACTTGTAAAGGGAGCCTATAGAAAACCTACAGCTAACATCATACTTAATAATGAATGACTAAATGCTTTTTCCCTAAATCATGAATAAGGCAAGGATGTCTGTTCTCACTACTGCTATTCAACACGGTACACCTAGCCAAGGCAATAAACTAAGAACAGGAAAAGAAAAAATGAAACTCTATTTGTAGATCACATGATTATCTACATTGAAAATTACAAGAAATCTACCCCCAAAATCCTAAATCTAGTAAGTGTAAATTTAGGAAGGTTATAGGATATAAAACATAGACAAATCTATCATATTTCCACGCTAACAATAAATATATGAAAACCAAATCAATAATCTACTTTCTGACTCTATAGATTTGCCTGTTCTGGATGTTTTATATAAATAGAATCATAAATTATGTTTTCCTTTGTTACTGGCTTCTTTCACTCAGTGTAATGTTTTCAAGGTTCATTGATGCTGCAGCATGTATGAGTGCTTCACTTCTTTTTACTACTTAATAATACTCCATTGTATGTCTATACCACATTTTGTTTATCCATTCATCAGTTGATGCACATTTGGGTCGTTTCCACTTTTTGGCTATTATGAATAATGCTGCTGTGAATACTCAAGGACAAATTTTTGTGCAGACATATGTTTTCTTTTGGTTATATATCTAGGAGTGGAATTGCTGGATCATATGGTAGCTCTATGTTTAACTACCAGAGGAACTGTCAAACTGTTTTCCAAAGCAGCTGTACCATGTTACATATCCACTAGCAGTGTAGGAGGGTTCCAATTTCTCCAATACTTGGCATTTGGCTACTTACGTAAGCAGTCATATTAGTTTTAATAGTTTATCAGTTCTGTTTACTTTTATAGTTGGCAGTGATATCAGTTCTAAATGATTTCTAATATTTCTCTCTTTTTACATTAGACACAAATTTCATATTAATTTTATATAATAACATTGATAGAATACCTCTTAATCTTGATCCTGACTTTGCTGGGATTGCCACTAGTGCAGTGATTCTGAAACTTGGGTGCATATTGGAATCATCTGGGGAATATTAAAAAATGCTAATGCTTGGGTTGCATCCTTAGACAGCCTCTTAGTGTAACTTGGGAATTAAGAGTTTAGAAAATTTCCTAGGGGATTCTAATGGGAGGCAGTGTTTGAGAACCACTGTTCTAGTGCACACATACTTCTGTCACATCTTTTGTTACATTAAACTATAATTATGGATATCTTTTGTCTGTTTTCCCCAAGAAGGTCGTTGGGCACAGGTTTTATGTTCTATTTAACTTTAGAGTTTATTTTTATTTGATTTGTTTCTCTATCATTGATTTTTAAATTATGACTCATAGTCTTATTTGACATTTTATCTTCAAAGTCAGCACGTGCCTGAGAAATCATAACAACTTATTTAAAAATTCTAGTTAAAGAAAAGGGTCAGATAAAAGTCTGTGTCTTAAACAGTAATGATTGCAACATTCCTAAGGAAAGTTTTAGGGGACAGGGCAGAGAGTAGTTTTGGCAAAAGTATCACAGATGTAAGTCTTTGACTTTAAGTGTCTTTGGTCTGGTGAGTCTGGTCAGAAAATCGTAGGCTTCTACTGTGTTTCTACCAGGATCTCATGCCTCTGGTCAGGCATGCGCAATTTCTACCAGCTATAGGTAAGGAGGACTCACTGCTCTTTTTCAGATGCAGCCTCCTCATTTATTCCAATTGCCACAAAACATAGAAAACTGTTCTTTAGATTCAGTCCTACTGACAGTGTACATCTGATTGCTGAAAAGAGGCTAGGTTTTGAACACAATGAATTAGATAGCAAAGCCAAAAAATTTAGTTTTCCTTTTTATTATCAAAAAATTCAGCACTTTGGGGAGGCCACAGCGGGCGGATCATGAGGTTAGGAGATCGAGACCATCCTGGCTAACTCGGTGAAACCCCATCTCTACTAAAAATACAAAAAAAAAAAAAAAAAAAATTAGCCAGGTGTGGTGGTGGGCGCCTGTAGTCCCAGCTACTTGGGGGGCTGAGGCAGGAAAGTGGTGTGAACCCAGGAGGCGGAGCTTGCAGTGAGCCAAGATCGCGCAACTATACTCCAGCCTAGGCGACAAAGCAAGTCTCCATCTCAAAAAAAAAAAAAAAAAATCGAATGAAAACAAGAGAGTTGTGTTTGTTGTTTTCTGCTATTCTTATATTCTTTCTTATGAACTGGGCAATATATTTTAAAAGTATTTCAGAATTACATAGCTTTTTTTTTTCTACTTTCCCCAAATCAAGTACAATTAAATATATGGTGAAGAAACTATTTTAAATTTATGTTTAAGATGGAAGTTTTACTAATCAGAAATATGTTCAATTGCAAGTATGCAAAATCTCATTACAATGGCTAAAACAAAAGTAACTTTAATTTTCTCATCTAACAAGAAATCTGGATATGGGTAGCTGTTGGCATTGGTTGTGTTGCTAAATAATTGCGTTGGTTACATATTCCAACCTTCCTATCTTTAGAGAGTTCACTTTTATCTTCATGCATGTTGCTTCATGGTAGCAAGATAGTTGTTGAAAATCCAGAGAGCTGGTTTGCCTTCAAGGCAGGAAGAAAAGGGGAGGACAAAGAATAGCGGCAGCTGCATCTGACGTCCACTTCTCTGTTTCTAAAAACTAGGATACAAAAAGCTTTTCATAAAATCTGTAAGAAGCGTCACTGTCATTGGCCAGAACTGTGTCACCTGGCCACTTCTACGTACAGTGGGGATTGAGAAAGTGAGTATCTCACGTGGGACTGGAAACATGGCTACCTCAAACCAAGTTGAGATTTGTTAGCAAGGAATAATCAGGATATAAGTATAGAGAAATCTATTTAGTTTAAATACGTTTTTAAAGTTTTCTTCTACTTCTCTGACCGGTTCTTCTTGCTCTCTAATTTATCCTTCTGTACCAGATTTTTAAAGGTTAGGATTTCTTAAACCTTGTCCTAGTCCCTCTTATTTTTTTGTTTTATATTCTACTTAGGATTTACTCCCAAAACCTTCACCCTATAAAACTTGATGAATCCCAAATTTATGTCCTCATCCAAGAACTCTCTTGTAAGCTCCAGAATTTAAAAAGAGATATTGTCAAAAATTGAACCTGGAAGGCAGAGGTTGCAGTGAGCCAAGATTGTGCCACTGAACTCCAGCCTGGGTGACAGAGTGAGACTCTGTCTCAAAAAGAAAAAAAATATTAGTTGAATAATTATAAGCAAACTTGTTTTATTAAACTTTGCAGATACTGTGCTTTTTACAAAGTGAAGGTTTGTGGCAATCCTGCATCAAGCAAGGCACCATTTTTCTATCGGCATGTGCTTATTTCATGTCTCCTTACCACATTTTGGTAATTCTTAAAGTATTTCAAGCTTTTCATTATTACTGTATTTTTTTACGGTGATCTATGATCAGTGATCATTGATGTCATTATTGTAATTATTTTGGGGCACCATGAGCCATGCTCTTAAGAGACAGTGAACTTAATGGATAAATGTGGTAGGTGTTCTTACTGCTCCACTGACCAGCTGGTCTCCTATCTCTCTCTCTCTCTCCTCGAGCCTACCTACTCCCTGAGACACAAAAACATTGAAATTAGACCAGTTAATAACACTACCATGACCTCTACGTGTTCAAGTAAGAGGAAGAGTCACACGTATTTCACCTTAAATCAAAAGCTAGAAATGACTAAGTTTAGTGAAGAAGGCATGTGGAAAGCCAAGATAGACCAAAGCTAGGCCTCTTGTGTCAGACAGTTAGTCAAGCTGTGAATGCAAAGGAAAAGTTCTTGAAGGAAATTAAATGTCCTACTCCAGTGAACACATAATGATAAGAAAGCAAAACATCGTTACTGCTGATATGAAGAAAGTTTGAGTGGTCCGGATAGAAGATCAAACCAGCCAAACATTCCCTTAAGCCAAAGCCTAATTCAAAACAAGGCCTTAACTCTCTTTACTCTTATGAAGGAGGAGAGAGTTGGGGAAGCTGCAAAATAAAGTTGGAAGCCGGCAGAAGTTAGTTCATGAAGTTTAAGGAAAGAAGCCATCCCATAACATAAAAGTGCAAGGTGAAGCAGCAAGTGCCAGTATAGAAGCTGCAGCAAGTAATTCAGAAAATCTTGCTAAGATAACTGATGATAGTGGCTATACTAAACAATAGATTTTCAATGTAGATGAAACAGCCTTATATTTGAAGAAAATGCCATCAAGAATTTTCATAGCTAGAGAGAAGTCAACACCTGGCTTCAAAGCTTCAAAAAACAGGCTGACTTTCTTGTTAGGGGCTCATGCAGCTGGTAACTTTAAGTTGAAGCTAATGCTCACTGACCATTACAAAAATCCTGGAACCCTTAATCATACTAAATCTACTATGCCTGTGCTCTATAAATGGAACAACAAAGCCTGGATTACAGCATATCTGTTTACAGCATGGTTTACTGAATATTTTAAGCCACTGTTGAGACCTACTGCTCAGAAAAAAATTTCCTTTCAAAATATTACTGCTCATCCAAAATGTACCTGCTCACCTAAGAGCTCCAGTGGAGATGTACAAGGAGATTCATGCTGTTTTCCTGCCTGCTAACACAACATCCATTCTGCAGCTCATGATCAGGAGTAATTTCAACTTTCAAGTCTTATTATTTAAGAAATACATTTAGTAAGACAATAGCTGTCACAGATAGTTATTCCTCTGATAAATCTGGGCAAAGCAAATTGGAAAACTTCTGGAAAGGATTAACCATTCCAGGTTCCATTAAGAACTTTTGTGATTCTTGGGAGAAGGTCAAAATATTTACATTAACTAGAGTTTGGAAGAAGTTGATTCCGACCCTCATAGATGACTTTAAGTGTTCAAAACTTTACTGGAGGAAGTAACTGCAGATGTGATGGAAACAGCAAGAGGTAAAATTAGAAGTATGGCCTGAAGATGTGACTGAATTGCTGCAATCTCATGATCAAACTTAAGCATATGTGATGTTGCTTCTAATGGGTGAGCAAAGAAAGTGGTTTCTTGAGATAGAATCTACTCCTGTTGAAGATGCTGCAAAATTGTTGAACTGACAACAAAGGACTTAGAACATTACATAAACTTAGTTGATACAGCAGCAGGAGAGTTTGAGAGGATTGACTCCAATTTATAAAGCAGTTCTACTTTGGATAAAATGCTATCAAAGAGCATTGCATGCTACAGATAACCTTTTGTGTTAAAGGAAAAGTCAAACTTCATTCTTGTCTTATTTTAAGAAATCACCATAGCCACCCTAACTGTCAGCAGCCACCACCCCGAGCAGTCAGCAGCCATCAACATTGAGTCAAGGTTCTTCACTGTCAAAAAGATTATAACTTGCGAAAGGCTTGGATTATTGTTAGCATTTTTTAGCAATAAAGTATTGTAAATTAAGGTGTATACTTTCTTTTTGGACATAATGCTATTGCACACTTAGTAGACTACAATATAGCATAAACATCATTTTTATATGCACTGGGAAACCAAAAATTTGGTGCGACTTGTTTTATTATGATATTCACTTTATTGTAATGGCCTAGAGCTGAACCCACCCACAAAATCTTTAGGTATGCCTGTACTTAATTGATGTCTATCTTTTCTAATGAAAGTGCTGGTACTGTGTGTCTTTTAATCACTGTTCTATTCCAATGTCTAGCCCTGTAACTTCTACATCATGAGTGCTTATAAAGTATTTTATAAATGAAGGATAATATTTTCTAAGCTACTAACCATGAGACACATCCCCAGCCACCAGTTGGTATAGATAGCATGATGAGCAATGCCAATAGATTTCTACAGAAGCCAGTAGAGTCCTGAGTACTGCAGTCATGGCATTTGTAGAAGAGGAGAACATTCATGAGTCTTTGGCCGACATGAAAAAGAGACTCTGAGAGAAGTAGCTGTCTTCATACTTCCCGAGGCCAACTATTCATTCAATTATCATGGTAAAACTCTAGAAAATAAATGTATTCACAGTGTCTGAGACTAAAATAATAGAAACATGTTCCTTTAAATCTGTGACAGAGTCCATTTGCATTCATGATGCTGGACAAACATAAACCTTTCTCAATCAGAATAGGCAAACAAAACATCACTAAAGATATGAAAAGACCTAGAATCTCAGAGGAAGAGGACCAAAGAAGAAGTACCTGATTAATTGACCAAGACATAGGAGTAAATATAAGAAAATATTCATTTTAAGTGCAATGCGATTAAAGAATACATTATGTTTATAAAAAAGATTTGAAGCCTTTCCCATAATTGAAATTCAAAAGTTCAGATGAAAATTTTAAATTTTAAGAATAAAAATTTAACCTCTAAGTATAGAGTCAGAAACAAATACATAAAAAGGAAAATAAAATTTTATTATCATTGGGCTTTTCATCTGAAATACTAAATACCAGAAAATGATAGAGCAATGTCTAAAGTTTTTGAGAGGAACAGTTTAAGACCCAAGGGATTTCTGTACCCTTCAAATAAGAAGGCAAAGGGAAAAGATTTATAGACTTACAAGGAATCTCAAACCAGACATTTACATAGTGTCTGGAAAGAAGTGTTGAAATACACAGAAAAGAATTGCGCCATAGAATAGGAAGTGGTTCAAAATCAGGATCTTATGTATGGGTAAAACATTTGTAAAATAAATTGAATAATGATTTAACTTTATTCCTTTCTCCTTGATCCAACTCCCAACTCCTGCAGATCCATAATACAGTCATGTGTCCCTTAATGATGGGGACATATTTTGAAAAATGTGTCATTAGGTGATTTCGTCATTGTGGGAACATCAGAGAGTGTAAAAGCCTAGATGGTATAGCTTACTGCACGCATAGGCTATGTGCTACACCTTATTGTTCCTAGGATACAAACCTGTACCACATGTTATTGTACTGAATACCATAGGCAATTGTAATTCAATAATAGGTATTTTTATATGTAAATGTAGAAAAAGTACAATAATAATACTGTATTATAATCTTATGTGACCATTGTTGTTTATGCAGTTCATTGGTGACCCAAACATTATTATGCAGCACATAACTATTTAAATAGGAATCCATAACATTTTAATTTTATTGCCTTAGAATTTTTCAAGCATTTCTAATTTTTTAAGTTAGTTTTGTTTACTCAAAAATTTACAATCTATTCAAAAACTAGCAATCATGAAACCATTACAAATAAAAACCTATGGAATATGGCCAAATTTGAATTTAAGGTGAGTTTACAGGCCTAAATATAACTAGAAATGCTGTAGAACATGAAAAATTTTGAAAGCAATGTCAGTTTTTAATGATAAAAATTAGATTAAAAGTGGAAAAATTACTTCAAAAAATAGAGAAGAAAATGAAGAAATTAGTACAAATTTTAAAAAATGCAACCATTAAGAATAGAAAAAAAAGCAAAAAATTGGTTTTATTCAAAATATTGGTTTAACCAAACAACCAGTTACACAAATTCCAACAGGTATACAAACCTGTGATAAATGTGACAGAGAAAAAAGAGAGTACACACAAATACACAATGTTAGGAAATATCACCATGTAAAAAGTGAGATTAAAAAACTTAAAACATGATGTACAACGTGATCTTAATAAACACTCTAGATAAAATGGACAGTTTTCTGGGAACATAAAAAGTATTAAAATTGACTGAAAAAAGATGGAAAATCTAAGTGAAAAAACCGTGGAAGAAGTAATAAGAATTATTATTATAGAACTTATCATAGAACTATTCACAAAATACATGCTAGCTGGGAACGGTGGCTCACGCTTGTAATCCCAGCACTTTCGGAGGCTGAGGTGGGCCGAGTTTGAGACCAGCCTGGCCAACATGGTGAAACCCCGTCTTTACTAAAAATACAAAAAATAGTCACGTGTGGTGATGTGCACCTGTAATCCCAGCTACTTGGGAGCCTGAGGCAGGAGAATCGCTTGAACCCAAGAGGTGGAGGTTGTAGTGAGCCGAGATCGTACCACTGAACTCCAGCCTGGGCAACAGAGTGAGACTCCGTCTCAAAATAAATAAATAAATAAATAAATAAAGCAAGCAAGCAAGCATGCTAGGCCCAAATGGCTTTAAAAGAAAATCTCAGCACACTTGCAGAAAACATATAGTGCTTTCTTTGGTATTTAAACTTCCCCAAGAAAAGAAAAAAGATTGACATTTCCAATTAATTTTATGAGGTTAAAATGAACCCAGTGCCAAAGCCTAATGCTAAAAAATTATACACACACACACACACACACACATGAAAACTATAGAACAAGAATAGTCAACCATGTATAAATAAACCATTGGCAGATACATTTAGGAATGAATTAAAAGGGCAATATACCTTGTATTAGTCAGGGTTCTTCAGTGAAACAGAATCAATAGGATGTGGATATTTATTTATTATAAGATATTTGTTATAAGGAATTGGCCCAAGAAATTATGGAGTCCCAAGATGTTCAGTGAACATGCTGGAGACTAAGGAGAGTCAATGGCATAGTTCTTGTCTGAGTCCAAACACCTGAGAACCAGGAGAGCTAATGGAGGAAGTTCCAGTCTGAAAGCTGGCTGACGTGAGAGCCAGGAAGAGCCAATGTTTCAGTTTGAGTCTAAATGCAGGAAAAGACCAATGTCTCCATTCAAAGCAGTCATGAGGGAAGAATTGTCTCTTAGCTCATATTGCCATAACAAAATAACATAGATGGGGTGGCTTAAACAACAGACATTTATTTTCTCACAGTTCTGGAGGTTAAAATTCCAAAATCAAAGTGCCATCATGGTTGGTTGTTGGTGAGGGCTCTCTTCCTGCCTAATTGACAGCCAACTTCTTACTGTGTCTTTACATGGTGCAGAGAGAACGAAAAGAACAAACTCTCTGGTGTGTTTTCTTATAAGGGGCACTAATTTCATCATGAAGGCCCACTCCAATGATCTCATTTAAATCTAATTATCTCCCAAAGGCCCCATCTCCAAATGTCATCACATTGAAGATTAAAGTTTCAACATATAAATTTTGGGGGGACACATCTCAGACTATAGCACACTTTAACTAAGTAGGATTTATACCAGGAATGCAAAAATGATTTGGTGGTTGGAATATTTTTATTAAATCCGTTGAGGTGAAAGGTAAATTAGATCATCCCAGTTAATGCAAAAGATGTTAAACTTCAACATCTATTTCTTTTACGAGATTGTAGACTCTTTCTAAAACCAAAAGCACTTGTCACCTTAGAAATGCAATATTTTAGGCAAAAATCTTGACAAAGATGCTCACTATTATTTCTATTACTCGAAATTTCTTGAATGTTTCAGCCAGAGTAATAAGAAAAGAAAAAGCAGTCAGAGAGCTAATAAAGACAAAATTATCATTGTTTGCAGATCATGTAGTTATCTAATAGGAAAACACCACAGATTCAATTAAGAATCACCTGAAATAATGACTTTAGTAAGTGGTTAGTGTATGGATAAGAGGAAATGAAAATCAATAGCTTTTCTATACCAGTGGTAATCAGAAAATATGAGAAAATAATTCAATTTATAATAGCAGCAAAAATATAAACCACCTAGGAATAAATTTAGAAGGAAATATGCAAGACCTACATGAGAACACTTCAAAACTACTGAGGGCATGAAAAGAGATCATGTCTTCAGAAGGAAAAACTCAACACAGGGACTCTGAGTTATGTGCAGAAGCTGTTCTCCAAGATAACACACTTTATAGCAAACAATCTTACTCAGCTTTTAAGATCTTTCTGCCCTTGGTGTTCTGAAATTTCACAAAGAAGGATCTAGGTGAGATTCTACCTTTCGTTCATCTTGTTCTGCACCAAGAGGGCTCTTGCAATTTAAAGATTGCTGTTACTTCAGATGTTAGAAATTTCAGTTTTTGATAATTCTCTCCCCCTCTATTTTCTCTGTTTTTTATTTTGGAGACTCCTATTATTTGGATGCTGAGCCACTTGGATTAATATTCTGTTTTATCATTTTTAATAGCAAGATATTTATTTTATATATGTAAATATATAAATTAACCAGAAATAAATCTAACAAAAGATGTGAGGTGTTAAAATTAAGAAAAACTGGATGAGGGGTATATCTAGACCCTTTATATTATCTTTGCTACTTATCTATGAATCTAAAAATTATCCCAAGATAAAAATTTTACTGAAGTCAGATGTAAAACAAGTATAAGAAGGAAACAATATTTTATTGAAAGACATTAAAGAAGATGGAAACAGAGAGCATTATACTATATTTGTGAATTAAAGAACCCAATAATGTAAAGATGTCAGTTTCTCTCTAATTTTCTATAAATTCAGTGCAATTTTAATTCAAATCCCAACAAGATTTTTAAAAGGAATTTTACAATCTCATTTTTAGGTTTATCCAGGTGAACAAAGTCCCAAGAATAGCCAAGACACTCTTGAGAAGAGTAAAAGGGGACTTGCCTTTCAGTTATCAATAATTATTATAAAAGTATTAGATCACTAAGTTAAGACAGTGTGCATTTGGTTCAAGGCTAGAAAAACTGGTGAACGAAACTGTGCAGGGAGCCCAGAACAAGATACTTTATTATATGGAAACTTGATATTGACCCATTGTAGGGGTTGACTATTGTCGATTCACACCCAAATCCATGTCTACCTGGAACCACAGAATGAAACCTAATTTGGAAATACAGCCTTTGCAGATGTAATTAGTTAAGGATCTAGAGATGAAGTCATCCTGGATTTAAGGTGGGCCCTAAATCCAATGATGAGTGTTCTTATAAGAAAAGAGGGCACAGAGACACAGAAGAAGACAATGTGAAGATGGGGGCAGAAATCAGAGTGATGTGTCTACAAGCCAAAGAATACCAAGTATTGCCGGTGCTATGGTCTGAATGTGCTCATGGTACAGAGCTTTTATGAATGAAATTAGTGCCCTTATTGAAGAGATCCCAGAAAGCTGCCTTCCCTCTTCCATCATGTGAAAACACAGTAAGAAGATACCATTAGTGAGGCAGGAAACAAGCTGTCCCCAGATACTGAGTTCAGCACCTTGATCTTAGACTTCACAGCCTTCAGAACTGTGAGAAATAAATGCTTGTTTTCATAAGTCACTCGGTTTATGGTATTTTTCATACCAGCTTAAATGGACCAAGATAATGAGTAATCGCCAGAAGCTAGGAGAGAAGCAAGGGTCAATTTCTCCCTCAGAGCCTCCAGAAGAAACCGTTCTGCCAACCCTTTGATTTTGGACTTCTGGCCTCCAGAACTGCAGGAGAATTCATTTCTGTTGCCTTAAGTCACCAAGTTTGTGGTTATTTGTTACAGCAGCCCAGAGAAACAAAGATACCTAATTAGAAAACAATGGAGAAAGGAGAACTATTTGATAAATAATGTTGAGAAATGTATTAAGAATACAGAAAAAATGGAATTAGATCTCTAAATTGTTCTGATATATATTTTGAAAATCCATAATAGATTAAAAAGTTAAATATAAGCAGCAAAAACTGTACATCAGAAATGCAGGAGATGCTTTTGTACTTCAAGATATGGAAAATGTTAATTAAATAATTGATAAAGTTGATTGTTTTATAGTTGAGAACCTCTGTTCATCAAAAGCTACCATCAATAAAGTAAAAAGATAAGCCCTAAACTTAGAAGAGATACTCACACACATATTATTGATGAAGTGCTATTTTCTAGAATATATGAAGAACTCTTAAAAATCAATAAAATTTGTGACACAAAAACCAATAGAAAAATGGCTAAATGTTATAAGCAGGTATTTTGCAGAATCGAAAACATAATAATGAATATATTGAAAGATACTGAACCTTATTCAAAATCATGGAAATGCAAGTTAAGATAGTGAAGTAGGGCCGGGCGCAGTGGCTCATGCCTATAATCCCAGCACTTTGAAAGGCCAAGGCGAGCAGATCACCTGAGGTCAGGAGTTCAACACTAGCCTGACCAACATGGTGAAACCCTGTTTCTACTAAAAATACAAAATTAGCCAGGCGTGGTGGCCCATGCCTGTAATCTCAGCTACTCAGGAGGCTGAGACAGGAGAATCCCTTGAACCCGGGAGGCAGAGATTGCAGTGAGCCGAGATCATGCCATTGCACTCCAGCCTGGACAAGAGTGAAACTCCTTCTTAAAAAAAAAAAAAGATAATGAAGTATTTTACTCTTATTGAAGAGGAAAAAATTAGGAAGTCTGACAATACCAGGAGCCTGTAACACAATGGAAAGATACTGTGTTTACCATATTGGAAAATAATTTGGTGATTTGATTTTATCATATAAAGTTGCACATTCTCATATGCTGTGGTTCAGCAATTTCACTCCTAAGTATAACAACATATATTCTATAAAACCTTTTGCACCCATGTACCAGGAAATATGTACAAGAATGCATATAGCATTGTAATTTTTAATAACACAAAAGTGAAACAACCAAGATGTAGATTAGCAGAAGAATGAAAAGGTAAAATAAAGCATATTCTCATGATGTAATAGTATGCAGTACAAAAAAAAATAAAGTAGCATGAACTACATCTACATACAACAAAACTGATAAATCTTAGGAACATAAAGTTGAGTGGAAAGAAGTTACAGGGATTATGGCAAATATCCACATTGTGATTACTCTGCACCAAGCTCATTCTGAGCAATACACATGTGTTGCTTCACTCAATCCTCATCACAACTTTCTGAAGGAGGCATTATTTCTATTTTGCAGATGAGGAAACTGAGGCTCTAAGGAGCAACTTGCACAAGGTCACTTATCTTGGGAGTGATAGAGTCAGCATATGAAGTGGCAGAAGTACGTTTAATCACTGCTTTGCTGCCTCTCAAGGTAGCCTTATATATAATCTAACATTCTTTATCAATCTATCAGTATAATGTCATTTTTATTAGGCTCAAAAACAAGTAAAACTATTGCTTAAGAGTATATTCATATATGCTAAAAATAAAATTTTAGAAACAAGGTCATCATTAACACAAAATTGACAATTGCATTTGCTTCTGATAGGGAGGCATGACGTGGCAACAGGGAAGTGGAAGCAGATCAGTGATGCTCTGGTTCCTGAATTGGGTGGTGGACTCATTGGTGTTTATTTGATTGTCATAACTTACCTCCATGTTACATGTATTCTCTTGTATATGTCAGATATTATACAATACAAATTATAGTAATAGTCTCTTTCTTGACTTTTCCCTTATGCTTTCAATTCCTGTCTTTTTGTTCTACTTTGCAGGGGATTTCTTTTTCTTCCAGCTGCTCCATAGCACTTTTAATTTTGTCCATCATACTTTTAATTCCCAAGATTTATTTCTTGTTTCTTATTGCTCTATCAACACCGTAGCCTAAACTTACTTTGTAGCCGCAGCATCCTCTCAAATCTCTCCAAGTAAATTCACTGGGATTTTTAAAAGCCCTCCTGTTACCTGAATTGTTTCTGCTTCTTCTGGGGCCAATTGTTGGACTTGTCATCTTGGTTGTCTTTCATGCTGTTGTTTTCCTCAGTGGTGGGTGGACTTCAGTTGTCAATATGTATTTATGAATGAAGAATTAGGTGATGCATGAGGGAGCTGTTGTGAATAATGATTTTTAGGAGCAGCTTGCTCAGGGTTAAATCCTGGGATCATGAAAAGAGTGTCACTGTTCAAGGACAGGACAGCTCTTCCCTGAGGCCTCTGGTCTAAACCCTCTTCCCCAGGCAGGCAATCCAATCCCACACCCAAAAGTACGGGTAGTCTCCCATTTCTATCTCATTTATGACCTGTGGCCATTTCCCTCTCTTTCTTTTGAGCTTGGCTATATATTTTAAAGTTTTTTTGACAAAAATTTTTATCAAACATGTATGTGTTTGGGGTGATGATAAGGGTTCTCATAATAAACTCAGTAGACTATCTTGGCTGGAAGTCTACACTGTGACTTCTGAAGTCCTTTTAGAAAACATCTTTGCTTGAGAGATAGTCTATCTCCATGCACAAGGAACTTTGGCACACACATTGAGAGAGCATATCAGAAAAACTTATGATCCTTTCTAGATCCTTTGGCTATAAGTCCCAGAGTTATCTACTCAACCAGAAGCTATTTTTCTCTTTTCTTCCAAAAGCAGCCTCTTACTGTCTAGAATGTGACTTGTCTCCCTCTTATTGGCTCCTGGCTCACAATGCCGTATCTTAGTGTATAGTTTTATGCCAATAATGCTGAAACTCTAAGCATAGAGACTTTCTAACCCTTAGCATTGGCTCAGGCCGGGCCTGCACTTTGCTCTGTGAGCAAATTGAGCATATATGCTGTTGTGCTGCCTATACTCCCCATGTCTGGTGTGTTGGGAGCAGCCTAGCCACTCGAAACTAACAGGGCTGTGGCCATTCTCTAATGCCCACTATTCCGGTCCATTCATAGGTCAGTGATCTGGTCTGGTTTCCTGACAGGTATTCCAGGCCTCTCTTACTTGAACTCTGTCTCTTTGGGAACTTTGCTTACATTTTCCAGCTCTTTCTTGGGCTAAATTTTGTACTTTAAATCCTCAGTGATTACTATTGAAAACTCATAAGCTTTTATCTTCACTTATTCAGGGATGACCTCCAAATTATTATCTCTAGCTCATCCTATTGGATCTTTCCACTAGGGTACTCAAAAGACCATCAAAATCAACATGAAGAATCATGTCTTCCCAAGCACTTCTCTCTTCTGGTTGTCTTTTCATGATCATCAAACTTGTCCAAGCTAGAAATGTGAGAAGCATCATATGCCATCCTTTTCTTTAACCCCCACATCTAAGCAGTCAAGTCCTACTGAGCATAAATCCTAAATATTTCTCAATCCAATTCTTTCTTTCCATTCTTACTATCATAGCCCTTGCTGAGACATTATGATAGAAATCTGACATTATCTCTTCTTGTTTAAAGTCTGAGAAGTTCCCCATTGCCTATGGGTCAATGCCTGAGGTCTCTGTGGTGGGGTGAATGCTGACCCAATCCCCTACCAAAGGTATGTTCACCTGGAAATTATCAATGTGACCGTACTTGGAAAATGGGTCTTAATTAAGTTAAGGATCTTTGAATGAGATTGTTCTGAATTAGGATAGGTCCTAAATGTCATGACAAGTGACCTTATGAGAGAATAGAAGGGGAGAAGACATACAGAGGAGGCAGTGTGAAGACGGAGGCAGAGATTGGAGTTGTGTGTCCACAAGCCAAGGAGTGCCAAGGATTGCTGGCAGCCACTAGTTGCTAGGAGAGGCCTGAACTGGCTTCCCTCAGATGCCCCAGGAGGAATTAACCCTGTGAACATCCTAATTCCAGACTCTGGCCACCAGACTGTGAGAGAACACATTTGTTTTTTTAAGCCACCTTAGTGGTAGTTTGTTCCAGCAGTAGGTACTTTGTATTAGCAACTAATACACTCCTAACATGGTGAACAAGGCTCTTGGGTTCAATTGCTGTACTCCCATGCCTCAGCACTGTTGCACTGTATTTGAATTTAACTGCATGATCCATGTTTTTTCTCTGCACAGACTGCCCTTTTCCATGATTTTATCCACTTCTTCCACTCTGCCTGAAACCTGTCTGCCTGAGCCCTGCCGAGACCCAAGCCCAGTTTTCTGTCTCGGATTACTTCAGAGTTTGGCTTGGGCCTTTTCTTCAGGAATCATGCTGTGACTCTCTTAGGTGAGTTGGGCGCCCTTTTTGCTCCCTGTGCGGGTTGCTTACCTACATGGAGCAAAAGCATAAGGTACTAGAAGGAACTGTTGTTGGTACACCTGTCCTCTTCTCACATTCATGTTTGGAGCTGAATCTCATTTGAAAGCGAATCTTGAGGTTTCATGAGGCAAATAAGTATTACTTTTTAGCCTTTTGAAATCTATAGGTTGTGTGAAAAGCCAAAAATGAATTCTGAAAAGAAGAAAACAATCAGCCTGCTATGGTTTGAATGTATATGCATCCCTCCAAAATTTGTATGTTGGAACTTAACCCCCAAGGTGATAGTATTCAGAAGTGGGACCGTTTGGAGGTTGTTAGATCATGAGGGCTCTTTCCTCATGGATGGGATTCATCCCCTTATAAAAGAGGCTTCAGAGAGCTGCCTGTCATCCCTTTTACCCCCTCTGTCATGTGAGGACCCCTAGACAGTGCCATCTGTGAGAAAAAGCCTTTCAGACACTGAACCTGCTGGTTCTTCATCTTCGACTTCCCAGCCTCCAGAACTGTTGGAAATAAATTTCTATTATTTATAAATGACCCAGTCTGCATAGTATTTTGTTACCGCAGCACATATGGACTAAGATGTAGTGTTTTGGAAATTACTTCTATGGCTGACAAGTGAGAGATCAAGTCTGCAGATAGCTACCATTGGGAAGAAACCTCCAAAAACTTCAGCTTGCAAAGTGAAAAATAACATAGTTGCTGGAGAAGCAGGCAAAGGAAAGAGCCAAAGATTTGCTTCCCTTTGCCAAGAAAAGAAAGGAGAAAAGGAGGAGTGGGGAGTCAGAGTGCTGATTGACATTAGATATTTAATTTCCTCAAATCTTACTCTAAATTATATATCATCTACTTCTATCGTTTATGGGATATTGTACTAATTGAAAATTATGCTTATCTGTCCTATTAAGTTAAGGATCGTTGATGCTATTTAGGATTTCTATAAGAAACGCACAGTTGAGAAGAAAAGTGTGCTCTTCTTTTAACTCAGTTTGCTACCTGTTTTTACCCCTTCATGCTGCTATGACAAAATACTACAGGCTGGGTGATTTATAAAGAACAAATTTATTTCTTTGCAATTCTGGAGACTGAGGAGCCCAAGATGAAGACATCGGTGGGTTCAGTGTCTGGTGAAGGCCTGGTCTCGCTACTTCTAAGATAACACTTTGCTGCTGCCTCCTCTGGAAAGGATGAACACTGCATCATCACATGGTGGAATGGCAGAAGGGCAAAAGGACTGAACACTGTGTAAAGCTTGTTTAGGCCCTTAGGGCCTTAATCCCATTCATAAGGGATTATCATGACCCAATCATCTCCTAAACGCCTTACCTCTTAAAATGATTGCATTTGGGATTAGGTTTCAATGTAAAGTTTGAAAGGGACACAAACATTCAAACCATAGCACCACCCTTATGAGAAGAATGGCCTACTAATAAAGGTACTATGCTCACCTTATGTAAAGAGAAATTAGAAAAAGACAAATTGATTTTTAAATGTTTTCTTCTAGACAATACTCACCTGAGTTGTGGCAGATATCATGATGCTCATACTTACAATAGCAAAATTGGAAAATATGGAAAGTAGAACCGAGAGATGTTTTTTTCTTTTTTAAATGGTAGCCATGTGATGGTATACTTTTGGTATGCTGTTATTTGATACTCAAAAACATAAGTACATATATGTCTTAATTATTCTGCAATTTCTATACTTTAATTGCTCCTTGTGCAAGATTATCTTAAAGCCATGCTTTTGAAACAGGAGTATGTACATTATGAATCCATGAGACCTAAAATTAAACATGGCACATCTAGGGGCATTACTTTTCCTTATTTATTCATACTACAGATAAGTTTTGAAGTAGAGTAAACAGAATTTCCTAACACGTGCTATGTGGAGTGTGAACAAAAAAGAGTGGAGTCAAGAAGAATGCTGAAGTTTGAGGAATAATGATATCATTTCCTGAAATCAGAAAGCTTGCGGGGAGGTAATGTTAAGACGTTAAAGGATTGTTTTCTCCACTTTATGTGTAAGTTCCTATTAAACATATTAGCAATGATGTCAAGTAGGATGGGGGATATACAAGTCTAAAGTCAAGGATGAAGGCTGGAGATATACATCTGGGAGTCATCAGCACAGAGCTGGTTGTTAAAGCCAGGAGATGGGCTGAACCTATCTATGCTATGGATGGTGTGAAAGTAGAGAGTGATGAGGACCACCTCTGCAGCTTCCCATAATGTAATGCAAAAGGGAAGGGACTCAGCCAAGGAGAATAAGAGGAAGGAGTCAGTGGTAAAGGAGGGAAACCAAGAGAATATGGTGTCTCAGAAACCGAGTGATAACAAGTGTCAAATGCTGCTGAGATGTTAAGTTGAGGCCTCCAAATTTATTTGGCCAGGTAGAGATTAATGGTAATATTGACAAAGGAAATTTAAATGGAGTGTTAAAATAAAAGCCTGATTGGAATGGATTCAAGAGAATCTCTGAAAAGAACTAATGGAGACAAGCAATATAGACAACTTTTTGAAGAATTTACTATAAAAAGAACTGAGAAATGAAGCTGAGATGGAACAGAATGTGGGGTTAAAGAGCATAATGCAATATGTTTGTATCCTGATAGAAATTTTGACGCTACTTTAAATTAAAAGAAAAAATTAGATTAACACCTGAAAAAATTCCAAAGATATTCAAAGTGTGATTCTTTCCCTGGGTTCTTCTAATTTCCCAATATAAAAATCAAGAGAGCTCACCAAACACAGCAGCAAAGGAAAGTTTATTTCAGGTTATGCACAAAATATCCAGCACTGAGAAAGAGAAATGGGCTGCTCCCAGAGGGTTGAGTGTGGGTTAGTTTTCTAAGGTCTTTATATAGGGAAGGGTTATGCCAGGGCATATATAGGAGGGTTTTTTCTAGCACTTGCACAGTGGCTCAACATGTTTCTTCGTGCGTTGGATGTAGCATTACCATTTTAAATCTCCACCCCGGGCATGATTTTTAGCATTAAAATGAGGAAGGGGTAACTATAGGTTGGAGTTTAAGTCTCTCTGCACATGTACCTGTGGAGCTCAGGGAAAGTCCCTGGCTTCATGAAATAGGCCAAAGATTGGAAACTAAACAGACATAAAATTAAATGTAATGTATTATCCTGAACTGAATCCTGTATCAAGAATACTTAAAAAAATGACATTAGAAAAACTTGAATATGATCCATAGATAATTGTTCTGCATCAGTGTTAACATTCCTGATTTTAATAATTATACGATGGTTATGTGAGTGAATGTCTTAGTTCTTAGAATACTCATACTGAAATACTAAAGAGGCATGATGTCTGTGACTTTCTTCCAAATGATTTAGAAAAACATTTTAACAATAATGTATAAAAATAAAAATAATATATAGGGATTAATAAAATTATGTAATTTAAATTATACTTATGTATATAATTATATTTCAATTTTTATTATATATGATATTATATAATATATAACACATGATTTACTAATAAATAATATAATAATTATATACACATACAAAGAGAGAGAATAATGAAGCAAATGTGACCACATATTGCTAGTTGATGAATCTGGATAAAGAGTACCCAGGACTTGTAACTTTTCTGTTTGAATTATTTCAAAATTAAAAGTTAAACAAAGGAAATATAGGAGAAAATTGTACTTACAAAACCATATATTAAATACACAAATCATGAAGAGGAAGATTCATAAATTTGATTATATAAAAGTTTTTTAAAAGCAAAAGAAAAGATTATAAACAAAGTGCAAAGACAACACACATTAAGGGACAGTTAAAAAACTTGTGACTAGTCAGGATCAAAGGCTATTAAATATCCCAACAAATCAGCAAGGAAAAACAAACTGACTTAAGAATGTAACAGGCAACTCAGAGAAGAGGAAAGCTTAATGGCTACTAAATATGCATCATTATTCAACCCACTAGTAATTAGAAAAATGCAATTTAAAGCACAAACTGTATAGGTAAAAAATGAAAGAATATACTTATATTAAGTACTAGCAATAGAGCAGTGTGAACTCTAGAACAGAGCTGATGATTCTTTAATTTGTTACTACTACTTTTTAAAAATTTTACTTTAAGTTCTGGGATACATATGCAGAACGTGCAGGTTTGTTACTTAGGTATACATGTGCCATGGTGGTTTGCTGCACCTATCAGCCCATCATCTAGGTTTTAAGCCCTGCATGCAGTAGGCATTTGTCCTAATGCTCTTCCTTGCCTTGCCCCCAGCCCCTGACAGGCCCCGGTGTCTGATGTTCCCTTCCCTGTGTCCATATGTTCTCATTGTTCAACTCCCACTTATGAGTGAGAACATGTGGTGTTTGGTTTTCTGTTCCTGTGTTAGTTTGCTGAAAATGATGGCTTCCAGTTTCATCCATGTCCCTAATTTGTTACTACTACTTTTAAAGAGCAATTGGCAGTATCTTCTAAAGACTGAAGATGCACAAGCCCTGCAAATCCATTACCACATTCCTGTGTTACACCCTAGACAAATTTTCACACAGTGCATGAGCAAAATGTACAAAGTTTCTTGCAGTACTTTTTGCACCAACAAATAACAAAAGCAACAAATGCCCATAAAAGAAGAATGGATAAGTAATTGTGGTAAGATTACAAAATGGAATACCATACTTTTATTTAAATGAACAAACAACAGTTACAAGTACCGATATAGATTTCTCTCAAATTCATAAGTGAAAAAAGAAGCCAGTTGCAGAATGATACCATTTATACAAATTTTAAAACATCCGATCAATTCTAGGAATTGTTCACAGATATTGCTGTGGGTTGAATTGTGTCTTCCCAAAAGATTTGTTGAAATCCTGACTTCCTGTCCTCAGAATGTGACCTTATTTAGAAATAGGATTGTTTCAGATATAATTAGTTAAGTTAAGATGAGGTCATTAGTGTGGGTCCTAACCCAATATGCCTGGTGTTCTTATACAAAGAGAAGACAGAAAAACACAGGGAGAATGCCATTTGATAATGGAGGCAGAAATTGGTGTCATGCTGCTACAAGCCAAGAAACACTGGAGGCTACCCGAAACTGGAAGGGGTAAGAAAAGATCCTCCCCTAGATCCTTCAGAGGGAGCATGGTTCTGCTAATACCCTGACTTCAAACTTTCACACAGGTGCACAAGCAAAATGCACAGAATTTTTTGCAGTACTTTTTGTACTAATGAAATAGCAGAGAATGGATAAGCAATTTGTTGACTTCTAGCCTCTAGAACTGCAAGAGAATAAATTTCTGTTGTTTTGAACCACCAAATTTGTGGTTCTTTGTTATGGCAGCCTTAGGAAACATACAGATGTATTCATCTCTATGAATATAAATGAAAATGTATATGTTGTCACACATGCAAGGGATGATGACTACCAAATTCAAGATGCTGTTTAATTTCAGGGAGGGAGGGAGGAGGTTAAGAAGAGATTCACAGAAGGCTTTAACTGTATCAGTAATGTTTTATTTCTTTTAAAATATTGCAAAATAAGAATTGATAGAACTTGTTAGTAGGTATGAGGAGGTTTGTTATATTTTTCCTGTATGTATAAAATGGTTTATAATAAAAGGAAAAAATCTAAATCCTAAGATGTATCTAGGGTGTATGGGAGTGGGGCACAATCTCTCCTGGTGTCAGCTCACTATGACTGATGCCCATTTGGATGAGAATCATGGTCAGGAGGATGTGGGGGGAAGTAGTTATTGGGTATAGTGGTTCGGCACCAATTGGTGGAGGCTGGGCAGTGACAGGGACTAATTAATATGGGTTACTTTCCATGACTGGCATTCCCTTCCAGACACATACAGACCAAGTGTGTGAAGGTAGATCTTTCTCAAAAGAATTATCAGAAATTAATTTTTATTCATTACCTTAGGAGAGAGGCTGCCTCATTGTTAAGAAGTTCTTGTTAATAACAAAAACTTCTAATTATATAGTTCTTTAAAGTTTAAAATGTAATTAGAAACCAGTTCAAATATATTGAACTGAAATGTCTTGCCTGAAACTTCATCTATTAGACCAGATTCTGTCTTCATAGGCAGCATAGAACAAATCCTTCTTTGCCATCACTCAGTCTCCCCTAGGTCTTCTGTTCCCAGACCAAATGCCCCTATTCACCCTCCCTTTACTGTGGCTCTCTTATTACCCTGCAGACTTTTAAAATAAAAGACAGCTTCTAACTTGCATATCCACCTTGAAACTAATAAGGGTGTGCTTGAACCCTCTCAGTGTGTAGCTCAGAAGCACAGAGGCTTTTTAGCTTACTTTCTGACTGGCTGTCAGGTAAAGACCTAGGAGGCTGAAGGAGCAGTGACAAGGGCTCTGGTTCTTAAGTCATACAGCCTCCTTGGCCTTCGGCAAACCAGCTCAATTTCCTCACCCAAGGAAACTGAATTCATCACAGCTTCCTATGCTAAGCTAATAGGGTTACTGTATGGGTTAAATGAGATATTGCTGAGTAAAGTGTCTGGTGTCTTGGAAAACTTCAGTAAATGTTAGCAACTGTTATTTTATCAGCTCCGAGTTTTATAGAAGTGGGTGCTTCTGTGCTGTTGGCAAGGCCCCCATTAGTCCAAGTGGACAGTTACAGGCAGATTAACAGAGTATCTTGGTTAACGTGTTCCTTCCTTTTAAATAATGAGAGACTGGAAATCTCTACAAATTAATTTATCAATTAATTTCATGACTCAAGAGTGTCTTTACAGAATAAATATTTCTTATATTGAGGTCAATGCTGAAATAGCATGATTTAGATCTTGTTTCTGTTTTATTTCTCTGAATGATCTCACCGGGTATTGGTTCCACACACAGATAACCATGCAGATATGAATGCTGGGGAAAAGGACCTGCATCTTACTAGCCCCTAGTTTTATAGAAGTGAGTGCTCCTGTGGTGTTGGCAAGGCCCCCGATATTGACAAGTTTTGGAGCCAGTAAAATGAAGGTCCTTTCCCCCAGTGTTCATACCTGCGTGGTTATCTGTGTGTGGAAGCCAAGGTGGGGTTTCTATGGGGCTTTCTCTTAGATACTCATTTTTTTGTCACTAATTTTGAAAAATCTGAAAAAATATAGTGTTTTGGGAAAAACTACTCCATTTTACTTTTAGATTTAGTTTAAAATTTTTAGTTAAATGAGAAAATCCAATGCCAGAAGAGTGGCATTGAAATGAAGTGTTTTCATATATTGCTGGTGGGGATATGGATTGGAAGAATCTTTCTGCAGAGCAGTTTAATATCATGTGCCAAATGCCTCAAAAATGTTTTTACCACTTGGTTTAGTAATTTTGCTTTCAGAAAGTCTTCCTAGGTAAAGATAATACAACACTGGGGAAGATCATTGAACAAATATATTTAATAGCATTATTTATAACTGGAAAATCTTAAAAAAAGAAATATGGCAATAGTTAAATTACGTCATGTCATCAGATGGACTATTATGCAGCTAGTAAAAATGTTTATGAATAATTTTTAA
Organism: Gorilla gorilla gorilla; assembly: GCF_029281585.2. Taxonomy (NCBI): domain Eukaryota; kingdom Metazoa; phylum Chordata; class Mammalia; order Primates; family Hominidae; genus Gorilla; species Gorilla gorilla. The sequence goes on along the minus strand of NC_086017.1, from coordinate 148,783,443 downwards.
AGATATGAAAACCTCTAACTATAAAATGTCAAGCTAAAAATATATAAATTGTATTCACAAAATGGTTTCCATTGCATAAAATAATACACATAGGAATAATGACACTGGATGGATAGTTTTAAATGTTCTTTTCTAAATTTTTATGTAGTTTTAAAATCTTCTTCAATGTGTCTACATTTCTTTTGTAATTTTGACAAGTTAGTATTAAAAAGAGTAAAAAAATGTTTATCAACCCGTTTAATTTTTATCAATATATTACCTTAAATAGTCAAATAGTGCTAAATGACTTATGACCAAAAATAGCAGTTATTTCCCACCTTCTTCCACCTTCCTTCTCCATCCTCAGAAGAGGCAACAACTTTAAAGTTTCTAGTTTCTTTTCCTAATACTTACTCCACATATCTATAAATATTCCTATTTTTGCTGCATTTACACATTGAGTTTACATTACAGTACTCGAAAATTTTGGCAGTCTCAGCCATCTCCATTATCCACTCTTTTTCCTCCCTTTATAAGTACCACAATTTTTAGTTAAGTGCCTACTTAGCGTTTTTATTATTATAACTAGGAAAATACTCTTCCATGCTGTACAAGATAGGGTATTATAGTGTTATGGGATATTATAATGTAGGGTGTATACCTTCATTTTCTCATATGATTTCTGGCTTTTCTTAGATTTAAGTATTGTCTTACATTTTTATTTGCTTAATTTTCTTTGATCCTTGGCTGTGTTTTCCAACACTCTCCAACTCTCGATAACCACTTCTCGATACAACTGCCCTCAGGGTAAAAACTTTCAGTTCATCTCTTTGCTCTGATACATTCCATCTAAAATTCTTTGTTTTCCAGCTCACCTTTGACTGGTTCCTCTCTAGACCTAATGCATACCCTGACAGTTTCTATGCTGTCATCATGGACATACGTGCTCCTAGATCTCATGTTTCCAGAATCCCAAATCTGCCCCTAGCTTTCCTTCTTTTCAGCAATGCATATCTATCAGAAAAAGAGTCTATGAAACATAAAATTTTGATATTTTGCATGTATGTAAATATATTTGTTCTATCTTCACTCTTGGTGAATACTTTGGCAGGGTATAGAATTCTATGTTGAAAAAATCACATTCATTCAAATACTACTGAAAAGTCTCATGACTTCTTTTCTTGATTCTTTACAGGTAATCTGCTTTTTCTTCTGGAAATTCTTTTTTCTTTTCTTTTCTTTTTTTTTTTTTTGGTTTCCAACTTGTATTTTAAGTTCAGGGGCACATATGCAGGATGTGCATGTTTGTTACATAGTTAAACATGTGCCATGGTGATTAGCTGTACAGATCATCCCATTGCCTAGGTATTAAGCCCAGCATCCATTAGCTATTCTTCCTGATGCTCTCCCTCCTCCCAACCCCCGGCCCTCTGATATGTTCTTAAATTTTATGAGAATGTGCCCTAACACAGGTTTTATTTTGTTCATGTGGCAGATAGTGAGCAGGCTCTTTTAATCTAAAAACTCATGTCCTCTGGTTTTTGCATACTTGTAGTATTAAAAAAACAGTTTTCTCTCCACCTTCTTGTCTGTCTCTTGTCCTAAAATTCTTCTTACTTGTATGTTGGACTTCTAGAAGTGATTTTTAAATTTTCTCATCTTTTCGTATCCATTTTCACTCTTCTTTTTTGTTCTATATTTTAATCTTTTTATTGGCTTTCTAATTTGGGCTAATCATATGTGTAATCTCTAAGATCTCTTTCCATCTCTGATTATTCTTTTTGAAAATATGTTCTTATTTTATTGATGTAATATTTTCTCTTTAAGGATGTTTTTATTATGTCTTTGGGAGTTTTCTTCTATTCTAAGCATTGTCTCTGTTTCCTTCCAATTCCTGTTTGTTTCATAGTTTTTAGCCTCTGCTTTCACAGTAAAATATTGTTATTCACTTGTATTTAAGAGATTCTAAAAAAGTCATCGAAAGTTTTGTGAATGTGGGTGAGGCCTTGCCTCTGGGGTAGTTTACTTTTATCTGCATGTATGAGCTGGGCTGACAGCCTTCTGGAACTGGTTGGGAAAGAACATTGGGGAGGGGTTTCCCTATTCAGCTGTTTTTCACTTAATGGACCCTTCCACTGTAGTTTGGCATTTCACCCCCTACCTCCTCCATGCTAGCTGATCCAAGCCTGGAGTTCTTTTGTCCTAATTTTCCAGATAATATACTTCCAATTCCCTAAAGATGGGAAAGTTGATCACTTGACTATGTAATTAAGTGATATGAGTTTAGCGGGTCTTTCTTTTTCTTTTCTTTTCTTTCTTTCTTTTTTTTTGAGACAAGAGTCTCGCTCTGTTGCCCAGGCTGGAGTGCAGTGGCGCGATCTCGGCTCAATGCAAGCTCCGCCTCCCGGGTTCACGCCATTCTCCTGCCTCAGCCTCCTGAGTAACTGGGACTACAGGAGCCGAGTTTGGCGGGTCTAACTGTTCCTTATACAGACTAAACAATTCCTGTTTTCAGGTCCCCTCTACCCTGTCTTCTGAAGTATCTGACACTTACTGAGCCTTTCTGGGGTTCTGTGGTTGAATTGGCTTCCTTCTCACTTGTTACCTTTTTCATTCCTCTAAGTAATTTACTACTTACCCATCTGCTTTCCTTCTCTCTCTCTCTCTCCCCCACCCCCGTTATACTTCAGTAGTCAATGGAAACATTTGTTTCATTGCTTATTTTTTCTCCTTGGCATTTGGATGCAATTTTCAAGCAGAGGGAAAAGTGAAAACACCTTAATTTCACTTTCGAAGGTAAGAAAATGTATCCTTAAAATGGACACCAAGATGTCTAAGTAGCCACAGTTAGCTCCTTTTCCTAATGCCTCCTGCATTTTCTTGGAGAGTGGTAAAAGAACAGATAGTTCAGGGAAAGAAGGAGAGAATGGGGAAAGCTCTGTGCTGACACATTTCTAAGCATAGTGAGATTATGGAACCCGTGTTGAACAAAGACTCTTTTATTCATTTTTTAAAAAATTGAGACAGGGTCTCACTCTGTCATCCCAGGCTGGCATGCTGTGGTGTGATCATGGCTCACTGTAGCCTTAATCTCCTGGGCTCAAACAAGTCTCTCATGTCAGCCTCCTGAGTAGGTGGGACTACAGGCATGCACCACAACACCTGGCAATTTTTTTGTTGTAGTTGTAGAGATGGGATCCTATTATGTTATCCAGACTGGTCTCAAACTCCTGGCCTCAAGTGATCCTCGCACCTCTACCTTCCAAAGTGCTTCCAAATTCTACCCTCACTCATCTTTGCTTCCTAATTCTTGTAAATAAAGCAAATAGGGCAAGTAAAGTGGTTTTGTAGATGAATTAACATTTTTAAGGGAGGTTGTTTTAAGAGGAATACGATAGCAAATCTTTGCACAACGTAAGGAATGTCCTTTAACACATCTAATCTGTAGATGAATTTTTTAAAAAGAAAGATTTTCCTTAAAATATGTTACACTTATGCAGGCATAGAAGAAACACACAGTAACCGTTGTCTTTTACAAAATAATTTCAAGCCAGAATTTCCCTTTGGTTCTAAAGCAAAGAATGTTTATTAATAGAATGTGCATTTGTGCCACACGGGAGAAGATCTTCCTCGGGCAGATACTTCCCAGTGACTGTCCTATGTGGAGGCTGCAGTCAAGGGTGTCCCACATGTATTTCTCATATGAATATTGAATAGCAGTCTCATATCTGTGCTGGCGGGGGGGGGTAGAGATTCTTTACTCTGAATAATCTTGAAATAGTTTGTAATATGAGACCAACGGAACATATTATAATGCCTAAGCACGTTTACATTTATCTGGAACTCAAAATACTGACGTTGAAACAGACTTCACTGTCCTAATTTAATTCTTATTTCTTTGCATGTGATTCTCAGTTCATGTCTCATATTTGCTCTTTTCTATCTTCAAAGGCCATCTAGACATTTTGAAAATTCCGAGTGAAGAGAAAGGATTAAGACCTTAAATACCTCTAAATAAAATAATTTTCACTAATGCCTATAAGAAAAAAAAACCCCACATCCCAGAAGCAAAAGTAAAGAAGTCAGAGGCAAGAAAGAATGGAAAAGGGAGAAGAAAAACTCTTTTCTTGGAATTTCTTTGCACATGAGTTGTTTTGTGCATGAGGAGAGAGAATAGGAGGGAGCGGCTATTTGGCTGACATCCATCACGGGCCAATCATTCCTCTCTTTACTTGCCTATGTTACATTAAATGGTTAAATCCACACAGGAGTCCTGCAAAGTAGGTATTGGTATCAATAGTTAAGCAAACTGGGGGTAGAGATTTTAAATAAACTGCCTATAGTAATTATAGGCAAATTAGTAGCAAATACGCCTTCCAATAGTAAAAAACAAACAAACCAAGCAACAACGACAACAATAATTCCAGTCAAGCTTACCTAAGACTAATTATCAGGACTTTGAGGAGCAACTTGGATAATTGAAACTATATTATTCAATGAATACTTTAACTGCTTCCTGGAAATACTATATTTATATACTCTCCAGTATATAGAAAAATGAGGATGTTGATATCATTAAGGCTGACAATGAATGTTTTCTTGATTAAACATCCCCTTTATCAATGAGCACAACTTGTTTTAAAATTCCAAAGCTACGTGGGGCTTGTTGTATTCATATGCATAGAAAAATGAAGATGCAAGAGGATAAATACCTTGTCTGAAGTCACGTAGTTTGCAAATGGTAGAGTCGGATTTCAAATCCATGCACTCCAGCTTGTAACTAGTATGTTCTGCTTCCTCTTTTATTCTTGTCCCTTTGTATATACTCTTTTATTTCCCATAAAAGATTGTAGAATCTTCTCTTTTTTCTTTGGTGTCCTGAAATATCACTGTGATGTAAATAAGTGTGTATGTGCATGTATGTGCATGTTGGATCTTTATTCTACTCGATACTTGCTAAGCCCATTTAATCAAAAGGGCTTATTCATTTTTTTCTCCATATTTGGAAATTTTGTCTCTGTGTTTATGAATTTACTCCCTTACATTTTCTTTATTTTCTTTTCTTGAACTCTTTTGAATCAGATGATAAAACTTTTGGCCTTGTGTCTTCATTTAGCTGTCATACTCATGTATTTATTCATTTCTGCTTCATTCTGGTAAGATTCCTTGACTTAAACTTCCAGCTTGTTAATCGTTCTTCTCCCAAGTGCATTTTGCTTTGTAGGCATCTATTGAATTTATGACTTCAACAATCTAGTTTTTAGTATCTATGATCTCTAAATGATTACTGTACATATATGTATGTATACATGCACATATTATATTTTTAATATGTTTTAGAGGTAGTTAATTGAAGTTAGTTTACTGTTATGCTACTTCTAGTAATTATGCTTTCTTGTGTAACATTTTCTCCATTTGTTGAGGTTACTGGCTGTCATAATGTGGAGTTTCACCAAATATTTAGTGATTCTTGTTTGAGAACACATCTTTGTATTAAATTACATGTTAGTAGAGTGTCTTTTGATAACCATACTGGAAAAAGTAAGAAGATTCTTTGGTACACTAGAAATTGTGAAAGAGTTCCTGAAAAATGCAGAGCCTGCAAAGTCGCATTGAAAACAAACCACATTCCAAAAATACATGGAAGAAACAGCTGCAAAAGGTGAGAATGGCAGGCACCAGGAGGGTTTATTGTGCAGTGGGAACAAGAAGAATTCTATGGCAAATAGGAAGGTGAATTTCCTCCCAGTGGGTTTGACCTTCTCTAGAAGCTTAGGATGACATTTTATTTATTTATTTATTTATTTATTTATTTATTTATTTTTGAGACAGAGTCTCGCTCTGTCATGCAGGCTCAAGTGCAGTGGTACATCTCAGCTCACTGCAACCTCCGCCTCCTGGTTCAAGCGATACTTGTGTCTCAACCTCCCAAGTAGCTGGGATTACAGGTGTGCATTATCACACCTGACTAATTTTTTGTATTTTTGATATTGACGGGCTTTCACCCTATTGGCGAGGCTGGTCTTGAACTCCTGGCCTCAAGTGATCCACTCACCTCGGCTTCCCAAAGTGCTGGGATTACAGACGTGGGCCACCACGTCCTGGGGTGACATTTTAATGATGACATCATATCAGCCCTCTTTGGAATCGTGCTCTTGACTCCTGACTTAGTTATTGATAATATTTATTGCTTCTCTCCAAAGTTGCTGTTTTAAATCTCTCTTGCTCTTCTTGCTGCTTGCCCCAGTCCTAGCAGCTCATACCCTCAATAAAGTGTATTTCACTATGCAATAACTTTTAGGGTAGCAGCTGTATAATCACAGTAAAAATGAAGCAAGTGACAGAGAAGAGAGAGAATTGGGCTGAGAGCTACAAGACCTAGTTCTTAGTCTCAGGACTGAATTGAATTTTAGGTTCTGAGTTTCTGATTTTTAATTTTTGCATTGAATGTAATAAATATATTTGGAGGATGAGGGTTTATATAAATTTTATGTTCAGAAATTTTGAAAAATGTAATTGTATGTTGTCAAAATTCCCTAGTTCATTTCAGCAATGTGAGACTTAAAATATATGTTTTGATCAAATGGAACATTACTATATTTAATCCAACACATATAATGAAATAAATACAAGTATGCAATTAGAGAAAAACGAGTTATGCTTTAAAATTAATTACAGATCATTTAGAAACATGTCAGTAAACTGTCAAATTATCATTAAAGATTAATCACGTATGAGCTAAAAATGCTAAAAATAATTTAAGCATTACAAGTAAAGTTATGAAGATAATCAAATAATAGTCATTAAAGGGAATAGTCACTCCAGCTCCAGATATCTAATTTACAAGTCAAGCAGATTCAGGTCCAGTCCTCTGAAGGGAATGATAAAGAAAATGAGGAGCCTGGGGAGAATGTAGTGGAGGGGAGAACACAGAGAGCTGACGTTCTTTAAAAAAGAATCTGCCCCTGAATCCATGGAATTTATTTCTGCTTTGCTTTCCAGTCTCAGACCCATAAAGGAAGGAATCTTCCCTGGAATGTTATGCCAGGAAATTGGCTGCGTCCTAAAGAACACTGGATCTGGATTCCAAAGCCAGGATTCTAGTCCTTACTCCCCCACATGGTTGCAGAGGGAACCTGAGTGCATTCTCAGTTGCAGAGGGAACCTGAGTGCATTCTCACATCTTGGGACTTCTTGTTCCCTTAACTGTAGAAGGAGGAGTCAGGGCCAAATGACTTTCCTTTCTGGGCTTGAGATTCTAGAATTGAAAAGCTCAGGATGACCAAATGGAAACACAGCTAAACATTTGAGAGAATGTATGTGATCTAATTTTTTAATTTTAGTTTTAAGTGGAATTACAGATGAAAGGAAAAGTCATTATCCTAGATTTCAGAAAAACAAATCATTGCAACTCTTCTTCTATAGCTCTGTCAATGTGCTGTGTCATATTTCAAATCCCTGATCATTTTTGGCAACCCCTAGGAGAGAAGATTAAGAACACCTCCCTAATCTGGCTGTGAGGGAGAAGGTAGAATTTAAACCTTCAATTATAAGAAACCCCATCCAAAGTTGAATATATCTACAGTGGTGTGCTATAAATGCTTTGGGTGATAATGACTACTCTTTTTTTTACAGTGTATCCAAGCCTTTCTCGTGGCTTCACACTGATAATTCTTCTGTCTTCCCCAGACTGCATCTTGAAACCTCACCTCACCTTCATTTAAAACTACCTCCTTTTCTGACAGATCCCAAATTTCCAACCAACACATTTTGCCAGGATCAAAGGCAGATACATTTCCATACCAGTCAAACCCTGCTCAGTGAGCTTCATAGTGTATCCAACTTGTTTAGTTGGAGTGGAATTCTCTAATGAGCATGTGGCTGGAGATCTCACTTTTGTTGTGCAGAAGCTAGAGGAGACGGTGAGCTGACAGCTGTATAACTCTCATTGAAATGGCACGTTTTAAAGGGTGCTTTGAAGCTAATAGAAGGAATGAAGAAACATACACGTGTGCTGCCTCTCCATAGTCTACCTCAAAACATCAGATGCTGTTATTTACTTGGGTTGGCAAGGGGAGGAAGAGGAGAGATCTCTAGTGGAGATATTTAAATATTCTACATATTAAGAGCTGATGGGGATTAGAGTGTTTCTGAACCCTGTGCTGTATGAGGACTCTATCTCTGTTTTAGCTTCCTAGCCTTCTCTTTACTCTCCTTTCCTCCTTTCCATGTGAACTATAGGCACACAATTTTTTTTTAAATTTTTTTCCTAGTAGGTTTGACTCCAAATGGCTAACAAACATATGAAAAGAGATTCAACTTCAATTTACCATTTCACTCACCTGGGATAGATTTTTAAAAAATGGTACCCAGTGTGCATGAGGTCCAAGAAAGTAGAGATTTTTCATACAGTGGGATTCCAAATTGTTATAACCTTTCTGAGGAGCAATTTTGCAATTTATGTCAAAAGCCTTAAAAATACCCATTCTGATGCAAAATTTTTATTTAAATAAAAGTGTGTATACAAAATTTAGCTTCAAGAATGTGTTTCACAGTATTGTTTACAAATCTAAATGCTGAAAACAGGTTGAATGTTTACCAATGGTTATGTAAATTTTATCCCATGACGTAATAATGAAGGGTTCTTGTTGACATTGAATATATTCATGATACATGTTTAAGTTTTAAACACAACATATGATGCCATTTTATAAAATATTGAAAAGCTGTGTATGAAAAGCTGATAATACATTGAAATGTTACTAGAGGTTATATCTAATGATGGGTTTATAAGTCGGATTTATTGTTTTCTTTTTTATATCTTTATTTTATAAACTTCTAAAATAATATGAATGACTTTGTTAGTAAAATAAAGTGTTCTGTAATGGAAAGGTTGAGCTGGATAGTAAATCAGAGAGGAATATAGTTAAGAAGATGTTACAAAATCACAACATGCTGATGGCCTGAGCTAGTCTGGGAATAGCGTGAAGGGGATGTGTGACAGGTATTTTTCAAAGGTAGTACCAACAATACTTAATGACAACAGAGCACAGTGATGAGGAATGGAGACTTTATTTGTGTGTGTGTGTGTGTGTGTGTGTGTGTGTATGTGTGTACTGTTGTGCAAAACAACACTTTGGTGTATCAGTTTGAGCTGTGAGAGAACATTTAAGGAGCTGTTCTATGGCTAGTGGAAGAAATGGGACTGGTGTTAGGTGCACTGTTGAGGGAGGAGGAGGATTTATTTTATCAGCCTAACTGAAACAATAAGAGTTAATTAATCCAAGAAAAAGACTGTGGTCATTAAAGACCTATGTATAGGGACCGTTAGTGAGTGGGAAGATGAAGAAGGGCTGGTAAAAGAAACAGAAAACTATGTAGAGAAATAGAAGGAATTCAAACAAACTAATGCAAGATAATGGAAAACTAAAAGAGGGAGTTGTAAGAAAAATGGTGTGGATAACAAAATATGTTATTTCAGAAAGTTAAGGAAAATGATGCAGAGAAAAGGTCACTGAATTTGAGAAGGGACCCTTATTGGAGTCTTAGAGAAAGAATCCATTTCTGTAGATTGGTGAGAATAAAAGTCACATGGTAGAAAATCATTCATTCAAAAACTATGGCAGTGAAAAAAAAGAGAATGAGAGTGGTCATTAGAGGGATGAGCAGAGAAAAAGTAAAGCAGTGCTCTCCAGGATTGAGGACATCTGCGTGTCTTGGAAGAAAAGGGCCCTGCAAAGAGAGGCTGGAAATAATAAATGAAGAGCAAGGTTCTTGAAGGGGAGGATATATTTGGGCAGCAGAGCACAGATGTGAGAGTACAAATAATAATAAAGAGACTGTCTCTTTTTCTTAGAGATAAAAGAAAGATAAGAGAATGAATGTGGACAGCCACAGGTGCTGAGGGATGAAAACAAAAAGTGACTTGGTGCAACTTGAATAGCCTCAAAGTAGGATTTAGGGTTCTGTATACTCCTGTTGTAGAGTCCTGAAATGTGGGCCCAGGAAAACAAAAGAGGCTTACAGTGTTAACTTTGGGAAGTAGGGAAAATGAAGAAATGAATAAAGGTTTTGCCAAGCATCACATATTAGGAAAGAGTGGCTAGTGTTTCTCGACTGCATCTTACTCTTATGCAAGTCTAAGTGGACTTTGTATTCAGAAACATCACGTGGAACAGGAGAAGGGAAGAGAGCTGTGAACAGCAGTTTGTGAGGGAGGAAGTCTGAGAAGCTGGGGTGGCTGAAGGCCATGTTAAAAATAGCCAACCCAAGAATCAAGGATAAGTTTTCCAGAAGGGGCTCATGAAGTTGAAGAAGTCAGATGAACTGATAGTGAGTCCAGTGAGTGGAGGTCAGGGAGAGGCATAGAAGGATGGAAAGCGAGAAAAGGGTTTCATGGGAGTGGGGAAGTAGGAAAGTTGAGAAGGCTGGAGGGTAGAGCAGTGGAAAGAGATGTCATAACCCAGGGCACAGTCATATTGGTGGGATGCATTGGTGGCCAGTTATGCAGTGAGGCTGATTTGAATAGAAGGTAGGTGAGGTGGGAGGTGAAGAATTTGAAAGGTCATGAAAGTGAATGTGCAAGTGGACATAAATGCTGGTGTCAGGGGTCTACCTCAGGGAATATCAGACACCACAGGGATAAAACTCTCTGTAGATTCGTAGGATCGGGGTAAGTATAGCTTAATGATAATGAATATAGGCTTTCTTACCTCCATAATGTCTCAGCTGTATGACCTTGTGGACATTACAAAACCCCTTTCAACTTCAGTTGCCTCATCTGCAAAATAATACTGTAGATCTCCTGTTGATGCTGTGAAGACTGAATGCGATAATGTAACTATCTGGAATAAATGCCAGCTATGATGATGGTGATAATGATGGTAATGATGATAATGATAGTGGTGGTGAAAGTCTTTTGATTGTCCTAGATGTAGACACTGCTGAAGATCTTAGCAGAGGATCCAAGTCACTTAGGAATTCCTAGTGTATGGGGCTGGTTATCTTATTCTTAAGGCATTTATGAAAAAGTGGCCTTAGCACAGGACGTGGCATGGCGTTAGTCCATGAGAAATTCTTAGTGCACCCATATTTTATTTTATTTTTAGTTTTCTTTGAAAATAAAATTGTAATAATTAATGATACTAGTAGCAATTTTGAATGTTTTAGAAGTTTTTATGTTCACTTTTCTCTATTTTAGAAAAGCAGAGGCATGTAAGATATTGTAGATCTCTATTTTATTAAAACAGTTGAAGTAAAATAAATGTAAAGTAAAATAAATTTGATACTGAAATTATTGATTCAATAATTTTGAAAATTTCCTAATAATTATAGATAGATAAGGTGTTGTACCAGTGTATTTATAAATTAGGCTTCTTTTTTTGTTTTACCTTTTAATTGATTAGCTTAAATGAGATCACCCATTTTTGTCAGATTTTGTGACAGTTACCTGTAGCATCAACCCAGGTAAGAAATACAAATTCTATGCCATTCACACATGAGTATAAATTCAAGCACCTTGGTTGCAACCATCATTACTGGTTGACAGTAATAGATGGTGAAAATCACGCATCAAAATATAGGAGTATTTTCAGGAGTTAAAGAGGAAAGATGATGGATAAAGTTACTTACAGATTTTTCTCATTCACAGACACAATTCTAGTTCCCTTATACATATAATTATTAGCCACAGCATATATATGCATGTGTTGAGGGAGCTTAATTGTAGATGGGGCTTGGCATTAGGTTTGAGGTTGTAGGAAAAAAGAAAGAGTACTGGAGGCTACTAAGTGCTGGCATGACTGAATAGGAAGGAAAGATAAGAGCCAGATGAAAAGCAGTTCAGCATTAAGATCAGGTTGATTTATTAGATGGGGAAACAATGAAGACTGGACTCTCTCCTTCACTTTCTCACTCTCCAAAATGGTAGATAAATTATTTGCATAACTAAATAACTAAGATCAACTAAATAGAAATAAATAAAAGTTTAAACATTAATGGCTTATGCCTTTATGTTCACTTTGATTCACAAAGCTCCTTATCAGTTTCCTTAATTAATGCCTTCTTTTGATTGAAGACATCATCACAGAATAATATTGAAGAGTCTGGCCTCCTGATGTGAAATGAGGCACTTTAAAATATGTGGAAACATAAATATAATTTGTGAATTTATTACCTCACTCTGATGGAGCTTCCTCTATAGTTTCAAGATCATTATTGATAAATGAGGACATGAATGTCTTCATGACTCTAAAACTCCATGATTTAAGCACAAGGGAAAGTTAGAAAGCCAATACTAGAACAAAATTTTTGAAAAATGAGAACTTATTTATTCAATGAATTTAAAATACTTTTGGATTCATATAAAGGAAAAGTTGAAGAGGCACCATTAAAACGAGGATAATTGCTAAACAAAAATATAACCATTTAAAATCCATCGGATCCAAAGACAATGAAAGTTTGGTATCTCTCTCTGAATTTGTATGAAATTATTAGAACTGAAAGATGAATTATTAATGAAATAGAATCATATCTAACTTATTCCTAGATGTTTCTATTTTGTCAGCCCATTTGGAGTGTGTGTTGATTCTCTCTGGGACCTATACAAATGGAAATGTATGTGTGCTCCAATGTGCTTTTGGGTGATTTGAAGTCTTTCATTTTTTTGAATTCCCATTACCGCACCACCCAAACATCCGTACTTACCTTTATCACTTCTGCTGCCAGTGTTTGGCTAACCCCTAACCGCTAACCATTTTCAACTGAGTGCATCTGCTTAGTACTAAGCAGCTAGCTGAGAAGATTCTTCTCTCCCAATCAACACAACCACAGCATGAAATGAAGACACAGAACGAGAGGTAGAGAGAGGCAAAGAAGGGGAGGGGGCACTATTTCTATGTAAAAAAAAAAAAAAAATCCCCTTATGTGTTCTGGAAGAACTATTAATATTTCTTCCTAACTCTTCCTGCACTGCTAGGCTTCCCTTTCTCTCCCACCCTCACGCCTCCCCATGCAGGCAAAGTCTTGAATCAGCAGATTCTGAGCTCAGAGCAGTAAAGAGCTATTGAGGGACAGACTCTGATAGCATTACGGCCAAACATGGAACCATTTTCTGTGGCGAATCGCTGAGTTCTACCTGGTTATCTCTTGCCTTGCACATCACTTCCAAATGACATGCTCTCAGTCTGGGCAAAAATGAGAGTTTTTTAAAGAACTGGGATTTCAATAATATGTGACGAAAGGATGAGATTACTTTCTGAGGTAGAGGAAGGCAGGGAGGAAGGAGGGAGGCAGAAGAAAGAGGTGGGGAGTGGGGAGAGAGGAAGGGAGAATTGTGTATCCCTTAGAGCACTTGACTACATGTATTTCTCCAGTTCTTGCAGTCGGTCTTTCTCTAACTTTTGAGAAGTCAAAAAGAATAAGTAATTTTACTTTCATTTATTTGTCTTTTTTCTTTCTGATGCTTCTCTCACTGGAGGCAACTGAATATTGTAGATACTCCAAATACTTGAGTTATTTATAGGAATTACTATAATTTGACTGATACACAGTTAAGTAAGGTGGAGACTCATACTTTTCTGCATTCTTTAAACATAGAGAGTGAAATAGGCAATGGAGACCTTCAGAAAACACATCTGTACTGGCCAATTGGAGAATCTGGAAACAAACAGTTTCTGAAGTAAAATTAGTAGCCAGCTCTCCTGTCTGCTTACAAGAAAAGAAAGGCAGTCCCACAGTTCACAACACTCTCCACTGTCCCGAATGCCTGTCACCTCATTCCAAGTGTTCCCAGACGAAGAAATGGGGACATATTTAAATGCTTCATATCTGTAATTAATCAACACTGTTATAATGTTAGCTTCTCTTCATTTTGATGAGGAAGCATGGAGAGATGATAAATAAAAAGAACATTTTTTGTTCTCCCTTGTGAGATTTTGAAAAATCAAACATGAAAAAGGCAGTCTTTGACCATAAAATGTGTGTAGCTGCACATTTTCCTACAAAAAAGATACATTTTCATTTGAACTTGACAGTGACATTTATTTCTCCCAGTTAGGGTGTAGTCTCATGGCCTGAGATGGGCCTACAGGGTCTACACTGAAGCTGTTAGTGTTCTACACAGCTGCAGTGAAAAAAATAGTGACAAGTAGTGAAAGGCATTCTTAAGGCCTCTCCTATTGCCTTCGGTGGACTCATATCCTCAGAGATACGTGCAAAAATAACAAAAGAACCCCAAATAAGGATGAATTAGAAACAGGAACAGAACCCTATCAAAAAGCGTCACAGTGAATAAAGCTGAGAATGGGCCTTAGCACAAGTTATGAACAAGATTCATCAGTTAGGAATACTAGTGCAGTGTTCCCATCTGGCAGAAAGAAGGAAAATCTATTTTTCTAAATATATATGTTCATAGTAATTGAAAAATAATTCAAAGTACAGTAAAATGTAAAAGTTTTACTTCACCGAATTTTTCACTTCCACCCCCAGTCTAACATTCATTCTTGAAAATAACCACAGTTTAGATGTCGATGTATATCCTTCCAGCCCATTTTCTAACAATTTATACACGCTCAGAGAGAATATTCTTCGTGTGTTTTTTCACACATGTGAATCATACTTGGCATGTTATTACACAGCTTGCTGTTTTTCACTTTACAATATATTTTGAAGGACTTTTTAGGTCAGTAAAGAATGAGATATATTTCATTCTTTTCAAGGGCTGCCCTTAGTATGGGTATACATGATTTATTTAAGAGTTTTCCCAAAGATGCCCACTTAGTTCTTGATGAACTTTTGCTCATAAAAACAAATTTTGCAGTATCCTTTTGCACAGATATTTGTGCCAACATGTCATTTTCACTTTTTATTTTGACATAATTTCAAACATACAGAAAAGTGTTAAAATAGTACAAAGAGCTTCAACAGATCCATCAAACCTGAACACTTTGTCACATTTTCTCTTTCTCTCTTCATATACATTATGCACAATTACTGGCACCTATTCAGCAGCTCAACCCTGACGTCAAGGCCCACGCTCTTTGCATATGTTTGTTCCTCCATCTTTAGCATCCCTATGCCTGGGGCTTCGTGGTTGCAAGACAACCACTGCAGCTTCAGGCATCACATCCATGTTAAAGGCAGGAAGAAGGGGCAACGTGGACAGTGTAGGTGGCTCCATCTCTATTATGAAAAAGTCAAAAGTCCCCAAGAAAACTTTCCTTATGTCTCCTTGGTCTTCTTGGTCAGGGCTTGGCCACCCATCTATTCCTAGATGTAAGGGGGTGCTGGGAAAGCAAATATTGGCACCTAGCATTAGAGTGGGAGGGAGCAAGGAAGAAAGAATAAAAGAGGTTGGAGTCAGCTGCTGGGCTAGCCAACACATTGAGTTTGTCACATATGACAGATTCAAAGAAATTAGTTTGTTCAGTGTAAAGAAGTATTTTAAGAGGGAAATTCTGTAAGTGTCTTCTAATATTTAAAGGGTTGCCATCTGGAAAAGTGAGTATTTTATATTGCCAAACTAGGCCAATAAGTGGAATTTTATAAGGAGGTTAGTTTCAGCTGAAGGTAAGACAGAAGTGAGGATCTGGTTGCCTCGTGAGGTAGTAGGTTTCTTAATTTATTTATTTATTCTAGGGGCTTTTCGATATTATTCATTACATTCTGTGAGGTTGGGACTATTATCCCTTTCATATAGTTGAGAAAACCAAGATCATAGATGTTACCAAATTGCCCGAGGTTACACAGCTAAATATCAGACTCGGACTTGAATCCATGCTGCCTGGCTCCAGAGTCCATGTTTTTAAACACCTTAATATACTGTCTTGGGAAGAGATAGACTCAAATCACTTTTCAGATTCCTTCGCAATATTCTTAAAATTAGGTCCCTCTTATTTAGGCATTAGGTACACGTTTGTCTAAACTATACATATTATTTATCATCATTTAACAAATTGCTTTTTTTTTCAGCTCTCTAGAGGAATCTTTCAGCTCTCTTTGCGGAGGTCAAAGTTAGGATATAACTCTGTTATTATTTCAGGATCTCATATATGCTTACTGTCAAAACATCCTCAACTTCTTTGTCATAATTTGGCAGTACAAAGTGATCGTTTCTTTTCTTTACCACTTCTTCAAATCTCCTTTTAAAACAAGCTTGTCTCTTGTATAGGGACCAGAACAAAACCATCTTAGAACAAGATATTTAGTAGTTTTCTCACTAGCTGGAGAAAAAGGCAAACCCAGAAAAAAAGAATTTAGTGTGTGCCACGCATACTCAGCATGATGATAAGAGTGCTGAGTCCTTCACAGTCTTGCTTCTTCAAACCACACTCTACAATTTGTCCCAGGTATCTGTATCAAAGGGACCACCTGCAAATCACTTCACTTACAAAACTTCTCCTAAAGAGATGCAATCGGGGGATTACAGACACTGGATTGATTTGCAGCTTCGACTGCATGTTAGTAAAAGGTTGCAAATCCTGCATTTCCTACAGTCTGTTGAAGTGAGATCTTTCAGTGGGCTGCCTCTCCTCTACCCACAGGAGAACAGGGCAACACAAAGGCCAGAGACAGTGACCAGGGTGAGGATCTGGGCAGCAGCCAAGAAGGCACTCACAAAGTAGATCAAGGGTAGCAGCAGGCCAAGGCTCCACAGGGAAGTGCTGTGTGATATCTGGAGGGATGAGCTGGAGATTCTCTAGTATCAGAGGGGATAGAGACGCTTGCACAAGGGAGCAGGAGCAAGGCCATACCTCAGAGACTGTGGGCTGGACAGTGGGAGTCAATCACAGCAGAGCAGTGCAGACCTCAAGAGCTGGAATGGGCTTCTGAAAGAAGTGAAGCATTCAGGGCTGGAGAACCAGCTTCAGTTTTGGACTCACTTAGCAGGAGCAGTTTCATGTGAGATTTCGAGTATAGAAAGATGAACTACCCAGATGTCAACCTAGAATATCCTTTCCTCTCGAAGTCTGCCAAAACCCTTTGCATTTATTTTCATTTCCCTCAATGGTACTTCTTGGTTAATGAATCGTCTTCATTTATTATCCACTGTGTGATCTGCATTCTTTTAAATTTGTCTGAAACTCTCTTTTTTTCAAGTTTCAAAGAGTGTCTCTTTATCCTAATATTTTGGAGGAGGGTGCTTGGCGAAGGTGTGGACTAGCCCTGGAAACACATCCAGTAGTGGAGGTGAGCCAGGCAGCCCTGCTTTTGTGTTTACTACCCCCCAGTTTCCTGATCTGTAAATGAAATGAATAACATATTGTGACAGGATGCAATGCAGCACTGGATAGGAACATGACTTGTGCATGGTAAGGCACTACAAACTATGAATGATGCTGCTTTTGTTGAAACAAACTGTGCCCAAACAGGGCTTGCCTGCTAGCCCCAGCAGACTCCAGGAACAGTGTTTCTGAGAGGATGCCTGTGAAAGACAGACTCCGCTCCTGCAGACTGCCTCAGTGTGTAGATTACTTAGAAGGAAAGGATTTGGGTAGAAAGTTAGGAAGAACATTATTTTATTTGGAATATTTTTTCAAATTGAAACTCTCCTTTTATTAGGAAAATTTGATTTATTTATTCCTAGAGGTATTGTTCATCCATTGTTTTGCTCTCTATTTGCATCCTCCAAAACACATGAAGATTTTTTCTTGATAGTTATGCCTCTTTAATAACCAGAATTATTAGAGCATTTGCGGTTTTATCCCTCTTTCAGATCACTTACCAACATGTTAAATTAAATCACTAGGCCTGGAACCAATCTCTGGCACACTATGTTTTTATACATCTTTTGCCTAAAATCATCATGCTGTCATCCCTTTCCTCAAATCTTAATTCAATTAAAAATATTTTCTTGGTTAAGCATTTTTAATGTATTTATATATTTAGCACCAAAAATATTAATTTGTTCACCCATTCATAAGCTATATTCTCTTTCTTCCTAGATTTTATTTAAAAAAAAAAGTATACAATGAGCCTGTATTTAGTTATAATTCCCCTGTGTTGGCTCAGTATTTCTAAGACAGAGGTAATCTATGACAGATACGCAGTGTAACTAAAAATTGCTCTATTTCTTCTTTGAATATTTTACCCCCAAAGTCTCCAAATTATCTGCATTTTTGGGTACATTAGCTTATTGTGATCAATGATCATATTTATAGTAGTCTTAATTCTTACCTGGGTTTAAGGGGATATTTTATAAAGAGGTGAATCTCTCTGAAAATTAAGGCAAAGACTTTATCAACATTTTGCTATTTGTTTCTCCTTTTGTTCAGCTTTGCTGCCATTATTTTAAAGAGATCTCATTGTTTTGTTAACTTTCTTCCTTTCCCTGATAGTTCAAAGAACTTTTCCCAGGTTTCACTCGCGTCGGTGTGAAGAGACCACCAAACAGGCTTTGTGTGAGCAATAAAGCTGTTTATTTCACCTGGGTGCAGGCGGGCTGAGTCCAAAAAGAGAGTCAGCAAAGGGAGATAGGGGTGGGGCCGTTTTATAAGATTTGGGTAGGTAAAGGAAAATTACAGTCAAAGGGGGTTGTTCTCTGGTGGGCAGGAGTGGGGGTCACAAGATGCTCAGTAGGGGAGCTTTTGAGCCAGGATGAGCCAGGAGAAGGAATTTCACAAGACAATGACATCAGTTAAGGCAAGGACCCGCCATTTTCACTTCTTTTGTGGTGGAATGTCATCAATTAAGGTGGGGCAGGGCATTTTCACTTCTTTTGTGATTCTTCAGTTACTTCAGGCCATCTGGGCATATATGTGCAAGTCACTGGGGATGCGATGGCTTAGTTTGGGCTCAGAGGCCTGACATTCCTGCCTTCTCATATTAATAAGAAAAATAAAACAAAATAGTGTTGAAGTGATGGGGCAGGTATTAAAGGACTAAGAATTTGGGAGGACCTAGGACATCTAATTAGAGAGTGCCTAAGGAGGTTCAGCATAGCCTTGCCAGCAAAGATTATTTATTTACTTCAAGAGTTAAGAGTGGTGGTTTGGGGATAGCACCAGGAAATATCAGCTGTGATGGCTTGGAGAAACAGTGTAAACTGGCAAACAAGAGCAGGGCATGTATGAGTAGTTGAGAATGGTGAATAGGAGTATGACTGGACAGAAGATAGTAGGGATGACAAGTTTTTTGGGGCACAGTCCAAGTTGGTCTGGTGTCTGGAATGAGACTGGGGCCTAATAAAAAGGAGTGTCTATACAGGAGCTCAAATGGGCTGTACCTTGTAGCATTCTGAGGACAGGCCTGAATTCTGAGAAGGGAAGGTGGTAGAAGTATTGTCTAGTCCTTTTTACGCTGGTGGCTGAGCTTGGTGAGGTGTGTTTTTAAAAGACCATTAGTCTGTTCTACCTTTCCTGAAGACTGAGGACTGTAAGGGACATAAAGATTCCACTGAATACTAAGAGCCTGAAAAAATGCTTGGCTGATTTGACTAATAAAGGCTGGTCTGCTATTGGATTGTATAGAGATGGGAAGGCCAAACCGAGGAATTATGTCTGACAGAAGGGAAGAAACGACAGCGGTGGCCTTCTCAGACCCTGTGGGAAAGGCCCCTACCCATCCAGTGAAAGTGTCTACCCAGACTAAGAGATATTTTAGTTTTCTGACTCAGGGAATGTGAGTAAAGTCAATTTGCCAGTCCTGGGCAGGGACAAATCCCCGAGCTTGATGTGTAGGAAAGGGAGGGGGCCTGAACAATCCCTGAGGAGTAGTAGAATAGCAGATGGAACATTGAGAAGTGATCTCCTTGAGGATAGATTTCCACAATGGAAAGGAAATGAGAGTTTCTAAGAGGTGGGCTAGTGGCTTGTACTATAGCATAGCCTGCCTTTGCTGGTGTGTGGCGATTAGGCCTGGTGGAACTGCCATCAATAAACCAAGTGTGATCAGGGTGAGAAACAGGGAAGAAGGAAATGTGGGGAAATGGGGTGAACCTCAGGTGGATCAGAGAGATGCAGTCATGAGGGTCAGGTGTGGTATCAGGAGTAATGTGGGAGGCTGGATTGAAGTCCGGGCCAGGAACAATGGTAATTGTGGGAGACTCAATAAAGAGTGAGTACAGCTGAAGGAGCAGGGGGAGCAGAAAGTATATGCCTCAGGTGTGAGGAAGAAAATAGATTTTGGAAATTATGAGAGCTGTAGAGAGTGAGTTGAGCATCGTTTGTGATTTTAAGGGCCTCTAAAAGTATTAGGGTGGCAGCAGCTGCTGCACGGGGACATGGTGGCCAGCCTAAAACAGTAAGGTCAAGTTGTTTGGACAAAAAGGCTACAGGACGCGATCCCGGTCCTTGTGTAAGAATTCCAACTGCAGAGCCCTGCACTTCAGCTGTGTGTAATGAAAAGGGTTGGGATGAGTCAGGGAGAGCTAGGGTGGGGCAGTCTCTAAAGATGTCTTCAAGGAAAGGAAAGAGGAGTGGGGAAAGGATTTAGGATCTATGGGGTCAGCTAGGTTTTCTTTTGTGAGTTTATATAATGGTTTTGTTAGGATGGCAAAACCAGGTATCCAAAGGCGAAAGTATCCAACCATGCCCAGGAAGGAAAAGAGTTGTTTTGTAGAAGGGGTTGGGGTTTGAGAGATTAGTCAGACACGATCAGCCGGGAGAGCGTGTGTGTTTTTATGAGAATTATGTTGAGATAGGTAACAGATAAGGAAGAAATTTGGGCTTGACTGAAGTAATGGGGGCTGTCTGTGAAGCTTTGTGGCAGTACAGCCCAGGTAATTTGCTGAGCCTGATGGGTGTCAGGATCAGTCCAAGTGAAAGCGAAGAGAAGCTGGGATGAAGGGTGCAAAGGAATAGCAAAGATAACGTGTTTGAGATCCAGAACAGAATAATGGATTGTGGAGGGAGGTATTGAGGATAGGAGAGTATATGGGTTTGGCACCATGGGGCGGATAGGCAAAACAATTTGGTTGATAAGGCGCAGATCCTGAACTAACCTGTAAGTCTTGCCTGGTTTTAGGACAGGTAAAATGGGGGAATTGGAAGGAGAGTTTATAGGCTTTAAAAGGCCATGCTGTAACAGGTGAGTGATAACAGGCTTTAATCCTTTTAAAGCATGCTGTGGGATGAGATATTGGCGTTGAGTGGGGGTAAGGGTAATTAGGTTTTAATGGGATGGCAATGGGCATGTGATCGGTTGCCAGGGAAGGAGTAGAGATGTTCCATACTTGTGGGTTAAGGTGGGGGGATACGAGAGGAAGACACAAAGGAGACTTTGGGTTGGGAAGAAGGGCGGCAATGAGATGCAGCTGTAGTCTAGGAATAGTCAGGGAAGCAGATAATTTGGTTAAAATATCTCAGCCTAATAAGGGAATGGGCAGGTGGGGATAACTAAAAAGGAGAGCTTAAAAGAGTATTGTCTAAGTTGATACCAGAGTTGGGGAGTTTTAAGAGGTTTGGAAGCCTAGCTGTCGATACCCACAACAGTCATGGAGGCAAGGGAAACAGGCCCTAGAAAAGAAGGTAATGTGGAGTGGGTAGCCTCCGTATTGATTAAGAAGGGGATGGACTTTCCCTCCACTGTGAGAGTTACCTAAAGCTTGGCGTCCGTGATGGTCTACAGGGCTTCTGAGGCGATTGGGCAGCGTCAGTCTTCAGCAGCTAAGCCGAGAAGATCTGGAAAGGAGTCAGTCAGAGAGCCTTGGGCCAGAGTTCCAGGGGCTCTGGGAGTGGCTGCCAGGTGAGTTGAACAGTCCTATTTCCAGTGGGGTCCCGCATAGATGGGAAATGGCTAGGAGGAATCCCGGGCTGTGGGCATTCCTTAGCCTGGTGGCCAGATTTCTGGCACTTTTAGCAAGCTCCTGGGGGAGGCGGTTCTGGAGGAATGCCTGGCCACTGCGGTTTAGGCGTTTGGAAGTTCTTGTGTGCTGGAGATGTGGCTGGGGTTTGTCTTACAGTGGAGGCAAGGAATTGCAACTCAGAAATATGTTGCTACTTGGCTGCCTCTACTCTATTATTGTACACCTTGAAGGCGAGGTTAATTAAGTCCCGTTGTGGGGTTTGAGGGCCGGAATTTAATTTTTGGAGTTTTATTTAATGTTGGGAGCAGATTGGGTAATAAAATGTATATTGAGAATAAGATGGCCTTTTGACCTTTTAGGGTCTAGGGCTGTAAAGCGTCTCAGGGTTGCTGCCAGAGGAGCCATGAACTGGGCTGAATTTTTATATTTGATGAAAAAGAACCTGAATGCTATCTGATTTGGGTAGCATTACTCTTAAAAACCACCTTTTTAAGAGTAAATTGCTGGGCAGGTGGGGGAAGGCTAGTCATGGAATGAAACTGTAAGCCGGACCAGGTGTGAGGAGGGGAGGTGATAAAAGGATTATAGGGTGGAGGAGTGGAGGCTGAGGAAGAATTGGGACCTAGCTCGGCCTGGCGAGGAGGGGAGAGGTCAGATGGGTCTGTAGAAAAGGAAGATTAGAAAGACTCAGCGACGCTTGGGGTTGGGACTGAGGGGACAGGTGGGAGGGAAAGAAGGAAGATTTGGGACGAGTTGCACTGGGAACAGAGACTAGGGAGGGACTCATGTGTAAAAGAATGCCTGGACGTCAGGCATCTCAGACCGTTTGCCTATTTTACGACAAGAATTATTTAGATCTTGTAGGATGGAAAAATTGAAAGTGCCGTTTTCCGTCTATTTGGAACTACTGTCGAGTTTGTATTGGGGGTCAAGTGGCATTGCAGAAGAAAATAAGGCACTTAGATTTTAGGTCAGGTGAGAGCTGAAGAGGTTTTAAGTTTTTAAGAACACAGGCTAAGGGAGAAGAAGGAGGAACGGAAGGTGGGAGCTTGCCCATAGTGAAGGAGGCAAGCCCAGAGAAAAGAGAGTAGAGACACGGAGAAGGGGTGGGGGGTTCTTGCCCTCCAGAAAAGCAGAGAAGGGGTCGGGGCATGGAAATAAGGGGTTGGGGTGCAGAGATAAGAGGTCGGGATTTCTGCCTCTCCCCCAGAAAAGCGGGACTTGCCGCTAAAGGTGAAGGACCAAGGCAGGTGTCCCTGTGTGGTCTGACACCTCTGAAACCTGGGTGAATAATCAAGAGAGGCATCCCTGCAATGATTAAACACCGAGGGAAGCCTGCCTTCCCTAGTCCGTGACCGGCGCCGGAGTTTTGGGTCCACAGATAAAACATGTCTCCTTTGTCTCTACCAGAAAATGAAAGGAATTGAAATAAAGAGAAGGGAGAGATTGAAGTGTGGTGCCAAGATTGAAAGGAGAAAGAGGTTGAGGGATAATGAGGGAGGTTGGAGAAGAGAGTAAAAAGAGGCCGCTTACCAGATTTGAAATTAGTGAGATGTTTCTTGGGCTGGTTGGTCTGAGGACCTGAGGTTGTAGGTGGATCTTTCTCATGGAGCAAAGAGCAGGAGGACAGGGGATTGATCTCCCAAGGGAGGTCCCCTGATCTGAGTCACGGCACCAAATTTCACTCGCGTCCATGTGAAGAGACCACCAAACAGGCTTTGTGTGAGCAATAAAGCTGTTTATTTCACCTGGGTGCAGGCGGGCTGAGTCCAAAAAGAGAGTCAGCAAAGGGAGATAGGGGTGGGGCTGTTTTATAAGATTTGGGTAGGTAAAGAAAAATTACAGTCAAAGGGGGTTGTTCTCTGGCGGGCAGGAGTGGGGGTCACAAGATGCTCAGTAGGGGAGCTTTTGAGCCAGGATGAGCCAGGAGAAGGAATTTCACAAGACAATGACATCAGTTAAGGCAAGGACCCGCCATTTTCACTTCTTTTGTGGTGGAATGTCATCAATTAAGGTGGGGCAGGGCATTTTCACTTCTTTTGTGATTCTTCAGTTACTTCAGGCCATCTGGGCATATACGTGCAAGTCACTGGGGATGCGATGGCTTAGTTTGGGCTCAGAGGCCTGACACTAGGACCTTTGGAATCCTCTACATGATGCATCATATTTTTTGTTTTTTGTATAATTTTAAGTTATTCCTCACCTGTATATTTTGTGGGTTTACATGTCTTCTTCCATTTTTTTTTCTTCTTTTGAAGACATCTTCCTTCCCCTGCCCCAGCAATTACATCTCTGACTCTGTCAACTAGCCACTGAAGATTATCATAACCCCTTGGAATTTTCCCTGGATTGCTGATAAGTTGCTTTGAAAATATTCTCTTGGTTTGTTTCTTGTTACTGAATTTTAAAATTCTAACTTTCATTTTTATCACAAGACACTTTATAATATAAGGTAGACATGTAGTGGATTTTAACTTGCCCACAAGGCTATGGAATTAAATTGCATGTAGTCAGTGTTAGTGCTTTTGCATCACCCCGTGGACCAGTTTCCATCCAGTGTCAGAGCCCTATCTAGAATATTCCCTGACCATACAGCTCCTTCTCTACTTTCTCTGAGAAGCTGTAATTTCTCTTATCTAAAAATCTCACTTCCAACCCTTGTCCCTGTGAGGCATTTTGCCAATCTATGATTGAGTAATTAAAGTCTCTCATTATTACTACCTGGCCTAATTTTGCAGTTTCCACAATCTCAATTAACATTTCTATCTCAGTTTCCTGGTCAGGTGGGCTGTAACATATTCCTATTATGGCTTTTTAATTATGTGAGAATAGAATGTCTACCCACAGAGATTCTACAGAAGCCCCTTTTCCTGATAAGATTTTTATCCTACTGCTTTGTAGAACTATACTTCACACAGCAATATTACAAAAATGTATTTATTTATCCATCCTCTTTGCAAGATGTGTTTGAAGCAGCTTACAAAAATACCCACAAAGATGAAAAAAAATTCACTGAGAAAATAGGGACAAGGTAATAGAAGGGTAGAAAAATAAGATGTAGCCAGAATAAGTTCATGCACCATAAGTGCCGAGTACTGTTAGAGTGTGCTATAAACCTGCCTCAGAGTTTCCTCATGGCCAGAATGAAGAAGGGAATAGGATCAATTACATGGTTTAGAGTGTCTTTGAGGTAGAGTTAAAAGCAGTTGCTTAGGAAAGGCACAAAAGCGTCTTCTTCAGAGGTTCAAAATTTCTCTCCTGGGTCCTGATACATCCTCAATAACATTCTTACAGTAAATGCAACATGTTTCACCAATTAAGTTCTTAGTGTGCTCCCCCATGTAGGATTACTATACAAATGGCAGCATAGAATTTGGTAAGAACAGTACTATGGATGACTCAAGTGAACTACTAATAAGTATTAAGCGGTAATGGATTCAAGAGCATCCTCCCTGGCAAGTGATTGGCCTGAATATATTCTATGTGGCCAGGTGAATGCAGGGCTCAGTGCTTTAACAACCAACTGTACAAGGGTTGAGTGTCATGACTGTGGAGAAACATTGCTGGGACCTCAACTAGAAATAAAACCAATTGTCCTCCACATGAAATGCCCACAAGTGAAAATCAAGCCTTTACACAAAAAGCAGTTTAGGATCAGAACCAATGTTTGGGTAGGGAGGTGCTCACAGCCACACCATTTTGGTTTGTGAACACTCCTAAATACATGTAGGTGAATGCAGACCTCAGTAAAGTGCCCCTAACTTTAAACAATGTATTTCCAGCTCAACTATCCAAGATAACCTGATAGTAAAATGCTTGCTCTTATCAGTTTACAAAATCACTTACAAAAATGTTAGATTAAGCCACTAGCCCTGGAACCAATTATGGATATAGACTTTTTGCTAATGCATTTTAGCTAAGGCTAGTTAAAAGATGAAAAATATTTACTAAAATCAATGACTTTCATTTTGGGGCAACTGATCTTGCTATCAATTGAACGCCCTAGTAGTAGTTAGAAAATAAGAGCAAGATGGACCAGAAGAGCAAAAGTCCGTTCTACATGGACTTTTCCATTCATGGAAATAAAATAACATTATCTGCACATAGGCGTTTGCCGATTTTTCTGCTGCCTATAGTAGAGTGTCTGATGGAGGATGGATAGTGAACTATAGTCTCAAGTCATTAAGGTAAAAGTTAGAAATAAGGTGGTGGTGGGGAGTAGAATATAAACCTGCTTTATTCCAGTGGAAATTCCCTGCTCCATCAGACAACTGTCTTGCTGTCTCATAGGAATATTATATGCAGATTCAGTGTAAGTGTGTATAATTTAGAGTCAATATAGGTGTATTGGCCAGTAAACTAATTCTTTCCACAGAGCCCAAGGAAGGATCAACAAAGCTAGGCATCTGACTCATGAAAATGTCACAAAGATGCTTTTAAGTCTGCAAATGGCCAATAATAGAGCAGGCATCCCAAAGCACCACCTGCTTCTCAGGGAGAATGTTGGCTGGCAATAAGCTTAGAAGAAAATTGTGCACACTATCTAGGAACCAAAGAGGTCTAGAGATTGAGGGCTATAAAGAACTGTGCTACTAAGATATGAGATATTCTAAACTTTGGTCAAACCACATAAGAGTATAGCTGAAGTGGTGGTACCAAGTAAATACACTCTCTGGAACTGGAGTCTCCCTTTATCATGGCCCTTGAACAGCTCTTGGAGGTAGCTTTATTCTTGACAGATGCTAAATTAGCCCAAGATTTCTAATCCACTCTACTATACAAGGACTAGTTCTAAGGCCATTGTATAAACTCTACTTAATGGGATGTTAGAAGAACAAAGGCCATGTTTAACCCAAATGTTGGTTAAGTAGTTCAGGTAAACTTGGCAGGAGACAAGGTTGAAAAACATTTCTCAAAGCACAATCACAGAATAACTTCAAAACAATGTCTAATAACAAAGAGCAGATAATAGACTTGGAGAGATCATTTTGAAGTCATCAGTGCTGATACCTCGTATATCACAAATCCTGGGCTTATGGCCCCTTCTGCATCATGTCCTTTTTAAAAAGATAACTATTGAGATGTAATTCCCATACTATAAAATTAACATTTAAAATGTGTACAATTCAGTGTTTTGTAGAATATTCACAAAGTTATGCATTGATCACCACTGATTGCAGCACATTTCTATCACCCTTTAAAAACATTCCTGTACCTATTAGTGTTCACTCCCCATTTTCTCCTCCCTCATTCCTTGACCACAACCAGTCTACTTTCTGTCTCTATGGGTTTGCCTATTCTGGACATTTCAAATAAATGGAAGCATATAATTGTGGCCTTTTGTGTCTGGCTTCTTTCACACTTCTTATCATTTTCAAGGTTCATCCATCTTGTAGCATGTATCAAAACCTTATTCCATTATATGGATATACCATATTTTGTTTATCAGTTCATCATCAGTTGATGGGCATTTTGTTTCTATTTTTTTATATTATGAGCAACACTGCTATGACCATTCATGAACAAGATTTTGTGTGGACATACGTTATTATTCTCTTGGAGATATACCAAGGAGTGGAATTGCTGGGTCATATGATAACTTTGTTTAACTTTTTAAGGAACCTCCAAACTGTTTTCCAAAGCGGATACACCATTTGGCATTCGCATCAGCAATGTACAAGGGGTCAAATTTCTTCATATCTTTGCCAACACTTGTTAGTAGCCCTATTTTTTTAATAGCCATCCTAGTGGGTTTGACGTGGTACCTTATTGTGATTTTGATCTCCATTTCTCTAATGGCTAATGATGTTAAGCATTCTTCTCCCCATGGTTTATTGACAAATGACCTCTTTGAAGAAATTCTATTCAAGTACTTTGCCCATTTTTTAAAATTTAAATTTTAAAAAATTGGGTCATTTGCAATGTGGGCAGTTGTGATGTCAAACACTTGCAGCTGTTTGCTTTTGACAAGTGTCTGAGGGTAGGGCTGGTCACACAAAATGAACCCTGACTCATGTAAAAGACAAGCCCTGAGAATGGAAGTTTCAAACAAGTTCCCAGACAGCTTAAATAGTGACAAGTATCTGGGGATGGAAATTCTGGGGAGCTTGAAACCAATTTGTGCCTTGTTTCCCATTCTCCAGTGGCTAATGGGCTTCTGGTTTTCACAACTACTGTGTTTGTGAGGTTGCTAGCTTTCAAAGCTACTGCAGAGCTGGGGAGAAGGGCACGGGAGTAGGACAAGTCAAAAGGACATAAGGTGGTTGTTCTTAGAGAAATGAAGTTTTTGTTCTTGAATTAACTCTCCTTTGATTGTTACAAGCCTTTCTGAAAAAGCTAATTTTGACAGTTTTGTCAGTATTCTCCTTGCTTTTATGAAGGGATGGAGTCCTACTTCATCACTCTAGAGGGTGAGTTCTATATTATTTCGTTTTGATGTAGTCTATCAACATTGCAATTAGCCAAATACTCTGTTGACTGGAATAGTTTCTTGAGTAATCCAATTGCTTTCTTTTTCTTGGAGTAAATATAATTTTTTAAAGCCACCTTCCTTTTCTCAGGCTTAGCAAGAAGTCAGGGCAATATCAAGGGAGCTATTTAATGCCTTCAAGGCCACAGATATATTTGGAGAAACATGTGCCTAAGTGATGACAATAAGTGCTAAGGTTTGAACATAACAGGAAGGTGGTCACACTGGCTAGAAGAGGAAGATACAAGAAGAATAGGTTTATAAACTCTTCATGATTTTTTACACTTAAAAAAAATTTTAATTTCTAATTTTTGTGGGTATATAATAGGTATTTATGGGGTACATGCTACATTTTTATATAGGAATGCAATGCATAATAATCACATCAGGGTGATTGGGTAATCATGATTTTGTATACTTTTCTGAAGTTGTTACAACATTATCAAATGATGTGAATTTTGAGACATGTTATTGAGTTTCTAAATATTTGGCATGAATATCAACTAAAGAATGAATGGCTTCTGGATTCCTCTCTCAAAAAACTTGCACATTAAAAGAACTTTTAAAATGTATGAGCACAAACAGAGTGAAAATGCAACCCATGAAATGGGAGAGAATACCTGAAAATCATATATCTGATAAGGAGTTGATGTGTATCTAATAAAGAGTTAATTATCCATTTATCTATCAGTGGTTAAATAAAATGTGGTATATACATAAAATGGAATTTTATTTGGCCTTAAAAAAGAAGGAAATTCTGACACATGCTACAACATGGATGAACCTTGAGGACATTATGGCAAGTGAAATAAGCCAGTCTCAAAAAAAGCAAATATTGTATGATTCCAGTTATGTGAAATACCTAGAGTGTTCAAATTCATAGAAACAGAAAATAGAATACTGATGGCCAGGGAGATAGAGAAATAGGGGATGAGGAGCTGTTGTTTAATGGATACAAAGTTTTAGTTTTGGAAGATGAAAAGAGTTCTGAATATTGGTTACACAACAACGTGAATATACTTAACCATTACTGAACTATACAGTTAAAAATGGTTAAGACAGTAAATTTTATGTTACATGTTTTTACCAGTAAATATATAAGTGACCGCTTTCTCTGTATATATGTGCAATTATAGAGGTATATAAATATAATACCTGCCAAAGTGCATGGAGGGAATATTTACTATTCAGCCAGGGACAAATGGCTAGAGTGAGTAGGGAGGCTTACCCAGTGATGGCTCCCAAGGAGATGTGTGAGCTTGACCTGTGGTCTAAAGAGGGAACCTGTGCACATGAGTATAAAAATGGCACAGTGTAGGGACTCAACAGAGGAACTTTTGCTTGTGGTTACATGGACTGATGGGCATTGAGTGGCAGTGCTTTTTAGCAGCAGGGAGATGAGATCAGATAAAAACAGACAGGAGGCTGGGTGCAGTGGCTCACACCTGTAATCCCAGCACTTTGGGAGGCCAAGGCAGGTGGATCACGAGGTCAAGAGATTGAGACCATCCTGGTCAACATGGTGAAACCCTGTCTCTACTAAAAATACAAAAATTAGCTGGGAGTGGTGGCGTGCCCCTGTAGTCCCAGCTACTTGGGAGGCTGAGGCAAGAGAATCGCTTGAACCCAGGAGGTGGAGGTGGCAGTGAGTCTAGATAGCCCCACTGCATTCCATCCTGGCGACAGAGCGAGACTCTGTCTTAAAACAAAACAAAACAAAAAAACAAAAACAACAACAACAACAAAAAACAGGATACTGAGGAGGGTGCTGGGTTTAAATTTCCTAGTGAGCTCCCAACTGATTCCATGAGTCAGAGGATTAAAGGCCTAATTCTGGATAAGTGTGCAACACATTAAAACTTGGTCATTTGTGTTGTCTGCTTATTCCTTTCACTTGGAAAAATATACAAGAGGGCAAGACAATGTAAAACCCCAACTAGCCAGAGGAACCAAGCCCTAAAGGGGTTCTCTCACAGGCGGACTTCTTTTAGAAAGATTCTAATTACATGAGTTTATTGATCACACACATTCTGCCAGCCGCTTCTACTCATTTGCACGCTTCAAATGAAGAGAGCGGCCAGGGAGCTCTGTCCAGGGCAATGAGAAAACCACTGCCATGACACCCAGATAGCATCTCACACTTGTCATAGGGAGTCTTCTGCCATCTGTCCAAGGGAACAATCTGACAGAGCGCACAGGATGAAATTTTGCTAGCTTCTGTCTTTAGATAAGAACGCTATCGCTGGCTGAACATATTTTATGTATAACCTACCAGCTGCAAAGACCACTCAAGCATCATGTTTAAATATATTTGATACTATCTGGAATCCTGTTAACTCTTGCCAGGGTGTATGGATTTTAAAAAGCATATAATAATATTCAATAGATGCTCAGATTAAAAACAAAAACATATGAAAAATGACTGCAGTCCATTTCCGAATGGAAAGGATATGGGGGAGGGAGGAACATGTGTGTTGAGCAGGACAATGGAGTGGCAGAGGTGGGTGGTCCTGTGGAGAATTACACAGAGACTATTAAGGGAACAGATTGTAATTCACCTCTTTTCTCTGTCTCCTGATTGCAAATGGGACCAGATATGGGGATGACTCAGTATTACAAAGCTTTATCTTCCTCTGTAGTCCCACTTGCCACTCATTGTTGCATTGTTGGCTGATTTCAAGATTACTTCTCATAGTTTAGACAATTTTAAATTAGGTCAGAACCAATGTTTAGAGAAGATAGAACATAAATTCAGGCTTATCTATAACATTACTGTTACTATCCTCAAGAATTTGTACCAGTTCATGGTAAATTTTGTGCTACACACATCTCAACCTAAAGCCTTTGAAAAGTTAGGGTCCTCTAAAGGCAAAGCATGGTTTTACTTTGTCCTGAGATCACCTTGGGTATTTTGTCAATAACAGTAACAATAATGGGTCTTCGCTATTGATATGGTGTTCCTCCCTTTTAGTCATAAAGGTTTCTCCTCTTTAAACTTAAATACTTTAGTGTGTATTTACTAGGGACAAGAAAATTATTTTACATACCCATAATACTGTTATTAAAATCAGGAAATCTAACACGAATACAACATTACTATATAATCCATAGTCTATATTCAAATTTAATCAGTTGTCTCAAAATGTTATTTTATCTGAAAACATCCTATCAGAGACTTTTTTTCTGGTTTAATTGTCATGTCTCTTTAGATTCCTTTAATATGGAACAGTTCCTTGGACTTCCTTTGTTTTCTTGACCTTGACATGAAGAATCAGGAGGACTCTTTTGAAGAGTACAGTCATTTTTGTAGAGTATCTTTGAATGTGGTGTTTCCTCATGGTTAAATGTAGGTTGTGCATTTTTGGCAAGAATATCACAGAAGTGATGCTGTGTCTGTCTCAGTGCAACATATTAGGAGACATATGATGTCAGTTGACCCAATATTGGTGATGTTAGCCATGATCGTAGAATTCAGGTTGAGTCTCCCACTTAAAATTACCATTTTCCCTTTGTAAATGATATGTAGATTGTTGGAAGATACTTGAAAATTATGTAAGTGTCCTACGCTTACCAAACTTTTACCTACTACTTTTATCCTCCATTTAGGATTTCCTAACTCAGCATTTATTACTTAATCATTAGTTTGAATTCTGCTGTGAGAGTTTTCTCTTCTCCTCTTATATTGATTTTTGTATGTGTGCACTTATTTATATAAGGATAATTCATAGATTCTTATTCTATTCAGTAAGTTATAATCCATTCCTACCAATATTTATTTTAATACTCAAGTTTTTCCAGATTTGGCCAGTGGGAATGCCTTCAAAATGACTCTTACATCCCTTGACATATCCCACTGATTTTTTTAGCATAATTCAATAAAATGTTTCAGGTTCGTCTGGTATTTTTCATGCCCTACTGTTGGAATTAACTATTTCTCCAAGAGTATTCAGTTCTTTATAGTGGAGAATGGTGCTTAAAAACCAGTAACTATGTGCTAAGTGTGTTTATTCCTTCTGGAGCATTAAAGCTTCCAGACCCCCTCAGAGGTGAGGGCTAGGAAATATATGTGTATACATGTATGTATTTTTTTGTGTATAAAATCTATAATTTTTAAAAACTTCACATTAATACCTTAATTCCAATCTAACATGACAGGATGCATTCTAGTCTTCCTTCTCTCTATATCCCATTTTCCTCAATATATTTACTAACTTGCTGACATGGTTTCGCTCTGTGTCCCCACCCAAATCTCATCTTCAATTGTACTCCCACAATTCCCATGTGTTGTGGGTGGGACCTGGTGGGAGATAATTTGAATCATGGGGGCAGTTTCCCCCATACTGTTCTTGTGGTAGTGAATAAGTCTCATGAGATCTGATGGGTTTATCAGGGGTTTCCACTTTTGCATCTTCTTCATTGTCTTTTGCCACCACCATGTGAGAAGTGCCTTTCGCCTCCTGCCATGATTCTGAGGCCTCCCTAGCCATGTAGTAAGTCCAATTAAACCTCTTTTTCTTCCCAGTCTCGAGTTGTCTTTATCAGCAGTGTGAAAACAGACTAATACAATAAATTGGTACCAGTAGAGCAGGGTGCTGCTGAAAAGATACCTGAAAATGTGGAAGGGACTTTGGAACTGGGTAACAGGCAGAGGTTGGAACAGTTTGGAGGGCTCAGAAGAAGACAGGAAAATGTGGGAAAATTTGGAACTTCCTAGAGACTTGTTGAATGGCTTTCACCAAAAACCTGATAGCAATATGGACAATAAGGTCCAGGCTGAGGTGGTCTTAGATGGAGATGAGAAACTTGTTGGGAACTGGAGCAATGGTGACTCTTGTTATGTTTTAGCAAAGAGATTGGCACCATTTTCCTCCTGCCCTAGAGATTTGTGGAACCTTGAACTTGCTTGAGAGAAGTGATTTAGGGTATCTGGCAGAAGAAATTTCTAAGCAGCAAAGCATTCAAGATGTGACTTGGGTGCCATTAAAGGCATTCAGTTTTATAAGGGAAGGAGAGCATAAACGTTTGGAAGATTTGCAGCTTGACAATGTGATAGAAAAGAAAAACCCATTTTCTGGGGAGAAATTAAAGCCAGCTGTGGAAATTTGCATAAGTAACCAGGAGCTGAATGTTAATCTCCAAGACAATGGGGAAAATGTCTCCAGTATATGTCAGAGGTCTTCACAGCAGCCCCTCCCATCCCAGGCCCAGAGGCCTAGGAGAAAATGGTTTTGTGGGCCAGGCCCAGGGTTTCTGTGCTGTATGCACTCAAAGACTTGATGCCTTGCATCCCAACTGCTCCAGTCATGGCTGAAAGGGGCCAACGTAGAACTCGGGCTGTGGCTTCAGAGGGCGCAAGCCCCAAGCCTTGGCAACTTCCATGTGGTGTTGAGTCTGTGAGTGCACAGAAGTCAAGAATTGAGGTTTGGGAAACTCCACCTAGATTTCAGAAGATGTATGGAAATGCCTGGATGCCCAGGCAGAAGTTTGCTGCAGGGGTGGGACACTCATGAAGAACCTCTGCTAGGGCAGTGCCGAAGAGAAATGTGGGTTGGAGCCCCCACACAGAGTCCCTACTGGGGCACTGCCTAGTGGAACTGTGAGAAGAGAGCCACCATCCTCCAGACCCCAGGATGGTAGATCCCCTGACAGCTTGCACCATTCACCTGGAAAAGCCTCAGACACTCAATGCCAGCCCGTGAAAGCAGCTGGGAGGGAGGCTGTACCCTGCCAAGTCACAGGGGGAGAGCTGCTTGAGACTATGAGAACACACCTCTTGCATCAGTGTGGCCTGGATGTGAGACCTGGAGTCAAAGGAGATAATTGTGGAGCTTTAAAATTTGACCGCCCCATTGGATTTCAGACTTGCATGGGCCCTGTTTGTTTTGGCCAATTTCTCCCATTTGGAATGAGTGTATGTCCCCAATAACTGTACCCTCATTGTATCTAGGAAGTAACTAACTTGCTTTTGATTTTACAGGCTCATAGGCAGAAGGGACTTGCCTTGTCTCAGATGAGACTTTGGATTGTGGACTTTTGAGTTAATGCTGAAACAAGTTAAGACTTTGGGGGACTGTTGTGAAGGCATGATTGGTTTTGAAATGTGAGGCATGAGATTTGGAGGGGCTAGGGGTGGAATGATATGGTTTGGCTCTGTGTCCCCACTCTAATCTCGTCTTGAATTGTACTCCCATAATTCCCATGTGTTGCGGGAGAGACCTGGTGGGAGATAATTTGAATAATGGGGGTGATTTCCTCCATACTGTTCTTGCAGTAGTAAATAAGTCTCATGAGATCTAATGGTTTTATCAGTGGTTTCCACTTTTGTATCTTCTTCATTTTCTCTTACCACAATCATGTAAGAAGTGCTTTTGCCTCCTGCCGTGATTCTGAGGGCTCTCCAGCCATGTGGAACTGTAAATCCAATTAAACCTCTTTTTCTTCCCAGTCTCAGGTATGTCTTTATCAGCAGTGTGAAAACCAACTAATACATTTGCTTAAGCCTAGAATAGAGATAAGGTAGTTTCAGAATCGGTACTGCATACTTGTAAGAAGAGAAGATCTCCTAAATAGAGTTCAGTATCTGTTTCCAGTATTTTGGTGGGGAGAGGGTGTGGAGGAGTAGGTGTGGTTGGGATAGAATTTACAGAGTTAAATACACAAATCTTAAGTGCACAATTCAATGCATTTTGACCCACATAACTGTCTTTTTACCAAGATGTAGAATATTTATCACTTTACTTGATGTGCCAGGGAGGGTAGTGTGCCCTGATTCCACAGGGAGAGGGCATGGAAGATCTGCATTCAGGACCATTACAGACTTGTTCTGTGTGTTTCTTCATTTGGCTGGTCCTAATTTATAACCTTTATGATAAAATGATAAAACTGTAATCATTAGCATAATTCTTTCCAGAGTTGTGAGACATTTCAGTGAATTATCAAACCTGAGGGAGGACATGGGAAACTCCTGGATTTGCAACCAGGTGGCAAGACATGTGAGCAGCCTTGGAACCCTTGAAGTGTGGCTGGTATCTAAAGTAAGAGGAGTCTTGTTGTGGACCATGCTCTCAACCCTGTGAAGTCTGACTTTAACTCCAGGTGGCTGCCATCAGAACTGTATTGCAGTTTATCAGTTAGTGTCAGAATATTTACCATTTTCTGTTTTATCGATTTCTGCTCTCATCTTTATTATTTAGTACCTTCTACTTACTTTCAGTTCACTCTGATCTTCTTAAGACAGAAGCTGAAATTATTGATTTGAAACTTTTCTTTTTATCCTAATATAACCATTTAAAAGCATAATTTTCTTTTTACGCATTATAAACATTTTCAAATAATATTGTGTTTTCCTTAGCACCCATTTCTAAATACTTTCTAATTCTTCTAATAATTTCTTCTTTGACCCATAGATTATTTAGAAGTTATTTATTTACCAAATATCTGAGACACTTCTAGATATTATTTTATTAACAATTTCAACTTTAATTACATTTTTGTCCAAAAATCTATTACTTCTCTCTTTCAATAGCTTTTAAACACACACGTATATGGTCTATATATGATGCATTTTATATAGTGTACTTCTTCTAGCAAGATCAATCTTCTTTATTATTTATGGAAAACCCGTGCCTTGCACAATACTTGGATGTGTTAGGTATTCTATGAATGTTTTATTTTTCCTCTGAGAGAAGGAAACATGGACCCTTGAAAACATTAAAATATTTGCAAGGATGAAGGGTTATTAGAAAGGTTAGAAGGAGAAAAAAACTGCAGACAAGAGACACCATTGTCTCTTCACAATTTTTCCAAAGGTCAGTATTCCTGCTCTGGACTGTGCCTTTCCAGTAGTTGATTGTGTAATGCCATCACACTGTGAATGAACAGTATGAAGCGGGTGAAGAAATGAATCTTTCTGTGATCACTTACAGTCTAGTTAGGAATCTAAACATTCACATATAAACATGAATGTGCCATTTATTGTGTTCAAATCCCTTTCCTCTTTCTCTTTCTTCTTTTTCTTATAGATTGCTTTTAATTTTGGTATACTACTGCATTAAATATCATCTACCTGATAACCTAAGACCATTTATCTTAGACATTGAAAGAATGATGGAAAAGTTATTTAACCTTTCGTAAGAAAGTTTTGCATACACAAAGAGTCATCTTACCGTAATACAGGAAATTCGTTCACTAAATTTAATAAATTGGTTCACACAGTCTCAATAACTTAGAAATTTTTAGGACATCATCCAAATCATTTTTAAAAAGAGGCATTTCAGTGTTTTGTTGACTAAATGCCATGAGCTATATGATTTAAAACTCATATATCAAATTCAATAACATGGAAGTGAAGTATTAATCAATTTTGTGTAAATTTGCCTAGATGGCGAGCACATATCATGCCTTGGAAACTCAGTGAGCAGTGAGGAGTAGCCCTAAGTCCCAGCATGAGAGAAAACCTAAGAAGTTCTGCTGTTGGCCCAACCTAATTGTTATGAAGAGCTATTTAAATTAAGCCATCTGCACAAATGAATTGCTCTCTTCTGGTCACCTCTATTGTCCTAAAGCGGATTAGGAGAGAGGCAGGGCAGTGCTGCTTTGTACTTAATCCCTTAAAGTCAGAGACTTCATTCAGCCTACAGCCAGGGCCCCAAGTCAGCTCAGAGTTAAGGCTGAGATGGAAGGAGGATAATGCATTTTGTTTGTTAACCTAATCTTATGTGCCAGTTTACTTAGGCACACACCTTCTCTTCCCAGCTAGATTGTCAGTTCTGGGACCTCAGGAAACAAGCTTGAGCCCTGCACGGAGATGCAGTGTCTAGTAAATGCTTGTTAGATAACTTAGAGTTATCCAAAGTAATGTTTATGATCAGTGGTTATAACTGAAGCTGCATTCTCTCTATCTTCCTACAGTCATGAAGAAAGTTTTTAAACCTCAAACTAGCTGACTTTTAACACTCGTACATAAACTTTACACAACTGATTGAATTGAAAATAATAATGAATTCACTCAAGCAATTAGTTCTTTGCTGATTGGCTCTCTGGAGCTTGACTTTATCAGATCATCACATTTTTAAAAAAGCTAGTTGAGTACTTGAGCTAGGATATTGATTTTCCTTTTTATTTCTTTGGTAAAATAGTATGTATTCAGTGTATATACAATGCTAGAACAACCACTTTTGCAGACGTTTCATGGAAAAACAAGGAGACAAGGAGTCAAATGGATTTTTTTGGATCCCTGGAATCAAAGGTGACTTTTTATTTTTTGAGACAGAGTCTTGCTCTGTCACCCAGGCTGGAGTACAGTAGCATGATCTCAGCTCACTGTATCCT
This sequence comes from Gorilla gorilla gorilla, assembly GCF_029281585.2. NCBI lineage: Eukaryota > Metazoa > Chordata > Mammalia > Primates > Hominidae > Gorilla > Gorilla gorilla. Next base: position 148,745,923 of record NC_086017.1, on the reverse strand, counting down.
CCACCTCCCAGGTTCAAGCAATTCTTGTGCCTCATCCTCCTGAGTAGCTGGAATTACAGGCGTGCACCACCACACCTGGCTAATTTTTGTATTTTTTAGTAAAGATGGAGTTTCACCATGTTGGCCAGGCTGTCAAAGGTGACTTTTAATTTTCAATTCTTAAACATTAAACATCATTTTGTGATAATAGAATCTGTGTAATTGTTATTACAAATACGTATGTTTGAATTTGGAAATAGCACGTCTTATGCTCTTTCCATCAGGGACTTGGAGACAGTGAAAGAGAGAGAGAAAAATGCATATAAATCACTGTGTAGGGCATCTAGCCTGTACTCATTCATCCAATAAAAAATGTATTGACAGCCTACAGTGTTCCAGGCATTGTTATAGTTCACTTCAACAAACAAAGCAAAATCTCTGACATAAGGGACTTTAGGAATAAGGTGGGAGGGGAAGAGAGATTAGAAAGAATAAACAAGTAACTACGCAGCATACTATGTGGTGATAAGTACCGAGGAGGAATCAAGGCAGGCAGTAGGGATGGGAAGTCTTCCTCTCCTTCTCTCTTTTCCTCTCTTCTCCCTCTCATTCTCCCTCTCCTCTCTCTCTGGGGAGAGGGGGGGTTTGCTATATAGATGGTCGGGGTGGGCTTCATTAATAATGTGACATCTGAGTAGAGACCTGAAGAAAGTGAAGGAGAGAACCATGTGGATATCTGGGGTTTTCTGGGAAAAGTATGTGGAGTAAAGGGGGCAGCAAATATAAAACCATAAGCTGGCAGCAGACCTTGCTCAGGGAATAACAAGGGGGTCAGTATGGCTGTAATAGGATGAACTGGGGTGGAGGGAGACATAAAGGATGAGTCAGAGAAGTAGTGGGATGAGGGTAGAGTACAGGCATTTTGGCTTTCACTCTGGAGAAGTCACAGTGGAGAGCCATTGGAGAGTTAGGAGAAAGAATAACTGATCAGGCTTACATATTAAAAGGGTAGAGAATCAGCAATAAATAAGAGTTTTTGTGGTTAGAAGTACTGTGTCATTTGTGATATAAAGGCCCAAGGCTTGAGTCATGGTTAGAACATCAAGAGTGCAAGCACAGCTCTCCCCTGGGTCCTCAGGGAAACTGTTCACATTTTCAGATGAAAGTTCTATCTTTTTTCTACTTTTATTTTAGAATCAGGAGGTACATGTGCAAGTTTGTTACAAAGGTGTATAAATTAACTCAAGATGGATTAAAGACTTAAATATAAAACTTCAAACTATAAAAATCCTAGAAAAAAATAGGAAATATCCTTCTCAATATTGGCCTTGGCAATGAATTTATGGCTAGGTCTTCAAAAGCAATTGCAACAAGGGCAAAAGTTGATAACTAGGACCTAATTAAATGAAACAGCTGCTGCACAGCAAGAGAAGCTTCCAAGGGAGCAAACAGCCTATGGAATGGAAGAAAATATTCACAAACTATGCATTCAACAGAGGTCTAATATCCAGAATCTATAAAGAACTTAAATCAACAAACAAAAACCAAATAACCCCATTAAAAATAGTTTCCTCTTTTATGAAACAGAGATGATGACACCCGTCACTGTGAGTCTCTGTGAGAATGACTGGAGAGTATACAATCAATGTAGGGTATAGTATACAACGTAGGGTATAAAATACCATCCTGACTTTACAAAAAAAAAAAAAAAAAAAACAAAAAACCTAGTATATTGTAGGAAAAAGAATGAAAAATAGGTTATATGATTCATGATACTGACAAATTATTTCACTTTTTTCTTTATACTTATTGTGTTTTCCAGATTTTTCTCATTGAGCATATATAATTTTTTAAGTAGCTAGGTATAACTTTTAAAATAAGCATACAGGCATTGGCATTGGATAAACCTTAAAAGTCCTCATTTCAATGAAAAATAAAATAGTGAATGCAGAACTATTGACAATTCTCAAGAAGTGTTCAAAGGTGAGTTATCATGGGAACAATGGCCCCAACAATCCTTTCCTTCCCTAGTTTCTCTGCAAGTCAGCTTCAGGGAGAAGACACTGCGGGCAGACAGCCAAAGGGAGAGTTTCAGCAAAGATTCCAGGAAATCTGAAATGAAAGGAAGAGACTTCCAGTTTTTAAAAAATTTTTAAAAGACAAAATAATAAGCAAAGTTGGAAATAATCCTGGGAATAAGACTTCCTTTGCCATAATCTGTACTTAGAAAGGAAGTAGAAGGACATGGATGAAGCTGGAAATCATCATTCTCAGCAAACTAACACACGAACAGAAAACCAAACACCGCATGTTCTCACTCATAAGTGGGAGTTGAACTATGAGAACACATGGACACAGGGAGAGGAACATCACACACTGGGGACTATCGGGAGGTGGGGGGCTAGGGGAGGGATAGCATTAGGAGAAATACCTAATGTAGATGAAGGGTTGATGGGTGCAGCAAAGCACCATGGCACATGTATACCTATGTAATAAACCTGTACATTGTGCACATGTACTCCAGAATTTAAAGTATAAGATCTTGGACTTTCCAGCCTTCAGAACTGTAATAAATACATTCCTATTGTTTAAGCCATTCAGTCTATGGTATTTTTGTTATGGTAGCCTGAACTGACTAAGACATTAAATTTACACACATCTACACACACACACACACACACAGCCTCCCCTGCCATCAACATCCCTCAGTAGAGTGGTATACTTGTTACAATCAATGAGCCAACATTGAAACATCATTAGCACCCAAAGTCCATAGTTCATATTAGGGTTCACTCTTAGTTTTGTATATTCTATGAGTTTTGACAAATGTATAATATGTATCCACAATTTTAGAAACAGACGAAATAGTTTCAATGCCCTAAAAATCCTCTGTGCTCTAACTATTCATCTATTCCTCCCCACAGACTCCTTCCTGTCAACCACACACTTTTTATTGTCTCCATAGTTTTGCCTTTTCCAGAATGTCATATAGTTGGAATTTTACAGTATGTAGACTTTCCAGACTGACTTCTTTCACCTAATAATATGCATTTAAAGTTTCTCCATGTCTTTTTTCTGGCTTGATAGTGAATTTTGTTTTAGCACTCAATACCGTTTCATTGTTTGGATGTACCACTGTTTATCCATCCATCCACTAATTAAAGGACATCTTGGTTGCTTCCAACTTTTGGGAATTATAAGTAAAACAGCTATAAACAGCTGTGTGCAGGTTTTTATGTGGACATAGTTTTTAATTCATTTGGGTAAATACCCAAGAGTCTAATTACTGGATTGTACAGTAACAGTATATTTAGTTTTGTAAGAAACTGCTGAACTGTCTTCTAGAGTGGCTGTACCATTTCACTTTCCCACCAGCAAGGAAAGAGAGTTCCTGTTGCTCCACATTTTCACCAACATTTGATGTTGTCAGTGTTCTGGATTTTGGCTATTCAATAGGTATATAGTGATATATCATTTTAATTTGTAATTACCTTATGAAGTATGATGTTGCATACCTTTTCATATGCTTTATCTATATTTGCCAAAGTGTGTCTTATTTGTTAAGAAGTCTGTTCAGATTTTTTGCCCATTTTTTAGTTAGATTGTTAATTTTCTTGTTCTTAAGTATTGAGTTCTCTGTATAAGAACATTTAATTTTATTAAAAATCCTTTATCAGATAAGTATTTTAGAAATATTTTCTTCCAGTCTGTGGCTTCTCATTTTCTTGACAATGTTTTTCATCATCTAATATTTTTGTGTCTAATTGTTTTTGTACATATTGTATGTTTTTTCCAAATAGAAAATAAACTCCATGATTATGGAGATGTTTTTTGTGCCTGGCAAATAGTAGGTATCAAATAAACAGTGATTGAATTGTTTGAATGAATTCGAGTGATTTGTTTTTGTATTTTTAAGGCTTAGCTACAAGGAGAGCTTATTATATGGAGATAACAACAATGAAAACAAACCTATGTACATATATGTAGAAAATAAGTTGTGTAAACCATATACCTGCAAGTTGGTGCTTTACTCGGTTAGCAATTCAGTTTTTGAGTACAGTTGTTATGCATGTAATTATGCATAACTTGCCATTTTCAAAGCATTTTAATTCATTAAAATATAATTAGCTGTCTATGAAAATATACCAATTAAAATAGTGAAAAAGCAAGCCATGAAGTTGAAGAAGATATTTGCAGTGTGTAGTTGACAAAGCACTCCTCCTATGCAGAATATAAAACAAAATTCTACAAATGAATCATAAAAGGCTGACAGCCCAGTAGAGAAATGGGTACAAACTCCAAACAGGCACTTCACTACACACACACACACACACACACACACACTTACACACATACACACACACACACACACACAAAAGATGATCAACTTCACTAGCTCTTAAAGAAGTGCAAATTAAAACTACAATGTGATAGCTTTGTACTTACCAGAACAGCTAAAATATAAGAGATTGATTATACAAAATGATGGTAAAGATGTGGTACAGCTATGTTTTGAAAACTGTTTAGTTAAATAACTACTAAAAATGTTTACATACCCTATAACCCAGCAACTTCCATTCCTAGGTATAAATCCCACAGAAAAGTACATATATATTCATTTAGATATGTATAAGAACATCTAAAGCAGCACTATCCATTAACCAAATGCTAGAAACAATCTGAATGCATATCAACATGATGAATAAAATATTATATAGTCACACAATGGAACACTGTACAAGGATGACACCACAATACGCAACAACATGGGTGAATCTCAGAAACCTAGTGTCAAGCAAAAGAGAACAGATAATCAACAAAAACAAAACCAAACAAAAAATGCACCACAGTGTAAGATTTTATTTATATGTAATTCAAAAATAGTAGAATCTAATTTGTAATGTTGGAAGTCAAGATGGTGGTTACCCTTGAGGAAGGCTGGTTAGTGACTGGAAGGGGGTATGCAGGGGTCTTTCTTGGTGCTGGGAATATTCTCTTCTGTGATCTGCGTGCTGGTGACTCAGGTATATTTGCTTTGTAAAAACTTATCAAATGTATACTTAGGCTTTTTGCACTTTTCTTTATGTATATTACATGTTGGTAAAAAATTTTATTTAAAATATGTTTAATTAACCTTCCACTAATTACATATTTCTTAGATAATTCCGAAGGTACCTTAGAATGTCTTTTTTTCCTTGCGATGTTTTTGTTGAAGTGATCAAGTCTGTGGAGTTTTCTGCAGTTTGTATTGTGTTGGTTGCATTTCTATGGTATTGATGAATGTGCTCCCCTGAGCCTTGTTTTGCTATAAATTGGTAGTTAAATTTAGTGATTGGACAAATTTAGATTTATTTTGGTAATATTACTTCTTAAGCTGTGCTGGGTATTCCAGCAGGATGTACATAGTATTGGTTTTGTTATTTTTTTTCTCTTTTGGGGACTTTAGCAACCACTGATAATTATTCTCTAGATCCCTTAATTCATAGCCATTCCAAAGGGTAATGTTCTGTTTTTATTTCTTTATTAGCTAGAATTGTCCAGCTAAAGAGAAAATTCTCCTCAACAACTACTAGAGTTCCCTGAGGTACAGTTCGTAAAAGAAAGACAAGAGAGGTGCTTGGCTCTTTCCCTTTATTGAGCAATTTGTAAAATATGAAGTGACTCCCTGGGATGCCCCAAATGATGACCCGTGCTTTTTCACTATTATTATGAACCCATCATCATGATGAACACATATATGAGGTGTTCTAAATCCATTGCAGTTGTTGTCCTTATTGGTGCACACGTTTTTCTATGTTGGGCTACTGGGAGCTTATTCAAGTTGCACTCCAAGGCCTTTAGAAACAACTTTAGTAGTATTTGATAACTTCCTTACTTCCTTACTTTCTGATATGTCAAGTTGTTCCAAACTCTTTTTCTGCACCAGATTTGAATCAACCATTTCTTCAAGGAGTCCTGAAGTATTTAGAGACCATAATCTGGGTGCTACAGGTGCTTATTGCACCTGGCTTTATCATTATTTATATATTTTTTTCCAGTGGACACAGACAGAAAATGTCTTAAAAGATAAAATTCATCATGAACTCATACTGATTCTTCTAATACAGAGTCAGACTATAGAGTTTTAACTTAATTTCATTAATCTTACTTTGACTGTTGCCTTCTTTCTTCTACATCAAAACCTCTGCTCTTGATAACACCGATATAATTACCATACTAAACACAGAGTAGCCTGAGGGTAACATTACTAGCAGTACTTTCCAGAATATGATTAGTTTAAAAAGCCTAAAGTATTTTGCAAATTTTTTAAACAATTATCAATATTCCAAAAGGAATGACCATATACATTACTGTGCTTTAAAATCAGTTGGAATGATTTATTCTGGTGGTGATTTTTCTTATTTGAGCTGTTAATATAGTAAATTATATTTTTAGATATCCTAATATTGCATTTCTAAAATAGCCCCAAACGAATAATCCTATGTAGAATTTTTGCATCAATGTTCATCTGTAAAATTGTTCTGTGGGATACTTTGGGGCTATTTTTGTTGGTTTTACAATCATAACTTTGTAAAATGAATTTGAGAATTGGAAGTTCTCTTTTGTTCTATGCTCAGGAAGTGTAGAAATATCATCAGGCAAAGATGCAAGGGCAATTCAATGGAGAAAAGATAGTCCTTTCAACAAATGGTGCTAAAAATGTTGGATATCAATATGCAAAAAGGAAAGTTGATCACACTATTTATAAAATTAACATATAATGGATAATAGAATTAAATGTAAAACCTAAAGCTATAAAACTTCTAAAAAATAACAAAGTCTTAATGAACATTAATTAGGCAAAAATTTCTTTAAAAACTCACAAAATCATAATCCATAAAAGAGTAAAAATGACAAATTGTACTTCATCAAAATTTTAAAACTTTTGCTCTTCAAAAAACACTTAGGAAAATGAAAAACAGACCACAGACCAGGAAGACACATTTGTAGAACAGATATGTCATGAACAACATGTATTCGTAATATATATTAAACACTTTCAAACTAATAATAAGTAAACAAACAACCCAATTTAAAAATGGGGCAAAGACACAAACAGTTATTTCACCAAAGAAGAACTATAAATGGAAGATAAAGACATGAAAATATACTCGACAACAGTTATTAGGGAAATGCGAAATAAAACCACAACAAGATACCACTAGTCAACAAATAATAGACTAATGCTACTATTTGTCAATAAATAGTAGACTAGTACTCTAATGCTATGTCATAATGCCTAAGTCATTCACCTCACTTTTTCTTATCACGTAGGCATTCTGTCATCTTACATTGTCACAAGAAGAAGAAGGGTGAGTATAGTACAATACAATATTTTAAGGGGGATAGGGAGAGATGTATAGAGAGTATACCCACATAACTTTTGTTACAGTATATTGTTCTATTTTTATTATTAGTTATTGTTATTAATCTCTTACTGTGCCTAATTTATAAATTAGTTTTTATCATAGATACGCATTTATAGGAAAATATATAGTGTGTATAGGGTTTGGTAGTATCCATAGTTTTAGGCATCCACTGGTGGTCTTGCAATGCATCTCCATGGATACAGGGAGACTACTGTACACAAATGTTTATAGCAGCTTTATGCATAGTTGCCAGAATTCCTTACTGCTCCTTCCCCATGAGTAAAGGGATTTATTCTTTTATCCCTCTCAGCCTCCCAGCTACAATGGGTTTTTACCTTAAGGTGGGTAAGAGGGGTTCCTGCAGCAGCAGCCACCTCCCTTTCCCTGGGGAACTTCCTGCCCATCTTCTGTCTGCTCTTCAAGCTTTTTTTTGTAAGACCTGGTTGTGGTCTGTGGAGAATACTTTGTGAATGAATATGAAGTCCATTTGCATTCACAGCTCTTAGGGATTCTGTACTCTCATACTTGCTCACACTTGGCCTTTATCAACTCATTAAAAAATTTAGCTGCATTATTTTTGTCTTCTTTTATGGTTCCTGGTGTGTCTTCCTCCCATGTTCTGCCACAGGTGAGCTGGTGTTACACCTTGTCTCTCCTGGGTCGGCCTCATTTTTATTTGGGTTTCTGACTACTTTTTGCCCTAAAATCTCAGCTCTCGGCTGGGTTGAAATACAACTGCGATTCTGTGCTTTGTCTGGTCTTTTTGAGTTGACAGGGTAGGAGTGACACTGGTCCTAACTTTCTACATTGTAAGCAGTAGTGAAACTCTGGCTGCAGTTGTTTCTAATCAGTCAAAAAGCTAAAGTTGTTGTCTCCCAGAAAGTATTTATGGATTTTTTGTTGTTTTGTTTCATACAATATAGTTAAAGTTTCTTGACTAGAGTTACTTGAGGCAATCTCAATACTATCACATGTCATTTATTTTGAAAATCTTTGAACTAAAATAAGAATTTTCTTACATTAAAAGCTTTTTCTTGCTAACTGTCATATTATTTTACTTTTTGAGGAAAATGAGTGTAGAATAAGACTTTTAAGATGAACGTTTCTTTGTTTGATTTGACATTTAAACATGGTATAATCCTTCAGTAGAAGAGTCTTGCTCAGCATAAAATATTTTAAAATAAATGAATCATTGTATATTAATGTTAATTTGAAGAGTAAATGATTCCAATTTTAGATTTTTTTAAAATACTAAACAATGACCTCTCCTTTCTGGCCACTCCTGGCTCTGATGCTCTTTTCCTTCCATCCTGTTTGCTTTAGGGCCCTCAAGTTTGCCTCTTCCGGTGAGGCTGCTTCAGGCACCGTCCTCGTGCCTCATTCAGCTCTGCTGAGTGAAGTTTTCACAAGCACAGCCTTGATAGTCCTTCTCTAGCCTTTCTCTTTCTTCCTAAGTTCAACAATCACATTCAGTTTCATCCGTGAGCCCTTGCATGTTCATTTTTTGCTATTTCTTTATGGTCTTATCTCTTTAAAACTTTTAATTCTTGCCATAATAACATGTTAGTCACCATTTTGTCCTACTCTGTGGCAAAGTTTTATTGAGTTACTTTTCTTTGCTGTTGCTTTGTTTCTTTACAACCTCCCTCACCATTTGTACGTTTCTACTTAATTCCTATTTAAGTTCTCTTTATATCATTACTTACTTAAATATGAATACTCTTTTAAATCAACTATTAGTTGGAAATTCGTGTAAGAAAGGCTTCTGGGCTACTTTCCAGGAGTGTGAGAATTCTCTTCCAAAGTAATGTTAGGTCTGAGAGTTCTTTTGCCCTTTCTTGCACCCCAGCCAATTGAGACTGGTACTGTCAGGCTGCTCATTGAGTTTCTTTTACCTCTTGAAACAGTGGAGGATGCAAGTTCTGAGGCAGAGATGCTGTGGCAGAGTTAAATTGCTCTGCATGAGAAGGGGCTCAGAGTAAATGAGATGGAAATAGAGAAATCCAGGAGGAAGGAGACAGAGACAGCTGTGGCCATACACTGAGATGTGCGTGGGAGGAGAAAATGAGAAGAGAGGATAGGACCCCTTCTCCAGGCCTCCTGCAGTAAACAGATATACAATGGGATTTTTTTTCCAAGGAAATGCCATGTGTTTTGTAACCATGTCCTGGGAATTTTCATCAGAATTATTGAAAGCACAGTATTCTTGTAGAGGTTACATGTCTTGTGGAAGATAGTGGTGAAGGGCATAGGTTTTGTGTCAAGTTGTGGGCAGTTGAGGCAGAACAAAATCAGCTTTCTCAAACCTTGGTCTTGACTTTGACCAATTGTGGTTATGCATGATGTTTACTCCAACCACCGCCCTGTGTCTCCCAGTCATGATCTGTCTTCCACTCCCAAGCCAAGACATCTTTCATTCAGAGACGTTTGCCACAACTTCTATGGCCAAAAGTCAAAAGATTCAAAATTATTCATTTCAAGTGGAAATATGTAATTAACAATTATTTCTATGCTATTTTTATAGCACTAAAGTCACATTGCTACTTTATAAATGGTGTATATTACAAGTTTTATATGTATGAAACTTTATATGCTCATAAAATTAGCATAACCTTTATTCGACCAGTTATTCCAAATGTATTTATTAGTTAGTTAAAGTTTTTGTTTGAAATAAAATTACAGGCTCAAAGAAATATAACATCTCCCTCTCTCTTTTTTCCAATGTGTATAAAACACTGTAGCAAACATAGGAAGCTATTACAGTTTTCAAAACTATATCTTTCATAATTTACAGCAGACCAAATCAAAATTAACCTCTTTGTACACTTCTTGGGTAGGTTTCTGCAGACCTTCAGAACATCCTGCTGAAATTCTAGGACTACACAGCAGAGACTCTTGGAACAAGAATCTGTGCCAAGAGGCTTCTCCAAAGCAGAATTCACTTTATATCTCTGTACTAGGGAATGTCCATGCCAGTTGTCCATCAGGGGGATTTAGAAAAGCATTCGGGGGATACTTTTTTGGAAAACAGGTTATTCTAAGAGTGACTTAGAATGTGTCCTCTGTCGTACCATAAAGCAAGTATAGTGTCCTGGCTCCACGAAATCAGAAGTTGGTGCTCCAAATCCACAGGGAAGGGAGCATGCAGGGACCACAGGAAACTCAGAGTGATAGGGCCCCTAACTCTGCAAATACAGTGCCTATGGTACTTCGACAAAGCCTAGAAGTTGGAAGCCAGCATTTATCTCACCCTTGATAGTAGGGTCTATGAAAATTTGCAACCATTATACACTATAAAATAGGATCATTATGTCACATATGACACCAGTATAATAGTAGAGAAAATGTTTGTAATAGAAATGACTGGGTCATCTTGAAATGAAGACAAAACTCTTTTCATATAGAATTCTGTTAAAATAAAAATACGACTCTTCCCAGCCCCCGAGGAAGGGATGATGTTATTACAGTGTTTAAATATAGTAGTTTGGGGGTGTAGGAGGCAGAGAGAGTAACTGGATGTAGTCGTTCTGTCAATTAATTGTTGCATTTTAAAGTACATGAAAATGAAACTGATTTTTAACTAAATTTACATACATGAATTGGATGGATGAGCTGGATTGGGGTAGAAAGATACTGGGGAACGGGAGGGCTGGTATCCCCAGCAAGGAAAGCAAAATGGGCAAAAAGGCAAGAGTGGGCATGGCTGCGGTGAATACAGGGAATTACACAAAGCTGTTTGCAGAGAAAGCAGGATGTTATGTTGGAGCAAGACAGCAGAAGCTCTTTAGTGTGGTGCTTGGAATTAAGCTCAGAAGGTTGAACTGAAAGAGGCAGAGAGACAGGAATGGATGAAACCAGGGATCATCTACACTGAGAAGTCAAACTGAGGCCTGAGGTGGTTTGAGCGTGTGCCAGGGTGCTGGCTATGGGAATGGAGAGTAAGGGGCACATCTGAGAGGCATTTCAGAAAATGAATAATGGGATTTTGTGATAAATTGGTTATATGGGTTGAAGAAAAAGACTAAAGTGAAAGATGTCTTCAAATTTTCTCAACTTGGAGACCAGAAGAGTTCTGGTGCCCTTGAGTGAAATGGTAAAGCTGAAAAAAATTCAGTGTGAAAGAAAATGAAGAAAAGGAGTAAGGCTGTGTTTTAGTCCCATTGAATTTGGTGTGACTGTTGAGTATCCAAGTGGAAAGTATTAAGAGGCCTAAAAATGGGAATGTTCCATGAAGGTGGGAGGTCAGGATAGAAGCTGTAGCTCTAAAAGTCATCAACATCAAATCCATACAGATAAAAGTGGATGAAATCTCAGAGTGAGAATAAAGACGTAAGTTCTGACTCTAAGAATTGGGAATTGGTGCTACATGAATTTTTGATGTAGTTATTTTTGGCAGCCAGTTTTACATTTCATTCAGTTGATGATAACAGTAAGATTGGGAAAACATATTTCCTGTTTTTCTATAGGTTTTCAATTATTTCTCTAGTCAAATTTATCCATTACCATCAAGAGACTATATTTGTTTTAGTGATGAACTTTCCTCTAGCAGGCACTAAAAAAGAGTCCTGTCTGGCTGTAGATTTTTTTTAATGCGACAAACACAACCCATTTTCCCCCTTAATTTTCAATTCTGAGCTTTCTGACGATGAACTGCACTGTGGTAGAAGAGAGAGGAGGAAGGCGTTGGGTAGAGACAGATCTTTTTATAAAGATCAGCAATTCTCCATGCTTTTATCCCAGGCAAAGATTACATTTAACACCCAGGGGTCTCTGCTGCCTCAGATCCTTTTCAGAATGAGTGGCTGTGGCACTGCAGATAGTTCGGGGTGTCCTTTCATATTTTGACAGTATTAAATATATCCCAGTGAGCCATAAATCTGTGATTTATCTAAGAATAAATCATTAATAAGGGACCACTTCTTTTACATTGGACACTGCATTATATTAAACAGACAGAGTTTCTAAAAAACACAAAATGTGTCAGACAACCATTTTTAATGAATATAACTTAAAATTCCTCTTTCTTTAAAAGAAAGCTATTTCTTTTTAATAAGGAAAAACTGAGAGATTTGCTGAGTTTTGCTGGCTATTGTGTATATTTACTCTTTCAGCAATGGAGAAAGCTAAGGTTCTACTCGTATTTTTCGGTATCCATGTTGCATATTAGGGAAGGAAATGGAAAAGAAAAATAAAGGAGAGAGCCCTTAGGGGCTAAGTTTGGTGGAAGTATGCAGGATAGGGCCCAGGTGTGGGCTAAATTTGTTCATGCCTATGTTAGTATTTCATACCACAACATGTTTAGTGTCATCTCAGGGGTTGAGTTGGCCTCATTTGCTGTGGTATCCCTGGTGCTTACCATAGTATCTGAAACACCTGGTGGTGCTCAGCAACTATCTGCTGAATAGACATATATTGTGTACTGAAATGACATGATTATGTCTTAAGCATTCAGATTCTGTCTTTAGCTATTCTGATTTACTAAAAATGTGATCTCTTTACCACTACTAGGCTGGAAGCAAATCTGGGAAACAGAAAAGATTTTAGATACAAAGATGTATCTATTTTTTCACCCAAAGCATAGAATGTTTTACAAACAATTATACCTCTAAGGGAAGGCATTGGTATGTTCTGTTTAGATTTGTTTTCATTAATGGATTAATGGATTTCAGTGATGGGCAATGAAAAGGAGGGTGTAGGTGTATGCGGAGAGGAACCTAATTCCTTTAGAGGCTTTAATCTGTTTTAGAGAGCTGACTATCCATAAAAATGAATAAATGAATCAACTGCATATAGATATAAAATGTGAACAGCTGAAGATAGATATAAACATGATGGAGATGTCTGTTTCTGGTAATATAATGAAACAAAATATTTTGAGAATCTGTCCAGTGCACCAGAAAATGCTGGATAAAATGTTTAAATATATGTAATCCATAGCTAAGCTAGCAAAAATAGAAGGAAAATACTTAAGGCCAAAAGTAATAAAGCAATTATTCCCAAAAGGTGAGAAATGAGCCAGTGGCCACCATGGATATCTGCCTATTCCAGACAAATTAGAGCTTCAATTTTCAGGGCTGATCCTGGGAACAAAGGCAAAACTTAATATTACACGTTGGAAAGTCAGATCAGAAATCCCTGTCTAAATCGTTGTTTCCCGAGGAATGGCACTCAGAGAAAAGATAAATTGGAGAAGGGAGGATAAGGAAGTTGCCCTACAAAGGGAAAAAGAAAGGAAAATTTTCCTGACTCTAAATAAAAAGAGTATCTTCCTTGAGAATGTATAACCATGAATTGGCCCTCTCATAGGTGTGGGACCAAAATTTACACTATTCGTGTGAGCCAAAAAAAGAAAAAATATCAAACTAAGCATTTGATTGAAAGTGCTCTCTGGTTGGTAATGCTCTGAGACACTGTGTAGAAGAGCACACCTTAAACCCAAGCCTCAAATGACTCCCCCATATAAAATTGAATAAATGCAAACTCACAGTTTAAAAACAGACCTTCAGAAAGAAACTAGGCACCATGAGTGAGAAACTTTTTACTCAATCACAAACAGCAAGATAAGACCATAAAGACTTCAGATTTTCTAATCACAGGCACGAAAATATAAACTAAACTTGCATAAATATTTAAAGAACTAAAAGAGAAAATTTAACCTAAAGCCATGAAAGAAAAAAAACCAGAAGAAATAAGGAGGGAGGTTTCAAAAAAGAAAACATAGAACTTCCCAAAATAGAAATATAATCATTGAGGTTGAAAAATAACAAATGTGTTAAAAGGCCAATTAGACAGAGTTGAATAAAGAATTAATGAAATGGAAAAGAAATGTGAAAAATTGCCCAGAATGTAGTGCAGAGAGGCAAAGAGATGAAGTAACAAACATCAAATCAGAGTCCCAGAGGGGAAAAACTGAGTTAATGGGAAAAAGCAACATTTAAGGAGATAATATATGAGAATTTACTGCTTTGATGAGAGACAAAAATTATCTCTCACAAAATAAATAAAAACAAATCTGTTTGTACACATTACAGTGAAGCTAAAGAATACCTAAGAAGAAGAAGAGAGAATCTTCAATGCAGCCAGTGAGAAAAGATCAGTTACTTACAAAGGAATGATAGTTAGACAGGTGTTGGACTAGGGTTAGACACAACGGGTTCACAGAGTATAAAATTTAAGGAGATACTCTCCAGTTCAACAGCAATAAGGACCCAAAACTCTTATGAGAGAGGAGTGGCTTTCTCCTTTAAGAATAGGAAACTACTCTTTCTCAATTTAAAAATGATACTTATAGCAACTGATATTGCCAAAGAGCTATAAAATTTTGTCCCTTGTACCTTCTGCCAAGTCATCCTTAAGAAAAAGTGTCTGAAATCATTTAGAGAAATACTTTTATGGTTGTGGGAATGAGAAGATGAGACAATGTGTAGCAGTCACTGTGAAGGAAACTACAAGGTTTGTAGATCCAAATTTGATACAAAATTTGTTAGATTTCCCAGAATCAGAAAAACTTCACCAAGCCACAAAAATAAAAGCTCAAAGTGAAATACACAGATATGTTTTACTCCAACCAATATATAAAATGAAGTTTCTTGACACATATGCTGCTATGTTCAAATTCTCTGTCCAGAGACAGAGTTCAAATTCAAATTCTCTGTCCAGATACCACTAATCAACTATAGCACTCTACTGAGACAGCTCAGACATCTCAAAAGCTCTTTAATACAGGGCTCCTGACAGGAGTCAGTAATGGTTTCCAGTTCACCAATGTATCTCTAGCACCTAGGACAGTTCTTGAAGCCTTCTTTGTGCTCAGTTACTATTGTAGACAGATTAATGAATTGAACTTGACAAATAAGATTAAATGTATTTGCCACAATCAGGGTAGTGATTAATAATAATGAATAATGATATGAGAAGGCTAACCTTTTTTTCCAATCCACCTCCTCAGAATAGACGGGTTCTGAGACATTAAGGCCTTCCTGATCTGGGAATATGACGTCCCATTGGGAAAAAATGGGCATAAAGCTGTCCCATAAATAAGCTGGGAATGGCCTTGTGTGTTTCTGGGGCTTAGTTTATGAAACTGAAAAGTAGTTATTGGAGGTGATATCTGTTGATAACTTTGGCTAGCCCCTTTTCCTAATTCGAATTTGCCCATCGATTTTCTCCATTGAGCATCAAACCATAAGAACCAGTAGATAGATGGAGACTAGTGTGAACCAGGTTCATGTCTACCAGGCCAGTTGAAGAGCAAAAGAGTAGGACTTTTTCTTCTCTAGGCTTGATAAATGCCCGGGAACTAGTGATGAGAAAGTCATGAGAAATGAGAATCAGAAAAGAGCACTGATACACTTAGAAATCTGTGTATCCTTTCAAGGAAGCGCAGCATCAGCTTATGTGCACATTCCTGGAAGGACCTGCCCATCTCCATGTCCAAGATGGCTGAGGGCACACCAAGGCTGGAAAATTCTAGCTTTTCCAGCTGAGTTGATCAGAAAGAAGAAAGGTTCCATCTGGCTACTTCAGCCAGAGACTGTGTATTAAGCTCTTCTTACATTGCTATAAAGAAATACCTGAGACCAGGTAATTTATAAAGAAAAGAGGTTTAATTGGCTCACGGTTCTGCAGGCTGTGTAGGAAATATGCTGCCAGCATCTACTTGGCTTCTGAGGAGGCCTCAGGGAGCGTTTTAGTTTAGTTTAGTTTTGTTTTTTATTGAGATGGAGTCTTGCTCTGTCGCCCATGCTGGAGTGCAGTGGCTCAATCTCTGCTCTCTGCAAGCTCCGCCTCCCGGGTTCACACCATTCTCCTGCCTCAGCCTCCTGAGTAGCTGAGACTATAGGCGCCCGCCACTATGGCCGGCTAATTTTTTGTATTTTTAGTAGAGACAGGGTTTCACCGTGTTAGCCAGGATGGTCTCGATCTCCTGACCTCGTGATCTGCCCGCCTCGGCCTCCCATAGTGCTGGGATTACAGGAGTGAGCCACCGCGCCCGACCAGGGAGCTTTTACTCATGGTGGAAGGTGAAGGGGAACAGGCATGTCACATGGCCAGAGCAGGAGCAAGAAAGAGAGGCAGGGGAGGGGCCACACACTTTAAACCACCAATTCTTGTGAGAACTCATGCATTCACTATTGTGTTGAGAGCACCAAACCATGAGCGATCCACCCTCATGACCCAAAACCTCCCACTAAGCCTCATCTCCAACATTGTGGATTATAATTCAACATGAGATTTACAGGGAACATCGTCCAAACTATATCAGACTGACAACTTTCCGAATGATATACCACCAGTCCATCGGTCTTGAGATTGCCATAACTTAAGATCACCAGCTAGATCCGAGTTCTAAAGGTGGACAAAACTGATGATACATTTAAATAAAGTCAGTAGACAAAAAGATAAAGGAAAAACCAAAAGCCCAAAATGGGAAGTTCTGATGGAATGGAACCGCTGGATGGGACGATCGCACATGCACAAAAAAATACAACAATTATAGAGCTTTAATCATAGCAGTGAAATAATTTCTAGAAGAAAGACATGAATTAAAACTAGTAAGAGGAACTGAGTAGAGGATGATCACTATTGAGACTCAAATTGGTAGTCTAGAAGATAAAGTAGGGGGAATGTTTCCCCCAGCAAAAAGACAGAGAAGAAAAAATAAAGATCTAGGGTTCAGAACCAGAAGCTCTAACATAAAAATAATAAGAGTTCCAGAAGGAGAACCAAAGAACAGATGGCGAAGCAATAATTAAACAAATAATAAGAAAAAATATCCCTGAGCTGAAGGCAGACATAACACAGACTGAATCCGTAAATTCAAGTTTCAGGCAGGATTAATAAATAAGAATACACGTATGCACATTCTAGAAAAAGTCCTGAACTTAAAAGATAATGAGAAAATCTTACAAACTTTCAAACAGAGCAAATTTTTTTAAACTGAAAAAGAATCAGAGTGGATCAGACTGGAAGACAGAGATGGTTATGTAATATCTGTAGATCATGAGAAAAAATGACTGCAACCCAGGGATTCCAGTCCTAGCCAAGATACCATTTACCTATCAGGGTAAAAGAAAAATATTTGCTGAAATCCAAGAAGTCAGAGTATACACTGTCTGCATATATATCTGAATAAAATGTTTGAGAAAGAATTCTAGCCAAACAAATGAGCAGAGCAGAGACCTACTAAAAGAGAAGATGAAGAAAGAAAACGAGAGCAGCAAGCAATGAACCGTGCCATGTGTGTAGCTTAATTTAAATATATAATTTCGGTGTGAATGCTGATGTTTGTAACTACCAAATTAGGATTTTCAAAATAAAAGAGACATACTTCAAGAGAAAATGTAACCAAAATCTGGAATTTCAGCAAAACGTAGGAAATGGGGTTGAGGTATGGGAGTAAAAGCATTCTAATTTGACCTCATCTGGAAGGGGGAAGTAAAAAGGTAAAACTTATTCTAACTGTCTCATTATATTGGGATGGAGGAGGACAGTGATGGAAGTGAGCACATTGGTGGTAGAAAGAGTTGGTATCTATAGAACAGTAGCACAAAATGTGTATTTTGTATGTGTCATAAAAGTGTAATTAAAGTGTAATAGAACATGCAAATTAATATATGAAAAAATAGTAATAGCATCACATTAGAACTAATAATGAAAAGTAAAAGGAGAAAGTGACAAATGAAATAAAGAGTATATATAAAATTGCTCAAAATAAAATTAAGTATATCGGCTTTTATTCCAAATGTAAATAAACTATTAGGTTGGTGCAAAAGTATAATTGCAGTTTTTATCATTAAAGGTAAGTAAAAGCGATGGCAAAAACCGTGATTAGTTTTGCACCAACGTAATAAATTTTCCTCATAGGAGACACTACTAGACTGGGTTTAAAACACTGAGCACTACACATCCTTTGTTTTGTTTTAATTTTTTAATTTTTTTTAATAATTTGTTTTACATTACTTGACATTTAAAGTGATAAAGAACATTTGGGGTAAAGGGGATGTACCTTTGTTGGGGGGGTGAAAAATGCAAGGCAAATTAAAACAAATATTAATACCAGGTAGGGTGGAATATAAGAATAATTATGTTAAATAGGTTAAAAAGGATGTTATATGATTATAAAGGTAGAGTTTTCAAAAATCACAAAAACTCATAAAGCTATATACACTAAACAATGTATCAGCCAGAGAGATATAGATATAATTCTTTATAACTAAAGAATAACTATAACTAAAATGTTATTTTTAACATTTTAGTTGGAAAAAGGTTAGACTTATTGAGGGGTTTCGTAGTACAAAGAGTTCCTCTCTACCCTTCATCCAGCCTTCCCCACGTGACCATGGTACAACTATCAAAAATAAGAAATTAGCATTGGCATAATACTATTAACTAAACTATAGACTTTATTTAGTTTTCACCAGTTTTTCCACTAATGTTCTTTGCATGTGTGTAGTGTGTCTGTTCAGCATCTAATCCAGGATACCACATTGCCAGTTAGTTGTCGGATTTCACTAGTCTCCAGTTGATGCTAATTTCTCAGTCATTCCTTGTCTTTCTTGACCTTGACACGTTTGAGGAGTACTGACCAGGTACTTCCTAAACTGTCTCCCAAGTTGGGTTTGTTTGATGTTTTCTTGTGATCAGATTCAAGTTACGGATTTTGGGGAATTTGCCCTCCTCAGTACCTCATATCAGTGGGTATATGATGTTGATATGTTTTTTTACTGGTGATGTTAACCTTGATCACTTGGTTAAAGTGGTGTCTGACAGATTTTTTCCACTCCAACCTTACCATTTTTTCTCTTTAAAATTAATAAATATGCCGGGCACGGTGGCTCACGCCTGTAATCCCAGCACTTTGGGAGGCCGAGGCAGGCTGATCACGAGGTCAGGAGATTGAGACCATCCTGGCTAACACGGTGAAACCCCGTCTCTACTAAAAATACAAAAAATTAGCCGGGCGTGGTGGTGGGCGCCTGTAGTCCCAGCTACTCGGGAGGCTGAGGCAGGAGAATAGTCGGCGTGAACCTGGGAGGCGGAGTTTGCAGTGAGCCGAGATCAGGCCACTGCATTCCAGCCTGGGCGACAGAGCAAGACTCCATCTCAAAACAAGCAAACAAACAAAAATTAATAAATATTTGGGAGGAAGGTAACTTTGAGGCTGCTCAGATAATCCCATTTCTCATTAAACTTTCACCTACTAATTTTGGCATTCATTGGAGGATATTGCGTGCATTGATTATTACTGTAGTGTTTTTTTAATGGTGGTTTTCTATTTTCTTCATTCCTTCTACATTTATTAATTGGAATTCTTGTGAAGAACTTTTCTTGATCCTCTATTTATTGATTCAATCATTTATTTGTATCAGTATGGATTGATGGATATGTATTTTATTTTCTGATCTATTATCCAATACTATCATTTGTTCAAATTATTCAATATTTGCTCATTAGGAGGTCCACCAGATTGGCTTCTATGTCCTTTTAACATGACTATACTTTTAATTTTTGTTTAAGTTTTAGCACTTAATTTTTGACGTGACAAGATGCTTGTATGCTCTTGTCCATACCCCTGGACTTGACCATTTCTTCAATGAAAGCCTGGTTCCTTATATTAGAGGATTGTATGTAAAACCAAGATCTCAGCATTAGATATGCTTGTTGCTTCTAAGGTGTCTCTACTTCTAGACAGACCTGGAAAACATATAAATATATATTAACACATACATCTTTATTTATTTATTTATTTATTTCACTTTACGTTCTAGGGTACAGGTGCACAACATGCAGATTTGTTACATATGTATACATGTGCCATGTTGGTGTGCTGCACCCATTAACTCGTCATTTACATTAGGTATATCTCCTAATGCTTTCCTTACCGCCCCCACCCCCAACCCCACCACAGGCCCCGGGGTGTGATGTTCCCCTTCTTGTGTCCATGTGTTCTCATTGTTCAATTCCCACCTATGAGTGAGAACATGCAGTGTTTGGATTTTTGTCCTTGCGATAGTTTGCTGAGAATGATGGTTTCCAGCTTCATCCATGTCCCTACAAAGGACATGAACTCATCCTTTTTTATGGCTGCATAGTATTCCATGGTGTATATGTGCCACATTTTCTTAATCCAGTCTATCATTGATGGACATTTGGGTTGATTCTAAGTCTTTGCTATTGTGAATAGTGCTGCAATAAACATATGTGTGCATGTGTCTTTATAGTAGCATGATATATAATCCTTTGGGTATATACCCAGTAATGGGATGGCTGGGTCAAATGGTATTTCTAGTTCTTTATCCTTGAGGAATCACCACACTGTCTTCCACAACGGTTGAACTAGTTTACAGTCCCACCATCAGTGTAAAAGTGTTCCTATTTCTCCACATCCTCTCCAGCACCTGTTGTTTCCTGACTTTTTAATGATCGCCATTCTAACTGGTGTGAGATGGTATCTCATTGTGGTTTTGATTTGCATTTCTCTGATGTCCAGTGATGATGAGCATTTTTTCATGTGTCTTTTGGCTGCATAAATGTCTTCTTTTGAGAAGTGTCTGTTCATATCCTTTGCCCACTTTTT
This sequence comes from Gorilla gorilla gorilla, assembly GCF_029281585.2. Lineage (NCBI taxonomy): Eukaryota > Metazoa > Chordata > Mammalia > Primates > Hominidae > Gorilla > Gorilla gorilla. The sequence goes on along the minus strand of NC_086017.1, from coordinate 148,724,956 downwards.
GATGGGTTTTTTGTTTTTTCTTGTACATTTGTTTGAGTTATTTGTAGATTCTGGATATTAGCCCTTTGTCAGATGAGTAGATTGCAAAATTTTTCTCCCATTTTGTAGGTTGCCTGTTCACTCTGATGGTAGTTTCTTTTGCTGTGCAGAAGCTCTTTAGTTTAATTAGATCTCATTTATCAATTTTGGCTTTTGTTGCCATTGCTTTTGGTGTTTTAGACATGAAGTCCTTGCCCATGCCTATGTCCTGAATGGTATTGCCTAGGTTTTCTTCTAGGGTTTTTATGGTTTTAGGTCTAACATTTAAGTCTTTAATCCATCTTGAATTAATTTTTGTATAAGGTGTAAGGAAGGGATCCAGTTTCAGGTTTGTACATATGGCTAGCCAGTTTTCCCAGCACCATTTATTAAATAGGGAATCCTTTCCCCATTTCTTGTTTTTGTCAAGTTTATCAAAGATCAAATGGTTGTAGATATGCGGCATTATTTCTGAGGGCTCTGTTCTGTTCCATTGGTCTATATCTCTGTTTTGGTACCAGTACCATGCTGTTTTGGTTACTGTAGCCTTGTAGTATAGTTTGAAGTCAGATAGCGTGATGCCTCCAGCTTTGTTCTTTTGGCTTAGGATTGACTTGGCGATGCGGGCTCTTTTTTGGTTCCATATGAACTTTAAAGTAGTTTTTTCCAATTCTGTGAAGAGAGTCATTGGTAGCTTGATGGGTATGGCATTGAATCTATAAATTACCTTGGGCAGTATGGCCATTTTCACAATATTGATTCTACATACATCTATATCTAGATAGATAGATCAATCGATCGATCAATAGATAGATAGATATTCACCTGTTGAAGGGCCCATGGGTAGTTTCCAGTTTTTGGTGATTATAAATAAAGCTGTTACTGTATAAGCATTTACATACAGGTTCTGGTTTGAAAATACATATTATTTTGCTAGTTATATATTCATACATACACACATAAACATACATACAGTTTTGAAAAAAAAAACACAAGTTCGTATGAAAATTTTCAACTCCAATCTAGCACCAAACAGTTCATTCTAGCATTTGTAATTTGCTTACAGTTTCTTCCTCTAACAGTAAGAAAACTGCTTTTTGTAATCTAAAATATATTTACATATTTGTTATACGTAAAATAGTTTCAGACTTGCTAACCCATACCTTCCTGAGAGACAAGTTGACCAACTAGAGCACAGTGTTGGTATACAGTTCTTCTTTATTTTAGCCTTAACAGTACCCAGTGAAAACACCCTTTTGCAAACTTACTTAGGTCAGTTCCTTTTTTGTCTCATCCCCTTCAGCGTGGCTAAGTCACTTATTGTAATATGGTTAGATTCACTTGTCATAGTTTGCATTTCATCTTGGGTTTCGCTGACATCTTGTTTTATTTTAAAAATTTGCATACAGTAGAATTCACTCTTTGAATGAACTCTTTTGCCCATTTAGTATTTAACAAATGCGTAAACCATATGTCCACAAGTACAGTTGCACAAAACAGCTCCATTAATCAAAAAATACCCTTGTGCTGCTGTCCCTTTGTAATCACTTTCATCATTCCCAGTTTCAATTGTTTAAATTCCTTACAGATTCTGGATATTAGACTTTTGTTAGATGTATAGTTTGCAAATATTTTCTCCCATTCTGTATGTTATCTGTTTACTCTGTTGATAATTTCTTTTGCTGAGCAGAAGCTCTTTAGTATAATCAGGTCCCACTTGTCAATGTTTGTTTTTGTTGCAGTTGCTTTTGAGGACTTACTCATAAGTTATTTCCCAAGGCTGATGCCCAGAATGGTATTTCCTTGGTTTTCTTATAGGATTCTTACAGTTTGAGGTTTTACATTTAAATCTTTAATTCATCTTCAGATCATTTTTGTATATGGTGAAAGGTAAGGGTTCAGCTTCATTCTTCTGCATATGGCTAGCCAGATATCCCATCACCATTTATTGAATAGGGAGTTCTTTTCCTATTGCTTATTTTTGTCAACTTTGTTAAAAATCAGATGGCTGTAGGTATGCAGCTTTATTTCTTGGTTCTCTATTCTGTTCCATTGGTCTATGTGTTTGTTTTCGTACCACGACCATGTTGTTTTGGTTACTATAGCCTTGTATTATAGTTTGAAGTTGGGTTGTGTGATGCCTTTGGCTTTGTTCTTCTTTCTTAGAAGTGTCTTTGCTATTTGACCTCTTTTTTGGTTCCATATGAATTTTAGAATAGTTTTTTTCTTTAAGAATGTTGAATATTGGTCCCCACTCTCTTCTGGCTTGCAGTTTCTGCTGAGAGATCCACTGTTAGTCTGATGGGCTTCCCTTTGTGGGTAACCCGACCTTTCTCTCTGGCTGCCCTTAACATTTTTTCCTTCATTTCAACTTTGGTGAATTGGACAATTATGTGTCTTGGAGTTGCTCTTCTCGAGGAGTATCTTTGTGGTGTTCTCTGTATTTCCTGAATTTGAATGTTGGCCTTCCTTGCTAGGTTGGGGAAGTTCTCCCGGATAATATCCTGCAGAGTGTTTTCCAACTTGGTTCCATTCTCCCTGTCACTTTCAGGTACACCAATCAGACATATATTTGGTCTTTTAACATAGTCCTATATTTCTTGGAGGCTTTGTTCATTTCTTTTTACTCTTTTTTCTCTAAATTTCTCTGCTTGCTTCATTTCATTCATTTGATCTTCAGTCACTGATACCCTTTCTTCCAGTTGATCAAATTGGCTACTGAAGCTTGTGCATTCATCACGTAGTTCTCATGCCATGGTTTTCAGCTCCATCAGGTCATTTAAGGACTTCTCTACACTGGTTATTCTAGTTAGCCATTCGTCTAACCTTTTTTCAAGGTTTTTAGCTTCTTTGCGATGGGTTTGAACTTCCTCCTTTAGTTCGGTTTCAACTTCCTCCTTTAGTTTGGAGAGGTTTGATCGTCTGAAGCCTTCTTCTCTCAACTCGTCAAAGTCAAAGTCATTCTCCATTCAGCTTTGTTCCATTGCTGGTGAGGAGCTGCATTCCTTGGAGGGGGAGAGGCGCTCTGATTTTTAGAATTTTCAGCTTTTCTGCTCTGTTTTTTCCCCATCTTTGTGGTTTTATCTACCTTTGGTCTTTGATGATGGTGATGTACAGATGGGGTTTTGGTGTGGATGTCCTTTCTGTTAGTTTTCCTTCTAAGAGTCAGGACCCTCAGCTGCAGGTCTGTTGGGGTTTGCTGGAGGTCCACTCCAGACCCTGTTTGCCTGGGTATCAGCAGCGGAGGCTGCAGAACAGTGAATATTGCTGAACAGCAAATGTTGCTGCCTGATGGTTCCTCTGGAAGCTTCCTCTCAGAGGGTGTCAGTGTGAGGTGTCAGTCCACCCCTCCTTGGGGGTGCCTCCCAGTTAGGCTAGTTGGGGGTCAGGGACCCACTTGAGGAGGCAGTCTGTCCGTTCTCAGATCTCAAACTCGTTCTGGGAGAACCACTGCTCTCTTCAAAGCTGTCAGACAGGGACATTTAAGTCTGCAGAGGATTCTGCTGCCTTTTGTTTGGCTATTCCCTGTCCCTAGAGAATAAATAGTTTTTTTCTAGTTCTGTGAAAAGTGACATTGTTAGACTTGATAGGAATATCATTGAATCTTTCTATTGCTTTGGACAGTATGACCATTTTAGCAATATTAATTGTTCCAAACCATGAGCTTGGAATGTTTTTCCATTTGTATGTGTTATCTGTAATTTCTTTTAGCAGTGTTTTGTAGTTCTTGTAGAGATATTTTACCTGTTCAGTTAGATGTATTTCTAGATTTTTTTTTGTTTATGGCTATTGTAAATGGGAGTGTGTTCTGAATTTGGCATTCAGCTTGAACGTTATTCGTGTATAAAAATGCTATGGATTTTTGTATATTATTTTGTTTCCTGAAACTTTACTAAGTCATTTATCAGTTCAGGAGAGTTTTGGCATGGCCTATAGGGTTTTCTAGGTAGAGAGTCATATCATCAGTGAAGAGAGATAGTTTGACTTCTTTTCCTATTTGGATGCCTTATATTTCTTTCTCTTGCCTCATTGCTCCGGCTAGGACTTTCAGGACTATGTTGAATAGGAGTGGTAAGAATGGGCATCCTTGTTTTGTTTTAGTTTTCCAGGGGAATGCTTCCAGCTTTTGCCCATTTAGTATGATGTTGGCTGTGGGTTTGTCACAAATGACTCATTATTTTGAGATATGTTCCTTCAATATCTAGTTTCTTGAGGATTTTTATCATGAAGGAGTGTTGGATTTTACTAAAAGTTGTTTTTCCTGTGTCTATTCAGATGATCATATGGTTTTTGTTTTTATTTCTGTTTATTATGCATGTATTGATTTGTGTTTGTTGAACTGGTCTTGCATCCCAGGAATGAAGTCTACTTGATCATGGTGAACTAATTTTTTGATGTGCTGCTGGATTTGGTTTGCTAGTACTTTGTTGAGCATTTTTGCGTCATCAGGGTTATTGGCCTGCAGTTTTCTTTTTTCACTGTGTCTTTGCCAGGTTTTAGTATCAAGGTGACGCTGGCTTCATAGAATGAGTTAAGGAGGAGTCACTCCTCACCTTTTGGAAGAGTTTCAGTAAGATTGGTACCAGCTCTTCTTTGTACATCTGGTAGAATTTGGATGTGAATCCTACTTTTTCAGGGCTTTTCTGATTGGTAGGTTTTTCTTGCTGATTCAATTTTGGAACTTGTTATTAGTCTGTTCAGGGTTTCAGTTTCTTCCTGATTCAATAGTAGGAGGTTGTGTGCTTCCAGAAATTTACCATTTTCCCTAGATTTTCTAGTTTGTATGCATAGAGGTGTTCATAATAGTATCTAATGATCTTTTGCATTTTGTGGAATAGGTTGTAATGTCAACTTTGTTGTTTCTGGTTGTGCTTATTTGATTTTTCTCTCTTTTCTTTGTCAATCTAGTTAGCATTCTAGCAATCTTGTTTATTATTTCAAAAAACACACTTTTGGTTTCACTGATTTTTTTTGTATGGATTTTTGGGTTTCAATTTTGTTCACTTCTGCTCTAATTTTAGTTATTTCTTGTCTTTTGCTAGCTTCGAGGTGAGTTTATTCTTGTTTTCCTAGTTTCTCTGTGTGATGTTAGATTGTTAATTTGAGATCTTTCTCATGTTTTCCTGTTAGCAGTGCTTTCGCTGCATCTTAGAGATTTTGGTATGTTGTGTCTCTGTTTTCATTTCTTTCAAAGAATTTTTTGATTTCTGCCTTAATGTTGTTGTTTACCCAAAAATCATTCAGGTGGAATTTGTTTAATTGCCATGTAATTGTGTGGTTTTAAAATATCTTGGTATTGATCTCTATTTTAATTGCACTGAGATCCGAGAGTATGGTTGGTATGATTTTGAGCCGAGATCGTGCCACTGCACTCCAGCCTGGGCGATAGCGAGACTCTGTCTCAAAAAAAAAAAAAAAAAAAAAAAAATTTATTGAAACATTCTTTATGGCCAAGCCTGTGGTCAGTCTTGGAGTATGTTCTGTGTGTAAATGAAAAGAATGTGTATTCTGTGGTTGATGGGTGGAGTATTCTGTGGATATCTACTAGGTCTAATTGGTCGAATGTCAAATTTTTAAGTCCAAAGTTTCTTTGTGAGTTTTCTGCCTTGATGAAGTAAGGCAGAATATTGTCAGTTGGGTGTTGAAGTCCCCCACTATTATTTTGTGGTTGTCTATGACTTCTTGTAGGTCTAGAAGTACTCCTTTTATGAATCTGGCTATTCCAGTGTAGGGTGTGTAAGTATTTTGGCAAAGTCTTCTTGTTGAATTGAATCCTTTATCATTATATAATGCCGTTCTTTGTTCCTTTTGACTTTTGTTGGTTTAAAGTCTGTTTTATCCGATATAAGAATAGTGACCCCTGCTCCTTTTTGTGTTCTGTTGTCATGATAGATCTTTCTTCAACCTTTTATTTTGAGCCTATGGGTATCATTATATGTGAGATGGGTCTCCTGAAGACAGCAGACAGATAGGTCTTTTTTTTTTTTTTTTGCGAAGTCTTGCTCTGTCACCCAGGCTGGAGAGTAGTGGCACTATCTCGGCTCACTGCAAGCTCTGCCTCCTGGGTTCATGCCATTCTCCTGCCTCAGCCTCCTGAGTAGCTGGGACTACAGGCACCCACGACCACGCCTGGCTAATTTTTTGTATTTTTAGTAGAGACGGGGTTTCACTGTGTTAGCCAGGATGGTCTCGATCTCCTGACCTCATGATCCGCCCGCCTCAGCCTCCCAAAGTGCTGGGATTACAGGCATGAGCCACTGTGCCCGGCCAGGTCTTGTTTTTTTAATCCAGCTTTCCACTCTGTGCCTTTTAAGTGGGGTGTTTAGACCATTTACATTCAAGGTTAATATTGATATGTGAGGTTTTGATCCTATCATGAAGTTATTAGCCGGTTGCTTTGAAGTTGTTAGTTGGTTGCTTTGTAGTTTCTATTATGTACTTGCTTTATAGGGTCTGTGGGCTGTGTACTTAAGCATGTTTTTGTGGTAGCAGATATCATTCTTTCATTTTCATGTTTAGAAATTACTTAAGGATCTCTCATAAGGTTGGTCTAGTGGTTACTGCTATATTTTTAAAATGCTTTGCCAATCCAAAATCTCTGATGTCTCCTAGAAATTGCAGTTTTATCATTTGCATTTAGATCTAGATCACTTTTGAGTTAATTTTTATGTAAGGTTTATAAGATTCAGGCCAAAGTTCATTGTTTTGCATGTGAATATCCAATTGTTTTGCACTCTTTGCTAAAATACTACTTTTGCTCCATTAAATTGTGTTTGTATCATTGTAAAAAATCAGTTGACTATATTTGCATAGGTCTATTTTGGAACTCTCTCTTCAGTTTCATTGATCTTTCACTAATATCACGCTGATTTGATTATTATAGCTCTACAATAATTCTTGAAGTTAGATAGTGTGAGTTCTCCAACTTGTTCTTTTTTAAAATTGTTTTTGCTGTTCGATTCCACTGTTTATATATATATATTTTAGAATCATTTTGGGGATATCTGTGTAAAAGCTTACTGGGGTTTTGGCTGGGACCAAATTGGGGGAAATATATTTTTTAACAGTATTAAATCTTTCAATTCATGAACATAATACATCTCTTCATTTGTTTGGGTATTCTTTGATTTCTTTCAGAAATATTTTCTGGTTTTCAGCATAGAGTTCCTGCACATAATTTGTTACATAATTATACATAAGTATACTTTTCTTTTTTGGTATAATTAAATGTAGTCATTTTTATTTTAAATTCTAATTATTTACTGTTAGTATATAGAAATACAATTGAGTTTTTAAAATTGACTTGTGTTTTGGAAAACTCACAGTTTTAAAATGTATGGGTTTTTTTAAAAGATTCTTTAGAATCTTCTGCATAAGAAATCTTGGGAACTGTGGTTACAGAGAGTTTTATTTCTTTCTTTCCAAACTATGTGCTTTATTTTTTTCCTTTTAAGTCTTACTGGCTAAGAATGTCAGTATGGTGTTGAATAGAAGTGGTGAGAATGACATCCTTGCTTTGTTTCTGATCTTAGGGGAGGGGAGGATATTCAGTTTTTCACCATTAAATATTATGTTTGTGTAGGATTCATACAAGTGTCCTTGATCATGTTATGTAAATTTTCTTTTTATCCGAGTCTAATCAGAGTCTTTACCATGAATGGATGTTGAATATTGTTCAATTTTTTCAACTATTTAATCAGGTGATTTTTCCTGCTTCAGTTTGTTAATGTGGCAAATCAGCCTTGCATTCCAGAGATAAATCCCACTTGGTTGTGATATAGTGCCCTTTTTAGGCAATGTAATATTTGATTTGTTAATATTTTGTTGATGATATTTGCATCTACATTCATGAGGGACCAAGATCTTCAGTTTTCTTTTCATGTAATGTCTTTGTCTGGTTTTTAAATTATGGTAATGCTGGCTTCATTAAATGAGTTAGAAATTGATCTCTTCCATTTTCTGAATGATATTGTGTAGAAATAATATTTCATCCACAAGTATTTGGTGGAATTTATTAGTTGACACTATCTGGGCCTAAAGTTTTTTTGTTTACTGTTGCTGAAAGGATTTTCAATGACAACTTTAACTCCTTTAATAAACATAGGACACTCAGTTATCTATTCCTTTAATTTAGTTTTAATAACTTGTGCTTTTCAAGAATTTGGTTAATTTTTATCTTAGTTCTCAAATGTATAGGCATAGAGTTTTTCATAATATTCTCTTAGTGTTGTGGGCTTTTGTTGTTGTTTTGTGTTTTTTAATGTCCGTGGACTTTGCAGTGATGGCCTCTTTTATATCAATAATTTTGTCCTTTCTTCTTTTTTCTTCCTCAAATCAGCTAGAAATTTATCAGTTTCACTGACAATTTTTTAAAAATAGCTTTTGGTTTCATTGATTTTTTTCTTTTTTAAAAATTCATTTATTTCTGCTCTTTATTATTTCTTTTTTCTGTTTTCTTTAAGTTGGCATTTTCTCCTCTCTAATTTCTTAAGGTTGAAGCTTAGATTAGTGATTTGAGACTTTTCTTCTTTTCTAATACAGTCATGCTGCATAACAACATTTTGGTCAATATGCATCTGTAGTCCCATAAGATTATAATGGAACTGAAAAATTCCTCTTCCCTAGTGATGTAGTCATTTTAAGGGCATAGCACTACATATTATTCATGTGTTTGTTGTGATGCTGATGTAAACAAACCTACTGTGTTGCCAGTAGTGTAAAAGTGTAGCAATACAATTATATATAGTACATAATACTTAATGAATGGCCGTGTTAGTGATTTTTGTGTTTACTATACTATACTCTTTTTCATTATGTTAGGGTGTACTCCTATTTAAAAAAAAAACTTAACTGTAAAATAGGCTCAGGCATGATCTTCAGAAGATACCCCAGAAGAAGGCATTGTTTTCATAGAAGATAGCAGCTCTCTATGCCTGTTACTGTCCCTCTAGACCTTCCAGTAGGACAAGATATGAAAGTGGAAGACTTTGATATTGATTCTGAGGCTGTGTAGGCCTAGGCTGGTGTGTCTTAGATTTTAACAAAACTAAGTATTTGTGTGTTTGTGTTTTAGTTTTTAACAAAAAAGTTAAAAGGTAAAAAAGAAATAGAAAAAAGCTTATAGAATAAGGATAAAGAAAATACTTTTGTATAGTGGTACAATGTGTTTGTGTTTTAAGCTAAGTGTTATTACAAAAGTCAAAAGTTAAAAAGATTAAAAGCTTATAAAGCAAAAAAAGATATGGTAACCTAAGTTTAATTTATTATTGAAAAATATTTTAAAATAAATTTGGTGTAGTCTAAGTGTACACTGTTTATAAAGTCTACAGTTGTGTACAATAATATCCTAGGCCATTACATTTACCACCACTTACTCACTGACTCACCCAGAGCAACTTCCAGTCCTGTAAGCTCTATTTATGGTAAGTGCCCTACACAGGTATACCGTTTTAAAAATCTTTTATACTGTGTTTTTATTGTACCTTTTCTATGTTTACATATGTTTAGATACATAAATGCCATTGTGTTACAATTGCCTACAGTATTCAGTGCAGTAACATGCTGTACAGGTTTGTAGCCTAGGAGCAATGGGCTATGCTATATAGCCTAGGTATGCAGTAGGCTATACTATTTAGATTTATGTACACTCTATGATGTTTACACTACAATGAAATTGCCTAATGATGCATTTCTTAGAATGTGTCTCTGTTGTTAAGTGATGCATGACTGTATAAGCTTTCAATGGTATACATTTCCCCAAGCAATACTTTAGCTACATTCGACAAATTTTGATAAATTGTAATTTCATTTTCATTCAATTCAAAATGAATTATTTCATAGCAAAATATAAGCTACCAATCCTAACTCAAGACATAGAAAATTTAAACCAATTATAAAAGAAGAGATTATATAAAATTGATCTGAAATCTGCCAGATAGTTTCAAAGCTGAGTTTTATTTAATATGTTTTAAAAAGATAATTCCAATATTATTAAAACTGTTCCAAACCATTTAGAGAAAGAAAGTGTTTGTAATTTATTTTATGACATAAATATAACCTTAGCAAAATAACTTTATTAAATGATGGAAAAAATAAATGTGCTAGATGCCATTCTCATTTGTCAAGACAAATACAAAAATGATATATAAAATATTATCCATTAGAATCCAGCAGTACATCAAAAGAAGATTATTCTATGATCAAGTAGGGTTTATTCTAGGAATGCATAGTTGGTCCTGTGCCCAATATTTATAAATGTAATTGATTAATGAGCACATTAAAGGAGAAAAATGTTATGATAATTTTAATAAATTTCAAAAATCACAATAAAATTCAGCAGCTATTCTTAATAAAAGCTATAGCTAAAGCTAGGAATATAAGAAAACTCCTTAAATATAATAAAAATTACTTATAAAAACTAACACCAAATTATTTACCAAAAACTAACATCACTTTTGGTGGTATAACACTAAAGCCATTTCCATTAAAATCAACACTGTTTTGGAAGTTCAGGTAAATTCAAAAGTAAAATAAAAATAATAAATATTACAAAAATAGAATTTCCTTCAATTGATAACATTATTGTATACATATCACAAACAGAGTTTAGTAAAAGAACTACTAGCTAGTAATAGAGTTAATAGAGTAGCTTAATAAAAGATAAATATGCAAAGTTAACAGACTTATCTACTAGTTACAACAAACTGTAAGAAATGATTCTATACACATAATGATACAAATGATAAAATTTTTGAAATAAATCTGGCATAAATGGTGTAGAATGTATGCTCAGAGAAGTATCAAACCTTAATGAAAGACAAAATCTGATCAAACTGAAATGTACCATGTTCTTGGAAAAGAAGACAATATCACTCAAAATATCAATTCAATCAATTCTCATTTGTTTTTGTTTTGAAGAGTTGGCATGGGGGATCATGTTAACATTGCTATAGAAGAATAAGTGCCTGAGAATGGCCAAGATTATTATGAAATTAGATAATGTTCAGGAAGTTTGCCTCACATTGTTAAAAAATTAAAATAAAAAAAGCAATGAAAGATAAGAGCCCAGAAATAGATGTTGATACATGAGTGAATTTATTTATTTATTTATTTTTATTATACTTTAAGTTCTAGGGTACATGTGCACAACGTGCAGGCTTGATACATAGGTATACCTGTGCCATGTTGGTTTGCTGCACCATCAGCTCATCATTTACATTAGGTATACCTCCTAATGCTATCCCTCCCCCAGTCCCCCACCCCACAACAGGCCCCAGTGTGTGATGTTCCCCGCCCTGTATCCAAGGGTTCTCATTGTTCAATTCCCACCTTTGAGTGAGAGCATGTGGTGTTTGGTTTTTCTGTCCTCGTGACAGTTTGCTGAGAATGATGGTTTCCAGCTTCATCCATGCCCCTGCAAAGGACATGAACTCATCCTTTTTATGGCTGCATAGTATTCCATGGTGCATATGTGCCACATTTTCTTAATCCAGTCTATCATTGACAAACATTTGGGTTAGTTCCAAGTCTTTGATATTGTGGATAGTGCTGCAGTAAACATACTTGCCCATGTGTCTTTATAGTAGCATGATTTATAATCCTTTGGGAATATACCCAGTAATGGGATCGCTGGGTCAAAAGGTATTTCTAGTTCTTGAACCTTGAGGAATTGCCACACTGTCTTCTACAATGGTTGAACTAATTTACACTCCCACCAACAGTGTAAAAGTGTCCCTATTTCTCCACATGCTCTCCAGCATCTGTTGTTTCCTGACTTTTTAATGATTGCCATTCTAACTGGCGTGAGATGGTATTTTGTTGTGGTTTTGATTTGCATTTCTCTAATGACCAGTGATGATGAGCATTTTTTCATGTGTCCGTTGGCTGCATAAATGTCCTTTTTTGAGAAGTGTCTGTTCATATCCTTTGCCCTCTTTTTGATGGGGTTGTTTTTTCTTGTGAAATTGTTTAAATTCTTTTTAGATTCTGTATGTTAGCCCTTTGTCAGATGGGTAGATTGCAAAGATTTTCTCCCCATTCTGTAGGTTGCCTGTTCACTCTGATGGTAGTTTCTTTTGCTGTGCAGAAGCTCTTTAGTTTAGTTAGATCCCATTTGTCTATTCTGGCTTTTGTTGTGATTGCTTTTGGTGTTTTAGTTACGAAGTACTTGCCCATGCCTATGTCCTGAATGGTATTGCCTAGGTTTTCTTCCAGGGTTTTTATGGTTTTAGGTCTAACATTTAAGTCTTCAATCCATCTTGAATTAATTTTTGTATAAAGCATAAGGAAGAGATCCAGTTTCAGCTTTCTACATATGGCCAACCAGTTTTCCCAGCAGCATTTATTAAATAGGGAATGCTTTCCCCATTTCTTGTTTTTGTCAGGTTTGTCAAAAATCAGATGATTGTAGGTGTGTGGTATTATTTCTGAGGACTCTGTTCTGTTCCATTGGTCTATATCTCTGTTTTGGTACCAGTACCATGCTGTTTTGGTTACTGTAGCCTTGTAGTATAGTTTGAAGTCAGGTAGCATGATGCTTCCAGCTTTGTTCTTTTTGCTTATGATTGTCTTGGCAATGTGGGCTCCTTTTTGGTTCCTTATGAACTTTAAAGTAGTTTTTTCCAATTGCATGAAGAAAGTCATTGGTAGCTTGATGGGGATGGCATCCAATCTATAAATTACCTTGGGCAGTATGGCCATTTTCACGATATTGATTCTTCCTATCCATGAGCATAGAATGTTCTTCCATTTGTTTGTGTCCTCATTTATTTAGTTGAGCAGTGGTTTGTAGTTCTCCTTGAAGAGGTCCTTCACATCCCTTGTAAGTTGGATTCCTGGGTATTTTATTCTCTTTGTAGCAATTGTGAATGGGAGTTCACTCATGATTTGGATGTTTGCCTTTTATTGGTGTATAAGAATGCTTGTGATTTTTGCACGTTGATTTTGTAGCCTGAGACTTTGCTGAAGTTGCTTATCAGCTTAAGAAGATTTTGGGCTGAGACAATGGGGTTTTCTAAATACACAATCATGTCATCTGCAAAAGGGGCAATTTGACTCCCTCTTTTCCTAATTGAATAATCTCTATTTCTTTCTCTTGCCTGATTGCCCTGGCCAGAACTTCCAACACTATGTTGAATAGGAGTGGTGAGAGAGGGCATCCTTGTCTTGTGCTGGTTTTCAAAGGGAATGCTTCCAGTTTTTGCCCATTCAGTATGATATTGGGTGTGGGTTTGTCATAAATAGCTCTTATTATTTTGAGATACATTCCATCAATACCTAGTTTATTGAGAGTTTTTAGCTTGAAGTGCTGTTGAATTTTGTCAAAGGCCTTTTCTGCATCGATTGAGATAATCATGTGGTTTTTGTCATTGGTTCTGTTTACATGTTGCATTATGTTTATTCATTTGAGTATGTTGAACCAGCCTTGCATCCCAGGAATGAAGCCAACTTGATCATGGTGGATAAGCTTTTTGATGTGCTGCTGGATTCAGTTTGCCAGTATTTTATTGAGGATTTTCGCATTGATAATCATCAGGGATATTGGTCTAAAATTCTCTTTTTTTGTTGTGTCTCTGCCAGGCTTTGGTATTAGGATGATGCTGGCCTCATAAAATGAGTTAGGGAGGATTCCCTCTTTTTCTACTGATTGGAGTAGTTTCAGAAGGAATAGTACCAGCTCCTCTTTGTACCTCCAGTAGAATTTGGCTGTGAATCTGTCTGGTCCTGGACTTCTTTTGGTGGGTAGGCTATTAATTATTGCCTCAATTTCAGATCCTGTTATTGGTCTATTCAAGGATTCAGCTTCTTCCTGGTTTAGTCTTGGGAGGGTGTATGTGTCCAGGAATTTATCCATTTCTTCTAGATTTTCTAGTTTACTTGTGTAGAGCTGTTTGTAGTATTCTCTGATGGTAGTTTGTATTTCTGTGAGATCAGTGGTGATATCCCCTTTATCATTTTTTATTGCATCTATTTGATTCTTCTCTCTTTTCTTCTTTACTAGTCTTGCTAGCAGTCTATCAATTTTGTTGATCTTTTCAAAAAACCAGCTCCTGGATTCATTGATTTTTCTGAAGGGTTTTTTTGTGTCTCTATCTCCTTCAGTTCTGCTCTGATCTTAATTATTTCTTGCCTTCTGCTAGCTTTTGAGTTAGTTTGCTCTTGCTTCTCTCGTTCTTTTAATTATGATGTTAGGGTGTCAATTTTAGATCTTTCCTGCCTTCTCTTTTGGGCATTTAGTGCTATAAATTTCCCTCTACACACTGCTTTAAATGTGTCCCAGAGATTCTGGTATGTTGTGTCTTTGTTCTCATTGGTTTCAAAGAACACCTTTATTTCTGCCTTCATTTCGTTATTTACCCAGTAGTCTATCAGGAGCAGTTGCTCAGTTTCCATGTAGTTGCACAGTTTTGAGTGAGTTTCTTAATCCTGAGTTCTAATTTGATTGCACTGTGGTCTGAGAGACAATTTGTTGTGATTTGTATTATTTTACATTTGCTGAGGAGTGCTTTACTTCCAATTATGTGGTCGATTTTAGAATAAGTGTGATGTGGTGCTAAGAAGAATGTATATTCTGTTGATTTGGGGTGGAGAGTTCTGTAGATGTCTATTAGGTCTGCTCGGTGCAGAGCTGAGTTCAAGTCCTGGATATCCTTGTTAACCTTCTGCCTCGTTAGAGACCTACTCTTTGTAGGTCTCTAAGGACTTGCTTTATGAATCTGGGTGCTCCTGTATTGGGTGTGCTTATACCTAGGATACTTAGCTTTCCTTGTTGAATTGATCCCTTTATCATTATGTAATGACCTTCTTTGTCTCTCTTGATCTTTGTTGGTTTAAAGTCTGTTTTACCAGAGACTAGGATTGCAACCTCTGCTTTTTGTTGCTTTCCATTTGATTGGTAGATCTTCCTCCATCCCTTTATTTTGAGCCTATATGTGTCTGCATGTGAGCTGGTTCTCCTGAATACAGCACACCAGTGGGTCTTGACTCTTTATCCAATTTGCCAGTCTGTGTCTTTTAATTGGGGCATTTAGCTTATTTACATTTAAGGTTAATATTGTTATATGTGAATTTGATCCTGTCATTATGATGTTAGCTGGTTATTTTGCCCGTTAATTGATGCAGTTTCTCCATAGCATCAATGGTCTTTATAATTTGGCATGTTTTTGCAGTGGCTGGTACCAGTTGTTCTTTTCCACGTTTAGTGCTTCCTTCAGGAGCTCTTGTAAGGCAGGCCTGGTGGTGACAAAATCTCTCAGCATTTGCTTGTTTGTAAAGGATTTTATTTCTCCTTCACTTATGAAGCTTAGTTTGACTGTATATGAAATTCTGGGTTGAAAATTATTTCTTTAAGAACGTCGAATATTGGCCCCCACTCTCTTCTGGCTTGTAGGGTTTCTGCTGAGAGATCCGCTGTTAATCTGATGGGCTTCCCTTTGTGGGTAACCCGACCTTTCTCTCTGCCTGCCCTTAACATTTTTTCCTTCATTTCAACCTTGGTGAATCTGCCAATTATGTGTCTTGGGGTTGCTCTTCTCTTTATGGTGTTCTTTGTATTTCCTGAATTTGAATGTTGGCCTGCCTTTCTAGTTTGGGGAAGTTCTTCCGGATAATATCCTGAAGAGTGTTTTCCAACTTGGTTCCATTCTCCCTGTCACTTTCAGGTACACCAATCAAACGTAGGTTTGGTCTTTTCACATAGTCTCATATTTCTTGGAGGCTTTGTTTGTTTGTTTTTACTCGTTTTTCTCTAAACTTCGCTTCTCGCTTTATTTCATTAATTTGATTTTCAATCACTGATACCCTTTCTGCCACTTGATCGAATCAGCTATTGAAGCTTGTGCATTCGTCACGTAGTTCTCATGCCATGGTTTTCAGCTCCATCAGGTCATTTAAGGTCTTCTCTACACTGTTTGTTCTAGTTAGCCATTTGTCTAACCTTTTTTCAAGGTTTTTAGCTTCCTTGTGATGGGTTTGAACATGCTCCTTTGGCTCAGAGAAGTTTGTTATTACCGACCTTTTGAAGCCTACTTTTGTTAATTGATCAAAGTCATTCTCTGTCCAGCTTTGTTCTGTTGCTGGCAAGGAGCTGTGATCCTTTGGAGGAGAAGGGGCGCTCTGGTTTTTAGAATTTTCAGCTTTTCTGCTCTGGTTTCTCTCCAACTTTGTGGTTTTATCTACCTTTGGTCTTTGACGTTGGTGACCTATAGATGGGGTTTTGGTGTGGATGCCCTTTTTGTTGATGTTGATGCTATTCCTTTTCATTTGTTAGTTTTCCTTCTAACAGTCAGGTCCCTCAGCTGCAGGTCTGTTGGAATTTGCTGGAGGTCCACTCCAGACCCTGTTTGCCTGGGTATCACCGGCGGATGCTGCAGAATAACAAATATCGCAGAACAGAAAATATTGCTGCCTGATCCTTCCTCTGGAAGCTTCATCCCAGAGTAGCACCCGCCTGTATGAGGTGTCTGTCAGCCCCTACTGGGAGGTGTCTTCCAGTTAGGCTACATGGGGGTCAGGGACCTACTTCAGGAGGCAGTCTATCCATTCTCAGATACACCCGCCTGTATGAGGTGTCTGTTGGCCCCTACTGGGAAGTTTTTCCCAGTTAGGGTACACGGGGGTCAGGGACCCACTTGAGGAGACAGTCTCTCCATTCTCAGAGCTCAAACACCATGCTGGGAGAACCACTGCTATCTTCAGAGCTGTCAGACAGGGACATTTAAGTCTGCAGAAGTTTCTGCTGCCTTTTGTTCAGCTATGCCCTGCCCACAGATGTGGAGTCTATAGAGGCAGTAGGCCTTGCTGAGCTGCAGTGAGCTCTGCCAGTTAGAGCTTTCCCGGCCACTTTGTTTACCTACTGAAGCCTCAGCTATGGCAGACGCCCCTCCCCCAGCCAGGCTGCACCCCCGCAGGTCTATCTCAGACTGCTGCACTAGCAGTGAGCAAGGCTCCGTGGATGTGGGACCCACTGAGCCAGGCATGGAAGAGAACTTCCTGGTCTGCCGGTTGCTAAGACCATGGGAAAGTGCAATACTGGGGCAGGAGTGTCCCATTTTTTTCACGTACAGTCTGTTAAGGTTTCCCGTGGCTAGGAAAGGAAATCCCCCGACCCCTTGTGCGTTGGAAATCCCCCGACACCTTGCCCTGCTTCAGCTCGTCCTCTGTGGGCTGCACCCACTGTCCAACCAGTCTCAATGAGATGAACCAGGTACCTCAGTTGGAAATGCAGAAATCACCCATCTTCTGTGTCGATCACCCTGGGAGCTGCAGACTAGAGCTGTTCCTATTTGGCCAACTTGGAACGGGGGACAGAGTGAATTTAATATATGAAAACAATGGCATTCCAACCTAGTGGAAAAGAATAGTTTCTTAATAAATGGTACTGGAACAATTGGCAATCCATATGTGCCATTTTGGATTATAATCCGCATAATCCATCAATAATAAGTTAGATGTCTCTATAAAAATTTCAGATGTATGAAAGATAAGTGGGAAAAAAGATTTTAAAATATTAGAAAACATAGGAGATTACATGTGCAACTTTAAGGCTGAGGATACCATTTTCACCAACATAGCAAACTCAGAAATTATAAAATAATAGAGGAAGCTAATTGACTATATAAAGAATTTTCAGGGAGAGTAACTTAATATGGTTGAGTAGACACGGTCAGGAGAAACATTTGCCACTGATGGATCAGGACATCAGGCAGACTGGGCGCACTTCTAGCAGACCTTCAGAGGGAAGATATTGAGAGTGAATGGAGGGAAGATACAGATGCTAGGCTGAGGGGAGGTGAAGCTTGGAACAGCACTGGGACTCGTTCCTAGTCCCCAACAACTCTTGGGGAATAAGTGAGTTGAACAGGCAAGGAGCAACCCACTCTTGCCACAGGTATCTATAATCGTGGCAGCAGGAGATGCCATGATCCCCATGGACACTTGAGCTGGCAGAGAGAGCTGCTTAGAGAAGTGGTAGGGGCAGAACTCCAGCCTATGTGGAGCCCAGAGGGCTTGGTATGGGAGCATCTGCAGTGGAGCACAGCCAGGGATGACCATCCCCAAGGCTCACCTTGTTCCCCTAGGAGACCTTAGCCCAAGGGGAACTGTTAGACCTTAACAGTGCAGGGCAGTCTTGCCCTTGAGATGGGGCTGGTCTGACCTGAGCACCCTTTGGTCTGCTGGTCTCTCTTGGGGCCACAGCATGGCTGCACCTGCTTGCAGTGCAGCCTTGGATGCCCACATGGTGTGCCTTTTGGGGGGCTCCCAGCATAGTTCCTGCACTGGTAGATTGTGACTTACTGGCAGAGAGCTTCAGTAGAGCAGCACCAGTCTGCTTGCACCCTTCCCCAGCTGCAGCCTCCCCCATGCCACTTTGCCTGTATGCAGTCACCTATAGCCAATGCCCAAATTGTTTTGCCAGCACGAGTGTGCAGGGGCAGACATTGCCTCCACTTCTCTACCAGTGTGTGGGAGCATATAGACCCTGCCGGGCCACTGATGCCAGCATGAGTGCACCTTGCCCCCCATCCCCTGCACTGTGCTGGCATTGCCATCAGAGCATTTGCAGGCACACAGACAGAGAGCCCTACACTTGCTGGCACCCCACACCTTCATCAACACTGCTGCCAGGGTGAACTATGCATGGTCACCAGTGGACTCACCCTGCACCCTGTGCTGCCACAGCTGCCCACATGAGCATGCACATAGAAGGCACACATAGTCCTGTGCCCACCAGTGCCCCACTCCTGTGCTAACACTGCCACTGGTATGAGTGCACGTGTGGATGCTGGAGGGACATTCTGGCCCTTCCCCTGTTCTTTGTTGCCGTTGCTGCCACTGCCGATGCTGCCTTTGCAAACACCCACATGGAGGCCAGCACCCCTGCAACCACCAACCCCCTGCTGCAGCCAAAAAGCATGTACCCAACCACACTGCCATTGTTGCTGGCATGTGCAAATGAGGACAGGTCCTACTGCCACTGCTCTGTGAAGCACTTTGGCCAGCACCACCTATTGGAATGTCGTGGCCAGTGGACCAGGAATACGTTGGCTCCTTCAGTGCAGCAGGTTCCTAAACATGAGGGGCTAAAAACAAAGTCAAGGGCCCAATACCAGGCTCCCAGAGTTAGAACAAGCAGTCCATGAGTCCTGAGCTAAGCATTGGCCCCTGAAAATCTTCCAGCTTATGCCACAATCAACCTCCAAGGACATCAAATAGAATAAAAAAAATCCAAAGGACAGCAACTTCAAAGACTGAAGGAACATCAGCCTACGAAGATGACAAAGAACCCACATGAGAACTCTGACAATTCAAAAAGCAAGAGTGTCTTTTTTTTTTTTTTCCACAGAGTCTTGCTCTGTCACTCAGGCTGGAGTGCAGTGGCAGAACCATGGCTTACTGCAACCTCCACCTTCTAGTTTCAAATAATTCTCATGCCTCAGCCACCTGAGTAGCTGGGACCACATGCATGTGCCACGAAACCTGGCTAATTTTTGTATTTTTAGTAGAGACAGGGTTTCAGATGGGTTTTTGCCATGTTGGCCAGGCTGGTCTTGAACCCCTGACCTCAAGTGATCTGCTCATCTTGGCATCCCAAAGTGCTGGGATTACAGGAGTGAGTCACTGTGCCCAGTGAAGCATGTCTTCTTACCTGCAAACAACCACACTAGTTCCCCAGCAATGGTTCTTAACCAGGTCAAGGTGGCTGAAATAACAGTAATAGAATTCAGAATATAGAAGGAACAAAGATCACTGACATGCAGGAGAAGGTCAAAACCCAATCCAAAAAGTCTAAGAATTACAATAAAATAATACAGAAGCTGAGAGATAAAATGGCCATTATAAGAAAGAACAAAAGTGATCTGATAAAACTGAAAAAACACACCATAAGAATTTCATAATGCATTTGCAAGTATTAACAGAACAGACCAAGCTGAGGGAAAAATCTCAGAGCATGAATACTGGCTCTCTGAAATAATCAGAGAAAAATAAAAAATAATAAAGAAGAATGAACAAAAAATCTCCAAGAAATATGGAATTATGTAAAGAGATCCAATCTGTGATTCACTGGTGTCCCTGAAAGAAAGGGAGAAAAACCAAGCAACTTGGAAAACATATTTGAGGATATCGTAACTGAAAATTTCCCCAACCTTGCTAGAGAGGCCAATGTTCAAATTCAGGAAATGCAGAGAATCCCTGTGAAATACTAAATGAGAAGACCACGTCTAAGACACATAGACATCAGACTCTCCAAGATTGCAATGAAAGAAAAAATGGTAAATCAACTAGAGAGGAAGGGCAGGTCATCTACAAAGGGAACCAACCCATCAGGCTAACAGCAGACCTGTCAGCAGAATCCCTATAAAGCAGAAGAGATTGGGGGCCTATATTAAGCATCTTTAATTAAAATAATTTTCAACCAAGAATTTCATATCCAGCCAAACTAAGCTTTATAAGTGAAGGACAAATAAGATCATTTTCAGACAAGCAAATGCTAAGGAAATTTGTTACCACCAGACCTGCCTTACAAGAGGTTCTAAAGGGAGTGTTAAATATAAAAAGACCATTATCAGCCACTACAAAAACACACTTAAGTATATACACCAGTGACACTATGAATAATCACACAATCAACTTTGCATAATAACCAGCTAACAACATGATGACAGGATCAAATTCACACATATCAGTACTAACATTGAATGTAAATGGGATAAATGACCCCAATTAAAAGCCACAGAGTGGCAAGTTGAATAAAGAAGCAAAACTCAAGGTTTTGCTGTCTTCAAGAAACCCATCTCACATGTAATGATACCCATAAGCTCAAAGCAAAGGGATGGAGAAAAATCTACCAAGCAAACAGAAAAAAGCAGATATTGCTGTTCTAATTTCAGACAAAACAGACTTTAACAAAGATCAAAAAAAGACAAAGAAAGACATTATATAATGGTAAAGGGGTCAGTTCAATAAAGGGGTCAATTCAACAAGAAGACCTAACTGCCCTAAACATGTATGCACCCAACACAGGAGCACTCAGATTCATAAAGCAAGTTCTTAGAAATCTAAAAAGAGATATAGGTAACTACACAATAATAGTGGGAGACTTTAATACCTGACTGACAGTTTGGGGCAGAGCATTGAGACAGAAAACTTACAAAGATATTTGGGACCTTTACTCAACACTTGACTAAATGGACCTTATAGACATCTACAGAACTCTCCACCCAAAAAACAACAAAATGTACATTCTTCTTTCCTGCACATGCCACATACTCTAAAGTCAACCACACAATTGGGGCTAAAACAATATTCAGTATATTAAAAAAAGAAATCACAGCAACCACACTCTTGAACCACAATACAATAAAAATAGAAATAAATGCTAAGAAAATCTCTCAAAATGATACAATTAAATGGAAATTAAACAACCTGGGGCCTGAATGACTTTTGGGTAAGCAATGAAATCAAGGCAGGAATCAAGAAATTATTTGAACCTAATGAGAAAAAAAGATATAACATACCAGAATCTCTTGGACATAGCCAAGGCAGTTAAAAGGGAAGTTTATAGCACTATATACCCACATCAAAAAGTTAGAAAGATCTCAAATTAATGACTTAACATGACAACTGAAGGAACTAGAGAAGCAAGAGCAAATCAGCTCCAAATCTAGCAGCAGACAAGAAATAACAAAAATCAGAGCAGAGCCGAAGGAAATTAAGTCATGAAAAATCATACAAAAGATCAATGAATCCAGGAGCTGCTTCTTTGAAAGAATTATCAAGATAGATGGACCACTAGCTAGACTAATAAAGAAAAAAGAGAGAAGATACAAATAAGCAGAATCAAGGATGACAAAGAGGACATTACTACTGACCCCACGGAAATACAAAAAAAAAAAAACCCTCAGAGATTATTATAGTTTCAGTAGAAATGGTTTCAGTAGAACAAATAAGATCCTTTTAGACAAGTAAATACTAAGAGAATTAGGATTTTCTTGTCTGCAAAGAATCTTATTTGTCCTTCACTTATAAAGCTTAGTTTGGGTGGAAATGAAATTCTTGGTTGAATTTTTTTATGAACTCCTCTATTTCCACAAGCTAGAAAACCTAGAAAAAAATGGGTAAATTCCTGGAAACATACAACCTCCCAAAAAAAGAACCAGAAAGAGATTGAATCCTTGAATGGACCAATAATGAGTTCTCAAATTGAATCAGTAATAAAAAGCCTACCAACCAGAAAAAGCCCAGGACCAGCTGGATTCATAGCTGAATTCTACGAGAGGTATAAAAAAGAGCTTGTACCATTCCTACTGAAACTATTCTAAAAAATTGAAGAAGAAGGACTCCTCCCTAACTCATTCTATGAGGTCAGCCTCATCCTGATACCAAAGCCTGGCAGAGACACACACACACACACACAAAGAAAACTTCAGCCAATATTCTTGATGAACACAGATGCGAAAATACTCAGCAAAATACTGGCAAACTGAATCCAGCAGCTAATTAATGTGATGCACTTATATAAAAAGAACTAAAAGCAAAAACATATGACCATTCTCAATGGATGCAGAAAATGCTTTCAATAAAATCCGACATCCCTTCATGTTAAGAACCCTCAGCAAACTAGGCATTGAAGGAATATACTTCAAAACAGTAAGAGCCATCTATGACAAACCCACAGCCAACATCATACTGAACAGGCAAAAGCTGGAAGCATTCCCCTTGAAAATCAAAACAAGACAAGGATGTCCACTCTCACTACTCTCATTCAACCTTGTACTGGAAGTCCTAGCCAGAGCAACCAGGCAAGAGAAAAAAAATAAGAGGCATCTAAAAACAAAAACAGGAAGTCAAATTATCCCTGTTTGCAGACTACATGATTCTATATCTAGAGAACCCCTAGTCTCTACCCAGAAGCTCCCTGATCTAATAAACAATTTCAGCAAAGTTTCAGGACACAAAATCAATGCAGAAAAATCAGTAACATTCCTATACACTAACAATGTCCAAGCTGAGAGCCAAACCAAGAGTGCAATCTCACAATAGCCAGCCACAAAAAGAATAAAATACCTAGGAAAATAGCTAACCAAGGGGGCGAAAGACCTCTACAATGAGAATTACAACACATTTTTCAAAGAAATCAGAGATGACGAACAAATGGAAAAATATTCCATGCTTATGTATAGGGAGAATCAATATTGTCAAAATGGCCATAATGCCCGAAGAAATGTGCAGATTCAATGATCCTATTCCTATCAAGCTACCAATGACATTATTCACAGAACTAGAAAAAACTATTTTAGAATTGATATGTAACCAAAAAAGAGTCCAAATAGCCAAGGCAATCCTAAGCAAAAAGAACAAAGCTGGAGGCATCACATCACCTGACTTCAAACTATACTATAGGGCTACAGTAACCAAAACAGCATGGTACAGCTACCAAAACAGACACACATACCAATGGAACAGAATAGAGACCCCAGAAATAATGCCATATACCTACACCCATCTAATCTTTGACAAAATTGGCAAAAACAGCAATGGGGGAAACATGTTCTATTCAATAAATGATGCTGGGATCACTGGCTAGCCATATGCAGAAAATTGAAACTGGACCTCTTCCTTTTACCATATATAAAAATCAACTCAAGATGGATTAAATGCTTAAATGAAAATCTGTAAAAACCCTAGAAAATAACCTAGGAAATACCATTCTGGATATAGGCCCCTGGCAAAGATTTCATGATGAAGATGCCAAAATCAATTGCAACAAAAGCAAAATTTGACAAATGGGACCTAATTAAACTAAGGAGCTTCTGCACAACAAAAGAACTCTCAAGAAAGTAAACAGACAACCTACAGAATGGGAAAAAACATTTGCAAACTATGCATTCAACAAAGGTCTAATATCCAGAATCTACTAATATAAGGAGCTTGAACAAATTTTACAAGCAAAAAACAACCCAATCAAAACTAGGCAAAGGACATGAACAGACACTTTCAAGAGAAGCCATACATGCAGCCAACAAGCATATGAAACAATGCTCCACATCACTAATCGTTAAAGAAATGCAAATCAAAAGTACCATGAGATACCACCTCACACCAGTCAGAATGGCTATTAATAAAAAGTCAAAAAATAAAGATGCTGGTGAGGTTGTGGAGAAAAGAGAATGCTATGTACTGCTGATGGGAGTGTAAATTATTTTAGTCATTGTGGCAAGCAGTTTGGTGATTTCTCAAAGAACTTAAAATAGAACTACCATTCAACCCAGAAATCCCATTATTGGGTATATACCCAAAGGAATATAAGTTGTTCTGCAATAAAGACACATGCACACATATGTTCTTTGCAGCACTCTTCACAATAACAAAGACATGGAATCAACCTAAATGGCCATCAATTGTAGACTGATTAAAGAAAATGTGATACATATACACCATGGAATACTACACAGCCATAAAAAGAACAAGATCATGTCCATTACAGCAACATGGATGGAGCTGGAGGTCATTATCCTAAGCAAATTAACACTGGAATAGCAAACCAAATACCACATATTCTCACTTATAAATGAGAGTTAAACATTGAGTGTACATGGACACAAAGAGGGAAACAACAAACACTAGGGTGTACTTGAGGTAGTGGGTGGGAGGAGAGTGAGCATCAAAAAACTACCTATTGGGTACTATGCTTTTCACCTGGGTGACCAAACCCCATGATATGCAATTTACCTATATAACAAACCTTCACATTTACTCCTGAACCTAAAAGTTAAAAAAAAAAGTCTCATCTTCCTTTGACATAGTTAACAAGGAGACCACTTAAGATATGATCACTCATTCTGCTTGTACCCTCATCACACACTTCTTCTATATGATTACTCTGAGATCTATGGTACAAGTCATTGGCAGAGAATCCAAGTACTGTGGACTTTGTGACTCCTTGGTAACCACCTATTGGGTAGAGAGCATCCTAGGATTTTCCATGGGTCTTGTTCCTTGCCTCCTGGGTGACGTAATTTCTTTGTGGATGTGTAACTCACTGGCCTACCTCATCAATACCTGGACAGGGTTTCTATCAGGAATGAAATGCAGAGTTATTCTCAAGCTGTCACAAGATTTTTTTGCTAGTATGTTGACCTACCTCTTTGTACTTGTCTCCAATCTTATGGCTTTCAACCGCTGTGGTGTTGCTGGTGAATGCCCTCCTTACTCTCCAAGATATTCTTCTTCGATAGATTATTGGTGCATGCTACACAAAAAGGGAAATATGAACCGAGGAAATAGCTTGTTTTTCTGGAAGATCCCTTTTGGGAAGACTTATTCTTGCCTGACAATGTTAATTTGAAGATGTAAGGCAGGAACACCGACTTTTCTGTAGTCCCAGATGCACAGAATTAAGGGAGAGAGTGTGGATTTATTTATATTGTGGCACAATTTTTAAATAATCATTTAATTTGGGGAAAAATTTTTAAAAATCCTTAATTTATTTAAACAAAAAGAAAATGCGCATGCAGTTATTTCCCTTTGTTATTTGGGAGTATAGCGGAGGTAAGGAATTTGTAGGGAGGGAAGAGGTAATCAAAGAGTAAGAGATTACATAACAATGTCATAATAAAAAATAGTATGTAGCATACCCAATTTAGTTAAAATGCATTAAGATATGTATTAAAAGATGGCCACAAAATTTTTGTTAATGATAGATTCCTCAGAAGTTTGTATTTCATGTGATTTTTTCACTTATGTCCTTATACTTTTGTATATTGCTCATTTTTTAAATTATAAAGATGTATTATTTATTTAATTAGAAATAGAAGTTTCACTGTAATAAAAATGAAACAAAATGCATTCGTCAACTCAAAGGAATTTATTTTAAAAATCTGACATCCAGTGAGAAGGTGAAGACTTAGGGTTGCTGAACGTAGAGAACACCTGACGTAAATAGTGGGAGGAGGGCCGGGAACTCTTCCTGAGCCACAGAGAAGACACACCTAGAACTGACTTAGAATCAGTGAAAAAAAAAAATTTCAGCCATTCATCTTGGGGTTGGGATCAAGACAAATGCTGTGAGCAGGGAAATAATTCTTTAAGTCCTAAAGTAGATGTAAGCCATTGCTTGGTTTATCTTCAACAGAAAATAACAACAAAACCCAAACTGTATAGTAGAGTTCCAATTCTGGAGCTGAAGACTTAGGAAATATTTTAAATAGCAAAATGTTTCAATGTACTTCTCTAGTTTTTAGATAAAAAGTCATTCAAAAGGAGAAATCAGAAAGTGAAGTATTTTGTCCCCATTCAAGGGGGCAAAAAGTTTAAACTAGTTATCATTTGGATAGAGGATGAAAGAACTGATTTCAGACTCTGTTTTTCCAATAGCACCAGCACCACCAGTAAGAAAGACATGATCAGTTCCCCAGAGATTGTGTCAAAGAAAAGTTGTACTCTTATATTCTGTAAGAATTGTTGCATTGAGATGATTTTCAAAGAAATTCCCAAGAAAGAAAAATCACAACATTCTGTTCTCAAGGTGATAAAGACTTGCTTCCCAGCCTGAACACTGGCTTTGGAATCAGGTACTTGGAAAGCAGTTTTATCTAAAACCTATTTCGCTTATCAAGTTAGGGTATGCAAGCTTTTTATTCTTTCTTACTCTTAGTTTTTTCATCTATAAAATGGGAGTGCTGATAATAACAAAGTGCAGAAAAGAATATGTACCTGACTTACTTTATGTGTATGTAGCATAATTCAAATGTAAGCGTAATCATGAAAATATTGATTAGAATAGGCAAAGTGCACAAATGTCACAACCAAAGTAACTTAAATAAATGTATTTTTTTCCCTCAAAAGCCATGATTATAAGCTACTTGAGATCACTGGGGAGACCTATTAAAATAAATAGCAACTGAGAAGATTTTAAATGTGGAGTCTTAAATCATGAAACACAGAGGAATGTCAGAAATAAGCTAGTTCAATGTGTTTATTTTACTAACACAACTAAGGCTGTGAAGGTAGTAAAGATAGTTGATCAAGGTTGAATGGCTTCTTGGTGATCATTTTGGGACTAAAATTCTCTTGACTCTCCACCTAGTGTTTTCCTCCTCACAAGTGAGAAAAAATTAACTGTCATAGAGACTCCCAACCCAACTGCAAGATGCAGCTTATAAAGTCTTTCTTGACTACTCCTCACTACCTCCCTATCCATAGAAGTGACCTCCACTAGTCTGATAGTTCTTTAGGGGCAGAAACCATGGTGTATCCATCTCTCTGGCTGAATACAGAGAGAGAGATGGTGTTTTCATCTCTCTCTCTCTCTCTCTCTCTCTCTCTTTCTTTCTCCTTTTCTCCCTTCCTTCCTTCTTTTATTTCTTTTTCACTCTCAGACTTCCACTAGTGCTCAGGATTCATGGAGCAGCATCAGGGGAGTAAGGAAAAGTCTGGAGCTCTCTGATCATTTCAGAGCCCTCTCCCGGGGCTCATGGGTTAGGGCAAACCACAAGCCCATGGCTGCTACACAGAAATATGGAGCAGCCCTTTTATTGATATGGAGAGGGTAACTATGATTTCTATTTCACTTTCTTGTAAGTCTTTGAAATGCAGGCCCAGATCTTGGCCAGGCAGGAAACCGCTCTGTTTGATAGAGTGAGTGGCAACGTGGGCCTTGTCTCTAAACTCCTTCTGCTTATGTAGGATGTGCCTGAATGTTCTGACAAAGTCAGGAGCTGCCTGGGCTGTGGCTGGGCTTTCAAAAACCTTCCAAAATCAGGCCTGAAAACCCTCAGGAATGTGAGATACATCATGAGCCATCACGTGGAGCTGGAAGAGAGGTGCATGTGGCAGCGCAGTGGAATATCCATCCTTATGTTCCCAGTGTTTTGCTGTAGCTGGCACATAGCTGGAGTTCAGCAAATGCCTTTTGGGTGAATGGCTGAATGATGGATATTTGGATGGATGAGATGAGTGGATGGATAAAGTTCTGCACTGCGAAGAGATTCTGTAAAGCTTTGTCTCACTTCAGGCCTGGTATGGTTATCCTTATTTGCAAAAATCCAAACTAGGACTTTATTTAGCCTTTGAGCATGTAGAATTTCCATTCTAGTAACAAAGTGTTTTCAACTGAAATAAAATTAGATAATAGGAGTATACTAAAGACCCTTTTCTAAATGTGGCCTACTTGACTATTTCCATTGCAGAAGCAACTGCTGTCTAAACAGTCTTGACTGAACTGAGGAACCCAGAAGTCTTAGTAGGCAAAATTAGTGCCTATTCTAGTTTTCTGCCTATTCATTTAGGAATATTTCTGTTACTTACAGAAAATATAAATATCTGTTCAATTCTGTCCTCATATAGTAACACACTTACATTCATTAATTTAAAAAATGTTTAGCCAAGCCCAGAAGATTCATTTGACTATTACTAAGCAATAGAGGAAAATGAAGATGGTGCCTGACAGCACACAAAGCTGACCCAAGCTGGCCCTGTGTCACAGAGGAGTTAGAAGACAACTCATATAGCAGTTAAGAAAGGACAAGAAAGCTCTTTTGATATCTCCTTATTTGGAATCCCAAAGCATATGACTCTAACACTGCTCTCTACTAAAGGACAAATGTAAGTTCCTAAGAGTCTAATATCTAGCTGAAATTGTAAATGAAATGTTGACTTCTTCTCAACCTCCAAGCCCAGTGTTACTTCCTGGAAGTAAGAACACAATGTAGTAAAGAAGATTTCCCCAACAGAGATGAATCAGGTTTGCTTCAGCCTATTAGAATAAGGAACTGTCTAACATTTGGGGCATCCAACAAAGGGGGGCTGCATTAGTCAGACTTTTCTAGGATATGCTGTGATAGCAAGTACCCGAAAATCCTGTCAGCCCTACAATAGGTTTTCTCTAGTCCAAGTTACTGGCCATGTGAGAGTTAGCTGTATCTTTATTCTAGGAGCAAGGGTAAAGGGGCAGCCCCTATCTGCAACATGCATGTCTAATAGCAGTGGAACAGAAAGATGAGAGAATGAAAACACGGCTCTGAAAGCATTTTCTCTGTAGTGGTCCATGTCTCTTCCTTTCATATATCTTTGGACAATGCAGGACCAAATGCAGGGCCAGGTTAAGCCAGGCCTTATGGGTTGACTTGTATCCCTCAAAAAACATATATCAAAATCCTAATGCCCAGTACTTCAGAATATGACCTTATTTAAAAGTAGGGCCATTGCAAATATAATTAATTAAGATAAGGTCATAGTGGAATAGGGTGGGCCCTTAATCCAATATGTCTGATTTCTTATAATAAAAGAAGAGACACAGACACAGAGGGAAGGCCATATAAAGTCAGAGACAGAGATTAGAGTCATGTTTCCACAAGCCAAGAAACACCTGGGCCTACCAGAAACTGGGAGAGGCAAGGGAGGACCCTCCCCTAGAGGCTTCAAATGGACCATGGCTCTGTTAACACCTTGATTTCAGACTTCTAGTCTCTAAAACTGTGACTGTGAGAGAATACATTTCTGTTGTTTTAAGTCACCCAGTTTGTGGTTCTTTATTATGGCAACCCTAGTAAACAAATATACCAGGCATCATAAGGGGACAGGGTGGGCCAGGAAAGGGCAAAGGGAGGGACCCAGTAAGAAGGGCCAGCAAATATTTAGATATAAATGCAACCTACGATGGGAGTCCAGTGCAGTCTTTAGCAGAGACCACCCATGACCACCCATGGTTGTCTGCCAAGACAGGGATCCTGCATTAGACAGGAACGGTGGTTCTTAACCATTGCTGGGCATTAGAATCTCCTGGGAAGCTTTGAAAATGCCCATATTTCAGATTCACCTTAAAAAATCTCCTACCTTCTGAGGTACTTGTTCATAGATTTGGAGCAGATTCTGGGAAGGTACATTTTGAAAATAAGCTCCCCAGGTTCCAAGAATCTGATGCATATCTCTGATTAAGAGCCACAGAGTAGAAGGCCAGTGTCTCCTCCAAAGTTCCTCACAATGCCAGGCTTCTAATGGTGGCTCTGGCTCAGGGTCAAGTGACTTCTTGGTGAGCTTGTTCTTTTGGTTTGCATTAAATGCATTGAAGATCTCATTGAAACTGCAAAGGCATAGATTTCTTTTTCAAACATTTAAAGTCCCAAGCTGTAGTCAGGGTTTCTAGAATCACACAACATTTGCTTTGATCCCAGAAGCTGGAAGGTGAGTGAAAGGACGGTTCCACAAATTTTTTTTGACTCTTCCAGGTAAAGCATGAAGGAAGGATGATCTATACAGCTCTTGTTTTGCTATAGGAAAACTACCTTTGGTGATAATTGTTGCTCTCAAAATATGTTTGTTATAGGTCGCATGTTTATCCCCACAAAGTTTGTATGTTGAAACTCTAAATTTCAGTGGGAAGGTATTAGGAGGTGGGCCCTTGGGAGAGGTAGGTTTAGATGAGGTCATGAAGTTGGACCCCCCTTAATGGGATTTAGTGACTTTATTTGGACACAGATAACTTCCTTTTTTAAGGGGGGAATTTGCATATGAAAGGGAGTCACTAGAAGCATCCTAATGCCACTGAAGATATAATTCAGAACTATGATTTGAATAAACAGTTGGAAATAACCTGCCAAGTTAGCCTCTCTCCTGTGAAGTGAATGAGAACAAGTCCTTTCCCAGCAAGTAAATCCTACATCACTTGCCTTAAACAGATTCTCTCCACTCCCACACCTTGAGAAAGAGCTTTCACTACCTTTCTGGGCTAGGCTGTGCATCTGGGATTATCAGCCAGATCTGGTGTCATAATCACTGAGGCCACCGTCAGAACATTCAGCCATTGGCACTGAAAGACAGTAGTCCGATTTCCCAACCTCATCCACTGTTCTGTAATTCCTCACTTCTAATTCCTTGACTATCTCCTGGAACTTTTCACTGTGCTCCACTTACTACATTCTCCCTTTCTCTCCTTTGCCCTGGGAGTCACAGCGGGCAACTTACCAACTCTCCATAAAGCCAGAAGAGGAATGTTAGCATTCAGTTCATGTTGCACTACTCTCTAAATCTTTCATCTTTCACTCTCTGATAAAAGATCTTCCTTTGAGGCTTTTGCCCTATTTAGTCTTGTTAACCTTTCTCAACCCAGTCATGTATTATTAACCATTCAGTCATTTCCCTTCACTCTCTTAAGACTGGCATTAGGCTCTTAGTTATCCTCTCCTCTTTCACTCTTGCTGATATCTGGGGAGATCCCAACATTTGGAATCTTCATCTGTCCAACAACCTAGCTTCACAGTTCCTTGTCTCAACTTCTGCTGTCCATCAATTGATAACTGTCACCCCAATCATACAAATATTAAAAGAGAGGCAAGAAAATAGCATCTAAAAGAAATATGGATAAAACTTATATTTTTTAATGAAAAAAATTAAGCAATAGAAGCAACTTGTCTCTTTCTTTGGAGGGAAGGGGATGGGTGCAGATAAAGACAGACTTATGAGGCTAGAAGGTGGAAAATAAAGAAGTATTGACAAATAATTTTTAACTTCTTTGCAAAATAAAAGACAAGATCATCTTCTGAGAGTGGGAGAAAAAATAGGTGGATTGAAGGTTTGTGGGGAGTAGCAATGGTTTGAAATACTGTAGGCAAAGAGCGTGAGCGAACAAACTATCAGAGAACTATTGTACAACTGCCAGCAGGGTGGGGGCCTGTTTTGATGGGGTGGTACCAATCTGCTCTATTAAGTGACTTCCTCTAGCAGGTGTAAAGAAAATAAATACTTGGCTTCGTGGAGGTCAGGTTTTTGTTGGAGAGTTATGAAATGGTTTCTTCCTTTCTTTTTTAAAAATTATGTATCCCCCATGACTAGCACGTGGTAGATAGGCAACAAATATAATCATCCTTGGTATCATGCAGGATTAGTGACAAGACCCCCCATAGGTACCAAAATTCATGGATGCTCAAGACCCTTATATGAAATGGTGTAGTATTGGCATATCATTTACACACATCCTTCTATATACTTCAAATCATCTCTAGATTACTTATGATACCTAATGTAATGTAAATGCTATGTAAATTGTTGATATACTTTAAATAATCTCTAGATTACTTATAATACCTAATATAATGTAAATGCTATGTAAATAGTTGTTATACTGTATTGTTTAGAGAATAATGACAAGAAAAAGTCTTTACATGTCCAGTACAGATGGAAGTGTTCACTTTTCTTTGAATATTTTTGGTCAGTGATTGAACCCAAAGATACAGAACTCACAGGTATGGGGTGCTGACTGTATATGAACATTTTTTCCACTGTACAAGACAGTCTATTTGAAACAGTGTTATTGCATGAAGGACCATGATATCTAAGCTGGCAAAGGAGGAAAATAAAGGGAGATTATTGATATATTGGAAAAAATATATGATTCAATATAGAGGACCCTGTGAGGTTGAAAAGGAAGAAAGAGAGAGAGCCAGAGACAGTCAGAGATGGACAGAGTCTTAAAAAAATTGTCTCACATAATTGTGAGTCCAAAATCTGCAGGACAGGCTTACAGGCTGGAAATTCAGGTAAGAGTTGATGTTGCAGTCTTGAGTTAAAAGACTGGAAACTGAGGCAGAATTTCTATGTTATGGTCTGGAGGCTTAATTCCTTCTTCTTTGGGGGACCTCAGTCTTTGCTGTTAAAGCCTTCAACTGATTGGATGAGGCCCACCCACATTATGGTGGGTAATCTACTCAAAGTCTACTGATTTAAATTTTAATCCCATCTGAAAAATACTTTCACAGCAATATCTAGGCTGGTGTTTGACCAAACAACTGGGCACCAAAACTTAGTCAAGTTGACATATAAAGTTAGTTATCACAGGTAGCAATGAAAGGAGACAAGATTGTAGTTAGAAAGTTGATGATTAAACTGGTGAATCTGGAGGCAGAGCAGTACAACAGAGTCCATGGAATGATAAATGTGGATAACTAGGGTGGCAAGAAGAAGATCACTGGTGATGTGAAGATCGAGCATAATGAGTCCAGCATAATGACTGGATTCACCCACTTGGACGATGAAATCTAGGATGCTGTCAGGTGAGACAGAGAGAAAAAATGTAAGCCATGAGATAGAATTTTACTGAATGATCAGTAGTGATTGGACGGAAGAAAGATAACCAAGAAAGTGAGAGAGGGTAATGTAGTCAAATGGCATGAACCCAGTGGAGAGGTCTCCAACCCTCTGCTCTACCATTGGGTGACCTTAAAGAAATCACTTAATCTCTGTGTGTCCGTGCTTCTTCAAATTCCAACTCTAGTTTAATATTCAAAGGCTGTTGTGGGAGTCAACTATAGTGGTCAATGGTAAAGTAGTTTGGAAAAGGCAGCCAAACCAGTCAGAGAGAAGTTAGGGTTTTTTGATATTTATAGTTATTAAGCACTGGAGTGTGTCTCCAAACAAATTTAAGGAATTTCTGGTTGTGATTTAAAGGAGTTGTGGTAGCCAACCTCCACCAGGACCCCCAAATGATCCTCATTCTCCTGGTACTCCCACCCTTGCATAGGGCCTTCCTGCATTTAACAGGGCTGACTTGTGCAACAAATAGAATGTAACTGAAGTGATGGTGTGTGACTTCCAAGACCAGGTCATAAAAAGCATTGTGGTTTCCTTCTTGCTCTTGGATCACTTACTTTGGTGGCCACCAGTCACCATGACATGAGGACACTCAAGCAGTTCTATGGAGAGACCTAGGCACAAAGAACTGAGGCTTCCTGATAACAGCCATGTAAGTGAACCATTTTGGAAGCAAATCCTCTAGTCCTGGTTAACTTTTCAGATGACTGCAGGCCCATTCAGTATCTTTACTGCAAGATGAGAAACCTTGAGCCAGGAACACTCCCATAAGCTATTCCCGAATTCCTGACCAACAGAAATTGTGAGTGAAAAATGATTATTGTTTTAACCTACTAAGCTTTGAGGTAATTTGTTATGTGACAATAAATAAATTATGTAAGAGATATTTGTTTCCATTGAATCTTAAACCTCTTTATTCATGCTTCCTACCTGTGTATAGACATGAAAGTAGATATTTTAAATGTATACTGACAGAAGTCTGGAGGCATCTTTTTGTTGTGAGGCATTGGGTGAATATCTTTTACGCCTTAGACTTTGGCTTACTCAGATGTAAAATGAGGGGTTGCCCTGATACTCTGAAGGTCCTCTCTAGCTGCAAACTCTGTGGGCAACCTCTTGAATGAGATAGTTGCTCACAAAACACACATAATCTCACTATGATGCTAAATTAAAGTTCAACAGACCAATTTCATTGACTGAATTTTCATAAAACTATTTTTTTCAGAGAGAATGCAGACTACAGCAAGTCAAAAAAGAACTGGAGAGAATATAGGGAATTCACTAATTCTAAATTTAATCTTCATAAAGAAGTGTCTCATGACACACCTCAAAATTGTGTTGCATATAGTTCTGCCATAGCAATATACTTGACAATATTTTTATGTTTCTGTTCCTTCTAGACTTGTTTCACTTTATAAATAATATTACATTTTACTAAATTAAATTTTTAGAGTTACTTCTATAACTATATCTCTCCAATAACTAAATGATTTGAAAATTGCAAAGAGTATATAACAGAATAGGTTATCTAGTATTTTAGATACTTAGAATATTCACACAGTGAATTTCAGCTATGATTAAATCCATCAAGTTCCCCCATTCGCTCATTTTAAAAAGGAGATTCAGCCATATTAAGTCAATTAAATTGCTTTTATGTTTATTTTATCCTCTGACCTAGATTCCTGTACTCTCCCATTGGCTTTAACTTTTTGTGGGACACTCTTGCACTGGAACTGATTTTTAGAGTATCTTTAGTGTGGCTAGTTGGTATTCCCAAGAAAGTAACAGACTCACAGTATTCCGTTTTACATTTTCCTAGTTATGGCGAGATTGTTCTTTTCCCAATCCCTCTTTATTTTTCCTCTTGACATAAAACATTTACACACGTCACTAATCTCCTCTACACAATTTATTACAAAGTAAGGGGAAATGGGGCCTCTGTCTTATTTATTTTTAGGATTGTGTAAGCATTTGCTCTTGTTAAATATTGCTATTAACTGACTATATTGGACACTTCTTAAACACCTTCAGGCCTTTAGCTATCTGCTCTGCCTCAGCTGCTATTTCTGCCTACCAGTCCCACTCAGAACCCACATTTCTCACTGTCTGAGGCCAACCAGTTGCTTGCCTGTGAATGCTGGCCCCTCTTACTTGGCAGCGGCTGTATGACCAGGCTAACCATGTCTGGTCTCTGTCATCACTTGTAACTTTAATGAAATGTCACACTACGGACATGGACAAGGAAGCCAGATTTTACAACCAGAAAGTCAAGTGTGGGGGTACAGGTGGGGTATGTGTGTGGTGGGGGTTATCTATCTAAAGGATGAAATTTGGCCAGTTGAAAACAGGTATTGTCAGGGAATCCACTGATAAATTTCTTCTCCTTTCTCCCTTTCATAGATTGGGCAAGGCACAACTTCTGGTGCTGCCCTGCATGGCTGTGCAGATGTCCCTGAAAGGTCACCTGCTCTGTGTCTTCCAGGGTCCCTGTGAGAGAGTAGACGGAGAAGTCATGCATCACCTTGCACTGTCCCCTTTCCTTCCCTGACTGGCTTCTCTTTATGCTTTCTCCAGCCTGGGATTTTATATCTCACAT
The DNA here is from genome assembly GCF_029281585.2 of Gorilla gorilla gorilla. Taxonomy (NCBI): domain Eukaryota; kingdom Metazoa; phylum Chordata; class Mammalia; order Primates; family Hominidae; genus Gorilla; species Gorilla gorilla. Next base: position 148,689,261 of record NC_086017.1, on the reverse strand, counting down.
AAAGACAAACCTTAATCTCAATCCTCACCTCAGCCTTTGTTTTCCAGAAAATGTGAACTAAAACACTGACCAGTTTTAAAAAATGGTAACATATTTATACTCTTTTTCTATCTTTCTGCTCAAAATTTACATGGCTACTTTGGGGATCTGCCTGCCTATGTGACTCTATATGCAACTTTTAACAATGCTTTCAAACATGCATACATAGGAGATATAATTTCTCTTCTATAATTAAGGATAAGTGAGCTACACTGACCTGCTTGCTGGTTCTTGCACATTCCGGGCACATTCCTGCCTTTGTATTTTCTATGCCTTCTGCTTACACTATTCTCCACCCAGACATCTGCATTCCTGCACCTCCCTCAGGTCCGTGCTGTCAGTCTTTCCCTGATCATTCTATTTAAAGTCATAGCCCCCTCCCTTCTTCTATCAATTACCTATCTCATCTCCTGCTTTATTTTTTATAGCTTTATGGTGCTCTAACACATATTATACTTATTTATTTTGTTTATCTGTCTCTCCCAACTAGAATATAGGCAGCACAATGAGGGCAGTAATTTTCTGTATATTTTCTTCACTGCTGTAATGAAGTTCCCTCCAGTGTCTACAATAGTGCCACACATGCTCAATAAGTGTTTTTGGAATGAACGAATGGATCAATCAATCAATCAATAATATGTATTAGAAAGCAACTTTCTTTTTTTATTTTATTATTATTATTTTTTGAGATGGAATCTCACTCTGTCACCAGGATAGAGTGCAGTGGTGCAATCTCAGCTCACTGCAACCTCTGCCTCCCCGGTTCAAGCAGTTCTCCTGCCTCAGCCTCCCGACTAGCTGGGACTACAGCTGCGCGCCACCAGGCCTGGCTAATTTTGTTTTTATTTTTAGTAGAGACAGGGTTTCACCATGTTGGCCAGGATGGTCTCAATCTGTTGACCTCATGATCCGCCCGCCTCAGCCTCCCAAAGTGCTGGGATTACAGGCATGAGCCACCATGCCCGGCCTAAAGAGCAACTTTCTAATGTGTCAGTATTGACTCATTTAGTTCAATTTTGAAGAAAGGTAGAATAATATGTGTCATTAGAAGACCTAAATTGGGTTTGCATGGTGATTGGGTGCATAAATACAGTGAAAATGATAAAGTTCTTAGGGGGAAACCAGATCTTTATCATCAAGTAGGCACCGAGAATCTACTATGTACTTACCCCAACCGAGATACAAGAGATACAAGCAAATATAAAGATATGATAGTCCTCGTCACCAGACTTATCATTTTGCTTAAGAAAATTGGCATTATATGAATTAATTAGAGAAATTTGAAGTTCTCAGTCCTCTGTGATTTGACTATAACTGCATTAGCAGTTCAGGGGCAAGAAAGGAAGCAGATGTGAGACCCCTTGCTCTAGCTCTCCCACTCCTGCAACTTTTGACAATTGACTCAACCTCTTCCTAGTCCCAGTCCCCACCTATGAAGTTGGGATAATCTCCTAGGGATTTCAGAAAGAGTTAAATGATACAATGCAAGTAAATTGCCTAGAACCCTGGAATTGCTCAATAATTATTAATGGTTATAATATTTTATTATAATTTTAAGAAGCTACGTATTTCATAGAGAAGGTGAGGCTTGAAGAATTAATAGAATTGGGGGCAAGAGGAGAGAGTAGACATAGGTTAAATGAGGGAAAAACAAGTCTAGAAACACAAAGAAAGGGAGACACATGGTCTACTGAGGGAAGTGTGCCCACAGGTGATGGGATGGGAAAGAAAGCAAGGAGGGAGAGATATGTGGCCAAAGGTAAGGGGGAACTTGGGCTTTACATACAGCTTTGATCACTGGGTTTTGAAGATCTTGGGAATGGAGGGAAGAAGACAGAGAGAAGATAGGTAGAATAAAGAGAAGGAAGAAGAAAAGACAGGAAAAAAAGTTGAGAAGCAAAAGGAAAGCCCAGCCATTGGCCATATATAGCCTTCTCATGTATAATATTCTCTTAGAATTTATTTAAAGCATTAAGATGAGAGGACAGTTCAGAGCACTGGATTAATTCCCTTTTCTCTCTCTCCCTCTCTTTCTCTTGCCTTTTTATTAAGAAAATAAAAGAGACTTTGAAATATTAAGAGATAGTGGGATTAGAACCTTCTCCTGCCAGCCCCAGTCTTTCCTCCCCTATTAATTTCCACTTGATTAGAATTCTTTTTGAAGTATTTAAATATGGACAATGGGAAATAGAAGGGTGAGTTATTGAATATCAGTTAGACAGTATTAGTATAATCATGGCTCCCATTTTTTTATATAGACACTTCATCTATATGTATAGTTTCCATTAGGAATAAAGTAGGCACCTCCTCTCCCCTACCTCAAGTAATTATGATTTTTAAAAACCATAATGAAACTCTTAAAAGTTAATAGCCGATTTGTAAATCCTCAGCTTAAAATTTTAATTTAAAAAATAAGTTTTAAAACTCTAGAAAATTGAGAGGTTTTTTTTCCTTACTTGCCTTTAAAAAAAAAAGAAGACATGAGAGACTTTTCTTACACTAAACTCTTGAATTGGTGAGGGCTTTTAGCACATACACACTTTTGAAAGGAGCCATGGCTTTTTTGATGGATGCTGTGGAACTCTGAGAAACCCTCTTCACGTAGGGGCTGTGTGGAGAGGGAATGTTATTGGTATTCAAAAGTTCTTCAAGAACACACAGCAAATGTCTCCATGGGAAAAGCAGCTGCTTATTCTCCCTTGAATAACCTAGGTCTCATGACTGTCTAGTCCTGACATTGGCCTTCATGCTGAAGGCTTCATCTAAAGACCTTTGAGGAACAAAATAGGGGGTCTCAGAGCCATTTGATGCATAGAGTTGGGGCTTGCTGAGATGATCACTATGAAATTCCTGGGGTTTTCTAGCTCTAAGGACGATGGATCTTTAAAATAAGTTATTTGATAAATAGCAATTTGTAAATCTTTTTTGAAAACCTAGAAATGTCATAGAATTTAGAAATCCTGTCTTTTCATGTTAGCATTCACTACTTGAGGCCACAAATGTTTAATTGACTTACAAGCAATATCTTTTTTTTTTTTTTACGAATACTTTCATACAAGCACAAATTGTGCTAATAACTTCTGTTAGACGTATATATTTCCTTGGCACATACAAAAACTAACTCCCACCACCAACATGGGAAAGGACATAGACACAGGACTTATGTTGAAAGATTTCAGGTTCCTCAGGAATGAGGAATGTGAGAAACAGTGAGAAAGTACAAACCAAGAGGTGCAATGGGGAACCAGGGCATAAAAATAGAGATACAGAATGAGAAATTCAGCCCAAACTAATTAGGAAAATACCGGTCTGAATCAGTGAAAAGTTTCACTCACATTCATCCCTTAGCCTTTTAGAGGAGTAAATTCTCAGTCCCTCTTGAATCTCCCACCTTATAAATATTGCTGCACCATAGAATTAGTCCCATAACTACACAGTTAACATGAATGGAAAGCTCCAATGCCACAATGAAAGGTACTTTCAGCTCACATAAGTGGCCAGAATAAGTGCCTCATTCCTGTGCCCCAGTCTGCAGCTTCTGGTTCATACTTGTGCCTCAGCAAAAAGATTTTACTGAAACATTTTATGCATCTTTGGGTCACTGTTAAATTACTAAACTCCGGAATGTTAAGCCTGTGCCTGCAAATGTCACAGGTGTGATCCACAAATTATGGTTAAGAGAAGTCCATTTAGTTGTGTTGAGGTATTTAAGATTGGACCCTCTGATGCCTGACAAAGCATCCTGTGGAGTGGTGCTTCTGAGCCTGCTGTGATGAATGGATGTACACCACCATTCCTTGAATGCCAGGGCAGCGTTCAGCATCCCTCACATCCCCTGGGACATCAATCCAAGACATACTCTTTGCACTGAAATAGAAGAGCCAAAAATTTTTGAACATATTTTATGTATTTGATGTCCATGCTTTCAGAACAACAACAACAGAATAGTGAAACATAGTTAAACAATAGGCAATAATACTACAGAATGCTTTAAATTGGAATCACCTGAACATTTTAGCCTTGCACTCACCTTGTGTTGGGATCACAGTTGGTTGAATCTATGCTAAGCTCATTGTACAAAGTGAGCAAAACGACCCTTCTGGACCCTCCCTGGACACACTGAAGCAGTAGTCTGTGAAGGTGCCAGGCAGGGTCAACTTCATAGTGTGTGACCCATGCTGTAGTAGCGGGCTCCTGGCCTTTCCTAAAGTCATGCAGACAGCCCTAGAGGGAGTACTAGAGGTACTCCCTTCTCTCTGGAAGCCCGTGGTCAAGTACAGATCTCTTAATCCTTCAAGACCCAGCTAAATCTCACCATGTCCTCAATGATGGCCCTGACTGCCTAAACCCTCACCATTTCCTGGGTACTGTGGATGCCATCAGCACCTGGCACCTGTACCACATAGCCCTGTTGTACTCTTTTGTGTTATTAATCTATTATTGCTAATTTTGGCCCAAACTTATGCTCTTAGAGTTCAGCAACTAGTTCTTGCACATCTGCTGTATCTGAGCTGATATTCTTCTTGGTGTGATTCACTCATAGAAATGGCTTCAAACAGTGGGTAAAAGAAACACATGGCTGATGCTGCACTCTCACCCCAAAGCCCAGCCTCCAAAACATTCCACTGTACCTAATCCTCTGGCTCCACCTGTACCCAGTGGGAAATGTAGGCTTCTAGTCACACTGAGAAATTCAAGCTAATAAAATTTCTCCTACATCCCTGCTCCTGCAGTTTTCAGGTTGCTTTAAGATAACATGTCTTTGGACAGAATTCATATATTTTGTCTCTTAAATAGTGCTTGTACACAATTTGCACAAAGTGGCTTGCATTTCTGTATTTGGCTAAACCTGGGAAATTCCCTTTCATCAAATTCGAGCAGAGAGAGAGAGAGATTCCAAAGACAACAGACAACAAGCAGGAAAATGAAAAGAAAAAAGAAAATACCGTTTTAAAATGGCTATGGGTTTTTTGCTTTTGCAAAAGATTTTTAAAGCCAAAGAATAAGGTAGGGTGGAAAATTATATGAAGCAACCGTGCAACCGGAGAAAGGGAGGAGACAAAATACAACGATTGTTCCATCTCTGGTTTTCTCAATACAAAACAGGAGGGAAAAAATGAATGAGAAAGGAAGAATTATTCTCAAAATCTCTCATGGTATATAAAATCAGTTGGTGAGGAGTATTACTAGCTTGGAGCTAGGGGGAAAATCATTTCTGAAGTGCTTGTTTAGAGGGTGTTTTTTTAATGCAATAAAAATGTAAAACAATTTGAGGGTGGGGTAGGGGGAGGCCTTTCTGCAACAGCAGCTGCTCTGTCTTTAGGCTCTGGGCAAAGATGCCTCATCCCATCCTTTCAGCAATCCATTATCAGGCCTCTCTCCTTTGCGTTATTCTCCAGCAACCTTATCAGGCACAAGCATCGCCTCAGATGCTGCGACTGGAGTCTTGTAATTGTCCCTGGTTAGAGCTCAATAGCACCTTGAACCATCAGAGCAATCTCAGCTTTTAAGAAAAGGTCTCCACAAGGAGAAGTGGGTAAGAGAATTTGCCTGTGGCTATGTGAGTTCTTTAATAGCTAACTCTCCTCTGCCAGCCCTAGCTGCAGAGCCTATGGAGAGATGAGAAGTCTCTTTATTTATCACCAGGCTCTTCTGAGTGCCTGTTAGGCAATGATCATATTATTTATTACCAGGTATGTGGTGCTGTTGGGGGTGGGGTGGAAAATGATTTTCTTAATGGGTCTTCTACAGATGTAGGGACTTGGGAGATCAAGGTGGGGAAGGGGAGGAAGAAAATCTGAAGACATGGAATATCGGAAGGGGTTTGCTGGTGCTGCTTAAAGGTAATACAGAACAGCCTCACAGAAAAATATAATTTATAAACACACATTATACATGATTAATTATGTTAATTCAGGATTAAAGGAGAGGAGGGGTGTGTTTTTCCAGTGTGTATTTATCTGCAATCAGGTCACCTAGTGATTGCAATAAGTTTGAAGAAGTCATTTAACTTTAGCAGCTCCATGCTATTTCCCACCCTCAACCCTTAACCCCACAAAAACAGAACTTTTCCTGCTAAAGAACTAGCAGGGGTAGATTCAGAGCCAGAGAACTAAATTTTCAAAAGTCAAGAAGACCCATATCTAGAGATGTGATCAGGAAGTATCAGGCCCTCCGAAAGTTTCACTTTGTAGACCATGAGTGCTTAATTTAAATAAATCACCCATTTATGTTCCTTCCTGATACATAAATTCTACCAAGAGACTGACTATGCAATACAGACTTTGGAGTCAGAGAGAAGGATTTTTGTCAGAATTCTTCCACCATTCAAAAGAGATATTCTAAATCAGGAGGAACCTCAGCAAGAATGGGAAAATTCATCAGGTTCAATGGGAGCCCAGGTGAGTGGCCCCTAGAGCAGAGACTTCTCTGGCCAAACCAAGAGATGGGCAGGCAGGTGGTGAGTTCCAGATGGAGCTTCTGGGGCAAGTGTCTGCTTCCAGATGGAGCTTCTGGGGCAAGTGTCTGCTTCTGCTTGTTCCAAACTTATTGCTAGGTCCTCCAGACAGTCTGGAATGCCCACCAGTTGAGAGGACAACTGAATCAGGAAACTCCTCACTAAAAATCATGTTATTCATTGATGATAAGGACTAAATGCAACAGATCTCCTAAAATGAAAGAGACTCTTCCTCCCTCCATCCAACCTCCCACCTGAAATAAGCGGTTCAGCTGGAAGATATGTGTATTAATCAGGATTAGGTTCAGTTGCAAAGTACAGGTACCCAACTACGGTCACTTCAATAAAACGAACTTATTCCCTTATGTGAATTCTGGTGGTTGGCATGTAGGGCTGTTGTTGCTGATGCTCTACAATCCTTAGAGCATGGTTTCTAACCTCAGGGTTGCCTCATGGTTATGAAATAGTTAGTGTAGCTCTGGCAATCATATCAAAATTCCAGAAAAGAAGCAGGAAGAAAGAAGAAGGAAGAGGAGGAAAAGAGAAAGGAGAGTCCATGGCCATGCTACCCTGAACACACCTGATCTTTTCTGATCTCAGGAGCTAAGCGGAGTTGGGTCTGGTTAGTACTTGGTTGGGAGAAAGGAGAAGAGGGAAGGAAAAAGATAAGGGGTAAAGAGGAACTTGTAAAAGGGCACATGTGCAGGGAGTCATCTCTCCCTTTAAGGCACATTCCTAGAAGCACACTACTCAACAACTTCCAGTGTTCAGGAAATCCTTCTCCCATCATCTTCAGCTTATACCTGATTTATCAGAACATCACACAGCCACTCCTATCCATTAAGAAAACTTGGCAATGTGTGTTGTGTTGTTTTAAATGTCAGCAATACCATCAGCCCCAACAAAATCAGGGTTCGTTATTAAGGAAAGGGAGAGTGAATATTAGGTAACAACTAGCCATTGGCCCTAAGAGAGAGATCCAGGCCTTGAGGAACATGTCCATGACATGAGTACTGGAAAGTAAAGGCTCCTGCTAGACTAGGAGGATGCATCTTCTCCAGGAGACTCAACATCTTCAGCTACCCCAGGCCTGAGGTCCCTGGAGGAAGGTTGCCCCAGGGGCAGGACCAGAGCTTCATGACAAAAACAAAAACCTCAGACCCCAATGAGTCCTTGTTGGCACCAACTCTGGCCCACTGGGGTGTCTATCTTGCTCTCTTTGGGGCCAGTGTCTGTAGCAAGTCTAACTTAGCTGAACTTGTCCAGACTCACCCTACCCTGTTATTCTGGCACTGACCACCCAGCCACTGTAGAACCTGCCCCTGCTATTCCAGCCCAGGATTATGCTATGTGATTATTTATCCAGAAATACATGATGTTTGAAAGCCCACCCTTGGCCAAATTATCCTCATAGCTCTTTTTCAACTACTTCCACTTAAGTCTCAGGCTTATCTTTGCTCTGTATCCGTCAAGTTCCAAGCAGTTTCCCTATTTTTCAGCCTTGCAGGACTTGCTGTTTACATTCTAGTCTGAAACTCAGGTTTGAGGACTATATCTCTAACCTTATTTTCTGTGTCTAAACCGTCGCCTTGTATCTCAGGACCACAATCTTGTTCCATGATGCCTGCCTTTGTTCGAGCTTCCTTTCCAGTGTCTACCCCGTGCACCAATCCAGTTATACCTGATCCCTACAGTCATGTCTTCTTAGAATCAGAATGTGAACATTCATGTCCATTCTTACTGCTGTTCTCCAGACTGAGTACATCACCTTCTCAATGTCCCCACTTGGAACTCTCTAACGTCCATCCTAGCCTGGGTGGCCCCTGCTGCCTGCCTTTAACTGCCCTTAATGCCATACTCTGGCCAGATGCTGTTATATTACTTGCTGAGGGAGCCTTTCCCGTCTGTTGTCCCCATGTGACATGTCTAAGAGTTCTCTAGGACCCTGCCCCTTCCTGCCCCTTCCAGCCCCTGCCTGGTGACTCATTTCTGATGGCAAATCAGGTTTTGATGGTTGATCAGTAAGATAGGACAGTAGCTGCTGACTGGGTCATTCTTGGCTGCATCCACTTATAGTAAGGTGTGCATATCCTGGTACTACCAAGTGCCTATAAAGTCCTATTAATTAAGGACCCTTGCCTCTGAATCCTAATGTATAGATGGTCTTACAGTTGACAAAGCATTCACACTGATATTGCATTGTAACTATCCCAATTTCCCTGTAAAATGGTGGAGCTGAAATCCTTGCCTTCATATTTAGAGGAGGAAATAGATTCAAGGACAGAGACTTCCCAGTGTTTAGGGATTATCATAATAATGTGAGAATAATAACATAATAATATCACAAGCACTGGTCTTAGAGAAGGCAAGGCAAGTTTTCCATTAGGCCAATATTGATGCCAACAATTTCTTTGTATATTATAATTTTAAAAGTTCTTTCCCAGGTATTGTTTTTATAATAGCCCTTGTGCAGAAAGTGAGGCAGTTTTTAAATCATTACTAACTTACAGATGAGTTACCTGAACTTCTAAAGGAGTTAACAGATCTCCCTAAAATGATCAAGCTATTAAGTGGCATGGCCAGGACTAAAGTGTAGGGTTTGGCCTCCAAGTCCTTGGTTTCTTCCACCCTCCTGAGAGAGTGGGCCTTTGGAAGCTTTGGCAATGGGGTAATGGTACTTTGTCTTGGTTCCTGAGATGAGTAAGTGGATGTTTTCAGGTCACTGCCAAAGGCTGACCACAGATCCTCCAGCATTCAGTTTTCTGAACTATTTTTATCAGAAAAAGGGCTGTTGGCTTTGTCCTCCTAGGAAGGAGATCTATTCTGGTCTGATGGGCACATTGTTCGATACCTACTTAAAAAAAATACTAGATGAGAGCCACTTAAAGGATTCAAACACTGATAAATAGGCAGATATAAATGTGTATGTGAAAAATGCCCAGAGGAGCAGCATTGTGTGTAATAATATAACTTTACATTTCTTTCAATAATAACAGAAGTGGAGCTGGGCACAGTGACTCATGCCTTTTATCCCAGCACTTTGGGAGGCTAAAGTGGGAGGATCACTTGAGGCCAGTTCAAGACCAGCCTGGTCAACATAGTGAGACCCCATCTCTACAAAAAATAAAAGTAACCAGGGGTGGTGCTATGTGCCTGTAGTCTCAGCTACTCAGGAGGCTGAGGTGGGAGGATTACCTGAGCCCAGGAGTTGGAGGCTCCAATGAGCTGTGATCACACCATTGCATTCCAGCCTGGGCAACAGCCAACCAGATGCCATCTATAAAAATAATAACAATAATAGAAGTTATTTTCCCCTAAGTCCGTCATCCTTATATTATAATGAAAAAAAAAGTCCCCACCACAATTGAGATTTTGTTTGATTACACCTGATTTAAGCTTTCTATAAGAAGTTCATACTTTAGACAAGTCTTTGGACCATAGATATCCAGATTGTGCCTTTATGTCTTGTTTTATTGTTCACTAAATTTCCTGAGGAGATTAAGAGTCTCTCTTTTGGATGACAGAGTAGATAACAGAATAGAAGATTAACTTGTCTGACAAAAATCTGGAAAATTCCATGAAAGTATGAAATAACATTGTTATTTTCATGTAAAATTAGTCATTAGGCACTTAAATATAATATCTTGTACGTGTGCAGTACTTTGAAAGAGTTCTTTCCAACCATTATTTCACTCAATCCTCAGCACAATCCTAAAACACAGGTCAGTCTCATTAGCTCCATCCTCCTCATAGAGGAGGGAACTGAGCTTCTAGGGGACTTCTGAGTTATGCATCTAAAGTTGAGAATCAGAAGTTAACAACCAAACTATGGGGAGGTGGGGAAGGAGTACGCTCAGCCACCCTCACACCCTCTCCTTAACCCTGATCCTGCCTCCCCTGGGCTTCAGTGAAATTTAGGGACTATGTGAGTCTGTTATTGTGTTGCTATAAAGAAATACCTGAGGCTGGGTAATTTATAAAGAAGAGAGGTTTATTTTGGCTCGTGGTTCTGCAGGCTATACAGGAATCTTGGTGCTGGCATCTGATTCTGGTGAAGGCCCTAGGGAACTTACAATTGTGGCAGAAGGTGACAGGACCCAGTGTATTACATGGTAAGGGCAGGCACAAAAGGGGAAGGGAAAGTACCATGCTTTTTAAATAACCAGATCTCGTGTAAACTAACTGAGCAAAAGCTCCCTCATCACCTTGAGGGTGGCACAAAGCCATTCATGAGGGATCTGCTCCCATGATCCAAACACCTCCTGCCAGGCCCTGTCTCCAATATTGGGGGTTTCATTTTAACATGAGATTTGGAAAGGACAAAACATCCAAACCATATCAGGGACACACAAAAAACCTCACGTGGCTAAGGCTTCAAAGCGTAGCCTTAACTTTGTAAGCTCATTTTAGTTAACAGATCACGAGGTGTGCAGATTCCAAAGGCAAAGATGACAGTCCTGCGTCCATCAAAGCCTGACATTTTCAGGTTTCCCTGGTTACTTCTAAGATCTATCTAATGTGACCCAGTGCTGTCTTTCTACACTGAAGGCACCCAATAAGGATTCAGCAATGTAGACCGCACAATTATTCCTGCCCCTCTGACTCAGTAGTGTAATCCAATTCATAGTTGAAGATGCAGAAAACCAGCAATTGGGAAGACCTCTACCACCTCCCTCAATTGGCTTTCTGATGAATGTGACCCCCAAACAACTCAAGAGTTGTGACACGAAGGTAGACACGCATGAACAAAAAGAGAGCTCCTTGTATCCTGATATGCCACTTCTTTGACAAATGTTCAATGGGTTCAAATGTTCAAACAGGCAAGGCTTCAAACAATGGGCTGAGAAGAGAGTCGCATGATCCCAGTGAACAAGAAGAGTCTCTGCAGTTGCCTCCCAATAATGAGATCCCTCAGAATGCATGCTCTTGGAGGTTAAGAGGGTGGAAATCCTGAGAGCAGGCTGGTTTCATTTACAGCATTAGCTGAGTCTGGGACCCAGTTTTAGCTATAGGAAAAGTTTTGCAACCTCAGAGCAGTCCCAAGATGTGATATCCCACAGCGTATTCAAGAAGCCTGAAACAGAATGGTGATTCTGTCCTGTTTAAGTTCATGCTGGCATGGTTTAGTCAGAGAACATGGGGTCATGGGTGTATCCAAAACAACACAGTGCCTGTAACAGCTTTTTTCTACCATGCTATAAAAATATCCTCTGCCTGCCCTCTCTTCTTTTGTGATAGCTTGGCTCCTTCCCATTGATGACCAGTGTGGATTATGTGCTTGGTTTTAATTTCACCCCAGACACAGTCTCTCAGATTGCCATTGCCTCCATTACCACAGCTAGGGCCAGATAATCTTAGCCCAGCCCAGTATGGGCCTCCAGGGCTCCAGTCCCCAACCTCAAGGACTTAGGTGAGAGTTTAAGCAGAGTAGAGTGTCAAAATAGGCAGCCAAAATCAGAATATAAAGTTAAGAAAAGTCAAACTGTGGGTTGGGTCCAGTGGCTCATGCCTGTAATCCCAGCACTTTGGGAGGCCAAGGCTGGCAGATCACTTTAGGTCAGAAGTTCAAGACCAGCCTGGCCAACAGGAGGAAACCTCGTCTGTACTTAAAAAAAAAAAAAAATTAGCAGGGTGTCATGGCACATGCCTATAATCTCAGCTACTCAGGAGGCTGAGGCAGGAGAATCGCTTGAACCTGGGAGGCAGAAGTTGCGGTGAGCCAAGATCATGCCACTGCACTCCAGCCTGGGTGACAGAGTGAGACTCCACCTCAAAAAAAAAAAAAAAAAAAAAGAAAGAAAGAAAAAAAAGAAAAGTCAAATTGTGAAATGAAGAAAATCTCAAAACAAAGGCAGATCAGGTAAACTAGAAATTAGAAATTAAAGTTTGGAGTGCCAGAATGGCTGCAGGTGAGCAGTAAATGTCCTACTGTCAGGTGAGTGGAGAAAGGCTGATGGTTCAGTGGCAAGGGAGTCACTGGTGGCCTGTTGAAGGCTGGCTGGAAGCAGTTGCTGACTATCAAGTCTGTCTGCTCTTCTCTGCCTGGTTCCTACTTTTCATGGCCCTGGGACATGCCACGATGGCACCTGTAGTCCCTGTCTGGTCTCTGGCACCTGAGCCCCTAGTGTCTTGCAGCCCTTAACTTGCCCTTGGTGCTATTCTTCCCTTCTTTCACTTTTGTACCCCTTTTCCTTGGACCCAGGGCCACTACATACTCATGAGATGCCCAACTGGGGGCAGAGAACTGGTTGGTGAAGACCACTGCATGCCTCCTGACTCCTCAACTCCAGAATCAACCCTGTTTTGAGAAGGTGGATTTTGACCTGCCCCATCTTGATTTAGCCCCTCCCTGGCTTGGAGCTGCACACTTTCCATCCCTCTGGACTCCTGTAGGTTCACATGCTAACCCACGTCTCTGAAAAGTCAAACAGAGATTTGAGCATAATGCCGTTCTTGGGAGCCCTATACCCCAAGTCCCACACCATAGTCCACAATAATTTTGTATTTCTGAACACTTGAGGGCAGTCACAGAGCTCAGGTAAAATAAGCAATTTTCACAAATAACATTGACACATATTTGAAAGAGACAGAACTAACATTTATTGGGCTTCTGGCAAGTTCCAGGATGTGTGCTAGACATGCTAGTTACAGTTTATCATTTAATCCTGATAACCACCCCTTTGACTTTGAAGAGTGCTCTTTCCATTTAACATGAGGGGAATGAGGCTCAGAGTGGTAAAATAATTTGCACGATGTCACAAAATTAGAAATTATCATGGCCAGAATTCAAACTAAGTTCTGTCTGACTTAAAAACCTACACCCATTCCGTGATTCTCTGTATTCTGTGATGACTATCATTCCAGGTTGACACAATGCCAATGCCACCTACTCATGTTTGCCTGCCTGCCTACTTGTCTCTAACATTAAACTGTAAACCACTAGAGGGCAGGGGTCTGTCTCATTTGCCCCCAGGCAATTCATATCTAGGATGCAGATGAATGTGTGGCACCCAGTGGAGCTCAGTGAATATTGATTGAAAATATACTAATGCATAACCATTCACTGGAGTCCACATCTGTGTCCAAGGGATGATGCACCTTATCCTTACACTCCAAGAAACCCAAAATCAGATCAAGGGCATGTCCAAAAGAAGCTTAACAATTGCAATTTAATCCTAAAGATCTGTGAAAACTACTATAGAAAATTTCTTTGGAAAGATTTGACACTTTTGAGCAAATGGCTTGCTTTTAAAAGATGACCCTTGTATGTTGATGGTGGTTACCTAAATACTTCTTTCCTTTAGTTAAATTTGTGAAAGATAAAAATCTCACTAATGTTCTAATGCTGCTTTTCTGATTTTCCAGATTAAAACAGAATAAACATGGCAACATTTGTTTTAAGAAGTCCTGCTTACTCCGAGCACAGGAATATAGATATTTTGAATCTTCTTTTTCAAAGAAGAACAATTTCTATATCTTACTCTAGAACATGAGATTTTGCTTTCATCTTGGCTTTTTGAATAAGGAATCTTCTCATATTAATGTCACCCTCTACTGAAAGTTTTGGACATAATTGTTTCTGTTTCTTAAAGACAAGATGCTTGGCATTGAGAAAAATGTAACTACTAACATTCACACCCAGGGTCAAATCTCTGTTTTTCTCAATCTGTCTTCACCATGCTTACAATAGGGCTGTGCTCATGGTGTGCATTTCCTAACTGTAGTTAGCTGATTAATTCAGGCAATTCCGTACTCTCAGGAGCACAGAATTTGTGTGGTCTACAAAGCCTAAAATATTTACTATTGGGCTTTTGGGCACCTGACCTGTAAATTTGTATATCATAGTCTCTGAGCTCTGTGCAAAGCCAGTACCCATTGTCCAGCAACATAGAATTCATGTGGATGGAGGCAGATCTGGTTTTTCTTCCATTCTAACCCCAATGTCTAGAACAGCACCTGATATACAATAGAATTATCTTGAATATTTGTAAGTCAGGTTTATAAGCATGAGAAATTGGGTTTATAGGCATAGAATAATTTTTCTTAAAGAAATTATTTCTGTCTTTTCTGTTTTCAGTCCCTGAGCCATTGTTTCTGCCATCATCAGTTATTTATCTAACCAAAATCATTCTAGAGACCACAGTGTCAGCAAGCAATTGTCTAAGAGCCACGTCCGGCCCATCACCTGCTTTGTATGGCCTGCAAGCTAAGAAGGAACTTGCATTTTTAAGTGTTTGTTGGGGATGGGGGGTGTGGGCGGGAATCTAAATTCGAATCGTTCACAACATGAAAATTACATGTTCTTACATGTTCACTCATTTAAGTAATGTCTATGGGCGCTTTTGCACTACAATGGTGCAGCTGAGTACCTGGGGAACAGACACTGTGTGGTCTACAAAGCCTAAAACATTTACTACTGGGCTTTTTACAAAAAATAAAGGTTTATGGATCCGTGTTCTAGATCAACGGTTTCGTGGGGAACTTGTTAGAATGAAAATTGTCCTTCCCCACCTATTGAATAAGAAACTGTGAGGTTGGGGCCCAGCAATTTGAGTTCTTACAAGCTTCTGGGTGATTCTGGTGCACGCTAGAGTTTGGGGACCACTGGCCTAGAATACTTCAGAAACCACTTTCTGAGTTAAAGGCAGAAGCTGATCTTTGTTGATCATTTTTTAAGCACCTATTATGTGCCTAGTCCTATATTCAGAGGCTGTGATTTGGTTCAGCTACCAAGAGACCAGAGAAAGACCAAGCCAGGGAAATCCCTCTCAGGTGGCTGTTGCCTCCTTTGCAAAGTAGCCTCCTGTCACAAAAGCAGCAGCATAAAGCGATCCCGTGAGCCATAAGCAAGCATCCCAGGGGCGGTTTCAGGCAAAATGAGTTCGTAAATATTTGATTTTT
Organism: Gorilla gorilla gorilla; assembly: GCF_029281585.2. Lineage (NCBI taxonomy): Eukaryota > Metazoa > Chordata > Mammalia > Primates > Hominidae > Gorilla > Gorilla gorilla. Next base: position 148,673,864 of record NC_086017.1, on the reverse strand, counting down.
TTCCCAGTCACTGACCGCCTTTCTATTTGGTTTAGGGCTGAAATAAGACAGCTTGTAAGTAACTGGAGAGTGTGTTTACCCAGTGAATTAGTTCGGCTTTCATCGTGCAGAGGATTAGCGCCAAGCAGTGGATGAGGCTCCGTTTCAGGTTAGAGGGGCTCGCTGTTCGCTAGCTCCAGGCCAGGACTAATTGTAATAGGACTGTGGCCATTAAAGGGCTTAACTACCAGTGCCGCCTTCCAGGACTGGATTAGCTGTTCGCCTGCAGCTCTCGGCCGATAACCACTCCCAGGTCTGTGTGCTCTCTGCCGGGATGTGAGCCGGAAAATGCCGCCTACTCAGAGCTGAGAACTGCCTGGCACGCAGGGCTAGAGGGTCCCGGCGCGAGGCACCTGGGACGGGCAATGTGGCTCCTGCCTGGCGCCAGGAAAGCCCAGGTTCCCAGAGTACCGCAGGACTGAATGAGCTGGGGTGGCAGGGGCACGGGGTTGGCTCTCCCTTTGGGACTTTTGGGCGATGTGGACGAATTAATTTGGGTGTTCAAGTGCACTACCCCAGCGCTACTCCTGCATTGCAGACTTTCTTTCAGAGCCAGAGGTGGAGTCTGCACCATCGTCGGAAAAACAATATTTTTCCTTTATGGAATGGCTAAGTAAGTTGCCTCACTTCCCCAAATCTCAGTTCTTCATCCATGAAATCAAAATAAAGTAGTGCCTAGTCGAAGGGCTGTGTGGCTTAAAGCCTGGGAAGTGCTAGTTCATTTAAGAGCTCAATGTGCAAAGACCTCTAATGCTGATGAGCACCGTGCGTGGAAGAGAAACCGGCTTTCTCCTAAGCCTGTAGGGAGGAAGGTGCCTTAAAGATTTTCTAGTCAATTGCTTCCTAAAACTTCCAACATAAGGACCACTTTTACTGTTAGTAACATTTGTGCCATTCATTGAAGGAGCAAATAAAAATATATATGGATTTGAAGACCCCTCACAATCACTGTATGGGCCCCCCAGGCTCCAAAGCTCATAGGTTTACAAGGGTTCATCTGTCCAACTTTCCACCTAAAGTCTTGACAGAGAGGTTAGCTGCTGTTTGCAAACCTCCAAAGATGGGGTGCCTCTGCCTTCTCATATGGCCCAATCCATTTAAGGATTGTTCTAATGAGAGAGAATTCTTTTGTTAAAGAAAAGTACATATATGATAGTCATCAAAATAGTAATTATTTCGGGTTGAAGGGATTATGAGTGACTTTTCGTATTTTCCACGTTCCTACAAAATTATGCTGTTAGACTATGAGAAAAACATCTATGCACATAATTAAAACTTTTGTAAAATATTAAACTGAAAACTGTGTCTCTGTAACTTCTACGAATTTGTTTCTAGTTTTAGCCCTGAGTCTAGACAGACAAGTCTAATATTTCCCATGACAACCCTTCAAGTATGTGAAGTCAGCAGCTAGGTAGGAGCATCACAGAGAAGGTTGGTGAAAAAAATTGAATCAGAAAGGACTGCATTTGTCAAGTGCACATTGCTGCTTCATTTTTCAATGGGGATATCTAGACTGCTTGCAAGGACAGTTTAATAAGTCACAGCCAAATTTATCCATACTGCTTGGCCATCATCATTCCCAAATATATTGGTTGAGTTTAAAAAAAAATAAGTTTCAGTAATTATTTAGAAACATACCAAGAATCTTTTTAGTTGCCAAATTAATTTTTTGATTTTAAAATGTTTGAACATCATTTGGATATAGAAGGAATTTTACAATGTTGCAGAACAGAACCATGGTGAGATGTTTAATTTGTGGTTTTAGAGAAGACTTTTAAGACTACATTTGGCACTGGGTTGGTCACAAAGTAGGGGCCCTCTCTGGTTTTTCATTGAGAGATTAACTCTTTATCATAGAGCTTTCTAGGACGCACCTGTTTGGATCTGGTAAATGGGTCCAGGAACTAAGAGTAATTCAACTCAAATCATTAAGCGTTAATTGAGTGCCTACTACATGGCACCCACTCTGCCCAGAGGTGATAAGGCAAGGAATTTTCAGAAATCATAGTGAGAAAGAGAAAGCTCATCATGGGAGATATGGAGCAATTATAAACCAATAATCTCTACAACTTCACCAATCGGCTCACTTCTCACCATTGGGCTTTGTGGAAGATTAGGTTGACTGAGTTCAATGCAACTAAAAAGGGCAAAGCAGCTATTGGTGTATTTGGAAAGATGCCAAGCTCTGGGATTTGTTTTAATCCTGTGAATATTGTTAAACAAACAAACGAACAAACAAATAACAATAGAAACTGAAAGAATGAAATGTTCTCAGGCTAATATTTCAAAAAACAAACTATAAAAATCAGGCTGTGATATGGTAATCTAAACTGGAATAGGAGTTCATGTTAAACATTGAATATAAACATATTTGGATCACTTCAACAAATACTTGTTAAATAATTCCATATACAAAGAATGGTGCTAGGTTCCATGAGGTACCAGAGAAGAGTAAGAGGTGGTGTTGATACATAAGGAACTCACAATTTAGGTAGGAGGGGGCACATAAATAATTTTAATAAAAAGTAGTCCATGATGAGTACTGAACTACAAGCAATGTGCTATAGAAGTTTGAAGGAAAAGATAAGGGAATCTGAAAGGGTTTATTAGAGGTGAAATGATTTGAACTGGGCTTTGAATACTTGTTAATACAAACTTATAAACCTAAACTAATATGCTTACACTTCACAGTCTTTGTGTCTTAATTTTCCCTTTTCTGAGAGCTATACACAGAATAAAATAACTAGATTAAAAATGTACGACATTTTATCAAAAGCTAATTCAATTAGATTAGATTATGGTAGGCAGAGTAAGTCAGAGGTTTAACAAGAGAAATGGAAATTCTGCCAAACCATTTGAATACCTGAGAGGTGTGTGAACACTCTACTATGACTCACCAAGGGCACCCTTATTGGTCCCCAGAGCAATCTCAGGAGGCCTGGGAACTTGACATCAGTAACATATTCTAATCTGAAAAATGCAGGAACTGTAGATGATCTCAAATGCATCTCCAGAGCAGGGCACCCACCTTATAATTCTACAGCCCACTTGAGGTTATTGGGAGGTAGTGCACTGACAGTGTTCTTGACTATGATTTAAATATAGTTCTCTCACTTACCAACTGTGAGAAGTTGGACGTGTCACTTAGCCTGTTTCTTCTTTAAAATGTTTATCTTGCAAGCTCTCTGTTATAAGGATTAAGGGAGAAGATGTTTATATAAAGCACCCAGCACTAGTTGTATGTACTACACTCAACACATTGTAGCTTGGACTATTTAATATTGTATCTTGTCAACATTCGTTCAATCACTGATACTTATTGAGTCCCTCCAAAGTGCCAAGTCCTTTACTAGGTAAGAAACCAACATACTGAAAACTACCACGTTCAATCTCTCTCCACCCACCCATTTGGACCCCTCTTCAGCTGGGTGAAAGGTCATAAAACTTAGATTAGTTAGAGATCTACGGATGCTACATTTTCATTATATATCCAAGAAGTAGTTGGTTTAAATTTTGATCCTGTTTTAAATAGGATTGTGTGAGAATTAAATAAGGTAGCATATGTAAAAGCCTTAGCATTGTGACTGAAAAAAGTAAGTACCAAATAAATGTCAACTATTATCATCATAGGTATACAAGGTCACATTTATTGTTTATATACATATGTGTGTGTTTCCTTGAACAGCCCATTTTTTCTGGTTTGTTTTGCTTTTATTAAAAAGTGGAAACATGCACACTGATGTTTATAGCAGCTTTATTTATAATTGCCAAATGTTTAGAAATTCCACAGAATATTGAACATGAACATGAATTAGGCATAGATAAAGAAAAAAATGGAACTAAAAGGTGGATCTGAGGAATTATCCAGAATTCAGTACTAACAGATAAAAAAACTAAAAAAAGAAAGATATCAAGATATTTGTAGGATGGGTGCAATAAGCAGATTCTAAGAACGATATCACAATGAAAATAGAAAAAGACAATATTTTCAAATAATGGGAAGATAAAGGCAGAAAATTTCCCAGAATTTATAAAAGACATAAATCCCCAAATTGAAGAAACATTATGATTCCCAATCAGGATAAATACAAAACTTTCTACCTGAATATATGGTAGTGAAATTGTGGAACACCATATACAAAGATAAAACTTTAAAAGCAACCAAAAAGAAAAGACAAAATATCCAAAGATGTATAACTATCAGACCATCACAAACATTCCACAACAATGAGAGCTTGAAGACAGAAAAATAATAATTTCAAAGTAATAATATTATAACCAGATAAATTATTACTCAATAGAGAAAATTGAAGAAAAATTTTAGAAAAACAAAGATGAAGAGAATCTATTACTCCCAGACTCCCTCTGAAAGAATTAATAAAGGATATGTTTCAGAAAGAAGAAACTGAAACCCAGAATAAATGTGTGCAATGAAACAAGCAATGGTGTTTGGAGAAAATGGTAAATATCTGGGCAAATCTAAGCAAGCATTGACTAAGTAAAACAATAATAATTATACAGACTAGCAGGGATTTTACCAAAAAAAAAAAAAAAAAAGAGAGAGATGGGACTAAAATGCTTCACCGTAATAATTAAGGTGGGGAAAATTGAAATTAGTGCATTACTTAAACCAGATTTGTACTGCTTAAAACTAGAGGTATTGCTTAGTTTTTGTCTGTGTTAATTCACATACACATTACAAGTATAGGGATAGAAGGCAAAACTTTCAGAACAGTAGAAAAAAAAGAATTTAAATAGCTCAATATAGGAAAGTAGAAAAAAGAAACAGGATATCAAGTAAATATGAAGGACAAAATAGGTTGTAAAAAATTCAGGTATTTCAAGTAATAACAATACACTTATACAAATCAGATACACCAGTTAAAAATGATAGTCTCAGATTGGATAATATTTTTTTAAGTCCACACATTTACAGTTTCAAAAGACACCCTGAAAGATACTGATAGAAATGTTGACACTATCAGGATGGAAATAGATATTTCAAGTCAAATGCTAGCCACATGAAAGCTAATATAATTTTATTAATGTCAGCAAAGTTGACTTTAAGGCAAAAAAAAGAGAAAAATAAAGATCAGTAGACCATAATAAAAGGAACAATTCACTGGGAAGATAAAACAATCCTACACCTTCAACAAATTTGGCCCTAAAGGTATAAAGCAAATTAACAGAATTAAAAGGAGAGATTAAAAATTGCTACCTTTATACCTCTCTCAGTAATTAACAGATCAACTAGATCAAAAAAGTAGTGAAAGATGTTGAGAATTTAATAATCCAAGTAAAAGCTTGATTTAATTGATAGAGTTTTATATCCAACAATTCAAAAATATATAATCCTTTCATGTACACATGGAACAGTCATGAAAATTGACTATACAAATGCTGCAAAGTTAATCTCAATATATTTCAAATACTGTAATTGATACTATATTAAAAAATGTTCTGACCAAAATGTAATAAAAACAAGACATCAACATGGAAAATATAATCAAACCTGAAATATTTTGAAATTTATATAAGAAACTTAAAAATAATTAATAGAAAAATGAATAAATTTTAATTTTTGAAATGTTATAACTAATCATTATAATAATGAAAATTTAAAACTAAAATAATATATCTTGAATCTTGTGGAATGCAGCTAAAGCAATTCTTAGAGGAAGATTTATAGCCTTAAAATGAACATTTTTAAATAAAATAGGTAAAATTAGTTAAGAATTTGGTAAACTGAGGCATTACACTGACTCAAAAACCACTAAATTTGACCCACAAGTAAAAGAGAAAAAGAAAATAGAAAGCAGCAATATAAGGTTACAAGCTAAAAAGCAGATGAAGTAGTAATAAATTAGCAAAGCCAAAAATTTTGAATTACAAGTTAGCCATAATTGGAGGAAACAGAGAAGAAACCCCATTTATCCCACAGAGACACAGAAAACTCAAGAATGGAATGAACAAGTATTTCTGGAAATGAGGCTGAAAGTGAGGTTAGGACGGAATTGCTTGGAAATGTGATGAATAAGCGGTTTGAGATTGAGAGGAGTTTTCACTATTGGAAAGGTAGACAAAATTGGATTAGCTGGTTTTGAACCATTTCTTTTATTGAGAAATGCTAGAATACCTATCTCTTTTTCTATCTTTCTATCATCTATTCATCTGTCACCTGTCTAATCAGTATGAAGTCATCATATAATTACGAAGGCAGTAAAACAGTGAATATTTGTGGAGCAAATATCCCAAAATCAAGGGAAGTCCAAGGAGGTACTGGACTTCTGGCACTGCTTTTTCTCTTGTGACATCTGCTAACTTGAAAACGGTAGCTGAAAAGTTGAAAACATAAGTAGAGATAAGTAGCTGAGAAGGTGAGCAGAGTTTTTAACAGTTTCATGGGGTCACAGGAGACAAAAGTTATAGTTCACCAAAGATGAGAGATTGTAGTAATCACTCTAGATTTTCTGTTGGAACCCAAAGTGTTAGTTCTTAGGAGTAAGAATGAAACAAAAATATATGTGCCTTTATAGGAGTTGAACAGAAAGGAAAAATGCCACAAATTTTTGAAAAAAATTTTTAAATAACCTATAAATGATTTACCCTCTCAAACTATAAATCAAATATGAGGTTAGGTTAAAAATATTTTTAGACATTCAAGGTCTCAAAATATGTACCTACCTGCCCTTTTTCTCAGAAAATTAATGGAAGATGTACTTCACCAAAATGAGGAACACAAGATTAGGAAACAGAAGATTCATACAGGATTGAGAGAGAATAGAATCCACTGGGTAATGGTAAAGAGAGCTCCTGAAAGGATAATTGAGCAGTAAGGACAATCTGTCCAGATTGGAAGAGGTTGGAAGTCTCTAGGGAATGTTTACGAAAGAAGGTGAAATTAGTATTTTATGTGTCTGAATGTATCAAGAGTAGATTTAGACAATTGGTTAAGAGTAGAGATTAATGATAAGTACATAGACAACTAAGCAAATAAAAAACCAAAACAACCATAAAATTCAGATAAAAAGGTTTTGCAGGAAAACTTTTATCTTGGTTTACTACAAAATAAAATACTTGTTTCTTCTATCAAGATAATTTATGTAATTGTAACAAGGCAAACACTGAATAATGATTTAACTAAATTTTCTTTTTTTGAGATGGAGTCTTGCTCTGTCACCCAGGCTAGAGTGCAGTGCCATGATCTCGGCTCACTGCAAACTCTGTCTCCCGGGTTCAAGCAATTCTCCTGCATCAACCTCCCAAGTAGCTGAGATTACAGGTGCCCACCACCACGCCCAGCTAATTTGTGTATTTTTAGTAGAGATATGGTTTCACCATGTTGGCCAGGCTGGTCTCAAACTCCTGACCTGATGGATCTGCCCGCCTCAGCCTCCCAGAGTGCTGGGATTACGGGGTGAGCCACAACACCCAGCATTATTTAACCAAAGTAAAATCGAGCTGTATATGGAGGTTTGGTTGTGGAGGGCAGGAAAGTGTGTGTATAAAAAAAAAAACTCAATTTTCACAGAAGAAAATCATAGGTACTGTCTAAAATTGAAAAAATCAAAAGTAGAAATATAACCTTCAGAGAAATGAAGACTGAAAGCAAAATAAACAACTAAAATATCTGATGGGATAAAAACAAAGAAAAAAGAATTAAAAGAAATGAACAGTATCCAAGAAATAAGGGATTATGTAAAACAGTCATATCTAAGAATCATTGGTGTTCCTGAGGGAGAAGAGAAAGCAAAAACTTTGGAAAGCTTATTTGAGGGAATAATTGAAGAAAACTTTCCTGCTCTTGCTGGAGATTTAGATATCCAAATCCAAGAAGCTCAAAGAACTCATGGGAGATTCATTACAAAAAGGACATCACCAAGGCATATAGTCATTAGGCTTTATAAAATCAATGTGAAGGAAAGAATTCTAAGAGCAGTGAGACAAAAACAACAAGTAACTTATAAAGGAAAATCTATGAGACTATCAGCAGACTTCTCAGCAGAAACCTTATAAGGCAGAAGGGGTTGGGATCTTATCTTTAGCCTCCTTGAACAGAATAACTGTCAGTCAAGAATTTTGTATCCAGCAAAACTAAGTTTCATAAATGAAGGAGAAATAATATATTTTTTAAACAAGCAAATGCTGAGGGAATTTGTCACTACCAGATCAATTCTACCACAAATGCTACAGGGAGTTCTAAACCTTAAAGTAAAGGCTCAATGTACATCAGAATGGAACCTCTTGAAAGCATAAAACTCATAGGGTTTACAAAACAATAACAAAATGATGAAATCAAAGTATCTAGGTAGTAATTAACATGATGATTGAAACAATATGTCACGTCTCAATGTTGAATGTAAATGATCTAAATGTTCCACTTAAAAGATACAAATTGGAAGAATGGATTTAAAAAATCACAAACCAAATATATGCTGTCTTCAAGAGCCTCTCCTAACACATAAGGATTCTTATAATCTCAAGGTACAGGGGTGGAAAAAGATATTCCACACAAACGGAAACCAAAAGCATGCAGGAGTAGGTATTCTTATATCAGAGAAAACAGATTTTAAAGCAGCAACACTAAAAATAAAAGACAAATAAGGTCATTAAAAAATGATAAAAGAATCAATCCAACAAGAAGATTTACAATCCTAAATATATATGGAGCTAACTCTGGAGTCCCAGATTCATAAAAACAAGTATTACTAGGCCTAAGGAAAGAGACAGATAGCAGCACAGTTATACTGAGGAAGTTCAACACTACACTGACAGCACTAGACAGATCATCAAGGCAGAAAGTCAACAAAGAAACAACAGACTTAAACTACACTCTAGAACAAATGTACCTAATAGATATTTACAAAACAGTCTACTCAAGAACTATAGAATTTACATTCTTCTCATCGGCACATGGGACATTCTCCAAGATACAACGTATGATAGGCCACAAAACAAGCCTCAATAAATTTTTAAAAATCGAGTATCTTCTCAGAAATCAACTCCAAAAGAAATCCTCAAAACTATACAAATACATGGAAATTAACCAATCTGCTCCTGAATGACTTGGTAGTTAACAATGAAATCAAGATGGAAATTTTAAAATTATTTAAAATAAATGATAATGATGCAAGTTATCAAAACCTCTGGGATACAACAAAAGCGGTGCTAAGAGGAAAGTTTATAACACTAAATGCCTGCATCAAAAAGGTTGAAAAATCACAAATTGACATCTTAATGTCACACCTCAAGAAACTATAGAAACAAGAACAAGCCAAACCCAAAGCTAGCAGAAGAAAAGAAACAACAAAGATTAAAGCAGAACTAAATGAAATTGAAACAAAAAAGATCAATGAAACAAAAAGTTGGGTGTTTTAAAAGATGAAATTGATAGACCATTAGCTAGATTAACAAAGAAAAGATTCAAATAAGCTCAATTAGAAATGAAAATGGAGACATTACAACTGACATCACAGAAATACAAAAGATCATTTGACACTACAGTGAACACTTCTATGCACACAAACTAGAAAATCTAGAAGAAGTGAATAAATTCTTGGAAACCTACAACCCTGCTAGATTGAATCAGAAAGAAATAGAAACCCTGAACAGACCAATAACAAGCAATGAGAGCGAACCAATACAAAAAGTTGCCAACAAAAAAAAAGCCCTGTGGCAGATGTATTCACCACTGAATTCTACCATTCAATTCTACCACCTTGGCACTTTGGGAGGCCAAGGTGGGCAGATCACCTGAGGTCAGGAGTTCGAGACCAACCTGTCCAACATGGTGAAACCCTGTCTCTACTAAAAATACAAAAATTAGCCAGGCGTAGTGGCAGTTGCCTGTAATCCCAACTACTTGAAAGGCTGAGGTAGGAGAATCACTTGAACCTGGGAGGCAGAGGTTGCAGTGAGCCAAGCTTGCACCCTTGCATTCCAGCCTAAGCAACAAGAGCAAAACTCCCTCTAAAAAAAAAAAAAGAAGAAGAAGAAGAATTGGTACCAATCCTACTGAAACTATTGCAAAAGATTGAATAAGAAGGAATACTCCTTAACTAATTATATGAAGCTAGTGTCACCCTAATACCAAAACCAGGAAAGGACATAACAAAAAAAGAAAACTACAGACTAATATCCCTGATAAACGTAGATACAAAAGTCTTCAACAAAATACTAGCACAGCAAATTCAGCAGCACATCAAAAAGACAATATGCCATGATCAAGTGGGTCTCATCCCAGAGATGCTGGGATGGTTTAACATATACAAGTCAATAAATGTGATACATCACATAAACAGAATTAAAAACAAAAACCATATGATCTTCTTAATGGATGCAGAAAAAGCAGTCAATAAATCCACAATCTCTTTATAATAAAAACCCACAACAAACTAGGCATAGTATTGGGCAAAATTCACCCCCGATATTTCACGTAGTTTCTTTTCTATTTTCCCTAAGTGTCGGCCGGTCTGAGAAATAAAGGGACAGAGTACAAAAGAGAGAAATTTTAAAGCTGGTTGTCCAGGGGAGACATCACATGTCAGCAGGTTCCGTGATGCCCCCTGAGCTGTAAAACCAGCAAGCTTTTATTAGCGATTTTCAAAAGGGGAGGGAGTGTACGAATAGGGCGTGGGTCACAGAGATCTCATGCTTCACAAGGTAATAAGATATCACAAGGTAAATGGAGGCAGGGTGAGATCACAGGACCACAGAACTGGGGCGAAATTAAAATTGCTAATGAAGTTTTGGGCATGCATTGTCATTGATAACATCTTATCAGGAGACAGGGTTTGAGAGCAGACAACCGGTCTGATCAAAATTTATTAGGTGGGAATTTCCTCGTCCTAATAAGCCTGGGAGCGCTACGGGAGACTGGGGCTTATTTCATCCCTACAGCTGTGATTGTAAGAGATGGCCGCCCCTGAAGCGGCCATTTCAGAGGCCTACCCTCAGGGATGCATTCTCTTTCTCAGGGATGTTCCTTGCTGGGAAAAAGAATTCAGCAATATTTCTCCCATTTGCTTTTGAAAGAAGAGAAATATGGCTCTCTTCTACCCGGCTCACCGGCGGTCAGAGTTTAAGGTTATCTCTCTTGTTCCCTGAACATTGTTGTTATCCTGTTCTTTTTTTCAAGGTGCCCAGATTTCATATTGTTCAAACACACATGCTCTGCAAACAATTTATGCAGTTAACGCATCATCACAGGGTCCTGAGGCGACATACATCCTCCTCATCTTACAAAGATGACGGGATAAGAAATTAAAGTAAAGACAGGCATAGGAAATCACAAGGGTACTGATTGGGGAAGTGATGTGTCCATGAAATCTTCACAATTTATGTTCAGAGATTGCAGTGAAGACAGGTGTAAGAATTTATAAAAGTATTAATTTGGGGAACTAATAAATGTCCATGAAATCTTCACAATTTATGTTCTTCTGCCATGGCTTCAGCCAGTCCCTCTGTTCGGGGTCCCTGACTTCCCACAACATCATAGAAAGAACATACTTCAAAATAATGAAAATCATATATGACAAATCTAAAACCAACAACAGACTGGATGGAAAAAAGTTGAAAGCATTCCCCATGAGACCTGGAACAATGCAAGGATGCACACTTTCACCACTTCTATTCAACAGATTACTTGAGGTCCTAGCCAGAGCAATCAAGTAAGAGAAAGAAATAAAGGGCATCCATATTGGAAAAGAGAAAGTCAAACTATTGTTGTTTGCCAATGATATGACTGCATACCTAGGAAAACCTGAAGACTCCTCCAAAAGATTCCTAAATTTGATAAATTTAGTAAAGTCTCAGTTATAAAATCAATGTACACAAATCCACAGCACTGCTATCCATCAACAATGCCCAAGATGAAAATCAAATCAAGAACTCAACTCCTTTTACAATAGCTGCAACAACAACAACAAAAATACCTAGGAATATACTTAACCAAAATGCTGAAAGATCTCTACAAGGAGAACTACAAAACACTGCTGAAAGAAATCATAAATGTCACAAATGGAAATATATCCCGTGTTCATAGAATGGAAGAATCAATATCTTAAAAATGGCTATACTGCCCAAAGCAATCTGCAGATTCAATGCAATTCCAATCAAAATGCCAACATCATTTTTCACAGAATTAGAAAAAAAATTGAAATTCTTATGGAACCAAAAAAGATCCCAAAAAGCTAAAGTAATCCTAGGCAAAAAGAACAAAGCTGGATGCATCACATTTTTCAATTTCAAATTATATTACAAGGATATAGGAACCAAAACAGCATAGCAATAGTATAAAAATAGATGCATAGACCAATGGAACAGAATAGAGAACGCAGAAATAAAGTCAAATACTTCCAATGAACTGATCTTTGACAAAGCATACAAAAGCCTAAATTGGCAAAAGGACACCATATTCAGCAAATGGTGCTGAAATAATTGGCAAGCCACAGGTAGAAGAATAAAATTGGTTCTCTATCTTTCACCATATACAAAAATCAACTCAAGATGGGTTAAAGACTTAAATATAAGACCTGAAACCATAAAAATTCTAGAAGAAAACCTAGGAAAAACTCTTCTGGACATTGGCCTAGACAAATAATTTATGACTAAGATCTCAAAAGCAAATGCAACAAAAATAAAAATAAATAAATGGGACCTAATTAAACTAACAAGCTGCTGTACAAAAAAAACAAAATCAGATCATCAGAGTAAACAGACAACCCACAGGATGGGGTAAAATATTCTCGAACTATGCATCTGAGAAAGGACTAATATCCAGAATCCACAAGGAGCTCAAACAAATCAGCAAGAAAAAACTCTGCATAATCCCATCGAAAAGTGAGCAAATGACATGAACAGACATTTCTCAAAAGAACATATGCAATTGGCCAAAAACCATATAAAAATGCTCAATTGACACCACTAATCATCAGGGAAATGCAAATTAAAACCACAATGAGATACCACCTTACCCCAGCCAGATGACCTGTATTAAAAAGTCAAAAAACACCAGATGTTGGTATGGATGTGGTGAAAAAGGAATGCTTACACACTGCTGGTGGGAATGTAAATTGGTACAACCTCTATGGAAAACAGTACAGAGATTTCTCAAAGAACTAAAAGTAGACCTACCATTTGATCCAGCAATCCCACTACTGGGTATCTATCCAAAGGAAAATAAGTCATTATATTAAAAATAAAAAACACTGTGGGCATGTTTATCCCAGCACAATTCACAATTGCGAAGACATAGAACCAACCTAAGTGCCCATCAAGCAGATAAAGGAAATGTGGTATGTATACATCATGGAATACTACTCTACCATAAAAAAGAATGAAATAAGTTCTTTTGCAGCAACTTGGATGGAGGTGGAATCCATTATTCTACATGAAACAACTAAAAATTGGAAAACCAAATACTGTATGTTCTCACTTATAAGTGGGAGCTAAGCTGTGGGTATGAAATGGCATACAGAGTGATATAATGGACTTTTGGAGAGTGTCCAACAAGAGTGTGAAGAAAGGGTGAGGGATTAAAAAGCTACATATTGGGTACAATGCACACTACTCAGGTGACAGGTGCTCTGCAATCTCAGACTTTACCACTACACGATTCATCCATGTAACCAAAAACCACTTGTACCCTCAACACTATTGAAATAAATAAATAATATATATGATAATCAGACAAGAAAGAAGCAAAAGAGAGAGAACCAGAAAGAAAGAAATAATTCATTACACACAGAGGAAAAGATTGCGTATGTAGAAAATCCAAGAGCATCTACAAATATTAGAACCAGTAAAGTGGTCAGCAAGGTTGATGATTTCAAGAACAGTAACATTGTTACACAATGTCTATTTATACCAGCATCAAAAACTACAGAGTACCCAGGGATAGATCTAATCAATGTGCACAAGACCATGGAAAAGGCTGCACATCTTTAATGAAGCAAGTAAAAGAAAACCCTAGTTAATCAAAACCTTTACCATGTACATGGATGGGAAGATTTAATATTGTAAAGATGGTACTCCCAAATGAGTGTATAATCAAGATCTAAATAGAGTTCTTCATAAGCTTATTCTAAAACACATATTTTTACTTAACAAACAACATACAAACATATGTATATATTACACTATAGGTAGTACTTATACTACACTATATGTAGTACTTACTATGTGTTCTAAGCGGTTTACAAATATTAGCTCATTTAAACCTTAAAACAACCCTATGAAGTAAGCACTATTATTATCCTCATTTTACTAATGAGATAAAGGAAGCTCAGAGAGGTTAAGTAATTTGTCCAAGGTCATGTAGCTAGTAAGCAATGAAGTTGGGATTCAGACATAGACGGTCTGGCTTCAGAGTTCATGCTCTTAACTAGTGCATCATATGGAGCCCATAATAAAATATTTTCATACATGGAAATTTGGTGTATGGCAAAAGTGGCAAAACAAATCAGCGGGAACAGAATGGGCTACCAAATAAATAGGGCTAAGAAAACTGACTGTTTGAAAAGATAAAATTAGATCTGCATCTCACACCACAAACAAATTTTAGATGGATTAAAGACATAAGGGTAAAAAAAAATTTAAACTTTCAGAAGAAATATGGAACAATGTCTTCATGACATTAGGAAAAAATATCTTAAATAGGACACAAAAAGCACAAACCATAAAAATGTTGATAAACTTGAACATGTTAAAGCAAAAAAAAAAAACCCCTGTGTGTGATAAAATAAACTAAAAACACTTTATAAAACAAGCCACTGGCTAGGAGAAAACATCTGCCATTGATATAAAAATAAGTGATTAGTTTCTGGAGTATGAAAAGATTTATTATAAATTAACAGAGAGAAGAAAAACAACCCCACAGAAAAAGTAAGCAAGTAGGATAAATAGGTAATTGAAAGAAGGAGAGAAACAGCACAGCAGATTAAAGGGTCTTGAGGGATTGTAATTTTAAGTAGGGTAGTCAGGTTCAGCCTCACTGAGAGGGTGACATCTGAGCAAACATGTAAGGAGAGGAGAAAGTAAACCATGAAGATACACAGGAGCCAGGTGCCCAGGGCAAAGTTCTGAGGCAGGAATGTGCTGGAGCATTGGCAGAACAGTAGGAAGTCTGGTGTGGCCTTAGTATAAAGGCATATATATGTATATTTTATATATACATAAGTTACATAAGATACATATATACAATTAAAGACATTATAGATATATATATACAATTAAACCTGTGATATATGTTTAAATTTATATACTTAAATCACACGACCATACCATGCTCTACATGTCTTTTTCATTTCTCTCTTAACAATAAAACTTAAATATTGTTTGTTAGCACATACAGGTCTGACACAGTCTTTTTTATGGCTGCATAGCATTCCTTTGTAAAGACTTACTATACTTGATTTGCCAGTCGTGGTAAAAGACATTTAAGCTGTTTCCTTTCTGTTGTTTCTTTGGGGGAGAGGGATGTTTGGGTTTTTTGCTTTGTTTTGTGTTTTGCGTTTTGCTTTTACTGACAATGCAGAAGTAAACATTCTTGTGAATACATATTTACACAATTTGCAAGTACATCTGAAAGTTAAATTCTTAGACATGGAATTGCTGGGTTGAATTGTCAAATTTCCCTCTAAAGACCTTGCATTGATTTGCAATCTCACTACTAGCTGTGAAAATATTTATTTTCCAACTATAAAATTTAAAAATATATTTTAAATTTTTGATTTGATAGACAAAACATGGTATCTTGTCATTTCAATGTATATTTTCATAATTATAAGTAAGGCTGCACCAAGTGTCACAAATAAATTTCCTCCTGTTGTTTACTGTTACTTTTATGATTTAATATTTTATATTTAAAACTGTGATCCAAGTAATTCATTTTGATGTAATAAATGAGGTAGTGATCAAGGTTTATTTTGTTCCAAATGGCTAGCCAGTTGCCACAACATCATTTGCTGATTAATGTATCATTATTCCACTGAATGGCAATGCCACATTTCATAAATTAAAATCCCATATGAACTTGGACCTATTTCTGATCTCTCTTTTCCAATAATCTGTTTATTCTTGTGCCAGTACCAGATTGTTTTAATTACTGTAAGTTTATCATATGTTTATTATTTGGTATAGTGCCCCTTCATATTATTTTTTTACAGATTTGTTCTGGTTATCCTCAAATATTTATATTTTCATCTGAAATTTTGAATACTTTTAGCTAAAAGAAAAATCACTTGCTTTCTTATTGAATTTTTATTGAAATTATAGAATAATTATGAAAGAATTAACATTGATATCCTATCTAGTCCTCCTAAGCAAGAATATAGTTAATCTTTCAGTCAACTCTCTAGCATCTCTCAACAAAGCTGAAAATTTTTCTTCATAGAAAGATGAAACAATACTCAAAATTTTTCTTCAGTATTTTAAATTTCTTGGTGCTATTTAAATAACATATTTTCCGTCTGTGTTTAGAGCTTGCTTGTCCCCTGAAAAGCTATTTTTTCTGTTTAATATTGCAACCAGGCACTTAACTGAATTGTCTGTTTTCTGTATAGTATTTCTCAGTTGATTCTCCTGGGTTTTCCAGGTTAAAAGGCATATCACATGCTAAAAATAATTATTTTGTCTCCTCATTTTTAAATACTATAGCACTTACTCCTTCTCTTGCTAAATTGCATCTGCCTGAATTTCCAGAACAATGCTATATAGAAATGTTGATGGGGGCATTTCTACTCTAATGGAAATATGCTTCTAGTGAAATTAACTATAACACTCTATATAAAATGAACCATACTTCTGTATATATAAAATTACAATAAGAAAGTTTCTATTAATTTTGGTATAATAAGACATTTAAAATCAGGAATGTATGTTATGTTTTGTTAAAAAAATCCTTTGATCTTAAATTTTCTCCTTTTCTCCACTAATGTAGATAATTCTATTAAAATGTTTCATAGTAGCAAATTATTCTTGTATTGTGATATAGTCTATATTGTGCTATTGGATGGTATTTGTTAGTAGGCAAGTAATATTTCGTGATTTTTATGATATTCTGGTTAGACTGATATGTAATTTTCTACTTTTGTGCCATCTGGGTCAAGTTCTACTGTCAAAATTATGCTCATTTTTGCAGACAGAATTTAGAAGAGTTGTTTCTCTCATTATGGTTTGGGACAGTGTGCATAGTATTAGAATTTTGTTTGTCTTGATTATTCTACTGCATTCACCTCTGAAACAATTTCAGTCATATATTTTCTTTGAAGTAGATTTTGGAAATTTCTATTTTTATAGAAAAATCATCATTTTGCATAGTGTCAAAGAAAGTATATGTTATATGTCCAGTTAATTCATTATTTGAGGATACTTCCCTGCCCTTGCTTCTAATTTTGTGCTGGCTCTTGTTTACTTGACTGTTACCTACCTTCATCTATTTCATAGCCCTTTTTAACAGACTGGCCTTTATATGTAATTTTAATTAGGGCAAAGGTTAAGCCGATATAAGGAAAAGACCCCAAAGTACAGTGGTGTAAACCAGGTAGAAGTTTTGTTCCTCTTCATACAACAGTCCAGCTAGTCCAGGTTAGTCACCCTGTTTCTCAAAGTCATCCAAGATCCCAGGTTTCTTCTCCAGAAACCTCATCCACTCCAAGGGTATTTTCTTCATCTGTCTAGCCAAAGTGGGATCATCACCAGGTCTGCATTCCAGAATGGAAAAGAGAAAAGAAAGAAAACCCAAGGCCATACGTTTTCTTTAAAGTAAGTGACATAGAATGAGCACCCAGCATTTCTGTTCACACTCATTAGTGAGAATTTAATCAAGTGGACTGCAGAGCCACAGGAAATACTGGAAATTGTGATCTCTGCAAGACTGCCATATACCCTACTGCTATGAAAGAAAGGGAAATTAGATTTATGAGGGACTTACAATTTGCAACATTGTAAGGATATGTACTGATTTTTATTATTTGTTTTGTTTTTTAATCGTATCAGTCTGCTTTATTTAATTTTTGTTCTTACTGTTATTCTTTTGCTAACTTTTGGAGTTAATTTCTGCATGTAGCATTAGGATTGCTTAAAATATGCTCCTTCTGGGATTATGATAGAACTGCTTCTCTCCATAACTCAATATGGAAATAAGATTTGCCTTGCACAGTGAGATATGAGTAGAAGTGATGTGTCTCACCCTTTGATGGAGAAGGGGTAAGAGCCAGTGCACACTTTTCCATGTCCTTATTCCTCTCCTCTGGTGATCATGCAAGCCTCCATTGACCTGAATGACTATGAATGAATAGAATGAAGAAAAACTTTTGTTATCTTCAGTCCTTCAGATGTTTTGCCATTATTTATTATAGCAAAATAACTTATGTCCTGATGGCTATAAATGCTATATACATTTATTTTCATTTTGTTCTTATCAATAAATGTTAGTGTTAAAGACACTACTGTATAGTGAATTGTTGCAAATATTCTTGAAAAAATGTATATTCTCTGCTTTTTAGTATAGAGTTGACTTTGTTAGCTATATATTTATGTTATTTAGACAATAATTTTATTAACTTTTTAATTTATTTACTTTAATTTTTATTTGCTTTTATATGTTTTAACCTTTTTATTTTAAATAATTTTAAATACATGAAACTTGAAAAAATAACACAAGGAGCTCTTATATAGCCTTCAATCAGATTTCCTAATTGACAACATTTCTAAACCCTAGAGAATAAGTTTTAAACATAAAGAAGAAATACTTCTTAATTTTTAGGGTATATTTTCTGAAATCTTTCTCAGAAAGCCACAATATAACCATCAAAATCAAGAAATTAATATTAATCCAGTATTATCTAATCCACAGATCCCATTCACATTTGCTAATATTGTAATGTTGTAATGTTGTTTATGGGTCTAGAATCCAATCTAGATACCTGGTGCAACTAGTTGTCATGTCTCTTTTGTCTGGAATATTTGCTTACACTTTTCTTGACTGAATGAAGTTGATGTTTTTTAAAAGCACAGACAAGTTCCTTTGAGTTTTCCTGATATTACTTCATGATATAAGCATTTTTGTCAGAAACACCACAGAAGTGTGGACAGAAGATGATGCTGTATTCTCCCATTCCCGGTGATAATGAGGCAAATTTTTTCTTTGTCAATTAAATGTAATTCAGTCTATTTCAGGTAATTAATCAAATGATTCTAGGTTTAAGCTCAGTCAATTGGGAAATTCTTCTGCCTCTTTCTTTTCCATCTCTTTTCCTCAGAAATGGGTCCTGTGGCTATGTGATGAAGGAGAGGGTAGAAAATAGTTCATCTTACTCTTCTGCCATCCTTTCATCCTCAGTGTACCATGTTGCCAGAGTATTCCTGGCTAGTGTTCCTGTGGTCTTTTCTCCTGGCGTAGTAAACACCTATGTTACTCATTTGTGATTTAGCCATTGGATCAGCTCTTTCCTAAATATCTTGTTCCCAAGGCCCATTTTAATTCCAAATATATCTTATGTTTAAATACTTCAGTCATTTGGCTCTTCTAATGTATTAGTCAGGACAGGTTAAGCATACACAGTAACAAACATCCCCCAAAATCCCAGTGGCTTAAAAAAACAAAGGGTTTTGCTCACTTACATGTCATTGTAGCTTGGCAGGAACTCAGGCTTATGAAGCAGCCACATTGTAAATATCGTTATTCACTATGCCAGATGGAAAAGCAGATATAGCAAAGAACACACTGATTCTTAATGCTTCTGTTCATATCTCACTCAGCAAGGCAAACTGCAGGGCCACAGCTAATTTCAAGTGGGTAAAGAAATACAAACCACTGATATTCCCAGAGGGAACATCCCTAATGACTTTCACACACAGATTTCTCTAAGATAGATCCTGTGTTCATAGCCTGAGTTAATGTAAAAACCCGGTCTCATATTTGTTTCCATTCTGAAGTTTCTTTATCCCTTCACTATTTGCTTCCAGGTTGTAAAGAGGATAAACATACTTCCACAATTCTGTTCTATTCCAACCCCTACCGAAACCCAAATCACTGGATTGTACACATATCCACTTTCTAGACCTCATTCTTTTCTCAGGTAAGACCCTTGGTTTATAACTAAATCTGAGTGGTGTTCACATAGTAAGCAGAGAAGCTCTTTAAAGCTCTTTTAAATATTTTAAATAGTTATTTAGGGTCTTCCAAGTTTTACTGATCCTTAGACAAGTTTGAAGCATGGCCTAGGCAATAATCTTGCTCTTGCTGTGATGGTTTTAGAAAACATGAATTTACTTCAAACTAAAAAGATAACTAAATTAAAATTCTAAATTCAGAATTCTTGAAAATAACTTTATGGGGGGATGTGAATGGGGTGGTAAATTGTATCCCAAGTGTGAGGTCTTGTCTGAAGGAGACCGTGTATGGGACCAGTTCATCAAGAAATGATTTGTCATATATGTGGCTGCCTCTGAGATGGACTTGCCAGTTCAGAACATTACAAAGAGATGTTTCAGTGAGATAAAGTCAGTCCCAGATTCAAAATCTATTTTCATCCTGGTCTTATTTTCCATTCACATTTAACTTTGTTACATGTAGGCTCTTATGCTGCAAATACTCAGTAAACTAAAATATGATGTCTGTAATCCCATTTCATCTTCTGCACACAAACCCCTAATTCAAATGCCAGCTTCCCCTTCAAATCTAGGATAAGTCCACTGCGTAGGTTCTGTGTAGTAACTTTATAAAGAGATGAAAATCAGGCCAATGAGGCTGTCTACACATCTCTTAACTTGAGGCCAGTTCAGGAGCATCAATTGATCCTCACCTTGGGTGAACAGTATTTCAGCTGGAACTGGAGTGCCTTGTCAATGCATTTACGTATCTAAGCATTCTCAGCTATTAAAATAGTCCTTGTCACTAATGGGAACAAAGCAGCATGCTGACTTGCGAAGCCTACTACAGAATGTGGATCCTCATGATCCTGGGAATTCTTATGACAGTGACAAAAATGTCAATATGGCCTTGATATATTTACCTTGTGACCATCTGAGGTGTGGGGCTTGTTTGGAGGTAGAATGCCACTGGGCGCTTCCAGGCCTTTGCCATTCACATGGATGGAAATCACAGTGATCAGTCTGACCCATAGTACTGTCAGAACACTTCTTTAAGAACAATGCTAACAATGGAGAGATTATCTCAGGTTCCTGTTATTAATGTAAACACAAAGTTTGTATCAAAACCCAGCATTTAGAATACTGGCTTCTTTACATTGCAACATTTTCTATAGACAAAGAAAGCCTTAGATGGAAGGAAAAATTGTCAGTTTTAGGATTTCAACAATAAGTATGACATAGCAGTCATAAGCATAGGCTCTGAAACTAGACTGATTGGGTTCAAATCACAGTTGTGCTCTATAACCTTAGGAAATTTACTTAACTCCCTGTGCCTCAGTTTTCTCATCTGTAAAATGAGTATAATAATTCTACCTATCTCATAACATTCTTGCGAGGATTAAATGGGTTAATACACAGAAAAGACTTAGAATACTGCCTTACAGGGTGCTTAATACATGTTAGCCATTATTATCATTATTTTACTATTAATTATTGCTATAATTTACCACATATGTGACATTCATTCTACGTGGAGCTTTCATTCCAGGGACGAGCTATAAGTAAATAGGTAAAATATAGAGTGTCTCAGATCATAATAAGTGCTATGAAGCATAATGAAGCAAGGGAGATGAGCCAGGCGGGCTACAGGTGAGGGTGTTAAAATCTCAAGGACAGTAGTGACCACCTCACTGGACAGTGAGGTTTGAGCAGAGACCTGAAAATGGGAGGGCATAAAGCATAAATCTGTCAACAGTATTGTGTCCCAGCCAGACTAGAGGAAGAAATCCAAAATAGGAGTGGGCTTGCAGTATTTGAGAAAAACTATCAAAGCCACTATTGTTGGTGTGATGTGAATGCAATGATGATGGGGCTCAGGGGAAAGCGTCAGATCTTATATGGCCTCCCAAGACTCTGGCTTTTGTTCTGAGTAACTAGGAAACCATTGCTTTTTTGTAAGGGATTAGATTTGTATCAATAAAGGTTCAAACAAATTGGGTAAAAAGATATGTTTAACAGTTATGAAGCTGTGATTTTATATATTTTATCTGTTGTGGTTTTTTGTTTGTTTTATTCTTTTAGGCAAGAGGCTAAATCTGGAAACTGTTATTCTCTCTTAGTTAGAAGCAGGTGTTTGGCATTATGGTTTTGCCTTTTCTAATATTTCATGTAAATGAAATCACATTTTTGTAGTCTTTTGTGTCTGACTTCTTTCATTCAGCCTAATGCTTTTGACATTCATCCATGTTGTTATATGTATCAGCAGCTTTTCCTTGTTGTTGAGTAGAACTCCACTGTATAGATGCATCACAGTTTATTAATTCTGAGTGACTGATAATTTAAAAGTTTTACTGAGCTATAATTGAAATTCAATAAATTACACATAATTAAAATTATAAATTGTTCAGTTTTAACCTAATATATGAGCAATTATCACCACAATCCAGATAATGAGTATTTCCATCACTTACAAAAGTTTTCTGTCATATCTCTTTATAATCCCTCCATCCCACCCCTTTCCATGCCTAGTCTCAGGCAACCATTTATTAGTTCCTGCATTTTCTAGAATTTCATATGATGTAATCATTGAGTATCTACTCTCTGATTTTGTCTGGCTTCAAAAAATCTAAATGAAAGCATATACCCATTCAAATACTTGTATGTAAATTTTGTTGGTTGTTTGCAATAGCTAGAGTGGAAACAACGCAAATGTCCACGGATAGTTGAATGGATAAACAAACTGTGGTATATACATACAATGGAATACTACTCAGCAGTAAAAATGAATGAACTATGGAAACACCTAAAATATGGACGTCTTAAAATAATTATGCCAAGTGAAAGAAGTCAAGCCAAAAAATAGCACACACTGTAAGATTCTATTTATATAAAACTATAGAAAATGTGAACAATAGTTATAGAAAGTAGATAAATAGTTGTCTGGGGATAGGGAGTGAGGAGGAGAAATGGGAAAAAGTGATTACAAAAGGATATGAGGGATCTTTTTGGCAATGTGTATGATCACTCTCTTGATTGTGGCAATGGTTTAATGGGTATATAAGTATGTTAAAACCTACTAAATGGTGCATTTAAAATATGTGTGTCTTATTACAATTAAATAAATATGTTAAATCTGTTAAAACAAAAAACTGATGAGAGAGCCATTACTCAATAAAAAATGATGAAAGGAGAGAGCTACTAAAATATTTCAAAATTATATTCAGAAATTATAAATTACATAATACACACATACAGAAAGCTGATTCATGACTGCCAGGGACTAGGTTGAGGAGGGGGATTAATTACCAAAGGCGAGAGGGAAGTTTGAGATGATGAAAATGTTCTGCATTATGATTATGGCAGTGGTTACATGACTACATATTTGTCAAAATCCACTGAAATGTACATTTGGAATGAGTGAATTACTTAGTATGTAAATTATACTCTACGAAAAAGACTAATTAAAAAGAAATTAAGTCCTCACATATAAATAATTACCCTGAATTTAAATGGATTAAACATCCCATTTAAAAGATATAGACCAGCTGAGTGGATTAAAAAACACAATCCAACTGTATGTCACCTACAGACCCAACTGTATGCTGCCTACAAGAAACTCATCTCACTTGTAAAGAAAACATATAGATTGAAAGTAAAGGGATGGAAAAAAGATACTCCATGCAAATGAAAACTAAAAGCAAGTGTAAGTAGCTGTACTTACACCAGAGAAAACAGACTTTAAATCAAAAACAGTAAAAAGAGACAAAGAAGTCATTATATAGTGATAAAGAGATCAATTCAGCAAGAGGATATAACAATTCTAAACATAAATGCACCCAACACCAAAGCTCCAGATATGCAAAACAATTATTTAAGCTAAAGGGAGAGAATGATTCCTATACAATAATAGTTGAGGACGTCAGCAACCCATTCTTAGCAATAAACAGATCATCTAGATGGAAAATTAATGAAGAAACATTGGATTTAAACTGACTTTAGACCAAAAGCCCCTAAGAGGCATTTAGAGAACATTTCATCCAACAGCTCCTGAATACACATTCTTCTCATTGGCACACAGATCATTCTCTGGCATATACTATATGTTATGGCACAAAACATGTCTCAACAAATTTCAAAAAATCAAAATCATTTCAAGTGTCTTCTTAGACCACAAGAGAAAAAAACTAGAACTCAGTATTCCCACAAGGGAGTAGAACTAGAGAAACTTTGAAAATTGTACAAATACATGGAAATTAAACAACATGCTCCTGAATGACCACTGGGCAAACGTAAAAATTAAAGGAGAAATTTAAAAGTTTCTTGAAACAAACGAAAATCAAAAGGCAACATACCAAAATTTATGGGATACAGCAAAAGCAGTGCTAAGAGGGAAATTTATAGAAATAAGTGCCTACATCACAAAACAGAAAGATTTAAAATAAACAGTCTAACAATGCACCCCAAGAAATAAAAAAGCAAGAATAAGCCAAACCCCAAATTAGTTAAAAAATAAAAGAAAGAATAAAAATGAAATAGGACTACATGAAATTGAGACTAAAAAATGCAAAGAATCAATGAAATGAAAAGCAGGTTTTTTTTAAAAGGTAAACAAAATTGACAAACTACTACCTAGACTAACCAAGAAAAAAAAGAGAGAAGAGCAAAATAAACAAAATTAGAAATCAAAATGGAGACATTACAACTGGTACCGCAAAAATGCAAAAGATCATCAGATGCTATTTTAAGCAACTACACACTAGCAAACTGGAAAACCTAGAGAAAATGGATAAATTCCTGGACACATAAAACCTACCAAGATTGAATCAGGAAGAAATAGAAAACCTGAACTGACCAATAATGAATAATGAGATTGACTCAATAAGTCTCCCAAGAAAGAAAAACTCAGAACTGGATGGATTCACTGTGGAATTCTACCAAACTTTCCAAGAAGAACTTACACCAACTTTCCTCAAACTATTCCAAAAATCAAAGAAGAAGGAATTTTCCCTAACTCATTATATGAGGCCAGCATTATTCTGATACCAAAAGCTGACAAAGATGCACCATAAAAATAAAACTGTGGGCTGATATTCCTCATGGATATAGATACAAAATACTGGCAAACTGAATCCACAGCCTATTAAAGAAAATAATACAACACAATCAAGTGGGATTTATACCATGGATACAAGGATGGTTCAGCATACGCAAATCAATGGGATACATCACATCAACAGAATGAAGGACAAAAACCATATGATTATCTCAATATTCACAGAAAAAGCATTTGATAAAATTCAACACTGCTTCATGATAAAAACTCTCAACAAACTAGGTATAGAAGGAATATGCTCCAAAATAATCAAGGCCATATATGACAAAGCCACCACTGACAGCATACTGAATGAGGAAAAACTGAAAGGCTTTCCTCTAAGAACTGGAAGAAGACAAGGATGTCCACTTTCACCACTCCTATTCAGCATTGCACTGGATGTCTTAACCAGAGCAATCAGGCAACAGAAAGAAATAAAAGACATCCAAATTGGCAAAAAGGAAATTAAATTGTTCCTATTTGCAATTTCTATCAAAATACCAACCAACATCATTTTTTACAGAAATTTGTTAAATACTAAATTTTGTATGGAACCCCAAAAGAGCCTGAATAGCCAAAGCAATCATATGCAAAAAGAACAAAGCTGGAGGCATCACACTACCTGACTTCAAAATATTTTACAAGACTATAATAATCAAAAAGACGTAGTATTGGTATAAAAACAGCCACATAGACCACTGGAACTGAATAGAGAACCTGGAAATAAATCCACATATTTTCAGCCAACTAATTTTCAACAAAGGCATCAATAACATACATTGGGGAAAATACACCCTCTTCAATAAATGGTGCTGAGAAAATTGGATACCCGTGTGCAGAAGAATGAAACTGAACTGCTGTCTCCCACCATCTACAAAAATAAACTCAAGATACATTACAGGCTTAAATGTAAGACCCGAAACTATAAAACTACTTAGAAGAAGATATAGAGGAAACTCTTCTGGACACTGGTTTAGGCAAAGATTTTATTGCTAAGACCTCAAAAGCACAAGCAACAAAAACAAAAATAGGAAAATGGGACTATATTAAACAAAAAAGCTTCTGCTCAGCAAAGGAAACAGTCACAGAGTGAGAGATGACCTGTTGAATGGGAGAAAATATTTGCAAACTATTTATCCAACAAAGGACTAGCATCCAGAATGTACAAGGAATTCAACAGTAAAGAATTTTTTTTAAAAAAATCTCAGTTAAAAGTGGACAAAAGGCATGAATAGACATTTCTCAAAAGAAGACTACAAATGCCCAACAGGTATATGAAAAAATGCTCAACATCACTAATCATCTACCCTCATATCCTCAGGATATGAGGGATCATCTACCTGGGGCTGTTAAGTCAGTCCCGCTTGGTGGCAGTGGACAAAGAAATGTTCCCAGCAACCCACGGATGCAGTGAAACGGACAGTGGCACTAAACAGGTGTTTCCTGAGCTCTCTGTGCCAGAAGTTCTGGATGCTGAGGATGCAGAGCTGAACCAGCACAATCCCTGACATCAGTGAGCTCAAGGTGTGGGGCAAATTTCCAGGGGATCTAGGGGCACAGGGAGTTTGAAGACCACAGGGAACCAGAGATGACTGGTCACATATTTCTCATATCGGACCTTGGATACCTGATACATGTGCTAAGGATGAGAGCATAAGCAAAAGTCTGCTCATTCAGCATGCCCAAATGGAGGAAGCAGACTTTCCTGGTTCATGGTGAATAGATGGCTATGAGGGCTTGGGTTGGTCAGTCCTGGTTTTTGGTCTGAGGAATTAAATCACAGCCGTGGTCATGTCAAAGCAACTCTCATTCTTATTCCCATCTTTCACAGTTATGAGAGTCTAAGATTTAAGATCCCCCACTCCCACCCTCCCCTGTAAGAGTTTAATGAGCTTGGGAGAGGTGCATTAGAGAGAATTTGCTATGGATGATCTAATTGGCTCTGAGAATGAACAGCCCTGAAGACAGCAGCCTCTCATCTTGTTGGGGAAATGTAAGTCATTGTTAGGGGCACAGGCTTGGGAAACAAACAGAAAAAGGCTCTCATATTCTAAGTGAGTGACTGGGCCTAATTATTTAACTCCTCCAAGCACCAGCTTCTGAATCTGTAAAAAAAAAAAAAAGAAGATAGTAATGATGGCATTAATTACAGAACCTGGCAAATAACAAGAACTCATAAATTGCAATTATATTTATGTTATTATTGCTGTTATTCTGTTGCTTAACCAAGCAAGCCCATGCCATCCTTCCCTCTGATTTGGCTGTGGTGTCTGCTGATTCAGTCTTTGTATGGAAGGGGTGTGACAAGTTGCCCTTAATTTATTATGGGACACAGGATCCATTCTATCTATATCCTCTAAAAAACAGGAGTGGTGGTTCATGCCTGTAATCTCAGCATTTTCGGAGGCTTAGGTAGGTGGATCCGTTGAGCCCAGAAGTTTCAGACCTGGGCAACATAACGAAACCTCGTCTCTCCAAAAAAAAAAAAAAAAAAGAAAGAAAAGAAAGAAAGAAAGAAAGAAAAGAAATATCAGCCAGGCATGGTGGCACATGCCTTTAGTCCCAACTACTTGAGGGCCTGAGGTGGGAGGGTTGCTTGAGCCCAGGAAGTCGAGGCTGCAGTGAGCCATAACCACACCACTGCACTCCAGCCTGTGCAACAAAGTGAGACCTTGTCTCAAAAAAAGCGAAAAAAAAAAAAAAAAGGTTTTGTGTGTGCAATCCTCAGCAGCTCCTGAGATATATGGCCTCCAGGAAAATGAACCCACAGAATGGAAAGTCTGGTGAGTGGAGGGAAGGAAAAAACAAGTGTAGAGCTCCAGGGATGCCAATATTTTGTCCACAATTTGATAATGAAAAATATGTTTCCTTGTGTTGTCGCTGTGTGTTTTGCTAATAACATTTAGTTACTAATTAGTTTTTTAAAGAATGTATACTACAAATCCCAAGAGCCCTTATGTCTGCATTAAAAAATTATACATGTAGACACACACCCTTTTACCATTTAGCAATTTCTTGCTAAGGATGGATCTAGAAAATGGCACAGTGGTTAAAATCCCAAATGTTATTTTCTGGACTCCCACAGCAGAGTTATTATCTTTTCTTGGTGCTCCATAAACATACAATGCCTACTTGCAACTTTTCCTTTGCCTAGACAGACAGACCAACAGACACTTCTCCAGGAATGGCCCATTTGATTCCAGCACTTCTTTAAAACCACTTTCAATTGCTGAAATGTTTTTCCACTTTCTCTCTTGGGATTTGACCAGTCTCCTCTACTACTTCTCCCTCCTGCTTGGCTTCCTCTCATCTTTCTTTCTGCCACACAACTGCAGCCAAACACAGGACTAGCCTTTCTGGTCATTACAAGTCCCTCCTGTCTCACACCAGTTCTTGTTCTCAGTACCCTGATAATTAGTGGTTTGGATAGAGCATGGAAAATCAGGAATATTTTATCTTGGGATGTGTGTGTGTGTGTGTGTGTGTACGTGTGTGTGTGTGTGTGTGGTGTGTTTGTGTGTGTAGAGGGGTTGTAAAGAAGGCAGATGGGGGTGTGATAAATGGAACGCAGGGGCAACCTAGGAAGCAGCCTTAGTTTCATATGCTCAGGCACAGATTGGGCAATGCAGGGTGTTTTGTTCTCTGTCCAGTTGCTTCTTCCAGTAACATGTGGAACAAATGTCTCTTTTGGACTATGATGAGGTAGCGTGGATAGGTCTGTAGCATCATTGCATTTGGACTCTCAACTGGTTT
Source organism: Gorilla gorilla gorilla (assembly GCF_029281585.2). Lineage (NCBI taxonomy): Eukaryota > Metazoa > Chordata > Mammalia > Primates > Hominidae > Gorilla > Gorilla gorilla. Next base: position 148,644,886 of record NC_086017.1, on the reverse strand, counting down.
TATTTCCTATTGAACCTTTAATGGAAACGCATACACAGCAAGTCAAGGCCTGTCCCTTTTCCCTTTTTTCTTTTTCTTTTTTTTTTTTATGTCTTCCAGGAGTGCTGATGATAAGGAAAGCGATGTCTAAATCTTCTTAATGGTGTTTATGCAAGCAGTTTTGCTTAGCTGCAAACTGCACAGCCCCCTCCCCTCCCATTGCCCTGCTAATATTGCTGCTTCATTCCTTTTCCTATTGGCTATTACTATGGACTACAGCAAATCTAAAACTAAATAATCCCCTTAGTGTCAAGTTTTCAGGGCTGAGCAAATAAATCTAACGAAATGCATTATCTAGGCAGAGGAGGCTGTTGTAAGGGGGAAAAGATGAAAGCTATTTTATTTTAAGGCTGAGAATAAACCGTCGATCGTTTGGGGTGCTCCATTGTAATTTTAAGTATTGTTATTTTATTTTACTTAACTATTGATCATGCCCTTTTTTGATTGTAATTAAAAACCCTGCAAAGCTTCTAAAGGCCAGAATTAAAGGGGGTGGGGAGTGGGATGGCAGAGAATGAGGATGTAATGAGGAAGCTATGCAAATTCCCTCTAGTTCAGATAGTTCTTATGTTCTACTGAGGCCAGGGGTGCTGGGGAATGAACAATGGCATCTTCTTTTTTTCTCTTTTGCACCCTCTCACACCTAGGATGGTGATAGGAGTAAAACGAAAGGCACTGTCAGAACAGAGAAATGGAGAGATTTATTTAGGAGAAGAAATCTCAGTCTCTGTATCATCTGCTGGGTGAAGCAACTTTCCATCTGAGAGAAAGGAGTGCCCACACTCTGTCTACCCACGTCCAGGCCAGCTTAAAAGTCTAACAGGACTTATGGATAAGTACCTGGATGAACTGAACTGAGCCCTTGCTCAGCTCAGGCAGGGTGCTCCTGGCTCCTTATTCTGTTGGCTCTTACTTGATTGGCTTTTTCTTAAATACCCTCAGAGAGGCCCAGTTTAGTGAAGATTGGTCTTTGAGCCTCATGACTCTATAACTAGTGAATTGTACCCAAGATGTGTGGAAATGGTCACCAAATGACCTGTGTCCATTTATTTGTTTATCCATTTCTCACTCACTTACCCAATTATTAATTCATTGCTCAAAAACACCAAGCATTAACCTACTTCCAGATATTGCTCTGGGCACACGAGTTATATAGCAAAGAATAAAATGAAGTCCTGCCTTCATGGGGCTTATGCTCTAGAGAGCAGAGACAACAACCAAACAAACAAAATAGATAAATAGGAAGTTTGTCAAGTGTTATAAAGAAAAATTAAGCAGAGCAAGGGTTATAGGAAGAGACAGGGAAGTCAGGAAAGACCTCACTGTCTCATTTATTCATTCAACAACATTAATTGAGCACTTACTAGAGCAAAGCACTGTTCCAAGCTCTGGGGATACCATGGTGAACAAAACAGATAAATTTCATGCCCCTATTAAGTTTATATTCTACTGGGGGAAAATGCCAGTAAACAAGACAAGTAAAATATGTGCTAGAAAAACATTAAAGCCTGAAGAGAAAGGGAATGAAGCATGGGGAAAGTTGAAATTTTAGCCAGGTGACATGTAAGCTGAAGCAAGTGAGGAAATGAACTGCATGAACACTTGGGGAGTAGAATGTTCCAGACTGAGAAAACAGCCAGTACAAAGGCCCTGAGGTATAGCCCAAGCTTGGCATGTTGGATGAACAGTGAAGAGGCCAGTGTGGCTGCAGCAGACTGAGTGAGGACAAGGAAGTGGCACTGATATTATGCCAGGCAAAGACAGCTTCCCTGGCCTCCTGCTCCCAAGGCCCATGCACTTTCTTCTGTCCTTGTGGCCATCACTGTTTGTCCCTGACTGCTTATACATCTGTCTCTTACATCACAAAAAGAGATATCATTTTATCCTTTATATCCTCAGCACTTGACACATTTAGATGAAAAATGAAATGAATGAATGACATACAGCCTTTTTGTCCTGCTTCAAATTTAAATCTGTTCTTTTTACAAGAAAAATTTCTCTCCGCAACCCACCTAAAAATCCCTCGATACAGTGGAGCTTCAATTGCAACCTCCCTCACTCTTCTTTGTAGAAAGGCCCTTCCTCAAGAAAGAAACTTGTGGCCAGGCATGGTGGCTAACGCCTGTAATCCCAACACTTTGGGAGGCTGAGGTGGGTGGATTGCCTGAGGTTAGGAGTTTGAGACCAGCCTGGCCAACATGGTGAAATCTCATCTCTACTAAAAAATAGAAAAATTAGCTGGGCATGGTGGTGCACACCTGTAATCCCAGCTATTTGGGAGGCTGAGGCAGGAGAATTGCTTGAACCTGGGAAGTAGAGGTTACAGTAGTGAGTCGAGATCGTGCCATTGCATTCCAGTCTGGGTGACAGAGCGAGTCTCCAGGAAAGAAAGAAGGAAGGAAAGAGAAAGAAAGAAAGATAGGAAGGAAGGGAGGGAGGGAGGGAGGGAGGAAGGGAGAGAGAGAAAGAAAAAAGAAAGAAAGGAGAGGAGGAGAGGAAGAGAGAGGGAGGGAGGGAAGGAAGGAAGGAAGGAAGGAAAAGAGAGAGAGGAAGGAAAGGAAGGAAGGAAAGAAGGAAGGAAGGAAGACAGGCAGGCAACTTGTTACACAATAAGTAAACTAAGTCTTATTGGCTTACTCCAGCGATGAGGAATATCACATAGGCAATTCAGAAATGGTATTTCATTAGGAAAATTGAGTGCACAATTTTTATTATGTTTGAGTTGGGCTTGGAAGTTCTTTGGGTGAGATGTCAGAAGAAAGTAACTATTGGGTTAATTGTGTTTTAAGATGAGGGTTGATGCAAGCAAAGTGATGTTCTGAGCAAAGAAGGAAGAGTTGTGTTGCAAGACATTCTGTAGGTGGAATTGCATAACTGATGGGACTGGTTGTTCTGGTTGCTGTATCTTTTACAGGATAAGTGACTCCCATTTAGGTTTTCCTCTCATCTTGTTTACTGTCCCTTTAGACAGGGCCACTGAGAGCCTTGTAGAGAAGTTTCAGAAGTTCTCCCCAAACTCTGGGTGCAGTGTTCTAAGATGAATACAACCTAGGTGGAAATTTAGAGATCTACATTTTTCATATTATAGCCATACCACTCCAAGGCTTCTGGGAGATTTAAGCAGATGACAATTTTCCATCAGAAGGCTTACATTTTGCAGATGCTGCCTCAGAGAAAAAAAGAAGAGGTATAAAGTAAGACTTCTTGGGTTACTTTTTATTATGAAATAATTTTAGACTTACAGAGAAACTGCAAAAAGAGTTCAGAGAGTTTATATGCTTCATCCAGTTTCCCCTAACAATTTATGTAACAATTATATATAACCATAACACAATTATTAAAACTAGGAAATTAACCTGGTACAACACTGTTAACTAAACTACAGGCCTTATTTGAAGGAAATTTCTCTTTAGGCAGATTTTAGCTTATCTTTAATCAGTGTTAAAATTTAGCAACACAGTAGGTTCTATGGCATCTATTGCTGCATAACAAATGTCCAGAAATGTAGTTGCTTAAAACAAATATTTTATTATTGCAGCCATGATTCTGCAGGTAAGAAATTTGGACAAGTTAAAATGGGAAATGCTCATCTCTGCTCCATGATTTCTGGAGTCTCAGCTAGGAGGACTCAAGGGGCCGGAGGTTGCAACTAGAGACTAGCCATAGAAGAATCTCCCTATTTCCACACCACCTTTCCACATGGCTAGCTTAAGCTTTCTCACATTATAGTAGCATTGGGGCAGTTGAGCATCTTTCATGGTGGCTCAGGGCTCCATGAGAAAGGAAGCCAAAGCTGACAGTCCTTTTAAAAGTTGGGCCTGGGACTGGCAGTGCATCACTTTCACCCTGTTCTATGGGTTGAAGCAGACACAGGCAAGCCCAGATTTGAGAGGTGTGCACCAAAGGTCTCTTTCACTCTTTATTGGAGCAGTGTCACAGAACTTGCTGCCAATTTCATTTTGCTGTAGGTAAAAATTGTATCAGCTAATTTCATATCTTGGAGAGGGACACATTACCTTAAAGCAGATTTCTTTTGTTCTGATAAGAGTCACTTAGGAAGCCTTCCTCTCTTACTTTGGTGGAAAAATATAAGAAGACCTTTCTTCCTCCACATAGTTTGGCAAAATCTGTCCAGAGCTCTGAAGGAAGTCCAGGCAAATCCATATGAGGAACCCAAGGGATTTCTGGGAAGTAAGGTTCACTGTTAAGGTATACTGTGGGGATGGATGACAGTGATTCTGGCCAACGTCTATGGACAGAAAATAACACCAAAGTTCCTAGAGAGGAACTTAGTGTGAAGAAGGGGCATCTGGTCTAGTGATCCAGGTCACATATGAGCCTACAGGTTGAGGGGAAAGGGCTGCTGTGACAGCTGGGCTATGCACCCAGCCATCCCAGCTAACAACTTTGCTCTAAAAGTGAAGCTTAGCCAAGTATATGTGACATGGAGAGCTCACCACCCTGGCCTGTCTGTTATCTGTACCTGTAAGAGCCTCAGGGTAGCAGAGGACAAGGATCCACCAGTGCGGCCCTTTTACCTGGTAATACACTGTGGCAGAGATGAAGCAATAGGTGGACTACTGAATTCCTCTCTGTCTGGAAATTAGAAGTAAGACTTACTCTTCAGGGTTTTTGGATAATTCTGGGGAAGGGACAATGGTCTTAGGAAAGAGATACTGCACCTCCTGCTTATAAGAGCCCAACAATATGTACATAAATAACTGGAAAATCTGGAAGCATATGGTCTTTTTTCCATTCTTGAGAAAGTGGAGTAAAGCAGGTCAATCAATTATAACAAGGGTCAATAAACTTTTTCTTTTAAGGACTGGATAGTAAATATTTTGAGCTTGCTGGTCACATGGTTTCTATCACAACTACTCAACTGTGCTGCTCTGGTATGAAAGCAGCCAGAGAAAATATGCAAACAAGTGAGTGTTCAAAACATTTTATTTATAGACTCTGAAACATGAATTTCATAAAATTTTCATGTCACAAAATATTTTTCATTTGATTTTGTCCAAATAATTTAAACATCTAAAAACCACCCATAGCTCAAAAAACATACAAAAATAAGGAATTGACCAGCTTTGGCCTGTAGGTCATAGTTTGCCAACCCCTGAGTTCCCCCTAGGAGGTCTCAAAGGGCAGGGGGCTGGAACTAGGGACTGGCCATGTAAGACTCTATTTTGGACCACATTTCCACGTGGCTAGCTTAAGCTTCTTAGCAGTGTAGTGGCATTGGGGCAGTTGAGCTTCTTTCATGGTGGCTCAGGGCTCCAGGAGGAAGGAAGCAAAAACTGACAGTCCTTTTAAAAGTTGGGCCTAGGACTGAAAGTGCATCACTTCCACCCTGTTCTATGGGCTGAAGCAGACACAGGCAAGCCCAGATTCAAGAGGCCTGCACAAGGGTCTCCTCTTGATTGGAGCAGTGTCAAAGAACTTGCTGCAAATTTTATTTTAATTTAATAAGTTGTTAAACAATATATTCTTTTTAATTTTAATTTTTATTTTTACTTTATTTATTTATTTATTTGAGATGGGAGTCTTGCTCTTGTCATCCAGGCTGGAGTGCAATGGTGCAATCTCAGCTCACTGCAACCTCTGCCTCCAGGTTCAAGTGATTCTCCTGCCTCAGCCTCCCGAGTAGCTGGGATTAAAGGTGCCCGCCATCACCTTTGGCTAATTGTTTTTGTATATTTTTAGTAGAGACAGGGTTTCACCATGGTGGCCAGGCTGGTCTCCAACTCCTGACCTCAGGTGATCTGCCCGCTTCAGCCTCCCAAAGAGTTGGGATTACAGGCGTGAGCCACTGCACCCAGCCAATAATATATTATTCTCTCGTTCAAGAAATCTAAAGGTAGATAAGTCCTGAATTGGTTAATTCAGAAGCATAAGGATTCAGGCTCTAAGTCACTTAGTGCTGTCATCACTACTGGGGTCATGAGGTCAAGGGCCAAGAAGTTTGCAGTAGCTGCAAGCATCACTGCCTTACCAGAGGCTCTGAAACTTCAATGTGTATCGGAATAACCTAGAAGACTTGTTAAAACGCAGTAGTTGGTTCCACCTGCAGAGCTCATGATTGAGTAGGTCTGGTGGGGGGTGAGGGTTAACTGAGGATTTACTTTTTTCCAGTTATCATGGCTAAGATTTATCACAGGAAGAGGATGTAAAGCAAAAAAGGAAAAGGCACATGGAGCAAAGCCTAGAGAAAACCAGGCATAAGCTTCCAAGAGTTCTTTCCCAGTGGCGTCACACAGGATGCATTTAATTTCTCCAGCAATCAGCTGTGACAACACATGTAAAATGTTATCTACTAGGGAAGCTCATTAGAGACTCAGTGACCAAGATTTTCACTAGGGGCTAGTCACATAGGCATCCTCTGCCTAGCATATACCAAAATGTCAGACTCCCAGAAGGAAAGTAGGTGTTCAGCATAAATGGCATTGTTTGTACATTTTAGGCACAGTGGGTCACTCTGATTAGAGGGTGAAATCTAGATACCAAACAGTGCTAACTTCTCAAGTAGGACCTTCTAAGGAAATTAGTCTCAGGCCTGCTATGTTAACTTTTGAGAATTTGCATTTTTAGCAAGTACCCAAGTAGTTCTCAAAGTGGGGACCACACTTTGAGAAGGATTGGTTTAACATAAACTGCCAAGCAGGAAGCAGGCAAGTGTGGGACAGGGGATGTTTCACTGTGGCCTTTCACTTTTTATAGGGGAGGGAAATCCTTCTTGAAATCCCCTAGTTTTCTCTTTATGTTTCTCTTTATGTTTCTTTGTCTAGAACACATTCACATGCCCACCTGAAAGCTGACGATTGGCTTAAACAATAACAATTCATCTCCTGAAGCTGGACCAATGCCAGTCCAACCAAAGTTAGGTTTATGTCACAGCATCCATAGATAGGGCTTCTATTTCCAGAGCTTGGCCAAGTAAGTCCTCTCTCTTCAACCGCACAACCTGTGAGGTAAACAAAAGCAGGGATCTTTCCGTTGACAGCCCTTTCCAGTGTCAGTTGGTGATCTTTTGAGATGTGGCAAAAGCATTCTTCCCCTAATTCATTGCTCCGTGGAGTCAGCCAACCTTGCTCTACTACTTAGGGTGGAAGGTGAGATCATATATGAACCGTATGAGCAATTTTATCAGCCTTTGCTTAATACTTTGTCTAACAGGATCTGATTTAATGATAGAGCTCTTTAGGCTTTATCATTCTCCAAAAAGTTTTCTGTGAACACATAGGTGCGTTTAAGTATTTGATCTTTCCAAATATTAAAATTGGGATGAGTCCAGTTCAAGAACCTTAGATTCCAAATTAAGAGAGTAATCAACAATAATTAATCAAGAATTATCTCATCTTGTTATTTATCTTTCTTCAACAGGTTTCAAGTGCTTCACTAACATTTTTATTAATACTTTTCAAATCCTAACTCAGTTGAATTACAATGGGACAAGTATGACCAGATAATTTCCTCAAGGCCACAAAAGAAGCAAGAGTCATTAGGTTTTAGGATATCTATCCAAGAAATATTCTATAGTGAATAAACTATGTATATCATTACTCAAAAAATTTGAAGATCATTTCCCTAGAAAATAGCCATTCCATAAAATAAGAATCAGTATAGACTGAACTTCCTAGAAACAGTATAAAATCCTAAAAAGGCTGATTCTACTAAATTATCCTGGCTGCCCTTCCAGTCTCATTCTGTTGGTCTTCTTGAACTTGAAGACAAACACTATCCATTATTTCTAGTAAACTGGAGTTGGGAAGATAAATTTTTTTTAATGTAAAAGATTATTCCATAACTTTCCTCAAAGACAAAGAGATCTCAAAGATAAACCAGAAGAAAGATAATAACTACTCATATTTTGAAAAATTAGTTCCTGCTGTCCTTTATTATAATAAAACAGGCACAAATTAACCCCAACACTTCTGAAAAAGGGAAAGATTATATGGTCGCAGATTCAGATAAAGGTTTAGAAAACTGGGAAGATGCTTTGATTACTAAAAATGTATCTCTTTTTAAAAAAGGATCTGATTAATTCCTTTAAAACTCTCTAGTTTAGAACAATATGCCACAATGACAAATTTAAGAGCTGTCAGCAAGAATAAGGTTACATCCTAAGTCTGCCTTTCTTCCACCTGAACTTCCAAATATACAACTGAAGGGTAGATTGGTGTTTGCTATTTGTTCTTGCAATGAAGTATTCTGCTAAGTCAAACCACAGGGAAGAAACATGGACTTCAGTTCCTAGGAGGGATTCTTTTAGTACACAGAAACTTTCCTCCAAAGATAGAAATTTGTATCTGCTGAGAAAAACCTACATCAATACCCCAGATTCCTAAAGCTATTATTTTTTTTTCAGCAAAAGCTGAGATCTTTCTGATGTCATGTCAACACAAAGACTCAAATTTGAAATTAAAGTAAACTGGGAGCCTGAGTTCTGGCTGTGACCTAAACAGACTGACAAAGTTAGCATAGCATACTTACAGGTGCAGTCCCCAAGCTTATTCATTGCAGACATTACTAATCAAGCAAAGAACTCTTTCTGGCTGCCCATAGGACAACCTCACAACCTTTCCCAGCACAAGGCTCTAGACATACACTCTCCAATTTGGTGGCCACAAGCCACATGTGGTTATTGAACACTTGAAATGTGGCTAATCTAAGTAGAGCTGTGAAATATACTGGGTTTTGAAGACTTCATTCAAAAACAAAGGAAGTAAAATATTTCATTAAAGTTTTAAAATTGTGATTATATGTTGAGATGATGGTAGTTTAGATATATTGAGTTAAATATAGTATACTTTAAAAGTTAATTGTACTAGTTTCTTTCTACCTTTTTAAAAATGTAGCATACACAAAATTTAAAATTACATATGTGGCTCACTTTTATGTCTGGCATTTTTATCAGATGGCACTGCTCTATACAGCCACTGCCAGACAGAGTTGGCATACAGGATGAAACCTATTTGCCACGTCAGGTCTGAGCAACAGTGCCATGTTTCCCCAGCTATGGAGCTAAATAGAGATTTTCCACCTTATTTTTTAAAGAACACTTTGTTAGAACAGTTTGTTGCAAAGCATTTTTAAAATGCAAAACTGAAAGATAGTATCTCTATAGCAAATAACTTTGTAAATGTGGGGAACAAATCATAGATTTGGAGGATGATAAAAAGGACTACAAAAATCATTTTGCAGAGACTTCGTATTTCATTGATTAAGGAGTTAAGGCCCAGGTAATGAAGAAGCTTTCCTAAAGTCACATAGAGCTCTTTGAATACGACCCCACTCCCACTACGCCCTACTGCTACCCCAGCAATGCATCATTGTTTTGACTCATTCGCATTCCTAATGTTATTTATAGACCGTGACCAGGTGGTTTTGTAACATAATGCACTTTTCTCAACTTAAGAGTCCGTAGTCCTTTCCACCATCCTTATTTAATATCCTGTAGCTCTTTCATTCTCTGAGTCCTTCCTAGAGACCAGAGAGCAATATACGTTGTCTTTCCACCATCTCTTTACCCTCCTTCCTCCTCAGTGGTAGTGAGAGAATGAAGTTCACGTAAGTGTTTCTCTATAAGTCTCAGAGCATAAACCACTATTTCCAAAGGTTTATTTTCCAAATACATGTTTTCCTGCAAGTTAACCATTTAAAATGAAAGGGGAAATACACATCTCATTTCTTGACTTTCTTCTCTTCTATCAAGATGATTTCAACCCATGAAAATTAAAGACCAAAGACAGGGTTTTCACTGGTTCCCTTGGCAACAACTCCATCACAAACTTTCTTCTAATACAAACTTCTTTCTATTAAAGGGACTGTGTGTCATTTCTATATAAAA